>NC_090932.1:893024655-894274655 GCF_040938575.1 Ambystoma mexicanum
ATAATTCCAAAGAAGGAAAGCAGAGGTTGCGGGAGGTCCCCCGCATGCATGTTGTGGATTGCAGCAGAATAATAAAGTCATGGAAAAAAAGAAAAAAGGACCCAGCAACTGAGGTTTTTGGATAGTAAACTTCTGTCGCAGGGTTGACGGGCGAGTCGAGGCACCGGCGAGAAGAGAAGTAAGTGGACAAATGGGAAGTATGGTTTGAAGGGTTGCAGTTAGGGGGTTGGTGGAATGCAGGAAAGTGCGATCTATGTGATCAGTGCCCGCCGCCATTTTCAGATTCGACATTTTTGTCTTGGAAATTATGGGGCACGCAGTGATCACATAGACCTGCTTTATCAGTCTTTGGCTGACAGCGTTCAAGGGTGTAGGCAACCGCATGTAAAGATAGCAAGTTTGGATATTATTAGGAATCATCAGTGGTGTGTAGTCTGACATCTTTGAGGTTGGAGCATTAACTATGTGACACCATCAGAGTTATGGTGGGTTTAAAAATGTGTGTCTTGATAGCTCAAATGGCCTATTTTACTCCCACGATTCAGCTAAAAGAGTGTTTAATTAACAATTGATCTAACAATGATTGTCAAACACTCGTGCAATTTGCACAACCAATGTGTATGCAGCTCTGGAGAAAGTGCTCCATAATAAAAAAAATAAAAAAAATATTTTTCAAATGTATTTGGGTTGTTTGCTTCATTTCCCTTGGTGTGCATTGTTGTTTGAAGTCTGTAATTTCCCTTCCCATGATAGAATTGTGAGCAATCACAGTGAAGTCTCTTCCTGAAATGCAAATTGACTGGGCTCTGCAATCGCTTCTGCCCAGGGCCCTGCAATCCCTGGGACCGGTCTTGGCTGGCCAGATGCAAATGGTCGATATTCGCCAATGGTCTACTCCACACCTTGAGAGTAAACGGGACCACTTGGAACAATGCAAACAAAATGGCGTAAGCTCTTTGTAAATAGATAATGCCAAGCGTGTGCGTGTGTGCAAATCCCAGGCAAAAATAATAGGAATGAGGGCCGTAAGCAAAAGGCGGAGCCCGAGGTCTATTTCAATGGACCCCTAGACGGTGGAAATCCCAAAAAATGGTGGGGGCAGAGTTTGGTGGCAGTGCCCTAGGAGGCAGGGTTTAGGGGGGCGGATCTGGCAGTTGACCTCTGATTAAAGGAAATGTCCAAAATAATAGTTTAAAACGGCAGTATTTCTTTTATGCTGCTTCTTTTCCAAACTATATATCAATTCCACTTTAAACCACTTTCATGGCACTGGGGATTGGTTACTTCACTATGCGATAATAGTTTCGACCAGTGTTGCTGAGTAAATATTCTTTAAAATGCGCAATTTGCATTCCATTTTATTAAAAAAACTCCCCCTTGGGTACTATTCAAACAGGGTGATTTCTGTTCGCCATAAGCAACGTTTATTTTACTTGAACCACACCTGGCACAGCGCCTGCAGCTCCCCTCTGAAAGCAGTTGGGTGGCTGCATCCTGTGTGATAGTTTCAATGTTAATAGGGGTATTTATTTATTCATGCAATGTTTGTCAGATACAGGTATCGTGCGAGCGTTTGCCCAGAGCGCCGAGCATATGACAAACATTTCATAAATAAATAAATAATCTGGGTCGCGGCTAAGGACTGTAACTTCCTCTTGTGACCCCTTGCACGCAGTCACCAAAGGAAGTTACAGTTTGCTCACGAGAGCTTTCTTTTATTTTGTTTATTTTTTTATTTTTCACCAGCGCTGACTATGGCCGGATCCCGAGATCCAGCTACACATCTGGTGCCGGATCTTAGATCCAGCGAGATCCGGCCCAATCACCAGCACGCCCCCCGTCCCCCCCAGTGCATTTTCCAGCGTGGCCAGTCATCCAAATTGTCTTTCTACTGGATCCAGCTGCAGCAGAAGCAAATAAGTAAAGGGCGTCGCATCTTTTAACGATAGACACACATAATCAAAAACAATGACATTAGAAATCAGCTCCTAGATGCAACTGGAATGCCCCTCGGGGATCTAAAAATGAACAGACGAGGAACTATAAAGTCAGCGCGTGTGCAACACTTAAAGGGATGTCTTTGGTGTAGGAGGCTGGCGCTGGCCTCTCTGTGACCCCCAGCAGCGAGAAAGCCCCCCGCGTTCAGCACCGCGTTATGAAATAGGCCGTGTGATCGCTGCTGCTTGGAGCCGTGCCAGCGCCGGCCGCTGCCGGCTCCCCCTTCCGCAGAGCACCGCTGCCTCCGAGCCGAGTGTGAGCGCTTCTCCAGAGCGCCGAGCATCCGGGCGGCGGCGGCGGCAGGAGGAGGAGGCTGGGCGCCTCCCGGGGACAGCGGTCCGCTCTCTGCTGCTGACGGGAGCGGGAGGCGAGGGCCCTGCGGACAGGAGCGAGAGGCCAGGGCGGCTGCATGAGGTACACACAGACCGCCGCTCAAAACACCGCGCCTGCCAGTCTCGCCGCCCCGACACGCAGGGATTACTACTGACCGCGGCCAGCATAGCTGGGCAGATGGCACGCTCGGGGCTGCTCACGCTAGTAACATTGTAGGGTGTGAATGATTGGGGTACCCTCTGAGCTGAAGTGGCACGGGCAAACAAAGAACGTGATTTTTTATACAGGCCAGGGACGTCATCCTGCTATCAAGAGTATTGGGAGGTTTGGTAAAGCTGGAGACCACGTCGTAGGTGTCACGAAGCGGGATGGGCAGGGGGGCTGGTCCTGACAGTACATACCTGCAGCCAAGTTCTCTCTTCGAACGTGTTTGCAGAGTAGCAGCATACAAGCTTCGTTACTTGGTAGAGCAGCAGAGTGCGATGCTTAGCAACGACGAGCATGTGAAGAAAGCCATCCTATCACTCACTGACTTCTTGCACCGGGCTTGTGTTAGTGGCCGGGCTGAGGACCGGTCCGTGAGTGTAACTTCTTGAGGGCACTCGCGAGCATTGGCCCCAACGTGGACTGACCGCATTGTTTTTGTTTGCATTAAGCAGAATTGTTTGGGCATATGATATGTACGTTTCATTTGGTTCGTGCTCTGGCAGTGGAATTTCTACAGTGTGACTCTGCCGCCACCCTTTCTGGAGAGAGACAAGGAGTGCTGTTGCGTATTTAAGTGCCGAGGGAAAGTGCTATTGCTATATCTGCGAGTTAAGCGCGCGCTCCCGAAATCTGTGCGCAGCCTGAGGTGGCAGGTTCGAATCCCGGCCAGGGCTGTCACAAGATGTGGTGAGGCCCGGTGCAAAACATTTGGAGAGGCCCGCTTACAATATTTTGCACTGGGCCAGCGGCGGCACCTACGCAAACAGGAGACTTGAGAAATCTCCCCTTGAGTTTGTGTGCAGGATCCCAAATATGGTTTATTACTACAACTGCAAATCATCTACAGCAAAGTTAGATTTCTCTACTGAAGAAAGGTTTATGCCATAGTAACTTTTGTATCATATGCATAAATATATATAGGATGGCATGAGGTCTCCGCTCCTCCACCTCCAACTCTCTGCGGGTCAGTCACTTTTCCAAGCAAAGAGTTGGGGGCAGATCTCTTTCTTCGGCTGGGGCCTCCCTCTGGAAACAGCCTCCCTGCCTCTCTGAAACTTGAGCAGAACCATCTCCGGTTCCAGAAGCAACTCAAAACCCTTTTCTTTGCTTCTGCCTTCTCTCTTCCTCTCCCTTGCTGATCATCTGCCCGATCCATGTACTGCTTACCCTCTGAATTCGTGCCCAGGTCCCTGCCTGTCCAGTTACAATCCTGCACTGCCTCTTGGCTCCTCTGCAATTGTGGTCTGTATCTGTAACCCTACAGTCCCCTCTCTTGCACTTATTCTCCACCCGTTGGCTGCACTTACGAGTACCCGCACTTGCCACCTGTTGGCTGCAGTCTTGTTTCTCCTTTGTTCCTGCACTTCTGCAGCCTACCCCACCCTCTGCACTTCTCCCCTCCCCCCTTCCCTGCTCTTGCACAATCTGAATGACAGAAGGCCTAGTAAGATCAGTGTTTTGTCCTCCTGTTTTGGTTCCCCTCCTTCCCTTGTCGCGCCTAGAAACACTTGTGTACAGGCGCGTTATAAATGCCATATCATATCTTTAAGGAGCACCCTTCTCCTATGTCGCATTAAAACACACATCATACACAGTGACAAATGATGTACCGTGGAGGCTGGTACATTTCTGAACTTGAGGCTTAAATGTCTGTGCCAATTATGCAGGATCAACAGAGCACAGTAAGGGAGACCAAACCAAACAAGGGTTGCTTGAGGGGGGTTCTCACTCCCAAGAACATGTTTGAAACATTGGGTGAACATTATGCATTTTACAGCACTTTCTTTGCAAAATTGGGTAGAAATCCATACAGTTTGCAATTGGTTTTCTATGGAAGCACATGGAAAATCCCAATAGTTGCAAATCACAAACCGTGCACAAAAACATTTTCCAATACATTTCATGCCACCTTTCCACACAACATATGCTATTATAAAAATATATTCATGCTTGTTGTTCTCATGTACATCCATGCAGGCTGCATCAATGTGTGCCATTATTACAATGTACGGACTCCCAGCCAGTAGAAATGCCATGCCACAGAAACTCCCAGCCAGTAGAAATGCCATGCCACAGAAAGTATATCCAGGCTGCTGTGCACCATTAGTTTTATTACTGGCTATATTGGCCTAAATTCAATGTGGGCCAATTTAGCCAATTAGTATGTTTGCTTTAACCTTGATGTATAGTCCTGTGCATCAAGGGTAAACCAAAAAGAGCATTGGCAATGCTAGCAGTTTGGGCTTTCGTGTAGGCATGGGAAAGGCACTTTGTATTGGTATTAGCTGGCCGTTCATGGTCCCAAGTGCAAAATGGTTTGAGTACCTGAGCAGCTAATAGCAGTGCCTCGAAAATGCCTAATACTTAGACACAAGCCAAAACTGTTGGCTTTGCCAATGCTTGTTTTTAACAGAACGTCAGCTAAAGGCATGCAGGGTGCTTTTAAATCGAGTGGCCGAAGGCAGACCTGATCAAGACATTTTTATTACACCAGTTCTGTGTTTACAACTGCAATGAAGTCATTGGGCCTCATTATAAGACTGTAGAATGGGTTAACGGGTGCCGCTAATGGAGGTGGACCCGTTAACACCATTCCAAAATATTACAAGGTCCCCTCGCGGGACCCGATGTGGACGTCCGGTCTTACCAGACGTCCATAGCAGGTCCCGCGAGGGGACCAGGGATCTAACAACGGGCCGGTCGTAATCGGCCCATTGTTTGCCCCTGCACCCATTCCCATTGAGCCCTATGAGGGCTCAAATGGGAATGGGGAAGGTCCGGGCCCGGTTTCCCAGTAGGAGGAATTACCGGGCCCTCCAAACTCGGAATGGCCCGGTAATTCCCCATTCAGGGAACCCGGACCCGATTTTGGAGGTAGCCATGGCGCCAATAGCACCATGGCTACCTCCAAAGTCGTAATGAGGCCCATTAACTCTCAGAAGACTCCTTTGAGAAAACACTTTCAATCACATTGAGGGCAAAGTTTGATGGCAAGGCTTGTTTAAAGCTAGCTCAGAGTTCCAATGAGGAGGTGTTTTGGGTGGGAAGGGCACGAACTGGATGAGAATTTCCATAGGGATTAGCATGGCCATGAGAAGTCAATGTGTGGGCAAATAACTAAACACCATCTACAAGCTTTGTGTCCCTCCTCATATGCAATTTCTTCCTATCTGTACTCAATCCTGTCATTGCGATATCTTCCCAGATCCAGGATCTCGTAAAAAATTACTCACCAGATCTCAGATACAGCTCCACAATCTAGGAAATCTATGTGCACTATATGTTTATTTTAGAATGCTGTGGTGTGTTTGTGCTTTAAACTATGTTGGGGAGGGATTTGAACCGTGGTCACTAGGTTCCAAAGTGAGACACTTCCCCATAAAACCACTTGAGGGTCTGTGCGGGAGCCCTGAGAAATCACTTGTCAATGTTGCACTGTACGGAAAATATTGATGTGCTTTTTTTAGGTTTAAAAAGGGTGCAGATTTTGAACTTTGCTGATGATAAATCCTCTGAGGGGAAGAGGCAAATGTTCATTGGGTGACTAAAATTAAAATACCTGCTCTGCACCCTCCCAATCCTCCCGTCGCTGGACCCTCTTTCACTGCGGTAGGAGGGATGCCCCAGAAAAAAAGTCTATTTCCACCTCTGACTGTTCGCTAAAGCAGTAGTTTTGGCTTATTGGCGGCACACCGAATAACACAAACAAAAAGAATGCTGTGCAGTGGCGCAACACCAATGAGCAGATTGTTGAGGAGCGGCATCAGTTTCCAACATGCAGAACACAAAAACCTATCCATGCGATATCAACAGACTCACTTTGATAAAACCAAAGTCTTAACCTCTGGTCTCAGCTTTTAGATAGCCCACCTCTCCAGAGATTAGCATAGTATTCTGAAAGTAAACAGCCTCTGAATTGGGTTGAAAGGTAGGACTAGTGGCCAAAGGGAAGGTGCAATAGCTATTTGGCTTCCTAGCTGGGCTCAGGGAATTCGGAGGGAAGTGGGAGCAGGTCAGGCTGAGGATTTGTCAGAGCTGGTGTGGGCCATTTCTTTTTGATGTTTGGGGGCAACCCTTGTCTTACTGATTGGAAAAATAGTCCAAGGCACCTGTGGAGTGCTTAAATCAATAATGAAGTCAAAATAATGCAGCAAGGTGGTTAAAAGCTGCAGATTATCAGTAGGTTTCTGTGTCATAAGACTGCCAATATGGGGGAAACTACTAGAGGGGCCATTTCAACTGTAAAAGCTGAAAGGGCCAGATGCCATCCCTCAGTGGGGAGACCGACAGTGCAATGGGTTCATTGGCCCCACTCACTATCCGCTTTCAAAGCTGTCACCCAGCCCCTGCCGGGCTGACCAACAGAGCGTGGCCAGACGGAACAAGACACAGGGGGTCATTACGACCCTGGTGGTAGGGGGTTAACAGGGCCGGTAGAGCTGCCGGCCCCGTTAACCCCCTACCGCCTCATTACGAGTCTCCTTGCGGGACCCGCTAAGGCCGCCTGGTTTTACCAGGTGGCTTAGCGGGTCCCGCGAGGAGCCCAGCATGCTAACAATGGGCCTGTTATTAACGTGCCAGTTGTTAGCTCCCTCCCCATTCCCATTGAGCCATATGGAAGCTCGAATGGGAATGGGGATGTACCGGGTCCGGGTTCCTTGAATGAGGATTTACCGGGCCCTCCAAGGTCGGAATGGCCCGGTAATACCTCATTCAAGGAACCTGGACCCGGTACCCAGTAAAGGGGTAGCCATGCCGCCAATAGCGGCATGGTTACCTCCTACCTCGTAATGACCCCCACAGTCATTAAACGGGGCCTGGGCTTCACTGTTAACAAAGGACCTGCAATTACTAACAAAGCATTTCACTGTCAGCACCTGCATTCATAAGCATACATTTTTAGGTAATTGAAATTGTGATGTGGGGTTAGCACTTGCATGCCAGGGGGAGTGATTAGAACTGAAGTGGTAACATGAAACATCTCATTCTCATAGAATTACTTAAGTGTGACGTTTCAGAAATGGGGGCGAGAGTTAGCTGCTTGTAACATTAAAGCTTCACCAGGATAGTCCAATTCCAATGTGGAAAGATGTTAGATGCCCCCACACACGTAGGTTTGCCCCCCTCCCAGCCTATTCCAATGTGGAAAGATGTTAGATGCCCCCACACAAGTAAGTTTGCACACCCCCCCTTGCAGCCTCTGAAGTTAGCGCCTCTCCCAACATTTGAAGTGTTAGTCCCCCCCCTGACATTTTAGCCTAAGTGTACCTCTGATGCCATGAACCCACCCCTTAAAGAGGTGGCCCCCAGGGAGGCTACATTTAGGGGTGGGGCTGAACACACACTCACATAAAACACTTTCACCCATGCATTCATCCACCAGTTACACAATTCCATACATGCATGCATACATAAAACCAAACACAGCATTGACACAAACATAAACACCAACATGCATGCATGCATTCATACACATACTAATTTAATTTAAATACACATATATACACATGTAATTTAAAATAAAAAAACATTTACCTTACCTCCATGCACCCTTCAAAAGCGTCCACGCAGACGACACGTATACGTGCTGCCTGACAGGAAAGAACTCCTCTACCATCAGTCAGTGTGGTCACGCTGAGCAACGTGAACACACTGACTGAGCAACGTGAACACACTGACTGACAGGAGAGGAGTCCTCTCTTGTCATTCAGCATGTCCACGTTGTCAACTGAATAATGGGAGGCAGCAGAGCTCACTTCTGAGCCCTGCTGCCTCCCATTATTTTGCTGTTTGTTTGCGGAGCCAAACGGCTTTGCAACAAACAGCAAAATCATTTCAGGGGCAGCACAGTCCCCGTGTGAATAAAAGGACACGGGTGGACTGTGCTGCCGTCTGCTTAGGAGAGGGGGCTGCGAGGCCCCCAACAAGCGCGAGGCCCGGGGCAGTTTGCCCCCCCTGAACCCCCCTCGTGATGGCCCTGATCCCGGCAGCGTCAGCTCTGCCTTTCACCCTTCCGAAGTCGATGCATTGAGTGCCACTCTGTGGGCTAATACTGTCTTCTGTTATTTCAGCGCTCAGCAGAGGTCGAAGTGGGCAGGAGCGGTTGGGAGCGTGCTGCTCTACTTAAAAAAATAAAAAAAAACAATTACAGTTCCTTTAGTTTTATTGGATATAAAACTGTAGGAAGAAGTTGAAACGTGCACTGCACTGAGCATTCCCTTAAATTAGCAGATCTGTTCGTTTGGGGGCTTGGATTGCGCGTGGAAGAGGGTTTGTGAGGCGGGTGGTGTTGGTGGGTGCTGGGGGTGGGGGTGGGGGGGTTATGGGGGTTGTGGCAGGCCAGCAGGCAACATAGCTCCACTACTTCTTTTCGTATACTTTGACCACGGGTGTGTATATAAGAAATATATTATTTGTATTATCATCAAAAACATGGTGTGCATTCTTTTGCAAATGTGTGTAAGGCATTACAAAGGCGCCGTGTTTACGAACAGTTCTGCGGCACCCAGCATAAGTGCATGATGCAAGCCACAAGTGCTTAACATGGGAAGGGAGCACCTATCCCAGATGCCTGCGTCCCTCTGAGAAGTGCTAGCACTCCGCCCATTGAAAGCAGTGAACCCCAGCAGAGACGTGCCAGTACTCTGCCATTGGACGTGCCGAAGACCTGCTGAGAAGTGCCAGTGTTCTCCAATTGAAAGTCGTGAACCACCCATGAAACGTGTGATATTTCCCCATTGAAAGTTCTGAACCTCGGCCCAGTACCCAGTTCAAGCACTGACATACATGCACCCCCGAGTTGTAAGCAGAATGGATCCTCCCTGGACACTGATCTTAAGTCATTGGAAAAGCCCAGCTAAAGTGTGTGGGGGTAGGGGCTGTAATCAGCCATAACGTATCAGAAGGAAGTGTGAGCTAGTGGCTACATTCTCTGATGGAACTATATGCTAACGTTGTAATCTTAGCTGCCCCATTGTAGCCATTGTGTTATCCTGGGACTCAGCCCTTTTTCTGCCAAAAGCCTGGAGTGGTTTGAAACAGACAGAGTGCTGGTATTAAACTTCACATAACACAATAGAGAAGGTGTCTGAAACCTGCGGCTCTCCAGGTGGCTTGGACTACAACTCCCATGACCCCTCCCCATTGTTTATACTGACTAGTGCGAATGCGACTTGTGGTGCAAATCCTCTGGCGATCCAAAGGTTGCAGAACCCTGGAATAGACAGATTGGGGATCTGTGTGTGAACCTACTTATTTCCAAATATGTCCACAGGTGTGGGGCAACGTTGCGCGGCTCTAGGGGCCTCATTGTGCGTATTTTGGTTACAGTGAAACCGGTGGCATTGTAAATGCCTCTTACTTTTAAAATGCCACCCAATTATGATTTGGGGTTGCATGGCTATTGCCCGCAGGTGGAACAAAATGGGTAATATCACCCAGGCACTACTTTCTATGTTCCCCATACAGTACAAATCTAATGTGATCCCAACTTCTAATTAGGTGGTATTTTAAAAACGATTGGTATTTAAAATGCCACATGTTTGGACGGTTCCAGCAACACCCATACAAAGACACGAGGTCTCAGAGGTGGACTGGCCCCTGGGGAACATTTCAGAGATTTCCTGCATGCTGCCTGCTTCTGGAGGTCTGTGGGGCTGCTGTAGAAGGTAAGAAGGCCAGCAGGCGGTATCCTCCCAGGTGTTCCCAGGCACAGCACAATCAGAGGATGCAGGGCCCATGCATCTGAGCACAACTCAGGTGCTCTGCGGTCCTCTGGCAATAGACTGCCATCTTCAAAGATGACAAATAAAACCTATACTCCCACTAACGCTTTCTTGGCCCAGAGGGCGTGGCACTGAACAATACCGCCGATGGTAGTTTTATCTGTGCTTCAATAAGCGTCCCTATTTTGGTGGCCTGATGGATACGGGCTTTGGCAGGCGCGAGTCTTGCCGTTTTGGTTGCAGTGAAAAGTCCTCCACCTAAGGTTTCTCTACGATGCTCGGAAGCATTTCGCTGTAGTGTTCTTTTTGCAGCCCTAACTTCCCTGAAGCCCAGCCATGACTGCAGCCCCACCGTGGCCACAGCATAGCCCTTTTCTAACTCCCACATGAATGCAGCCAGTCCCCACCCTGCACTTCCCTTTCCTGTGTGGCGCTAGTGAGATCAAGCTATCTGCTATCCCTTGACCTCCTTCATCCCAAGATTTTAAGAACCTCGCTGAGGTGCGTGAAAACACCAGATTTCGTTTTGGGGGGCCTTTGAAATGCATGGGCACGCAAGAGGCTTGGCGGTGGAGTCAGCCGATTGCAAGGTGTGTGACACCCGCCAAAAGCGTGTGAGTTGAGAGCTATGTATTGTTGTGACTAGCTAATCTGTTCCACTACAAGATTGTTAAGTACATAACTCTGATCTTTGAACATCCAGTTTTATTCATTTTAATATATATTTAAAAAAAAGACCTATAACAAGATCTTACATAAATGATAAACATTTCAAAGAACCATAAAGACTATACAGTTGTCACATTCCTTCTCATGTCTCTTCATACACAAAACAGAGTGTAACATCAATCTATATACCAAAAATGCAAAACATATTTAAAAGGACAACACTTCTTTTTGGGACCAATTCTTTCTGAAGTTATGGGAATAAAGATCAACCATTGGTATCTATAGTAACTCCCTCGTAATTGAATACCGCTGTTGTCTAAAGCTAAAGCTATTTCTTCCTTTGTTTATTCAGTACAGCCTCTCTATATTATTGAATGACTTTTTTGGGGTGTAATTCATATTGCAACTTATATAAAACACCCGTCAGGCACAGATATAGGTAGAGCGAAAGGAAAATTCTATGGCAATTTCCTTTTGTTTTGTCGACATATGTTTCGGTCGTCTAGACGCGTACAGTACACTCTCGAATGCTGTTGTTCTAGCGAGTATGGGCCCTTCTGCAGGACAATGAAACTGGTTTTTACAAGAATGTTATTCTTCCAAAATGCGATGCTTTTTAGTTTTCGATCTGTAGTTCACTGTAATTACTTCGAGACGTTGAGGAAAATCACATAACCATGTGGCAACTTGATGGATATTGTGTCCAGAAAATCTGGTCTTGCACCACACCTTTTAAATCTGCCAAACGACAGACTTTATATAATTGTTGTCTTCATAATAAAGATCTTCGTGGCAGTCCTTGCTTGATACTGTACAAAGCTGTCTTTTCCAAAAATACTTTGGGCCCCGCCCACGTTGCAGCCCTTGCAATCAGAAAGCAAATAACAACCATCTATACGAAATGTCGCTCCCGCAATGCCCTGAGGCAAGACACAATGATATCAAGTCTGTCGTCGTTTGGCAGAATTAAAAGGTGTGGTGCAAGACCAGAATTTCTGGACACAATATCCATCAAGTTGCCACGGTTCTGCCGCCACTGAAATGTAGCCTGTTTTTCTGCAGTTTCGCACAGAGCGTGGGGTTTCAATCCCATGTTAGTTGCGTGTAGCGTGATGAAAAACTTTGCATGGGTCTTTTTTTTGTATTCGTGCTAGTTTCGTGCTGCGACATGAGAAACTTGGTGCAGGTTTTTCCAAGCCGTGCTAGTTTTGCGCATTACCACGAGAAACTACATGCAGTTTTTCAGTTTGTGATAGCTTTGCGCAGCATCCCAAGAAACCTTGTGTGGGTCTTTTATCGATCCTTGCTAGTTTGCTAGGTTCGCACCACGAGAAACTTCGTGCGTGTCTTTTTTTGATCTGTGGTAGTTCCATGCAGCGACATGAGAAGCTTTGTGCAGTTTTCCATGATCCGTGCTAGTTTCGCACAGTGACACGAGAAACTGTGCAGCTTTTTTGTTCAATTCGTGGTAGGTTCCCACAGCAGCACGAGAAACTTTGTGCCACTCTTTTTGATTTTAGATCTGTACTAGTTTTGACCTGTGCTAGATTTGCACAGCAGCATGAAAAAACTTTGTGCAGCTTTTTTGTTCAATTCGTGGTAGGTTCCCACAGCAGCACGAGAAACTTTGTGCCACTCTTTTCGATTTGTGCTACTTTCACGCAGCGGCACGAGAAACTTTGTGCAGCTTTTTGTTTAATTTGCACTAGTTTTGCGCAATGGCACAAGAAATTTCATGCCGCTCTTTTCGATCCATGCTAGGTTCTCAAAGCAGTACAAGAAACTTTGCACAGCTCATTTCGATTCGTGAGACGGCACGAGAAAGCTCACGCTGCTGTTTTTTCGATGAGCAGGGGTGTGGTGGATAGCGGTGAAACAGATAATAAATCGTACAGATTTCACTTCCACGGCTGGGGGAATGGAATTTAACAATTCCGGCCAACCCTACCCCTATATGCTTAGTCTTGATGTGCCAGTGTGTGGATGTAATGCTTTGTGGGCTCTGCAGTATAACACCAATTACAGAAGGCTGAGTTTGGTCCTCTCTGGATCCACTTGAGTAGGTATAAGGAGAAGTGATGTGCAAGTCCAAAGCATAGTCCAGGTGGAACAGAACGATTACACTGCAGCATAGACTTGCCAGAGTCTAGCCAGGCAAGGGCATATGCTCATGAGAACTAGGTCGAAGAACCCATTTACCAATTGGGGAAATCTGTGAGATGAGTAAGTAGATGGCAGTCTATGTACAAATATCAGTCCAGAGGTCCGCAACTACCTCGATTTCCCTCCAAAACTTCACATTGGTAAACATTGCTTAGAGAAAAACAAAACGAAAAGACAGTCCTTCATGAATCAAAGGCATAACTCACTTTGATCTGTTTAATTTCGGACCGAATACCTCTTCTAATCGTGTTCCAGTGCACACAGGGCTGGCTGGCCTCTCTCCAGGCGGTATTAAAAACAGAATTAGTGATATCGAATAAAAGTAGCCTTTTGAACTTTCTGGGCTGCCAAGGTCCTGTTTGGATGATTCTTAGTTCAGAAGCGGAGTCTGATGACCACGCTGGGTCACCGCCCCTTGCACTATTGGGCCATATGTTGTATGCTCTTAATATTACTCAACGTGCTATAATATAAAACCCTTAACTATTTTAAATTAACTGCACCCATTACCAAATCAGGATAGGAGGGTATTGAAATTCCCACTCGGTAATGTCAAATTGCCTTTTCCATAGTTAGCAAAACAGTTAAATTTCCTATAACCTTTGAACGTACATGACCTGAAAAAGCCCACATGACTCCAAACAGCACACAGGGCCCCAAAAAGCCTATTTGAAACACCAAACAACATGTAGTGTCCGAAATAGGACATGGGACACCAAAAAGCCTATATAACTTGTTTTAAGGGATACTAATCTGAGATTGGGATAAAATGAGTGTAGAAAGGAGACATTCTCCCCTCCAATTTACAGCACCACCATTCCGGGATGGTAGGACAGACTGGAGGGGGCATGTCGTGCTTTCCAGCTGCAAGGCTGCCAAAATCTGTCTTTATGGGACCTCCGTGTGCACCAGTGACATTGCAAGCATTTCTAAAAAGTCTGCCTCTTTTTCCTATTTACGATAGTGTCCTTGACCCTTCAGTGAGTAAGAAGAGTGGTGCTGCAGTGAGAGAAATGACTGATTTATAAAGGAAAAAGTCCACAATAGATGTTAATGACACCTCAGAGGGGACGTATTTTAACTACCCTTTTTACCTGCAAAACCAGGACTTGCCCTGCATTTCTGATGGGGGCTAGGGCTTTAGTCAAGCCATACATCCAGCCCATGAGAAAGTGGAGGCTTTGATCCCAGGCTGCCACATCCTCACCTTGCCAGAATATGGTGTTTTACACTTTTCCATGTTTGCATGCAGCTCAAAATCAGGCCCTCAGTGTTTGATGCATTGATTCTTGGATGTGGGGCGCTCCCTTCTGGCACTTAACTTGTCATATCCAAGCGGGTGCGTTGAGTACGTCTTGCAGCCGCACCACTATGCTCCGAATACGCGATGCTATTTGGCAGCGGTGTGATGGTGTTCCAGAGAGATTGACTTGTCTGAATCTACGCGGGAGGCCGTTCATGAGGGCAGCTGAAAATTCCTCAAAGAAATTGGCCAATCCACTTTTAATTACATTTCACTGGACAAAGAACTAGGTTTAATAGAAGCCAGAGTCAAGGCCCTTGTTTCCACAGTGGTTTGTACAATTCTTTCAAACTGCTGCTTTTTAACATTGTATGTGTTACTCTAGGAAATGCCTTTGACATTCGTTTTATTTGAAATTACTGTCTACTATTTATTATGCTTAGTGTCTTTGCATTCGCGTAGAACACAAAGGGCCTACTTAGAAATGTGTGGTATTTACTCTGGAAATGCCAGCAAACGGAAGTGTGCTTAATGCGTGTGCTAAACTTGCAGTACTAACACTAGGACAGGTTCCTTAGGTAGCCTATCTCGCCCTGCTCAATACTTTCATGTATGTATGCCTTGAGCAGTGTGTGTTTTTATTGATAATTGTTTCCAATAATGATTTGGTATCAACAGAGGTAGGAAGGTTCTGAAAGATAGTTGTACAAACACCGAACAAAAAAAAAACTGCCAGTGATGGATGACATCATTAATATTGTGGAACAGACAGAATCTGTGACTGGAAATAAAAATACTCATGCCACTACTGAAAATGATGATTATTTTCAGTCCAATGAAAACCCTATAAAGGCAGATAAGTATAGCAGTAAGGCTAACAAGAAACGAACTGTCAGAAAAAAAGAAAAAATTATGTCAACAAGAAGTAATGTATAAGTAAGAGACTTAAATGTCATAATAACAATGGATGCACTGTGATAAAAAAATCAATGAATAACATAGACATTGTGACATCTGTTAATTTAGAACTAAAAACAATGGGCCTCATTATGAGTTTGGAGGTAGCCATGCCGTTTAGCAACATGGCTAACTCGGGACCGGGTCCCAAAAAATGGGATTTACCGGGCCATTCCGACATTTGCGGGCCCAGTAAATCCCATTTTCGGGACCTGGACCCGGTACTTCCCCATTCCAGCCCCGATAGGGCTCAATGGGAAGGGGGAGTATGCTAACAACGGACCCGTTAATGACGGGCCTGTTAGCATCCTGGACTGCTCGCGGGTGCCGGTATGCACGTCTGGCCAGACCAGACGTGCATAACGCCACCCGCGAGCAAACTCGTAATGTGGCGGCCCGGTACCGGCACCATTCATACCGTGGCTGCCACAGTCGGAATGAGGCCCAATGTCCGAGGTGAATCCATTGAGACCAGTACCCCTATGCAAAGAACCCAACTATATTGGTCCACATATAGCTTTGATTCATGATATTCCTGAGAATGACTCAAATAAATGTAATGGAAAGCCAATACAGAGAACTTAAACTTGGAGAATAGAGAAAAAAGTTGCAGCAAAAAAAAAAGAAAACAACTGATATAAGACCTTTTCTATCTAATCTAGAATCTAAAAAGGCACAATGCACAGCGGAAAGTTGGGAAGGTACAAAAAAGCTAATAACAAAGAGAAAAAAGATAGCCAAAAAAGATAATGGGATAGCTGATGGAGTACTAACAGATGTAAAGAGAACATCCAATTAACAGACTCAAACAAATCCTCAGAATGAGGCTCAAGCTCAGACTCCTAAGTCAAAACAGTCTTCGCTGAGCCCTAATGAATGCGTAAGGAAATCGGTCAGCTTTGCAGAAACTGCTACGAAAAACATAAATAGTAGCCCAAATGGTGATAGTAGAGACAGAATTACTATGATCAATGCTCTCCAGAACCAAGCAATAATGATGAGCTGGAGGCTGCACGGATTTGTGGAAGTCCTATCCTGTTAGACAAAGTATCACTCCAAATGCAAATCCGGCTGCGCCTATAATCACATTAAATAAAAGAGACACAACACACTTTTCAACACATATATTGTCACAATCACAACAACAACAAACATATTTTCTTCAACCTTAAAGACTCGAACCCCATTAATGATTCGTGCTCAAAACGGACATTATTTGTCCACAAATCTCAATAATGAAAACAGTTCCCTTGACATTAAAGTTCAGCACAAATGATTATTCCAATCCCGATACAAGAGTCGGTCCCAACACGTGTTTCGCTCAGCAGCCAAGATGAACAGCTGTGGATGTTAGTGAGCTTCTTCATGGCTAACCCCTACAGATCAATCTTGATATATCTTTGGAAAATATTATACACCAGACTTTTCATTCGCTGTCTTATTCTAAACTTGCACTTTAGCATACATTCAATTTCAACATCAATTATTCCAATATTAAGTTAAGTTCATTTCTCATGAATTATTGTTGAATTTTTCCCCCTATCACCAACACATCAATTGCGGTTCTACGCCAAAATCTCATCTCATTTTCGTGCAATTATTTTCATGACATTCACCTTTTGCATATAAATGGCTCACCCGAATAGTATTGGCTCCCACCCTCTCGGTATATGATTCCACCGTTCACGAAATGTTAACCCTTGTTTCCTATAACGCTTGGCTTGCGGACCTCGTTTCTGAATATTCTTAGAATGAAGTTCCTAATACACATATAGAACATAGCACACAGTTTGCGTGTCCTGTTCATTCCCATCGCAATATTGATGATCCTAGTATACTAATATCAAAAAATATGTGGGTTAGTTTAGCCTCACGACGCAGGTGTTGATTTCTCTCCACACCTACAACCACAAAATACTAGCTTAGTAAATACTGGTAAAGAGCAGTATTTGCTACTGATCTTGGGTGCTAAGCGAAACACGTGTTGGAACCGACTCTTGTATTGGGATTGGAATAATCATTTGTGCTGAACTTTAATCGTCAAGGGAACTGTTTTCATTATTGAGATTTGTCAACAAATAATGTCCGTTTTGAGCACAAATCATTAATGGAGTTCGATGACAGAGCCGGTCTTTGAGGTGGAACAACATTTTCTTTTTATGTTGTGGTTTTGACAATATATGGGTAAAAAAAACCTTGTGTTGTGCCTATTTTATTCAATGTGATTATAGACGCAGCAGGATTTGCATTTGGAGTGATGCTAAACTTGCAGTAACTTGGAAGGTCCACATGATTCTGACTCATTGCAAATCCTTCAGTTATTGCCCATTTCGGAGCACCACAGGACACCATGGGGAAATGCCATATTACGCATGCAAAAATGGTACATGCAGCAATGCGTTTGTGTGGCAATAATTACCACCCCATCAAAGCAGACTAATTTGAAGAGTTTTGGTAACAAAACCTGCAGTTTAGTAAAAACATGGAATATTTCCAAATACCACATTTTTTGTTTTGCCTATAAGGTGGCGCTTTAGCACCACCTACAAGCCAAAACGAATGCATTGGAGTAGAGCTACAGACAGATAGCATATGCAGAGGGACACAAAGCTTGTAGGTGTTGTCTGGTTGTTTACGCACCAGTTAACTGCCCACAGCCATGCTCATCCCTATGGCCCTTCCCACCCACTTCATGCCCTCCCCACCCAAAACACAGCATGCTGGGATCTCGTTGAGCTAACTTTATCTGGCCTTAAAATAAAGATTTGCACTCAAAAAGTGCCTTACAGGGTTTTTTCAAAGCAGTCGCCTGAGAGCTAATGGTTTAATTGTAGCTGAAAACACACTACTGGTGTAATAAACATTTCTTAACCAGGTCTGCCTTTAGCCACTTGATTTGTAAGCACTATGCATGTCCTTCAATGAAGTCTGTTAAAATCAATGCTATGCCCTCCATATTAATAGGGAGCGCTGAATACCTGGGATAAACTAGGATTTGGGGGTGTTTTCCCACGGTGGAAATGTTTGAAGGAGATACAACAGAAGATTATTTGTTTGAATTATTCGGTCTTTTCACCCCTGAACATTCCCAATGTGCCCAAATGCCTACCCACACCCCCCCCCGAACCCCTTACTTACCTTTAATTCTGTCTCGGCATGTCTCTGCAAAGCCTATTCCCTTTCACTTCCATGATTGAGAACCGGCGCGGCAGGGTCCTTTTTCTTTTTTTTCTTTTTTTGTTGGGTCAGCTGCCGGGGACACCCCGTAACCCCCGCTCACAGTATAGTAAACTGGGGTTGGGGGGACACCCCCACAGCTCCCGCAGCCCTAAACCAAATCCAAATGACCTACCCAACCAAAAGGCGACCTTTTAGAATGTCGAACATTTGATGGTACCTTCTTTTGGACTTTTGGTTGGTTTGGTCATTTGGATTTGGTCATTTTGACCGAAACTTAAACAAGAACCCATTAGGTCAAATTGTTTAAGCCTTGTGGAAGACCGTCCCGGTCAAAACACGTGCTGGCCTTTGGTTACACAAAACCTAAATAGCACAATTAAATACAATTGTACAAGGAATGTGTTTCTGTGAAGAACTACAATAAATTGAATTATTTGAGATCTTATGGGACATGAGCGCATACAGACACAAACTCATAAACTCAACCCCTTCTCAATCTGTTCTTGAGGGTTTTTGTATTTAACTATCAATGAACTCTATTCATACAAGGCATCATCTTAGATGAACTCATACTTGTTAGGTTGATTTCTCTATGTGGTCACTCACAGGCTTGTTCCTCAAGGCAACCCACATGAAGCTAAGCTGTCATTTGGATGGATACAGAAAAGCAGGCAAGAGATGCACTCGGGTGCCAACCTAAATGGCATGCTCACTGTGCTCAGAGAGGCACAGCTTCACCTCAATGATGAGGCCCAACAAGGCTGAAACACGTGTATGGGTTTCTGTTGGTACTCTTGTTCAGAGAGGAATTGCCATAGCATTTCGGTGCTGGACTGTCCATGTGGGCGGAACAAAGACTGATATGCAAATGGCTATTTCCCATCTTTGAAAGGTACAGTGAGCAAAAAGCGTGTGCTGCAAACTCTCATCTCAGAACAGGTTATCATGCCATGTTCTTTCTGGCGAGGAGCGGCTGCTAACTTTTTTTTAACTAAATGGCCTTTGGCATAGCTCAGAGCTGTCATGGAGGTGACTTTGCCGCAATGCACCCTTGTCTGAAGGTGCAGTATCAGCACAGCTCTGCCATCTTATAGACTGAAGGCTGGTGTTTGGGTGAATAGGGCATGCGTGTGCTGACTAGCAAGTGCAAGGTGTGGTCCAGTTTGGCGTTGCAGGCTTTTCACTGAAGCTGGTTTACGCTGGTGTATGATGTGAGGTGAGCAGTGTGTGCTGTGACCGGCACAGTGCAGAGACACTCACTGGTATTGGGCTCCTTGCATCTCCCTTGCCCCCGGCAATGGGTGGGCAAACCCCCATCGGACACAGACCAAGCTGAGTGGCCGTATGAAGGTTAGAGTTACCTAGATTTACATGTATCTGCATGTTAGGTACCGTAAGTGTGATGCCAGAGAATCAATGCACTCAGTATGTGGTGCTGTGCACAGATCTATGTGATTATTGTGAGAAAAGAAATGCTCTATCCCAAACTACCGATTTTTCTTTACCCCCATTTTACTGCATATATATGTATGGTGAGAACCCCCGCAACCTCCCCATACTCCTCTACCTTTTTTATTAACTTAACCCACGTCCCCACACTGTTTTGTTTCGGCCGATTTTGGGCGGCCTACAAAAAAATGAAAAAACACATTGGGCCTCATTCCGAGATTGGTGGTAGTCATGGCGCTATTTGCGCCATCACTGCCACCAATAACGGTTTCGGCACCGGTGTAGTTCAATGGAGACTTACCGGTGTAGTCCGACCCTGGCGGGACCGGTAAATCCCCATTGAACATGCCATTTCCCATTCCCATTTGAGCCCCCATAGTGCTCAATGGGAATGGGGAGGGCGCTAATAACGAGCTCGTGACTTGCAAGCCCGTTATTAGCGCCCTGGTCCTTTAGCGGGACCCGTAAAGGACGTGTGGTCAGACCACACGTTCGTTATGGTCCCCGCCAAGGGACCTTGGAATAGCGCAGTAAGGGATTACCGGCACCGGTCTCCTTACCGGTGCCCGGTACCCCTTACCGCCCACCTTGTAATGACCCCCATTGCCTCCCCCCACCCGCACCCTCCCCAAATGTGATTTGTTAACAATCAGGCGCTTTCACTCCCCTACCCCCGAACCCAGCTCCCTCAGCACACCCCACCCCCTCACACGCTCCCAAAAATAAACATTCACACTCACAAAAACACACAGACACACGCAACACACACACTTACCAATTCTCCGTTGCGACCGCTTCCGGGTCCTGCCATGCCTGTCAGCCGTTGACAAACCGATTTAGAAAGACTGGTCTGTGCGATCAGAGTGGTCTTTCTAAATCATTTTTTTTAATTCGTTTTTTTTTAAGAAGGTTGATTGACCTAATACCAAAAAAAGTGGTGCAGAATCGTGATTGCGATATTGCAGGGTGCAGGGGCTGTGTGTGTAACATGAGTGTCACAACATAGTGCTGTGTACAATTTTGCTTGTTTGTATTGTGCTGTACACCACAGTGAGGCCACCTCGCAGACACTGGGGGTGAGGAGCAGAGGGAACATTTGAGGATGCAGCACTAGAAGTTAGCACCAATACACCAAAATGCCTGGCCCTGTGCCAAAATCCCTGAACTGGAGGGCCCCGTCCCAAAATCCCTGCACTAGAGGGCCCTGTGCCAAAATCCCTGCACTGGAGGGCCCTGTGCGAAAATCCCTGCACTTGAGGGCCCTGTGCCAAAATCCCTGAACTGGGGGGCCCTGTGCCAAAATCCCTGAACTGGGGGGCCCTTTGCCAAAATGCCTGAACTGGATGGCCCGCGCACCAAAATGCCTGAACTGGGGGGCCCCCACGCCAAAATGCCTGAACTGGGGGGCCCCCGCGCCAAAATGCCTGAACTGGATGGCCCCCGCGCCAAAATGCCTGAACTGGATGGCCCCTGCGCCAAAATGCCTGAACTGGGGGGCCCCCGCGCCAAAATGCCTGAACTGGAGGGCCCTGTGCCAAAATGCCTGAACTGGATGGCCCCCGCGCCAAAATGCCTGAACTGGGGGGCCCCCGCGCCAAAATGCCTGCACTGGAAAGCCTTATGACAAAATGCCTGCACTGGAGAGCCCTGTGCCAAAAGGCCTGAACTGGAGGGCCCTGTGCCAAAATGCCTGAACTGGAGGGCCCCGTGCCAAAATGCCTGCACTGGAGAGGGCCCAGGCCAAAATGCCTGCACTGGAAAGCCTTGTGACAAAATGCCTACACTGGAGAGCCCTGTGCCAAAATGCCTGCACTGGAGGGCCCTGTGCCAAAATGCCTGCACTGGAGGGCCCTGTACCAAAATACCTGCACTGGAGAGGGTCCAGGCCAAAATGCCTGAACTAGGGGGCCCCGCGCCAAAATGCCTGCACTGGAAAGACTTGTGACAAAATGCCTGCACTGGAGAGCCCCATGCCAAAATGCCTACACTGGAGGGCCCCTTGCCAAAATGCCTGCACTGGAGAGCCCTGTGCCAAAATGCCTGCACTGTAGGGCCCCGTGGCAAAATGCCTGCAATGACGGGCTCCCAGTCATAAAGGCATTTCATAGTACCCATAACTGAGTGACCCTGAAAACATGCTCATAAGAGGGAGGCTTTCAGCATGTAGGTCCCCTGCTGGGAATACAGCCTTGAGACTACTGCCCAGGCACTGGGCCATGCCAGCAACATACGTGATGGCTGTAGCTCTCTGGATGAAGGACCCTTTCTTAAGCAGCTGCCGGGCTCCGCTTTAAATAATCTACATATACACCCAGGCTCGGATTTGCCTATAGGGCAATAGGGCAATGGTGAACCAAAAACGCAAAATACTTAAGTGGGACAATTTTTTGGCCAATGTGGGCCAGTTTACTTCACTATGCGGCTAGTAGTTTTGACCAGTGTTGCTGAATAGATATTCTTTAAAATGCACAATTTGCATCACATTTTATCAAAAAACTCCCCTTGGGTACTGTTCAAACAGTCTGTCACAAAAAAATGAATTGCCATTTGCAACTGTGGGCCACTTTTTCATTGGTGCCCCAGACAATTTTATACCCCAGTCGACCCTGTATAAACCACACGTTTGCATCCCTTTTCCATGTGCTGCAGATGCCTACTAAGGTTAATAGATGCCAGCAGAGTGAAAACAGAAGAGTGTGGCTAATCATCCCAGAATGCAGGACATCCTGGTCATCATATGGCACTGCCCACACCCATAAAACTCATCACAAGTTGGGCGGTATCCCTGCAGTGTTACCACCAGGATACTGCCGGGTTACCGCCGCATTTAAGGGTTACCGCCAAACTCGTGATGAGGCAGCTAGATCCTAGGACAAGCAAAGGTTTTATAAGCAGGGAGGTGTGCATTCAGGGTGTGTGCGTGTGGGACTGTGTGTGAGCGTTTGTGTGTGTGTGTGAGAGAGGGAGAAAAAAGATAGGAGAGCGAGAGAGTGCGACATGAGTGCTATGTAATTCACTGAATTACTGGCAGGATTTCCAAGTATTCTGGACATGGGAAAGAAACAGCATGATCGGACCAAAAAATGAGAAATTGCCAGCCATTGGAGATGCTGAAAAACAGAAATTGATTTGCTCCAAATTTACTCTCAGACAAGAAAGATTTCACCTGTGCAGGCCTTAGGGCAGGGCTGCCCATGCGACAGCCCGGGGTACCATCAGCCCCCCGCCACGCCAGCTCGGGGAAGTCTTTCAAGATCTCCCATAGCCGGCATGGTGGGAGAAGTCGCGGCAGGTGCCGTATTGAAATTAAATGCTCAGGCGTGTTCAGTAACAATAGGGCACTGATATTTGGTGCCCCCACCCAGGCATGAGCTGGGAGAGCCACATTTTTGTTTTGCTGCTTTAAAAACCTCCCAGGTGAACCATAAAACTCGCCAGCCACAGAGTGCGTAGTCTAGTCCTCCCACATAGAGAGTTAAAACATCTTTTGAACAGCTTCCGTTCCCTTCTGCGCCTATCAGGCCTTCCCTGTATGGGTGATGAGCCAGACATACTGCTGAGTGGTGAAACAATTGCAACCGTGTCGCGTGGAATTCAAGACCCAATTCTTTTCACGGCGTAATGTGTAGTTGCATTTGGGAGAGTGCAGTGTTACAGCGGTGTCTAAATGAAGGAGCAAACCAGCGCAGGAAAGCCATCTCCGACCACCACACCGCACGCACATAAAAACTGTTGCATTTCCTAAAACGTGCGAATTACAACTGAAGTCAGCTTCTCTGTTGAGCTAGTTAAGTGTATTGGGAAGGGGCGCAACAAAACCTACATTTTGGGTAGGGGATAACTGCAGCCCTTGGGACGTTTAGACCCTTTAGCTGCTTTAACACGCCTGCTTCAACTTCACAGGCATCTCACTTGTCATAACGTGAGTTGCTTCCAAAGCACACAAAAAAGGTAGAATCGTTAGACACGACCGCGCTGCTCTGCAAAAGGCACACAGCGCTACCTTGAATGAACGTGTAGACTTCTTGCAATCCCTGCTGTTTACTAATGCACTAAAACGAACTGCTCACTAGTAACAGGCTTCTCTGACTCAACGTTGCTTTTCGGATGAAGCGCGCCTCATGCTCAGATGCGCTACCAAGCGCTTTACTTTAAGGACTGTCGTCTTTCCTTCGCTTTCATTCGCATCAGTTGGCAACTTCAGAATGCCACAGAAATCGCGTCTAACGGTGTCCGTCGAAATGAGCATCCTAAAAAAATCGAATGGAGAAATGACTGCATGTTTCCTCTTAAACTTTTCGCAATTTTTTTTCAATAGAGGTGTAGGGTGGGGCAAGGGTAGTAGTTAAGGTGGGGGGAAGAGGTGGAGGGGGCCGGGGTCTCCCCCGCATTATAAAAAAAAAACATACAGTCATTTTTCCATAACAATTTTTCATGGACATCCGCATGCAACAGTTAAATGGATAAGTATCTGCGTGCAGAGTGTAATGTAGTTAACCCTTTAAACATTTTCGATACAGGCTTTGATTGTCAGATGCTAATCATCGCCACATTCCAAACCTCAGGATATTGGAATTTTGGGTTCGTTTTTTAAGAGCCCTTTGGAAAATGATATCAAGTATGGGGGTTGGTTTGCTCTTTGTTGAATCCCTGGTCAACTTGAAATATGGAAAATATCGGGCTCAATTGAACACAAGTGTTATTCAAACTAATACAAAAGAACTACTGTATTTAACATGTTGATGCTATAAAATATTATGTAATATCCACCATGTTTTTTATAAACTTTGTACAATAATCGGACAGTTGTTGGAGAAATGCATTCACTGTTTTAGCAGAAAAAACAAATACATTGAGTGTTCATTTAGGCTTCAGTTTTGAGGCCAGGTACAGCTGGGGAACTTCAATTAAAAAAAAAAAAATTCTGTAATGCATGCCAGTGCCCATTTGTGATATGCTGAGTTCCATGATTGATAGGCAAAGTGCACAATAAATACAGAGAGTGTTTTTTACTTTGGATCTTTTTAAGCACTTCCTTTGGGTGACATGTACTCAAGGCCCAATAGTGTTCCTGAGGTTTTTTAATGTGTGGCACTATTTATACCATGTCTCAAGTTTTGTCTCTCAAGTGCGCAGGTGACTAGCTGTGTTCCACAGGTGCACCTGGTACCTGGCACATGGTAAAAACATGACATAAGTGAAGCAGGTAATACCTGCATTTTCTGGTGGTGGGGTGCCGGAATTACTGGCAGCTCAGAATTGCAGGTAAGTCCAGCCCCCCGCCCCCCTCAAACCTGTAGTATGGCATTAAACGCTATTACTGGCAGATTATTTCCACACCGGCATACTTGTAATGAGGCCCAAATCCTAATAACTGATATCCATATTCCTAATAACCCCAACTTGCACTCAAATGTTTTTGTTTGATTGCACAATGGTTTGCATGGAAATAATACAGGTAGAATGGCCTTTGGGTTATAAAGATTATCCCTTCTAGACACGCTGTCCGGCCTAATATTAGTGGAGTCACAAATGACTGGTGAATAAACAGCTTGAAGAAAAACAGCAAAAGGCCGTGCGGACAAAAAGCTGATTTCAAATATTGTAATTACGGTTATAGTAAACAATACTTTCTATTGTATTAATAAATACTTTCAGACACTTTAGAGCAGTGCTGGTGTATAAAAAACATGGTGCTTCATGTCATGTTCCAGAATCAGGAGGTTTCCCTTAACAGGCGAGATGATAGCTCAGTGAGTTAGGTGCTGGCTTCTCGAAATGTAATACACTCTCATGTCCCTAAATGGGGTCTGCATGCCCTAACCAAAGGCTTGATGCCTTTAACTAGCGCCACCACTCTTAGTTCCTCCTCTACTTTTTCAATTAGAAGGGTACATTATGGTACATAGGGAGCATAGAGTTGAACTGACTGATAATGAAGGTGGTCTTGTTGCCAAAATAACAAGTTTATGGGGTGTGGACATTACTTAGGGAAACTAAGTGATTGGTGGAATTCATATGTTGGAAAATGGGTTGCCGGGGTTTACAGCATGCATGCTGGTGGAAGGGAAGAGATAGTGATGATAATGCCATGCTTTTATATTATTTATTTACATTTTAAAAGTGCTCACACAGCCCCCAGGCATCGGGGCGCTGTTACAGGAATTGTTTGTTTTTTAGTTGCATAATTGTTTTTCTTTTTTTTTGTTGTCTTAGTTGCATATATTTATAACGCACTTAAACACTGAGAGGTTTCTAAGCACGGACCCGGGGATCAAACCTGTGTTGCTTCGTGTCGGCTTGCTGCCAAGGCGAGCACGTTGCCTCTGAGCTATCCTCCCGGGACACTATATGTCACTTCATGACGGATTACACACTGTGATAATATGTTTTACTATGACTCAAGTTGATTGGTCTTGGAGGTTCCCAGCAATTAGTAGGGAGAGAGCAAGGATCAGGACCTTGGTGTGGTGGTTCATTGTGGGTGTAGTACTGTGGCACTGAAAGGTTTGGAGACGTTTGCATAGGGTCTTGCGTGTTGTACGGTGTGCATACACTGGAATGTTTTGGTGCTATTGTGCATACTTTTGAGGCTACTTCTTTGGCTTTCCATGGCCTACTAGGTGGCCTGTTAGCAGTGGCTGTCTGTATCTATGGGTGGGGGCGTCATCGTCTCGCTTGAGTGGCAGACAGCACAGTCCATTACCTGCTGGGGGAATGTGCTGAGCAGGGGCGTGTCTGCCCACCACCTTTCTTTTTCGTCAATGCAGGGCCCTGTGGCCTCTGCAAAAATGTGCAGAGCACAATGATAAGAGGCCGGTGGGGCATAGGAAGGTCAGCACAGCTGCCTCTCCTCATTAAGATACTAGGGTAAGTGGTGTTGACTGACAGGAAAGGAATACTCTCATTTTCTGTCAGTCAGCACGCTCTACATGAGGTGGGCATTCCAATCATTTTGTGGATTGTGTTGGCGTGCTGAAGGTGCAAGCAGGAGGTAAGTGAAATGTAAACGGTTATGTGTATGTTGTGTATAATGTGTTTCTATGTATGTGTGCATGCAAGTGGGGTTGTCTGAGTGCTCTATGAATGCACGGCTGAACGATAGTGTATGTTGTGTGAATGCATGGGTGAATGAGGGTGTGTATGTTGGGTGAATGAGAGTGTATGTTGTGTATGAGTGTATGAGAGCATGAGTGTGCCTGCCCTGTGTTGAGTGTGTGAAGGGGGAGCATGCCTCCAATTTTAAGGTTGGGTTGGGTGCTACTGGTGGAATGGAATTTACTGGGCCTCAAGGGTTAAGTAAATATATGTGCTATTAAGTAAATAGACTTGCATAATTGGGTGCAGCCAGTCCAGCTATACTTTCTACTGCTGCATTGTTTATTTTACTGGGCATCAAAGTACAGGCAAACATGACGCGTGCTATTACATGGCTAGTCTGCAATACTTGGGTGCAGCCAGTCTTGCTATACTTTCTCACGGCTGCATTGTATTTTTTACTGGGTATCAAGGGTAGAGCAAACATGATGAGTGCTCTTACATATCTAGCCAGTTTGGATATACCCTTACTGCTGCATGGCTGCTTGGCATCAAGGGTAAAGCAAACAAGTGTTATTACATGGCTAAACTGGCCTCAATTGATGATGTGAGTCTGGCCGTATATTCTTACTGTGACATTGCACTTGTTACCCAGCATCAAGGGTAAAGCAAAAATCATAAGGCTGGCTTACTTTAATGCAGCCATTCTGGTCATGTTTTCTTACCGTTGGATGTAATTTTCTACTGTGAAATCCAAAACGAGTAAGTGGCAATTGTAGCATATATTAGTGTAATCTGCATGCTTATGTATCAGCACAGCCAGCATGAGCATTTTATTTATACTGCCATATATTGTGGGCAAAGGCATCATGAAAATGTGTTGGAAAAAGCACCTGTGCACATTGGTGATTTGCACTGATTGGATTTTTGCTTGCTCTACCATACACAAGTGACTGCAAACTGTGTGACTTTTTACCCAATTTTTCACAGAAAGTGCGCAAAAAATGCACCATTTTAATCCATTATTTAAAATATTTGCTTGGGGGATAACCCCCACGAACCCACTTGGTTGGTGTGCGCTTCCTCGCTACGCTCGGTCGCTCCCACTGATTCAAGGCAAATATTTACACCCCTCCAGTTAAAACAAAGCCAACTGCCTCTTATTAAGGTGATCATTTACAACTGGCAGGCCATTCCAGTCGGTAACGCCTCACCAGTCCAAGTTAAGGAGCCCTGTAGCGTCGTTGCAGGCCACAGTGGACCACTGAGGCATGTGTTCTCCCATTAACAGAATAGATCATTATGAAAAAGAAAATTGAGCTTTAGAAAGAGCCTTATTTCTATTGTCCTGATAGGCACAGACCTGGAGGAAGGCGGTGTGGCCGGCAGGTGGAAACCACTGGGAAGGTGGCAGGCAAATATTTTTCAAGGGAAGCAGGTGGAGAAGTGAAGGTATAGGGGTCAGCGCGGATAGCTGTTAGGCACCTGTGCGACACAGCTGTATTGCCACCAACCAGTTGGGATCCTTACAGTCAGCGTGGAGAGTCTGCTTGCATACGCGTAAAGTGCATAAGGCCTCTCTGGTTGCTTATCGCTATTGGCTAGTTCAGGGGCCTGCAACATTTGGCTCTTCAGATGTCTTGAACTACAACTCCCATTAGCGCCTGCCTGGATATTCAATGGTGAGGGGTCACGGGAACCATAGTCCCAAGCATCTGGAGAGCCGCAGGCTGCAGACCTCTAAGCTAATTGGATAAGCCTCGGCACTAGGGCTCATCTGTGTAGCTGCAGGGCCAGTATGCATGAAATGCAGCAACGCTGCCGCAGGGCTGCAGTTTGGGACGTTCAGTCTCACACCTTCTATATCTAGGTATTTTTGATTTAAGGGGGAGGAGTGCAGACGAAAGATCTGGATCAGCACAAAAATTACAAGAAGTGTTCAGTAAATCAGTCCTAAGAGATTATCTCGAGGAGAGACCAATAGTCTATATGTGCTGGAAACTGTTGACTGGGAAAAAATGACTTTAACCTGCGGGTTCCACAAAGCTGCAGTTTCTGCCAAAGGGGACCCACAGCTGGCATGCAAAAAAGCACGTCCTTTCAGCACCAGCCGCAGGATCAGCTTTCACTCTGCCAGGGGCGAAGCCAGCGCCCACTCACGTGGCTTCATATTCAAACAGGATGGTCTCATCTTTAAAGCTCTGTGAAGTTAAATATGAAAGCAGTAGCAAGCCTCCAAACAATTCACATGTCACTGGCCCATGATGCATGCTCTCTTCTATGAAGCCTCTCTCTCTCCCTCAATAGCCCCCTCCTCTCCCTTTCTCTCCAAGGCTCCAAACGGGATGGGTCCCCGCGAGGCCAGACCCTGGAGGATGGGATCTGAGCATTGAGGGGAGGGGGGGGGCTGCCATGGGCCCCTGAACACAGGCATCTCGCCCTCGTGCCTCCAGGTTTGGTGCTAGTGCTGCAGCTGGGTCTGGGCTCATCCTTTCAATGTTTGGAGGTACTGACCCCCAAAAGAGCCAGTTCAAGCAATTACCACCCCACGGATTGCTAGAGTTTGTTACAATGTACCCTGCACATATCTGGGAGAACGCAGTTTCTACTGGTAGCTCTTTCTGACCAGTGCATTGGGGAGTATGGGTCTTTTTCAGTTTTGGGTGGCAGGCTTCTTCTGTTGTCTTTCCGGAGGGAGTGGTGCTATGCAAGGGACACCTAGATGTCTACCCTCAGGATCAGATATACGGCCATGATCCCATTTGGGATTCATCTGCACTACACCCCCCTTGGCCCCAGGCGTTGTTTCTTTGGCTTGGGCCGTCCCATCCTGCCAAAAAAGAGTGAAGCAATTGGGTGGGACTCAGAGCGGCGAGGCAACTTTGCAGGAGAGACTGAGCAAGGGGCACAAGTGACCTTTACAAGCTCCGGTCCAGGCCACTCCGCCCTACCCCACTCTATGTGGGTCACCCTCGCGATCGCAGATAACGGATGGCCCACTGGAAAGACTGTCAGAAACAAGCGGGGTAAGAAGGTTTAAAGGCCGAAAGGCCAAAGGGATTCCATGCTTTCCATTACAAGGCATGTTAGGGGTGGCCCTAACATTTTTACTCCCCTAGCGAGCAAAGGCAATGGCAGAATTGCAGCTCTAAAACAGCTCCTGGGGTAATGCAAATGTCTTTGCCAAATGCGCCTTCAGATGCTTGATTTATAAGCAATGTTGTGTCCTTGCATCTGTTCCTTGCACTGGATGCCTTTTCAAAAACCAGCATTGCCAAATCCTACAGTTTTAGTTCTTGAATAGGTATTTTCCAGGCACTGCCATAATATGCCCAGGTATAAAACCATTTGCCAGCTGTTGCCATTTTCGGACTAGTGGGACAATTATGGCAGTGTCTGAAAAATGCTTGTTAAGAAAACTCTCCGTTTCACTATGGACTGGGGGGTCCCAATGTCTCTCTGGGATTTCTCAATGCGCCCCTACACTTGTGTCTCATTCTCTCAGCAGGCAGCAGCGACTTAAAAAATGATCTTTCATTTCTCTGGTAAAACCTTTTAGTCTGCTTACCAACATGCAGTGCTTCTTTAGTTAGATGCTCTCTCAGTAGTTCGATGTGGTACTTGTAACTCAGATTCCCAGCATGCATCGTTTCTCAGAACAAATATCTATGAATTTCTCATGTATATCCACATGTCTCACTCAAGGTCCTTATCTGCAACTTTACTCCTTAGATTATTCTACGTATCAATGGCTCAAATAATGTTCACACAAGGTGCTTCAGACCTCCCACTTCTTACTGGTTCCATGTAATAATGTCCCTGCAAAAATGTCTCCTGACAAAAACGTCGACATTATTAGATTGAACATGCGGGGGACAACCCCGCAACCCCTGATTGTTTTTTTTTTTACAAGGGGAGCAGGGGATATCCCCGCAAGCTCTCCCCATACATAATGTCACCAATGGCTTTTCCCGGCGGCATTATGTATGGGGACATTATATATGGGGAAATTATGACCTGATACCTTCTTATCCCTATCTGTAGCTCTACTCCTTGGATTGCCACTCTCCCCTTTCTTCTGACCACACTCCCTCACCTTTTCTCCTGAGAGATAGTTGGAGGCCTGCAGTGTTCTCTCTCTCTGGCTGCTCATATCGGGCTCTCGGCACCACTGTGTGTCTTGTTCCGTGTCTTCTCCATGCTTCGTGTTGGCAAAGGTGGATGTTGGCTTTCGCTTACTTGGCTACTTGGGGAACGGTTCTCCTTCCAACTGCCTAATGCATGGTCGCGGGAGCCTTCAGTGGGTCTCCTCAATAGTACACTGCTTCGGTATCAGGCCTTCTCTTTTACTCCTCCATCTGGCAGGGTTCTGCTTCAGTGCACCAGAGCCGTAACTCGCGTCAACAGCAGAAGTGGCATCTCTATGTGGTGGGGGCAAACCAGGGGGCACAAAGAGGACTGCCAGGGTGGCACAAAAAATAAGGGTTGGTACGAATAAACTGGTTTAAGTAAACATACTTTACCAAGCTGTTTGTATTTATTAAAAAGGTGACATTATGTACGTTTAGAGAGTACGTTTAAGACAATAAAAAGTGTGCATTAAGTTAATAGACACCCAAAAAAAGTAACATGTTCAATTGTTGCAGAACGACCCTCAAAAGAACTTTCAAAGACATTTGGTCTTACACGTTTTTTACTGTGCGATTTTGTTTGAACACATGAACAAAATACATTCAAAATAAATGAATAGCCTGCAATCGACCCCATTCATCACTCTCCTCAGGTACCTTAAAGATCCAACCCACAGCACTTCTACCACACTTGCATGTTGCAACTCCGACAAGACAGCTCTGCCGACTTCCTTAAAGTGCCACTCGGTGCTTTAAAAAGATAACCTGTAACACTGTTCCATCTAACCATGCGCCATTATTTCAAGTTTAACAACAATAATACATACGCTCACGTTTTTATCTAGCACTTCATGGCAGATGCCTCCCTTGTCTAATAGCGGCAATGTATGTTATCACTATGCAACTTAATTATAATTGTTCTTTTATAACGCCCTTAATACCAGCGAGTGGTGTCAGTGTCTTAGGTCAGTATCAAATACATTTTGTCCCCACCAGACATGACTGGTTTCGATCTCCAAGGTGTTCTTCATGTAAGTATTGTTCACAGATGTATTTGTACATCAGTGAGGCTGACCCGAATGTGTCGGTCTCTATTTCGTCCTGGTTTTGATTGGCCTTTGTGTCCAGATTTGCGATGGCTATTATGTTAACATCTGAGTGGTTCTCCCTTGAGTGTTACAGGGTCGCGCTGGTTCATTTGAGTGGTTTTGGTGGGTGGCTTGAGGTTGAAAACCATGATTGAGGCAGTCTTTGGAAGATGGCATGCTAGTTTGTCTGTTGTGGTCTGGTCTGGTGTGCAGCCAGGTGCTGAGAGAGAATTTTCCAAAGACTAGATGATCGTCCTCTGTGCATGTTTCCGTGGGCATTGAGCGCCATAATGTGATTGATGGGAATGAGGAGAAGGATCTTCAAGGTAAACGATTGATCAACTTCTGACGGATGAAGGGCCATGTTGACCCTAACAGAATTCAGATGTGTCGGCAGGTTGCATGCAGATGTTAGAGGCAAGCACACTATCGCTTACTTGACCTATGTTTCAGTAATGTGCAGAAACAAAGCCTGTGAGTTAGGTCGTAAGGGCGAAGAGGTTCATGGACTTACTTTCAGCACATCTTATGTGGTATTCTTGTGTAATAATTGTAGTTTTGGTTTCAGACTATACAGCCAGGTGTATAAGTATTGTATTCCAGCCATCATTTATATAGTGCCATTTTCCCATTTGTATTGCCTCAATGCGCTTTGTGGTTGGAACGCCCCTCGCGGACCGAAGTCAAGGTATGGGAAAACATTCTGTGAGTGGTCTTTCAGATGCATGTGTGCATTCTGTTGGAATTAGGATTTAGGAGGGCTGGCTAGGCTCCAGTAAGCAACCTAATAGTTCAGATACATGGGCGAGGGGTGCTGTTGGTGGTCAAGACAGAGTGCTTGACTCGATGTGTGCCCAGCTAGACTGAATTTGTCGTAGGTTGCTGCTGTATACTAATGGCAGAGGTGTTGACGCACGTCAGGGATTTCAGTGGGGTAGGCTATGTGAACAGCTAGACTGAATTTGACATAGCCGCAGCTGAATTCTAGAGTACACGGATGGGGAGCCGTGCCAGCAGCATATGTCTACAGACATGGTGCATTTATACATACCTTAAACTCAGACAGAGTTTATCTTCAATGTGGCTTTGTCTGGTTTTTCTGACCCCTAAGTTTCTCAAGGTGATAGGCTGGTCGTTTGCATGCATCTTCTGGTGGAGTTAGCATACTACCATTGGGAAGGACCTGGCTAGTGGCATTCTTTGAGTGCAGTAGGCAAATACATTAAATAGGCATTGCCACCTATAGCCCAATGGTATAATTTCCCATCCCCATAAAAAACAACTGTCTTAGTGCATCACCATCTCTACCCCCAAGAACCATCGAAGTGCGTAACGTGTCCTATACCCTAAGTTAAACTGGAGTACTTCCTCTCTACTTCCAGTGAAAACGTTTGAATTGAGGGTTCTGTGTGCTTGAGTAACCCCTTGATAATTAGGTAGTGTGGCCCAACTGAGTGCCAGAATGCAATGTGATTAAAAGAGTTGCTTTATCATCTCTACCTGACATGGGCTAACTTGAGATGTCTTTCATTGTCCCACTGGGTTAACATGTGCGATAGCTACCTGCTCTCAGTTGTTGTTTGCCGCAGGCTTGTTGTTTGTTGTTATGGATGATGTGCATACAAGTAAGAGAGAGACAACCTTTAATGACAAGACATCCCTCATAGTTCAACCACCTAATAGTATGCAAGCAGCAAGGGACAGTGAGCTTTTAACTTAAAAAGACATCACGCCCAGCTCAGCTCCAAATAATATGTAGTGTAAGGCAGTCAGTTTAAAAAGAAAGATATCACCCATATGTGCTGAGTACAAGCAGGGGTGGGGGGGCAAGCAACTCCCACTTAGTTCTTTGGCAATGGGGCAGGAACATTGCTTTGACACCTAAGGATGTTTAAGGATTTTGCTTTCTGACTGCAGGTACTAAATGTATCTGGGTGCGGTGGTGTCAGTGTGGCGGGAAATGGAACCGTATTGGCTTTAAAGTCATGTATATGAACTGCACTGTTGGTAATACAGTTATTTGTTGACAGTAGAGGGATGTGTCCCAAAGTAGAAAGCCATTTAAGTAGCTCAGCAGGCTCAGTGAATGTTGCTGAGATTTTGTATATTACAATATGCCTGTAAAACATATGGCTTTTTGCTATTGCTACTAAAATAGGTGCTGCAAAATGCACTTTTCAACCAGGGAAGGACTAACTTGACCAATTAATCATATTCTGGGTGAGGTTGAGGGAATTACTGCCCCCATAGTGAAAATCAACATTGGCAGCCAGGAACCCACAGCTCAATTTCCTAATAACTGCTGCCAGCACAATTGAAGCTTTTTATTTAAATTGAGCAGTTTGACAAGCCAGTAGCACCTTTACAAGGTATATTTTGGGGTGACATAGTCAAAGGAAGGGGAACAAGAACGGCGGAGCCTATGTGTGGGTAACCCACAAAAGAATTAACAAAGTTAGAGAAATCAATTGGCGGCTTTTGGTTGAAGAAATGTGTTTCCCTCGGAAAGTGCCTTTTTAGTTTGGCCTATTAGCTGGCAAGGCCACCTATAGGCCGAAACTATTGCATTAGAGTACAGAGAGTGAGAAATGGCACATGAGGAGGGACACAAAGCTTGTAGGTGATGTTTGGTTATTTGGCTACCCATTGACTGCCCAGGGCCATGCTAATCCCTAGGGTCACCCAAAACAACTCCTCATGGGAACTTTTTCAGCACACTCCAATCAAGCCTTACCATCAACTTTGCACTCAAAGTGCCTGCCAGTGTTTTTCTCAAAGCAGTCTTCTGAGAGTTAATGACTTACTTGGTGCTGTAAACGCACTACTGGTGTAATAAAAATGCATAAACCAGGTCTGCCTTCAGCCACTCGATTTATAAGCACTATACGTATCGTTCACGGAAGTCCTGTTAAAACAAGCATTGGCAAAGCCAACAGTTTTGCCATGTGTATAAGTATCAGGCATTTCCCAGCCACAATGTCTACACAACAGCCCAAACTGTTGGCCTTTATGCAGTGCATTTACTAAACAGTGTGACCAGCCTGTGGGAAGGCTGCTTTTAGAATGGATGCCTCCAACCAGTGATATTCATGGCCTATCCATTTTCCTGGTGCCTGCTTTTGACCAGAAGAAATGAAAGCGAAATGTTAAAACGTGATTGGCAGCTGGTCAAAGGACCAGCTTTAATGCTGTGGAAGGGCCCTTCCATAGAGGTGGGTGAAGGGTGCCCCAGAAAGGGGGCTGAAGGTATCAAATAGGGAGAGCAATTACCCCACCTTGCCCCCCTCGCACCCTCCCAAAAGGCCTGTGATGGCACCACTGGTTCACTCTTTCTGGGCCTTTTCCTCTGGCTGCGGTGCTGTAGGCCTCACGTATTCCCAAATATGGGAAAAAGACCGTTGAGGTCATTCTTTGAGGGTCTCTGACATGTACATTTTCCATACCCACAAACGGAAAACGTGCTCACTGTGTGTGTGCGCGGGCACGTACACAGGAAGGAGTCAAGGGACAGAAAGGGGCTTGCCTTCACTCACCCCCAAATGCGCATGTGCAAAATGAGTGTTGCTGGAGGGCTGCACCATGGACAAGCAATGCAAATAAGGCCTCCAAACATGGGATTCCCAAAGAAAGGCGCAAATACGTTGCTCATGTTCTCACTGCTCGCAATGTGCCCCTTGTACAAGGTGCAGGTGTAAATCCGCAGCTGCTACTACTTTCGCTTTGTTGTAAAACATTTCCGCCAGAAATCGTTTGACTTCCCCCCACGGTCGGATAAAAATGGAGCCCATTTCACTTTTTAAAGCAATGTTCCGCTTTCATGTGACGGTTCCCTGCCAGGGAGTTGCCCCCGGAGATTTGCCCCTCCCCTGTGATGGCTGCTGGCGGCAGGGGCACATTCCTCCCCGATCCCATGGGATACTTTTTGAATCACCAGGCCTGCTAAATATCCATGGGTTCAATGACGAACATTGCAGTATCCCTCATCTGCGAATGGTGCACGGAGTTCATTGTCAACTGAACCCAGGGTGTCTCAGCAAATGAGGGCCTTGCCTGAAATAGAGCCTATATACTTGGTAGAGCACTTCAGGGCACCAGTGTGCCTACGGGCAAGCTTCCAGGTGGAGGCACAGTCAAGAATGGCAAGAGATCCCGAGGAAAGCCTGATGACAGTCCTTTGACTGGTGGGGTGAAGGGCGAAAGACCCCCATCTTACAGACACTTTGACTCTTCAGAGTTTAGGACAGCAAAGTGCAAAAGAGATATCCGCGGACCCGGGCAGGGCATTTCCAGGAGAATTTATTTGACATTCCATTCCGTTCTCATAAGGAGTTAGGTCTGATGCGATAAGGAATGTGGTCCATGCATATCCGCATGCACGGTTTCTTGATGGGGACATGCAGTAAAGTTTGCGGCTTACTGGGCCTCCATTTTCCATGGCATGCCACCCGCCTCTAAATGAAGCTTCAGTCGGGTCTGGCACTGCAACCAGTCCAGATGGGGCATTGAGGTCTTTGCTAATTGTGTCTGAAGTCTTAATGGAGGGTGTTGGGGACGGGGTGTGAGGTTCCAGGCAAACCTAAACCCGCAGTGTGGTAAGGACTGCAGCTGCCCCGAGGGGTGGATGGGATGCCTGCCCAGCGGTTCCATATTTGTAGGGGAATCTGGCTGAACCTTTGCCAGACAGAGCCGGCCTTAGTCTTCTTTTTATTTTGGAATGGCAGAAACTGGAAATGTGCACTTCCTATTTTGATGTACTTTGGGTTGGGTTTGAGTGAGCGGAGTATGGGTATGGAAGCAGCTGGGCGTGATCAGTCTCAGGTGGTGTTCTGACTACTGAACAATACTGCCATTCAGAAGGGAGGACAGAAGAAAGGGACTTTCCACGCCTTTATAAAATTGTGCTTTTTTAATTTTAACATTGTAGAATCATCTCACATCGATTTTTTGTTTTTTTGGCTCATGGCTGTCTTTTTAGAAAAAGCTTTGTGGAGCAAGAACTGTTGGCCTAGATGATGGTAGACTGCAATGTGTTGACTCCACACCCGCCTTAGCGCCGTTTGTTTGTTTGTTTATTTTATTTATATCGCGCACCTGACCCGGAGGTAATTGGGCGCTAAGGATAGTAATGGTTACAAGGCATAGGTTGACAATTATATGCATTAAAAAAGTTTGAACATATATAGTAAGGTCACAATGGTAAATATATACAAATTGCACATTATACATACATGTTATACATTTGGTCAGAGCAGTCGTATGAGCTGATCATCTAATAGTGGTATCAGGAACTGTTATTTTATGTTTTATTTAGTATCCAGGTAATAGCCTGACTTCTGAAATTGTTGAAGGTCTGAATGGTTTGAATATTCTGAGGGAGAGAGTTCCAGAGCTGGGCAGCTAATACTGGGAAGCTGGAACCTCCTGCTCTTTTTAGATTAAATCTGGGCACCAAGACACATGGTGTGTTGGAAGATCTGGTGCCGTGTCATCATTGTCTGTGTGTGTCACCATCATTGTGAGTCGCTAACATGTCAATGCTCAGAATGCTTATGATTTGTAACATAGAATTCTGGGGAGAGATAATGTTCTGCTTATTTGGAATTGGGTGGGTCTCTGAGACTACAATAAACCATGCTTAATAAAAGGACTTTAGGAATTAGCATTTGTCTCTGGAATTTGAATTAATATTGTTTTAAAATATGTGTTTGGTGACAGGATTTGAATAAGTGTTCTGAAACTGATATATGTTTGTAATTGATGTAAAAGGTGTGTATAAACCAAATTATACACACAAATTTAAAATGTCAATTCATAATAAAAACGAGTTCCAGATGGCCAAGATTTGGCAGAACAGGGTGTGTTTTGCTCTCTTTTCCTCTTTGCGGTATGTGCCTGCGTTGTGTTCACAACTATCACTTGTAATGTTGTGAACCTGATTGCTGTATTTTAGCCATGGTATGAAGTTAATTGAAGCATTATATGCTGCACTTGGCATGTGGCTGCCAAAACATATTGGCGCTGCCATTGCTAGTCTGTTTTGGTTGCCTGCATGAAATACAAAGTGTGCTGTCCGTTGTTCACACAATGCAAAATACAAATCGTTCAAGTAAAGCCCCAGTGTTCCTTTGACCTCCCTAGAAAGGTTTTGTGAAAGGCGATTCTCTGTGGACTATCTTGCCTGGCACAGCTGAGTCAGTCAGAGGCAATTGCCAGTTGGCTTGCACCATGTTCCACTGCTTTATATGGGAGAAAAGGCAGAGTTCATACTGATATTCTGGCATGCAGAGTTGAGCGCCTGAAGCAGAGTCAACTTGCAGGTCAAAGATTCGAAACATGTCGATCCCAACGCAGTCCTTCGTTCATCCAAGGCTGACAGAGTGATGCGCTGTTTATTAGCGTAATAACAATGCGCGCTATTAAGCAGCAATGCTATTGTGGGGTGTACGCCCCATATAAATGGCCTGCCCGATCGCTCAGCAGGATACACACTTGTTCAGACACCTGCATGCAACCTGGCTTGAATGCTGGCAAGCTGAGCCAGGCCTCCATCCTTCCTAGATCTATGGACTACCATTGAACGGAATAACAATATCAACTATTATTACATCCCTTAGAAGCGGAAATGCTACATGAACATGTGGTATTGCTATCCGTATAAACTTTTGGAGGGTTGTGGACAATAAACTAAACAGACTTCTGACATAATCTGGCAGCATCTTTGCTGAAAACACTTTGAGGGGTTTGGCGAAAGCTTCCGCCTCAGGAATCAGAGAATAAAGATATGCTTTGCAAAGATATAATTTGCACAGTCCTGAAAACCCCCTAGTTTTAAGCATAAATATATAAGCTGGCCTCCAGTGCACACATCATCACCAGTTCTTATGCTTAAATATTGAGGTCGGCCTGCTGTGCCTGAATAACCATTTGTTGAAGGCAGGGTAGCCTGAGTGTGATGAATCAACTTCCAGTGCACCAGTGGTCTGGGAATGAATATCGTTTTCTAAACCATCTGTCAGCCCTACACCTCTACCAAACCAGAAGGGATCCAAACAGATTGGAAACACAAGTAAATTATAACTCTCTTTTTCCAATTTTGGTAACGTGGACAGAGCAGCAGGCTTATCTCCGCAAAGTCGTGGATAGTTGGATAGTTGCATCACAGCGAAAATACAATTATTACCCAATGATAAAAGGGACTGTCCAGTCAAGGTTGTATAAAATATCTACTTTATTATTATCACAACAGACAGTTTTAGCACACTGCAAAATACAACCCACCCTGTAAGTGTAAAGTGATGCAGAGGACAGACAGTTTCAAAGAAGTAAAAGGGATGCACCCTGGCTACTGACAGGAGGGTAGTCAGTAAACAAATTAATCGCAATTGTTCAAGAATACTTGGTTTCAGCACAAAGGGAGCAATGGGTCATACAATGTCACTACAGGCTTTCAGAGAAGGCAGGGGTACTTGGTGCTGGACAGAGTCAATTCGGTTTCAGGGCACTTTGCAGCTCCTGCAACCGAGTTCAAGATGGGAGATAGCTGCGTGTATCTGGCGGCAGGTAGTTCAGCGAGGGAGGCTGGACGGACAGCTGCACGCTGGCCTACACAGCGGCTCAGGGTCAGGAATCGTTGTCTCTGTGATGGTTGGTGGATCTGAAGGACTGGTCTAGGCATTTTGGACAATGTTAACGACTGCGGCGTGACAGCAGTCAGATGTGCAGTTGGTTGAAGCTCGAGGGGCTCGGCTTACTCGAAAATTACCTTTAATGTGGATGCTGGTTGATGCTTGTTGATACACTCCTAGCTTCTTCACTGGGCTCGTGCCATCCTTTAAGGTGGACGGCCCAAAGCTGAGGAGAGTTTTGGAGGCACCGGCCTTGTCCTGGGTTTGGTTCAGAGACACTCTGGCGCTTCCCACCTAGGAAGCTTGCTTGCAGAGCCTAGCAGGGCATGCTGTGTGCTAGCTGGTTACAGGTTCTGGAGCTGCTGGAGGGTCCTCTGGATTAAGTATTTCCCTCTGTTCCATGGGAGATGTTTAGGGGAGGGATCTTGCTTCCTTCCCTCCTTGGAAATACTGGCCTTCCTTCACTGGTGGAAGCTGTAATGCAGACTGCACTTTCAGCCAGGGTCCAAATGAGTTCTTCTTTTAACTCCTTGCAAAGTCTTCAGATGATCTGCGCAAAAGAGGGACTCAGTGCTCTTTTAAAGCCAAATGGCCAAAGTGATTGGTGTAGACTAAGCCTACTTTAATGAACCAAACTTGGGTCCCCACCAACAATCTCCTGTATACATGAGGCCATAACCAGAGTGTTTTGCAACAGAAAAGGTAAAGGGGTACAAACATGTAATACTAAGTCCCACCCATCTTCCTGTCTGTTGTGGATCAAAGGGTCTCTCTAATTAATGGAGCTCTCTGTGGTTCCTGATTAAAGCGGCAGATCTCCCTTGAAGATTTGGCGAGAACAGATGTTCTGTCTCCACCATTCCACATACTTGTACCTTCTGAATGGGATCCCCCTGTGGGGATGGCTACTGTAAATACATAGTCACAGACATGACATGTCACTGCCTAATTAAGCCAGCTCCCGCCTCTCAGTATTAAACTACTGAGAGGCGGGAGCTGGCTTCAGGTTGACACCATGCATATCAAAGGTTGTTTTTGATTTTCCTGTCTTTTGTTAGTCCTCCAACCTGGCCTCCTGTGGGCCTGCTTGAATTAACACTGATTAGTATGAGAAGCTGCCACAAGCAGCTATCAAAGGAAGGACAGGGCAGATGCATGGAGCCTTTGTTAGTTAATTAGGCTGGCAATGGCATGAGGAAGGTTTTGCCTTCCCACTTCTGAGATGTCTTGATGTACTCTTAGCTGTGATATCATAACTAAATATGAGAAGGGGATGTCGCTTGTAGGCTCTGTCCACCCAGAGTACACAGGTCTAGGTGTATATGGTACGGTGAGCATAGAAAGGTGTGTGCGGATTAGCTCCAAACATTTTCCGGAGGTTGATCTACCATCGTTCAATTTCATTTCAATTTTCCCAAAAATCCCAGGCGCACACCCACTGTGCGGACGATCGAATTCCTCACACTGAGCTTTTTTGATTTTTATTAACATACATTGATGCAAGTCATTCTGTTGCTGAATGGAGGTCTGCTAATCTGGCCACCCTTTCATAAATACAAAATTCAAAAGTATAGTGAACACATGTGCCTTTGTTGTGACTGTCTACAGGTACCTTGAGCCCCAGCTCTATAGTGAAACAGGGCAGATTCAAAATTGGCATGTGCATCCATGACAGCTGCTGGCACACAACGCCTGCAGTCAGATGTGGCATTCTAATTTTCTGCATCTCTGATCTAAATTCTATTGGCCTCTGGTCTGATTGTCTCCACTCCAGACGCATGGATCAGTGGCCAGGATGCTGCCTCTTTGGCTCTCCTACAGAAAGGTAACACTTTTCCCTAAAGCATAAGAACTTCCCTTAGGAGGTTTCATTAGAACCAGTGCTTCAAAGGCAGCACTGACATAACAAAAGTCATACTCACATCAAAATGTTGACCACTCAAGTCCCTTTGAAGAGAGCAGGCATAGGAAGGGGGCAGAGTTATAGTACCAGAGAGGGAACGTAGGCATGGAGAAGGGTCCCACCATCTTGGTTTCTGTTACAGCTCCCTTTATTTTTCCAGTCCCCTTCATTTCCTGAGAGCAAGGTACTCTGCGCGTGATATCATAAGGCAAAGGGCACTTGTTACAACCACCTGTCCGAGACCCCTTACAGCAAGCATGCTTCGGACCAACCCACGTGCCATTTTGCCTTTAAAAGGAGAGGGGCGCACCTTTGTTCTTTGATTCGTCTTTGGACTTCTACTAGGACAAGAAGGATTCCCTGGACCTTTGGTGGAAGTTCTGGTTACTTCAAAGTCCTCTGCCACATGGGTGAAGACATAGGGCATCCCAGACAGAGCAGAGCTTTGTCTCATAACCATCCCAAGGGAGCAGTGGGGATGGCTGCTTTTGGACCAATGCCTCTCTGGAACCTGTACCCTGTCACTGGAGGCAAAGTGTCCCCTGTAGGTGCCAGTCAAACTCCCTGGAGTGGTAATGCAGAACAACAGGACTTACATTGTCCTGGTGTCCCTGAATCGGATCTCTCAGCAACCACAGAACCAAGGAAGTGACCTCTGTTTCACCCTGCAACTCTGTTCCACCTTGATGTCAGTTTGGGCACCTATGACACTGTTCGGGCTGCTGCACAGGAACCACTGTAGTCCTCTCCAACCTTGATGCATGACTACTCTACATCTCCGAGTTTATGGTTGACATCGAAGCTCCATTAACTCTGCATCTGAGACCCAATGAGTCATCTAGCATGCCCAGAACAACATTGCCTCCTGGTCACCAGCTTCTTCAAACTACAAACCGTTGCTTCTGCAGTACCTCAACACCGTGTTGAGCCAGCCGAATCCTCTGGCTGCTGACAGCCGGTGTCTGCTTCTCCGAACCCGAGGTTACTGAATCTTACAGTGTCGCCAACCCAAAATCACATGCCCTACTAGCGTCGGTGACCCACAAGCCATCACTGCCAAACAGAACTGTATGGTTGGACCCAGCTACCCTGCTCTCCGACTAAACGCCGACTAATTTAAAAAGAAACCCAGACACCCGGTACTACGTCGAAAAGCCTTACTCAATGCTGTTGAGCCCCAAAGACAAAAGCATAGGTACCGTGAAGAGGTCCGGTCCCCCTTGTTACTTTTTGGGACCATGGTTACTTTTTAGGCTCCCTTCTCTACCTTGTTCTTAAAGACATATCTTTTGAACAGTGACATTGTGGCAATCTTGTGCGTGAACACTCCAGCTCATCTACCCAGAATGCCCTTCTCTGCGATATTTGCAGGGGTGGGTTGTTGTTGTTTTTTCTGGTCAATTGTTTGCATTTTTATTTGTTTAAATAAAATAATGTAATATTTGTATGCAACCTTGGTTGGAAATTCTTTAAATTTGGACTATTATAATTAAGCTTCTTGGTTTCCTACTGTTATCACCTCACACCCTTCCTGAAGATATAGCCTCACCTGTACCTGCTCTACCACACAAATCAAAGGATGTATACCTTTCGGCTGTGCATTTTTCACCTATATGAATGATATGATATATGATATGATAAGTCATTTATAACGTGCCTGTACACAAGTGTTTCTAGTAGAGACAAGACAAGGGAGGGAAGATAGAGGGAGGACAAGACAAACAATCTTACTAGGCCTTGTGTCATTCAGATTGTGCTAGTGTGAGAACGAGAAGTGCAAGGTGAAAACAAGGGGGAAGTGTGAGGGGGAGAGGAGGGAAAAATAAGGGCAGCAATGCTCTGAGTAAGTGCAGCCAGGGCAGCGCGGCTCTGGGTTGTGCAAGGAGAACAAGGGACTGAAGGGTTACATTTACAGCCCCTAAGTGCGTGGTAGGCCCAGAGGCAGTGCAAGGGTGACTGATCAAGCAAGAGCCTGGTACCCAATGAGACTCTGAGGGTAGCCAAGCAACCAGTTGTTACAGCAGGCAGGTCGAATAGGTGAGCAGGGGGCGGAGAGAGAGAATACAGAGGAGAAGAGGACAGTTTTGAGCTGCTTCTGGAACTTCTGGTGGTCTGGCTCAAGTTTGAGAGGGGCAGGGAGGCCATTCCAGAGGGAGGCACCTTTAGAGGAGAGATATCTACCCCCACTCACTGCCTGGAGAAGCGTCTAACCATTAGAGAGTTGGAGGTAGCTTAGCGAAGGGCTTGAGAATGAAGGTATTTTGGAAGAGAGCGTTGGATGTAGTGCAGGCACCAGCCCCAGAAAGCCTTGTGGACAATGCAAAGGGTCTTGAGAGAACTGGGGCTCTGGAGACAGTAAGCTTCTGGGGGAAAGTGAGAAAGGGAAGAGTCCCTTTGAGGAGGTGCAGCTGGTAGTGGGATGTCGTGGAGATGTCCGAGATGTGAGAGGGATAGATAGAGTGGATTCAAAGATGACACAAATGTTTTTTGCCTTGGGGAACATCACAGGTAGAGAGAGAGGTGGCAGAGAGAAAGGGACCAATTGGACTGCAGCGGGGCGGTCTAAGAGGAAGGAGGTTAGCCACTCCAGGGCCTGATTCGGGATGCTCAGGTTCTCACAAAGTCGGTTGATCAGGATGGCATTGTTCACTGTGTCGAAAGCAGAGGAAAGATCAAGGAGGATGAGGACAAAAGGAATGCTGGAATCAAGGTTAGAGAGCAGATCTTCACGGGTGTTCAGCAGAGCAGTTTCCATGCCTTTGGCAGCTCTGATGCCAGACTGATGGTCATGGAGACAACCAACAGATTCATTGTGGAGAGTAAGCTGGTACATGGCCAGATTTTCCAAGGGTTTGCCCAGGAAAGGGTGGTGGACACTGGGAGATAGTTTGCCGGGCAGGTAAGATCAGCAACTGCTTCTTGAGGTGGGTGTGCACAAGGGAGTGCTTAAGGAGAGAGGAGAAAGTACCAGTGGTGAAAGACTAATTACAGAAATTGGCCAAGGCTGCAGTGAGGGTGTCAATATGGTCCTTGAGGGTTCTGGAGGTGCATGGCAGCAGGATGTCCTGGGTTCTAGCGGAGAAGTGAGAGGCCAAAGCCGTACAGAGGACCTGGGAGTGAATAGGAGAGGTAGAGACTGCAACGGGATTGGCCAGTTCCTTGCAGTTTTTAAAGTGTTTTGCCGTGTTGTTAGAGGCCGTAGAGACATGGGCTTGAATGTGTGTTCTCTTCTTCTTTGGAGCAGGGGGCAGGCCAGTTTGTCAGAGGATGTGCCCGAAGCCCTCCACTTCCTCTCAGCCACCCTGCCATTTTGTTTCAGGACGGCGAGGTCGGAATCATACAAAGAGTTGCACTTGGAGGTAGGCTTCAGCCAGATTCCCATGACAGGGGCAAGGATGTTCAGGGTGTTGGAAATAGATAAATTCAGATTAGAAAGGGCTGTGTCAGGGTGTGAGTCAGTCGCAGGAGTAGCAAGAGCAGACAAAGTACTGACAAAGGCATCCACTGACACATGCCCCCTGGGCCGAATGACTGAGAAGGTAGGTGGCAGTGCTGAGGGTCAGGGGGGCTTTGCCTGAGGGATAGAGTTTCAGATGACAGGAGAGTAGAAAGTGGTCAGTCCAAGAGAGAGGAGTGGTGAGAGGGTTAGAGAGGGGGATTTCTGAGGTGATGACAGCTGGGCTAAGTGCAGGGTGGGGCTGAGGCAGTGATCCAACCACCACTCACCCCTCTACTGCTGCAGAGCAGTAGTCATTTTGTTATAGGTCTGCACTGTACGGCTACTCAATCATCTTCACGAAGAACGGGGCTGGCCTGGAAGAACATGTCGGCCATCCCTAGCTTTTAAACATGTAGATTGTGACTGGCTTGCAATGCATGGTTCATCACTAGTTATTATGCATGAAGAATGAGGCTGGCCCATAATGTGTGTGCCATCAATTACTCCTATATCTTACAATTGAGGCTGCCCTGCAATGTAAAGGAAATGACTAGTCCTTATGCATTCAGAGTGAGGCTGGCCTGCAAAGGGAAGGCAATCAGTAGCTCGTCCACATAATGAGTCTAGCCTGCAATGCATAGGCCATCACTAGCATGTATACCTAAAGCATGAGGCTGGCTGGCAAACCAATAGTCATCAGTAGACCTTGTACATTGAGAATGAGTCTAACCTACAATGCAAAGGCCATCTCAAGCTGGTATGCATAAAGAATGAGCCTGGCCTGCAATGCATGGGCCATCACTAGCCCTTATGCATAAGGAGTGAGGCATACTGGAAATTCTAGGGTCATTACTAGACCTTATAAGTTCAGACTGAGGCGACCTGCAATGCATGGGCCATCACTAGCCCTTATGCATAAAGAGTGAGGCTTCCAAAGAAAGGAGGACGTCCCCTGTATCCAAAGGTACTTTAGGGACAATTAAACCACAAAGCAAAAATATGTAACCGTGGGATTCCTTGACACAAAACAATGTTTCTTATTGCAAACCCATGAAAAACAATGCCATTATTTTATACAAATGTCCCAAATTCCTATGTTCAGCATAATAGTATTCCAAACTAAAAAAGGAAAAAGATGTAGTAAGATTTGCAGATTTCAACACAAATTGAACGAAAAAGGCATAAAAATTGAATGAAAAACTATAAACATCAAGTGTTTTAGCTGTACAAAATCCTAAACGAACTTTTTAAATAAAATCTATCAACAATAACATGAAAAACTAAAAAAAGTATATTAAAAAGGCATATAACATTCATTCACATCAGGAAAGACATGGGCCTCATTATGACCCTGCCGGTCCGGAAACAACGGTGGTGGTAAATCCGCCGCCACCATAGGTCCGGACCGGCTGATTCCGAGTTCTGCAGGCGGGTCACTGGGGTTGTAATGCCCTGGTGATTCTGGCAATCGCGGAGGCGGAATGGTATTTGCGGTCCGGCGGCAGCCTGCCGGTTTTTCCGGCACGGCTACTGCCGGACTCGTAATGAGGCCCAGAGTCTAGTGAACAACAGACCAAAGACGACCTAAAATATATTTCTCATAATACCACAACAAATGCCAACCGGTTTCGACGCACAGCCTTCTGATTCCAATGGCTTTGTCTTGATTAGGGCAAAATAAACCAAGTCTCGATTTCTACACAAAACCTTAAAAAATATTTTTTATCATTATAGTGCTAACACCATAGTTGCTGATTTTTCATTGATGTGTAATCAAATAAATGTCATCACAAATCATTATGCATAAAGAATGAGTCAGACCTGCAATGCATAGGCCATCACCAACGGATATGCATAAAGAATGAGGATGACCTCTATTGCATGGCCCATCACTAATCATTATGCTTAAAGAATGAGGTGGGCTTGGAATGCATAGACCATCACAGGCGGGTATGCATAAAGAATGGGGTGGACGTGCAATGCCTAGGCCATCACCAACGGATATGCATAAAGAATGAGGATGACCTCTAATGCATGGCCCATCATTAATCATTATGCTTAAAGAATGAGGCGGGCCTGCCATGCATGAACCATCACAGGTGGGTATGCATAAAGAATGGGCGGACCTGCAATGCGTTGGCCATCCCAGGCGAGCATGCATAAAGAATGAGCCTGGCCTGCAATGCTTGGGACATCACTAATCATTATGCATAAAGAAGGGCACTGGCCTGCAAATAGAAGGGCACCAGTAGCGCATATGCATAATGAGGCTTGCTCTCAATTGCATAGATATCGTTCATTATCGATTATCAGTGGTATTAATCTGTTATCAATTAAGCATCCTGTTGGCATTTGACTAGTTCCTCATATACACCTCTCAAACTCTGATCGAAACACAACCATACCTCTATAGCAAGGCAAACTGCACACGCTTCACTACACCGCAACAACGAAACAAACCACACATTGCCTCGCACAAAAGAACATGAGTGCTACCAACTGAAAAAATACACCTAAACTCATCGAACGGAAGCTGCCACCAGCACATCACAGCTCTTTTGCACTTTCTCTCGCTCTGTCTCGCTGACTTACCCTACCCTCTTGCCTTTCAGATCTGCCAGAGCGCCAGGGGACCACTCCGGTGATGACAGTGCGCGGTATAAATATCCTTTAACAATATAAACACCTCTAACACATGCATAGCTCTTACGCATAGAGAACCTTGCCTGCACCGCACGAGCCTTCGCTAGCTCCTACTCAGAATTATGTTGGCCTCCGGCAAACACTTGCACGAAAAAACTGCTACCATCAGAGTTCATGTGGAGCACAAACCATTTAATTGTACGCGAAAACGTATTTCATTATGGCATTGCGCAATTGTGAGAACATCTCCACTGGGAAGTAGGAACACGGCTGTGGCAGGGGTGTGTGGTTTCCTTGTGTGTTTGTTCTTTTTTTACGCCGCTTGATGGATTAATTAATCTCACCTTGTTTTGTCTCTAGAGATACAATATAGCAGAACTTGTTCCGCCAAAGGAACGCGAAAGAAGAGTTGGGGCCAAATTGACAGAAGCGTTTTATAATGGCAAAACCCCATTGGAAAACGCTCTGTGAATAAGGGCCTTGGCCACCAGGGGCAAGGAACCGCCCTTAAGCGTCCCCCCTGTAACACAATTCGCGAAGAAGCGTTGCACAGCTGTTCACTTTCACTCTTCGAACAAACTGACTGCATAATGGACGTTTACACTTAGACAGGGGTCCAGGCGATTTCTGTCAAAGAAATGTTGCGCCTCCAGTGAGGTGCGTATTACTTCAGAAAACCAACAGGGTCTTGGACACAGGTGTGGTTGTGCTATGAGTCGTGAATTTATGGCACGCTAGTCCCACAAGTGAAACATGTCACAGAATGCAGCTGATGTCAAGTATAGGAAATAGAATGTGTCACCCCTCTTTACCCACCCCCATCCGTGCCAGTCAGTGTTTAGTGGAAAGGCGTTTTTTTCTTCTGTCAGGAGCCTGCTGCTTGTCAAGAGTTCATATGTACAACCATTGGATGTTTTTGTTTGTATCTGTGCGGGTGCTGTACCTGTCCCACTTCAGGATTTTCCCTAGATTACTTAATGTAATCTACATTGCTACTAGTTCTTCGCAGGCATTAGCATATGCTTACCCCTTGACAGACTTCTAACACCCCCTTCTTTACTCCCTTCCGTTTCAACGTTTGCACCCAATCTTGTAGGTTGATGATGTGGTATGCCACTGGGCAGTGCTTTAAGTGAGCCGGGGCTAGCCCACAACCGACTAGCCCCAGCCACGCCAACACCTGAGGCAGCCCGTGTAGAGGCTGCACGTTTACACGAGCTGCCTGCAGGTGTCAGCACTTCGGTTTGGAAAAAAGAAAAGGCATCACCTTTTCTTTTGTCTAAACCGAAGTGTTGTGCAAAAGCCTTCTCGTTACTAGTCAGTGTAAAACTTTCCTAAAAACTGTGTGGTCTTGTCCCACAAAATACATACGACAGTGCTGACTTTACAGAAACCACGGATCAAGCAAGGTGTTGCTTTCTTTTTTTTGGTCAATTTGCCATCAGTATTCTCTGAAGAAATTAGTCACATATTTTGTACGGTGCCGCGGAATGAGGGCACCCCATGTAGTTCAGGGGCATAGGTCCTTAAGCTAGGTGAGCTGACCCCCGGGATAATAAGGGGGAAAGGAGGTAGAAAGGTGACAGAAAGGGTCACCACCCTCGTCTCCCCTTTTTCTCTCCTGCTGCCTCTCAGGGAGAGCCTGACACAATGGGCTGGGCAGCGGAACCAACGGGTGCTAGCTAATGGGTGGTGGGCGTCCTCACCAACACCTCTGCTGTATCTTCCCCTCTTCAAAGGGGAAGAGAATAATTAGACAGAAAGAAGGGGGTGGAGGCAGGAACCACACACCTAAGTGTGAGGTGGCTGTCAGTGCCGGCTAGGCAGTTGGTGCCCACAGCCAGCAGACATATGCATGGCCCCAGGCCATAGTCTTGCTATATAGGCAGGGCCGCTGGAGCAGCCCTGCAGAAATAACACTCTGTTCGAAGTGCATCAGTATTCTGCATTCGCAGAAGACCATTTCTTTTGCCCAGATCCCACCCACCCCTGGAAAAAGGTACATTTGGGCAACCAGAGGACAACTAGCGGAACCCCCCCCCCCCAAACAAAAATGGGACAGGCAATAGACACAGAAGTAGGACTACAGTAAACACAAACAGGACTCTGATTAAACTGTAGTCCTACTTCTATGTCACTGGCCTGTTATGGGGTGTGTTCACAGGCTCACTCCTCTCATTGGAGTAGACCGTCCAGTGAGGGGAAGGGGGAGGAAATGGGGGCATGAAAAGCATTCATGCAAGCAGAAAAAGCAGTGCTGGGCCTGATTTTGGGATTTCTTGTTTCCTGCCAAAAACCAGGACAGTAGCCACCCATCCCTCCATTCCTGGGATGGGGCTTTAAAACCCCCAAAACTCTCAGGACACTGAAGGGCAACTTCCAGGTCCTGGCTTAAGTGCCCAAAAGTACAGAACTAAGAAGACAATGCGCACCTGTTTGTTTGGGAATATCCATAATACTCAGTTATGTGTATTAGTATTATGTATAATAAAAAGCCACTGCCTTTTTATTGCCAACCCAAAACAAGTTTCTGAGTGTTGTTTTATGTATTTACTGCTATAGGATAAGTACAAACATATGTTATGTCCCACAGGGCTAGCCGTTCCTCAGCTTATGGGGGTGACAAGATGCCGCGCAAACCTCTTAAAAAACTCTGATTCAGAAGCAGGCATGACCCGGGCTCGAGGAGAATGGGGGCAGCGGCGGCGCTCGATGGCTGGAGAACAAAGCGACCCCAGTGTTGCACACTGCGGCTCTTCTTCTGCCACAGGCGCAGGGGCAGTGCGGTGTCAGTCTGCTTCACAGCAGTGCTTTCTCCCAAGGGCTTCGCTGGCTCTCACTTGGAAGTCATTATGCCCAATCTGCATGTAAACCAGCCTTCCTTAGAGTGAGAAGCGACGCACCAGAAACAAACGGGGCCTGTTTCACAGAGATTTCCACTGGAGCCCTTTGGGGAACAGCCAAACCCTGTTCAGCTCCTCCTTTCCACCAAATCAGTGGATGGCCGTGAGCATCTCGGATGTGCACCCACTGCCCAATACTTGGTACACAAAGCCTGTGCTGGAGCGAATGTGGAGCTGCCTGGAGCATCTCTGAACTGCACTTGAGTGCTCTTTGTGAATCGCAATTTGCGCTTGAGAATCCAAGAGAGGCCGCAGGCAGTTCCAGAATCGCTGCAGATTTATACTTTGTGAATCAGCCACAAGGTAGGAGGTGCAAACTGGAGATAATCAAGGGCCTCTCCTGATTTGCTCCAGTGCAAATCTCTGTGAATCAGGCCCATATATGTTCCAAATACACACACAGAAACACATGTCCACAGTGCTCAAGAGATGTTTTGGTCTCTGAACTTGTAATAAAAGAGCTTTTTCAGGACAGAGTAGAAGACTATGCTAATTTTGCAGTTTCATGTGAAAATGGCCCCTCGGGACAAGGCACAAGGCAGGCGGAGTTGTCTCCCTGCACCCATAACAGCCTTCCCCCACATATTGTAGAACTGGTCAAATGTTCTATTCCAACTCCAGTCCTAGAATATTTGGGGAAAGTGCTTGATTTTCGTGAGAGTGCAAATTTGGGTAAATGCCACCCCTCTGGCGACCTTTTCCCAGTAGCCCTAGTGCCTGAACGTATCAAGGTAGCAGGAGCTGTATGGAATATATTCAGCTGGAAACATGGATATACGTATAGGCGAGACATCTGGTAGACTCAAAAAGAAAGTTTGCTTTGTTTAATAATTCTCACTTTTAATGAGAAGAACCGGTCTGACATGTTTCAGGAAGCATGTGTGTCAAATTGTCTGCAGAGACTATTACTGTTAAGCCTAACTGTAGTTTCAGAGCAGTAACATCTTTAGCCCTGCACTAGAGCCCAAACCTCCTCATTGATTTACCAGCATGGGCACCCACTGAACAACCCTATTTTGTGTACTACTTATACCTGTTTGGGAGGACTATTTAGGAAGTAAAGCAAGTCAGTTCAGTTCTTCAAAATTAGGGTGACTTGATTATTTTTTATTAGGCTTTTGTTATTTGCTGCATTGGGAAAAAGACACTTCAAAGCGCAGAGGTCAGAGCAACACAGGCAGGGAGGGGATGGGCACAAAATGAGTGGGAATGCTGATCATGATTCACTCACGAGTGGACTTCAGGGAACATCTCTCCTGTATAGTAGTCGTCATTTATATAGCGCCTTTTCCCATTTGTATGATCTCAACGCGCTTGTGGTGGGAACGCCCTTGGGGACTGAAGTTCAAGTATGGCAAAATCCTCAGAAAAGGCTTCAAATGCGTTGGTTCGTTTGGCCAAGATTAGGAATTGGGTGGGCTGGCTAGGCTCCAGCAAGCAACCTAAGGGATCTGGCATGTGGATGGGTGCTGCGGGCGGTCACAAGAGCGTGCTAGTGCAGAAGACTTTTTATGTGTCCAGCAAGACCGAATTCTGTCGTAGGTTGTCTCTGTATTCTAATGGCAGAAGTGATTAAGGAGGCAAAGTGTCCAGCTAGACCGAATTTGTCGTAGTCATTGCTGCATTCTAATTTGTGTGGATGGATAGCCGTGCCTGTGGCAGATATGATATGATAGGTTATTTATAACAAGCTTAATACCCAGAGGATTCTAAGCGTGGACCCAGGGATCGAACGTGTGGTGCACGTTGCCCCCTGAGCTATCCTCCCGAGACTGTACACTGAGGTAGTTTGTGGGCAAGACAAATGATCATAAGGATGTCTCACTATTGTGCTGGGAGTTAACAGAGCGATTCATGGGCTAGAGAGATAACATCTTTTTTTTTACCTGAGTATTGGTGGGTTAAAATCAAGAGAAGTGATCACCTTGTCTGGTGCCTGCCTTCTCTGAGGCCGATCACATATATCTAAAAGCCCAGATGCTCTTACCCGAACCAGCTGTCCCAGGAAATGGCTGGAGAGCCGGGAAGCATAGAGATGGGACGTTGCAGTCGCACAATGGCTGCTTCCTCCGATGACCATAATGGGTAGTGGACTTGTGTTCTAGAGCTGGGCCTTCCTTGTTGTGTAATGTAATGCAATGTAAAGTTGCCTTGTATAATGCAGTTTCTGCCATCTTAGTATCATCTTTGCACTATGTAACGTGTTCACAAGGAAAACCAAAAAGAGAGGGACCTTCTTGGACTCAATTGCACTTCTCCATGACCTATGCAGCTACCCCACTTTCTCTGCACCCAAGCCCTTGCTCATCACCTAGTCTAGTCGACTAATACTCAGGATATGCAGGTGAGTTGTGATGGGGGGATGGGCAGTGGAGGACGATGTATGATTTTAAGAGGCCTAAGCCTGTTTTATGGCTACATACTTATTTAGTCTGCCAACTCTACAAAAAGCAAGTAAACAACATTATTATTGTAATGTTGGAAAACCTTCTGAATGCTCAGTTGGCAAAGCCCATTGCCAAGTGCAGTATACCTAGCACTGTGGGTGATTCACATTTTAGCACCTCTTGGGCCATGGAGATGATTCACCCTTGAAGCCAACCCAGTCAATGCAGCTAGTTAGACAGGTCCTGACTTCTGATGAGAACCTCTGTGTAGTTGAAGGAGCATCATTGAGCTAACAGCAACATCCTGCAAGCAAGGTGTTAACGATTGGGTCCAAATGAAAGGCTGTTTCCCAGTCTCTGTCTGTGTTATAAGGTGATGATATGTTAAGGAGTTCTTAGTAGAGTGCAAAACAACCCAGGGTCCCCTTGGCTATTGTGACTAAATGACTAGTGGTCTGTGCAGGAGTTACAGGGACGAGTAGGGACTAAAGCGCCTATTCAGCCCTAGACTACTACTAAACTAGTGGGAATGCGAATCATAAAGATGAAAGGGGGCACAACGTAAATGGTACACCTCTTTTGCCTCTTAGGGTGACGCAGGCCGAGGGCAGGCTGAACTCTTCAGAAGGCATGTGAGCTATCACAGAAGCATCCAGATCAGCAATACTACTGTGGTGCCACAATAAAAGAAACGACCAATCATGGGTCTATAAAAATACAAAACTTTCCTTAAACTTAAAATACACACAACTGATAATAACCACCAATGTAAAGGAAAACACAGAGTATGCAGACAGGCGGGTGGGGAGGCAGGCTTCCAGGCGCTTTCTGAGATGTGATTTGGCATCAGGGTAGGTGAGCTGGTCGACTGGGCCCAACACGTGGTGCGGTCCAATCAGCAATGGCACATGTCAGGAAGAAGCTAGGGATAGGCTAGCAATGTCTGGTTCGGTGCAGCTCACAAGCAGTTCGAGGCAGGAGCCTGGACCAAGGGCTTTCCCTTGACTTCTGGGTTGCTGAAAGGCCCTGTCCAGGGTCTCCAGGGGCAAGAGTAGTCCTTGTTCTGCAGTTCCACACTAGGAAGGTTACCGGAGAGCACCTGCAGGAACTTCTACTTCCAGTGAGCATGACCCTGGGTCTAGTGTTCAGTCAACAGGTAAAGCATTGGGCCACACACCATTTCCACCCAGTATATGCCCCAGAGATGGTTGGGGGCAAGAGCTTGCCTCGTGCTTGGAAGTCACTAGTCTTCACCTCTCCAGCACAGGACCGTGAAGCAAGCTGTATTCCCAACCAGGTTCCAGGTGAATCCTTCTTCAGGAGTCTAAAGATGAATCTACTTCCTATATAGGCAAAATGCTACAGTTGATTGGTCGACAGCAAGCATGTTTTTAGGGGTCCAATCCCAGCTGCTATAACAAGTGGCCTTTGCCTCCGGATGCCATACCCAGAGGGGGACAAGAGGTTTGGGAGCCCTAGCAAAATCCAAGTTGGTGAAACCCCTTTCTGGACTGAAGCTTCCTCCTGGGCTATTCTTACTCTGCCCCTTCCACTTTCTGTCTACTTCAAAAGTACTCCAGTAATCTGCACCCTGGAGGCAGGTGACCCCTAAAGTGACAGGGCTGTATTTGAAGCATTCGTTCTTTGGGGTCCTCCCAGGGAGTGTGTTTCTGTTACTTGGATGAAGGTGACACCCTTTTTCGGGGTGGTCAAAGAGCGGGCTTCCCGGCAGAACCCAGCATGGTTGTTGTGGGTGCGCCCAGACACCTTACTACACACCATACCCTGTCGGTCGTGAATGAGTCACTGTCCACCAAGTTGAAAATAATATGACATCATTTCCGTTTGGCTGTATAGTTGCATAATCCCGATAGTTGCCAAGTCTAAATCTAGACATGGCTTTTATGTATTTATTATAAACTGCCACCAAACTGCTGGGTTTTTACAATAATGGAATTTTAAACTGCTTGTTCACCTTTAAAGGTATTCCAATTTTTATTGCAAAAAAAACCAATGCATTCATTAGAATAACTTGATCTCTGTACATGCCAGCTAGAAATCCTTTGGAAGAAATTCTCCTAAGGTCTCGGAGGATAGCTCAGGGGCAACGCACTTGCCTTGCAAGCAAGACTTCACGGAGCAGCACTGGTCCGATCCCCGGGTCTGTGCTTAGAAACCTCTGGTATTAAGCAAATTATAAATAACCAATTATAATATAATAATGATCTCTCCAAATCAGAGATTTCTACCACTTTTATAGCAGATTTGGCAACCCAAATTGGGTTTACACTTTTTAGTGATCATAGTGGCTTGGCAATTTCTAAATGTGAAGCCCCGTTGCAGTTACACATGCTTCTGGCATACCAGCATCATCTCTGCTCCTTGTTGTGGTCTTCTGGCCTGTTGCTTGCTTTTATGTTTCTTTGTGGCGTTTGTCCATGTGAGCGCTCTGAGGCCTTTGGGTGATATTGCGCAATATATAAACCAATATAGATAGATAGATAGCTAGGTAGATAGATAGATAGATAGATAGATGGATAGATAGATAGATAGATAGATAGATAGATAGATAGATAGATAGATAGATAGATAGATAGATAGATAGAAATTGCTCATGCCCAGTAGCAGGTATGGAAGGGAGTGTTTTATGTATGGGTATTGGTCAATTCAATAAGCACTCGATGGCCGCTAGACCCATCTGCGTACAAATCGACCTACACCAGTTTGTAAAACAAAGAGCGAAGTCTGAAAGTGAGACTGTTTAGCAGATCTGACTTTCATGGCAGAATCCATTTACTAGAAGAGCTCCTAAAATTTCAAAAACTCTGGGAGATTTCCCCTAGCACGTGGAAATCCATTAAAACATTCTAGAGCATCTAGCATGAGGATAAGCACAACTGAAACAAAGTAAAAGGAGCATTACAGAGCAATAGGAAACCGGGATGTTTTTACCAATTTACAAAAATGAAAATGATTTGGAGTCATTTTTAGATGCCATGGCAACTTATCCAATTATAAAGTGTAGATAGTGGGGCAGCCGTTTGTATGTCTTTTGAATTTCCCTGGTGGCAGTTCCATATGTTCCTGTGAACGTAAGGCTCTGTTTGTAATGGATTCATTTTCCAGAGATGAATTTAGGGGCAGCTCCCCGATAGGATTTATGTGGAAAACACAGAGCCTAAAAGATTATTTTCTTTTGTATTGAAAGCCAGTGAAATTTCGCCAGTGCGTGAGTGGATCCATTCATAAAAGTTCTCATGAAGAGGAATTTTGCAATCCTTGAAGTTTCTCTACAAGATCTACTGGTAAGCCTGAGTAAATATCATTAGAAAAGTCAGGCCAGGACATAACCAGGGCTCAGGTAGCGTGACCCCCCCCCTAGCGAGAATGTTAGCTGTGGAAAGGTGCGCTGCAATTGATGCATCTGAAAAAGACGTGTATTCAGATCTTGATTAAGTTGTGGTTCTAGAGTTAATGCTGAATCTATGAGGACCCCCAGTTTTCTTACCTGAATAACTGGTATTGGACACGCCCCAAATGCCGTAGGCCATATTTCTCTTGGCCACGCTCATATTGGAGCACCAGCAGTCGCAATGTCTGTTTTACCTGCATTTAGATTCAGTTCATGCATGGTCCTCCATCGATCAATTTCAATCATATGAATTGTGCAGTTAATATGTTGTTTATCAGCAGAAGGCTTTATGTCGATCAGCATCTGGTATCATCTGCATAGTTCACATAGGGGCTCTGATTAGCCAGAATCTTCATTAAAGTCTGAATACAGAAATTAAATGGGAGGGGCAATTGGGCTGAGCCTTATGGTGCCCCACAGGTAAGAGAGTTGAAAGATTACTGGCAAGGACCCAATGCAACTGAACAGATCCTACCTTCAGGAAAGGATTCAAACCATCTCAAGAGCATGCTTGTAATGCATAGGCTACTTAAAGTCTTATGGAGACGCTGGCCATCGAAAGTGTTGGAAGACGCTGACAGGTGAAACAAAATTAGGGCTCTGACACAGCTTTCATCCAATAATTCTCTCATATCATCTAACACAGAGATTACTACTTTCTCTGTACTGTAGAAAGGTCTAAACACAGCTTGATGAGAAAGTAAATGACTGGCTGGTTCAGTAGCTTCTAGTGTTCGTTTTATAAGAGTTTTTTCAATTATTTTGGGTAAGTAGGACATATTGACATGGGACTATAATTAGACAGAGTCTCTGGGTAAATAGTGGGGCAACTACTGTTTGCCTAAGAATTGTAGGAAAAATAACAGCTTTGCCGGGGGAATTCGCTATTGACAATAGCCTCACCAGGCATATTGGAGAAGATAGGAGCTCCTTGAAGTAGTAACACCGGGCATGGGTCCAAAGGCGAACCCGATGGTCTATTTTGTAGGATGCTTATAACTCGCCCTATTGGGGCAACTACTGTTTGCCTAAGAATTTTAGGAAAAATAACAGGTTTGCCGGGGGAATGCGCTATTGACAATAGCCTCACCAGGCATATTGGAGAAGATAGGAGCTCCTTGAAGTAGTAACACCGGGCATGGGTCCAAAGGCGAACCCGATGGTCTATTTTGTAGGATGGTTATAACTCGCCCTATTGGGGCAACTACTGTTTGCCTAAGAATTTTAGGAAAAATAACAGCTTTGCCGGGGGAATGCGCTATTGACAATAGCCTCACCAGGCATATTGGAGAAGATAGGAGCTCCTTGAAGTAGTAACACCGGGCATGGGTCCAAAGGCGAACCCGATGGTCTATTTTGTAGGATGGTTATAACTCGCCCTATTGGGGGTATCAGTGAAAAAAATATCAATCACTTGTCGTACTTCACTCATCCTTTGTGGCTGATTAAGATTGCCCACATCTTTTGCATTTTCCTCAATCTCTTCATAAATCGTTTTTTTATTAGCCAAAAACACATGTGAGGAATTGCAAAGTTCCCAGGTAGGTGTATCCATGGAGCTTAATTGTATCGAGTTTGTCAAATCTTGTAAACATTGAAAGCATTCCTTTTGCGGGTGATCCGTCGATTGGGAAGTGGTAGAAGTGTACTGAAAAAAGTAGTGGCATTGTGGTCTCGGCAGGGGAGAGGGTAGGCGGAGCAGAGTGCAACATGTAACAAGTTTTGCGCCTGGGGCATTGCAATAGTCTAACTGACAAGTAACTTAGGCTCCTATTACAACTTTTTTACACTTGCACAGGGACATGAATGTGCAAATCCTCTATATAGAATGGTGAAATGGTCGTAAAAAGTAGAGGAATGATAAACAGAAAAAATAAAAGTAGTGGAACAGCGCTCCCGACTGTTCCCACTCACTTCGATCACTGCGATTGGGGCTGTTGAAGGACAGAGTAAAATCTAAGTTGCCTGCCAGGCTAGCCAAGCCAAATGTAATCTTTTCCAGTCGTATTTCATTCTAATGCAGATTTGACAGTTGGCCCTATCCAGCCTCCCGTTGAAGGCTCATAGTGCACACACCCCGGAGTAAAATACCTGCGGGATCCATAATGTGTTACTGTTGGGAATTGTGAAGGCCAGACCCAAGTGTTGAGGCAGTGATGGGAGACAATGATGGAGTTAAGGAAGAGGCTAAGGGGAACCCATACTGGAGGCACCCCTCCCCTGGAACTCCTTTAAGATCCTGAAATATTTCGGAGTGCATAATATTATGGATATGTGCACTACTCTAAGGCCATTGCCCCCCCCCTGTCACCAAAGACTGCCACCACTGCTGCATGGGATGGCCAGCTCTCTTCAGCATACACTCACCAGCTGTAGAGGCTACGTCAGTGAGCCCTGCAGAATCCTATTCACTTTCCTGCCAGGACCTTCCCAGGCCCCTAGCAAAAGCACCAGTAGCAGCCATGCCAGGACACAGAAGGAATGCTACCCAAATCAAGTGATCCCTGTCTGCCTTTTCCAGGACACTATGAAGGTAAAAGCACATTCAAAAGTACTCCCCGGTGAACGTTGCATTGCACTAGGGACCCCGCCCTCCCAGCCCATCCCTGACAAGGTACTCTTTTACTGACTGGACCATGGTGGGGAGGAGGTTTATTGCCTGGACCATGACGGGGAAGAGCTTCATTGCCTGGACCATGATGGGGAGGAGGTTTATTTCCTGGACCATGATGGGGAGGAGGTTTATTGCCTGGACCATGATGGGGAGGAGGTATATTGCCTGGACCATGATGAGGAGGAGGTTTAGTGCCTGGACCATGATGGGGAGGAGGTGTATTGCCTGGACCATGATGAGGAGGAGGTTTAGTGCCTGGACCATGATGGGGAGGAGCTTCATTGCCTGGACCATGATGGGGAGGAGGTTTATTTCCTGGACCATGATGGGGAGGAGGTTTATTTCCTGGACCATGATGAGGAGGAGGTTTAGTGCCTGGACCATGATGGGGAGGAGCTTCATTGCCTGGACCATGATGGGGAGGAAGTTTATTGCCTGGACCATGATGAGGAGGAGGTTTAGTGCCTGGACCATGGTGGGGAGGAGCTTCATTGCCTGGACCATGATGGGGAGGAGGTTTAGTGCCTGGACCATGATGGGGAGGAGGTGGTTGGTAGGCCAGATATAGGAGGGAGGACGGCTCAGGAGCTTGAACTCCTCCCTTATGGCAGATTCTGCTTTCCCCTAACCTTAGACCAGGCCCTCTTCAGCTCAAACTGCCCTCCCCTGTGTGCCTGGTAGTTGGGCATTCTTCTAGGGGGAGGAAGAGACTTGCAGTTGCTGCCCTGTAATGAATTAGCCACTGATAGTATTGCCTTTATCCAAAGCCTAACTTAATGTGTATCCTGCAGCTGTGTGGTTCGCTCACCATTTGTGCATGGATAGCTTCCAATAGACATTGTGAAGTGCCAGTGGGCTTTCAGTGAAGCAGGGTGCCGAATGACCTTCACAGGACACCGTATTCTTTTCAAGTGACACTTTTAAGCAGGGGGTACCTCTTATGTTAATTTCACTGAAAAACAAAACAAAAAACACACAGGGGAGTTCTCTATATTAGTACCCATCCAGGGTCAATCAGACTGTAACAAACAATCTGATTAGCCCTCTCCGGGGCATTACCCAACGCACAATCCCTCGCCTTCATAGTGCCGGCGGGGAGGTGTGGCAGCCCTCAGCTAATGAGGAGGCTCGGAACGGGGTAATCCCCGCTCCGAGCCACCACACGACTGGAGGCTGCCATACTCCCCGCCGGTGATTCAGGTGTTTTCTCTCCTCCCTCCTCCAAACAATCCCCTCCTCGCCCTCCCAACCCCGCTTACCTTCTTTTTGCTCTGTTTTCGAGAGCGAACACACTGGGAACTTCTGTTCCCAGCGCGTCCGCTCCTGATGGCCGCCATGGAAAGAGAAAACTGACTCCTTTTTCCCTTCCCCAGTGGGCATTTTATTTTTTTTACCATTTTTTTTTTTTTGGTTCTGAGAAGCTGCAGCTTTTCAGAACAGAAAAAGAATGCTATTAGTACCCCGATCTTGCAGGCCAGGGTACTAAAAGCAATAAGCCCCGAGCCGCAGGGGCATTACCGAGTCTGGTAATACCTTGGGGCTTTCGTTAAGGCCCTTGCTTTGCTCGGGCCTGTAACTATGATTTTAGGATAGGTTTTGAAAACTTTCAAAAAAGTTCCAGTGAACTGGGTTTCACTGCTGCATGCGAGGTCTCTTGAAAGTCAATATCTAGATACCAGGCAAAGAGATACTTAGCCGGGGAAAGCCTGGTACTTGCTAATGGTTTTAAGGCCAGGCTGGTAAGAGGGGGATTGAGGGGTTGAGGGTTAGGGACAGGGTGTGTTCCATCTCTGTAAGAGATTGGAGGGTGTTCTCTTCTTTGCTTTATTGGAGGGATTGTTGTCAATATTTAGTATCAGTAAACATGCATGCTGTATAAAATCTAGTTATATAGAATATGCTTTGCTGAAAAAAAACAGTGCACAGGCAGGTGCTGGTAAAGCTCTCACCATTGCGCCAAACATCAGTCCCAACACCTGTGCAAAAGCATATCCAAATTTTGTCAGGGTTCTGCAAACCTTTGGCTCTCCAGATGTTTTGCAATGTGACCCCCATCAGCCCTCACTGATGACAATGATGCCTAAAGGCTGTTGTATCAAAGGAAATGTGTGGCACAAGACTGGAACCCAAAGCGCTTGTCAGTACTGTGACCTTTACTTAGGTGAGATGTAATGGTTTAATTATCGGTGACAATTAATTACTAAGACTGGTGTAACTGCAGCGGGTGGTTGTGTAAATTGGACCCTATGCCCAGGGTAACCAACAAAACAACAATCACAACAGTTTCACAACCACACTGTGCATGAACAGTTGGTATAAGATACATTTAATATTTAATGGAGATGAAACAGCCGACACGTGTTTCGGACCCCATCTTTAAGAAATGTAGTCTGAAGGCAGACGCCTTAGAGAGTTGTTGTCTGACGATCGGCTAGCAACGAGAGAGGTGGGGCGCCGGCACTCGCGGCATAATTATTTCCCTAAAACCAGTTTACCTTAAGCTCCAAAAAGTGGGGGGTCCGAAACACAGTAAAGCCTGCAAGGAGACCTATGGTTGAAACACGTGTCGGCTGTTTCATCTCCATTAAATATTTGATTTATCTTATACCAACAGTACATGTGCAGTGTGGTTGTGAAACTGTTGGAATTGCTGTTGGGAGTTGTAGTCCAAAACATCTGGAGAGCCAAAGGTTGCAAAGCCCTTGATACACCTCTTGAGGGAGAAAATTAAACTGTAACACTGGCAAAGCTCTTACTGTCTAATCCTGTTGAAGACTAGTAGATGACAGCTGGAGCAGTTTACTCTGTGAAGGTTCGACCTGACCACATGGTAGATGACTAAATTACCAAGGGACATCTTATCCCTTTCAATCTCTAATTAGAACAGAAAGAGATACTCAGCTGGGGGAAGCCTGGTACTTTCTAAAGGTTTTAAGGCCTGGCCGGGAAGGGGGCTGAGAGGGTTGTACGTCACTGTAAGATGGTCTGTTTATTATGTGTACGTTTGTATAACACTCCCCTATGTTTCTGATTAAGAAGGTGTTTTGCTATTCCATTTTCATACTGGGTATTTATTACTATGCATAAGCTTTATGTGGCAGGGTACCCTGGTGCTAGGTGCGTCAGTGTGTCCCTGATGGGCGCTCAATCAGGTCCGCAACCAATTATAAACCTGACCCTTCCTGGACGTCTCTTAGTGTAAATGGAGTTAGTTATGGAGGCATTTACCACAAAAGATGTAACTCTGGTAATGTTGCAGTCTGTTGGGCTCAACAAGCATTGAGCCTCTCTTTCCCTTTATCTGCCCTATGTATCAAGTTCTCAGAACTGCATATATATATATAAAGCCAATTTGGAGGGAATAGGGTGTTAGGACTCTTGAGGAAGTAATGCATGTGTGTAAATCAACTTTTAATGTGACAGTATTTCGTGCTGTCGCTACTGCGCATGGCTCAGATTTTGCTCACCTGCTGAGTATGTTACTATTATTGGGTATTTTAGCAGTGATTTCATAATGTTTTGTGCAAAAATCCCTTAATGTATAGTTTGGTTTGATGTGTATTAATTGTGGTTTTGTGATTATTAATATCATGTGTTCGATTGCTTTTCAAAGTATGATGATCATGCATGTGTGCTTTTATGACCATGTGTTGCACTGAAGCTTAAGAAGATTCAGGCCTGTTGGCCCTCCGTTGTGGATGCGTGCCCCCATCCTTCTGTTGTCGAACATCTGGGGTTTCTGATATAGCAGGTGATGTACACCGTCCCTCATGTCAATGCAGTAGTAAGCAGATGTTTCTTTCTCATGAAGCTCCTCTGAAAGGTCCTACCTTTCTTGCCTCCTATCGCCAGTTGGGTGTCAGTTGCCTATTTATGTATATTTTTATTTATTTATATTTATTCATAACACGCCAAAAGCCTGCAGGCATCAGGGCGCACACAAACACATAAGACTAAAGTATTAGAAAACAAGACAAAGCAGGATCATCCGATGGGGCCCTCAGTAGAACAATGACGTTTTCAGAAATGTACAAAAGGACCCAGGGTTAGTCTCCTGGCGTATCTTCAAGGGCAAGGCATTCCAAGTAGAAGCCGCCATGACTGAAAAGATCTGCCTTTTCCATTAGTCCGTCTGAATCTGAGATCGCAAAGGAGGCTAGAGTTGCAAGATCGTAGAGTCCTCTTGGGCTCACATATAATCAACCTGCCCCAAAGGTAGATAGGAGCCTTGTCATATAGATACTTATGCACTAAAGTGGCCTCCTTAAATTGGATTTGAGCAGCTACTGGTAACCAATGTATGTCTTTTCTAATAGTAGAAATATGGTCTCTACAAAGAGCGCCTTTCACTATGCGAATGGCATCGTTTTGTAAAACCGGGAGTCTGTGAAGACAGCCTTTACCTGCGCCTGCTAACCCGTGTTACAGAAACCAAGCCTTGACAAACTAATGGCTCGGGCTAAAGTGACTCTTCAGAAACAAAAGGTTGAATATGCTTTAGAAGCTCAAGATAGTATTGACAATTCTTTACCGCCTGGTGGTTAGTATGTATATCTGCACCAAGTGAGGAGTCCAAATGGACACCAAGGTCATTTACTTGCCCAAGTGTTTGGATGTTACAGTCCTCAGTGTCAGAGCTGACATATCTAGGATGTAACTTGGCTCGAGTCTGAGATGAACCAAAAATTAAAAGCTCTGTTTTGGCACTGTTGAGGCACATCCAGTGAGTAGACATCCAAAGTTTCATGCCTTTATAAATCCGCGTAAGACTGATGATGTCAGTTTCGTAGACTCCATCAAGCTCAAGCAACAACTGCATGTCGTCAGAATCATTTGTAAAATACACTCCCGTCTCAGTTAAAGATCGCAGAGGAGCCGTATATAGAGGTATAATAATGCTGGCAACAAGCAGGCACCTTGCGGTTCTCCACCTGCTGTGGAGGCAGAGTCTGAGGTAGCATCACCTCAGCACACCGTAGACCTCTGATGTGTTAGAAAAGAAAGAATCCAACACACAGCATCCGGTGAACAGTTACCTATAGAGACAGGGGTGTTTAAAAGTCACTCGTGCTCTCGGAGGTCGAAAGCTGCTGATAAGTCCAATTGTACCAGCAGCCCGGTTTTGCTTTTGTCGAAAGCCTCAAGCAAGTGTGTTTGAAGATCTAATAAAGTACTCTCCGTACTATGGCTTGAACGGAAACCTGATTGCCTCACTTGCAACTCGGAAGCAGTGCCCAGATTTTCTTGAAATTGAGCTGTGGCTATTTTGTCAACTATTTTTAATAGAAAGTAGGTATTAGTAATGGGTCTAAGATTCTTAGCTTCTTTCCAGGTATAATCCTGCTTTTTAGTACTAGTGGGGTAACAATAACTTCTTTTAAAGAATCCGGGACACAGTTGTGAGCAAAAGAAGCATTCACAAACCGCACAAGAAAAGGTGAGAACAGTTTTTTGTTTTTTAACATTTTTTGGAAGGAATAATATCCCCAAAACAGGAGGTGGGGTGCATCTCACCCAAGGATTTTTCCATTTCAGTCACTGAAATGGGTTTAAATGCACATTCTAGGGAGTTAAACTTTTGGTGAGGATTGTGGTGGTAGCTCAGTGAGTTAGCACGTAGATCGTGTTAATTTGTAAACAAATCACTTACTACTTCTTTTTTAATTTGTTCTTGTATTGTAGTGATTTTGTCTGCAAAAGCTTGTTGGATTCTCACACAGTCTAAATGAGTTGGAATGAAAAGCTGTGCCTGTGCTTTAGGTTTCTCGAAGCAATATTTCAAAGGGTTTTTTGGTATTATCCCCGGCGTTGTCTATTCGCTCATTGCCGTGATATCATCTAGACTCAATCATGGTAAAACCGTATTTCTGGGGCCGCTGCCATATCTTCTTCAGCGGCTTCAGATAGTAACAAACATGGCCGTGATATGGCTGTCTGTACAGGGACACAGGGACCATATAGCATAAGTGCTAAGGTAGTTTCACTCACTTTCAGTACAGAAACATATTGTTGTTAAGGTTCTTTGTATCAATCATGAGGCCTTCTTTGGCCTGAGTGCCCATTTGTTCAAAATACCATTGGACATTATTCACCCGGTCACAATGCTCGTTCTTCTGCCAGTCTTTTGTCGAGAACCCCGACCTTTCAAAGGAAAGAAAAATGGGGGAGGTCGCGTTTTCGGTGGACGCTCCCTGTCTTTGGAATGCCCTATCCCTAATTTAAGTATTTGAAAGGAATTCAAAACCTGCTTATTTTCTAGGCTGGGGTGGAGGTTTCAGTGTCTCTCTGCAGTTTCAAGATACTCATTTGTTATGGAGCACTAAGAAGAGTTTGGCTATATAATTGCCAAATCAAATGAAATCACAACCCTTTTGTGATTGAGGAACTTCAGCACAAGTTATGTGGATTGAGAATAGTTTGTGTGTTGAGGTGACCCTTGCAGCATTGTGGAAGGCCTGTGTACTGTCTTCCTTTTTGTCAACATTGCTTTAGACCGTTGCCTGAGGTGTTGCTAAACCATCACAACATCCTGTCAAGGCCCCTTGCATGTGTGTAACTAGCACCTGGCATTTCCACTGAATGTTGTTGTAAAACCCTAGACTCTGGGGTCTGCAATCTACAGCTCTCGAGTTGTTTGGAACAGCGACTCTGATTATCCCTCACCTTTGACTATTACGTCTAGGGTGAATAGGAGTTGTAGTCCAACACATCTGGAGAGCCAAAGGATGCAGACCATTGGCTAAGAACAAGGTTCTGGAACGTGTGGCCTCCAGGTGTTTTGGACTATGATCCCCACAATCTCTCATTGACTATGCTGGCTAGGTGTGGTGGGTGTTGTAGTCCACAACACCTAGAGTGCCAGAGGATGCAGATCACTGGGACTGTGAGGATTCCGTCTTGGTATCAGACACGGTTAATTCACTGTGGAGGGTACCACAGCAGAAACTTGACAGCTTTAAAAATCTTTAGTCTCCATCTTTACTGGGACTTCTTTTACATGAAGTTAGCCAGAGAAGATATTCACAATCGCTGTTACTTGAGCAGATTGCAGGAGCAAGATACCCTTGTACTTGTGTTTTTATTTTATGATACACCACCTGCGTTTTAGTCCCCTGACTACTAGGGAGGCCCAGGGTCCTTCAGACTAGAGCTGAGGCGTTGCTAGGGGTGGGCTGAGGACGCTATAGCCCCGGGTCCTTGGGTTGTAGCCCTGGATAGAATCTCAGAAGCTACAACCAAAAGGCTAGATAGCCCCGGGTCCCAATAGCCCCAACACTAGCGTAGCCACTGATCTTTTCCAGACCAAGCAACACCCCTGCCAGAAGGACTTGAATCCACATACCCTCAGATCTAAGAGGTCAGAACTCCTCAGCCTAGCAGGTTCTCGTGAGCCAGAGACCCCCAAACTTGGAGGGTGTCGGTGACCCTGCAAACCTGTCTTGGTAGAATAAGACACTAGATCCAACAATGGCGCCTAGGGTAGTATGCCAACCCAGCACCTCCTCCATTGAACACATTGGCACATCCCAGATCTGCACTCCAGCAAAGTTGGCGTTAAAAATACTTGTGACGCCTAAGACACGCAATAGAAACTTTTATACGAAAAGTCTTTCTAATCCGTATAATATATTGTTCGTGTGGTCAGATAAGAACTCAAAGCGACGCCAATTAAAAGCCCTGCTTGTTCCCCAAAAACATATATACCGTTTTACCACTGCTCCTTTGCATTTGAAAACGTTCAATTATAGCACATCAATGCATTGTATTGTGGATGTGGTATTGCGTCCTTTTGCCGACACCTGATTTTCCGACGGGTGATTTGGGGCGGGAGTCTTGCCGAAAATGGCCATCAACATTTTTTGGGAGGGGTGGGAAAGGATAAATAAAGGCTTGGGGATGAAGGGAAAAAAAATTAAATTAAGGGAGGCTTGGTGAGGGGAACCCCCCTCCAATCATAATGTAAAAGAAATGGCGGTGAAGTTTTTTGGCAAAACTCCCGCGGCAAAACACACGTCGGAAAAAAGGGGGTCGGCGAAATGACGTGGGACCGTGGAGGCATGCAGGACACAGGGTCCGGGTAATCCTGGTTACAAACAAGGGCGGCCCACCAACACCATGATGATGTGATCCCTCTACTCCTCTTCAGCCGGCGCTGTCAAAGCCAACCCCCCAAAAAGGAGCTTTCAAAAAACACAATGTTATTATTTCTTCATAAAAGATGCAAAATGACTCGCAACGACTTTGAGAACACGGAGTCCTCCGACTGCTGAGTAGCAAGAATCTGTCACTGCTCGGGCACTCACTGCGTGATTCATCGCACGTGGCTGCTTGAGATTAAGAAAAGCGAAGCATGCCGCGGCACCTTAAAATATGACAAGTATTCGAGTCGCGGCGTTGGAGGCTTGGTCCATTTCATTATGGAGCTCTCCTTTCACCCAGATTTTAAACCTCTTTATTTTATTTTTATTTTATTGTGCATTTGTAAGGCGCTTATACATCAAGTAAACAGTGTTTCAAAGCGCCCACAGAGGAACGGGGTGGGAACATGGGAGTGAAAGGCAATTATAATAACAATGAAGAAAGACAGAGGCGGTCCTACTAGCTACCAGGCCGTGTGAGCATTCAGAACGTGCAAGTGCAGAGAGAGAGAGAGAGGAGGGGGGGTAAGGGAGGCGGTGGGAGGGGGATAAGTGCTAGGAGTGCCATGAAGGGAAGTGCTAGGGAATAAGTTGCACGCAACTGTTAAGTGCCAGCATAGTATTTGGCAACATTCCTGAGGTTGTTTAGGCCCTGGAAACATTTTTTAAAGAATGGACGCTGTGTGACCTCCTCCTTTGCCTCAATGGGCACTCCCTGTCCCCAGCTCTGCAACATTAAATCATCTGAGTTGTTAATGGGTTTTGATGCCTGCAGACATATGTTCCTCTGCTATTGTATTCCAGTGGCCATTTATAGAGCACATCTCCACATCTCACAAGCTGAATGGGCTCTTGCTATCTAAAGAATGACAGGCTGAGTTAACTCTGTTGGTATTTGCCCCTGCGGCCTGGAGGTTGCTAACAAATCTCTGCAGTGGGCCCTTAACTCACTGAGCTATTTTATCTTGCTGTTATGGGTATGATTCCATGACTGAGAGCGAGTAAACGCAATCGTATTGTACACAGCCATGGAGGGAGAGAGGGCCGATTGCGATTAAAAGGTAAGTCAGGAAACCAGAAGAAGTGTGTGAGGGATTTTGGGGGCATACGACAATTGTCTTAGGCCCTCTCTTCAATCTGGCAGCAACCAGAGAAGAATGGCAGGTTTTTGTATAGCGCTCTCTGAGCAGATGGATCGCGGAAAAGCTTCGGAAGAATCCTAACGTGGTGGGATTGTCCCCCGAGGCTTCATCAGGGAGGAAAGGCTGGTATCCATTTAAGTGGTAGACCGGAACTAGCCAGCAGTCTGCAAATACGTGCGGTTATTCTGTCTCTGCTGCTTGTGAGTTGCCTTTGCTACCTGTGAAAGTGCATCTTAAAGGCAAACCCCACACTGCCCAAAAGTGGCAATCAGGGGTGGACTGGGAGCCAAAAGAGGCCCTGGAAATAATGCTCAAAGTAGCCCATATTACACATTTTCAGCAAGCCCAAAGAACATATGGACATTATATAGGTTCCCACATAAAAGAGTCTCAGGGTGCAGAGGCCTACCAGGAAATCTCCAGAGTTCCCTATAGGCCAGTCCACACCTGGTGGTAATCAGGGGAAATGGATCCTAAGTCAAACCTGGGAGTTCTTTTCTGAACTGCAGGAGTGTGGGAGCGGGACTGATTGGTATTTCAGTGTACAGGCGCGTCGCAAAAGAGCTTTTGCCAGGTCTTCTCCCCCCATGACAGTCTCGGGATGCTCTGGCTTGTGGTGGAGCATGTGCCGCCAGAGATGGTCAGTTGGCAATAAGATAGGTAGGAGTTCGAGAGGTGGTTGCATCATATGCGGTTTTGCAGACATCCTGGTGGGAAGCCAGTTGAGGTCACATGAAATGGAGGTGATTTGGTCAAATCTCCTGTGACCCAGGGTGATTGACTGCCTTGAGAGGTGTGTGGCAGGGGGCCTTCCAAGGAGGGAGCGTTTCCCTCATCAGTGTGTGCAATCCCGAGGGCCCATATCACAGTCCATAAGGCGGTGGTGGGAGGAAGGCCTTAATCTCGTAGAGCAGTGTTAGCAGGTACCGAGCGGTCTGAGCCCTTTTATTAATAAACTGTTAGAAGGATATGTTAGTGTGTAGGATGAACCTGTGCGACGTGTTGAGGAGAGAACACATCCAAGTGAATGTCACTCAATCATCCGTCGATGATTAGCTGTTGGGATGACCAAGAAGAACAAGTTCCTTTTTGGTTGACTTGAGCTAGTCTTCCACATGTCGAAGCTGGCGAGGCATTTCTGGGAGCATTTCATGTCGTGGAAGCAGTTCACTCGGAGGTACAGCTGGTATTGCACGCGTATTGTGTACAGAGATGCTTGGATCATCGACGGTTGCACTTAGCGGTTAGATGTAGAATTTGAAAATCACTGGGGAAATATTGAGTTCTGTGGAATTCAGCAGGTAACTGGGTGATGGTCGGATCTGGAAGTGCCTGTCTGGACAGCTGTCTGATAGGTAAGAGCAGAACCAATTGAGAACCATGCCTGAGAAGCCCTTTTTTGTGCAACGAGGCTGGTCAGAATGAGCTGGTCGACTGTATCGAAGGAGGCTGAAAGGTGCAGAATGACCAGGATGCAACAGTCCCCTTTGTTTATGATCTGGAGAGCATCATAGCTCACCTGAATGGTAGCTGTTTCTCTGCTGGATTTGGAACGGAACCCAGATGGGCAATACTGGAGCAGGCCGTTGCACACTGATCTGCTCACGTAGTTAATGGGTACTGCCTTCTCAATTATTTTACCAAAAAATGGTAGGCTGGTAATTGGCCAGTAGTTGCAATGATCTTCTAGGTCGAGGGTTGGATTTTATAGATTGGCAGATCAGTCCTGTTGTTGGGCAGCTTGGGAAAAGTCCCCGACCGAGCAAGGCCTGAACTATTTGGAGGAGTTCGAGGAGGGCAGGTCCATTAATCTTTTTTAATATGCTAGAAGTTAGGACGTTGTCACTGAAAGAGGTTGGCTTTAGTGAGGTGAACGTTTCACCGCAAACCTTGGCGGAGGGGTTGGAGGTAGTCCAGGACTGGATACGTGAGGTGGGATTGCTATTGAGGGTGCAACCGATTAAGTTACATCAATGTGTTCTCTAATCGCACCACTTTTAGAAATGAAATAATTAATTATTGATGGAGCTGCATTTCTCCAGGGTATTTCTGGATCTGGTTGGGGGTTATAGAAGTGTTTGAGTGCAGTAGAGATGGCTTTGCTCTTGTTAGAGGCTGACAAAATCATTGTAGAGTAGTAGGACGCTTTGGCTCTGGGGGTGCATTTGTTTTCAGACACTTCCTGGTTTCTGCATTGGGTGCTGGGTTCGACTATAGTATGCCGTAGTTTTAAGGGGGCATATGTATCAACCACTTCCTTTACAGATTGTTTGAGGGTTTCCATTAGGGTGCCAAGGTTAGGGGTGGCAGGATTAGAGAGGTTGATTCAACTGTTTTCCAGTACTTCCATTGGAAATCTTTTAAAGGGGTGATGGGTATAAAAAGTGGGCTTGCCCTGTCCCCTGTGTGTAAGGAGGGTGTGGGTTAAGAGGGTAGGGATGGTAGTGTGGCACCGGCTGTCCAGTCAAGTGGAATGGGATTGAGGCATTCTATGAGGGGGAAAGTGAGACAACGAGGTCAAGGATGCTTCCACTGAATTGGGGGCAGAGGGGATTTCACTGGTTGAGTTACATGCACAGTGCCTTCCAGGATAAGCAGAGCATCTGTGGTGCTCTTGGTTGCTTCAGTTCCTGACAGGTTGAAGTCCCTGGGCAAAGATGTTGGTTGTGTGTGGCTCAGAGGCTGACGAGAAAAGGTCAGGGAGCTCATTCATGAATGAACCCCACCTGTGAAGTGTTCAACAGATGAGGTGAAAGGTGGTGGCCCCTTTACAGAGGGAATGGACATGTATGGAGGTCTACAGATTCCACTGCCGTCTGATTATGTACCTTTCAGAGCCCGTCAGGTGTGTGTATTACTGCCATGCCTCCCCAGTCTTCCCTGTCCGGACAGCATGTTGAATTCTATATCTGGGTGGGAAGGAGATGTCCAAAACATGGTAAAAGGTGGGGGTGAGCCATAATTTGGTGATGAAGATAGTGTCAAGCTTGGGTGTGGTGATAAGATCAGCAATGTGTGTGCAGAGCGCATGAATGGGCATTGATAAGCATTAAGGAATGCAAGTGGAGCATGAGAGTTGGGAGGGTGGCGATGAGAGGAACATGCGTAAAGGTTGAGAAATTGGAGGATCTGTTATGTAAACATATGTGAGAGAGCAGGTTCTTATCAGCATAGGGATGTCTGTGGTTGCAAGAGACAATGGTGATGTCTTACTGTCGTCCAAAGGACAAGGGGTCCAGCCTATTGCCCCATCAAGGCACTATGAGGCACAAACAATAAATCTTCTTGCATTTGCCCTTCCTTAGCTAAGGACATTGGTGATCTGGATGCTTTGGGAGTGGTGTTGAAGTAGTTGGGGAGATCCAATTGGCTATGGGAGGAGACGGGACCTTGGTCACGTGACCTTGGCAGGGGCAGAGCTCAGGTGGCCTAGATCCCCTTGCACCAGGTCCCCAGCTGCAAAAGAACAACGGTGCCTTGAGAAGGGACTGAAAGGGGAGGGGCTAAGACAAAGCACCAACAGGGCACCAGAAGATTAGCAATGATTAGCAGGTGTGTGGGTAGAGGTCAGGTGACCTTATCCACTTGCATCAGCTGCCCAAATGCAAAACAAAGCTGCAAAACAGCCTAAGAAAGGCAAGAAAGGGGTGGGGCCACTAGAAAGAGCCCCAAAAGGGCACTAAAAATGTGCAGTGATTAGCAGGTGGGTGGGTAGAAGTCAGGTGACCTAGATTCATTTGCACCAGCCAAAAGAAAAACGGCTGGGTACCAGTTTAAAAGGGAAAGAAAAGGGCAGAGCTGAGAAAAATAGCACCAAAAACGTCACCAAAAAATTAGCAATGATTACAATGTGGGTGGACAGAGATCAGGTAACCTAGATCCCCTTGCACCAACTAACCAACTGATTGGACACATTAAGGAGAATGTGGACGTTTGATACCCAATTCTTTCAAAGGTATTTCAAGCAGTCTTTACCTATTTCCTGATGTTTTCCTACCATGTGGTCTAAGGAAATGATTATTCCAGTGTTTTATAAATGTGATGCAAAATCCCGATCTGTCGTAGAACAAATATGTAGATTGACTCCACTATTAACATTTTGGGGAAACTGCTGCTCGTATGTTAAGAACGATGGTTTGAAGACAATGAGACTTTGCCCAGGTGTCTATATGGGTTTAGAAAGACAATGGGAATCATCGGACAGTGCTCAAGTTTCACTGGCTTATAGGAGAGTACACACGACTCAAGGGTGGTGTCGTGGCTTTGGCCTTTCTGGCCTTTAGCTGGATGGCCAGACAAACCCTTCCGGAAACTGATTTCCTTGGCTGCTGATATCCATCTAGTAAATATTATCTCCCGAATCCCCAGCTACCTTGAGGCTGCGTGCCACTTTTGTCGGGAAGATTTTAGAACTGATTATTTCATGATCACTAGAGGTGTCCAGTAAGGATGCATTCTGCCCCCCCTACATTTTCTGTTGTATGTTAGTGACCTTGAGGAAGCAATCATTGGTCTGACAGTAGATGTGCCGCAAACGGGAGAAACTCTTACACCTTTCACTTTTCACAGACAGCAAATTTCGCTCCTTTTTTTTCAACCAACCCTTTTTATTTTGTGGCTAGGCTCATGACATCTTGAATCCAATGCTCACATGAACACTTTAGTTTAATCTCCCCATAATGTTGCTTTTTATATCCACCAATCCTGACCAGCCGCTATCTCCAAAGGTTTGTCCAACAATACATCGAACCCCCACAGAGCTGCCCTTTCGAGGTTAGATAAGAGATATCCTGTATAACCTGTCTCCTGTGAATACGGTGATATCCTGTATAACCTGTCTCCTGTGAATACAGAGATATCCTGTATAACCTGTCTCCTCTGAATACAGAGATATCCTGTATGACCTGTCTCCTCTGATTACAGTGATATCCTGTATAACCTGTATCCTCTGAATACAGAGATAACCTGTATAACCTGTCTCCTGTGAATACAGAAATATCCTGTATAACCTGTCTCCTCTGAATACAGTGATATCCTGTATGACCTGTCTCCTCTGATTACAGTGATATCCTGTATAACCTGTCTCCTCTGAATAATGAGATATCCTGTATAACCTGTCTCCTCTGATTACAGAGATATCCTGTATAACCTGTCTCCTCTGATTACAGTGATATCCTGTATAACCTGTCTCCTCTGATTACAGCGATATCCTGTATAACCTGTCTCCTCTGAATAATGAGATATCCTGTATAACCTGTCTCCTCTGATTACAGAGATATCCTGTATAACCTGTCTCGTCTGATTACAGCGATATCCTGTATAACCTGTCTCCTCTGAATACAGTGATATCCTGTATGACCTGTCTCCTCTGATTACAGTGATATCCTGTAAACCTGTCTCCTCTGAATAATGAGATATCCTGTATAACCTGTCTCCTCTGATTACAGAGATATCCTGTATAACCTGTCTCCTCTGATTACAGTGATATCCTGTATAACCTGTCTCCTCTGATTACAGCGATATCCTGTATAACCTGTCTCCTCTGAATAATGAGATATCCTGTATAACCTGTCTCCTCTGATTACAGAGATATCCTGTATAACCTGTCTCCTCTGATTACAGCGATATCCTGTATAACCTGTCTCCTCTGAATAATGAGATATCCTGTATAACCTGTCTCCTCTGAATAATGAGATATCCTGTATAACCTGTCTCCTCTGAATACAGCGATATCCTGTATAACCTGTCTCCTCTTAATACAGTGAGATCCTGTATAACCTGACTCCTCTAAATACAGCTATATCCTGTATAACCTGTCTCCTCTGAATACAGAGATATCCTGTATAACTTGTCTCCTCTGAATACAGAGATAGCCTGTATAACCTGTCTCCTCTGAATACAGAGATATCCTGTATAACCTGTGTCCTCTGAACACGTTCACCACAGACTACACACGCAAATAGGAGAGTTAGCGCAACAGACCAGCAATGCCAAGACCAGCATTGATCCGCTGTTACTCAAGGCTGATCTTACAAACCCAACTGGGCCCGAATATTTCTAAGCAGAATTCTTTGCTGGCGGCCACAGCTCCATTACTCCAAACACATTTCTTTTCACCTGCCTTCCACTGTGGGATCCCCACCTCCCGTGACATTTTGTTTCTACATTCTGAAACATAATCCTAGCTTGCACCAGATGAGGGGAACATCATACAGCTCTTTAATTATTGTTCCTTTAATTAGGATCACAACTTGATGTCGCTAATCAGGTAATCATCATGCACTCTTGCAAAAGTGACCTTTCCGAGGCTCTGTTTTAATGTATCTGGCATACAAGCATAGGTTATGCCTTATAACCTACAACTCATTAGTCATAATCAGGACTAAAGTCAGAGAAATCGGACTCGAGAAACAACACGGGCAATAGAAATTAGTTTATTAGAAGCCTAATTTGTTGAAAGTAGAAATTGCATTGCCTGGCGGTGGGAGTGTTGTAATATGTCTATTATCCAGTTGAAGTGCAGTTGTTCTCGTACCCCTAATGCGAGATATTTAATGGAAATGAATTCACGTTTTATTGCCTTATCAAATGCCGCATTAGGCTTCTTTTGCAAATGTGCAGTCCCCCTGTTCTGTGCGGCTATTCCTACATGTGCCCTTCCACTGCTGCTTTTTTCATCACTCTTTTTAATGCACAAAACTTTGGTCCCAAGTACTAAAGGCCAGTGGTCACAGTGCCTGTGGCAGGGAGCATCCTCCAACCTCTGCAAGCAGGTCATCGCTTTCGCAAAAGGGGACCTGTGTCCAGAAGGCATGCTCGGGTGTGAGCGCAAGTGTCTCACAGCACTGGCCTCCCTTTGTCTATCTGAGTTTTGGGCATGTGTCTGTCAACTAGACAGGCAGATTGCGTATTGAAAGTGTTGTGCTGCTGCCTTTACATTTCTACCCGTATTACAGGGCTAGGACTCTAAAAAGAGGATGAAAACACTCATGCTGTGCTTCAGGGTCTCAAAGAACCAAGGTCGGCCCTAGGGACGGGCGGCCTGGGTGTCCGCCCAGGGCATTAGGTCAGAGAGGTGGGTCTTGGAGCTGTCAATTCCTTCGACTCATCCCATACATGTGTTGATTTTTTTTTAAAGGCCGGACAGATCGAATGCTGGGCTCTCATGTTGGGCATTTTCACCTTGTGATCATCGATCTGGGGGAGGAATAGAACGAAGCTACAAGGGCCAGCAGGCGTTTGTATCCATAGACGTTGGAGCAGACATCTGCACTAGTGGACCCCTTTTATATCAAATGTAGCAATTCATCACCTCTAGTGAAATCTGGAACTCTGTATTGTTTCTTGACATTTTTCAACTTCTCAAATCTTAATTCACAACGTTTCCTTTCTTGCATTTGGCCTTTAACTTGGTAGAATAAAACAGATCAATTTCTAATGTTTTAATTTCCCTACTTAACTGCACATCTCTTATTTAAAAGTGTAGCTTGCCTAACATGTCTCTATGCATACTTCTTGTATTTTATCAGGCTCACGCGACAATGTACATTTGAAAAATGATAAACTACAACGTTTGGTGGGTGGGACGGGTATCGGGTAATATTATCCCCATCAATAATGTTGCCATATATATGGTCGTGGGGTAAGGCCATAGGCGATATAATTGGTGGGGATAATTTATGGGGACTATAGGACCGGGGGTTGCGGGATCAGACTGGGGATTGCGGGGGTGTCCCCCGTTCCCTTTTAAAAAATATGGGTGTTGCAGGGATGTCCCTCACATGTTGCATGGCTTAATATCGCCGCGGAAATATGGCAATATTTTAGCGGGGATATTAGCACATGGAACTGGTGGGAAGAATATCTGAAAGTGACCAAAATAGGTGACATATGCATTCCGTTATCCAGGTTAAACAGTTAGAGTTATGCTACCCACTGCATAGTACATATTTGGGGGAGGCTTGGTACATTTCTTTGTTGTGACAGTTTTTTGCTTACTTCTCTGAGAATTCATATTTGTGTCAAATTGTACTAGGCACGGGTGTATAATTTGGAACTTGGAGAGCTGGAGTACTAAAAATGTCAAACATTGTGTGATCCTGGGCATATCACCTTCTCTCTCTCTCTGCATCAGCCTACATAAGTGTCAAAAACAGTAAGAATGTTAAGTAGGATTACATATATACTAAACAAGCGTTGGCAAAGCCAATCGTTTTTGCTATGGTACAGGCATTTCAAAGATGGTCTGTGAGGAGTGACCGAATGAGGGGCAGTGAAAGAACGAGGGGGTAATGGAAAGGAGGATGGTTAGGTAAGGAAAGGGGGGCCAAGGGGAAGACAATGGTGATTAGCGAGGGAGTCAATGGAGCTTGCATGGAACTGTCTCCAGATGGACATATAGGAAGTCGAGGTGGTGCAGTGCAAAGCGATGAACAAAAAACACCACTAAAACATTCACCATCGCAATTCAGGAGATGCACAAAAACCTGTATGTCAGCAACTGCATCCAGTAGGCACCATTTGGAAATAGTCAAGTGGAATGTCCGCCAGGACAGCCTTCCTTCTAGTATACGGCTGCGAGAAAAAAGGTGGGTTGCTGTGGCGACGGGATGCCCCAAGTGGTACTATGCCACCTGTGAGTAGGACATACCGGTCAACCTTCCAATTGGCATCAAAGACATCGTTTCTACTGCATCCAAGTGTAAGATATGGCTTAGAATAATGGGATCCACCTGCTAAAATAAAACCACACATAGTCCTTTCTTTCTTCCATGTGATTATGTCGCCGTGGACATGTCGCCATGGTAGGCGACTTTTATTATCTGGCCCCATAACATTTTTCCCCAAATATTCTAGGAGGTGTATAATTATATATTATTACCTAGAATATTTGGGGGAAGTGTTGGATTGTCTGGGGGTGCATCTTTTGGGAAACGTAGCCACCTGGCGGTCATTTCCTTGGCGACATAATCACTGGATACCCCTTTCTTGATGGACATTCCGAAGATGCCCAGTGCCCCATCTGTGAGCAACGTGTTGCAGTAGAAACCGTCTGTTAATATAACTGGAATTTACACCAGGGCCCTCTGCCTTCAGGGGGAAAGCAGGAGGCAGTAGATGTTGCTTACAGCAAGAGTGCTAGAGCTTAGTTGTCCTGTTTGGATCCAGTTGCTGACATGGACTTTATTTGACAATCTATGCAACCTACCTATGAAAACGGCAGGAAATACGTAGGCACCCTTTGCTTCACCTTCACAAAAGAATTGTGTGCATCATTCACAATCTGTTCATTGAACACAGAGTCCACACCGGGTCATAAGCGCCCTTTTGATGCCCTTAAAAATGCATTTTATAAAATACATTACATTTTACCTAATTGTACTTTGCAAACATCTGTGCTATTTTCCTCCCGTTTAGATACATGTTTCTTACTTCTGGTCTTTAAAGTAAGTCTTGCAAATGCCTGCACACCATGCTTTGTCATGTTGGCATAAAGTGTTGCATACCCACCTTTTTTCTCGCAGCCGTATACTAGAAGGAAGGCTGTCCTGGCGGACATTCCACTTGACTATTTCCAAATGGTGCCTACTGGATGCAGTTGCTGACATACAGGTTTTTGTGCATCTCCTGAATTGCGATGGTGAATGTTTTAGTGGTGTTTTTGTTCAATGCTACACATTGTTGCCAGACCTTTAAAATAATACGTTTTTCGGGTTAAGCCCCAGACCTCTTTAGAGGCTGGGTCTCCGCTGCCTCACAGTGATCCTCCCGCCATGACATAAATATAACACTTGTGTTTTTCCTCCAAATACTAAATGCATGACCACAATGTGCAATAGTTTCCGCTCTTCCCTGTCCATGAACACTCTAATGCATGACCACACTGTGCAACAGTTCCAGTTCTTACCTGTCAATGGACACTCTAATGCATGACCACACTGTGCAACGGTTCCAGTTCTTCCCGGTCCATGGACACTTTAATGCATGACCACACTGTGCAACAGTTCCAGTTCTTCCCTGTCCATGAACACTCTAATGCATGACCACACTGTGCAACAGTTCCAGCTCTTCCCGGTCCATGGACACTCTAATGCATGACCACACTGTGCAAAAGTTCCAGCTCTTCCCTGTGCATATACACTGTAATGCATGACCACACTGTGCAACAGTTCCAGCTCTTCCCGGTCCATGGACACTCTAATGCATGACCACACTGTGCAAAAGTTCCAGCTCTTCCCTGTCTATAAACACTCTAATGCATGACCACACTGTGCAACAGTTCTAGCTCTTCCCTGTCCATGGACACTCTAATGCATGACCACACTGTGCAACAGTTCCAGTTCTTCCCTGTCCATGAACACTCTAATGCATGACCACACTGTGCAATAGTTCCAGCTCTTCCCTGTCCATGAACACTCTGTGCTTTTCCTTTTAAATAGAGGAAGCTGCCATGCACCTCACAGATCATTCACACATCTAACACCTTCTCAGTGGATTTTTATAACATGAAAAGACCAAAGAAAAACTACAAACCAGAATACTATGACAAGAAGCAAACCCCTGAAAGGTGTAGTGATACTGACAAACCAGTTTCCCTTGGCGCCCAGGTCCATGTACAGCATCAACTCACGGGTAAATACAATGTCTCATGTCTGTTCAACGCGTTCTTTTTGTCGCCTGCCCCTGGATGGCTTGTAGGCCTGGGCGATCTTTACTGCCAGAACCTAGATTAACCAGAATTTTTGATGATCTGAGCAGGTCGAACTTCAGTCGAACTTTGTAGGAAGCTTTACTTATTTTAACCTCATGGCCTGTTCAGGGTTTCTTTTCAGTCTTAAGCAGCTTCCAGTGATACAGAAGGTTGTGGTTAGAGGCCGGCGTAGGACATTTAGGGACGGGTTAACAAACTGGAGTGGAGTTAGGGCAGTTGAGTAGGAGGAAGGATAGGGAATGGTAGTGAGTGAATGGGGACTTCTATTTGGGGCAGGTTTTGCTTATCTGCGTGCCGCGTCAGGTGTTTTGGGGGCGGGGGTGTACCACGCAAGTGCCATAAGAAGAGATTGGGGAGAAATACTCTTTGAGAGTGAGCTCAGCTTGGGTGACCAGCAGAGACACACACACACACGTAACATTTGATTCTGTGTGACACACATAGAAGTGTGAAACAAATGCCTTGATTGTTGGAGGCAGGACGGCATACCAGGTTTTCTGTGCCGAGGCGACTGTAAAGGATACAAATGCCCAGGGGGAAAAGACATGTGTCCAGCTGGTGCTTCACACTTAGGGGGAGCAGGAGGAGGGGCAAGGAATTCCTCTGCTCTGCTTGTGCGACACCGCATTTTTGTTGGGTTCATCACTTGAAGTAAGTGACTGAGAAATATGCCTCTGCAGATCGGAGTCTGTGCCCCGCTGCCCAGGGTCCTAGGGTTGGGGTGCGGGTGGCATGCACCTTGTTGTGTTCCTTGAGGCTTGGAGTGGGCATTTTTTCATGTGTGCCCACGCTGCCAATGCGAATTGCCAAGTCAATGCACATCGCCTGCTTTGCACATGCCTTTCACCTCACGGCCACATGTTTTGCCAGCGTTTGCCAGCCTGTACAAAAAGGTCCCTGTGGCCCAGGCATTCCAGCAGCAGAGCTTGCCATGGGAAACATGCACCGGGCTATTTGCAGGTCCGCCACACGTTGCCACTGCACCACCTTAAGCTCTCAGCGGCCCCTCGTTGGAATTCTACTCTGCATATGTTGGGCAGGCCACGTGAGCAGTGCAATGCCATCAGTGCTTACTGTAACACGCACAGCAGGGCTCTAGAAGGGGCATTTATGACATTGTGTCAGTAGCATCTACTGTCTAATGTCTCCTTTGTGCTGCGACGTTTCAAGGGGACCAACATGAGGGTTAGTCCTCCCCATCCCTCACTGAGGATCTACCGCTGGTGAACCTGTGAAACACGAGAAGGACCATATCTTGGCAAGCGACGCAGAAGAGGCACGGCTGGTCAGGCCACGTAAGGTTATCAACATGTAGCTGCATTTAAAGGTAACATTGACTACCTGCTGTCTTCCTTCCTGGAGCCACGTTTCAAGGTAAAAGCGGCCAGTCTTCATCAGCATGAGTCTGTGTCGAGTTAGGAGGACTCGCAGCATAACCCCGGCATCTGTCCATTCGTAACCGTAACCAACACATACCCATAACTCATTCCCCTTTCCCCAAGAAAAGTGTAGAATGAGACCTGATAGTTTGTTGGCATAAAAAGGCCGCAGAATTTATTCCGCAATAACAAAAACCACACTGCACACATTTGTGGAAAAATGTGTTCGCAAGATGCGGCGACTGCTCCGTGTCCACAGAACCTGCTTCCCCCTTTCTTTCCTAAGAGTCCATAAGTAGGCCCAACTCTCCCCACCTTGTTGTCCGAGCCTCGCCTGCCCCTGCAGGTGCCCCTGGGCGGGGAGCGTGCCGTTTCTTTGAGGGAAGCTGAGCCGTGAATGTTCCTCCCCGACGCCCCTGCCGCTTAGGCTCCCAGGGGGCGCTGGGTCCAAGAAGAGCGAAGACCCTTCCTGCTTTCTCCTGGCTCCTCCAGAGTCTGTCTCCTGTGTTTGTCTGGCCAAACACCGCCACGCCACAAGTGGGTTTCCGCCCACTGTGGCTCCTCCCTTTGCTCCCTTCTTTACATTTCTAAGATTTTTGTGCAGATATTCCAAAAAAACAAGTCCATGCCTAACGGTGATAAGTGTACCCCATCCTTCAAAAAATATTCTGGCGATTTCAAATTAATCAGGCCGTGTCTGACCTGGCCAAAACCCCTGCCCTTGCTGAATTTTGCCATTGCACAACTAAGCTTGCACCTGGATTTCTCCACCGCAGCATGGTTATCCGCACCCCTCCACTCCAACTTAGGGATCATCTCAGACCACACGACCTCTGTTTCCCCTAACTGACCCGCCAACTCCTGCAACGAGAACATCATCTCACGCATGAAAGCCCCTCTCCCTAAGCTAGTCAAATCATTCTCCCCCAGGTGAATGATCAGGATTTCCAGCTTAACTCTGTTGGCTAGGAGCTTGCGCACATGCCCTTGCAGCTGTGCCCATTTCATGCCAGGCACCCCGTGCCACCCAATCCTGAACTCGCCTGCAGTCAGCTTTTCTTGCTCCGCTGTCCAGCACGCCCCAGCCCTAGACACAAAGGTGTGTCCTACTACCCAAACCGATATCTTCTTCTTCCGGGCTGGCGCTAAAGGAGGAGAAAGAAGAAGGCATGTCACCCTTACATTTTTTCAGGCCTAATGTATCTCTTAAAGCAACCAGATTTCCATCTGCCAATCTGTTTGATTGCGACTTCCCCCATTCCTACGGCCGCAGCCGATGTCGCTGCCCCAATCAGGAATGAATGCATCCCAAAAACCCCTTCAGTTTCCCCAATTCTTTCTAGTGCCAGTTCCATCACCCTCCTGAATTGAAAGCGACTTAGCGAGGAACTGTCTTCATGAATAAGCAAAGGTGCCTCGTTCCCTAATGCCGGTCTTACCCTGAGGAACCTTGCTACAGCTGTAACTGGGCAGACCGCACTTCCTGTAATGGGCTGTAAGGAATCTGTACATCCTTTGCCCTCCTGATCTGTTTTTGACCTCTTTAACCATAGCGTTACTTGTCCTTCCGAACATTGTACGTCCTGAAACTGCAAATACCCTGAGCCTTTTGCTTTCCTGTTCTCAGGGATTAGTTCGCTTACCCTAAATGCGCCAAGAATGCTAATGAAAATGCTGCTCTGAACAGCGCAACTTCAAAACTCCCATGACAGATTTCATCTAAACTGGCCACGACCTTCTGTAATTTGACATAATCTACGGGCCGCCTTTCGTCCGCTTTGGGTTTTGCTTGCCTGGCCCAACCTTTCATGGCCATACAGATATAGTGCTCTTTGGTGGGATCGGTCAATCCTTGCAATTTAGAAAAATGGGCGATGGCTGCCAAGTGATGTGCCATCTATGACCTGGTTTTCCCTTCTTGCCATCCCCAGCCCACAAAGGCCCTTACTGGCATATCTTGACGGTTTACCCCCAGCTTTTCCTGCTTGAATTTCAAGTACCGTTCCCAGCAAGCCAGATACCTTTTGTTAGTACCCGGTGACAGCGCTGTCTGAATCAGGGAACTCAGATTCCCCCAATCATGTCCCACCACTTTGCTTTGAATGGCGTCATCCCTTTTTCTGCTCCCGGGCAACACTCTTGAAATTTCTCCCACTGTAAACGAGAGAGAGCATCAGCTGCTGTGTTCTGCACCCCAGGAATATGCCTAGCTCGCACTTCAATGTTCCTTTTTAGCATGCATTTGTTGAGCTCTCTCAGTAACCGCAGAACCCTAGAGCTACTGGCAGATCCCTGATTCATTATTTGGACCACTGCTAAGTTGTCTGACCATAACATGACTTTTCTGTCCTTCAACTGTTCCCCCCATAGCTTAAATGCAACCACAATGGGGAAGAGCTCTAACAGTGTAATGTCATTGGTGACCCCTAAGCCATGCCACTCCTCTGGCCATGCTGCGCCGCACCACTGGTTATCCAAGATTGCCCCAAACCCTAGGGCCCCGGATGCATCAGTAAATAACTTGCGCCTCCCCTCGCTGTTGCACATAGTTCTCCACACGCGGACCCCATTAAAACTGTCCAGGAAATTATCCCACATAGCCAAGTCCTCCCTTACTTCAGGCACCAACCTGACATGTTGCCCTGCATGCTTAAGGCCCACCATTTTCAGCTCAATACTCCTCGCGAATGTTTTACCCACCGGAATGACTTTGGCCGCAAAATTAAGATTACCTGCCATGACTCGCAGCTCTTTCAGAGTAGCCTTCCTTTTGGACCTTAATTCCTTGATGCCTGCCTTCAGCTTAGTTACCTTATCCTGTGGCAGCCTGCAAACACCCTCCACTGAGTCAATCTTAATCCCCAGGAAGGTTAAACAAGTCACCGGGCCCACAGTTTTCCCTTCAGCTAGTGGTACCCCCATCGCTCCCATCAAGTTTTGAAACACCCGTATGATCTCTCGGCATTCCGCCGTTCCTTCTTTCCCAATGAATAAAAAATCATCTAGGTAGTGCAGTACTGCCCCAGACTTGCATTCCTGTTTCACCGTGAACTCTAGGAAGGAGCTAAAGGCTTCAAAGTAAGCACATGAAATGGCACACCCCATTAGTAGACACTTGTCAAAATAGTACAGCCCTTGAACCTTAAAGCCCAACAAGTGCTGGCTTTCTTGATGTATGGGTAACAACCTGAATGCAGATTCGATGTCTGACTTCCCGATGAGGGCACCTTTCCCTGCTGCCCTGACCAATTCTACAGCATCTTCCAGGGAGTCATAGTGCACCCTGCATGTCTCCTCCCCTATCCCATCATTCACTGAATCACCCTCTGGAAATGACAAGTGATGTATTAGGCGGTACTGACCCTTCTCCTGTTTAGGTACCAGCCCCAGAGGTGATATTACCAAGTTGGGTAGAGGGGGATGCTTAAAGGGACCCGCCACCCGGCCCAAGTCCACCTCCTTGGATACTTTCCGCAACACTACTTCTGGCATTGCAAAGGCTGATTTCAGGTTCCTTGCATTGGCCCCACCCATCCTTTCTGCACATGGGATCTTGAAACCCCACCTGAAGCCCTCACACAACAACCTTGCATCTTCAATGTTATGGTATGTATTCAACCATGGAGTCATAGCTTGCAAATTAACTGGGGTAGGTAGCCCGCCTTTAATCAATTCATTACACATTTTACGTGGAGCCGTTCCTGACAGTATGACATTGACTTTATATTCATTCTTGACCTTGCCTTTACCCTTAGGGCTGCCCTTGCGTCTTCCCTCTCCATTTGAGGAGCCGTGCTCCTTGCTGCTGTTTCCCTTTGGATTTTTGAATCGGCAAGTTTTGCCAAATGGACAACCTTCCTCTGAGTTGACCCTCCAGCATTCAGCCTGCTCCCCCTGGTAGCTGGTCCTGTTGTTCCAGGAGGAGTACCCGCAGAAGGATGCCCTTCTTCACCTGGTGTAACCACCTCTGCCCCTCCATACCTGGGTTTTCTCAACTGCTGGCTTCTCACCCCCTTCATTTGTGAGTACTAGTTTGTCTACCACACCCCCCACATCCATTTCATCCCAAGCCAAGGCTGGCCACACTTGCATTTGTAACCGAAATGCCCGATCATACTTAAGCCAGCCTTCGTCTCCAGATTTTATCCAATTATGAATGGATGCCTCGGTTTTGGGTGTCTCCTTCTCCCTTTTCTCCTTCTCCTTCTCGGATAATTCTTTTAACCCCTTACCCAGAGGCTCCATCCCCCACAAACTCCAGGATCTCAACAAATTCTTTCCTCCATACCCGTTCTTTTACTGACATTGGTATGTGCCATGACAGGGAGTTCACTGACACTCTGACTGGTGCAAAACCAGGCATAGTTCTCCCATATTGTGTCATAGTACCCCCTATTCCCCCTTGTCCAGTGATGCTGACTTGCGGTACACCCATGTTAGCTACCCCTTGGCCCCACCAAGCGGCTGGCTCTGTCACACCACCTACTGGTGCATCCCACTGATTCCCTGTGCTGTTCCCTGCCACTGGAATCCCGGTACTTGCAGGTAAGGGCGGCTGACCTAGAGGGACCTGTATTGTGGAGGGATTCGCCATGACCCCATTACCCGTCATGCCTGTACTTTGACTCGTTGCTTGTTGACTCCCCCCACTCAATATCGGCGTATTAGGCCAACCTCCAGGCCATTGGACTCCCGAACCTGGCAACACAACACCCGAGAGGCCTCCCCCCATTTGACCACTCCCAGTGGCACCCACCGCCGGGACAGGCGCCACTTCCTTCTGTTGTAATACATTTGCCCCATTGCCCATTTGATCAAATGCATTAACATTCCCACTCAAGAGTGGCCCATTGCCCTCACTCCCCCAGGCTTGCATACATTGTAACACCATACCTTTCACTACCTCCATGCAAGGTGGTCCATTCTCCATCACCGCCACCGGTCTGGCTTCAGGCATGCTGGGTGCTACCTGGGTCGTGGAGGCCGGCATACTTGCAGGTGCCGGTACGGCTTCAACCTCTTGTGCCCGCACTTTATTTCTGGAGGGCCCGGCCTTCCCCTTTCTGTTGCCCGTTGCTTGTTCTTTGCTTGCCTTAGCCCTCTGTGTCATTACTCTCTTTCTCTTCCCTGTAGGCTCTTCTTCCTCTCCCAGCAATCTTTCCTCCTCTTGATCCTGTATATCCTCGTCCTCTGCGAACATTAAGGGAGATTCTGGCCTGTCGCTGGTGCCAGGCCGATTTCCCCCTGGCTGGCTCACCAGGGATTACATCCAATCGCTGCCGTGCTTTGCCACGACCACTTTGGCCATAGCAAGGAACGCCTCCATGTCCATGGTTGCCCTGGCTTCCCTCTTGCAGCGAGTTTCCTGTCCTTCGAAGACTTTTAGTCCTTCACACTGCTCAAAAGACTTGGCTGAATCAAAAGGAAGTCTCTGAAATTCACAGCGCTGCTAGAGAACTTGGCTGCACCAAAAGGAAGTCTCTTGAAGTTCACAGCGCTGCTCGTGAACTATGCCTCCCGCCGTTTGAAAAAATGCTGCTGTGTTTCCGCGGCGTGCACAGCTGACCGTCTCGCCGTGTTGCTGCTTCCTAGTCTAGGCCCCCACGCTGATCCCCTCGCCGGCGTGCCCCGTTCTCGCTCCCTCGTGGCTGAGCTGCTGTTGATATGGGCCCAGCTGGTGAAGGCGACGCACCGCCTGCTCACAGCTGCGACCGCAATGAATTGAAGCGCCGCCCTCTTCCAGCCGCTCCCTCGCCATTGGCTCTTCAAGGTGAGCGCGGCGAAATTGACGCGTCTCCGGCTCCCGCAGCTTCCTCCCGCACTTGCCTGGACGTTCTTCCTGCTCGGCCAGCTGGGTGAGTGTCCCACGATTCAACTTCTCAGCACGGCTCCTGGATGACGCTGCCACTCGGCGCTGCGGATGGTTTCTTGAGCCTGCTGGATCGACCGAAACGAAGTCCACGGTCCCGACGATAAGTCTTCCAAGACGAAGTCCTCAGGAAAACGAAAAACGAAACCTTCTCCTGACGTCCACGAGCGGGGGTCCACGGGTGCAGCTGGATGCTGCCTTTGGTGCGGGTCCCGCTTGCTGCCGCGCTTTCGGCTTCGCAGGCTTTCCATTTCCTGCCACGCTCCTATTTCACGGGCTTCTGCCCGTTTTGCCGCCATATCCCGGGGCCTCCCCCTCCTTCGCCAACGAAGGGGGTGGGGGGAGGACGAGGGATCCACCAGGAGGACACTGCCCGGGTTATCGGGGGTGCCGCCTCCATTTTGCTGGGCTTTTGTTGTCGGCCCTGGCATACATCGCACAGAGGGGGCACTGCAAATGTGCAAGGAGGCATTTCTGAAGCGTTAGCAACACCAACTGGCGAACGAATGAAGGCAGCAGGCACAACATTAAGCACCCACAATGTGGTCTACTAAACCGGAAATGCAGAACTTAAGATTGGTGACATCAATGGTAGTACATCACTGGCGCGTGATGAAAGCTTTGTGAGCAGTGCAGGTGGAGCCTGTAGGGAGAAGTTCATAGGCTCTCCCACAGAGTGTTGCCACCCCCTAAAGTCCACAGGCTTTCCCACATAGTGCTGCCAGCCCCTGAAGAGCACAGGCTCTCCCGCAGAGTGCTGCCATCCTCGTGTGGGGAGTTTTTCTGGAAGTGCAGCCCATCCCACATGACTGCCTCATTCACGCCCCCTGCAGAGCGACCCACAGGAGGAAAGGATGATGCTGCAGCATATGGCTCTCCAGGATAAGCTCAACTACAGTGGAGACCAAATCCCCACGACTGAGAGGGGCATCAGCCAATGAAATAGATACCTGCATGCCTCATCACCTGGTCCTGGGCCGTGCCCCCAAATGTTGGCACTTTGAGTGGCATGCTGCCCCAACCCCTTGGTGGAGCAGAGCCAACAGCAGAGGCCTGCTGCTGACTACAGTTAACAGTACCAAAGGCACTAATTAATTTCATTCATTCATTTAGTGATTTGTATGGTGCCTTTCACCATAATTATGGTCCCAGCGCGTTGGTTGAACGCCCTCGCAGGAATCAGAGTCCAAATTTGGGAGAATTTGGAGGTGCTATTATGCGTGTGTGCATTTCAGCCATTAAAGTTATGTGAGGGTGGCCATGACTCTGTTATTCACCCATGTCTGAATGGCGTGTGGATGGGGGCAGCAGAGGTAACCTACCGGGTGGATTGTGTTTAAGGAGATAGAGAATTATGTGAGAAGCAACAGTTCACATTTTTGTCGTTAAAGGTAGCTTCATTCTTATGGCAGAGGTGTTACGCAATCGTTTTTGTGTTATATGTGAGTGCAGGGTGTGTGGAATGTGCCTACTGCTAAATTACGACAGTGCAGTGTGCGAGGGGAGAAATGAGTTAGCTGTGCAAAAAACAGTGTTTGCATCCTGGGGTCCGTCCACGCACAAAGAGCAGTGCTTTATAGCACCTACATTCAAAATGGAGTGCAGGGCCTAAAATGCATAGGAAGACAAAATGTGAACAAAATTAGGAAAACGCCTAGATTTAAAAGGGGAGCCAGGCCTAGAATTCATAGACAGACATTGAGTGATTGATTTAGAAAACACCTTATGGAATATATGGCTACCTTACACAAGTAGGCCAAATGCAGAATAAGGCCACCCTACATAACTAGGCCAAACAAAAGATATGGCTGCCCCACACAACTAGTGTGCAGTAGCACATGCAGCGTTCCAAGTGTCAAATGGAACTACCAATAAAGATCTCAGACCCAAACAACCAGACAAACTCAAAGAATATGGCAAAATACTACTTTATTGTCAGATCAATAAAGTAGAGAAACCTGGTGAACAACAAATCGTAGTCCACACACTCACAATAATAATTTGATTGTACAAAGGCTTTATACTCAATATAGGTCAGCTAGGACTTTATCCTACATGGCCAACTTAAAAAAAACCTATTGATGGGGGGAGGGATTGGTTAAAGGAACATATGTACCTATAGCTTGTATAAGTGTTAGACACATTATTGGATGCCCCTTATCTGATAGACACACCTCGAGCTACCTCTAAATAGGTATAATACAGATTCATGGCAGCAGGTTGGTTTCTGCAACAATATATAACACACTGATGCATAGACTCTTGTGATTGGTTGGCATTCTCTCCCAAACCTGGACTTTCGGCTAGTTAGCAGCACATAAGCAAAATGAAACTCGGGTGCAGAGAACAATGTCATACTACTAGCCACTCACCCAATTAGTCCATCATCTCTCATCAGTAGGGACCTAAGCCAAGGCCTCTTCTTTGTAGTTGACCTTGCAGTCTGTTTTCTTCTCTGGAACTTTTAAGGGAGTGTAGGTACACCACTATCTTCATCTGCAGCTCAATGAATAGGCCCTGTTTTCAAGTTCCGGATCACGCATGAGGAGGCCACGATTGTGTCCATTTCGACCTCTTATTTAGTGCTATTTAATTTAATTAAGCTGTGTGTCGTTACTCCACTTGGCCTCTGGAGACTTGGTTGCTCGACCTCACACATGCTTTCTGCATCCTTGATTGTCCAATACTTGGCACTTGCAGATGTGTTCTTCTTTGCTTAATCTAAGAGAAATATATCTTACGTACATGGCTTATCCTCTTGACTCCCTTTGTGCCTTCTAATTATTCCTTGATGTGGCATCCTTGATCCCAGGCCAACAGATATTCTTTGTTCCTCACATGAAGCTGTTTTTCCAGCGCCTCTTAGCTCTACAGGCCAAGTCTGTTTCTGAGGTAGCTTGGTCCTTCTTAATACGAAGTCCAACGTCCATCTTTTAGTCATGGCTGATCTAGTCACTTTATATTTTCTTCTGCACTAAGCTTCTATACGTCTCATCTACCTTGCATTTCTGTGTATGTACATTCACTTATTTCTTTGATGCACATGATTTCTTTATATTCGATTACATGTTTCTCTTATTACTTCAGTTACATCTTTATTCTTTAAGTATTTGCATATTGTTTCGGTGTGTCTTTGTGTCTTCTCTTCATGATGTCACACTGCTCTTGCCCGATTTCAATTGCAGCTACTTGATGTCCAATGGTGTATGCAGACATACTTCCACCACATCAGTACAAGCGTACATTTGATATGGTTGTCTGAGTGCATAACGTCTCTCGTATCTTCACTGAGGTATTGGAACGAAACCTGGTGTCACACATAAGCCTCTCTAACTACTGTCACAGTATGACAGGGGTGAGGGGTGGGAACTAGAGATGACGTGTACACCTGCTCCTCTACACTAGGCTAAGTGCAGATTGTGGCTACCTTACACAATTAGGCTAAATGCAGAATATGACTACCTACACAGCTAGGCTAAATGCAGAATATGGCTACCTTACACAATTAGGCTGAATGCAGAATGTGGCTACCTTACACAACTAGGCTAAATGCAGAATATGGCTTCCTTACAACAATAGGCTAATTGCGAATGTGGCCACCTTCCACAAGTAGGCTAAATGGAGAATGAGACTACCTTACACAACTAGGCTGAATGCAGAATATGGCTTCCTTACAGACCTAGGCTAATGTCGAATGTGGCTACCTTACACAGCTAGGCTAAATGCAGAATATAGCTACCTTTGACAAGTAGGCTAGATTGGTCAAAAGTGGTGGGAGAGGAGGTTCCCTGCTGTTTGGCAAAGTGTGCCTAATGTTGTGCTGCATCCTAGCCCTGGGGGTACTAGCAGCCGCATCCTCGCCACCACTGGAGGTGGCGGTAGATAGGTCACTACTGCGCTCAGTGCACGAGGAGGAATCATATGCCAGGTAAGTACCCTCATGCCAATGGTTAATGTAGTTGCACATGGCCATTTTTCTCATGACACTGCCTTTGCCAATTTGCCCCCACCTCACTTTCTTCCTGCAGCCCTTCACCTTGAGAAAGACTGTGCACTGCCCACCCTTGACCGTCTCCACCTACAGCAGGTCAAAGTAATGACACACCCAGAACTATGAGGCCTGTGCAGAGCGGAGAAAGGTCTTAAGTCACTGGGACTCCTGTGCCTGCCTTATCCCACCTGCAATGTCAGATGCAGGGTGGAGTACATCCTCCACCTGCTCGTCGTCCTTTCCCTCCTCCCACTCAGGTAGGCCCACTGCCTACTGCAGCAACACTGCAGGTTGGTCCTCCCCCTGAAACTTTTCCCCCCAAAAGGAGGAATCACCTGAAGAACCTCCTCTCCAGTGACCTACACCCAGACAGAAACCATCCCACTGTATGCATCCTCTAGGATCCTTTAAGCCAGCGCCCTCCTGCCACACGAAGAACAAGCGTACCCCCTTTATGGCCTCCTGCTCCAACACAGGCCTTGCCCCAGCGAGGGCCTCTAATAATTGCCATGCCTACTTTGCCACTCCTCCTTCTTCTCCTGAGGCCACCTCCAATGATTCAGCCTCCTCTGCCTAGGAAGACGGTCAAAGCTGCATGGCACGTGCAGATGACAACAAACAGGAAGCAACCCCTCCACCTCCTCATCAATCGGGGGAGAATCCTCCTTGTGTACATATAAATGCAGCTCCTTCTCCTCTTCTTCCACTTTCTTCTAATCCCAGCATTGTAAGTGCGCAATTCCTCTCTTCACGAAAAAGAACTGGCATTTGGGAGAGCCAACAACACCCCAAGATACGAGAACCAGACTCAAGGAACATGTCAAAACACACCATGACACTAAAAAGAATGACAAGCCAACACAACTGCAAGTAGGGAGACGAGAAAACAACAACAAACATGCAGGGGGAAACTGGGAAAGGACAAGCAACTTTTCTTAAGGCGGGAGCGGATTTTCTGGGGAAAGAACTGGGGATAGGAACGTTTTTTGGGATTTTTAGCTTTTTTCAGGGGAAACAAAAGGGAACAGGGACAAGAGCAAACAGTGTGTTTCCCCCATTTTTATATAGGAAAGCAACCAAAATAGCAAACTAAAAATAGACACAAGGGGCAAAACAATAGAATCTCCAAAGAACAGAAAACAAACATATAAACTGCTCCTGCAACTGCTCACATTCCTCAAACTGCACCAAACCCTCTTCAAGTGTGAGCCTGCCTCATGAATCTCCTTCTCTCATAGCCTGGCAACACTCAAAAGGAACAGGTAGTGAGCATGTTCCAGTGGTAGAAGTGTACAGAGAAAAGTAGTGGAACTGTGATCTCAGCAGGGGAGAGGTGTGATGCTGGAAATGCATCGGAGGGACAGGGCCTCCGTATCCTTGTCCTTTACTGCTTTTTATTGTGTGTTCTGTCGTGTTTTCCGCATAGGAGTTCATGTGGGACTCCTGGCGGTGCAGCTCTCTCTCTTTTGGTTTGGTGAACAGACCCATGTGATACCCTTATGGCACCCATGGGTAGGGGTACAACCCTGTGCCCCTAGTGTATGTTTTTGGGCACCTGTGTGTGACCCACAGAGCAGGGTACGGGCTGGTGGCAGCTCCGTGCTGAAATGACTGGTGCCCTGAGTGTCCTCCATTTTGGGATGCCCGGGCCCTGTCATTGGAATCGGTAGATTCCTGATGGAGACTAAATGGCCCCCATGGCCTCTTGCCTTCCATCACCTGTTACCCTGATCTTCCCGAAGTCCCAGGAAGCCCTGCCTCTGTCCCTTCCCCCACACTGGCTGTTGGATGGGAGTTCCGTATATGGTAGTGTGGGGAAGTGCCGACCAGACTGGCTGGAGCCTTCTCAACGACCGTATGTTGTGGGTACGCCTGTGGGTGGGACCTGGGTGAATGGAGTGTGTGACGAATACACATTCTATGTTGTGACTGTCTAGTATCTGGTGTTTGACACAATGGTTCAGACAGCCCTGCCCGAAAACGGTATGAATACAGCTTGGAGTGTTGAATGGCTTGTTACTTGTCCCAATGCACATAACTTGTTGGTGAGTGTCTGGAGAGAAGTGAATGTCCTGAATACCTTGTGTGCCTGATTGGCTGCCTGCCTGCATGAATGCCTGTAGTCGTGATTAGATACTTGAGTATGACCCAGCGGAATGAATGGGAGATCAACAGTATATCTGGGGACCTCTCACTGCTAGGAATCATGTTCAGAAGCTGAAGTCCACTACGACGAGTAACTGGAGTGAAGCTTAACCTTGAGCCCTGCTGGACGAGAAGAATTGCTGTTGCTTTCCTTCACAATCTGAAAGCTGCTGTGCTTCAAGAACTGACCCAGAGAGGACCTGGTAAGGCGCCCTCTTCCCAAGCTACGAGGGACCATCGTGCACAGCTGATCTTTGCATAATCTCCCTGTTAGACAGACCTTTGACAGGCTGCCGACCCGATACAGGGACTGCTGCGGAACTCCAAGGAGAAGCGCCCGGACTGTTGTCCGCCACTGTCGTCGACCGCCGTCGCCGACTGGGGCCGCTGTGCTCCCGTTGCCTAAGAACTTAATTGATCCAAGGATGCTCTCGTCTGCATCGTCGCCGCTGTATCCTGCCGGAGAAGGCCTGACCGTCGACGCGCCGAGGAGCATCCACCGGTGGGTTTCCCGATGCCCAAAGACCACAGAGACGCCGACGACTCGACGCCCTTGCTGGGCCACAGTTCTTCAACTCTTTGCGGTCCAGAACTATCGACACCGAGGTGCCCCGCACGCCTCTTCCTTGCAGGACGTTTACGCTTCCCCGTCAACGAGCACCACTAGGAACAACGCGGCCACTTCACCATCGTAGCTCGACCTGTTCTCCGTCAGACGTTCGACGACCCGTGACTCCTGCCTGAAAGGGAGGACACTCAAGAAGCGTTGTCGATTTCCGTGGCGTGGAACGCTACAACACCAAGGTACTTTGGGGTTGCATAACTATTGGGAAGTCTAAGGGTGAACAATATATGGACTGGGCTTGTATCTTTCTTCTACAGGTGTCCAAGTAGACGGGACCAGTATTCTGCCTATTGCTCAACCATCTTGCTTTCCTTCCTCTCTCTACTGCTGGTTTCCTCTTTATTTTGATCTGTGTGTCATTCTGACCGTGTGCACTTGAATAAGATCTAATAACGTTAGTGGTACCACTTTAGAATTGTACATATTTACCATTGTTGATTTTCGGAGTACAAAGTGAGTTATCGTGATCGTGTATATGACCTTAATATTAATTATATAAAGACTGTGTTTTAACAGATACAGTGTGTGGACATTTCTTCGTGGGTGCTTGGGGACTACGCTGTACTTAAGAACCAGCTTGCATCACATCCCGAGAAGCTAGGCCTTGATTGCTTGACTACGTTACCATAATAGAGCATCTTGGCAGGGGTCTCTGTGCCTCCCCTCTACCATATAAAGAGCGGAAGTGCAGACCCCCCCTCCGGTCTTTACAAGACGGTAGGTGGAGCAGAGTGCAACATGTGACAAGGTGTTGTGGCCGAGCCATTCGAATAGTCTAAGTGACTAGTAACCAAGGCTACTGTTACAGCTTCACACTTGCACAGGGACATGAATGGACAAATCCTCTATATAGAATGGTCGTAAAAAGTAGAGGAATGGTAAACAGAAAAAAATGAAAGAAGTGGAACACCGCTCCCGGCCATTCCCGCTCACTTCGATCACTGGCTAGTTCTTTTATAAACAACACATTTCCTTTTGGAGATTTAAGCGTTCTGATTGGCTGTACAAAATGAATGAATATGCCTAAGATTTCACTGGCAATGCAATGATCCCTATTGGGGCAGGAATCAGCGTGAGAGAACGGAAAACCCTGGGAGCTCGACCTGGGATTCCCCCATCCCAAAAACCTGTTGTGCCCTCAATGTATAGGAAGAATCATGCCAAAATGATTTGGGGAATCCTGATAGCACCCGCATTGCGCACTCCTAATCAATATTTGCAACGAAACATCCATACAGAGACCCACAGTAGACGCTCTCCTTCCCCAACGTTGCCAGTAGAAGTAATGATCCATCAAGGTTCCATACTCTATCGGGCACCCCGGCTGCCACAAGTGCATTCATTTTAAGATCATTTCATCTAGATCTCCTGGGTGGGACTCTGATCAAGAGTCGATCTGCAGTTGTGGTCCCCAAATGTTTAAGGGCTGGGATTGGTTCCAGTTTCCTGCCAGCCACAATGAGGCTGGGGGGGCTAGCCAAAGCTGACTTTAACTCCGGTGGCCATCTTGGAATACCAATGTATATCTGCTGCACTAAGAAGAGTTTTCAGTGTCTGGGCTGAGCCTTTCATTGGGATCTGGGTTGGTAAGGAATATTGCAGAGAATGAGGGGCACCAAATGACCCAGACAGTGGGCGAATGCCCCCTGGATTCCCCCAGTCCACCCTTGGGCCCATCAGCCGCTGGCTCTGGCACCCAGCCCCCAAGGCCACGGCTCTATCCATCAGGCAGGGTTCTGAGTCACATCTTGTATTGTCACCATGTCCTGTTAGGTGGACATCTGTGCCTTGCTGTTCATTCAGGGTTCTGGGCTGGTGGGTGGGGGCATGCATCTTTTTGTCTTCCTTGTGATCACATGTTTTGTTTTTGATGCCTTAAGTGGACCTTGATTCATTTGTGGTGCACTTTGCGTGTGGGCGGGAAAGTTATGGTAGATTGCTAGCGGAGGTCTAATCTTAGTGCTTAGTGCAGCACTGGTGGTTACTTTCTGGCATGCTACATGCCAACATTCTGTTCCCTCAGCCGTTTAGGGAACTAGGGAATTAACTATGTTGCCTGTTTTCCCGATGGCAGGTCATGTGAGGACAAGTTATCCTTTCTCAGTCACTGCAGGGGTGTTTATTATGTATGTCCTGCTAGGGGTCTGTACTCATATGGCTGGTAGGATGTGTGAGGTATTGGGGTGAAAACCAGGAAAGGCAGAGTCGTGCACATGGCAGTGTTAGAACTTGAACTTCCCCGTGTAAAAGGCAGAGTAGAAGGGTTTATCAGGAGTTCTGGCAGGGCATGGGGCACTGCTATGTGGCAAAACAAAACTTCCACGCTGTTTCATGAGTGTAGACTTTAAAACAAAGTTGGTGGGCAAAGCCGATAGAGCAGGCAATGCTCTGTAAGTGCACATGGATGAAACATGGGGCGACTGCAGCAGAAGGTATGCCGGTTTTGGTGGCTCTGTAGACAAGCCATGCTAGCAGTGTCATGCCTTGTCCATGCACAGTTGGATGTGGACGTTGGAGTGAGGACGTGGTATGTGTTATTTCAATCTCATCCCCAAACTTTCCTGGTCTAGGGGTATTATTGATCTGTTCAGATGGCAGATGACAACAGCTGTAAGGCTGTATCATCTGAGAGAATCATTATGGTCAAAGGAGGTTAGTTGACAAGGATTGTCAGACAGACAGTAGGAATCCCTCTTGTCTTACCTCAATCAGGTAAGTTCCCACTTTTTTAATAACGGGGATCAGAACTCAAAAGGGAACTTAGTCAACAAATATATACATGATGTGAGACTGATTACCCCTCTTTACGCCACCTGGCAGATCGAGTGATGATGCTTACAAACTAAACAAATAAAGTTTGATTCTACATGTCAAATACGTCATGGAACCCAACACATCTTAATCATATGAAAGACTGATTTATTAAACATCAAAATTGAGTAAAATGAGGTATAGCATAACACAAACCATTTGTCATGATTACCACAGCTTTAAAAAAAACTTCTCTCAGACAATATGTGATGCATTCCCAACACACAATACACACAGGAAAAGGGGCTTACACAAATCGGCACATATAATTAGTAACCACTTTGTTTCAGGAGAACCCAGACTGATTCTTGTGGGTATCTCAGATTGTCGTCGACATGTTTCGGCCTTATTAAACATTAGACATTATCCCTAGTATCTTTTTTCCTCTAAATTGTAGGCCATCTTCAGGACACAATTTCGTCAGTATAGTTGGTGATTCATCTATACCCCAGGTTGGTATTGAACAAGGTTTTTTTCTTATAATTCTCACAAACGGCGCCGAAAGGGTTTGGACAGAGTCACACCTATCTGTCAAGAGGACAAACTTCCTTCTGCCAAGCTCCAGAGGCCAGTGTCCTACGTGTTAGAACAGATCATGATTTTTCTCAGGAGTCCCGCTTGTGGATATTGGAATTTTACCATCAGCGGGAGAAAAGTGGGGAACTCCGGATTAAATACCAAAAGTAGAGTGGAGTCCCCGACGTCAATGCGTATCGCTGCCCATCCGGCAATTACTGACAAACACGGTTTGGACTAGGGTATACCTCATTTTACTCAATTTTGATATTTAATAAATCAGTCTTTCTTATGACTAAGTTGTGTTGGGTTCCATGATATATTTGATATGTAGAATCAAACTTTATTTGTTTAGTTTGTATGTTTGTTTTGGGCATTTATATAGCGCTACGCTATATAAATGCAGGTATCTGAGCGCGGCTTATTTTCCACAGTGTGTGGTGCTCATTTATCAACCTCGGAAAGATGAAAGGCTGAGTTTGGCCCTGCCAGGATTCGAACCTGCGTCAGCAGACTCTGCACGAATGTCAAAGTGACTGTGCTATCTGACCGGCATCATGTAAGCATCATCACTCGATCTGCTAGGTGGCGTAAAGTGGGGTAATCAGTCTCACATCATGTATATATTTGGAATCCCTCTTGGACATGGAGTGTCCCAATTGCGAAAGGAAGAGCTAATCCCCTGAGAGGCTATTTCAAACAGTTGAGACCTCACAGGTCACGGAAATATGTTCAATATATATATTTCATTTTATGAGGTGTTATCTGCCCCCAATAAAGTCCTCTATGTGCAACCCCCATGCTATTTTGTGAGCTCAGAATGCTGGTTTCTTTTTTAATATCAACCTTAACAGCTTCTTGCTAGTCTGAACACCTAGGTAAATGTATTGGTACTAAATATCCCTTTAGTGGCAGTCTGCTTGCCCTAGTTGACGGTGGTGCGCTGCCTATCTAGGGCAAAGGACCTCACTTGAAATTAATCTAAACCCCCAACTTTAGTACAGTGTGTTGAACTGGCTCACACATCCATCTCTTAGCATCAACCGGTTTCAGTAAAGAACAAAGATTAATACCACCTTCATCAGGACGGTAAGTTCAGCAGAATATTCTGAACCGTCTTTGTATCATGTCCAGTTGCCAAAACCTCACCACAGCATATCACCGTTGTGCTGTGGGAAGCACGCGCTCTTTTGGTGCGTATCTAGGCATCCTCTGTAGATGGCTGAAAACGTCAGTCTCCGACCCAGGATACTTATTTTGCTTCCCTGCATCCCGTCTCGTTCATTTGGTCCTACCGAATAGTACTTAGTGTCACGATCCCTTTGTATCGCCTGTCAGTGATTCATTTCAGGTGAAGGCCTCTCTCACTTGTTTGTTGTTTTTTGCCCAGTCACTAGGAGACCGTTGGAAAGCAAAGCAGTATATGCAGCTATGAGATGCTGGAAAATAGGAACATAGAGCAAGCGTGTCCTAGAGCAAGAGGCAGTTCTCCTCTGCTCGTTTTTGCTTGAGATCATTTGGACAGGTGGGAGGATGGTCCAAAATAAAGTATTTACAGAGTTTCACACCACTTTTCAAACAGTTACCAAACATTTACTTTCCAGTATCGGGTAGATTGGATAGGCGCAGCTCCCTATCCTTGCCGCTAGATAGGCGGCGCTCCACCATCGACTAGGGCAAGCACCCTCCCACTGCAGGGATATATATACCTTTACAGAGACATTTACCTAGGTTTTCAGGCTAGCAAGAAGCTGGTAAGGTTTCTCTCTTCACATTGTTGATATTATACGTTTTGGGCGCTAGAGAGTAAAGGTTTTTTGGCCCAGCAGGTCTATTTTGTGTTTTTGCTTCTTTTTTTTAGTAGCCAAGAAAAAGGCTGCCTGGTTATGAAGGGATTAAGCTCTCGACTCCATTGTTCCTAATCTGATGTAATGCTGACTGCTGATTGGTTGGGTGGTTCTGCACCGCGCTGAGGGTTACCTGACAGCAGATGGCAGTATGGCGTTCCCTGAGAGACTGCTATTGAGTAACAGAGAGATAATTGAGGCAATGATTGTGAGGACTCTTGACCGGATAGGGAAGCTGAGGACAGAGACTGGTGTAGGCCAAGTTCAGGCAAGTGGTGATGTAAACAAAAGCCTCTGGCAGAGAGGAGTCCAAGTAACCATTTCCTCAGTTTCTCCCACACAATGACAAGAAAACTGACATTATGTGGGTCAATGCTTAGTGAACGAGGTCTGTTGAGAGGGTCTAACTCGTGCAATTAGGCATGGATCAGGCACCCAGAAATAAAAGGCATCACTATGCAGTGAAGACAGACCAGCTAACGGTTACAAGTTTCAGTATACAATCATTTTTAGGTAGGGAGTGAAGCGGGATTTAAGTTGGGGGGTACCCCCTTTACCTACGGTAATCCCTGGGCCATGACTGGAGAAGGTAGGTGAAGCAAGATTGGGAGTAGTGGCCACTGCATTCAGAGAACACCTTCAAAGGTGCACCCACTTTGCTCAGAAGGGTGTGGCCCCGGTGGCATCAGACGGTGAGAGATGTCTCTAACTCTCCAATGCCCTTGTCCTGACCAGGAGGGGAATATAGTTGCTCGGGAGTGCAGATGCTTGCCTGGGAGTACGTTGCCCCTTACCTAGCAAGCTTTGGTGGTTTAGGAGATGTAGGTCTTGATAAACATGTCCCTGGAGGTCTTGACAGGTTTGAGGGGTTTCATGACTGCCAGGATTAGCTATTGCCAGCACTTGATATGTGGACTGCTCTGCATCGAGTTAATACACTACGGGGGGATAGGCAGGGCTCTGCCATTACACTATTAATGAATAGATTAATCTTTTATAACACGCTTAATACCGGAGACCAGTCTCGATTCAAACCTGTGTTGCTCTGTGTTGTCTTGCTCCCAAGACAAACGTGTTGCCCCTGAGCTATCCTCCCGGCGTTGTCTGTCTGTTAAGGGCAGTAAATTATGCACATTCTATGTCTATGCAGAGGGGTGTTGATGCCAAGGTTGGCTGGACTCTTAAACCAGAGTGCATTGCTTGTACATCAGGTTCCATCAAGTTTATTCATGAATTGGACCTATTATTCTGTTTGCTTCATAGAATAAAGAACAAACAACTCAACGCAGGTTGTTCTTTGTTTGTGGCGTCCCTGTGAGGTGGCTGTTGTTCACCCCAGAATGTAGTCTGGGCCATGTTGTGAAAGAACCAATAGAGGGGGGCGCTTTTCTCACCAAGGCCACCCCACAGTCTGGAGTCCACATTAATAATCTGGCCGGGGAGAGATGTCCACATGCTCACATGCACCCCTGATCTCCTGTTTGACACAACTTGAGACACTTATGGCCTGTGGTCGGCCTGTAAAGGATGACTCAAATCAAAGAGGGGTTTCATATGCACAGTACTGAAATATAGGGGATTATCTCATGGGCGTTTTAAATGCCATATCATATCATATACCATTTGGCAGGTTGGTTAATTATATGTTTTTACCAACCAGAGCTGAGAAGTAAAGTGGTCTGTAAATTGCAGACTGGTCTGAAATTCCAGCTCCTCCATGTCCCACTTAACTAAATTGTGTGACTTTGGGCAAATTGTATTCTTTTGCTGTACCTATCTGACCAAACTGTAAGTCCATAGAAGTAATGTAAATTAAAGGGCTTGTCTGCCTTGTCTGCTTGTTCGCAAATTACAGTACCGTTATTAGCTCCCTCCCCATTCCCGAATGGGAATGGGGATTTCCTTTTTCAATAGGGATTTACCGGTCCTGCAAAGGTCGGACTAGGCCGGTAAGTCCCATTGAATCAGGGCGGACTTGGTACCGTTATTGGAGGAAGTCATTGCGCTAATAGCGCTATGACTACCTCCAATCTCGGAATGAGGCCCATTATGGATCAAAGTATGTAAACCCACCTGTAACTAAGCTGATTCCATGAAACAGCACCACAATGCCTGCAGGCTGTTTCGGAGCTTTATAAATGCAAATAATTGAATAAATAAATATTCTTTGACATGCACAATTTCCATCACTTTTTATTTAAAACTCCCCCTTGGGTACTATTCAAACAGTGTCACAAAAGCAGATAGCCATTTGCAACTGTGGGCCATTTTTTCATCAGTGCCCAAGACCATTTTATGGCCCAGTCCGACCCTGCTCCTATGTTACACAGAGACGTCTTTATGGGAAGTCAAAAGGGGCACTTGAACAGGCCTCCACCTTCATTCAAAAAAGTCAGTGCCGTGTTTTACAAAACATAAATAGCACGCTGCAAGATGTTTTATGGTGTGCTGATGAGAGTCTAAACTTGCTGCCCGGCTGTTGCTGACAATCATGTTCTGCTCTAATAAATGAATCCTGTAATGCTTTTTGTCTTCACTGTAGTACAGACGGTGTGTTTGTTCACTACGGCACAACTCCTGCAGCATTCTCTCCCTTCTTTTGGGAATATATTGATCACGTGCAATACCAAAAGGTGAAATGCATATTGATACATTTGACCGCCACCATTGTTCAGAAGATAGCTTGGTTTATTAAACACTCAATATAGAGATTTCTTTGGTCATGTGCCAGATAACAGTACCATATTCCAGCCAAGCTGACTCATCCTTTCCTCTGTCTGAGATTGACAAACTTGCGTGTATATAGTGTATATATACCTTTGTGATAGTAACACCTAGTTATCAGTATGGTGTTGGTCTAGAGCTGGCTTTCCCTCAGTGAGAGTTGTTAAAACTGGCAGTCATTCTCAATGAACAGCATAAAGTGTTAGTCGGGAGAGGAGAGATGATCAGGTAGTCTAATTTGCTATCGTTGGCCCAAAGTGTTGATGCTTATATCCCGGCTTTGCCACCGGAAGATACAGTGATCTCAGACAAATGATCTTTTCTCACTGTAATGTTAGGTGGTGTTTTCCGTGAAAAGGGTTGTCTTGTCACACACTAGTGGCATTGTTTAGCCCAGTTACTGGCCTTTCTCTTTATGAAGGCCATCGGAATGAAAGGGGTCCTAGACCCAATGTCAAAGGCCTTTGATGAGCATCTTTTCAGGTCTGCTTATTTGGCAGAGCAAGTGGTTTGCTTTTTTAATACACTTTATAAGGTACCTGTGCACATAAACAAGATGCCGCAAGTCTCTGTGCTGGGTGTATTTGAATCTTTAAAATACATTAGAAAAACCCAGATGAAATCTTTGAAGCTCAAATCAGTTAATATTCTTGTATGCTTGCCTTACGATGGAGACAATTAGGCTAGAATCATTCTCCTTTGGCATAGCATGTTTCTGTAAACATGGGATTTTAAATGTTGTCATGTTGGTTTTTTATGTGATGTGTGTACTTACCAAGTCAGTTCTTAAATCTGCTGAATTACCGCCAAACTCAATTACTGTTACCGCCACTTGGTTCCGTGGAGTTACCACGGGATTTCAAGTTAAAACCCTAGGCTTTTACCTTGACTCTACTTTCACACTAAATAAACAAGTAAGCGCCATTTCATCTTCTACATCTTACACCTGTAAGTTGATTAGAGCTTGTAAACCCTTTCTTTCTAAAGAAAGTTGCTTTATTCTGGCAAGGGCCCTCGTTTTGTCGAAGCCGGATTACTGAAATGCACTTTACTTAGGAGCCAACAAGGGCATTGTCAAGAAAGTCCAGATTCTACAAAACAACACACTCAGATCGGCATTCGGGATCCCGCAGAGAGAGCACATTTCACATGGAAGGAGACAGAACAAATGGCTCTCCACAAATGACAAAATCACCCATAAAACGCTTTCTCTTACCCACAAATGCCTGAATGGTGCAGCCCCACAATACCTTTCAGAAAAAATAGTCAAGAAATCTTCCACTCGCCTGTCCAGAATAGCCAACTACTCCAGATTAATTGTGCCAAGATTAAAACTAAAAAAGGCAGGAGGTAGCAGTTGCCCTGTCTTGGAGGCACAACTCTGGAACGACCACCCTCCGTCACTCAGAGAGGACCAACCTTTCTTACACTTCAGACACAACATCATAAACTGGCTTGTTTCTAAAGGCACCTGACTTATCCCCCACCGGTGACCTTCACCACCATCCATGACCTTACACCTCACCTATTTCTGATTTATGACTCCCACACCCTTATCCGCTTCTACACCTGCCTCTCTCCCTGTTTCTATACCTCTGCATAGCCTACTGCAATGTAATCCTTTGTATCATTTGTGAAAATATTGTGTTTCCTCGCTGTCACACTACCCATTGTATTGTATTGTAATATGACTTGTATATACACTGTTTATCTTCTACAGCCTAACTCTGTAAACTTGCCACTTGTTATAATGTAACATAAGTCTAAAATATACGTGTTCTCATGTGCAATTGGCGCCCAGATACCTTTGGGTTAGGCATACATTACAAGTCAATAAACAAACAAACAAACAAGTAGTAGTAATTCTCCATTTTGGTGTCCATAAGAATCCATGGGGATTTATGGCGGATTTGCCGCCTGCGGAATTACTGTGTGGTAAATCTGCCTCTTTTTGGCAGTAAGGAGGAAGATTTTGCTGGAGGTAAATCTTACTTCAAGCTACTGCGTACTGCCAAACTTGTAGTACGGTGATGTGGTAAAGTGGCAGTAATGGAGTTGCCACCACTTGACTACCATTTTTAACCGCACCACCATACTTGTAACGAGGCCCATGGTATTGCTTTAGTTCACAAAAGTGAAACATGCACAAATACATGCACCTTGCTCTATGAAAAGAACTGAGCAACAACGAGGTCAACTGCAGGAATTGCAGTTTGGGCTCAAATCCTAGCTTCGCCTTTTAGCTAATGTGTCTGATGTGGGGCAACTCATTTAAACCTCTTGGTGTCTAACCTGTAAAAATTGCCAGCCTCTAATTGTCAGCCCCTAGGTGTGATTTAGTTCTCAGGGTATGCTCTTCAAGAAAGTCTCACTCATAGTTTAACTGGCTACAGCGATTCTTCATCTTTAATAATAGTGACCATTGACATATAGCACACTACAAAGTCATGTGTTATTCTGCCGAGTAATAGCAATGCTATTTAAAAACCAAGACTCTTTTCTAATCTCAGGCTTTGTCTGAACATGTGAACCTTTCCAGTAGCCTCTAATGTCCTATCCACTAACTATGATATGGCCACATTCTATGGGAGTGCTAATCTGAGACCTCTGTCTATTCTGGGTAATGTGTACCTTTTCCATAGAGCTACTGATCTATGGCCTGCTGCCATGCTGCACCTTCCTCATTGCTGCTATTGTGAAAATGTGTCCTGTACCTAGGCAGAACACAAGTACCCTAGTCGTGGACCACTAATGTTGCCTTTGAAATGCCGCTTATTAGTTTGGGCTACGAAGTGACGCTTTAGTGCCACTTAAAAGTAGGGGTGTACTGAATAGTGAAATTACTATTCGGCCGAATACCAAATAGTTAGTCCAGCTATTCGGCCGGAACCGAATAGTGAGCCGAATAGTTGTGTTTTTAAACAAATATGTTTTAGAACATAATAAACAACATTTCATTAAATAAAATCAGGAGACATTCTATTGCATGAGTATTCATGTTTATGAAATGTGCATATAGATCTCATTAAGTTTATTAAAAGCTTGTTAAAAGATCAAAAGAAATAAAACAAAAATGGGGAAACGCTCATGCAAAGCATGAGCATTTCTATTTTGACTCAGACAGTGTCGCCAGGTGTCTTTTCAGACCTGTAGAAGCATTGAGCTTTCCCTGAGGCTGCCAACTTGCTGCCACTGACATGGCAGCTTCATGTATAAAAAGAAAACAAAAATGGGGAAACCCTCAAGCAAAGCATGAGCATTTTTATTTTGACTAGGTCAGTGCTGCCAGGTGTCTTTTCAGGCCTGTAGCAGCATTGAGCTTTGCCGGAGGCTGCCAACTTGTTGGCACTGACATGGCAGCTTGATGTATAAAAAGAAAACAAAAATAGGGAAACGCTCATACAAAGCATGAGCATTTCTATTTTGACTAGGTCAGTGCTGCCAGGTGCCTTTTCAGACCTGTAGCAGCATGTCAAAATGGGCCAGTATTTTAGCGAGAGAGGGGCACTTTCATTAGTTGGTTCAGTATGAGACTAGTAGTTTGGAAGAGTGGTACTGAACACATCCTTTAAAAAGTGGAATTTGCAAAACGTTTTACCAAAAACTGCCCCCTTAGGTATATTTATTAAGTGCCATCATATAAACAACCAAGAAATCATAAAAACAAGCATTTGAAAACCTTTCCCTTACTGATTCGCCCAGCATAGGCATCACATTGTAAGCAGCCACCCACTGCTTGTTTTGGTTTTGATAATAGTGTTCTGATGCCCGCGGCTTTACGCTAAATAGGTTAACTGCTGCCACTGGCCCTCGGGTCGTTGACCTTCATTAGCCTTTCTTTAAAGCCCTCCATGCCCTTCACACCCCAGGAAGGTGAGCCCCCAGCATGCACACATTGTCATGCAGTTTGGGAAAGCACCAGGTGTCCCTGCCTCTGGTGCCTCCGGTGCCCTGGTGTGACGGTAGCCCGGCTGTAGCCCCCGCCTCTGACACCCCTTCATCCTCCTCCTGTGGTGTGCAGCTGCTGCAGGAGCCCTGGGTTGCTGATGCCGTGCAGACAATGCTCCTGGAATGCTCTGGCCCACCTGACTGCCTGCTGTTGCTTGATTCTGGGGGAGGGGCTGCGGGACTGGCAGTGAGCTCACTGCCAGCAGCTCATCTTTCCTGGGGCTGGAGCAGACTGCTTCCAGTGAGAGGTGTCTGGGGAGGCTCACACTATTGCGGAGCGGCAGAGCCAAGACCTGTACAGTCGCCCATCTGCTCCTTGCAGGATTACATGCATGCAGACAAAGGGTAAACTATTCGGCTTCGAGTATTAATTAATTAATATTTCAGCCAGAATTCAGCCGAATAATTACTCGAAGCAGAATTTCAGTACACCCCTACTTAAAAGCTGAAACTGTCTCGGGAGGATAGCTCAGGGGCAACGCGCTCGCCTTCGAAGCAAGACGATGCGTGGGACAACGCAGGTTCGATCCCCGGGTCCACGCTTAGAAACCTCTGGGTATTAAGCATGTTATAAATAACCAATTACAATTGCATTACAGTACAGCTAGGGAGAAATGGCATATGAAGAGGAACACAAAAATTGTACGTGCTGTTTGTTAATTTTGCCCACTCTTTGACCGCCCATGATAGTGCCTATGGTCACATGATAGTGCCTATGGTCTTTCTGACCCAGTTCCTGGCCCTCTCCGCCCAAAACACCGCCTCATGGGAACTCTTTGAACTCGCTTTAATCAAGTCTCCCCATCAAACTTGGCACTAAAAGTGCTTGCCAGGGAGTTTTCAACGCAGTCTTCTGCGAGTTAATTCCTTAATTGGTGCTGTTAATCCTCTTCTGGTGTAATAAAAATTTCTTAACCAGGTCTGCCTTCAGCCACTCTATTTATAAGAACTATGCATGTCCTTCACCGAAGTCCTTTTAAAAACAAGCATTGGTAAAGCCAACCGTTTTGGCTTGTGCGCAAGTATTAGGCATTTGCCAGGCACTGCTCTTAGATGCATAGGTGCTCACACCATTTTGCACCTGCTGCCATCAATAGTCGGTTGATATCACTATGGCAGGGCCTGGCAAGTGCATTTCCCGCGCCTACACAAAAGCTCAAACTATTGCCATTAACAATGCTTGTTTTTTTTAAATTCTGATTCCACCAAGTCTGAAGCATGTAATGGGACTGGAAGGGACTACCCATGTAGATTTTGATCACTGCTGAGTAACATATCAAGCCATGGGTTGTGACTGTGACGAGGGGGCGCAATCAGAAATTCTGGAGCCATTCATTTCTTTGTTTGTTTGTGAGGGGACCTCAAATGCGTCTGTCCCTGTGCTCCAGGCATAATTCCTTGGGATGGCCTGTATTGAAAGCCCCCCTACATGTTTCAACAGAAGAACAGAGCTGAGGTGGGTAAAGGCCAGACCGAGTTGGTCACCTTTCAACCGGACCCTTTTGTGTTTCTGCCACCCGCTGCGCGAGACTTCCTTTCATTCAGTGCTTCAAAGGCACCCGCTCTGCTTTCATAATAACCCCGGGAAAATAGGATGTCAGCCACAATGGTTCTCTGCTATTCACACAGGGACATCAACACTGTGCCTCACATCCTATTTTTCCTTTTCTGAAAATAAATAAAAAGACAAGGGGAGACAAAGAGGTGTTCATAACATGAAGAACGTCGTTGGGATTGATTTGGGTTTCTTACTGTTCAACGGAATTTGAAAACATAACCACGTGGGCGCGGCAACTTGCATAGAAAATTAGGTATTAGTGCATAGTGACTGAAACAACGATGCACTGCCCCGCGCAATCGTGTGACATGCCGTGAATAATGTACAGTCCTTGTTTAATTGTGTAACGTAACATTTTTGCACGCGCGACACACAGTACAGTCTCTCCGGGCATCCCACGTGAAGAGTCACGTGGTAACACGTTGCACGAGCCACTCTCGTGGCACTCACTAGGGCTTTCTTGGACCGCGAGCTTTACTCCTTCACCCCTGACGCATCCCTGGTATTCACTGGGCCCTGTTTTCTTTCTTTTCGCAGATGAAATCATGCAGCAGGAGATCAGGCCTCTGGTAGCAGTGGATATTATAGAGCAGCTGCACAAGCAGTTTGCCACCCTGTCAGGTAAGGATGTGAATCTGCTATGTGGACGTAATCTATATTGTGCATTTTAAGGTGGTTTCGTTAGACCCTTTCAAAGCTCTTATTACCGCCCCCTTAAGGAGTATTGCTGTCTGAATATGTTACTGCAAACGATGCATATGTAATGCATAGCTCTCAACCATTTGTGTTGCAAAGGCGGGTGAGATGCCCTTCGGAATGAATGGGCATGCAGGAGGCTTGGCGGGTGAGTCAGCCCTTTATAAGGCTGGTGATACCCGCCAAAAGCGTGTGAGTTGAGAGCTATGTGTATTGTTACTTGGATGTATACAGCGCACTGCATACATTTTCGTGGTTTTGAGAACAATGTGTGCTCTGTCGATCTATGTTTTACACAGTCTAGTAACCAGCAGTAGTGTAACACATAATGACTCTCCCTCAGGGTAGCCATGTTATGAATTTTCAGGGAGGGTCGCTGCCCAGACTTTAGGGCAGTGGCTTTGAAAACGAAATAACATTGTTAGAGATTTGGTTTCCTGGGGGGGGAGGGGGAGATGTGCCTGGGATCCCGGATTCCGTGTGTCCCCGGCACCCCTGCCTCCACACACCCATTGCAAAAATGTGCTAAAACAGTCCATGGCATACCTCGGTCTTGGCCCTAAGTAGTGGGGGCTCTCCTGAGCTGAAGGGGACTCTCTCTGGTTGAGATGATAACTTGGGATGTTACTGGGATGTCATTTCAATAAAAAATGTTAATAATGGGTTAAAATGGTGCATTATGCATCCCAATTTCTGTGAAGAATTGGGTAAAAAGCCAGACAGTTTTCAATTGGTTTTGCAGGATAACACCAATCCAAACATCCCACATCCCATAGGTCAAGTCACCAACAGTGCACAATAGAATTTCACAGCACATTTTCATGATGCTTTTGTCCACACTATATGCCAGTATAAACATATGTTCACACTGATTGTGCCCATATATTTCCATGCCGGCTGCACCAACATATGCCAGTGTTCCCTTATAACAAAATACTCTGGTTTGCTTTGCTCACAATGCCAGTAATTATACTATAAGAAAACAGGTCCACACTGGCTTTACCATTATATGGCAGTATCCTCATGTAAGAATATACTCCTGGTGGTTTTGCCATGCCACAATAAGCAAACATGTCCAAACTGGCTGCACAACGCAAGCCAGTCTAGATACTTAACAGCACTTATAATATCTGCTTTACTCTTGATGTCCAATAAAAAATGACACAACACTTTAAGAAATAGCTAGATTGGCTTTCCCACGAAATGCCAGTCTAGTCACTTAATAACACGTATGCTTACTTTATCATAGATATAGTAGAATAACATGCCACACTAGTCACATAATAACATTTAGTGTGCTTACTTTATCATACAGGCCCAGAAAAAAATGCCATGCCACAGTAAGAAATGGCTAGACTGGCTGCACCAAAAATATCAGTCTAGCCACGTAATAACACTTATAATGCTTGCTCTATCATTGAGGCCCAAAACAAATTCTGTAGCAGCGCATCCCCGCCCTCTTCCCACCTGGAAAAATAAGCAACTCCACTTGCTCATTCACATGCGTGTCCTTAAACAATACACTTTCCCATTCACACATGCACTCAGCCCATACATCATACACCCACTCATTTGCACACATTAAAATATAGATAATACACATCCTAGCATAAACTCAAGCAAAAATTCACCCAAACATAAAAGATCGCTCCTCTGATTACAACTAAAATACAGACAAAACAGAGACTTAGAAGGAAATGGTCCAGCCTAATTTAAATCTTATGCAGTGTGAAGTTAGGAGCTTGGAAATACCCTGATGTCATTCATATGACCCAAGGGCCCTTAGGGAATTAAAACAACATCAACGCAGTTACAAGAAGGACATTTTCGAGGCAATACAAATCTTGTATGGCCATGAAATTGACTCTGCCACTAAATCTGCACTCAACTTGTTCCCAGTAGTAAATGAGTTATGCGATCCTTGAAACCTCTGAGATGATCTTATCTCAGTTCTTACTGGATCATCTTGCCTCTCACTTCATGCCACTAATTGAGAAAAACTGGAATTAATTGGACTATATTCCTTCAAAGATAGGCACACCTAACTTAAAACTGCCTAACACAGAACATATAATTTTAACAATGTTTGAATCCTTTCTACCCCTCAAGGAGAACTCACTATTTAAACTTTTATTATTGGCGCCATGTGCAGGATCTCCGTTAGACACGACTCTGCCGAAAACCAGCCCATGGTATCTATCGACTCTTCCAACACGACATCCTTAACCTATTCAATTCCTATCTATCTACAGGAGATGCCCCCTCATGATGGAAAAGGTCAATTATCAAGCCACTTCTCAAGAAATCTTCATTAGACCCAAGTGACCCAGGAAACCTTTATCCTATTTCCCAACTTCCCTTTCTTACAAAACAGCTGGAGAGAGTCACCATCTCCCAAATACAATCTTTCTCAGGAAATTCAGGAATTTTAGATAGAAAATCAATTGTTAGACTTTGTGAATATGAATTTAGAGGCAGAGTCCTTAAATGGATACACTCCTTTCTAATAGAACAATATCAACACATCTGTATGGGTAATTTTTATTCACAATATTCTTCTTTTTAAATTATGCTGATGATACCCACATTTTGATAGCTCTGGACCAAGCAGAGAACTTTCAGCTTCTACAAGCTAATGAATGCTTGGTGGCAATCTAGGATTGAATGAACACATATTTTCTGACAATCAACCATGATAAAACGGGAATAATGTTCATTAAGCAGAACCAAAGCCCTCAGTCTCTTTCTGGCCGGAATGTTTCGGTAAATGTCCCGAGCCCAAACAAAAAGTTAGAAACCTGGGTATCATCTTAGGGTATAGCGTTCTTTCATCGACAGTTGTAATTTGTATGTATTTTTTTTTTTAAAACTTTGTTTTATTGGCAATTTCATAATATAACAGAAAGGCGCAAGACATTTTCACGAATTGTGCAAGTGACTGGCCCAAAGATCCCCCCTCACCCTCCCCAAACACACCCACCCCCCCAAAAAACTTAGTCCCTGTAGAAACATTTTGCTGGGGAGCCGCTATGAAAGCTCCGAAGGTCTGGAGCTCGAGAAAGAGCGAGAGCGTTGACTACATGAATGGCTGATTAACTACCATCGTCCCCTGGGCCGTGGGCCCTGTCCATTCCTTGTTCCCCCCCCTGAGGCTCAATGCACATCCCAACCCCATGTCTGCTGTACCCCGTACCAGTTTGCTTGAAAATAGCCCAAGTCATTGTTCATCCATCAGGAACATGTTTTTACCTTTTTTAACCAGTCCTCCTTCGAAGGGGTCTCCGGGCTCTTCCATTTCTGGGCCAGTGCAACCCTTCCCGCCCTCAACATTGTTTCCCACATTCTAGGGTATCGGAGTATGTCCATGTCCTCCGGAGGGAGGCCCAGCAGCATTGTCAGGGGGTTCTGGGGGAGAAGCTCTTCAGAAACTTCGGCGATCCAGCCCCTCACCTTCTCCCAGTATGCCTGAGCTTTCGGGCAGTGCCACCACATGTGCCCTCTCGTACCGACCTGGTCACATCCCCTTGGGCATGCGGGGGACACTCCCGTGTACATTTTAGCCAACTTAACAGGGTCTCTATGCCACCCCTGTAGGAGCTTGAAGTTGTGTTCCATGTCCGCCGTGAATAAGTTCCCATGGAAGGCTATTTTAAATATCCTCGACCAGGCGTCCTCTGAGATCACATCCCCCGCTAAGTCATTCCAGAAAGTGCGGAACCCCCTTCTCTCCCCCAAGTTAACCATGTTCAGTAGTCTATACATCCCTGATACCGCACCCTTCCTGGAGGTTGCCGAGTCCAGGAGTTTCTCGAAGGGGGTCAGCTGTCTTTTCAGGTTCTGGCCCCAGGCCTGGTCACATAGGATTCCATTCAGGCGGATGTATTCAAATATGGAGAGGGACCCCTGACCGAGGGCGTCTCTCAGTTCCTCATATGGTCGGAATTCCCCCTCCCTAAACATTTGCCCCGCCCACTCCATTCCCAAGTCGGACCACGACTGGGCGTTGCGGAACCCCCTGCTTCCCAGTTTGAGGGGGTGACCCCAGAGCGATGACATCGGTGACGGCCACGATGTTAGGTGTGCCGTCTGGGGGCTTTCCCTCCAGATTGTCCAGAGGACTCCCAAGGTTGGGTGAGATTTGAGTCTGTTCGGGATGAAGTTGCTAGGGGCCCACAGGAGGCCTCGAATCTTTAGTGGGTGAGCGTCCATGTCCTCCAAGTATGCCCAGTAAGTGCCCATCCCCTCTTTCATGTGTTCTAGGAGGACACGCAGCTGGGCGGCCCGGAAATAAAGTTGAAAGTCTGGCAACCCGAACCCTCCCTCCTCCCTCGGTAAGGTCAAGACCCTATTTGCGGTCCTCGGGGTCTTGCCCTGCCATATGAACTCCCGCACCGCATTCTGGAGGACCCTGAAGGTCCGGTCGGGGACCACAGTTGGGAGGGCGGTGAAAAGATATAATAGTCACGGGAGAATGTTCATCTTCACAGCCGTCATGCGGCCGTACCAGGACAGGATCATTGACCTCCACCTCCTTAAATCTGCGGTAACTCCTGACACAACAGGGTCGTAGTTGGCAGGGGCTAGATTGGATAAGTCCCGGGTGAGGAGGACTCCCAGGTATCGAATGGAGGCCTTCCCCACTGTTATTCCCTCCAGGCTGGCAAGAGGGTCCAAGCCCGGGTCCCGGGTTCTCATGGGGAGCAGGACTGTTTTGGATGCATTGATCTTGAGACCAGAGAAGCGCCCAAAGGCAGTCATCAGGGAGAGGAGCGGGGGGAGCAAGGTTCTCGGGTCTACCAAATAGGCCAGGATATCATCTGCGAACAGGGAGAGCTTAAATTCCACCTCCCCCTCTTAATCCCCTTAATCTCTGAGTGAGCTCTGACTGCTATGGCCAGGGGTTCCATGGAGAGGACATAGATTAAAGGGGAGAGTGGGCATCCCTGCCTTGTCCCCCGCGAGAGGGGGAAGGGCTCCGACAACCAGCCATTCACTTGGACTCTGGCCTTAGGGGCCCTGTATAGAGCCGCCACCCAATCCCTGATATGTGGTCCAAAGCCCATTTTCTGGAGGGTAAGTTCCATGAATCTCCACTCCACCCTGTCGAACGCCTTTTCCGAATCTAGGGACAGGACGCTCGCGTCCAAATCCGACCCCTGGGCATAGTGCAACAGATCTATAGTTTTCCGGATGTTGTCTGAGCCCTGTCTCCCCCTAATGAACCCCACCTGGTCGTCGTGGACCAGTTTCGGCAAGACCCCCTCCAACCGCCCCCCCAGAATCTTTACATCAACATTCAATAGGGAGATGGGTCGGTAGGAGGAGCATTCCCTGGGGTCCCTGCCGTCCTTGGGGAGCACCACAATAATTGCCTCCACCATGGAGTCCGGGAGGGACCCCCCCATCAGCACCTCATTGAACACTTTTACCAGGTGGGGGGAAAGGGTCGAGCGGAACCTTTTGTAGAAGTAAACCGAGTAACCGTCCTCGCCCGGGGAAGTGCCCGCCTTCATCCCTCTAATCGCGCGCTCCACCTCGTCATCGGTCACAGGGCCCTCCAACCCCTCCGCCATCTCCCTGGTCAGGACCGGGATCTGGATTGAATTCAGGAACCCCTCCATCTCCACCTCCTCCCCATTATTTTCAGACGAATATAGTTTCTCATAATATCGGCGGAAGGCCTCGCCAATGTGGGGTGTATCATAGCCTACCTTTCCCGCCTCGTTCTTTACCGCTTTCACTAATCGGCTTCTCTGCACCTCCCTCAGTTTCCAAGCCAGAATCCTATCCGCCCTGTCCCCTTTTTCGTAGTACTTCTGTTTGACCAGTTGAAGACTCCTCTCTGTCTTGTGGAGGAGGAGATCCTTCAATTGGAGTCTACAGTCGTCCAGTGCGGTCACCTGATCGCGGTCTAGGGGAACCGTGGGAAGACCCCCAGGTTGGAGTGGGGCGATTTTCTCCCTGAGATACCTTTCCTGGGCCTCCCTTTCCCTTTTTTTCTGGGCTACCATTTTGATCAAGATTTCCCGTAAGGTCGCCTTAAAGGCGTCCCAGAGGGTATGTAAACCCACCTCCCCGTTGTCATTGAGTTCAAAGAATTCCGTGATGGCCTCGAGGACCTCTTGGGCTAGGGCTTCGTCTTTTAACAGGGAGTCGTTGCACTTCCATCTCCCTCTGCGTTCGCATAGACCTCCCCTTGCTATAGTGACTCGGACCAAATCGTGGTCAGACCAGGGGACGGGGTCGACCCTGTGGCCTGAGGTAAATGGGTGTAGGGTCTCGTCCACCAGGATGTAGTCTATCCTGGAGAACGACGTGTGGATGGCTGAGTAATATGTAAAAGAGGGGGAGTCTGTTCTGGGGATGGGGATCGTGTCCAGCAGACCCAGTTCTAGGTTGACTTTTTGGAAAGTGCGCGCCAAGATCTCATCCGCTGCCCTAGAGGACTGCGGACCTACTCGTTTCCTGTCCAGGGCGGGGTCCAGGACCATGTTGAAGTCCCCCCCACAACCACCGTGCCATGGATGAAGTACTTAAGTTTGTCCCCCACCTCCTCCCAGAATTGGGCTTGGCCTTCGTTTGGGCCATAAATGGCGGCTAGGGTCAGTGGGGCCCCCTGCAGGGACCCCCGCACCAGCAGGTAGCGGCCCCCTGGGTCCTTCAGCGTGGCTTCATTCTCGAAGCCCACATGCTTCGCTACTAGGATGGCAACCCCTCTCTTTTTGCACTTGTGGGATGCACTATAAACCTCGCCAATTCCCCCTCCCCGCATTTGGGCTCCTTCCCCCGTGGCCAGTAAGTCTCTTGCACGAAGAGAAAATCCAGGTGTGCCCTTCTAAATTCCCTACAGACCAGGGACCTCTTAGTGGGGGTATTTAAGCCACGAACATTAAGTGAGCCCACACCCAGGGCGGGCTGCCTGTCAGCCATAGTCTCTATGTTCCTCTCTCTCGGTCAACGTCTTCCCCGGGCTCTTCCCCGCATGCTCCGTTATTTCAGCTCTGTGTTCCCCTTCTCCCCCCGCCCCCTCCCCCTGGGTGGGCCTAAAACAAAACCCCAACTGCCCCCCTCCCCGAACTGTAACTAACTCCCGTGTTCCCCCCACCCCCCGGCCCGGCGTCCAGCCAAGTAGTTCTGCCATCGCTGGCTTTTGGCCGAACCACCAGCCTGCCCACCTCGGCCAGGCAATCTGCATAAGAAGCTCATCTCCTTGAGCCCCCTAAGATCCCCCGCGCCTGTGACCCCTCTGCGGACCCCACCTACTTGCAGGTCGTAGGGACGTTGATAGTAGTGAGTCCTATGAGTCTGCGTCCCTCCGACCAGGGCACACCAGGGTGCCTCCGTGCTCAGTCCTCTGAGTCGTTACGTTCTCCGTCCTTTGATGGGGAGGGGGTGTTCATTTTCCTGAATTTCCTCGCGCCGGTGCGCTTTCTCCTCTCGCCGGCCGGTCCAGGGCCACCGGGTCTCCCATGCTCCGGCCCCGACGGGCCCCTCCGGGGATTCGTGTCCACTGTATACTCTTGTATGGCTCCCCTTATGTCCTCTTCCGTGATCATGGTCGATCTTTGGCCCATGTATTCAAAAGTCAGGGAGAAAGGGTAGCCCCATCTGTAGCGCACTCCCTTTTCCTTAAGCACCTGTGTAAGAGGGCGGCACATCCTACACCTAGCCAGCGTGTAGGCGGAGAGGTCTTGGTATATGGAGACCTGGGCGTTGTTATAGGTGATTTCCCTAGCCTTTCTGGCCTCCTCCAACACCTTCGTCTTCTCCGAGTAATAGTGGAACCGGACCAGAATCGACCGGGGGGCCCCGGCCCTGCCCCCCGCCCTGTGCACCCTATCAAATGTTAGCTCAGTTGTCATTTCCTCCGCAAACAAGAGGGTGATGATATCTCGTACTGCTCGGGTGACGTCCCTCTCCGTTTCCCCTTCCATTTCGGGCACCCCAAAGATTCTGAGGTTGTTCCTCCTCTCCCTGTTTTCGAAATCATCCATCTGCCGGGCCCTTTCCTCGTCCCTCTTCTCCAGGGCCTCCAGCCTCATGCTGTATTGTACGTCTTGGACTGCTGTAGAGGTTTGGTTGGATTCGACCTGTATCAGTCTGTCCTCGATCTTATCCACCCTTTGGTCCATTTTTTCAAATTTCTGGGCAATGTCGGAGCGCATGTCCCTGATTTCCTGTAAGATCGAGGCGAAGCCCCTTTCCATTGCCGCCGAGGAGGGGGTAGCATCCCCGGATTGGGCCATGGTCCTTTCGCGGTTTAAGCCTTTGTCACCCCTTACCACCTCCTGGAAGCGGTATCTCTGTAAGGCTTCCCTCCAGCTCATCTGGTTCTTTCCTCTGTCCTGTCGTCCGGATCCCCGCGGCCCCGGCGGGGGGCGGGGGGTCCCCTGCTGGCCAGTCCTTCCTTGCTTGGGTTGTGCGCTCCTCAGATGTCCCGAAAAGGGTGTCACAGTCCGGGGGGGGCGGGCACACGCCCCACCTGTTCCCAGACGGGGGCCTCTCACCCTTTCCAAGCGCCTTGTGGCAATCTGGGGCCTCCTCTGGTCTCCTTGAGGAGGGGAGGTGGTGATTCGAGGGGGCCCGACCTTCCAGGCCAAAGGGGCCCTTCCCGCAGAGCCAGGGGGGGAAAGGACGCCGTGGTTCACGCCGCAGGTCTTGGGGGGGGGCACCTCTGGGCGGGCACTCGCCCCACCAGCAGCTGGCGGGGGCCTCGCACCCGGGTCACCCCCGCTTCAGGCCGTGCTGTCTCTGTGTCCCAAAAAAATGGGGGGGTCTGGAGCCCCCGGCCCGTAGTCCACTCTTGTTCCCAGGGCTCCTACCCGCCTGAGCCGCTCACCCGTGGGGGGGCGAGTCCCAGGCCCCCCGGGGCTCCACGAACTCTACTGCACTGGGCTCCTGCGGCCCGCGATAATGTCTCCCGGGGGGGGACCGCCCCGCTCCGTCCTCTCGCTCCCGGGGGGAGGAAGGACTCCGAGTCCCCAGGGGCGCCGCTCCAGGCCCCCGGATGCCGCCTCCTAGCCGCGCGGGTGATCCCGGCGCGGTAAGCTCTGGTTCGGGCCGTGGGGGGAGGGGCGGAGGGAGCCTTCCCACACTCCGCGGCCGCGTCCCCGAAAGTCCCGGGGGCCCGGACCCGACCGGGTCGCTTCCCGCACTCCGAGGGGGGGAGGTAGTCATAGGGGGAGTGAGGGCTAGTCGGGCGGGGATGCCGTGTGCGCCCGGGGAGGGACCGCCTCACTCGCGGCACCGAGGTCATTCTGGCCCTGCTGCGTCACCCGCCCAGGCGCCTCGGGTTACAAACTCCGGCTCCCCGGGGAGCTCAAGCTCCGCTCTTTCGCTCGATGGTGGTCCGGGGGGGCGCCGAGTCGATCTCTCGGGTCGAACTAGTGGGGGATTCAGGGGGAGGGCTCAATCCCCTCGGATTCCCGGGCTTCGGCAGGAGCTGTGCACTCAGGCAGCCATTGCCTGTGCGCCCCCTGGTGGCCTCCTTTATGTTTTTTTTAATTAATATTTTTTACCGAAAAAAACTCATCGAAATATATAGGGGGTTTGGGAAAGTGTGTATAAGGGGTGGGGGGATCGGGAATAGTTCAACAATAGGGGGTAGGGGATTTAATGGGGAACCACCCCCCGAAAAATAAAAAATAAACAATTTCAATTAGTTTGTTCGGTAATAAATACTTGTAAAAAACCCATCAAAATTACAACCATCGATGAAATGACATAGAACCAATCTTAGATGACGCTCTCAACCTAAAAGCCAAATCAAAGCATTGACCAAATCATGTTTCTTTCTCATCAACAAACTAAAGCCTATACATTTGTTTCTCTCTTCCCCACAGCAAGTAACGGTTATTAATTTGTTAGTAGTTTCTCAAGTAGACTTTAATAATAGTCTATATCTGGGTCTACCGTAACTTCTACTACAAATCCTTCAAAGGATTCAGAATGCAGCTGCCAGACTTTATTGAAGTTGAGGAAGCATGGTCATGTCACCCCGGCCAGAGAACTCTGCACTGGCTTCCAATGAAGAAGCATATTGCCTTCAAGAGTTATTCAAGGAGTTATTCAAAATTCTTAAAGAATTAGAATCCCTTCGCCCATCCTAGACACTTGTAGCAAAGACAGAACATGGTGCAATAATATCCAACATGCTCTCCTCACTAAAATAACCACCTTACAAGCCAAAATCAATGCCAAACAAAACTGCCTTCTCACCTCTTCCCAAACTAAACTCCCTGCACCCAAGACAGCCACCACCTCCTTCACCCACACCCCATTTAGCTTTGTACCTCTCACCATCCGAGAGGTTGAAAAAATAATTTGCAATCTAAAACCTTCCAACTGCCAAGGTGACTCCTGCCATGCAACCATTATCAAGGAACCGGCACACGACCTTGCCCCCTTCATCAACTCCTCATTTCACCCTGGAATTGTCCCTAACAATTTGAAGGATTCTTGGGTCATCCCCTTGCTGAAAAAACCTACTCTGGACCCCTCAATACCATCCAACTACAGACCTATCACCACGGTCCCGTTCTTTCTAAAAATATTAGACAGAGCAGCCTACCTACAGATCCAGAAGTACCTGGAAACTAACAATTTACTTGGCACAAGACAATCTGGCTTTAGACCTAAGCACGGCACAGAAACAGCCCTATTAGATCTCAAAACTCAAATTGAGGATTTAAAAGACAATGGCAAATTGGCCCTCCTTCTACTCCTCGATCTTTCAGCAGCTTTCGAATTGGTCAATCACCAAATCCTCTGCCATCATTTGAAATCAGCTGCCCACTTTTCTGAAAAAGTCACTAAATGGATTAGCTCCTTCCTGGAAAATAGACAGATGAGAGTCTTCTCACCTACCTCATCCGCAGATCCATCTCCGGTCCCCTGTGGAGTGCCACAAGGGTCTTGTGCATCCCCTACACTTTACAATGTATTTACCAAACCCTTGTTCGATGTCCTTGACTATCTAGGTGTCACCTTCACCAACTATGCTGATGACACCCAGATACTCATTCCTATCACTGGTGATTACATTGCTGATTCTAAAGCTTTGAATGACATATACCAAGTTGTCCAAGCCTGGATGGCCCAACACGAGCTCTGTCTCAATGACGATAAAACAGAGCTCCTCAATCTGGGTACCCAACAAAGACTCAATACGCTTGACCCCTCATTCAACACTTTCAATATAGATAGCAACTCCATCAAAGTATCCAAAGATACTAAAACTCTGGGAATGTACCTCGATTCCGTACTCTCCCTTAGTAGACAAACCAATGCAGTTGTCGCTGCCTCTGCTTTCACATGTAAGCTTATCACAGCCTGCCGTCCATTCCTCTCCACGCAGAACTGCATTATTCTTACTAGGACACTGGTTATGTCCAAACTCGATTATTGCAATGCACTCTATCAAGGCACCAACCAACGTAACCTCAACAAACTCCAGATCACTGAAAATAATGCTATTAGAGCGGCCCTCAACATTCCCAGATCTGCACACATCTCTGAAACTAGGAAGAGTCTACACTGGCTCTCACTTGCCCAAAGGATATCACTGAAATCCTTGGGTCTCACACACAAATGTGTAAACAACCAGGCCCCCATTTACTTAGCATCCCGGTTCTCTCAGTATATACCTTCGCTGTCACTCAGATCTACCCAAGCACACTGCCTCACGATCCCCAGATACAAGCTATAGACAGCCGGAGGTGCAAGCTTCCCAGTCCTAGCTGCCAAACTCTGGAACACACTGCCACTCACCATTAAATCTTTGCCATCTCCTACCCTATTCAAACACCAAGCCAAGCTTTGGCTATCCGCTTCATCTGACCAATTGCTCTCATAGGCCATCTGATTGTCTATACCTCTTTTTATTTTGAAAACTACCTCCTGGCCAATCTGCACTGCTATGTACTTTACTGCTCTTGTGTTTGTAATTGATTGATTATAACTGTAATCCTTGCCATACATGTACCTCTTGCTCTAAGATATGCGCCCGGTTGCCCTCGGGCCTGGTGCGCTATACAAATAAATAAAATACAAATACAAATACAAGAGCATGTGCATTATATTCAAAAGCCTGCATTGGGCCAACTCCACTCCATTATCCAGTAAACGTAAACTCTGTAATTCTAACCAACCACCTACAACGAATAAGACAAAGCAGCTAATTATTCCACCTTACAAGAAGGACAGGAAATGTGGCCGTCCTTTTATAGTTCAAGCAGCAAAGATCTGGAACTCCCTACCACCACCTTTTACATAAAAAAGTCTATCTGCTAACTTTCAGATCACATCTATAAACCTTTCTTTGCAAGGTTTAACGTTGTAGACTTACTCTTGATTCCTACTTGCACACTGACAATGTAGCACCATGTTGCCCACGGGTGGATGATGCGCTTAATTAAAACTTCCATAACATAACATCATAAACCTGCAGGACCCTCTCATGCTTGCACAAACAAAAACATGTCCTCTTCTTACCTTTTTCCAGAATCTGTTGCCCGACCCCCAGGGGACTCCTCTCCTGCAGGCCTCTGGCTCTGTGCTCCACATGCACAGTGGAGTCAGAGCTCCTCCATCTTGTGCCAAAAAATAAAATATTTTCTTCTAAAGTCACAGGTTTCCCCACACGACATTGGGTGACAGGCCCCCTGTGGTCAGAGGGGCAGCTAATGTGGACATAATCAGCTTCATTACGAGTTTGGCGCTAAGTGCTAAAGTTGGTGGTAACTCCACTACTGCCAACTTTACCACTATGCCCAATTACGAGTTTGGGCATGGACTGGAGGATTTGCATCTTGTAGTCATGGTGGACCTGAATCATGCTGTTCCCGTCTTCATCTTGTATCCCGGCTTGCAACATTATGTGTTACTACTGACTTCTGCAATTGTATTTCTCTCCCCTCTTGCTTCTCCACTCTTTTTGACTGCTTACTCTCTGTTCTCTTCTCATCTCCCTTTCTCCCTTTTCCTATCTCCTCCCCTTACTTTCTTCTATGCACTGACTCTATCAGATTGTCCCTGGACCTAGTATGATAGCAACCTCGTCTGTCTCCTCCCTCCTCCCCTTACTTGCCCCTCCCCCACTTCCAGCACTATCTGAAATGTCATCAGGCCTAGTACCATAGTCGCTTGTTTTGTTCCTGCCCTCCCTTTCTGCACCCCCTCTCCCTCACCTTTTGTTTTCTCCGGCTCTACCAGAAATTTCATATGGCCTAGTACAGTAGTCACCTGTCTTTTTTCATTTCCTTCCCACTCTCCCGCCTCCCTTCCTTATCTATGTCTTAGCTCTTGCACTATCTGAAATGTCGTCAAGCCGAGTACGATAGTTAATTTCACATCCTTACTGTTCATGGCCTGTAAGAATGTCATTGTATTTTCCCTTGTTCCCTCCCTTGCCTTGAAGCGCTTTGAAACAATTTGTGTATAGGTGCTATATAAATAAACTATCATATCATATCATATGCTGTTCCAGCTACTCTGTCGCGCCACTGTTCTCCTGTAGCACACCTGTCTACTCTGTGGTAGATGTTGGATCTCCCATTCTGCTCCTGAATTGGGAGGATAGTTAATTTTTGCTCTGCAAAGCATGGTACATGCTTGTAGTAGTAGTCTCTTGTGTTGGGATACCAGGCCATTGTGATTGACATGCCTCAGAGGGAACTAGGTTCAAAGACTGCTTACAAAAGACCTACCTTGCAGAGGACCACCCGGTTAGGTCAACCCACAAGGTCAGTCTTTGTATTTCCTGTCCCCCTATTCATTTTCGGGGGTTCCCACAAACCCTCCTTCCTGCTGCGAGGACCCAGGACGTTCTTTTCCCCGCTCCTCTCCACCCATGTTTACCTGTTCCCCCTCACTTACCTTTCCTGGCACTCCTCCATATCTGGCGCACTGTGCGTCAGCCTACATGCAGCTCTTTTTTGTGCATCAATCTACAGCACTGCATTCTGCAGACCACAATCAGCCTATGATAAACCTGGCCAGGACAGAGGCTGAAAGACACTGGGGCAAGGAATTAGGTACCAATACACATACATGTCTCCATGCATACTAGGGACCCAGGTACGGGGGTCCCTCTCCACTCCCTCACGCCACATCTGGGGTCGCTCTTGCCCTGACATCACACTCATAGGCCCTCTACCCAAGCTTGAGCCCCGTCATTGGGCTATCGCATCAGGGTCATAGTCCTTGCTGCAGAGTTTGATCCATCACCATTTAGCCATGGACATATTCTTCCCATTTGTACTGAACTTTGGATTTAGTATGAAAAATATATTTGGACCAATTTTATAGGTAGCGCACTTTACAATTTGTTGCCCCAGTGGTGAGGACTTATTGAAATAAATCTCTCTTTTTTAATGAATTTTGTGGTTTCTGAAAATGATTCCTCAATATTAATGTGTCAGCAAATGTGTGTAAATGTTAGCATGTATAGTTGAGGGACCTGCCAACATTGTCAAAACAGTATCAGGTAGAGGCAACATTGTTCACGATCATCTTTTAAGGACACTCCCCTCCACTACATTGACCCTTAATGCTTTCCACACTATGTAGTAATCACTAGTGTCCTAAGAACTCAGTTGTGTTGATGTAGCCCTTCTCCTGTTTACAGCAGATTAGTGCTCAGACGCCTTTTCATGCTTGTAGGGAGCACTAACTAATCTTGTCATGCTTTTCATGCTTGTAGGGAACTGTATGTTGTTTAGCGACGACATACAGTGAGGTAATGGGTGATCCAACCCCACCCCTGCTCCCCCAAAGTCAGAGAATGACTATTTCTGTTTTTCGCACTTTGACCACTGTATATAAGTAAACACTGTTCACAGCGATGTGCAAGTACCACTTCTGTGGTCGTGCGCTTCAACGCCACATGAACTATTTGATGTGGAAGCAAATGCCCTAATGTTGAGGCAGGCAAAAACAAGCCAGTAACTTCCAGGAGCAGCCAGGTAACCCACCCCATAGCTTACCTATGAGAACGACCCCTGATATATTCAGATTAAAACATAAGCTAATGGTTCAGTCACATGCCAACCGCAGCAGAGGGAGCTCCGAAGGAAGCTTGGGTGAGTGGAAGTATTCTAAAATAAGCAGAATCTGCTGGATGCGCTTTCCATTATTACTGCTGAAGCAGCACGAGGCAGCCCTGACCAGATCTGTGAGCCAGGCCCTCCTCAGCAAGAAAAACAGACATAGTGTAAGTGGCTGAAATGCATCTGCAGTGAGCGTTTACATACCGCAAGCCATGATGTTGTACCAGGGGTCCTCCGATCCCACCATATAAAATCATAATCCAAAAAGGAGCACACACCGGGCAAGTATCAACGCTGTTTATTACAGCTGGGCGAGCACAAATCAAACAGAACAGTGAACTGGAACTGACCGATGAGAGTTGACATCTGGGCATAAAGCGAACATTCGTTTTATACTCCAATTACAATGGTCGAAGCATTAGAAACAGTCGCAGCTCAAAATCTTCATGCTTTCCATGTTTCCCAAGAACCTCATTGGCCTCCCCATGTGGCACCACATCACTTTTCAACCCTCCCGGGAAAAGTTTGCAGTTAGTAAAATAACATTTGTGCTGACTGCTGGGACTTTATTATTCTGCCATTGGCCAGCACCTTTGTGAAAGAAACACAAGACACCCTGCTTCTGGTGAGAAGGGAAACATTCACACAGCACCTGCTGTATAACAGTCTTCACAAACCTTGTGGTGGATACTCTGAAGGCTGGCCACCTCCCAGGGACACAGAAACGTACCGTTTGGTTGATCCTCCCTGGAACGCCACTTTGTTCAGCTTCCCCATTCCCATAATCCACCTGCTGACAGGCACCTCTTGCTATATGAACAGTTTTCGGGCTCAGGTCCACTTACCCTCTACCCCTGAGTGTCTGTGGGATTGGTGTGCCACCCTGTCATTACATCACTCAGTGCTGTCTCTGCTGCTTCGGTCTGCCAGTGACGCGCAGCCTGATCTTCGCCTCCCTCCTCCTTAACCTGTGGTGTGCTGATCATGTTTTATGAGCAGGTTTCCTGGGGTGGCCCAACCTGGGGGCTTGCCTGCTAGGTGTGTTTACCTGGGACTTTCCCCTATCTCGTAATAATATGCATAAGCTCCCTGGGCCAATGGCATACATAGTGCAGCCCGGCCCCTGCATTTACCTGCACGGCCTTCATGTATGGCGTTACTACAGTTTGTGTGGCCCTGTTTTCCCCCCTGGGAGGTGCCCCATCCCCTCTTGCTTACTCCCGTAGTTGGTAGGTGCGCCCCCCTATCTGGCGCTGAAATAGCACTCTTAATATAATGTGTAGACGTTTTGCAAATGACGCTGGCGAACATTTGACAGAAATTTCAAGAGCTTGTCTTTTGCTGTTACTGTCTCGTGTTCATTCGGAACGATCACAGTTTACTGATTTTTCAAAACCTGGGACCAGGGCCAGACGGGGCATACAATTGTCTCTGGCGCCACTGAAAAGGCGGCCCACGTTCGCAAATATAAATTCATTGCTTTTGTGACAGACTGTCTCTGTAGCGTCTGAATATTCTGGTAAAATGTGTTTCAAATAATGATTTGTAAAGAATATTTGTTCAGTAACACTGGTCAAAGCTGACAGCTGTGCAGTGAAGTAACTTGTGAAGTTAACCCACATATGGCCCAAAACGGGCCCACTTCGACCCAAATAAAACCGACCCACACTATCATGTTGGGCCTGTACTTCGGCAATGCCTTACTGCCCAATAGGCTAGTCTCAAGCCTGCAGCCAGGGTCCCCTTTGCTTTTCATTTTTGGTTGGAGCGGGTGATAGATGCAGCCTTGTCTCATGAATCCTTCCTGCGTGTTCGAAGCATGTAGAGAGGAGCCATATTCCACTTTGCCGATGCCAGGGTTTTAAATATCAGCTGGAAGTGAAGGCAGCTGTTGCAAGGCTTGAGTAATGCAGTGTTATGAGATTACAAGTGACAACCAGTTTGACTGTGAAACCATGGTTGAAACATTATTAGTGGTCTTGTATAGTGCCCTTCTGCCATTTGCGGAGCCTTGCTGTGTATGGCTCTAAAAACAAGCATTGGCAATGCCAATAGTTACATGTTCTTTGCATTTTTCATTTATATTCACCAGGGTGCAAAGAGGAGAGTGCAAAGTTTTAAAGGAGAATGCAATAAGGAGTGCAGCTGTGCAATGGAATGAGAAGGGGAATAGAGCAACAGAGGAAGCCATTGACGGAGGGTGCCGACATTGAGCAACAGGAAATATGAGCAAGAAAGTGTGTGAGAGTAAGAGAAAAAGTGAGTGTGAGAGGAAGGATGAGAGAAAAAGTAAGGGCTTCGAGCAAAGGTGAGAGTTGGAAAAGAGGGAATAAGGGGATAGCTTCAAGAGTGCCAGAGAGAGCGCCAGCACATATAGGGAGAGAGAATAACAGCGTGTGTAGAGAGAGAGACAGAGCGACAGCATGCGCATGGAGAAAGAGAGCGCGACAGTGTGCATGGGGAGAGAGAGAGAGGGAGCGACAGTGCATGCAGGGAGAAAGAGCGACAGCGCGCGTGGAGAGAGACTGACGCCGTGCACTGGGAGAGAGAGTGACAGTGCACACAGGGAGAGAGAACGACAGTGTAGAGAGAGAGCGAGCAACAGTGTGCAGACCGCTACACCAGGACTAACATAGTCGTGCTGAGATTTGAGCCAAGGTCTCACAGACAGGCCTGGCTTCATTGTGTGGGGCCCATTTCAATATGATGGTTGGGGGCCATCCTTGCTTAGAGAGGAAATCAGGCTGAGAAGCTGAGTAGAGCTGCAAGATTAGCGAGACATTGTTCTCAAATGAATAGATTACCATTGGATGTAATTTGATGGTCTTCTTTGTGTATTGAATAGACTTGCAAAAGCAATTCGATATTAATTCCCATGTGTGAATATTTCGACTCTTGAGTTTAAGTAGAGTTGAAAGGCTAGTGAGACATTGTTCTCAAATGTATAGACTATCATTTGATGTAATTTGATGCTTTTCTTGTATGAAACAGATTTGTAAAAATAATTGGGTAGTAATTCCCATGTGTGAGCACCTCGACTCTTAGGGAGTCCCTATGTTTATTTCTGTTTTTCTCTATAATGTATATATTGGACTTTGTGTAATTATGACAATTTTATGTAAAATGTTAAGACTTGATTTTGTGGAAGTATGACATTCTTTGTAATAAACTGTAACCTTTTCTATTAATAGGTTCCATGTTTAATACAGTTGACAAAATGGCAAAAATGGCAAACTAAACTTTATGACTGAATCTTACATGTATGCAAGCTATGGCCATCAAATAATAATTGCGCAGTCCTAGTCAAATCTTTGTCAAAATAAAAGGGCCTATACTAATAAACATATTGCCAATCATTTCATTTAAATACAAATGTGCAGGACAATAGTGTATTAAAAAAGAAAAGTGTTCAAGAAATAATATGTCAGGACAGTTGAGCAGTTGGCTTCCCTTCCCCACGTTTTCAGCACAGGGTAAGGCGGCACGTTCGAGTTTCGCACACACTCTGGCATCTCTGCCAAGAGGATACAGTTCAAAACATAGGTAACAGGGCCTTCTGCCAAAGCCTTTTCCCCAAAAACAGTCTCTTACTGTAGAGGGCCTGTCGTAACAAATAAGCACCCAAGTTCCTTTCTTATCAAAATTTTCACATTCACAAGTTCTCACTTCCGGTGTTCATCATGGGTATCCTTCCTTCAGGCTCGGACCCTTTCTACAACAATGTTCACAATTGGTCTCCTTGATCGGGCCCGAACCATGTATTCTCACTTTCTACATTTTCCTCTTTATATAAAAAAATCGAAGACTTCCTAATGTGTGATGGGTTTTGCTTAAACCGTCACAAGACCACTTTGATTCACTTCCCACAATGTTCTTACGAATCTTCCACTTTAGTTTTTGCCACTTCTTGGCTGGATACCTTACAGAGACCTTCTATTGAGCACACCCGCAGTGCCTGACCACTCTGTTACTTTCTTTTGCACCTTTGCGGATTCGCATTAGAGTTCAAACATCCATCAGCAATTGAGCTTTACTCGCATCTTTCATCAGACGCGTTCATTCTTTGCTCTTGCATTCCTCATACAATGTTGCCACTTACAACTTTGACTTCAACTCAGACCGGTCTTGTATCAGACTCCCCATCTCCCTACTGTGTTGATTTCTCTGGCGCTGCATTTATTCTGGAGCCAAGGATGGTACCATAGCGGCTGCAGCTCCTCCCCGACTCGCTCAGTCATGCAGAAGGACCCCGGGTATCTTTGACACACAATAGAGGACACTTTAGTCTGGTTCCCTGGCCTTACGCTTTCCAATCTGAAGGTTTGTGGAAAGTAATGGTTTCTCGGTTGAAAGGTCAAGGGTATCTCCCTCCTTGCTTTCCCCTCTCGGTTTGCCGCCTTTCTCCCCTCGTTCAGCTGCCGTCTGGAAAAACACTATTCCTTTTGTGTGCTTTGCCTCGCTCAGAGTGTTCTCATGTGCTCCGCCTTTTATCCGTGTGGGGAAGCTTAATGGGAGTCAGATGTGAGTCGTTAACTATAATTGCCTGACTCTGCCTGACCACAGTATTGGGACATGTCAGGTGTAATGCTCCGGTGTGAGTCTGTTTTCTCCCAGAGGGGGTTCTCCATGAGAAAGTCTTCGTCTAGGGAAAGGGGGGAGTGGTAAAGTCCCTAAGTATCCTACCTGGTAGGATGGGGAAAAGGTGTCACTGGGGGGGGGGAATAACGCGTCTTGCCATCCGGCGACCCACTCCCCGAAGACCCCTCACCCAGGTGATCCTCCAGCACTGGTCCACCCCCAGGGTCTGGATCCAATGGCAATGGCCGTGCCACCTGAGAATGAAACCCCCGGGGACTAGCTGGTGAGACACCTACTGGTTTCTCACAGTATCCATCATTAACCAGTGACCAAGAGCTCCCATGGGGGTACAAGGATCTAGTGCATAGCATTCCACAAATCTAACTTTTAAATAAGATGCATACTTATCTTTGTGTATATTATTTATGACTCCATATGAATTAAATGTTGTTCAATGTGTCCTAATGTTTATTTATTGATGGTACCACACGCACAGGGTTGCATTCAAATAGGTGTATTTGTTCCGCATCAGTTGGCCTGGGGAGCCAAAAGTAGCCCTTATTATTATTACTTCTTTAATTATTTCTATTGCGCCGGTAACTCGCAAGTCTCGGGGCGCAGAGACATGGACACAGGAGACAAACAAACCAAAAATGCGACAAGACAGCAGCGGAGTGCTATCTGAAGGGTGTCTGGGGAAGGGGTTAGTTGAAGATGTTTGTCTTCACCAACTTACGGAAGCGTAGGTAGTTAGCTTCTTTTCTATTATTGATGGGAAGGTTGTTCCATAGCCCTGCTGTGATAATGGGAAAAGATTTTCCTAGAACTAGTTAGCGTTTGTGTGTGGCTACTGTAATCGTGTTTTGATCCGCTGATCTGAATCTATGGATAGGTGCGAATGTGTGTATTTTAGATTTCAAGTACGCGGGTGCTTTCCCATGGACGCATCTGTGCGCTAAGGTGAGAACCCTTGTTAGCTGTTGCTATCCAGCTAACCAGGCTCTTCTATGCTACAAGCAGGAGCTAGATAGCTCCCAACTACAGTACATTTCAAACCCTGTGATGTCGTGCTAGATGCCTGAATTTACCCAAGTTGTCTCTTCACGTTCTCTGTTATCCCACAATTGGTTGCATGCAAATTACTACCACTGATAAAAATGTCTTGTACATGCAACTATTTGATTCACCAAAATGTACCAGGAGTCATGCTGTCTTACTCCTCATTTACTCCTAAAGAGGGAAGAGTAATATTTCAAAGCAAACTGCCGCATCATGAAGGTCCTTAAACAAATGCATTCAATCATTTTCTTTGCCCGCCCTTCTGATTTGGATGTTTTGGTATGGTGTGTACCTTTTCCTTACTGTTCTTGCTCGATATCCTAACCAGTATCAGCTAACAGCCACGTACTCCATAGCAGCTGCTATTGGTGTGATCCACTGTCTGACATGACGGAGTAGTGTGTGCACTGTGCACACTTCACTTTTTGGCCCTCTCTGCTGGAGATCTGATGTCGAATCCAGGTGGTATCAGTGCAGTCAAGAGAAACCTTCCAGAATGTTCTAGAGTACAAACACATAAGGCATGGCTTGACTTGTGTGTTCTGTGAAAATGTGCCTGGGCTCTTAATTCCGCACCCACATCCTTTACGCACACTGCATCAACACCTGTTTCTTTACTGGGCAAGGAACATCAAGGACATGAATTGCACTAAAATTGACTGACGCATGGAGCAACACAGCAACCTATTTCTAAATGACGTATTTTTCAAACCTGCTGGGCTGCTTAACAGTCCCGTTTCCCTCCTCTTGTTACTCGTGTTCGCATGTGTGCAGCCAGGAGCTTTATTTTTTACCTACGTCATGAAGTCTGTGATATACTTCAGAAGGCTCACACACATGGAATGTCTCCTTGTGCGATGCAGAAAGACATGTTGTATCCCCTTCGGATTCCTCCTATTCCCCAATCCACCATCCCTGGAAATACTGTGGTTTGGGGAGGAAAATAAAATAAATAACGGACGAGTACGTTGCACAGGACATCCTGAGTCTAAACAGCACTTTCTTCTTAGACTTGGTCCAAGGAAACCTTGACCCTACTGCAGATAACCGCTGACATTCAGTATTTGACTTGGCCTGGTAGCAATATCTGATAATGTTACCTTACTCTGTGATACTTGTGGCCTTCATGGTTGTCCGATTCCATAAAGGAAGTTTGTCCAGCTTAAGACGTTTCCTCGACTTGGGCATTTCCCCAGTGGTAGAAGTGTACCAAAGAAAAGTAGTGGAACTGTGGTCTCGGCAGGGGAGAGGGTAGGTGGTAGCAGAGTGCAACATGTGACAAGTGTTGTGGCCGGGGCATCGCAATAGTCTAAGGGATTAGTAACTATTACAACGTTACACTTGGACAGGGACATGAACAGAGGCGGATTTAACACTCGCCAGGCAGACAAATGGCAAGCGGGCCCCTGCGCCCTGCCCCACCCCTTCCCAGTCTCTCTTTCTTTCTTCATTTTGTCTGAGTTATGCGTTCTGCGTACAGAATGATTGCTGTGTGCTGAAATTCACTGCAGGCAACCCTCGGCACTATCAGCAGTGCCCAGAATCGGAGGCCTGATGCAAGTGACAGCGTGGGTGGGGTTGGGGCTGGGGTTTGAAGTCATAGCTGTAAAGCGATAGGACGCCCCCAGAGCAACACCCTCCTCATCCCGACCTCATCATTGATGTAAACATCTGTTGCAGAAAGATGCGCAGCATAAAGATTAAGGGCCTGGTTCACAGAAGCGTTTTATAATGCCGCAATCCCATTGGAAAATGCTCCATGAATCAGGCCCTATGAGTGTATCTTTATAAATTGTATCACACATGAAAGACTACAGGTTACAGAATGAAACTTGATGTGAGCCTAAAAAAATCATCTGGGTTTTAACATTGTAAAAAGAGATCAATAGACACACAGTGACGTCTGATAACGTCACCTGCTCATTAGCATTCCTACATACTTGCAGTTTTGTATTCCTGGTGCGGAGAACATACAAAGTTTAAAAAAAAAAAGGTAAGCCAATGTATGGGTGCGGAACCTGCATACATCATGGACAAAAGTAAACAATTTAAAAATGGAGTTCATAGTGTGATTCACTGTTAAGGTTGCCCTGAAAGAACTCCCAGACTTGGTAGGTAACGGGCTGTGCTGGAGGTTTCATGTGCAGATGCTCGTGTTGCAGTCTTTATCACCATACACATGTGCACCTATTATGAGGACACGTGTCACAATGGTCACTGCGATGGACATGTGATAAATTACTATCCTGGGAGGAGGTGCCAGCCAATCACGTTGCCAGGAACACATTTAATTTAATAGGTAGAGCCTGATTTACAGGCACATTGGCGGGGCCTCCTCCTGTGTTCTGCCATTTGCCTGCCGCTGCCCTTCTGTACCTTGGCCCGCACTCAGCCGCCCACAGTAGCCTTCCTTCTATTGTACTCTTCCACCCCATTTTCAAAAATGCCACTTACCTGCCGCAAACCTCTCATAAATCTGTCACCTTTACCATACCTGTGCCAGGGCATGCAGATGGAAAAAAGACTCAGCAAGCTCCATTTCCCATTTCCATTATGACCATGATGTCTGTAGTTTTTAGTTTGAGCCATTAGGTGTCGCATGTGACACCTCGAAGCTGAAACGATTGCATTGGAGTTCAGATAGGCAGGAATGACATGTGAGGAGAGACGCACAGTCTGTAGGTGTTGTTTGGTTATGTGCAGGGTCAGATTTACCACTCGCCAGGCAGACAAATGGCAAGTGGGTCCCTGTGCCCTGCCCCACCCCTGCCCAGTCTCTCAGAGGCACGCAGACCCAGCTCCAGCTCCTACTCCACCTTTCCATTCCCTCCATTTCTGGGCCAGTGGAGACAGGGTCGAACTGGGCCCTAAAATGATATCAGGCACCAATGAAAAAGTGGCCCACAGTAGCAAATGGCTAATCATTCCTTTTGTGACACTGTTTGATTAGTACCCAAGGGGGAGTTTTTTGATAAAAAGGTGATGAAAATTGTGCATTTTAAAGAATATGTATTCAGCAGCAATAATTTTGCAGGCCACTTTAGGCCTGATGGCAATGGCACATCAGAAGCAGTTTGTGGTGCGCACAGTTAGCATCATACAAACATACCTCCTGTGGTATAATTTGTGGTAAAAGGCATTTAGCTTATACACAGCACAGTGAAATAACACATTAGGACTCTTAGGAATCTGAGGCACTGACTGTTAGATTTTTCTTTGTGGCCTGTCTGGGTTTTTGAAGGTGATGTACAACAAAAGACATGCAGACTCCCTAATTCCTATGGTAGGTCTTGACATGAGAAAAATCACAAAAAATAACATTACAAAAAGTGACATTGGTCGCCATTACTCTATGGCATCATTGGTATTAACAATACGAGGTTTTCATGTGTAAGTCAAGGGGAGTTTGTCTATATGAATCGACACTATATTTTTAATATGTAACAAGGTAGCTCAGTGGGTTGAGCGCTCACTTCTGTGATGTGTGTGTGATCTGCAGGTCAAACACTCTAATACTGGCATAGCTTACACAGCCTTTCATCTTTCTGAGGTCGATAAATCAGTGCTAAGTTTGAATGGGTGATCATTGTATATGGATATGTTTTATGTATAGTGGTCTGGGGAAAGTGCTATTTAAATAACCAATAATTATCATTAAGTAAAGTTTAGTGACTCTTCAGAGTAGATTTTATTTTCATCGGGGAAAGTTGCAGACTGAATTGCTTTTATGGGCTCCCAATGTTGGTAGCTCAGACACAATGAGATTGCATGATTTGTCAGGGATTACACACTTTATTTAAGTAGCGAAACCAGCATTTTGTCCCAGGCACGATGTAAGAACTTCACCACATATCGTCCCAGGTATAATAAATTTCAGTATTTGCTCAGGTTTGAGAGTCAAAAGGTTAAATAATTATTTTCTAGCAATACCTTGAAAAGTACATAAATCACATAATACAATAACCTGACAGCATATGCACATTGCTATAAAAACAGGTCAAGCAAGATAATGTTACACATTTATTTTGCCCATCCTGGATGCCAGGTTTTCCTGTGTAAACCAAAAGCATTTTGTGGTGTGCAATATATGAACGGACACTTTATCATTAATATGTAACAACTCTATAGTTTGGGTGCACTCCTTTAATTTCCCCTGCGATGTTTAATGACATTTGACGTGTGTGGGGTAAGGACACTGCATAAAATGGATCTGCATGCTGTACAAATTATTCTGTGATGTCACCTCCTGTGACGTTTTCACATTCCCCATGCTAATATCCACCCCATCATTATTCTTTTTTTCCTTTTTAAGACTTGCCCTACTACGTACCCATGTGCGTCAGTCATAAAACATTGGAACCAACTAGGCTTCTCAGGGCCATGTGTCTAGGAAAGTGTGTGGTCTCAATAAGCTGTAAGTAATTCTCTATTGCCCTTAGCCCTCAAACATGTTCATTTCCAACATTAGTTTCAGGCTTGATCATCTAATATTACCACTGATAGCAAAGCCTGCTGAGGAGGCCCAGCTGTTTCCACTTAGGCAGACCCCCAAACAGAGGTAAATATAATAAAGACAACCTAAAAAAGAGAACTTTTGTCCCAAAGGTTCATCATTGGGCACTTGTGACCGCAATTAAATCCGCCCACCATAAACTCTGCCTCCATGACCCGCCCACCTAGGGCCCTTTGTCAGGTGCTGCCCGCTGGGCCCTTTGCCTTAAATCTGCCACTGGGCACGAATAGACAAATCCTCTGTATAGAATGGTGAATAGGGTTGTAAAAAGTAGAGAGATGGTAAACAGAAAGAAATAATAGTGGAGCACCAATCCCGACCGTTCCCGCGCGCTTTGATCACTGCATTTCCCCACTCACTCTTTCCATGACCAGTCATTCCCAAGCATGACTGCAGCAGCGTCTAAAATAATGAATACCACGTGGCATCATTTAATGCTTTGCTTCGATTGCACCTAATGACAGGAAAAGACGTGTATATGCTGCCCAGATTTTCACAGGCAACATATCTGAAAGAGGAGGTTCTACATGACAGTCGGAAGGGTTATGGAAAATAGAGGATGGGAGCAAACACACAACTTTGTTAGGCTATATTGTGACAAATGGCCATCTGCGTGGGTGTGTAAACTCTAGCTTTTTGCAGGTGAGAAAGTTCTCGCTGAGAACCACAACCCCCCAGCAAAGCACCATGAAGAAGCTAACTTCCGGCCCCCTACATGGGCAGCCCCTGCATCCTGCAATCCCTCCGGCACGCCGGCTCTCATATCGCAATAGCAACCAATACAACAGCCCTTTCCCGACGGCTGTGTAAGCACCCTGCAGGTGACATCATCCTCCTGCGGCCTGATAGGGCACACTTCAGTACACACTGCGCATGCGCATAATAGGAACTAATGACACCCTGCGAATGGTAATATTGAATTCAGATCAATTGCCATGTGGGAATTGCCAGGCCTTTTGTGAACGCATATACTTCCCAGAAATGCCTCGCCTTCTCTGCAGCTGCGAGGCTAGGCCTTCTGGGTAATTATTTGGTTGCTACAAAATGTTACTCAAGCTCCACCTACCTGCCTTATCCTGCCTACCCCCTAGTAAGGCTAAGCTGATTAGCCGTTTGTTTCAATTGTTTGAGTGACTTGTGTAAAGGGTGCATCTGCTCAGTCACGGTTGGGGTCCTTGAGGGTAAAAGTGTGTGATAAGAGAGCAGCGATAGCTATGCTTTGGTGAGAAACGGTTACCAAGGGTATCCACAGCAGCACTGCTCAACACTGCCCACGCATTTCCTAGCCACCACTTACAGTCTCCGTCTCCAAAACAGAATACGCTGCAGCGTTGCAAGTCACACAGAGACGTGACATGTGACAGTAGTCTGAGTGGTCAAAAATACATTAAACAAACCACTATTGGAGTCCATCCATGTAGTACTACAGAAATGAACACTTTGGGCATTGGTGATTGTATGGCACAACATTTCGAGTTGTCATGCCAACCCCCAAGACTGCTTCTTGGGACCCATTTGTAGCAATGTTTTGTCGACATGTTGGTGGCTTGCGCCTCCAAAAAGTGCCAAAACCAAAAGGGGGGCGTGTGGTATAATGGGAGAGGCAGATATCAAACCTGCAGTGTTGGTGGGTGCAGGTCAGAAGAGCCCAGCTCCTTTGTGCTAGTATCAGTACTTTAAGTGAGCCAGGGCCAGCTGGGGCCGGGCCCCGGCAGTCTCCAAAAAGTGGGGCAGAGCCGGGTCCCTGCCAGGGACCTCCGGTCTCACCATGCCAAGGCGGGACACGTCATCCCACCATGGCTGCAGCCGCAACGGGAGATACCTCCGCCATGTTCAAGTTAGGCAAGCTGACTGACAGAAGTGTGAGCCAGCCACAGTTGCTCAAATTCAGCAACGCTGTGACTGGCTGGCACTTGTCAGTCACTGCAACTTCCTCTTGTGACCCATTGGTGTCACAAGAGGAAGTTAAGGTCCCTATGTTTCCTCACCCCCTCCGCAAATCAACGAGGCATCTTTGACCCTCGGCGAACCTGGGGGCTTTAGCCCCCAGGTTCTCTGAGAGTCAATTGTGTACTTTTCAAGCCAAATTAACATATTTCTATGTTTATAAAGATGGCATGGAAAGTACACAATCCAAGACATCTTTTATAAAGCTTTGTCAGAAAAGACGCCCCGGCTTTGTCCGTCGACAAAGCTTCATAAAAGATGGCTTGAATGATGTACTTTTCAAGACATCTTTTATAAACATAGAAATAAGTTATGTATTTCTATGTTTATAAAAGATGGCTTGAAAAGTACACAAACCCATAGTAAGGTATGCACACAAATATATAAATGTAAACATTTATATATGGTTTGTGACCATTTGAAGCCATCTTGAAGTACCCAAACAAATATATAAATGTAAACATTTATATATTTGTGTGCATACACTTGTTACGGTTTATTGAGAAGCCACCCTCAACATGGGGAGTTCCTTCCCTCCCCACTTAACTGGGTATGCAACAAACTGTTTAACAGATTTCTTTCAGCCCATCTCGGACACATATCATGCTCCATGGATTCCTCTCCCATGAGCTAACAATGAGCCAAGAACCAGGCCAGTGTACGGGAAATTAATTGCATTTGTTTAAATTAAACGTAATAGAAATGAGCACGAAAAAGTCAAAGACCACTTTATACATGGCACAACACAATCAACATCTTTAAGCATAAATACCTTTCTGCAAATTTCAATTCACAAAATAATCACACTGATCAGGCACGAAGGCAGTTATCATGTGATGTGCGATTTTGATTTTCCTGCCAACTTAAAAGGCTAGCAGGCGGATTTCAAGATTGGTTCAAATTCATATGGCAATTATGATTTTGCCCACACTTTTGGTTTAAAATAAACACAGGGTGATTTAGCGCTTTGTTTTTCAAACCCCCCCTTCTTTGGTCTATGTTGGGAAGTCAGGCAGAAAAATTGGAATGATTTTGGGAAATTTTGCCCCCATTACTGAAAGGCCTTTGTTAGGGAAGCTGGATAAAAAGGTTGGACTGATTGAAGAACAAAGACACCCCTCTTCCTTAAAGTGTCATGGTCAGCTCGATGACAAGGATTACCCAATTCATTCTTAGGCTATAGTTTTCAGCGCACACTGGGACGTGAGCTTTGTTAATTTCAAATTTTAACAAAATTCACCCTGTAGTGTTCTGCCAAATGGGGAGTTAATTAAATTAATATTTTTGGCTAAATAGGCTATGGATCTGCACAGTTTTGCCCCCCCACCCCTGCCCACTATAAAGGGAAGGGATTCAAGGCAAGCAGACTCCCCCATCTTTTGGTTTCGAGGCGCTCAGTTCTACTTACACAGCAAGCCTCTGTGTAAGGTTCAGGAAAGCCAGCTGTAGCTCCGGACACTCTGGAAAGATAGGGCAGGGGTCTGGTCACTCCACTCTCAAAGATGGCCTCTCAATCTGCACCATAGGACCCAGTCAGCTTTGAGGCCTTCCTAGAAATAGACAGCTCCGCCCAGGTGCACTCTCAGCAATCTCGTCTGGTGTCCCCTTAAAGCTGTCAGATGGTAAGGTTCAGCAGCCTTCCTGATGGTCTGTCTCTTGTCTGTCTGTCCCTCTCCTTCATATTATACCAAAAGGGTGCCTAGTGTAGTTCTATGGTCCTCCAGGTGAGTATACACAACAATAACAAAAATGGACCAGTAGATGAATGACGACAGGATTTCGTGTGCATAGTCAAAAAGGTTTTTTACCAATGCATGATATTTATTTCATTTCTAGTCACAAACAATTCATAATGTAGAGCACAACAAAAAAAACTCACGTAAAATGTTTCCACCGCTCAAGCTTCATTCATAACTCATACATACCATATTCATACCAACAACTATAACTAACATGGGTGTCTATTGTCACCATAGCAGAATACAAAACACACTTTCAAAATTAAACTCATTTGTTTTACAGATGTGTCTCTCTATAAAAAATATAGGAGATATGTCTTTCGACACGTGTTTCAGTTGTAGTTCACTGTGGGTGCAGAGGATCTTGCCCCAATCGTTTAGCCAACCTTCCTTTAATTGGGGCTTGTGGGCTGTGGCCAGCAACATGTGGCTCTTTGTTTCTGAAGTGGCTGGTTTTCTAATAGCTATAGCCGGTAAGATAGCTCAGCGGGTTGAGTGCCCGCTGCTGCAATGTGTGTGTGAGATCTGAAGGTTTCAGGTTGGACTACCAGCAAGGTCAACTCAGCCTTTCATCCTGCTGAGGTTGATAAATGAGTACCAACAGAGGTTGGGTGATATTAGCGATACATATGGTGATCCATTCTTATATGAAATGTATATCACTTTGGGGTGGGGTGAAATTACATCACTTCCTGTGATGTCATCAGAAGTCAAGGGTCGTGTGATGCCACTTCCGCTACCCCTTGCATTTTTGTAAAATGACTTCCCTGCGTAAAGCGGTCTTGCATAGTGATCCCTGCCATTTTGGCGACCTCGTTGATCAAAGCGGCCCTTCAAGCATTGTCCTACTGCCCTGTAGGCCAGTCGGAGACTAAGAGCCAGTCTGTCATATCCCCCATGTGGCACTCAAACAAGTCCTGCTCACCTAACCGAGGCTCAGTCTGTTACACGTCGGGAGGGACTTCAGCATAGATGAGAGGTGGGCCTGTTGCTTGTCAATGCGATAATAGCCACAGTGAAACTCTCTGCCCCCGGCAAAGCCTTGTCCTTTGCAAATGGATGATGCACTATTGAGGTTGCTGGTGGCACTCGTGTTCAAAGGAGAATCGCCTGCCATCTGAGTGCTAGACTGGCCTTGTGGGCGGGAGCCGTTGCTATGCACATTCATTACTAGCCCCCTGGCATGGAACAGAGGGCTGAAGCGTGGTGGTAGACCACCCCGAGTGGCCACCGTCCCACAGAACAGGTTTTTGACCAAGTTTCTTTGTTCTCAGTAAAGGGGCTAACACCATTTTTAATCATACTTAGAGAGGTTGGCGTAAACAATCGGAGCAACGGTCTGAAATGGCGTATTATCACCATGGCTGCATTTACTGCGTTGATCCAAATCATTAGAGTCAGAACATTACACTTTTTGGGATATGCCTGCGAACAGCGCTCTCAGTAGAGCTTCCAATCAACAGTCATTTATTTACAAAAAAGACAATTCCTGTCTAATTGCTGCCATCAGTACAGACGCATGGTATAGTAATTGGCGAAGAAGCTATTTTGTGTGTATTTTTTTAATGTAATGTACCCTTTTTAATACTTTCAACACAGTCAATTTCTAAAACAGTTTTAGTACACTAAGGGTGCAGGTGACATATAATATTTATTATAGAGATGTTTGCAATGTGTCTGTATTCTTTTCTGAAACTACTGGGAAATGAATCCTGACTTTGCTTGATGTGCAGTACCTAATTATTCTGTATTCTGGTGGATAGCTACTCAAAGGTCTTTCAAAAAGTCCAAAGTTGCATTGTGCAAGCACGTCTTTGGAAGAGGGCCAGGATAGGCATGTGTCATCTGCCTTGCTGTGGTACAGGGCCTTCCAATATTATCTGTATTGTAATGCTGCTATCAGTTACAAGTTGCTCTTAATCCCATGACCGATTTGCTTGCATTCCTGGCTTCCCCGCGTTTGGTGGGTGGGAGGCTGTGCTTTCTTCGCAGGGACATTCCCTTCTGTCACTCTGGCCTCATTACAGCTATGGTGCTCAATTTAGAACGGACATTATTTCACAAATGCCATCTGTTTTAGCGTCAAAATAAAATGCTGCCAGCAGTATTCCCAAGAACTACCGCTGGTGGTAAAAACAATAGTATTACCAGGTGTAAAATCATTTTGAAAATCTGTCAATATTTACTCCCACACCTGAAGTGCAGGTAAAGATTTTAAAAAGTTCCTATAATTGTTTCACTTTTTTCTGGTACAGAGTGCAACAAAACAAAAGTGTTTCACTAGGGACTTTGAAATGGGTGTGAACAAGTAGGTCCCTCTTTTGTCCACATTCCCCTACACTTACTATGTCATGCATAAAAGGGACACATGTTATGTTTTGTGCATAAAAAAGAACTGCAGCGGCGGAATCCGTAGTCCATATCAATCCTCATACTTTTTATTTTTAAATACACGTGTGTTCACTGAAATACCACCAGTGGTATTTCAATGACTACACAGCTGCTCCTCTCGTTATTGAAGTGCTTCTGGAATTGCGTGAATTTTCGGTACCACCACTGCAGTAGTGGTGATTACTGGAGGTGGGACGCCGCCGGGCACAACCACCAAAGGTATACTCTGTGTGAACATTCGAACTGACCAGTTGCAAATGGTTTCGATGGGACCCAGTTGGCCATGCAGGTATTTGAACTGCGTACTTAAATGTTCAGCAGAAAATTAAAGTGAAATGATACTAACAACTGAAACCACTAGATGCCCATACTTTAGACACTTATACCCAGTCCAAAGTTGTAACTGGGACCAACTGGAATGCTGCCCATGGCAGTTCAGAAGATGCCCACAAACCGCAAAACTGGATCCCGCGGGACACATTTGTGATTGCTCAACTTGAATTTCCGCCAAGGCTATCCCGCCTTTTCACGCGGGCAAGGCCCAGCGATGCTTAGCCGAGAACATTAACCAATCCAAACCTTTTCCTCAGATTGGCCCCAGTAGGTTCTGGCATCTCGCTGCCCTACGTGATAGCGTCGTGATGACGTATACTTCTCTTATGTACGCGCTTCCATAAGGAACCATTTGCAACGACACCGCGTGCTAAGGGCTGCACCCTCCTACTGTGATGTCACAGCAGAGGATTCGGAAAACCATAATCCAGGTGCGTGATGTCATAGTAGCTGTACACATCTGATAGGTTGACGGTGGTGGCACTGTGGTTAAGAGGAAACCTACCATCCACTGATTATGTTTGGCTCATACCTTTTGAATGATTTAATGCACCTGTATGACATTTTCCCCAAATTATTTTTGGTGACCTAGTGCCAAAACAACTGGGAGGTTTGGTAGAGATTCCTCCAACAGTTCAGAAGTTGTAAAGCATCAAAAAATGATGGGCTTTGTACTTTTGCATTGGTTGTTCCATCGACAAAATGTGCAGTCTTTGAACAGGCACACCGCACACAGCCTAAAAAGCTCGATGGATTTGCTCCACATTTCTTTCGGAAGCGGCGCAAAGCGCTACACTTGTGCTTTTTGTTGGTTTGGTGGAAATCCATCATGCCGTTTTTTAGAGTGGGATTCCCCTGGTCAGAGAGGGGGCCTTAGCTGGCCGGGCTGCAGGTTTTTCGTCTAGGTTGGCAAACACCCATGATAATTGCATAGTTGTTCAAAGTGGCCCCATATTGCACATTTTCAGCGAGTCCAACGCTTTTCCTGTGGGATAATGTGTAAATACCGCACGTAAGAGGCCCAGAGTGCAGAGGCCTACTGGGAAATCTCCAGAGTTCCCTATAGGCCAGTCCACCCTTGACCATCAAAGTCCACAGTTATGTCCAGTTGGGTGCACAGCATTTGGGCACATTTGAAGGTTGCGGGGGGGGGGGGGGGGATGGGGTGGAGTGGCTTGAGATAATATTTTGTAGGTTTTCATCTTGTGAGTATGAGGGGCGTATCTAAGAAACATATTGTGCACTAGAGGTGTGACGTGTTTTCAACAGTCGTGATATCTCTTGAAAGGAATCCTCACAACGACCAATAAAAATGACATTCACATGAAGAAAATCAGTGCATCGGGGGCACAGAGTTAAGGTGGCGTGGCTTCCAACACTTACTGAATTTCAGGGCTTTTGTTGCCCTAAACACTCTCCTTAATGTCACTTCAACTAAAGTTCTTTCACTGAAATTCAACGGAGAACAAAGGTCTAATAAATCTAATATGCAATGTGTGGTTCAAATACAGAGCTTTATTACATATGGGCAGATGGCTGGGCGAGTTTAGCGCTTGAGGCTAAGATCTTTGTGAAGCCCGCAAGTCACGGGTTTAAATCCTTGCTGGGCCGACCCAGACTTTCATCCTTCAAAGGTTGCAAAATTCATCCCATTAAATTGGAAAATAGAAATAAGTGCATCGAAATACCAAACTCTGGTAGTAAGAGCTATTTGTAATAAAAGTGCCATTGTAATATCATTCCTGGCTTTAGAGAGGCTCTCCTAGCTCCCCGAGACCCTGTCCTCCTCAATCACCCTCCAGGGACCGACTGCACAGCCACCGGTGAATATGGATGTGTGCTGAGCCGCGGGCAGGAAGGGAGGCTTGCTTACTGCAGTAGCATCTTACCCTGAGGGCAGAATAGCAAGTGATGACCTATTTAGGCTTGCCCTTACCTCAGACAGCCAGGCCGAGAGGCTTGAGGCCATCACCGGGATGTACTCGCTTCTCTCAAAATAACCACCTTTGGTGGCTTGTAGGGGAGGGTCACTGATGGACAAGGGGGGAGAGTGTTGGAGTTTTTAATAGCATCTTCTCCTGCATACTGTCACTTTAAAAAAATGATTAATTTACTGTGGAAATCTCATCCTAACCAAGGGGCAAACAATGTACAACTACCTGAGCTGTCCGAGCAAAAGCCACTTCTCTTAATGGTAAAGAAACAAGAGTAATGTGTTGTTACAGCGGAGGGTGTTGGTGCTACTGTACTCTGTCGAGGAAGGCACTACGAGCAACATTTAAAGCACATTTCTTTAAGCAGCAGTAATGGGGAACAAGTCCTAAAAAGAAAAGAATTGGGTGGCTAATTAGCATATGGAATGAGCAACACCAGCATGAGTGACGTCAGAGGGCACGCAGTGACAGCAGAGCAGTGTCATTATTATTATCAGTAGGGTATTTATTGGACGCGGACCTAGCTTCGAGAAGCAATGGAGCGCTTTACAATCATAAGAAGAGCACAGTGAGGGAAGCAGGGAAAAGGGGAGCAGGGAGCTAACAAGGGAGGCCGAGGGCGGCAATTCGCAGCAAGGGATCTACAAGCAGACAGTGGGGAGCAGATCACCGAATCTCAGGTGGGATGGGGAGTACATCATGTGTGGACCTAGGAGTTAGCGACGAGCCATTCCTTGAAGAGGAAGGTCTTGAGCTCTTTCCCGAACTGTGACGTAATGAGGCAAGTCTGATGTTGATTGGGCAGAGGATCCAGAGGCCTGGTGCGTAGACACCGTCAGAGTTCATGTCTGCACATTTCCCTACTTCTGCTGGATAGCAGAGCTTCGAAGATGCTGACTTTCTCAGGGAGGTAGGTAGCTTGGGGGTTTCAGGGTGACAGCCTTGTAGATGATGTAACAGGATTTGAAGATGATACATGCTTGCAGTGGGAGCCTGTGCAGATTGATGTGGGTCGGGGTGATGCGGTCGAATTTGCAGAGTCCTTTAATGAGTCTTGCTGCAGTGTCTGTCCTTTTGATTATTAGTGAATGGGGATGTACCTGGCCCCTGGGGGATACATCCGTTTTCTTGGCAGTAGTACTCTCTGTCACACATTAGCAATCTGCATAGAAAGCAGGGCACAAGTCAAGGGGCCATGCGGGTGGACTGAGTCCGCCTGCTTTTTTGAGAGGCAGGACGCTGCCACCCGTGTGTTTTTAAAGGAATTAAAACTTTAGCATCCATTAAAGTGGTTGCGATACCCGAACCACAGTGGGGGTGCAGTACACATTAAACACAGAAGTACTTCCAAACCCACTTAGAAAACAGATCGAGCTCGCAAAGACACTTTTCTGCTTACGTGCAGCATTCCTAGAAGATATCAGCTTCTCTTATTCTCGAACATATACGGGTAAACATGAACGGTACGCAGTAACACATTGCTGCTCACCTCACTAGTAAGAATACTATGTACGGGGATACTAAGCACCCCACACCTAGTAATGAATGGACATGAACACATGCCCAGTTGATCAACAATAGACTGTCCTTTGACTACTAGATTGGTTTTGTAATGTTTCTGTTTCTCTTATGATTTGTACAATAGAAGAGTAGAATAGGCCCTGAAGAAACTCCATGAGTGAAACACATGGAAGCCTTTAGAAGCATGTTTTCATTTACTGAGATCTTCACTTACTCTGGCTGCACATCAATGTAGACAATACATTACCTTTTCCAACATTACTTAGCGATCTATCTAAATATATTACATGCACACAGGTGACCGAGACAGCTTCTAAAAAGACATCATTAGATGTTGATACCAGAACGACTCACTAACAGATCATTTTATAGACAATGGCCTCATTGCGAGTCCGGTGGTAACCGTGCCTGAAATTCCGGCAGGTTACTGCCGAACTCGTATTACCATTCCGCCTCCGTGATTGCTGGAATTACCGGGGCATTACGACCTCGGTGACCCGGGAATTCCAGAGGCAGAATTCGGTAAATCCTCATTCCCATTGAGTCCAACAGGACTCAATGGGAATGGGGAAGTGGAAACACCGGCACCATCTCGTGATGGTGCCGGTGTTTCCACGTCCACCTGCAGGTGGGTGGTGTTAAACCCACCAGGTCAGACCTGGTGGGAATGACACCTCCGCCTGCAGGACTCGAGATCACCCGGTATGGAAACAACGGTGGCGGCGGGTTTACCGCCACTGTTATTTCCATACCAGGTGACTCGAAATGAGGCCCAATACCTCCCAGATAGGAACAGAAGAGTGGACAATGTTAAGGGTGTACACTCTGCACCCCAACTTTCTTTTTTTTTAAATAAAAAATTAAAAAACAAATGAGACCGACAAGGGGACACAAGCAGCGACTTGGGTCTGAGGTAAGAAGGGGTTGCCCTGGACGCCTCTACGTGCACTCCAATGCTCTGGAGAAACTTCTTGGAATCAGGTAAGCAATACCCTTTTTCTCCACAGTTCCTTTGGTTTGAAAAAGGTTTTCGTGTTGATTTAGCCACGATGTGGCAGCTCTGGACCAGACCTCTGGATTCCTTGGTCTGATGGCGAGAGGCAGGACAATGGCCAGGGTCCCTCAGCAGCAGTATCGAGGGAGGGCCTGTAGCACGACTTTCAGCAACTTCTTGGTTCACTATGCAGTTTTGGTGCCTTTTCAGCAACACCAACAAAGGACATGGATGACCGGGTAAATCTTCTTTGCTTCCTGCAGTCTCACACTCTGGTGAGGGGATCTGGATGAGTTGGATCGGATCTCTAGACTGTCCTTACGGTTTCAGCAAAGATTTGGAAGGATTCAGCCTTTCCATGACAATGCATTTGAAGTGGGCAGCAGGTCTCCTGGTATTGGGGTTCTGCAGCTCTGGAAGCTCCCATGACCTCGGGATATGGTTCGTTTCAAAGTTCCTCTTCTGACTGGTTGTTCCCACCAGTTAAAGGGAAGGAGTCCTCCTCTTTCGAGCTCCTCTGTCACATAGAAAACTGGGCCAGGACAGCAGTGGTCGCTTCACTGTCTTGCAAAGGGTCTGCAGGCGTCTCTGGTCGTCTTCTTCTTTGGTTACTTCTGTTTCCTGTGGATGACTTGCTTTACACTTCAGAAGCCTCACCTTTTATACAGTTTCAGTACACACTCCTCTGTAATCTCTCTCAGCATTTTACAGAAAGGGCTGTTTGGCTGTCCATTCAGGACAGCCCAGACCCCTCTGGGAGCTGCACCTGTCCAGGCACTCTGGCAGACAAAAGACAGGGGGTGGATAACTCCTCCCTACTTCTTACCTGGCCAGACACTCTGGAGCCTAGGCAGGGATACCTACTGGTTCCCCCCCAAAGGCAAAACACACACACAGATCTTCCCCTCCCAGAATGGTAGAAGAAGGGCTATCAAAGAACAACCATGAAAGTAATGGCAAAAAAAGAAGGGAGGCCCTAAGTTGGTACTTGGGTACCCCTATTGGGCTCACACAGGCTATTGACATAGCCTGCGGTATAAAACATGCACAATAGTTGGTAGAACATGTCCACCGCCACCAGCCATAACTAGGTGATTGTCTAGGTGACTAAAAAGTCGCAAGAGCAGAGAGAAGGGGGATAATAGGTATCCATTTGGTACTCCACTGAAGGTGATGTGTGCCATTCTCTCAGCCTATAGATTTGTGGGAGAGATGCTAAGTATCTCCATACTTAAGAACTGTAGTTACTTAAGGATATAGAAAAATAATCTTAAAGGAGGACCCTAGGGGTCCCCAGCAACACTGCCCATAAGGAGCTGTGTGCTGCAGCAGAAAAAGCACAGATGCCTTTAAGATCTCTGGAGCAGACAGACTGCATAGTACAGATGAAAACAAAGAATAGAGTTCTGGGGGTGTCACTAGAAGAGGGGATGAAGCACCAAAATGATACATCTCTCTAACAGTATCTCACCCAGCTTAAGCGTTGTTTGCCTCTAACAGTCGAAGGCACCAAGTGCACAAGAAAAGGGGTCTCCGATATCTTCTGTCCTTAGCAATAGGGACATAAACCTCAACCCCCACATGGACATCCTTTTAGTGGGAAGTGAAAATGCAATCATGATTCTGTGACATGTCTCCTCTTCTACCCTGCTGCAAAGCAGACCTCTGGATGGCAAGTCTCATTGTCTCTCCTGGGGGAGGAGGCAGCTGAACACAAAGTTACTCTTCCAAACCCTTTCACCTCTTGATGGACGACATATTAGATCTCTCCCTTTCTTATGTAATCATATGGAAACAATGTTTTAGAGGGGACATGTGCACCTTTTATATTATAGAGACATGTGTCTACTTACATTTTTTTTTAATGTTAATGGAGTTTAACGTATTTCAATGGAAAAGAAGAATATTGCAATATCCTTACTTTGGTGTGTATAAGAGTTTGCTTCCTCTGTGTGCAGTGGGGCTATGTTTACTTTAAGAACTGGCTTGTTGGCTTCATTGTTAATAGTTCACATTTATCTTCTTATAGTTCTTTGCCAGCACACATGAAGGTATGAACTCTCAGAGCAGGCACGACCATGCACTTGACTGCCTCTACCTCTGCCTCTGAGAGATGTGTATATTGACAAGCATTAGACTTCTCCCGAATGGACAAGGACCCATCGGAAAAGCCCAAGGTCTCTGTAGAGCTGTCGTCTTGAGCCCAGTGATGGACGGGTTATCCCTCCTTTGGTGCCAGAGCAGGTACGGGTATTGGGCTCAGCCTGCTAAGACCGCAGACTGTCTTGTACCTGGCCAGAGGTTAATTCAAAGGGTCTGCCATTGATGTCACAAGGCTGCTTAATAATCCCTTGGATCCATGGGCACAAAACCTGCAGCTCAACATTCTTATTTCTTAAAATAGAAATAAAGCATGCCCCTGTAGCGAATATCAAAAGTCAGCAGCCATGAGCATTGCACTGTGTTCCTGGTGATGTAAGCTTTCTTGATATCTCCTCTTAGATGAGACGGGGGGGGGGGGTACTACCTGCTTGAAGGAGTAATGTCATGCAAAATATTATTTGAAACATTAAAGTAACGAAAGGTAACACCTTTAAAAACAGTGTTAGACCACATAAGGTATGTAAATTACCATGCAAAATTAAATGTGAACTTTACTCCTATGGGGAGATGTAGGAAGCCATTTTAAAGTGAATCTTTGCCAGGTTATTGAGTGCGATGCACTAGAAAGAGCACCCAACCGCCAGCCATAGTTGCCTTTCAAGAGCCCAATTTCTCAATTCTTTCATGGAATACACGTGGGCACACACACTGGTTTTCAAATCCTGAGGTGGGCCAGAAATGTAAGTCGTTTAACAATGTTTCCCTTTAAGAAAAATGATTGAAACAAATTCAGTCTTTTGACGGATACGCAGTTTCATTGCAGACAACCAAACAAGGTCAAATGGGTCGCCCTTATAGCGTCTTATTAACATTTGTGAGATCTTGTAAGGCTATTTCAGTTATCGGGAAAATATATTTTTGTTTTGGGGTGTTAGCAACGCACCTAAGACTTTCAATTGAAGTGCCGATAGAATTGTTGATTATAAATGTTTACTGGCACAAAGGCTGTGGTGGTTTGGAGATCTTTCTGGATCATTGTATCTCTTGTGTTAATGAGTGGACAGACGAGTATATGTGTGGACATACTATTCTTGTGGGGGATTTGAATTCTGAGTGTTCCAAAGGGGACCAGTGGGTGGAACCTGTCTTCTCCCGACCCTAGAATATCAACAAGTGAGAGTTTGGTAGAAAGTGGTTGGTGGGGCTGGGAGGACTGAGTTTGTCACCTCTGAATGGCAATGTGATCTGGGACATACCACACTGTGCAACTTGGTCCAATGGCACTTCTCACTCAACCAGCGATTATATATTTGTTGATGGTTGGTTGTTTAAGAAGAGCATCCATTTTGGTGTTTACCTCTACAGGTTTTAGTGACCATTCAATGCTTGAAGCCCTATTCAATATCAGCTTGGGCAGTGAAGATTCTAAGGGGTATGGTCTATCAGCTTTGGCAACTAATGTACCAGGTAACAGAATAATTTAGAATGCTGTTACATCTCTAAAAGTAAATTGTATCGTGGGTATATTTTATCTTCCCCCTCGAAGGAAGGGAAATGTAACACCTTCTCTAAGGAGAATTCTGGGGCCTTCCTAGACTATATTTTAACACCTTTTTTGGGTAAGGTGTAGGAGAGCTAGGAGATATGAGGAGGATGCTGAAGCCACGTTACATACATTAGGCAATAGCACGTTTTTTGGCGTCTTATTAGTGAGGTGGACTCCTTCTCCTCGAGTAAGCAAATCAACGCAGTAGCGAAAGATGTTTGGGTGCCCCACTTTGCTTCTTTATATAAGAAGCCAACAGCGTCAATATTAAAACTACAACCAAAGATTTGGAGAGTAATTCAGAATCTTTTATTGAATTGTGCCACGAGGAGGTCTTGGAAGTAATCAGTCAAATTAGTGTCCTCGTACACGTGGCCCAAACAGATTGTCAAATGTTTTATTTAAATAAGATCCCGTGGCATGGGCCCAGACATTAGTACACCTGTTTAAGAATATATAGTAGCGCTCCACTTGTAGGATTGTGCATAGATTGTATCCCACTGACTGTTCAACCACTATCCTTAGCAATCTGGTTATTAACCCTACGCTTATTGCCAGGATACTCTGATCTAGTTCCTAGTGCACCCTTGTCTCCCTACCAGACCTGAGCCTGGATGCATAGCATAGTCACCGTATACCACTATCTCTTAAATATGCATATCATTTATATGGCATTTGTGATTAGTATACATTGCCAAACTAGTTCCTTAATGCACAGTGACAGGTGGCCCCCTCAAGCACCAGCCTTCTTGTCTAAAATGACAGTCAACAATCATAGCGTTACCCCTCCTAACCGCCTCAGTACTACTGACCTCAGAATTACAGAAACGTACCCATGTACCACTATTGCCAGAAACCATACACTCTGTGCCAGACTATATAAACTGCATGAACCTCTCACAAGATCCCTACCCCCTACTAATAAGAGAACCATTTCCCCTACTAGTGCGAAGCCTCTTAATGCTAACCAAGGCACACTCGGAACTTCTCGCGCCAATGCTAACCAACATAAGTCACCAAATCTAAGCCAACTGTCCAACACAGACTCACTCCATGTCCGGCTACAACTAAAACACTTGCACACCCTCTCACAGGAGCTCTCCTAAATGTGAGATCACTCATTGCCCATGCCACAGACATCTCCGACCTTATAGTGGAAAACAATCTGGACTTCCTTGCCATAACTGAGTCCTGGTTACATAACGCTGCAGGACCTTCGCTTATGTTAGCTGTACCCGAGGGCTACACGATATCTAGACAAGATAGAGATGGTACCCGAGGCGGAGGGATTGACATCATATCCAAAGTAAGTCTATCACTGAGACTAGCCCTTCCACAAACTCTGCAATCATGTGAAATCCTCACGGCCAAAATCTCCTTATCCAACTCTCAATCACTCACCATTCACTTAATCTATAGACCTCCCGGCCCTCTTGGGACATTCAAGGAGGACCTGCACAGCATACTGGCCAACAACCTCAAAACAACCACCCAATTACTATTAGTAGGTGATCTTAACCTAGGCTACAACGACCCTGCAGACAAGCATGCCCTTGAAATAGCCAGCATCATTACTGCATCAGGACTATCACAAAAAATCAACAAACCCACCCATATCAAGGGGAGAACCCTAGACTGGGTAACTGATTACAACTGTACAGCCTCCATCACCTCCATCTCGCCGCTAGCATGGACAGACCACTCCCTAGTGTCCTTCACCTTATCTACTATTAGATCACCCTTTATGGCACCCCACACTGCCCCACCTTGCCCAACTAGAAACAGAAAGAATATCACTATGGACAAAGTGATACCTGCCATTCTCTCCACCCTAAACTCCTTGCCTGACAACTTAGACCCCGACTCATTGGTCCAGGAATACAACAAAATCATGCTCATCACTTTGGACAATATCGCACCACTTAAACTGAGACCAAGTAAAGCTAAAGCCACCTAAACAAGTGGTTCACTCCACAACTAAAAGACCTTCGCTTCCTAAAAAGAAAATCCGAAACCACTTGGAGGCTATGCCCATCCAATGAAAATAAAAGTAGACTTGCTAAAATCTCCATGCAATATAAAAAGGAAATCTGTCTGACCAAACAAAACTCCTATAATGAACACATCACCAACTCCAACTCAAGTAAGAGGGAACTATTCACCATACTTAAAGAATTAGAGTCTCCAATCCCTATACCTGACACCTGCACCAAAAATAAAACCTGGTGTTCAGACATTCAAAATGCCCTAGCCAATAAAGTAAAGACACTTCAAAACAAAATTCACCAAAAAAAGATTCCTTGAACTTACAGCACCCCCCAATACCCCTTGCCCCAGCGGCACACCCACTGCCCAGGTTTCTAGACCTGGCACATCCACTGCCCAGGTCACTAGATTCTGCTTCACCAAAACATCGGTCCTAGAGGTCGAGAAAGTTATTCTATCTCTTAAGCCTTCCAATTGCAAAGGCGACCATTGCCCAGCCCAAATTATAAAAGGCGCCGCCAGAGATTTGGCACCATTTATATCCAAACTGATCAATGCCTCCTTCACTTCTGGCACCATCCCGTCCAACCTGAAACAATCCTGGGTGCTCCCCCTACGAAAGAAACAGACTTTAGACCCACTTATACCCACCAATTACCACCCTATCACGGCAGTACCATTCCTCCTCATAATACTGGACAAAGTCGCTTACTTACAGATCCAAATATTTCTTGAAACATACAAGCTCCTGGGAGTAGGACAATCTGGTTTTCGCGCTCTTCATGGGACGGAAACTGCCCTTATCAACTTAAAAACACAGATTGATGAGCTGAGAGACAAAGGCAAGACAGCCCTTCTCCTACTTTTAGATCTCTCAGCTGCATTTGATCTTGTGGATCATAAGGTCCTTTGCAATCATTTGGATTCTGCAGCACATTTTTCCACAGAAGCAATCAAATGGATTGAATCATTTCTGAGCAACAGAACCATGAGGTTCTTTTCTCCATCGACAGCAGCAGACCCAGTACCTATTACGTGTGGTGTACCCCAAGGCTCCTGCGTTTCCCCTACCCTGTACAACATATTCACCAAACCTTTGTTCGATGATCTGGACCTTCTGGGTATCACCTACACTAACTATGCAGATGATAAACAGATTCTCCTCCCTCTTTCTGGGGATTATGGCAAGGATTTGGCGCTGGTGAAAATGGTCTATCTCATCATCCAGGCATGGATGGCCACGCATGGTCTCTGCCTGAATGATGAGAAGACAGAGCTGTTAATTCTGGGTACCCATTCCAATCTTAATAAACTAGATCATGAATACTCTTCATTTACTATAGATGGAAATATCATCAAAGTAACCAAAGAGGTCAAAACCCTTGGTTTCTTCCTCGACTCAACTATGTCCTTTGACAAACAAGTGAATTCACTAGCTTCCACCACCGCCTACACTTGTAAGCTTATTAGGGCAGGTAAGCCATTTCTTTCAACTGACAGCTGCATGATTCTAGCCAGAACACTAGTATTATCAAGATTAGATTATTGCAATGCTCTTTACAGCGGAGCCAATAAATCTATCATCCACAGGCTACAAACTCTGCAAAATAATGCCATAAGATCAGCATTAGGCATCAACAAAAGAGAACATATCTCATCTACCAGAAGGCAATATAAATGGCTTTCCAGTCATAATAAAATCCTGCTAAAAACTGCCTCAGTGACCCAGAAAGCATTAAACAATGCCGCCCCAAGTCACATGTCAGATAGATTAAACAGAAGAACTTCCCTCAGACCAACTAGTGTGGCCAATACCAACTGCCTGGTGGTTGCCAGATTTAGACTCACCAAAATTGGTGGTAATTGTTTCCCGGTGAAGGCGGCCACACTCTGGAACTCCTTGCCACATGAGCTCTGAGCTGACCAACCATACGCACACTTCAGAAAAAACTATATCCACATACTCAGCTCCACCGATCACTAGTTGATTCTAGTTTTGCATTGCTTCTGACTATCTTGTAAATATACTGCAAATAATATATAGTAAATATAAACCTTACCCACTATAATATGTACATTTGTACCTACACCCTGCTCTGTACTCTCACCTGTAACTAATATGTATTTTATGTCTTAACTGTTATACTATGACCCATTCGTAACCTGTAAACTGTGTATCTCCTTATTGCGGCACCCTGCTACCCTCGGGTTTGGTGCGTATTAGAAATTAATAAACAAACAAACAATATCCTGAACTCTGTCTCCTTTCTGGCAACATGGTCTACAGCATATGTTATACCGCTATACAAAAAGGGTGTGCAATCAGATCCCTTGAACTATAGACCCATTGCTATATTAGATTTGGACAGTAAGGTTTTGGCATCTATTATAATAATGAATCTTGAACAGTGGACAGTGGAAACAAAATGGCAGATAGGTTTCAGGAGAAATATGGGAACATCATTGAACGGCCTTCTGCGAAATTGCATTCACCATCTTGCTAGGGGAGGACATTATGACTCAGTATATGTTTCTTCAATAGACCTTAGCAACGCCTTTGATGCTGTGAACCGCAACTTGTTGTGTTCAAAGTTGTATACATGGGGTATCCCAAAGGGACCATTGAGGCTCATTATGGGTCTATATACAGATTCAAACATTCAAGTGTAGTTGAATCAGGTAGGTCAGTTTTCCTGTAATATTCCAACATATCAGGGTGTCAGGCAAGGATGCGTGTTGGCTCCTTGTCTGTTCAACTTATATATGGCGGATATATGGGACTACCTGAAACCCGCAGCTTTCATTTGCCCTAAGCTTCATCCCAAGAGAGCGTTTTGACTGGCTTATGCAGATGATTATCTTGTCTTCGATTGTATCCCGTGGGTATCCAAAGATTAATGGATGCTTTCTTGATCTTTATGAACAAACATTTGTTGAAGATTAACTCCTCAAAAACAAAAATCTTGCACTTTACCAAGTGTAAAAAGAAAAGTAAATTCTCCTGGCGAATTGGCCCAGATAGTATTGTTAAAGTAGATACCATTATTTCTTTGCTTATTTTTGTATCCTGAAGACCAAGGTTATCCGAGTTGTAACAATGGCACACAACTCGAGTTATTGCCATGGCTAATCAATTAGCAAGGGTTGACTCGAGCTATGGCAAATTGATTCAGCCTACGATTAAATATTATCAATGGAAAGATTTCCCAAATTGCTACATGGGATGGATGCCTATCCTTTGTCTATGTCAAAGTATCTTCCCATACTTGAGGCTATTATTTGGAGGAGAGCATTGCGCCTTCGTGATGCCGTTCCTATTCCAGCCATAAGATACAAGTTGGGCATTGTTTCATTGAGGCCAAGAGCTGATTGGAAGCTCTTATCACTTTTTCGTAAAATCTTGTGCCCAACCATTAATTCGCTATATGTTGATCTTAAGTTGATTTTGGAGGAAAAGGGCAGTGTTTGGTTAAGTGAAATTGAAAAGGGCTGCATTGATCTCCTTTCCATCTTGGGATGTTATACCATTGAATTGGTGCAAAACCCAGTCAAGATGTAAAACATCTTGTTTTGCAGTGACTGGATTACTACTATGGAGACTATGCATTTGTATCCGTCTCTGAGTCATATACAGGGGGAACATAAGAAGGCAGGCTATTTATCGCCGTACTTGATTATTTATCCCAATAGGCACATAAGAAGTATTTTCCTGCGTTCTCGCGGTAATTTGATTCTAACGAAACAGACACTGGTCAGATATGGTTTGCTGCCTGGGGAAAGAGCAATATGCTGTTTTTGCAACAGGAATGACCAACAAGAAACTCTGAAGCATTTACTGGTATCTTGTAAGGCTGTTCAGTTGCAAGAGGGAGTTCTCTAAAACAATTATTTGAAGGAATGTTTACGGGGGACAGGAGGACTTGATTTGGTCAATTTGTTTAGCTGGCCATACTACTAGTGCTGTACTCGCTGTTACTGGTTTCTTGAAATATTTGAAACTAGATGTTCATTTAACATGAGTTTGAGGGCCATTGTGTTTGTTTTATTGAATTATGACATTCTTCTTTTTTCTGTCTAGTTCATTGCTTAGTGTAGTGTTTGTGTAATGTTTTGTAAGTATTTTATATATTTTCCTTTTATTGGATTTAGAATTTTTGTCATATATTTTATTATGTTTATTTTTCTTTTTCTCTTTTTTTCTTTATTATTATTCTTTTTTCTCTTCTTTTTAAAATAACATTTTGTTTATTAAAATAGTTAAAGGTTAATGTTTTGTTTTAACCAAATATCAATAAAAAAGAAAAATAATCTTTGCCTCTCTACAGAATTTTGTACAAAGTAACACAAATTGTGTTCTGGGGCCCTGACATCGTTCAGCTGAGGGCACTTCCTGTCTGAAAGTAAATACAAGGCCACTTTGAATTACTCCCATACACAATAGAAGACAGAACTAAACATTAGAGAGAGGTGGACATAGCCATTTCATTTTCAGTTGTATTGTCTACTGCAGGGGTCTGCAACCTTTGGCTCTTCAGATGTTTTGGACTACAACTACCACCAGCTCTAACCATCATAGTGAATGGAGAGGGATAATGGGAGTTGAAGTTCAAAACATCTGGACAGCCAAAGGTTGCTGATCCCTGGTCTACTGTGTGGTGCAGTGATACAATTTAGCCCCATGTTTACTTTCAGACAAGAAGTAGCCTCATGAACAACGTCGAGATTTCTAGCCATCCCTCTACTTTTGTTACTCTGTGGAAGTTGTAGACAAGTAGCAAAGATTCATTCTAAAATGGATCCCCACAGGAGTGAGTGTGAGGGTTCATTTTGGGGGCTTAATTACATATGTGCATGTGGTCTAGTGCTATACTTCAAATTGCCGCCCATTATGTTTTAAATATCATATTATGCGTGATACCACTCCTTTTACTATTGGCCGTCATCACATTGATCAGGTGAATTGGACATAAATGTCCTTTCTTTTCACTTCCCTTGTCAGGCATATATATACATGTGGAGGGGCGGGATGATAGCTCAGAGGCAACGCGTTTATCTTGGAAGCAAGACAGCGCAGAGCAACACATGTTTGAATCTTGGTCCCGTGCTTAGAGAGTGGTCTCTGGTATTAAGCGCAACATACAAAATTAAATAATACACGCTAATACAGCAGGCTTTTTGGACTTGGAATGCACATGCATGTCCCAATTAGACATGGTGTGTGTCCCCAGTGAATCCCAGGAACATCTTTAAGTCCATGTCCCCTTGGTCCCCCTAGATTCCTAGCAGGGTGATGGTGAACCAATATGTGGCTTCATAGTTCGATAGACATCAAAAAGACCATAGGGATGGTTGCAGAAATTAGACTGAAGTCTTGCGGAACAGAGAAGTTATTATTGAGGAATTTTGTGGAAGGTCACAGATGACCTGCAAGGACTTCTCTTTCGCGGTTGTACATGGAGTCAGTAGAGGGGACAGTTTAGGAGAGCCGGGCTGTTTCCTGGACCACAGGGCTTTGGAGCTATAGTCTGGATGTTATATTATTACGCTCAGCGACGGAAATGGGCTGTAGCAAGATGGAGCAGAGATCCGGAAAAGCCTGTTTTGCCAGAGCTCTACACAGTCCGAGGCCCAGGGATAGCCTAGGAAACTTCCTGGGCTGTTCCCGAACTGAGCCATGATCAGCCAGCACTTCAGAAGACTCAAATGCGAGACTGGACGTGCACTGGTACAGAAAGAGCCAAAGCCTCCCATTCTGTTCAGAAGCAGTGGGATATATGTCTTAGAATTAACAGACATGTTTTTAGGGTGAGTATTGCGATCAATGAAACGAGCAAAGACTACCTTCTATTACTCATTCATAGGGTTTTCATGCTGAATCACTATCACAGACATAGTTGGGAATATAAAATTGTGGGCATTCTTTTGTACCCATAATGCACTTTGCTTCTTTGCATATCGCCAGGCTTGGAATGAAATGGGGTGTTCGTGGCCTGCCCTGGGGCCACGCCCCTTGGACAGGCTCCCAGAGTCACTGCCCCTTAAGGGGCGTCACTAGAAATTGATATTAGAAGGGGGGATATCCAAGGGACATAAATACAACAAGAGGGGGTGGGGTCAACCGGGCAAACTGGTTTAAATATACCTATATTTTACCAAGCTGGTTAAAAAAATGTGACAATAAGCATGTTCAGAGTAAGCTTAAGACAATAAAGGTTTTGCATCAAGTTAATATACATCCTAAAAGTTAACTCATATTCAGCAGTTGCAGAAATGCACTATGCAAGAGACTGCATTATTTTCACTCAAGCAGACATCACTCCCAGTACAGCCTCAAATAATGTGCAGCTAGAGGTGGTATTTAGCAGAAGAGACATCACTTCAAGCTCAGTGTTAAATAATAGCCAGTCAAAAAGATCAGTATAACAGAAGAGATATCATTCATACCTCGGTTTCAAATGATAGTCTAGGACACCCTGTTTAACAGATGAAATATCACCTCCAGGTGCTGAGCACAGGAGTTGAAGGGGGCAACTGATACCTTTGTTCTTTAGCAATTGTTGCAGGAATATCGCGTTGTCCTTATAGAATTGTTTACAGTTTTCATTTTTTGGCTGTACAGCCCAGTGGCGGCTAGTGAATTAAATATTTCCCCCAAATATGCCAGAGCGACTGAGAATAGCAAGGGAGCCCATACCAATCAAGATGGGATGGGGGGCAGGGAGCTTCCCCCCACAGAGAGTTTTATTTTAAATAATAGCTTAAAATGTTGCATTGTACAGCACACATTTTTTGTTAAAAATGTGTTAAAAAGTGAAACAGTTTAAAATTGGTTTTGTAGGGTAACTTGTGAAAAAAAACAATAGATGCGAGTAACCAACAGTGCACAGGAACATTTCACCAACACAGTTTCATGATGTCTTTGCCCACAATACATCCCAGTATAAAACCATGTTCATGCTGCCTGTGTACATACATTGTCATGCTGGCTGCACCAATATAGGACAGTATCCGCATATAAGAACGTACTCATGTTTGCTGTGCACATAATGCCAGTAATGATACTATATGAAAACATGTCCATGCTTGCTCTTCCACTATTTAGCAGTAACCCACCTCAGAACATACTCCAGTAGGATTTACCATTAAGCATGCCATGACACAGTATGAAAACATGTCCAAGCTGGCTACATCAAAATACCAGTCCAGCCACGTAATAACACACGCCATGCTTTCTTTATCACACCTGCCCAATACAAAATGTCGTGCCACAGGAAGAAGTGGCTAGACTAGCTACACCAAAATTTCAGACTAGCCGTGTACTAACATTGATCATGCTTCCTTTATCAGAGATACCCAATACAAAATGTCATGCCACAGTAAGAAATGGCTAAACTTGCTGCAGTAAAATGCCAGTCTACCTACATAATAACACTTATCATGCTTGCTTTATCAAAGATGCCCAATACACATTATCACTCCACAGTAAGAAATGTATAGACTGCCTGAATCAAAATGCCAGTCTAGCTACATAAGAGCCCTTATTATGCTTGCTTTATCAAGGTGGCCCAATACAAAATGGCATACCATGATAGGAAATGGCTAGACTGGCTGCACCAAAATGCCACTCTAGCCACGTAAAACTACTTCTCATGCTTCCTTTATCAAAGAAGCCCAATACAAAATGTCATACAAAAGTAAGAAATTGATAGACTGGCTGCATTAAAATGCAAGTCTAGCTACAAAACACTTATCATGCTTGCTTTATCATACATGCCCAATAGATAAATGCTATGACAGCCCCCCTAACCTCCCAGCGTCTCACACGCTGTCAGGATCTGGTAAACCTCCCCGTACCCTCTCCTCACCTGATACTTCAATGGAGTCCTCAGGAATCTCAGTCCCTTTCTTCCTTCTAGTCTTCTCAGTTTCTTTAGCCTTCTTTTCCTTCTTAACATGCAAATAGGGGCGAGCTCCCTCAGAGGCCACCTTGTCCTGCAGGGGATCAGGATCAGGGGGGACCCTGAGGAGCAAGCTCCCAAATTGTCCAGGGAAAAAGCCATTTGTGACTGAAAAAACTCTGTGATGTTGTAGTGAATAGGTCAGAACGTATAGTCGATGAATCAGGGAAACCAGAATATCCCAATTCCAGAGAAAGGATCTTCAATCCGATAAGAGGATGACAGTCTCTGAAGTGCTTGGGAAGAGTGCCTATCTGTTGCGAGGGGAGGTAGAAAGTTCACCAAGAAAAGCAGCTTGCAGATCTTCTTTGTTGTCAAGAATATCGGAAAGGAATGAAATCGCTGTAATAATCGGGATAGATAGTATGCCAGTTTCAAGACGGTGGGAAAGAAGCACAGACCGGAGCAGAGTAGCCCGAAGAAACAGGTAAGTGGATAAGTAGCCAACCGGCTGAAAAGGAACACCGGAACACGTATCAGGAAAGGATAACCAAGCAAGGTCAGAACGGGTAAATAAAAGAAAGACGTGACCCCCTACGGAAGACAGACAGTAGTTAGAATAAATATCAAAACAAAATGATAGTACGAACCGCTTCGGTATGATGACCGAACTCCTAAGTAGTGGAGACACCGAACGCGGGAAAACTAAAGACAGAGATAGAAAATAGGAACGCGAAAGTGAAATACGCTGAATCCTAAAGTGAAAGTAGAAAGAAAAATGATAAGAAGGAAAACACGATCGCTGCAAGGCAGGTGAACAGACGTGAAGGAGAGACAAAACAAAGGCTAGACAAGGCAGCCCAGAGCGGGCAGAAAAGAGAAGGTAAGTAGAGTAGAAAAATCAACAATGATGCAGGAGAGCTGGAAAAAGTTGATGCTGGAACACAGGAACGTAGTCCAAGCTAGTGCAGGTCCAAAGACGGATACAACGCACCATGTATCCGGAAGGGGCTGACTATATCCTGGAGATTCCTCATGGCGGCCATCTTGGGAGAACACTACACCGCTGAGAACGGTTCCAACGAATGATATAACCCAATCACCATCGGTTCCAACATTTCCAGGGACAGGGCATGACAGTATGCCTCCCTCTTACTGCAACTCCCCCCGGTTTGGCTGGGAACAGGAGATGAAACCGGGAGCGTGAATATGTCAAAGAGGTTCCCAGGTATGCTCGGAAGGGGAATATCCCTTCCAGTGAACCAGATATTGCAGCACTTCACCAATATCGAGAATCCACCAATCAGCCAACCTCATATTCCTCCGGCGTTTGGTCTGTGGCTGTCCTGTGTTGAGGAGGTTTCCTTTTGTATGGGTCTCCCACATGGATCTTCAGAAGAGAGGCATGAAAAACTGGATGGACCTTTTTCAAGGAATGAGGCAGTTTAAGCCTGAAGGCCACAGGATTGACTTGTGAAAAGATGAGATATGGACCGATCTACCGAGGTGAAAACTTCCCATGATGAACCCACCTGGGTAAGAACTTTGTGGACAACCATGCCACGTGCCCACCTTCCAATCCGGTTTTGGTCTTCTGTTTCAGTATGCAAATCTTTTGTAGGATATACGACTCTCCTCCAAGGATTCCAAAGATTAATGGATGCTTTCTTGATCTTTATGAACAAACATTTGTTGAAGATTAACTCCTCAAAAACAAAAATCTTGCACTTTACCAAGTGTAAAAAGAAAAGTAAATTCTCCTGGCGAATTGGCCCAGATAGTATTGTTAAAGTAGATACCATTATTTCTTTGCTTATTTTTGTATCCTGAAGACCAAGGTTATCCGAGTTGTAACAATGGCACACAACTCGAGTTATTGCCATGGCTAATCAATTAGCAAGGGTTGACTCGAGCTATGGCAAATTGATTCAGCCTACGATTAAATATTATCAATGGAAAGATTTCCCAAATTGCTACATGGGATGGATGCCTATCCTTTGTCTATGTCAAAGTATCTTCCCATACTTGAGGCTATTATTTGGAGGAGAGCATTGCGCCTTCGTGATGCCGTTCCTATTCCAGCCATAAGATACAATTTGGGCATTGTTTCATTGAGGCCAAGAGCTGATTGGAAGCTCTTATCACTTTTTCGTAAAATCTTGTGCCCAACCATTAATTCGCTATATGTTGATCTTAAGTTGATTTTGGAGGAAAAGGGCAGTGTTTGGTTAAGTGAAATTGAAAAGGGCTGCATTGATCTCCTTTCCATCTTGGGATGTTATACCATTGAATTGGTGCAAAACCCAGTCAAGATGTAAAACATCTTGTTTTGCAGTGACTGGATTACTACTATGGAGACTATGCATTTGTATCCGTCTCTGAGTCATATACAGGGGGAACATAAGAAGGCAGGCTATTTATCGCCGTACTTGATTATTTATCCCAATAGGCACATAAGAAGTATTTTCCTGCGTTCTCGCGGTAATTTGATTCTAACGAAACAGACACTGGTCAGATATGGTTTGCTGCCTGGGGAAAGAGCAATATGCTGTTTTTGCAACAGGAATGACCAACAAGAAACTCTGAAGCATTTACTGGTATCTTGTAAGGCTGTTCAGTTGCAAGAGGGAGTTCTCTAAAACAATTATTTGAAGGAATGTTTACGGGGGACAGGAGGACTTGATTTGGTCAATTTGTTTAGCTGGCCATACTACTAGTGCTGTACTCGCTGTTACTGGTTTCTTGAAATATTTGAAACTAGATGTTCATTTAACATGAGTTTGAGGGCCATTGTGTTTGTTTTATTGAATTATGACATTCTTCTTTTTTCTGTCTAGTTCATTGCTTAGTGTAGTGTTTGTGTAATGTTTTGTAAGTATTTTATATATTTTCCTTTTATTGGATTTAGAATTTTTGTCATATATTTTATTATGTTTATTTTTCTTTTTCTCTTTTTTTCTTTATTATTATTCTTTTTTCTCTTCTTTTTAAAATAACATTTTGTTTATTAAAATAGTTAAAGGTTAATGTTTTGTTTTAACCAAATATCAATAAAAAAGAAAAATAATCTTTGCCTCTCTACAGAATTTTGTACAAAGTAACACAAATTGTGTTCTGGGGCCCTGACATCGTTCAGCTGAGGGCACTTCCTGTCTGAAAGTAAATACAAGGCCACTTTGAATTACTCCCATACACAATAGAAGACAGAACTAAACATTAGAGAGAGGTGGACATAGCCATTTCATTTTCAGTTGTATTGTCTACTGCAGGGGTCTGCAACCTTTGGCTCTTCAGATGTTTTGGACTACAACTACCACCAGCTCTAACCATCATAGTGAATGGAGAGGGATAATGGGAGTTGAAGTTCAAAACATCTGGACAGCCAAAGGTTGCTGATCCCTGGTCTACTGTGTGGTGCAGTGATACAATTTAGCCCCATGTTTACTTTCAGACAAGAAGTAGCCTCATGAACAACGTCGAGATTTCTAGCCATCCCTCTACTTTTGTTACTCTGTGGAAGTTGTAGACAAGTAGCAAAGATTCATTCTAAAATGGATCCCCACAGGAGTGAGTGTGAGGGTTCATTTTGGGGGCTTAATTACATATGTGCATGTGGTCTAGTGCTATACTTCAAATTGCCGCCCATTATGTTTTAAATATCATATTATGCGTGATACCACTCCTTTTACTATTGGCCGTCATCACATTGATCAGGTGAATTGGACATAAATGTCCTTTCTTTTCACTTCCCTTGTCAGGCATATATATACATGTGGAGGGGCGGGATGATAGCTCAGAGGCAACGCGTTTATCTTGGAAGCAAGACAGCGCAGAGCAACACATGTTTGAATCTTGGTCCCGTGCTTAGAGAGTGGTCTCTGGTATTAAGCGCAACATACAAAATTAATTAATACACGCTAATACAGCAGGCTTTTTGGACTTGGAATGCACATGCATGTCCCAATTAGACATGGTGTGTGTCCCCAGTGAATCCCAGGAACATCTTTAAGTCCATGTCCCCTTGGTCCCCCTAGATTCCTAGCAGGGTGATGGTGAACCAATATGTGGCTTCATAGTTCGATAGACATCAAAAAGACCATAGGGATGGTTGCAGAAATTAGACTGAAGTCTTGCGGAACAGAGAAGTTATTATTGAGGAATTTTGTGGAAGGTCACAGATGACCTGCAAGGACTTCTCTTTCGCGGTTGTACATGGAGTCAGTAGAGGGGACAGTTTAGGAGAGCCAGGCTGTTTCCTGGACCACAGGGCTTTGGAGCTATAGTCTGGATGTTATATTATTACGCTCAGCGACGGAAATGGGCTGTAGCAAGATGGAGCAGAGATCCGGAAAAGCCTGTTTTGCCAGAGCTCTACACAGTCCGAGGCCCAGGGATAGCCTAGGAAACTTCCTGGGCTGTTCCCGAACTGAGCCATGATCAGCCAGCACTTCAGAAGACTCAAATGCGAGACTGGACGTGCACTGGTACAGAAAGAGCCAAAGCCTCCCATTCTGTTCAGAAGCAGTGGGATATATGTCTTAGAATTAACAGACATGTTTTTAGGGTGAGTATTGCGATCAATGAAACGAGCAAAGACTACCTTCTATTACTCATTCATAGGGTTTTCATGCTGAATCACTATCACAGACATAGTTGGGAATATAAAATTGTGGGCATTCTTTTGTACCCATAATGCACTTTGCTTCTTTGCATATCGCCAGGCTTGGAATGAAATGGGGTGTTCGTGGCCTGCCCTGGGGCCACGCCCCTTGGACAGGCTCCCAGAGTCACTGCCCCTTAAGGGGCGTCACTAGAAATTGATATTAGAAGGGGGGATATCCAAGGGACATAAATACAACAAGAGGGGGTGGGGTCAACCGGGCAAACTGGTTTAAATATACCTATATTTTACCAAGCTGGTTAAAAAAATGTGACAATAAGCATGTTCAGAGTAAGCTTAAGACAATAAAGGTTTTGCATCAAGTTAATATACATCCTAAAAGTTAACTCATATTCAGCAGTTGCAGAAATGCACTATGCAAGAGACTGCATTATTTTCACTCAAGCAGACATCACTCCCAGTACAGCCTCAAATAATGTGCAGCTAGAGGTGGTATTTAGCAGAAGAGACATCACTTCAAGCTCAGTGTTAAATAATAGCCAGTCAAAAAGATCAGTATAACAGAAGAGATATCATTCATACCTCGGTTTCAAATGATAGTCTAGGACACCCTGTTTAACAGATGAAATATCACCTCCAGGTGCTGAGCACAGGAGTTGAAGGGGGCAACTGATACCTTTGTTCTTTAGCAATTGTTGCAGGAATATCGCGTTGTCCTTATAGAATTGTTTACAGTTTTCATTTTTTGGCTGTACAGCCCAGTGGCGGCTAGTGAATTAAATATTTCCCCCAAATATGCCAGAGCGACTGAGAATAGCAAGGGAGCCCATACCAATCAAGATGGGATGGGGGGCAGGGAGCTTCCCCCCACAGAGAGTTTTATTTTAAATAATAGCTTAAAATGTTGCATTGTACAGCACACATTTTTTGTTAAAAATGTGTTAAAAAGTGAAACAGTTTAAAATTGGTTTTGTAGGGTAACTCGTGAAAAAAAACAATAGATGCGAGTAACCAACAGTGCACAGGAACATTTCACCAACACAGTTTCATGATGTCTTTGCCCACAATACATCCCAGTATAAAACCATGTTCATGCTGCCTGTGTACATACATTGTCATGCTGGCTGCACCAATATAGGACAGTATCCGCATATAAGAACGTACTCATGTTTGCTGTGCACATAATGCCAGTAATGATACTATATGAAAACATGTCCATGCTTGCTCTTCCACTATTTAGCAGTAACCCACCTCAGAACATACTCCAGTAGGATTTACCATTAAGCATGCCATGACACAGTATGAAAACATGTCCAAGCTGGCTACATCAAAATACCAGTCCAGCCACGTAATAACACACGCCATGCTTTCTTTATCACACCTGCCCAATACAAAATGTCGTGCCACAGGAAGAAGTGGCTAGACTAGCTACACCAAAATTTCAGACTAGCCGTGTACTAACATTGATCATGCTTCCTTTATCAGAGATACCCAATACAAAATGTCATGCCACAGTAAGAAATGGCTAAACTTGCTGCAGTAAAATGCCAGTCTACCTACATAATAACACTTATCATGCTTGCTTTATCAAAGATGCCCAATACACATTATCACTCCACAGTAAGAAATGTATAGACTGCCTGAATCAAAATGCCAGTCTAGCTACATAAGAGCCCTTATCATGCTTGCTTTATCAAGGTGGCCCAATACAAAATGGCATACCATGATAGGAAATGGCTAGACTGGCTGCACCAAAATGCCACTCTAGCCACGTAAAACTACTTCTCATGCTTCCTTTATCAAAGAAGCCCAATACAAAATGTCATACAAAAGTAGGAAATTGATAGACTGGCTGCATTAAAATGCAAGTCTAGCTACAAAACACTTATCATGCTTGCTTTATCATACATGCCCAATAGATAAATGCTATGACAGCCCCCCTAACCTCCCAGCGTCTCACACGCTGTCAGGATCTGGTAAACCTCCCCGTACCCTCTCCTCACCTGATACTTCAATGGAGTCCTCAGGAATCTCAGTCCCTTTCTTCCTTCTAGTCTTCTCAGTTTCTTTAGCCTTCTTTTCCTTCTTAACATGCAAATAGGGGCGAGCTCCCTCAGAGGCCACCTTGTCCTGCAGGGGATCAGGATCAGGGGGGACCCTGAGGAGCAAGCTCCCAAATTGTCCAGGGAAAAAGCCATTTGTGACTGAAAAAACTCTGTGATGTTGTAGTGAATAGGTCAGAACGTATAGTCGATGAATCAGGGAAACCAGAATATCCCAATTCCAGAGAAAGGATCTTCAATCCGATAAGAGGATGACAGTCTCTGAAGTGCTTGGGAAGAGTGCCTATCTGTTGCGAGGGGAGGTAGAAAGTTCACCAAGAAAAGCAGCTTGCAGATCTTCTTTGTTGTCAAGAATATCGGAAAGGAATGAAATCGCTGTAATAATCGGGATAGATAGTATGCCAGTTTCAAGACGGTGGGAAAGAAGCACAGACCGGAGCAGAGTAGCCCGAAGAAACAGGTAAGTGGATAAGTAGCCAACCGGCTGAAAAGGAACACCGGAACACGTATCAGGAAAGGATAACCAAGCAAGGTCAGAACGGGTAAATAAAAGAAAGACGTGACCCCCTACGGAAGACAGACAGTAGTTAGAATAAATATCAAAACAAAATGATAGTACGAACCGCTTCGGTATGATGACCGAACTCCTAAGTAGTGGAGACACCGAACGCGGGAAAACTAAAGACAGAGATAGAAAATAGGAACGCGAAAGTGAAATACGCTGAATCCTAAAGTGAAAGTAGAAAGAAAAATGATAAGAAGGAAAACACGATCGCTGCAAGGCAGGTGAACAGACGTGAAGGAGAGACAAAACAAAGGCTAGACAAGGCAGCCCAGAGCGGGCAGAAAAGAGAAGGTAAGTAGAGTAGAAAAATCAACAATGATGCAGGAGAGCTGGAAAAAGTTGATGCTGGAACACAGGAACGTAGTCCAAGCTAGTGCAAGTCCAAAGACGGATACAACGCACCATGTATCCGGAAGGGGCTGACTATATCCTGGAGATTCCTCATGGCGGCCATCTTGGGAGAACACTACACCGCTGAGAACGGTTCCAACGAATGATATAACCCAATCACCATCGGTTCCAACATTTCCAGGGACAGGGCATGACAGTATGCCTCCCTCTTACTGCAACTCCCCCCGGTTTGGCTGGGAACAGGAGATGAAACCGGGAGCGTGAATATGTCAAAGAGGTTCCCAGGTATGCTCGGAAGGGGAATATCCCTTCCAGTGAACCAGATATTGCAGCACTTCACCAATATCGAGAATCCACCAATCAGCCAACCTCATATTCCTCCGGCGTTTGGTCTGTGGCTGTCCTGTGTTGAGGAGGTTTCCTTTTGTATGGGTCTCCCACATGGATCTTCAGAAGAGAGGCATGAAAAACTGGATGGACCTTTTTCAAGGAATGAGGCAGTTTAAGCCTGAAGGCCACAGGATTGACTTGTGAAAAGATGAGATATGGACCGATCTACCGAGGTGAAAACTTCCCATGATGAACCCACCTGGGTAAGAACTTTGTGGACAACCATGCCACGTGCCCACCTTCCAATCCGGTTTTGGTCTTCTGTTTCAGTATGCAAATCTTTTGTAGGATATACGACTCTCCTCCAAGGATTCCAAAGCTCTTTTGTGTGCTTGTCTAAGATTGGTGAGTAGACTATCCACCGTAGATGAATTAGTGGAGGAAAAACCACTCCATGGAAGGTGTTATGGGCCAAATCTGTAAGTGCAGAAAAACTGGCTCATCTTGATGGCGGAGTGTATGGTGTTGTAAGAGAATTCCACCATGTGAAGAATCTCAGCCCAATTGTTTTGTTCCACATTACAGAAACAACGAAGATATTGTTCCAGATTAGCGTTGAGGCACTCCGTCTGCCCATTGGTCTGAGATGGTAACCTGACGAGAGTGCCCTATGTATGCCCATCTGTTTACAAACAGCAGACCAGATTTTAGATGTGGATTGCGTGCCTCAATCTGAGATGATGGTTTGGGGAATCCCGTGTAGTCTCAACACATCTCTGAGAAAGACTTTAGCGGTTTCAGGTGCAGATGGTACGCGGAGGAGCTCTGAAAAATGGGCCAGTTTGCTGTATGTGTCATGAACCGTTGTCTGCATCCCTTCTGGACTTCCTGGTCCCTGACCCATATGGGATTGAATATGGTGATCCTTCAAACATGGCCGCTTGAAATGGAATGCTGCTGGCCAGTCTCTACGCTCCACACTGTACACTCTACAAAACACACATGGCCCGCGGCTCTGCGCATCTGAACGCTACCGCTTGCTGTAGTCAGACGTGTGTTGCCGGAGTTCGCTCAGGGCTTTCTTCTGATTCCTGGTTCCCGGTTCCTTGAATCCCCCTTCCTTCCTCCCATTCCTCTACTTTACCTCCGAACTTCCTGGATTTTCTTCTGCGCTCGGGTCACGGCGTTCCGTGCCTCCGAGTGTGAACATCATTCCTTCCTGGTATCCACCCTGCACTTCTGAACGTTCCCGGAAGTTGGATAGCGAACCTCATGCTGGAATCCGAGGACCAGCGCTCAGGTTTGTACAAATCCCGGACCGTGAGAAAGAAGACATCACAGAAGGTTGCAAGCAAACAACAAAAGCAGGTGAGAAGGGGAGAGACTTGTGACAGATTGAGACACCTAAAAAACAATGCAGATACAGAGATGGAAGCCGCTGTTGAAGACCTCATGCGAGGCATGCAGGAAATAACCACGGAGGTACAGAACCTTAAGGCTGAGAATGCTGCATTAAAACAGCTAGTTATTTTGTAGCCACTGCGTACGGCATGGCTTTCTAAGAGCTCCTGCCTGGCCCAATGCGCCATACTGCATATCTTCGCCCCGAGATCCCGTTCAGACTCACAAACTGAACAGATTGTGTCGGAAGCCTCCCTGAGGGTATCGTTTGAAGGAAGACACCGGCCGTTCCTGATTTAGCATGATTTCAACCTCTTTTTCTGACCGGGACCCGATCGAGGCAAAATGGCTCCCACTCCACGAGGCATCCGCTTCCAGGGTGTAGGGCGAATGAATTAAGCACATCTCTAGCCTCAGAAAGCTCTGAGAACACTCATCTACCCAGCTGCATATATTACAGCTGCGATCGCCCAAAGAAAAGAAGGCATGTGCAAGTAAAATCGTGCCCAGCAACAAGACAACGCCACACCTGCCGGCATCATCGGATCGGTGATCCGCCCGCCTGAGGTGCAGTGAGGTGCAGGTTAACCACCGTGGACCTGAAGAGTCTCTCTGGCCTGCCTCCCCTGAGCTCCTTACCTTCGCTGCTGCTGTCCGGCGCTCTGTTCCGAGGCTGGCGAGACACCCGCCACAGGAGCTGCTCACGAGTGGCCCGCTTGGCACCTTTCCTCTCGCACCTGGAGTCTTTCCGTGGGACTAGTGCAGGATCTGCACCCCGAGGCCGCCGAGTCCAGCGTGATTTACCATGCGGTGCGCGGTCTGACACAAGCTACAACACCATTTGGCCGGCGAGGTGCTGCAGAACCCTCCTTCACAGCTGACTGCCTGCGGGGCGGGTGCTGGCGGGGCCCATCCAGTCGGGTCTGATCCGGGTGGCCGAGGGCCCATTGAAACTGTGAGCGGGCCCGGCTCCCACGGGGGTCCGCTCCTGGCCCCGCGGTGTGAGGTGAGGAGTTGGGGGGGGAGTGGGGTTCTTCATTGCCCAGAGTGGGCCATAATATTGCCATCTACAAGCATCCCCCCGGCAACTAGAGACATTTACACCCGACGCCGGGTCCCGCTTGGCCCGGAACCCTGCTGGTGACGCCCTCTCCTAACCAACCTCCCTAAGACCGGACGAAGCCGGTCCAACGGCAACCTATCCTCCAGAATACCTGGCAACAAAAGAACTTTGGGAGCAGGCTCCCCTCCTCGCTGCCCCTCCCTGGTGTCACCCTGGTGGAGTCCGGGGGCCCTGGGAGTCGGCACGGGACTCCGGTGCTTGAAGGGGGAGCGGACCCACCACACGAGTACCGCGGCGAGACAGGCACCCTAAAAGCGCGATGTCAAGAAGCGGGAAAACGGCCAAGCAAGCAGATATTGCCACTCTTATGGCTAACTCCTCCACCGATAAAGCTAGAAAGTTGGACCCGCCAGAGGAGCTCGCAAAATCCAGTATGCCCTCCTCAGCTGCGCTTGACCAGAATCCACCACAGGTTGCCACGAAAGCTGACTTGGAAGATCTTTTATCGGCATTAACCAGGGAAATTCAAAAAAGCACAGAGGAAGTAACAAAAAAAATCAACTCGTTGGACAAAAGAGTAGGGGAAGCGGAGAGCCGCTCCTCCGAACTGGAATCTGAGGTCTGCGATCAGAGATTTGAGACTGAACATGACAGGGATAGAATATCAGCCCTAGAGGAGAGATGCTCCATCCTCGAAGCAAAGCAAGAAGACACGGTAAACCGTTCACGAAACAACAACATCCGCATACGTGGTACCCATCCTCTATCCCAGACGCGGATCTGAAATCCTATGTCTCGGACCTACTCCGATTCATAATCACACTCCCAGATGACGCACCCCTTGAGCTGGACCGGGTGCATAGAACAATCCTAAGGAAAACATCCAAGTTCCCCCCTGATGTCCTAGCGAGGGTACACTTTTTCCAAATAAAGGAGGATCTTATGCGCGAAGCAAGACAGATGCGCCAAATCACCTTCCAAGGAACAGCAATATCACTGTACCAGGACCTGGCAAACTCAACTCTGCAAAAACGAAAGATCATGCGCCCACTAACTGAATGGCTACGCGAAAGGAAGATCTCGTACCACTGGAGATTCCCAACATCAGTAAGATTCACATGGGAGGGGTCCCAAAAACAAATTCAATCAATGAAAGAGGCAAACAAATTTATGGGGCGTAGGAGTACAGAGGAGGACTCTGAACCCGTAGATCCAGCCCACCCCCCCAAACACTCCCCCGGGGGGTGAATGGTCAAAAGCCATCAGACGACGTAGACTCAGAGGTCCACCTAAGAAAGATGCCGGCACAGGATGAGGAGATCTTGGTACCACAAGTAACTATAGACCCTCAAGCTGCAGGCAATTGCTCCTTCTGAATTATATTGTGGCAAGTCTTCAGATTAAATTAATCACATTTACTTTACCAAAGCGAGAGCGCTACTTAAGCAGCATTATACTTCACTTCGGCGGCCCAGTTGGCCAACATCAGGCGCATTGGCGCCACCAGTTCTCCCAGTGGCAGTAGGATGTCGTTTCTCCTACCAGCTCTTTATGGGGAGGGGGTGGGAGTGCGGGCGTAAGGGTTCTGAAAGCTCTACAACATGCAACAGCAACAACGAGACAAGTTCAACACCAACACTGCTGCGCTACACGCCTAACAAGCTCATGACTTCAGCTACGGGTCAAAAGGCAACTCATATCAAATGCAAACGTATTAAACGATGGCTGACACAAGCGAGATACATATCCTCTCTTGGAGCGTCCAGGGCCTCAACTCACCTAGAAAGCATCGATCCGTGGAACACAGACTGGGGCAACTATCTGGGGATATTGTATTACTCCAAGAGACTCACCTACTACAAGAAGATGAACATCGAATAAAATTTAGCAGATATAAACAAGCCTTTTTCGCTACAGCAGGGAAGAAGAAAAGAGGTGTTGCTATATTACTAAGTGACAGAGTCCCTTTGTCAAGAATCACGATAAAAAGAGATGCAGAGGGTCGCTTTCTCCTACTCAAAGGCCTGTTCGAAGAACTCCCTATCACAATCATCACGGTCTACGGGCCCAACACGTCCCAATCCAGTTTCATCGCGGATCTAATCCCGACAATCTTAGCTTTTCAAGTTGGGCACCTTATCATCTGCAGTGATTTTAACTCCATGCCAAATCCACAATTGGACACAACTCTTTCCCCCACGAACGCAGACTATACACAAGCCTTATCCTTAGCCAAACTGCTCAGAGAAACTGAGACTGTCGACGTATGGAGAATATTTAATGGCACTTCGCAAGATTACACCCATTATTCCAATGTGCATAAAGGATACTCACGAATAGACCTGGTCCTTATATCCGGAGTACTGTACCTATGCTCAAACACTGCTGATATCCACACCTGCATGATTTCGGACCACACCCCAGTCTCAATTAATCTAGCCATATTGGGCCACAAAACTCTGACACAGAGGTATTGGAAGTTAAATGACTCCCTGCTTCTGATGAAGGTATCAGATCCGAAGTGGAAATCACAATATCCAACTACTTTAAAGAAAATACCACAGAAAATTCCCCTATCAGCATCATTTGGGACGCAATTAAAACTGGAGTCAGAGGCTCCCTGATTAGTGCAGGTGCGGAACAGAAGAGAATATCGACCATTGCAACAACCAAATTGGAATCGGAAGTAAATCGGCTAGAAAATGATCTAAAGGCGCGATATTCCAGAAAGACGGAAAGATCCCTGAGGAAAGCTAAAATAGCTTTAGAAATGCACTGTGCCGACCGAACTGCCAAATCCCTAGCATTTACAAGACAATTCTACTATAGTAAAGGAAACAAAGCGAACAAAGTCTTAGCACAGAAACTAAAAAAGATTCACAGCTGAAACAACATTGTCAAGCTGCGGGCTGAAGATGGGAAACTACACTACTCTGAGGCAGAGAAAATTAAGGAATTGGTTAGGCACCATAAATCTGGAATGTCTGATGACCCCACTGTTCTAGATACCTTGCCTGAATACTTGAGGGCTATGACCCCCCAAAACTCAACACAGCTAGAAGCCCTGGAAGACCCCATTGATGCCGAAGACGTCACCGAAGCCATCAAATCTCTTAAATCGACAGCGCTTGGGCCAGATGGCTTCACCGCAAGCTTCTACGAAAAATATTCCAGAATCTTAGCACCTCGGTTGGCAGCCTTGTTCAACCCCTTCTTAGCTGCAAAATCAATCACGGAATCTATGGCCGAGTCACTTCCAATCTTACTTCATAAGCCCGGGAAGGACCCTGAGTCACCCGACTCGTACCGCCCGATCTCACTTATGAACAATGACGGCAAAATCTTCTCCAAAGTACTATCCAGGAGACTAAGCCCGGTTCCCCCATCCCTAATCAACCAAGATCAAACGGGCTTTATCCCGGGAAGACGCACTCACGACAACATCAGGAGGACAATTAACATAATCGAAAGTGCCCACAAACTGAAGGTTGGAATGGCTGTTATTTCGTTAGACGCCCACAAAGCCTTTGATCGGGTGGACTGGGGATACATTCGAGCAGTTCTCGAGCATTTCGGCTTTGGTCCTAATTTTATTAAATGGGTAATGGCCAATTATCAAGCTCCCAAAACACAACTGCGGGTTAACTGCATCAGGTCAGAAAGTATACGCATATCCAGGGGCACTAGACAAGGATGCCCACTCTCACCTTTCATTTTCGCCCTGTCTATGGAACCCTTTGCGGCTAAGATTAGGCAAAACAACATCATAACAGGGCTAATAGTGGGTGGTCAAGAATACAAAATTGCATTGTATGCAGACGATGTCCTAATTACAGCATCAAACTTAGCAACGTCACTAGAAGCACTATGGGCAGAAATTAAAGCTTTTGGCATCCAATCACGGTTCAAAGTAAATCTAGCCAAGTCCGCTGCCTTCACCATTAACATCTCCTCACAAGAAAAAGATTCTTTAGCCCTTCTGATACTAATCCCATGGGCGGCAGGACCAATCGAATACCTCGGGGTACACATCACAAAAGACCCACTACGCCTGTATACAAGTAACTTCCCTCAACTAATCAGTGACCTCCAAAACGATCTTAAAAGGTGGAAACAGCATGAAATCTCATGGTTTGGTAGAATAACGGCCGTTAAAATGAACTTAATCCCCAGATGGCTACACTACTGTACAGCCTTACCAATCCAGATCCCAGGTCCTGCTCTAAAAGCCCTTTAGAAGAAAATACAATAATTTGTCTGGGGGGGGGGGAGACCTCAAATCGGCAAACGCATTATGCTGATGGGGAAAGCACAGGGAGGGTTGGGAGTACCCGATCTGGCCAGATACACTCTAGCCGCCCAATTATCGCACGCATTCTCCTGGGTGCAAGAGGTAGATCCCCCGAAGTGGACACAAATTGAAGAAGCCTGGTCCCTGATTACACTTTCTAGCCTACCACACTTACCAAACATTAAGCCACGTACACACAACGGTCCCCTCCTATCCACATTAACAACAGTTCAATGCTGGAAAACGGCAGCCCGTAAATGGGGCCTCCGTGGCTCGCTTGGTCCCCTAACTCCAATCTGGAATAATCCCGACTTCTCGCCAGGGAATCCCCCAGCCGGTTTCCAGGCCTGGATAGAGGGTGGGCTGAGTACAACTAGCAAATTTTTAGAAGATGGGGCCCCCATCTCGTTTGAGAGATGCAAAACAAAATTTGGGGTGGGGGAGCGTGAGAGATTTCGATATACTCAAATCAGACTCTGGATGTCCCACAGGGGAACCCGAGAAAAATGCTCCAGAGAGCTGACAGCATTGGAGCTCTCATTAACGTCTCCAACTAATAGAGGTAGGATCTCAACCATCTATCGTCTACTAGACAGGGCAGACCCGGGGAAAAAAGAAAGATACATGCTGGAGTGGGAAAAGGATCTGGGACGAGAGATTGAGGTGGAAGAGTGAGGGAAAATATGGGCAAGGCTACACAAAAGCTCTCAGTGCATTTGGAATAGGGAAGGGGGATATAAACTTTGTTATAGGTACTATATCACCCCAGCTCAAATCCACAGAGCCAACCCTAAAATCCCCGGAATCTGTTGGCGAAGGTTCCCGGTTCCTAGCACACTGTTTCATATGGTCTGGAAATGCCCTAAAGCGGAGATATATTGGAAAGAAATATTAAAACATATTAAAGAAATCTCTGGTCTCGCAATACCTTGGGACCCAGGAATCGTATTGTTGCATCTTCTCCTCGCAGCAAAAATCGCGATGGCCCGAATATGGAAACACGAAAGGGGCCCCTCCATAGCTCTATGGTGGTCTAAATGCCGGGATATAGCAGTCGCCGAAAAAATCACCGCAATAAGATCGGGCTCCTTATGTGGAACCATAAACACATGGGACCCATTTATGGACTACACAGCTAAATTCCCAGCTCTCACCATGAGACCTCCACTCACCAGATGGCTTAAATGCTGCCCACTTTATTAGACATTCAACCCCAGGCACAGCGCCTCAGGAACAGATCTCGTCTCCACTCACCAACGGTACAGACTATAGACATGGACGCAAGAATACAACCAATCATCTCGTCCATCGAAGATTGAGATAGCATAGCAAACTCCCATCAGTGTTGTAATGAACAATTTAATGTATTGCTGTATATGTTGTACTGAAATATAAAACCCAATAAAATATTGTTGTGAAAAAAAAACAGCTAGTTTTGTCACGTGACTCTGCAACCAAGGAAAGCGTGTTATTGGGAGGAGTAGTGGACAAATATGATGGTTCTTCAAAGACTCTCCATGCTTTCTTTGATTCATGTTTAGTGCACTTCACCTTCAAGCCCTACTACTTTTCCACTCCTAGAGCAAAGGTGAGCTTTATGATCTCACACCTCACTGGAAATGCCTTGACCTGGGCAACCCCCCTAGTCAATTCGGGCCACGCCCTCCTGGATGATTATGATGGGTTTGTGGAAGCTCTAAAGGCCATGTTTGATCGCCCAGAACAGGTGTACAGTGCTCAAGAAAGACTACTCGAATTTCAACAAGGATCCCAGGATATGCTTACCTATGTGACCCGTTTTAAACAACTCGTTAAGGAAGCAGATTGGTCTCAAGAAGCCAGCTTCACCCTCTTCTAAAGAGGTCTGAATGAAGAAATAAAGGATGAGTTAGCTAGGGTAGCTCGCCTTAGTTCCTTCCAGGCTCTCATGGACCTTTCCTTGCAAATAGACTTCCGAATCCAAGAAAGAAGAGCGGAGAAAAAGAAGTCTTAATCGGCTTTCCAAAAGGCTGCCACAGAACACCCGTCTAGACCTGAGCCCATAGTTTCTCCAACCCCGGACCCAGAACCCATGCAACTGGGGGCCTTCCGTGGACCCATTACCCCATAAGAAAGAATGCGACAGATTCACACTGGTCTGTGCATGTATTGCGCCTCCGATAAACACCTCGTGAGAGAATGCCCTATTACTCCTCCACGGCATTCGGGAAACGCCAGCTCCCGAACTATGCAACGTGTAGAGGCTATTGATGGGAGACCTCTGTCTTCAGGACCTATAACCCTTCAGACTAAATATCTTATAAAGAGATCCTACTCTCTATAAACCACCATCAAGAGAGGATCAGATTTGACATTATAAAATCAGCCCATTATCCAATGGTTCTAGGAATGCCCTGGTTACAAAAGCATAACCCCTACATCAATTGGGCAGCAGGCTCCTTGTTCCTTGGTTCTGAACACTTTATGTCTCACTACTTATCCCTACATTCCTTACCAAAGTCTTCTGAAGACGTGCAAGAGAGTCAGCAAAATCCAGTCACTGTCTCTAACATCATCCGGATTCCCAGGGCCTACCAGGCCTTCACTGATTTATTTACGACCGCTGTAGTTCAAGCTCTCCCTCCTCAGAGACCAGAGGATTGCACCATTGATACTGAACCTTCAGCAGTGATTCTTTTCGGGAGGATGTTTATTTTATCAGAACCTGAAAAAAGGGCCCTCCGGGAATACCTGGATACTACCCTGGAAAATGGCATCATACGACCATCTAAATCCCCAGCGGGTGCTTCGTTGTTTTTTGTTCCCAAGAAAGACACCAAGGAGCTCAAACCATGTCTAGATTACCGTGGCCTTAACCAGTGCACTCTCAAGGACTGCTACCCATTGTCTCTCATCTCGGATATCCTGGAAGCAGTCAGAGGTGCAGTAGTCTTCACAAAACGAGACCTAAGGGGTGCCTACCATCTTATTCGTATAAAGGAAGGTGACAAATGGAAAACAGCCTTTAGAACCCCCTTTGGCCATTTTGAATACCTGATTATGCCCTTTGGACTTGCTAATGCCCCAGCAGTCTTCCAACGTTTTATCGACCGAGTGTTCTCTGATATGCTGTTCATCTTCATCATTGTATATCTGGACGACATACTGATATACTCCAAGGACCATCTAAAACATGAAGAGCACGTGAAGGTAGTTTTACAACGTCTACGTGAACATAAGCTCCTGGCCAAGCCTGAGAAGTCCCTTTTCCATGTATCAACTGTTCACTACCTCGGATTCGTTCTCAGCCCAAAGGGAATTGGAATGGACTCCTCGAAGGTAGACTCCATTTTATCCTGGCCCGTTCCAACTACCGTAAAACAAATTCAATCCTTCCTGGGGCTTGCTAATTTCTATCAGAAATTTATACCAACTTTTTCGGAGATTGTGCATCCTATCGTTAAATTGTTAAAGAAGGACACCCCCTTCCTGTGGACCTCAGCCCAAGATACAGTGTTCCAACGGTTGAAGTCGGAGTTCACACAAGCCCCCATCCTAGCTCAATCCGACATTGATCGATCTTTTCTTGTTGAAACTGATGCTTCCAACTATGGCATTGGGGCAGTCCTAAAACAAGAATTGGATGACAAGTTAGAACACCCCATCGCCTATCTTTCTCGCACCTTGACTCCCAGTGAAACTCATTACTCCGTTCTGGAAAAGGAATTACTAGCCATCCGTCAAGCCTTCACTGACTGGCGTCATCTCCTCCTGGGAGCCAAACACCCAGTGGAAGTTTGCACGGACCATCGGAATCTCCAAGTCCTACAATCTGTAGAATGTAGAAACAGTCGTCAAGCCTGTTGGGCCTTCTTTTTTGCTCAGTACCAGTTTCAAATCCATCCTGTCCCTGGAACACACAACATAATAGCCGATGCTTTATCCAGACGTCCTGATTAGGAACCCTTTGAAGATCTACCTTCCCAAAGATGTTTCCCCACACAATATTTGTTGCCCAAGCACTTACCCTCCTGGAGAATATTCAAATTCAAACTCAATCCTCTGAAACCTGGAAGGAGTTTAAGAGAAACAATCGATGGAATCTCAAAACAAAGGACAGATATCTATTCAAGGACAATCGCTTGGTCATTCCCACTCCTGGACTGAGACAAAAGATCACAAGCCTATGTCATGATACCTTTCATTCAGGACACCGTGGCATCACCAACACCCTCCATCTAATACAAAGACAGTTTTGGTGGCCGAAGATGAAGGATGATATCAGGATCCATATCCAGACATGTGCAGTCTGCAATCAGAACAAACATGATAATAAGAAACCGGCAGGTCTCCTGCTCCAACCAGCAATACCAACAAGACCCTGGGAAATCATCGCCACGGATTTTATAGTGGAACTACCAGCTTCCAGGGGATACACAACTATCATGGTTACTATTGATTTGTTTACTCATATGGCTCATTTTACACCTTTATACAAACTGCCATCCTCATCTGAACTTGCCGGAATCTTCCTGCAACACATATTCCGGCTTCATGGGCTACCCTCCAAGATCATTTCAGACCGAGGACCCCAGTACATATCTCAGTTCTAGAATCAATTATGTCCTATACTGTGACTCCAACGTGCCTTGTCTTCAGGTTATCACCCACAGACCAATGGAGTCACTGAACGTGTACACCAAACTCTGGAACAAAACCTTTGTTGCTTCGCTACCAAGGTCCAAGATGATTGGTTACTCTTAATACCTGTGGCTGAATTCGCTTGTAACAATTCGGATCATTCAGCTATCAAAACCAGTCCTTTCTTCTGTAGTCAAGGATTTCATCCTTCAGTTCTACCGTCCGTTCTTCCACACCCTACCCCAGTTCCTGTGGTAGATTCCTGGATTGAAACCCTCATTACCCTACACAAAGAAGCAAAGGAACACTTAGAAAAGGCCCGAAGAGATGTTAAACATTATGCTGACTCCAAAAGAAGATCTGGACCTTCCTACTCAGTAGGCGATAAAGTCTGGTTATCCTCGAAGCTCCTTCCTCGACATCTGCGCCCAAATAAATTGGCTCCCAGGTATTACGGGCCCTTTTGTATACAAGAAATCGTCAATCCAGTGGCCTTTTAACTCCGACTACCAGAATCATGGAAAAGGCTCCATCCAGTCTTCCACACCTCACTGTTAAAACCATTTCTTCAGTCATCTCGAATAGCTCCAAAATCTACCCCAGTGATTGTCAATGACCAACTCGAATACAAGGTTTCCAGAATCTGTGACTCTAGGTACAGACGTGGTCAACTACAGTATTTGGTCGAATGGAAAGGATACCCTCCCAGCGAGCACAGCTGGGAACCCATGTCAAACATGAATGCCCCCAGGCTGGTTCGAAGATACCATCTTATCCATCCGGGCAAGCCCGGAGGAGCTGGGCTTCAGAGGAGGCATGCTGTCATGAACCGTTGTCTGCGTCCCTTCTGGACTTCCTGGTCCCTGACCCATAGGGGATTGAATACAGTGATCCTTCCAACATGGCCGCTTAAAACAGAATGCTGCTGGCCAGTCTCTACGCTCCACGCTGTATGCTCTACAAAACAGACACGCCCCACGGCTCTGCGTGTCTCAACGCTACCGCTTGCTGTAGTCGGACATGTGTTGCCGGAGTTCGCTCGGGGCTTTCTTCTGATTCCTGGTTCCCTGTTCCTTGAATCCCCCTTCCTTCTTCCCATTCCTCTACCTTTACTCCGAACTTCCTGGATTTTCTTCCGCGCTCGGGTCACGGCGTTCCATGCCTCCGAGTGCGAACATCATTCCTTCCTGGTATCCACCCTGGACTTCTGAATGTTCCCGGAAGTTGGATAGCGAACCTCACGCTGGAATCCGAGGACCAGCGCTTGGGTTTGTACAAATCCCGGACCATGAGAAAAAAGACATTACAGAAGGTCGCAAGCAAACAACAAAAGCAGGTGAGAAGGGGAGAGACTTGTGACAGTATGTGTCAATGGTTACCATGATTGCAGTACAGTCGTTGGATAGTGGAAGGTCTACTATGGAATCCATAGAAAGTTGCTCCCATGGCCTTGATGGCAAAACTCCCTGTTGAAGGAGTCCTATGGGTTTCTGTCTTGACACCTTATTGGAAGCACAGCCTCCACGTAAACCCTGACATCCTTTTTCATGGAAGGCCAGAAGAACCGTTTGGAGAGTAGGTCTAACGTAGCCTTTTGGGAATCATGACACCAGTTCAATACTTGGGATTGCAGCTGTAAAGACGGTAAGAACAGTGCCTGATCATGTAACAATAAACCATTGTTGAGCTTTATTAGATCACTGGGAATGGTTTCCTTCTTGCATTTCTTGGTGGCACCTCGTACTTCCTGGAGAAATGGAACTACGGAGTCCAGGAACAACTGATTCTGTAGAAAGGGTTAATTGCTGAGGTATGTACCTGGAAACTCTCCTAAGCTCCTAGATAAGGCATCCGCGACCAAATTCTTTGTGCCGGGTACGTAAGTGATATTGAAATCAAAATGAGAAAAGTAGTAAGTCCACCGGGCACGATGGGAGTTCTTGCATTCCATCTGCTGTAGTACTTTCAAATTGCGATGGTTGGTTCTGACCAAAAATGGATGAGCCGCTCCTTGGAGTAAGTGTCGCCATTCCTTACAAACTTGACGAATGGCTAAGAGCTCTTTCTCCAAGACAGAATAATTCCTTTTGTTGTCTGGTAGTGTACGGGAATAGTAAGCGATATGATGTTGAGTTCCCTCTTTTTCCTGAATGAGTACTGCACCAATGGCTCCCACAGAAGCTCAGACTCCACTATAAAGGGCAGAGATTGGTGAGGCTGTATCAGTACTGGTGCCGTGGTAAATAGCTTTTTCAATTTGTCGAAAGGCCTCTTGAGCTGCTGGGGAGAAGTCAAATGTAACTCCCTTCTTCAGTAAGTAGGTTATAGGCAAAATTACATTGGAAAACTTAGGAATGAATCGCCGATAGAAATTACTTTTTTAACTGTGGTGGGTTGTTTCCAGTCCAGAATGGCCTTAACCTTTTCAGGGTCCATCTGAACACCCTGTGGGGTGAGTATGAAAAGCTTCGAAAATGCACTTCTCAGGTTTGGCATATAAGTGGTGCTCTTGTAGCCTCCGTAGGACTTCCATTACCTGCTTGCGATGCTCATCCAGGGTGGAAGAAAACACCAGGATATCATCAAGGTAAACCACCATAGATAGAAACAAAAGGTCAGCAAATATTTTCTCCACAAACCTTTGGAAGACCGCCAGGGCATTGACAAGCCCAAATAGCATGACACAGTATTCGTAAAGCCCTAATGGTGTTTTAAAGGTGGTCTTCCATTCATCACCCTCCTTAATGCGCAGCAGGTGATATGCTCCACGAAGATCCAGTTTGGTGAAGTAGTGAGATCCCTGTACTACTTCTAGTCTCTTAGGAGGGGCATCGCGTAACGGTCTCTTATGGTCAGTTGATTGAGACCTCTGTAATCTATACAGGGTCTCAATTCCGAGGAATCTTTCTTGGAGATAAAGAATAAAGATGCCCCACCAAGGGATTTGGATTCTCTAATGAGACTGTTTTAAAGGTTGGCCTCCAAGTAGTCTTTGAGTGCTTGCTTCTCAGGTATGGAAAGACGAAACATCCTCCCAAAGGGTATCTGTGCTCCTTCCTGGAGGTCAATACCGCAGTCTTCAGGCCTGTGAGGAGGCAACAGATGTGGAATTGTATCTTCGAAGACCTCTGAATACGTCTGGTAGTGCGTAGGTATAGAAGATACCATTGTTCTTGGCTGAGGGACTTGTTCACTGAACTGGGAAGACAAGTGAGAATCTGTGAGACAATGTTGTGAGCAATAGGTGGAGGCAAAGCGCAGGGAATTAGCCCTCCAATCGATCTTAGGATTGTGGCGTCTCAACCACGGATTTCCCAGTATGACTGGGAAATAGGCGGCTCTTATGATGTCAAAGACTAGACTTTCTGTGTGGTTCCCCATTCGGGTCTGGAAGGGAGAAGTTTCCAACACGATGGGTCCAGAGGATAAAGGAGTACCACCTACACCTTCGACGGGTATGGATTTATGCTTCTCCAACAGGGGTATTTGGTTAGCCTGGGCCCATGTAATGTCCACAAAATTGCCAGCTGCTCCACAGGCCAACATGGCTTGTGTTTTGAAACTTCTTGTTGGTGATATCTCTAGCAACACAGAAAACACCATAAGACGACTGTCTTCATCCTCTTCTATTAATCGGGTGCTTTCACAGGGAGTTGAGGACTCACCCCCGTCACCTCCCCTGCCAAGGTACGGGGTTGCGTGTTTCCCTGACGTCTATGCAGAATTTCTGGACAGGAACGCAGTTGGTGTTTTGCAGAGCCACAATAAACACAGAGTCCCTTTTCCCGCCTTCTTTTTCTCTCTTCCGGTGACAAAGGTCCTCTGGTTAAGCCGATCTGCATCGGTTCTTCAGAAACCCCTCGGTCTCTTGGTGCAGGTGGTAAGGAGGATAACGGGGGTAGAACCTTCCTCTTCTTCTTTCTTGTCGTCTTTCATTTAGTCTGAATTCAATCTGTAGGGCTGTAGTGGCTAGATATTGAAAGGTGTTTGGGCGAGGGATCCGGGCCAATTCATCCTTAATCTCATCATTCAGACCTCGACGAAACAAGGCCTGTTGGGCTGAGTCTGGTCACCCAGACTGAGAGGAATACCTCTGGAATAGATAGACATAGATCTGTACGTCTTGCAAGCCTTGACGTATGTCCACCATGGTTTCAAAAGATGAAAACTGTACCTCTGGGCGATCAAAGCGACTCTTGAAGTTCTGTACGAACTGGGAATAATTGGTCCTGGAAGGGTCAGCACTAGTGACCAGTGGGGTTGCCCAAGCAAGAGCGTTACCCACCAGATTAGCTACGAAAAATCCCACCTTCGGAAAGAAAAATAAACCTGACAGTCATCCAGAAATTCATTGAGCAGTTTGAGACTGCCATCGTATTTGCCAAAAGGAAACGGTAAAGGAGGAAGGTCTCCTCGGGTATCTTCTCATAATGCCACCTGTTGGCTCAGGACTGCATTTTCTATCTTGAGCGTCTGTACTTCCATCCGGGGCCCCTGAATGGTGTTCACAAGCTCTTGGTATTGTTCCAGGGATGCCATTTGTCTGGTTGGGCATTGTATACTGTCAGGATCTGGTAAACGTCCCCGTTCCCTCTCCTCACCTGATACTTCAAACGAGTCTTCAGGACTTTCAGTCCCGTTCTTCCTTCTAGTCTTCTTAGTTTCTTCAGCCTTCTTTTCCTTCTTAACATGCAAATAGGGGAAAGCTCCCTCGGAGGCCACCTTGTCATGCAGGGGTTCAGGATCAGGGGGGACCTCGAGGAGCAAGCTCCCAAATTGTCCAGGGAAAAAGCCAGTTGTGGCTGAAAAATCCCTGTGATGTTGTATTGAATAGGTCGGAACCTATAGTCGATGAATCAGGGAAACCAGAATATCCCAATTCCAGGGAAAGGATCTTCAATCCGATAGGAGGATGACAGTCTCTGAAGTGCTTGGGAAGAGTGCTTCTCTGTTGCAAGGGGAGTTAGAAAGTTCACCAAGAAAAGCAGCTTGCAGATCTTCTTTGTTGTCAGGAATATCGGAAAAAGAATGAAATCACTGGAATAATCGGGATGGATAGTATGCCAGTTTCAAGACGGTGGGAAAGAAGCACAGACCGGACCAGAGTAGCCCAAAGAACAGGTAAGTGGATCATTAGCCAACCGGGTGAAAAGGAACACTGGAACATGAATCAGGAAAGGATAACTAAGCAAGGTCAGAACAGGTAAATAAAAGAAAGACGTGACCCCCTCCAGAAGACAGACAGTAGTTAGAATAAATATCAAAACAAAATGATAGTACGGACCGCTTCGGTATAATGACCGAACTCCTAAGTAGCGGAGACACCGAACGCGGGAAAACTAAAGACAGAGATAGAACATAGAAGTGCGAAAGCGAAATACGCTGAATCCTAAAGTGAAAGTAGAAAGAAAAATTATAAGAAGGAAAACGCGATCGCCGCAAGGCAGGCGAATGGAAGTGAAGGAGAGACAAAACAAAGGCTAGATAAGGCAGCCCAGAGCGGGCAGAAAAGAGAAGGTAAGTAGGGTAGAAAAATCAACAATGATGCAGGAGAGCTGGAAAAAGTCGATGCTGGAACACAGATAAGTAGTCCAAGCCAGCGCAAGTCCAAAGACGGATACAATGCACAATGTATCCGGAAGGGGCTGACTATATCCTGGAGATTCCTCACGGTGGCCATCTTGGGAGAACACTAGACCGCTGAGAATGGTTCCAACGAATGATACAACCCAATCTCCATCGGTTCCAGCATTTCCACGGACGGGGCATGACATACGCACACAATCAATGTGAGTCATGGTGGGACCCACCCAGTGCTGCCCTTGTGAGTTGCTGGGGGCTCAGAGACCAGGCATGGTATTTTCTTTACTGGCAATAGAAAAATGCTCTACCTGGTCCTAGCTCTAGCCACCGTGGTGCAACCCTTTTTGGTCAAGAAAGGGCATTTTTGAGTAATATGTTTGATGTAGTAACCTGATGACGATACAAGGTTATTAACCTGTGCAGTCATGGTCATGGTTTGGTCCAAGTACACCCCCAATGTTTTAACCTTGGGTAACGTGGCAAGCTTGCAGCCCGAGATGGTAAAATGCTGAAATCAGGCATTAGCTTGCACAGTCTCCCAGCTGTGCCAACGATCATGAGCTTTGTTTTCTCATCATTCAGTGCTTGCCCATTTTCGACCATCCAGACCTGAAACAGAGAGTACACTCGATTAACGTCCACCAAATCCATATCCTACGTCCCGGACAGAGGGATCAGACATTGGGTATCATCTGCGTAGTTGGTAAATACAATTCCCCATGTCCTCTAAAAGCTGCAATAAAGGCAGGGTAAAAATATGATATAAGAAGTGGGACAAGCAGGACCTCTGCAGGACTTCAAACTGAATCTCATCTGGGTCTGCTGTTGCTTCCTGACTACAGACGCCAGCCTGATATTTTTCCAGAAAAGACCTGACCCACTCTGCTGCTGAAGTGGAGAGCGCAGCGACTTGTTGAACTGTCTTAGTCAAGATGGAATTAGCCACTAATTCCAACGCAGCAGGGAGGTCCAAGAGCATCAATAATACCAGCTGTCCTTTGTCCATGTATCTCAAGATGTTAGACTTCAAGTACAAAAGGGCTGTCTTTGTCCCGTGAGCGGGTCTAAAGTCTGATTGCCTACTGCTTAGGATGTTATTACAATCTATATGTTCCAGCACTTGCAGCTAGGCAACCCAATCCACTATTTAAGCAGAAACTAAACATTTGTTATCGGTCTGTATTTGGAGGGCTTCAGAGGGTCAAACCCGGGCTTCTTCAGTAAAGGCGTAAGGTATAATGACACATTCAAACAGTCCAGAACATTACTCTCAGCAAAAGATAGATTGACAAAATTAGTAATGGCTAAAATAAGGGACGGTAAGCAGGCCTTTAGCACCATTGCAGGGCAAGAATCGCCATTACAATTAGTCGGTTTCAAGTGAGAGATGATACTGGCCATTTTAGTCTCAGAAACTGATTTAAACTCAAACAGTGTTTGAGAAACCCCCGACTTATTTGTGAAATCATCCACCAGAGCCCCCCCATTCCACATGAGTTTATAGCTTTAGTCGCCATATGTCTCACCTTGATGTTCTCCTTAATTCTGTCCAACTTATTAAATAGGGCTTCCTGAATGGAAGCACACCATTCATAATGCTTCATTATATTGGTGACCTCTCTGGAGCCAGAATTTTCCAACTCTTTTGGGATTTTAAAAATCTCTTGTACATCTGACCTGGCATTCCCGTTCCTAGAATTAAAGCCAGACTTATTTGCATTAATGATGGTTAGTTTGTAGTCCTCATCCACTTTAGTGTAGACCTCTCTACCCAGGGTAGAGCCTGCTTTTGTCCATTTATGACATCATTTCCTTTTGAGTGTTTTAAGCTCATGTAACTCCATGCTATGTCATGTATTCGATATTTACAGGCAAGCAGCGCAATTTCAATGGAGCTACAGCTTCCACTATCCTGGAAAGTTTATCTCGATACATCATGGCAAGTTTCTTTGCAGATTCTATATTGACAATGGGCCTCATTACGAGGCAGGCGCTCCCGTAATGAAGGGTGCCCTATTACAAGGTTCCCTTTGTGGGACCCGGTAAGGACGCCTGGTAAAATCAGGCGTCCTTAGCGGGTCCCGCGAGAGGACCAGGGAGCTAATAACGGGCCTGTTATTAACGGGCTGGTTATTAGCTCCCTCCCCATTCCCATTGAGCCCTATGGGGAGGGAGCTAATAACCTATGGGGCTCAAATGGGGGCTCAAATGGGAATGGGTTTTTCCAATGAGGACTTACCGGGTCCTCCAAGGTTGGAATAGCCCGGTAAGTCCTCATTGGAGGAACCCGGTACTGGAACCCGGTATGGAGGCAGCCATGCTCTTATTAAGGGCATGGCTGCCTCCATACTCGTAATGAGGCCCAATGACTTGTGCAAGAGGGGGAAAAAATGGCTCCAAATATTCAGCAGTGATTTTCAGTAAATTTCTTGATAACTTACGGATCTGGCTAAGTTTGGGCTTTTTCACTATATTCTGTATCAAGAGATCAAATAGAACAGAGCAGTGGTTGGACCATGGACATGGCGACAGAATGGGCATACTGATTTGGATGTTAATTGTCTCAACCCAATCCAGTATATTTGGTATCACTCAATTTGTTTGAATCAAACTGTCTGTATGGACGGTTTGATAGAATTTGGGTGATACTGCTTGTTCGAAGCCTAATATCCCGAATGAGGAGTAGGGGTTGCAGAGGTGTCCCCCGCTCCCCATGTTTGGTATATGAGGCTTTTGGGCTTTGGGGGTTGCAGGTGTGTCCCCCGCTTCCTTGACATGGGAAGTGGGAGACTAAAAAAAAAAAAATGAATGTAAGGCTGGTTCGGGTGCAGGGGTTTGGGTTGTCTGACCAAAGGTCAAACAGATTTGCAGCAGAATCAATTACGAACGATTCCGCTTCAAACTGTTTGATTGCGGTCAAACAACCATGATCCGTATATTTCCTTTAACATGAGTTGCTTTGTGTATATGATGCTCGAAACCAAGATCTTTTAAGGGAGGACTCATGCAAAGCCGCCGCTATTTCAGAAGTTTCATCCATCCAAAGATTGAAATCACACAGCAACACAAATGTCGAAGTTGTTTTTTAATAAAGGGAGTAGCATATGAACACATTAGTCTGTAAAGTCTGGAATAGAGGTGGGTGGTCTGTAGACCAAGATGCAATTAACCATGGTATTTGGGTATGTGAGTAGTTTCTTATAAATCAGTTCACACTCAGCTGGTCCTTGAATAGCGACCTCAAGTACTTTTAAAGCAGAATTACAAATAAAGGTGCTATCCACCTGAAAGAGATCATAGCCAGCTGCAATTGCTAGTCAGAGGGAAGGTCCAGCGGCTTTTTGCAACCAGGTTTCTGTAAGAGACAATCATAGAAGTCATCCACCTCTTCCTAGCATTCAAGACAATACTCCAAGTCATCAATTTCTTCCTGATATTCAGTACAACTCTCCAAGTCATCAACATCCTCCTAGCATTCAATACAACCCTCCAAGACATCAGCATCCTCGTAGGATTCTTGGTTCAACCTTCCAAACCATAGACAACTGTCAATGAGCATTCCATGCAACCTTTCAGGCTGTCAACAGCTGTTTTCTGTCGAACAGATAAAACGGATGAGTGGATTGAACGGGTGAGACTACAGTGCAGATTGAACGAATGGAAAAAAGAGTAGCTTTAACAAATGGAACAGATCAAATGGAACAGATCAAATGGACCGAACGGATGCAGTGGACGAAACAGATACAGTAGACAGTACCAATGAGTTGATGAAACAAATGGAGCTGAGGGAACAGATGGAGTGGATCGATCTGATGGAGTAGATGGAATAGATGAAGTGAGTGGAACAGGTAGAGTGTATGGAACAGATGGAATGGACAGAACAGAGGTAGTGGATGGAACAGAAGGAGTGGATGGAACTGATGGAATAGATGGAACTGATGGAGTTGAACGAAAAGCTGGAATGGATAGAACGGATAGAACAGATGGAACGAACAGAGCGGATTGGAGTGGATGGAACAGATGGAGTAGATGGAACGGGTAAACCAGATGGAATTAATAGAGCAGATGGAACATACCGAGTGGAGAGAACGGATGGAGTGGAGAGAATGGATGGAGTGGATGGAACGTATGGAGTGGATGGAACAGATAGAGTGGATGGAGTGGATGGAACGGATGGAACGGATGTAGTGGATGGAACTGATGAAGCAAGTAAAACACATGGAACAGTTTGAACAAATAAAAAGGATAGAACAGATGGAACACACTAAACAGATGGGAAGGATGAAATGGATCAACAGATTGGATGGAGTAGTTTATGTAGATGAAGGATTGAATGATGGAATGGATGGAAAGACTAGTAAACTAATTGAACCAGACGAAATGTATGAACAGACGAAACTGAATGAACGGACAGAGTGAATAAAACGGATAGAATAGATGGTACAGATGAGGGCTCGATTTCAAGCGCCTTACTGAAAACCACCATATCACACTACCACGCTTACTCTCTCCCATACACCACCACTCAATTAGAACACAGCGATACTGTGACACATTCGGTATAGCTGTTCTCATACTAACACCCGCCACATATTTCACACCATCCTAATTAAACACAGCTAGCTGAGCACACACTGCTAGCAAAAGTGTCTCCTCAGGCCTAATGCAGCCAGAAATCAGTCTGGGTATCAACCCACCAGAATGAACACATATTCCTGACCTCCCAACCACCACACCTACCGCCAAGAAGCAGCTATTATGCAAGTGCCACACCAGCTGCACACATATCCGGTGCACCCACGCACCTTATGACTCTCTCTCACTCTCTCTCTACTGACTTGAACTATGGTTCCCGAGGGCGTTCAACCTACCAGCGCCTTGAGATCATACCAATGATACATAAGGTGCTATATAAATGCAAAGTAACATAACATAACATAATAGCACTCAGATCGTTTTGATGGTCAGTGATATAATCCAAGATCTCCACTGCATGCTTTATCAATGACTGTGTGTTAAGTAACATACACTTAATTGATTGAGAGCAACCACTATCCCTAATGGCTTCTACTGATTGCTTTTTACATCCTTCCACGATGGCCCTGCCGTATCTTCAAGGTGAGTGCCCTGAACCGTGGAAGTGTATTTGCTTGCACCAACAGGGGTTAATAAATTAGCAAGCATATCCGAGCCATAACAACGTCTGGCTGGTTATGGATCACCCTCAAGCCTGGCACTGTGGTTTATGCTTTATCTGATGTCAACTCACACATACCCAACGTGTCCGCCATCGTGGGAACAGCATGCTTACTTATGATCTTTTCTTTCAGCGCATTCAACCTGGGAAGCACAGCGTCCCTGTCCAGACTCTTACCCACGCGAGCTGCAACACAGGTGTCTTGGCCAACTTTGCTCTGTGATAACGCCGGCATAGGGATTTGTTCTTCCGCACCCAAATCCTCCTCCAAGTGCATAAGAATGCTAATTGTACCAACTACGCCAGTAGAGGGTGGGGGTGTTAAAGCCATTCACAAATATTTCTGTAAAAAGCTATTCGCTCTAGCTGACTTAATCGTAGGACTTCAGGGAGATCAGGTGTGGTAATACACCCCCGCAACTAGACCTTCAATATCAATCTCGCACCCAGCTATGAAAGGCATATTGTCACACAAAAAAGGTCTAACATTATGAGGGCTTAAGGTAAAACACCAACTAGAAGGTATAACTTGTCCGACATGCGATACTCACCACACTATCCCATGCTACTCTCCGCCTGGGGAGTCCCAGGTACCTCCAACCACTGCTGCCTCTCTCCCTATAACTGATCTCCACAGTGGAATTCACCACACTCTCTCCAACTCAATGGAATCCACTGCACTGTCTCCAATTTAGGAGATGCAACAACAGTGCTCAAAGACAGGCCAGAACTCCCAACAACTGTCCCCCTCCCAGTGTTCAGCTAGTCCCAGGTGCAATCCTCCATGCATCCTACTTGCAAGGAGGTGACATAACAGGCACGCCCCACAACTTCAACTACTATCTCCCATTAAAGGGAGACCCCCTGGCTTGCCACTGGTCCTAATTCCCCTTCCACTATGTAAATGTCCATACAACCAGAGTAATGGACCCAAAACATGTGGAGTCATGGGTGTCTCTCCAGCCTAAAGTGAGACTTTTACTGTGGAAGAAATGCTTGCGCCTGTGGGTCTCAGGAAGCTTGGAGAGGCAATCTCCCTCACTGACAGGTTTAACATGTCTAATTCCTTTAGGTGATCGTGCACCCTCAGGGGACGTTATCCTGACATTTCAGGATGAACAAATATGCAGATCCTAAGATAGACACATACGTCCAACAGGTGCACGCACAGCACCATGTTTTATTTTATTTTTGTACCTGTACCATTCATTGTGAATGACTCTGGAAGAATGTGCCATTAAAGGACTCTGATGGCATCGGCATGCAAGAGCCGCAAAGGTTCACCAGTGAGCCCTTGTTAGCTCTGCGCTCATTTACTAGGCAGTACTTTCAGGGTCTTCACCTGTTGAGGCATGCCATGGTTACTTTGTTTCTTTCTTTCATTGTTTATTTTTTAACAAAATGTGAGTTTTTCTATATTAATGTTTTACTTTCCTGCGCATGTGATGTCGCTGAACGTCCTGCCAATAAGCACAGCGTTCCTGTTTTTATGAACCAAGTAAGAAAAATAAAGCCTTTTGAACAAGTTAATAACAAAAAGTGTTTAGAAAATCCAGTCTAGCTACATAATAACACTGGTCATGCTTGCTTTATCAAAGATGCCCAATACAGAATGGCAAACCAAAATAGGAAATGGCTAGACTGGCTGCACCAACATTCCAGTCCAGCCATGTAAAAACACCTCTCATGCTTCCTTTATCAAAGATGCCCAATACAAAATGCCATGCCACATTAAGAAATGGATAGACTGGCTGCATTAAAATGCCAGTCTAGCTACCGTGAAGGCATCATGAAGCAAGACACAGACAACAGATTCAAAGTTCCAAATCAAATGCTTTATTAAATCAATGTCAAAATGGTTGAAGGCTTAACTTGCCCTATGCTAAGGTGGGATTTCCCAAATGAACAAAACTACGGAAAGTCTGAGTCAAACAGTCCAACCTAAAAATCTGTCTCCAAAACCTATCCTTGCCCTCACAAGTAAAGCTAAACAATGTGTAGTGATGTCAGTAATCAAAGAAATGGTGATCAAAGAAAGTTGTGAGCTTCTTCCAGCTCTTAGCTTCCTCTCCAGCTCCCCTTCCCCAAGTTCAAGAAAGTTCCACAAATCCTTGAGGTTCCCTTCCCCAAGCCCAAGTTCAAGACAATACAGTTCAAAAGGAAAGGGTCTTGCAGTTCATCAAGTCTCAGGGTTCCCTTCCCCAAGACTTTACTGTAGCAATGTATACTTGTTTCAGTTTCCCAATGTTCAACACAACTCTAGGTCAACTTGACCCTCCTTCTGGATTGCATCAACAGTTCACATACAGTGCTCCTTCGTGGTTTGTTCTACCATGTCTCTGGCTTTCACAATTTTAGGGCTCCCTGGTCTAGGCGCACTTGTCAGACCACACGGTCCACCCATCACAGGTTGCGCAACCAGGAACCCTATGCTCTTAAGTCCACACAGGTTCTTTTGCATTTGCTCGTGTATAACAATTCACATTCACTTAGTTTCTCCTTGTCGGCCTCTCAGCTTTATGTGCCGGTTCTCACTCTCCTGACTTCCCCTGGTTAGCCTCTTGGCTTTGTCATAACGTGTCACACATCTCATGGCAGTCTTGGGCCTTGCCGCACTGTATCCATTCATAAAGATCACTCTGCAGTGGTCTTATTTGTTCCCCACCTCTCTGTCATATTCTTTCATACATGCGTTCTTATTTCATAGACTGCTTTGAAATGGACACTCTCCCTTTTTACTTTCATCAGCTAATAGCTTTGCTCATAACATTTTCACAGTTCAGTATTCAGTATGCAAGATTTAGCTTTGCTTCTAGTGTTCATTCAATTCACCATTCAATAGTGTTTTCCATACATTCTGTATTCAAAAGAGTGCATGTTTCAGGCTCTTAACATTGCGCTCTGCCCCTACTAGACCACCCTTTTTCCCGCTGGTGTCTGGCCAGCTCACCGGTTTTTGCAACGTTTCACAACCTCTGCTTAATGCGGCATCGGCTGTGCATTCCCTGGGGAAATACTGTTGCTTCTCTCACCTGTTACAAGGCTCTGCGTGCACATTCCTTTCTGTGGGCAGAGCAGCGACCTCTGGGTACGTGAGCGGCTTGATCTTCCGAAGTGGTTGCTTCACTTCTAGTATTTTCGCTGCCCCTCTGCTCTTGCCTGCCGTCTTGCTGCTGCTCCCTCTCTGCTCTGCCTTGCCTAGTGCTCCAGCCTCCAGGCGGCATGCTGGTCTCCTTCCTGCAACGCGCCACCGCTCCTGCTTCCCGCAGCGCCACCACTCCTGCTTCCCGCCAGCATGTTTCTCCGGTCTCTCTCTTCTCTGAACCGCTCGCCTTCTTATACTCATGACAATTACTAAATTACATCAGGTGTGGGTCGTTTGGTCTAAGTGCCTGACCATAGTTAAGAAGACATGCCTGGTCTCTACCACACTATTCATGCATCTTCCACGTCTCAGTACCAGAGTGGTGAAATAACCCACTAGTGCTCACCCCTCTTAGTTGCCTCTTCCTCGTCCCAGTACTGTCATAGGTATAGTGTGGGGAAATGAGGGGAGATGCTTGGCAATATCCCATAAAGGCCAGAATAGGGTTAGGTTGGTTTTCAATAGGGAAAGGGGGATACCATGTCCCACCCTTAAACCTTCTCTTCCTCACCCTCTTCCTAGTGCTTCTAGAGTGGTAACATATCTGGGCATTTTCTGGTCAGTGGTATAGGGATAGCAATACCCCATAACTGCTCCTAGGATAGAGGATACTTCCTGAAAGTGAAATGCGGAATACTGCATCTCACCTGAGGACACCTCCTTCCCAATCCCGAAGGACCCTCCACCCAGGTGATCCTCCCTTGCTTCTCCACACCCAGGGCCAGGATCCAAAAGCGATGGCCTTTCCCTGGCTACCTGAGAAGAGGATCCATGGGGAGTAGATGAGAATACCCTCAGGTTTCTCATACTACATAATAACATGTATCATGCTTGCTTTCTCATAGATGCCCAGTTAAAAATGCCTTGCCCTCCCGGTAGCCCCCACCACCTTGCACACACACACACAATCAATGTGAGTCATGGGGGAGGCCCCCCAGTGCTCCCCATCCGAGGCCTAGGCGGCAAGCATGGTATTGTTTTACTGGGCATCTATCATAGATTCTCAGTAGGAAAATGCTGTGTCTGGTCCCTGGTTCTCCAGCGCCTCAGATGCACACAATGCAATGTCTGCATGAGAGGCCCTGGGGGGCCCAGGGGTTAGGCATGGTATTTTTACTAGGCATATATCATAGTTGCCCAGTAAAACAAATACCATGCCTGCCCTCTTGACCCCCAGCGCCTCACACAGGGACCTGATTTTGGCTAGTGGAGAGGGCGGTTGTGCAACAATGGCATTTTAAAATGCCATTGTTGCACAACTGCTCCCCAGTCCCCTTCACCTACCAAAATCAACTCCAGCACAAACGCACACATTCACACAACATTCACAAGCAGCATGCACTTGCTCATTCACACACACTCCCATAATCATACACTCACTCATTACACACAACGCAAGCATACGCACACATTTAAATTAACGTAACTTCTGCCACGGTCCTAAAATTTCCTCCCAGCAATCCAGCTCCTGCATATCACGAAGAGGAACCAGGAAGCAAAGAACGATTCCTGGTTCCTGCACATGTGCAAGAGCTGGAGCGCTGATCACGAAGCAGTTTGTATGTGTGGGGAGGCGCAGGAGCGGCCCCTCACACATACACACATACACACATAAACACATGCACACATGCAGTTCCCCAGCCAGCATCCCCACTAGGCCTTGCAAGGCTGGGGAAGCAAAATGCCCTGTCTTTGTATGGCCTATTGGACATGAACGGCAGAGGAACCGAAATGTCAAACGGAAATTGCGTTTCCCATTGACGGTTCAAGCCAGCCCAAGAGCACTCCTTCAGCTGCAAAAAGCATCTTTGGGAGCACTCAGTGTTTACACTTGGCCAGCTCCGCAGCTCCTCTATAATGGGTGAGGGTGCTGGTGAGTCGGTGCCCCCACGCCGCTTATGGACCAGCCACCACTGGCACATCCTCAATGAATCTATGCACAGGGTCAGTGCAGCTGAAGATGAAATACTGTTGAACTGCACTGTTGATAATACAGTGATTTTTATCAGAGGGGTCCATAGACACACCCTACAGTAGAAGGCTTCCAGGGTAGCTCAGCGGCTGTTAATCTTATGACCTTTTGCAATTCCTTATAAAAAAAACAGGTGCTATAGAAAGTATTCGGCCAGGGGAAGGGTTGGGCAGGCAGCTTGCTTATATTCAGCGGGGGGAGGGAGGGATTTCTGCCCCCATAGTAAAAATCAAAAGTTGGCACCCATAAGCCCTTCATTTAGTTTCCTAATAACAGGTGTTAGCCCAATTTTTTTAAAATTGTTTTTAGCTGATATAATCAATTTTTACAATTTTTACAATTTAATTTAACACATAAAAAAAACGAAAACGAAAAGAGAAAAATAAAATAAAAAGGAAGAAATCTGAATTAGATACATTCCCACAAATAGCAGCATATTAATTTTAAAAAAGATGCCAAATTCACATCATAATATAAAACAAATTTTTGAATTAACATCTAAACATAATATAATTTTTAGTTTTTATTTGTATCAGGAAATATTGCAGTCAAAAATTGCACAATCGATATGCGAACTGTTAATTTAGAATTATTAAAAAGATGTTGCCATATCACACTTGTTTCCATGTTATCATACAACAGTGCACATTCTTTTTTAAAATGAATTCTCCTAACATTAAATAATCTAGGACAAACCGTTAAACAATGCTCTAACGTTTCTTTTGAAGCCTTATTTTCACAGAATCGACAATAAATTAATTATTTCGGTATTCATTTCCTTCTCACCAAGACCTCTCTAGTCAGCCATAGATTCAGCCTGAACCTGAGATATTGATTACGCAGTCTAGTCACAGGACACGGACACTTGATAATATAGTCTGCCATTGTGCGGAAATGCTTGTGTATAAATGGGTTCGACCAGAAATCTTTGTAGTTTAGGCACGAATTATGGTTGACTATCCAATCATTTTGGTACAGTTTAGTTTTAGCACGTTCAGGGTTGGTCAGAAGTAAATCTAAGGACATTGAAGCATCAGCTAATGCCTGTAGTGTGTAATCACACCACCTTTTGGTAAAGGTCTTATCCCGTGCCAGGAGATGTTCAGCCATAATTCCCAGTAAATTACATGTTGATAAACCTACAATGCATTTTCCAAGTAAGGCAACCATTCTCCATTTTACTTGTACTTCAAGTGAAAGTAGGCCAAGTTCATGCCTAATTAATAGTAGTGGCACAGATGCAGGTACATTCAGTAGTTGTTTCCAAAACCGTGATTCAAGTTTTTGCCAGTTGATGTTTTGAGGCAGAAAGGAGTCAATCCCATACAACAACCCAGGAATCACCTTCTGTTGGTAGAATGTCATAATATGAGTTAAGGTGAATTTCCCAAATTCGCCCTTTAATACTTTTGCTTGGCATATTAGAGACTGAAGTTTATTACACATGCCTAGTTCAATAACTTTGTTGGACAAGGAGTCCACAATACTTACTCCCAAATATTTGTACTGATGAACTTTGACTAGACATTCTTTTTTAAGGTACCAATTGTATGATTTTATTCTGGTATTTTTGTGAGGTCGGCACACCATAATCTGCGTTTTTTGGACATTGATGATCAAGTTGTTACTGGATACATACTGATCCAGTTTATTAAGCAAACGTTGAAGACCCGTTGGAGTTTGGGATATAAGAATGAGATCCTCAGCATAAAGTAGATGCGAAATTCTGTGTCTCAGTGTCACGAAGCCCAGACCGCAATTCTTCACCTAGGTCAAGCAGAAAAAAATTGAAAATTGTTGAAGCTAATATGCATCCTTGTGTTATGCCTCCATAAGTATGAAGAATTACAGAAAATGTTCCTGCTAAAGTACTGAAGTATTTGAGTGGTGTCTCATAATCAAGGATAATATGGAGGTGGGACAGTTGAGCTGAGTGAGTTTGCAATATAGAATTTGATGATCAATAGAATTAAAAGCAGAACGGAAATCTATGTATGCTATGTAGAGGACTTCATTTTTGATGGCATATTTCGATTTTAACATATTCAATACCATCAAATTCGGGCTGGTACCCAGTCCTGCTATGAATCCCGTTTGAAATGGGTCATGGAGTTGGTTCACAAAAGTCCATTCATTAAAGTCCCTTAAAATAAATTGAGTAAAGATTGTTCCCGCAGCATCTAATAGAGCTATTGGTCTATAGCTAGCTGGTAGAGTTTGGTCCCCCTTTTTATAAATTGAGACGATTATTGAATGTTTCCACAATGCCGGGAGAGTTTGTGTTACTTTGATTAGCGTAAATATGTTAAATAATATATTGGACCATAACTCTGGATGTTTTTTGAATATCCCATTAGATAAACCATGTGGACCCCAAGGTCCTGACTTACTGATTTTGTTTATGTAAAATTTGATGTCGTCTAAGTCAAATTTTTGATAGAAATGCCCCCAACATTGAATTGGATTAACAACATTATTTGGCGGGACTGCATAGAGTTTTAGAAAATGAGTGCTCCAATCCTGTTCAGTGACATTATTAGCTTGTACAATGGCTTGTGAATGGTGCACTGTCTGATTTAAAAGAAACCAAGTAACAGCCATGCTCTTGGAATGAATTGATGACAACATACTTTCTCCGTCGAGCTGATATCTTTTAGCCTTAGTGACTTTTAGCCAGTTTTTATATTTGGTCTTAAAATTGGCTAAAAATGGAGCTCTCTCTGTAGGTGACATTTTGAGGATTTCTCTTTTTTGCTGATGAAATTCTGCCTTCCTAGCTCAAGTAGCCGCATCATACACATGTAGTTTCGGTCGCAAAATTTGATGACTAAACAGACCTTTACTATTACTTGAGCTTTGGAAGTGTTGTAACATATCCAAATAAACAGGCTGCGTTTCAGACAAAACCCCTCGGTGATTACAGCATTGTAAAGCTAAATGCTCATTCTAGGAAGTCAACGATTTAACAGACCATCATAGGTGGTTGCCACTGTTATTAACCATTAATTTATCATGCAGATGGTTCTTCTGTGTGGCTGCAATGGAATTCACACTTGGCCATTGGGTTATGGGTTGATTGTGGTCACTATGCTTGTTTTCCAGAATACAAAACTTAGTTATACAGTGGAACATTTGCGTATTCACATAGATAAAATCAATTGTTGAACAACTACTACCACGCTGCCAAGTGGGTCGTGTGGGAATATCGGACAGAAAAGCTCAATTTAATCTAATCAAATTAGGATTAGATGCAAAAGCTACCCATTCTCAATCTGGAATTGTTTTTGGAGGCATATTCAATTGTACACTCAAGATTAAAGTCTCCCGCAATTATAATTTGAGAGACTGTTGTGTCCATTGCTATTGGGTTAAATAATTCACCAAGTGTTTTTTGTGAACCTGCCATCCGATATTCCCACAGGATTCCAATACACGTTAATTAAACCATACGTGTCATTGTGAATTTTCACTTTGACTAATTGCATGAATTAGTTTCGTGTTGCCCATTCTTCTGCACAAGTACCGTGTCCTATTTTGATGGCTATAAGCAGACCAGATGATGGCTTGCCTTGAGATACCTTGACTGCTGGATTCAAAAATAAATCATAATTGTCCCACACCGGGACTGACACTAGCCAAGTCTCTTGAAGCACAAGTATATCATATTGTGTCATGTGACTGTCATTGTTGTTTATCAGATGGGAAAATCCTCTAGTATTGCAACTTAATAGTGAAATATTTCGAGATTTGGGGAACTGTGCTAGTTAGGAGGAGTTAATAGGCATACTGCATGTGCAGTCGGCCATTTTACACGGTGAAGTGCTTGATTTAGGTACAACAGAGTTGGAACAAGGAATTCTAGGTTGGTATTGTATTTTAATTCCAATCTCACTGCCCACTGTTGATTCTGTACTAAGTACAAAACCCAGCATTAGCAGTTCCTTTTTGGCCAGCCAGATGATATTTTGGACCAGCCTGTAATTCATCCAAATCCGTACACACTGTAAGTTAGTTTTCACTGGGAATTCCACCAGCACCAAATTGGTGGAGGTGATGTCTTCCAGCATCGGTATGTCGGAGAAGATGGCCAAAATTGACCGACTGTTCAGGTCGTATTGTACAGAAGGTCTCTGTTTACAAGCCAACTTCAATGAGAAATTGGCCGAAAACTTCTTATTACGACTTTTAAGGGGGCCACTAATTGCCAATTTGGCAGGTAGCTCTGCAGCGACAGGGGCCCTTACTAGATTAGAATTAGTGCCAATGGCGGCTTGAATTATTTGGATGATTTCAGGTGCAACCTGAGTTAGCAAAGCATTTTTGCCATTTGGTAGAGTTAGACTGTCTTTCTCTATGTGCCAAATTAAATCAAGCTTCTGTTGATTTGAAACCGTATCAGATGCCACCTTTTCTGTTATTTTTTCTAGATAATAGTCTGTGTTACCCACCGGTATCATCTTATTGGCTACGACCCACGGCAACTGGATCCCGTTTCCCCTTTTGTCTTTGAAAGAGACACTTTTAGTGTTACCCTTAGCTGGGGTTCTCGAGGCAATGAGAGAGCCATTAGAAGGAATTACAACAGGTTGACTGCTCATGTAAGCATCAACTGCTTTCCTTATCTCTTGACAGTGGTAATCCCTAATATTAGAGGCTGAATTTGAGTCTTCATTCATGGGGAATTTAATGGGGAATTTAACGGGCACAGCAGGATGGAGTCTAGCCACTTTAGAACTTTCATGCGTTTGTTGCAAGGCTGCTTGCTTGACTAGAGCGTCTAAACGGGCATACAACGCGGGCCGACTAGAGGGATCACCCTCTGGTCTGCTCGCTTTGTTGGAATTCATAAGCTGATATTTCTTAGATATAGCTTGAGCAGTCGCTATAGAATTTTTGGTTGGTAAACTCAGCCTTTTGATGTAGCACCTTTTTTTTGTTGTATTGGGCTAATTTTTTGACAACTTAGAGTGTGAACCAACAGGTGATTTTGTGCTATGTCTAGCATTTTTTGAGACACAATTTAATTGTACAAAGCTAAAGCAGATTTGTGCTTTAAATTTTGTGTCTAACCACCACCTGTAGTGACAAGTGACTTGCTCAGTGCGCACGCGCTGTTGCACACAGACTGCTGCCTTTGTAGTTCATATACAAGATACAACCAAACAAAAGGCAGTTAATTGTGTCACAATTGGTTGTATTTAGCCAGGCTGAAAGGTGACCTAACACATGGTCTGTGTTATAGCAACTAAATTGTGTTACCTATTTAGTTGCTATAAAAAGTTTCTTGAATGTTAGAAGCAAACTATACTCAGTAAAATGGATTTCAAAAAATCAAAAAAAGTTTAAATGCATGACTATGAAATGCATGAACAGCTAAATAAATAAAAGCTGTAGTTATGTTCTATTTTTGTATGCACTCTCAATTGCCTACTTGAGTACTATTACATACAAAAGATATTCGAGTGTATGTTACATGACAGAATTACTTCAGGTTTACAGCAATAAGATAGTAGACCCTAGAAATACAGTCATCGGGTCAGCCCCCCCTTGTACCTCGCTTTCACAATTGGTGTCAATATCATGAATGATTTTGCTGACTTGTGGAATTGTGTTGAAGACAGATTTGGCCCCTAGAGGTATTGACCCTACAGGTTGAAGGAACTGAGGGACATCAATCTCTGTGCTCGTTGCCACCGTACAGGTAGTCAGAGCCGGAGCCATGACTGGCTGAGTTAGACATTTGCCTCGTAATTTGTGAGTAATTTTTTGTTGCCATAGAAGCAATTTTTCAATTTGGGTCGCTTGACTATTTACTTTGCTGTTAAGCGTGTCAAATAACTTAAGCAAAGTGGATAGAGAAAGTTGCATGGTATTCAACGCAATTTTCATCAAGGTATGGCTACTTAATGCAGAATTAGCGACATCCGCTTTTCTGCAGGGCACCGAGGAGGTAGTAGGTGAGCTCGGCAGAGGCACTTCTACTGATTTCACTTGGACAACCACAGGTGTTGACACCGGTAGAGCACAAGCTCGACGCGGCGTAGGTACACAAAATGATACGTGAGTGCTAGAGTTGTCTGAACTAATACTGGAAAACATTACTGGTGATGTGGACAAATTGCCGGAAAGAAGCTGCGCAGAAAACAAGAATTTTATACATTTAAATCAATTATGACAGCATCAGAACCCCCCCCCCCCCTTCAGAGGTGATCATGTTTGCTTCAATTGGAGCTGTAAAGGGTACAATATTCAAAAGACTATTGTCAGTTATTGATATATTCAGTTTCGGATGTTCCACAGGTGATTCATGAACAGCCTTTAACTGAATAATTGGCACGTGATCCTTATGTTGGGCCAGAGCTTAAGGACCAACTTTCACAGAAGGAACAAAAGAAGCAAGTCTGGAAGTACTCACTGCATTTCGCACGAGAGCAGCATCTGTAACGTTGAAAGGATCTGTGCAGAAGTCTTAGTTACTTACCTGTAACTGTATTTCTCCAGCATTGGTATCTTTCATAGATTCAGATGCTTGAATATTCCCCGTCGTCAGACTGGGAATCCTCGGTGATAAATTTAATAATACATTTTTTTTTTTTTTTAAATATATACACATTGCTACCTAGCAGTGCATGTACATAGCCCATTATGGCCTATGAGTCATTCCATTGTGTAGTCCCTCCACCTCACTTTGGTCCTTTATGGCCCCAGCCAATGAGGTGGCAGGGCTTAAGCTCCGCCCCCGGCAGCCATCTTTAGATTTTGAACCGTAGAGATTACAGTATGATGGATGCCGAGCCTAGAAGCAGCCTCTCAGGGGAGGCGGGCGGGCGCATGTGAATCTATGAAAGATACCAATGCTGGAGAAATACAGTTACAGGTAAGTAACTAAGACTTCTCCAGCATTGGATCTTTCATAGATTCAGATGCTTGAATAGAATACCAAGCAGTTAAAACATGCCACCATTATATATATATATATATATATATGCATAAATACAGAAAAAACATATTTCTGATCAAACCTTTACCATGCAGCAACACAACGGTTACATACTTCGGGAAAGGTGGGAAAAGAGGCTGGTCCTACCTTATACAAAGAGATGGCGGAGCACTGCCTGTCCAACTGCAGCTTCTTTGTTGGTATCTTCAGCTAGGCAGTAGTGTTTGGCGAAAGTATGCAGAGTGCTCCACGTAGCGGCTCTGCATATGTCCTTCAATGCCACCCCTGCGTGGAATGCTGTTGACGCCGCCCTTCCTCTGGTGGAGTGCGCAGACGGTGGTCTAGTTAAAGGATCGCCTTTCAACTGATGGCAGTGGGTGATGCAGGACGATACCCAGCGTGCCAGACTTTGTTTAGATATATGCTGACCCTTGGTACGGCCAGAGAAAGAAATGAATAGCCGGTTTGAGGAGTGGAACTCCTTGGTTCTTTGCAAGTAAAACTTCAACACTCTAGCAACGTCTAGAGAATGTAATGTTCTTTCCGCTTCAGAAGCGTGATTCTGGAAGAAGGTTGGTAAAACAATGCGCTCAGTGAACGACATCTCCGAAAGTACCTTGGGGAGGAACTTCGGGTGAGGCCTTAAGATGACGCGGTCCTTCTGGAACAAGGTAAACGGGGGTTCAGAAGACAAAGCTTGTAACTCACTGATCCTTCTGGCTGATGTGATGGCTATCAGGAAAGATGTCTTCCAGGACAAGAATTTCATTTCGCATCTGTGAATGGGTTCGAAGGGAGGTTGCATGAGGGCTGTTAAGACGGTGTTGAGGCTCCATTCCGGAACTGGTGTAGGTGTAGGCGGATAAGTACGCATCAGTCCTTTCAGGAAGATTTTAACCGCTGGTAAGGAAAGTAAGGTTTGCGTCTCCGTGGTTACTGTGTAAGCCGCTATGGCTGACAGATGGACCTTGATAGAGGACAGTGAGAGCCCTGACTTAGCCAGGTGCAACAAGTAGGGCAGAATCTGATTAACCGAGGCCGTGAGGGGATCGATTGCAGAGGTCTCGCACCATTTGGAAAACCTGGTCCATTTCCTGGTGTAGGTGACTTGCGTGGACGGGGCTCTAGCGGCCCTGATGATATCCCAGCATTCCGATGGTAACTTTAGGTGCATCAGTTTGCGCTGTTCAGGAACCATGCTTTGAGAGACAGGCTCCTCGGGTCATGGTGGAGGACCTTGCGGTTCTGTTGCGTCAGTAGATATTGATGCGTCTTGAGACGAATCGGGGGTTGACAGGATAGGTGCCTCAGCGTCGGGTACCAGACTTGCCGTGCCCAATCCGGTGCAATTAAAATCAAAGAACAATCCTGTTCTTTTACCCTGCGAAGTACCCTCGACATGAGGGGAATGGGTGGGAAGGCATAGAGGAACTTCCCCGACCAATTCACTGAGAACGCGTCTCCCAGTGATTGGTGCTCCGGGTATCTTGAAGCAAATCTCTTGCATTTTTTGTTGTTCCTGGTGGCAAAAAGGTCGATCTGTGGATGGCCCCATAAGGCAAATATCCGTTGGGTTTCTTTTTCGTCCAGCTCCCACTCGTGGGACGCTGAGTATTCTCTGCTTAGCCTGTCCGCTAGGACATTGTCCACTCCTGGAAGATGCTCTGCCCTGATCTGCACCCCGTAGTGCAAGGCCCATGCCCAAAGCTGTTGGGCTTCTTGCGACAGGATCTGTGACCTCGTGCCTCCCTGCTTGTTTGTATAGTGCATGGAGGTCGTGTTGTCTGTCTGGACTGTAAGAACTTGGCCAGCTATAACCGGTAGGAAGGCTTTCAGCGCCAACCTTACGGCCCTGAGCTCTAACACGTTGATGTGGAGCTGGGACTCTTGTGTCGACCAAGAGCCCTTGGTTTGGAGGCCCGAAAGATGAGCGCCCCAACCTGATAAGGAAGCATCCGTCCTCAGCAGAAGGGTCGATGTCGGTGCTTGAAACGGCATCCCCTGCAGAAGATTCCTCGGAACATTCCACCATCGAAGGGCCTTGTGCAACGTCGATGGAATCCATTGGTGGTCCAGAGCTTCCTGCACAGGTCTCATGCGAAGCCTGCAGTTCGGTATGAGGAATATGCATGATGACATCATGCCCAATAGGGATTTGTAAGAGCGTACGGATGTTGTCTCTTTCTGTAGGAAGTTTGAAGTTGAGCGTAGAATCGCTGCTATTCTTTCTGCGGATGGCCTCACTCTGGGAATGCTGGTATCGAGTTCGGCTCCCAGGAAGAGAGCTACCTTGCTGGGAATAGGGCAGGATTGTGTCTGGTTTATGGAGAAACCTAACTCTTTTAGGAGGTTGACAGTCCTCGACACTGCCGAGCGAGCCTTTGCAGCGGAACTTGCCTTTATCAGCCAATCGTCCAGGTATGGAAAAACGTCCGTTCCTGCCCTCCTGAGACTTGCTGCTACCGGCGGCAAGCATTTTGTGAAAACTCTCGGAGCCGATTTTAGGCCGAACGGGAGCACTCGAAACTGAAAGTGAAGCTCTCCCACCGTGAACCTGAGGAACTGCCTGTGCGCTGGATGGATCGGTATATGGAAGTATGCGTCCTCCAAGTCTAAAGTGGCTAGGAAGTCGTGCTTGTTTAACCAAGGTAGCACCCCTTGTAAAGCTACCATCTTGAATGTTATGCGCTTGATAAATTTGTTGAGTGCCCTCAGGTCCAAGATGGGTCTCCATTGACCGTTTTTCTTTCTGACGAGGAAGAATCGGGAGTAGAAACCTTTTCCCCTCTGAGAATAAGGGACTGGTTCTACTGCTGCCTCCTGGAGCAGTTTTTGCACTTCGGACATGACCTGTGTTAGCATATGCACTTTGCGAGATGTTGGAGGCAGGGAAGGAGGTTGGTCCAGAAATTCTAAGGTGTGACCCTTTTGGATCACCTGTAACACCCATTTGTCCGATGTAATTGATTGCCAGTGCTGGAATAACTGGCTCACCCTTCCCCCCACCGGGGTGTGGTGAAGAGGGGAAAAACATTGGTCGTCAGTTTTGTTTGCCTTGTGACTTCCCTTGGGCGGAGCCACGTCTGCCTCTATGGGCGTATCTGTTGGATGACTGATATTTATTGTCTTGGTAAGTGCCGCCTTGTGCTTTTTGACCATACGAGGAACGACCGTATCCTCTGAACTTGGAAGATGAGCCTCTAAAGAGACGAAAAGACCGATGGTCCTTACTTTTGTCCTTTAAAGAACTGATGGCTCTGGCTGTGTCTGTGTCTGTCTTGATTCCCTTCAGATGATCGTCTATCTTCTTTCCAAAGAGATCTTGTCCATCAAACGGCATGTCTAATATCTGCGCCTGGACTTCAGGTCTAAAGTTAGTAGCCTTCATCCAGGCTTGCCTTCTGAGCACTGTGCCGTGCGCCATCTGCCTAAAGCCTGATTCGACCACATCAACCGCTGCGTCGAGCATGTGATCCGATGTTGCTTCACCATCCGCGATTATCGATTTTGCCTCCTCCTGGAGCTCTGGTGGTAATTGTTTCGCCAATTTGGACATGCGGAGCCAAAGCTCGCGATCGAACCTTGCGGTCATGGCCAGCGCATTGCCCGCTCTGATTGTAAGCGATGCAGAAGATGATACTTTCCTGCCCATGGCTTCCAGTTTACGTCCGTCCTTATCCGGTGGTGCCGACAACGGTGAGGAGGGGTTGGCGAGTTTCTTTCTGGCCGCCACTGTGATAACCGAGTCTGGTTTCGTATGACCTCTCAAACAAAGAGGTGCCGAATCCGGAGCTTTATATTTCTTTTCTGGTCTGGACACCAGCGCCGGAGTCGATAAGGGTGTGGATAGGATCTTGGATCCGGAATCCCAGATGGTATCGAGGAGAGGAATTCTGGTAACTGTCCTCCTTCGTTTGTCCCTGTGCTCATAGAGCACTGATTTCCTTTCCTCAGAAGAAACCTGAATTTTAAACAATTCTGCGGCTTTACCTATAATGGTGTGGAAAGAGACGAGATCATCAGGCGGTGAGGCCTTGCCCGGCGAGTCTCTCTTCCTTGGCTTCTCGACTACGTAGTCATCCCACTCACTGGATGCGTCTGGCTCCTGTGTTATTTCTCCTTCTTCTGGTTCTGAGAATTCTCTAAAAGGATCCTCCTGCCAGTCTGATACCGAAATGGTGGACGGTACCATAGTGGGGTCCACATCCGGAGATCGCGGTCTGCGCGATGACTGTGGCGACGGGACTCTTGTAGGTGAAGCACTGTGGGTGCTGCTCCTTGGTCTTCGAGCAGGTTCTGGTGATCCCATCCGTTTTTGCGGTCTACTCCTGTGAGGAGAACAACCAGATGTGCCTGGAATCGGAGATGACTCTCTAGGAATAATTCCTGATTCTATGGGATCAATCGGAATTTGCTTCTCCTTTTGCCGCCTGTAAAATTCTTCTACAATCCTCTGCACGGATAACATGAGTATCGGGTCATGAGGGTATTCGGATTCTCCCGTGGACGGTTGCCAAGGAGGGCTGTATTGTTTAGGTAAGGGACCGGTGGACTCTTCCATCACTTCCGCATCAGAGAATTCTTCCTGAAGAATTACATCCGGAAGTTCTGTCATGTGACCCAAAGGTGAAAATTGCTGTACCAGTGGTTCAGTTTCAGTATTCTTCTCAATGACATTGCTTTCAATGACAGGAGTTTCAAATGTGGAAGGTCGCAATTCCTCCGTAATTTGCGGTGCTATCTTCGTCAACAAACATCCCGTATGAGATTTCGTCGACGACTGAGATTTTCCCGTCGACGAGGGCTTCGCCGGCGACGACTGAGATTTTCCCGTCGACGAGGGCTTCGCCGTCAACGACTGAGATTTTCCCGTCGACGAGGGCTTCGCCGTCGACGACTGAGGGTTTGCCGTCGACGAGAGCTTCGTTGACGAATGTGGAGTGCATTTCGTGGACGACTGCGTCATGGATGAATGCTTCGTGGACGAGTGGTGTTTGCTCGTCGACGATTGCTTCGCGGTCGACGTGTCCGATGACGATGATCTTATTGTCGACGATCTCTTAAGCGTGGTCGTCGTCGTTGCTGGTTTCGTCGACGGTATGGCCGATGACGGGCCTTTACCTTTCCCATCATTCGTGGGCGGTTTCCCCGCCGACGACTGCCCCCCCCCCTTTTTTGCAAACTCCTCCTTACCTCTGGAGGCAGATTTTGCAGACTTCTTCTGGCTTGGTAAGTCAACTGGAGGCAGAAAGGGTATCAATTCCAGCTTCCTCTTTTTGTACTTGGGAGAGGAACTCCTTTCCACTGGTTTGTCTCTCAGATGGAGTGCTGGATTGGACAGGAGCTATTCTGACAGACTCTTCGTCCGAAGATTGATCCCTGGATTCCAGGTAAGAAAGGAGTCTTCTATGCCTGTCATGAAGGGTCTTGGTGGAAAAAGTTCTACAAATCTCGCATTTTTTAATGTCATGTGGATACAGACAATAAATGCAATGCTCGTGGGGGTCTTTGTTGTAAACCAATTTCTTTTTGCACCTCGTGCAGTCCCTGAACAGGGAAGGCTTCCTGACAGCCTGAGGTGCCTCCATTTCTGAAGAGAAGTTCAGTCGACGATTTTGAGAGGAAAACAACAAGTTTTGTCTCCCAGGTTAAATGGAAACAAAGCCCCTGAGAAGGGGAACAAAATGGAATATATTTACTAAATATATTCCACACAAAAGTAGAAAGAATTTGAAAAAGCTCAGAGAGCTTGAGGATTCCCTGTGTCTGTTAGACTGCGGTGAAAAATCTAAAGATGGCTGCCGGGGGCGGAGTTTAAGCCCTGCCACCTCATTGGCTGGGGCCATAAAGGACCAAAGTGAGGTGGAGGGACTACACAATGGAATGACTCATAGGCCATAATGGGCTATGTACATGCACTGCTAGGTAGCAATGTGTATATATTTAAAAAAAAAAAAAAAAAAAAATTATTATTAAATTTATCACCGAGGATTCCCAGTCTGACGACGGGGAATATTCAAGCATCTGAATCTATGAAAGATCCAATGCTGGAGAATTTCCAGATGTCCATAAAATCCTTTGCACAGGTTTTTAATGTTGCCGCCTTCCACGAAGACTTTGCAGTAGACGTATGATTTAAAATGCAGTTCTTGGTATTAATAACGGCAGCCCTGACGGCCACAGGTTGTTTCAAAGGTAAAAGGCCCTGCGGCATACCTGATTAGAGTGAAGTACCCATAAAAGAGCAGCAGCTGAAGGGACCGAGCAAGTCCCGAGGTCCACTCAACCACCACGCTGCAGCGAAGAGGCAAAGAGGGACTTGACGGGACTTGCTCAGTGCGCATGCGCTGTTGCGCACAGACTGCTGCCTTTGTAGTCACGCAGCAGGAGGGCGTGTCTTGCACGTATTTTTGGTATTCGTGAATCAGCCAGAAAGCAGTCTTGCAGAACGCACGCAGGAAACGTTTCAAACAGCGTCCTCAGCAAAGAGGCACTTGACGGGACGCGGTGGGCAGTGTTAGCACAATGGAAGCATGTTTTTGTGATTACGCCATTTGACAAGCATATAACATCTTTGGTTTAAAAAAAAAAAATTCTCTATATTGATTGTTAGGAGACTGAATGAGATACAGCAGAATTACTCCTCTTTTTATATTCATGTCTATAATGACTCATAGAGGAATAGCTATGGAAGAGATCCACTGTTGGCACCCGTTATCCCTTAGTTTAGTTTCCTAATAACAGGTGTTAGCACAATTGAAGCATTTATTTGTGATTATGCAGTTTGACAAGCATATAACATCTTTAGCAATATTTCCTACGATATGAGGCACACAAATCACAGGATATTTGTGTGATAGTCAAACAAAAAAACTAAACACAGTTTAAAGAAAACTAGTGGATGTAAGTTTAAGAAGCATGTTTCAGTTTGGAAAATATATATTCTTTTCTATGCAAATGTAAGCTGCACGTTTGGAAAACAATAATGCAGCCGGCATGTAGGAAGCCTGCTTTTAACAGTGATGGCTCCCAACCCAGTGTTATTCATGGCCCATTGATTTCCGTGGTATCCCAGAGGAAAGAACACAGGCTGAGCAAATAAGAGCCTGTAAACGAACGAACGATGGCTGGGTGAAGGAGCACCTTTAAGACTTGTGGAAAGACGCTTTGACAAAGGGGCTTGGGGCAGGCCACCAAGCAGGGGGGGGGGGGGCAAAGGAGCAATTGCCTCTCTTTGTCCCCCTCAGCACCATGCTGAAGATGGCTTTCCCAGAGTAACTTTTTTTTTCCATTTCCAGCACTGAATAGGCTTTCATACTGCCTGAAATGGCCACTGTTATAAAACATTTGCAGGTTCTTGTAATTATAATTGGTTATTTATAATGCGCTTAATACCAAGAGGTTTCTAAGCACGGAACCGAGGATTGAACCTGGTTACTCTGCATCGTCTTGCTTCCAAGGCGAGCGCGTTCCCCCTGAGCTATCCTCCCGAGACTCATTTAATGTTTGCAATGTTTGGATGTTTATTAAAAGAAGAAGAACGCATCCATCGTCTTTCTTGCACTGTAATTCTTAAACACATGTCGTTTGGCCACAAAAAGTTTGTCTTTTGGCCACTTGATGGCACCCTTGCTCTATCATTGTTCGATTCTACTATGAAGTTAATAGTTGTCCAGGACCCATTCTAGATTCGACGGACGAAGTACGGCTGCTACTTCGACCGGAGAGTCGTGTTTATAGCTGTTTGTTCTGTGGTATTATTTAACATTTACATGTCGCATGAATTAGCATAGATACAATTCCAATAAATATCTTTGATGAAATAGTAAAAATAAACACACATTCTATGCTTTGAAGTCGTTGCAAAACAAACGAGGGCCCTACAGCAGCTCTCAAACTGCGCCCTGTGTGTTGATTCTGCGTGAGTTTGACCTAGCTGCAGGTGCACAAGATAACGATGCCCTGGCGTCATCTGAGGGCAGATGAAGTTGGCACACGTCTTATGCGCATGCTGCGCGCCATCCCAGTTCTGTCTAACCACAAAGTTTGTTTGACTTAATTGTATCAGAAACCAAAGATCAGGAAAGTTGTTATAAAAGCAGTTGTGATATATAGTGAATTTTGAGCCAAATTGTGTAATAATATATCTATGTCCATGAAGGTAACAAGAGTCAGCCGACGCGTGTTTCCACCCCTGCGGGCCTTCTTGAAGGCGGGTACATCAATAAAAACAGAATATAGCCAAAGAAAGTGATTTTTTAATTTGTGCACAAAACCAAATCTTTCAGAACAAGAAAAATAAAAGACCAATATTTTCAGCCAAAGAGTGAGAAAAAAAAGAGAACAGAAAAACCTCGATTAGTATAAAAAAGCAATCACAGTGATTCAGAACGCGAAGTTAAAGCCATAATTGGAGTCTAGCAATTCATCATTTCAGTTTGATACTGCAATGGCTAGTCTATATAGCATGATTACCTAAGAGTAAAGGCGAAGCGTGTGTTGTATGGCATGGAGACTGGTAGTAAAGGAACACACAATACAAATAAAGGATCCCTGACTAACAGGAAAGCGGAAGCTGGTAGTTGCCATAGTAAAATCTCGATCGCAACCCATCGTATTCAATCGTAGGGAAACATGAATTCCTCATATTCCGCGCTTACTGAAAGCATAGATAGTAGATGAACTATTCGGTTCCTCTCCTAGCAGAAGGTGCAGAATACTTGTCCCTCTGTTGGCAAAAACTCCATATTATAATATATGACGAGAAAGCTTTGTGCATAGTAGCTTGTAAAAGAGGACAGGTGTAGCATGCTTGAACAATTGGAAAGATACCCGGCAATTCTTTCATGTTCTTCAACACGGTGTGTTACATATGCGTAACAATTACAGATATCTCAGAATTATAAAAGATTGAATCAGCGGTGCCTAACTGCATTGTTAAAAAATAAAACAAGAGCTGGGAATACCACACCATATATAAAAGAGGAAGTCTTACCAAGTAAACATTGGATATGTGCGTTGTGCAATTTACGACTGCTGTATGCTTGCTTTCCTCTATTGATACTGAAAAAGAATGAACACATTTAGTTCCTTTATTGAAAGAAGACCTCAGTGACTCATTACCTAATGCAAAGGATTAGTTCCCAAAATCCTTTGTAATTTTGTAAAACATGGGGTTTCACACTAAGTCACCGGGGATAATCCAGACGTGGACCCCTTGCTCGCTGTGCCTTAGAGAGGCTCAGCTTCACCTCACTGATGAGGCCCGACTAGGCTGAAACCTCTGGGGTTGCTGTGGTACTCTTGTTCAGAGGAGAATTGCCTAGCATTTTGGTCCTGGACTGCCCTTCTGGGTGGGCCAGGGTATTTCTCCTCTGTGAAGGGCGCAGTGAGCTAAAAAATGGTTGTAGACCCTCCTGAGTGAAAGGAATTCCGTACAACAGGGTATTTGACCCATGTTCGTCCTCATTAGAGGCGCTCGCACAATCCTTTGTAATTTTGGTCCCCATGTGGTTTGATGGCAAACGTGCCCATGAGTACAGCAGAGTTTGTGCCCCTCCCATGTTCGGCCCTCGTGGCATGCCGCATTCAGTTTCGGATGCAGCCACCATTTTAAATATTCTGTTATAGGCTATAACGTCACAGACGTCCGATGCATCAGAGCATTTGCGTTTTCTAAGACAATACATGCATATTTGCCAGAATGCGTGGTTAAAAGCAGGAGCTGTTGAAGTGTTCTCGCACATAGAATACCTATCAAAGTCGCATCAAGCCCTAACCTGGACTTTGAAATGATGTGCGAGAAACGCCGATTAAGCAATGCACCCAGTTCCCGCATTCAGCCCTTGCGGAAACTGAGAAAGGATCATTGCTCACATATCCCCTTTCACCATTTTCTGAGAAAGAATTCTTGGCCGCTGAATGAACTTCCTCCTCGAAAGATTGCAATGCCCGGGTGTTGAATCTGGGTGGGATTGACTTAGCTGCAGGTGCACAGGTGCACAAGGTAAGATAACGATGCCCTGGACTCATCTGCGGGCACATGAAGTTAGCCGGGCACCTATACTCAGGAGTGTCTCATTCATGACTAACAGTCAAGGAGCCGGCTCGAACTGGCCCTCAAACTCTGATAAGAAAGGTTTAGCCTAACAAGTGTGCTCACCTACTCAGTAAATCAGAGGCATAGAAAGGGCAGGGCCTGAGCGGGCAATGCCCACCCAAACTGCTGTAAATGACCACTCAGCAGCAGCCACAGATGTTAATGTCTCTGCCGGGGGCCCAACTACATTAGCTTCAGACCCCACTTGTTAGACAATCTTGCCCACGCCTCTGAGGAAACTACTTTGCAATTTTACTTACTGTCCCACCAACAGTAGCAGTACCGAAGCAGTGTTGCTACTATTACTAGTAGTAATACTCCTACTCCTAATAGTAGTGCAACATCGGCAGTGGATCCACTACCAGTAGCAATAAAATTGCAGTTACTGCTAGTACTAGTGAGCCTAGTAACAATATTAATATTGGTTTTATGTTATTTTTCCGAAGTAAATTACTATCTGGTAATTTACTTCAAGAAATAACTTAGATTTACCTCATTTTTTACACATTTATTTTTAAATGGGTGTACCCACCACTACATCCCCTCCCCTACCTATACCCCACAACCCTTAAAACACATATATCATTCCCCAAATCAAAGTCATTTTGTTAAAGTAAATGACCACGTAGTAATTAACAAAACCATGGTAAACAATTATTACTACCAGTACTGCTATTACAACTACCATTAGCAGTATTATTATTATTATTAGTATCACTAGCACCATATTTACTATTGCTACTACTAGTAGCATTAGTACTCCAACTAGCAGTACTAACACTAGTGACTGTGCTAGACCTATGTATATATTCGTAGGAGCGCTACTACTAGTAACTGTTCTTTTAACACTAAAAGTATGACTAGTAGTAGTACTAACTGTACTGCCACTACTACTAGAGTTACTGCCATTAGTGGCCATAGTAGTAGTGCTACCAGTATTGCAACTTCTACTACTGTTAGTAGTAGTAGTGCTAGTAGTGGTACTAACACTACGGTCGTTCTGTGTATTCTACTGTCATTAGTACTACTACTTCAACTGGCTGTACTATTACTACTACTGGTAGTATTACTACTACCACTAGTAATATTATTGTTGCTAAAGGTAGTTCTACTTGTGGTAGCTGTAATATTAATGCTACTGGCAGTAGAAAGACTTCTGGTAGTAGTGATAGCACTGTTAGTAGGAGTACTATTACTACTTCTAGTAGCACTACTATGTCTGCTAATTTTGGTAGGGCAGGATTAGTAGGTAAGTAAACCTGTTAAGTAAATGAAAATGTAACTGTTTCATTTGCCCCTTTGTTGGTATAAAGAATCTCCAGACTGCCTGCTCTTCCTCTCCTCCTCCTCTGATGTCACTTCTTCTTTAAGGGCTTGACAGCAGCACAGAAAATGGCAGAGAATTATCAGAGAAGAGTAATTCCATATGTGCCATTGAATTCCTAGGTTCTCACCCCAAGTCCCAGAGACTGCCATTCAAATCTCTCAACTAATTGCAAGGAATTGTTGTGAAAAGGCCATTACCTCGGTAGATTGACATGAATTACCCTCAATTGTCCAGGCACACACCTACAGGAGTGGCTTGCCATCAAGTGTACAGGCACACACCCATTGACCAGGCTTGCCATCAAGTGTACAGGGATGCACTCATTGCCATGGCTTGCCATCAAATGTACAAGGATGCACTCATTGCCATGGTTTGCCATCAAGTGCAAAAGGATGCACTCATTGCCATGGTTTGCCACCAAGTGTACAAGGATGCACTCATTGCCATGGTTTGCCATCAAGTGCACAAGGATGCACTCATTGCCATGGCTTGCCATCAAGTGTACAGGGATGCACTCATTGCCATGGCTTGCCATCAAGTGCACAAGGATGCACTCATTGCCATGGTTTGCCATCAAGTGTACAAGGATGCACTCATTGCCATGGTTTGCATCAAGTGTACAGGGATGCACTCATTGCCATGGCTTGCCATCAAGTGTACAGGGGTGCACTCATTGCCATTGCTTGCCATCAAGTGTACAATGATGCACTCATTGTCATGGTTTGCCATCAAGTGTACAGGGATGCACTCATTGCCATGGCTTGCCATCAAGTGTACAGGGGTGCACTCATTGCCATGGCTTGCCATCAAGTGTACAAGCATGCACTTCCCTATAGGCACTATAAACGTCAAATTACCAGGTATTTCCAAAACCAGGGATTCACATCCAATGCTCAGGGTGTAACTCCACTGATGGTGATTGTTATTGAATGCCCAGCTACTCCTCTCTTTGCCAGGGATCTTCATCAGCCTATGCCCACGTGATCACACACTTACCAGCATTTGCCATCAGATTCCCAGGAATGCACTTGATTAGCATGAATTGTTATCCAAAAGCCCAGCTGCTCCTCTGCAACTGATTGCTACCAAATGCAAACTTGCTGCTTTGCTAGGGATTTCCATCAAGCACCCATGTGATCATGCCATTGCCAGGGATCTGTAGCGAATGTGCAGTTACACAACCCATTGCTAGGGATTGTCATCAGATGCCTAGCTATTCACTCATCTGACAGGCATTGCCATCAAATGCTCAGTTATCTGCCCATTGCCGGGCATTGCCGTTAACTCTTCAGATGCTTGTCGAGCCCCATGGCTAGGTGCTTGTTAATGCGCAAGGGCGGTGAGGGCAGCATACCCAAATTAGCAGGTATGATGAACTCGTCTTTCACGCAGGGACATTAATTATGTGCCCTACTGGAGTACAGCATTCGCTGCACACACCCTGCCCACCACAGCGCTGCCTTTGGCAGCATGTCCGGGGAAGTAGGCAGGGCAAGAGACTGCATGCCACACCAACATACATCCACTGTGGTTCCAATGCCCTGTCCACTACATCACCCGCCCTGCCTTAGACAGTGGGACTGGAGAGGTGGGCAGGAAAGGGCCCGCTGCAGAGCCAGTGGGAGACCAGCAGAGCATCCACGATGTACCGTCTAGCAAAGCGTCCCACTGCCGGAGGCAATGCGATCAGAGAGGTTAGCAGAGCAGGGGAGCATCAGGCATGCTTTGTGTGGCTGTCTCCTACAGTTGGGTCCAACAAGGGAGAGGGACACCAGGGACAAGAAGGATTGTCTCAGCAGGATAGATCAGGGGCAACATGCTCACCTTGGAAGCAAAAAGACACAGAGCACCACAGGTTCGATCCCCGGTCCGCGCTTAGAAACCCCTGAGTATTAAGCCCGTTATAAATAACCTATCATATCATATGCCCCCACTCGCCTGTGAACCATCTGCACTTGGAAGCCTTTCTGTAACCTGCTGCACCTCTCCTGCTGTAAGCAGTAGGAGGCAGATGTCTGCAGCATGGATGTGACTAAATGGAATTGGCACAGATATGATATGGTGTGCCATTTATAACGCGCCTCTACACAAGCGTTTCTTGGCACGCAAAGAACCCCTGCTGACTTTGGCATACCTGCACTGTCCCACAGGATCTCTCTGTTCTTTTAGCTTGCCCCACTAATGAGCTGACACATTACACATATATAGTACCCACTAATGAGCCAAATGTAATAGGTTTTCTGCATTCTTAGTTATAGGTCATATAGTAGCCTTGGCGTGGTAGGGAGAGTAAGAAACCGAGACAGAAGGAAAGATGTCATTGGACAGCAGGCAGCCCAGATGTCATTGGACAGCAGGCAGCCCAGATATCATTGGACAGCAGGCAGCCCAGATGTCATTGGACAGCAGGCAGCCCAGATGTCACTGGACAGCAGGCAGCCCAGGTTTCCCTTGGCTATAGGGAGTTAGGCTACCAGGCTGCAGGGTGAAGACACCATCGCCCTGGAACAGGATGTCTACTTCGCTCCCACATCACCATGAAATGGCAACATAGTAACAATTAAGCAACGCATTCAGGGATTCATGTATTATGAAAAACAGGTATGAACCCTATTTTGCCATCCTCTTTCTGTAATCAATTTTTCAAACTTGGTTTGTTTGCTACAGTATGCTGTTGCTTTAACCAAGTAAATCACTTATACTTCGTTTTGATTACTTCAAATTACTTTGTGGGGAAGGAACTGTGTAGATGATTTAATGGTTACGGGTATAGGGAGGGGGTTGGGTGTAGGGGTGATAGTTTAGGGGGAACAGGATACGGGGGGACCCACCATGAAACAAAATGAAAAAGAAATTCGAAGTAATTACAACAAAGAAAAATACCACAAAGTAATTTAATTTGTTATAACGTTCAATATTTTGCCTAAGGGTGCATTCTGGAACATGTAGTTAGCACGGTCCCTCATGCAACTGAGCTCATCACATGTAACAGCGCATCGATGCCCAAGGGCTGTGTGCGTGCTATATAAATTTAAGTAAATAAATAAATATGCAGTGAGCGAGGGTGGTGCATTTTGGGACAGCTAGGGCTGTTTGCCCTCGGTATCGAGTGAGGAGAGTGCATTGTGGGAAATGTATTTCTATTTTGACAGCTGTACTTTTTACTGCCGCAGCTTCCCTCAACCAATGCATTTCACCACCTTTGAGAGCGGGGTGAAATATTAATTTTCTTAAGCAATTTGGGCATATATGTACCTCACGCTGAATTCACATTTCGCACCACTTTGACGTGCCCTACTGGGCATATGGGGGATGGGCGTGGCTGCGGGCTGAGCATGCTTGAACATGTTTCTAATGTGCCCCACGAACTGGCAACCGGGCAGAATGCCTGTGGTTAAGATTGCCACCCCCCTGTGCTCCTTTGGTTCTCATGCTCCTACTGAGTGGTTTGGGGCTGTGGTGTCTACTGGCTGTGCTGTGCTGGGTGAAGTGGTTACCTCCCCACCTTGCACCTCTTTCTCCGCCCACCCATCCCTACACCGCCTCCTCCTGCTCCAGTTTCCAGGTGAAACTGAGCCGAGGTTTGTTGTTTTGTTTTTCTGTGGCGTGAGGCTTATGGTTCAGGCAGTGGTTTTCTTTACTCTGTTTTTCCCCTTCCGTTTCCTGTGCTTTCAGATTCAAAGTTCCATGTACTGCTGAATGGGCTGAGAGTGTTTCTGTCTCAGTGTTAGTGGCGTGTGCTCCGTTTGTTTCCCCCCTTTGTTCTCCTGTTTGCCAGTGGCAGATTTAAGGCAAAGGGCTCTGTGGGCAGCACCTGACGCAGGGCCCTAGGTGGGCGGGTCGTGGAGGCGGAGCTTTGGGTGGGCAGAGTGCACAATGGCAAACTTTATGGACAAAGGAATTTTTTTTATTAAGTTGTCTTCATTACAGTTACCTAGAGGTCTGACTAACTGGAAACAGCTGAGCCTCCTCAGCAGGCTTTGCTATCATTGCTAAATATTGTAAACCTAGAGAACATAAGCGTCCTTGTCGCAGAAAAGTGATGTAATTCTGTTTGTGCGTGCGTTGCTGCAGCCATGCATTGCAAAACAGCAGAATTGCAGTGTTAAGCTTTTGCTGCACGGGTTGGAGAGTGAAAACCTCAGATTTGTATAAGGGTGTACTAGTATGGAATTACAGAGCCCTTTACATGTTTTGTATCTGCGTGTTCTTTAGATGCAAAACAGATCAAAATGGACTGTGTTAAAAAACAAACAAGAAGATCATTGATGTTTGTGACAATAGTGTGATGAGCTGCTTGTGATCGCTGCAGGACCAGATGCTGTATCTATTAGTTTATTCATTTGATTTTTTTTCCAAAAGATGATAGAATGCTGTGACACTCCCCAACGATACCACACCCCCATGTGCCCGATTTACAAACGTTTCCAATGGGATTTTTCCATTGAAAAGTGCTTTTGTAAATCAGGCCATATGGCGCCTTCTAGGGTAGGGCTGTGCTCTGTAAACTTCCTAAATAAAGGAAAAGTAAAAAAAAAAAAATGCAACACAGAGCAACGTGCTTATGTGGATTGTCGTAATATTTAAAAACCTTCGCATTGCAGCATGTCTTTTCAAGGAGCTACTGACATTTGTATATAACAAAGCCTGTGACAACTAACATGCAAAGCATGCCACAAGAACGGCGTTGTTTTTTTTTTTCATCAGTGACCCAACCCCTCTTCATTTCGTACCAACCTTGTTTGGCTTTGTTTATGCTGTGAAAGCTGTCACATAAAAGCCTGCCATGTTCCCTCAGGGCTGACAAATAGTGTTAAGATCCACAATGAGCCACACGACGATGGCACGTGTGCTCTCTGGCAGCAGTCAGGGGGAAAGCGGGCAGAGAACTCGCCGGCGCAAAGCAGGCCCGCCACAGCAAAAAAGGCCCCGCCCCTTCCACACAGCACAGGGGCCCGCTCCCCATTTGTCTGGCTGACGACCGTTAGATCCGCCTCTGCTGTTTGCCCCTGTGGAACAAAGCTTGTACTGCTGAAGGGCCAGGCTGCTGCTGTATTTGTGTTTATTAATGTATATGGGGCCCTCGTCAAAGCTCTGAACCAAAGTAGCAATCGGTAGAACAAACCAAATAAACACATGATGAAGGAATACAATTTACAAGTGAGAAGAACGTAAATATGGTTTGAGAGTAGAACGAAAAATATATAAAGTGGGAAAGGATCTCATAGAAAGCAGCAAGGAATTCTAGTTTTGGGGAGCAAGTAGGGTGCAGAGACGCGACCAAGGTGGGCCATGGCCACCCTTATAAAACCGCTGGGCCCCCCACCAGCCCGCCTGCCTCTTAGAGTCAATGAATGCAACTTCATCAGGCCACCCCTATGAAAAATTTCTGGGGCGCCACTGGTAGGGTGAAGAAGTGGAAAAGGGGTGCTTGGGAACTGTTAACAGAAAAAGGGACTGAGAGAAGTAAGAACGAGCAGGGACCCAGAGAGAGCCGAGCGATGAGAGAGAGATGGGGAGGAGCCAGACCGTGCACACATTTGAAGACTACACAAAGAACGTGAAGTAGGAGATGAGATTCAAAGAGAAGAAGAAATAGAGGTGCGAGGAGACAACAAAAAGAGAATCTGGGGACCAAGTTGATAGGCAGGAAGACCTAACAGAAGAGCAGAGCACTAATCCAGTCACTAGAGAACAATTGCTGAAATAAGAAGTTTAGAAGCTTGGAAAGAAAGAAAAGGACAGTGATTGGTAATGTTATAGAGCTATAGATGACAGGTCTGAGCAGTTTTAGCTATATATGTAAACAGACATTGGCAAAACCAATAGTTGTGGCATTTGCTGCTGTTCTTTGCATTTTGCATTTACAGGCAGAGAGTGCAAAGTTCAAAGGAGGATGCAGGTGTGCAAGAGAATGATAAGGGGGAGAATAGAGCAAGGGAGGAAACAATAGAGAGAGCTGGCCATCGATGATGAGCAAGAGGAAATATGAGAGAGAAGGATGAGAGTGAGAGCGAAAGAAATAAAGCAAGAGTGTGAGAGGAAAGATGAGAGGGGGAAGAAGGTGGGGGTGTTATAGAGACAGTTGGGTGGGCGGGGGTAGAGAGAGTGGAGGAGGTTGGGTGGGGGTAGGTTGGGTGGGGGTAGAGAGTAGCGGCAGGGTGGCTGGATGGGATAGAGAGTGGAGGTAGGATGGGTGGCTGGGGTAGAGAGAGTGGCAGTAGAGTTGGTGCATGGGGTAGAGAATGGAGGTAGGATGGGTGGGTGGGGGTAGATAGTAGGGGTAGGGTCGGTGGGGATAGAGAATTGGAGTGAAGAGAGTGGGGGTGGAGTGGATGGTTGGGGAAAGGGTAGGGTGGATAAAGAGAGTGGGGATAAGGTGGGTGGATGGGTGGGGTAGAGAGAGTGTAGGTAGGGTTGGTGGGTGCGGGAAGAGGGAGTGGAGGTAGAGTGGGTGATGGTAGATAGAGTGGAGGTTGGGTGGCATAGAGAGAGTGGGGCTGAGGGTAGAGAGAGGGTGTGTGGGTTGGGTAGGTGGGTGTAGAAAGGCAGCCTCAGGAGGACAAAACAAATCTGCTGTCAAAAGGAGGTTAAAGATTGCCCAATTTTCTGCAAAAACTCATCCAAAATAGCCCAATATGAAAACATTGCATAGCTGGGAAATGGAAAGCCATGCTGACTTGCTTCTTAGAAAGCTGCTCCAGGGCCCTCCTCCAGGGCCCAGATAAAAGAAAACGAGCACTGGCTATAGGGAAGAAGCGTAGGGTAATCCAGCCCAAAGAGGGGCTGCTTTGGAGTCTGCAAAAAAGCTCTTATGTTATAGCTCCTATTTTAATGACCATAGTTTTGGCTTTAAAGGAACCTTTCAGCGCCACTGAATAACCAAAACTAAAAAAGAAAGAGAGGAGCCGCAGACAACACCAAGGACATAGTGAAGGGGAAGGAAAGGCAGGGTCTGAAGAAGAGCGGGAAAACAGAATTTCAGTTTTGGAAGGGAGGAGATGGAGAAAGCAAGAATGCACCCAAGATTAGACGCATAAGATGCAGGCTGGAATAGTAGCGTGATTAGAGTGATAGAAAGAGGAAAAGAAAACAGACCCGAGAGTCATCTGCATAGAAATGACAGGAAAGTCCAGACGAGTTCATAATTGCAGCGAGAGGTGAAGTGTAGGGACAGAGCCTTGTGGAACACGATAATGCAGTGGAAATATAGGACATAGAAATATAATGATTAGAAATATAGGAATTAAATCACCATAGAACAAAAAACAGGAGAATCCCACTGATGCAAAAGTAGAGGCTAGTATAGGGGATCAAAAGTGCCAAAGGCAGCTGATAGGTCAGTATAGATGATTGTTTGGAATGGCGAGCAGAGAGAAGGGAATTAGTGACACTAAGTGCATTTTCTGTGGAGTGGAGAAAAGCCAGATTAATAAGGAGAAGTGAATTGTGGTCCAGACAGGTAGAAAATTGAGCATAAACAATCCACATCGAGAACCTTAGAAAAATTACGAAGGAGAGAAACTGGACAAATACTTAGCAAGAGCAGAAGGGTCAAGAGAGGGTATCTTGAGAATTGGTAGAACAGCTGTCTGTATAAATGGCGATGGACATGTTGAGGAGGAAAGTGAGAGAATCATAATGCAGTAAAATACGAGAGAGTGAAGGGAAAAGCCGTAAGGATAAAGGAGGAGGAAATGGGATCAAGAGGGAAAGCAGTATGATGGGAACAGGTAAGACAGCATGCAGTGTCGGAGTCAGAAAGGAGAGAAAAATAGACGAGCAAGGAAGTTATGGGCAGCGATGGAGAGGGCGAAGGTCTATTAGAAGTAGTCCATGATAAATAGAGCAGCGCAAGAGGTAGACTTTTTCAGTTAAAAATTGCACAAAGTCAGTTTTGATTGGAGCAGGAGACATGGATGAGGGGAAAGAGAAAGAGTGGGGCTGGTATAGCATTGTTTTTTAGCAGTGAGTCGAGAAGTTATATGTAGAGTGTAAAGATGAAAGACATTCGAGATGCAGTATCGACTGTGACTTCTTCAAGCATCTTTCAGCATGGCGTAGAGACGTCTGAAGGGAAAGTACGTCTGAAGTTAACCGGGATTGAGGCGGTTTATGAGAACTGGCAAAAAGGCAAGGAGAGTGAAGAAAATTGAGGGTAGGAAGCAATCCAGAATAAAGGGAAGAAAGAGCAGAGGAAGTAGAAAGATGAGACAATTCAGAAGAGGAGGGTAAGTGTGGTGGAGAGAGTTCGCATAAACCAAGGAATTTTACCACAGCCTAGATTATGGTTGAGTTAAAGTCTGACGGGAAGAAGAAGAAAAAATTGATTGACTTGGTGGGAGAAAGAGAAAGAGAGAAGAGAATGATCAGAGGAGAAAGCATTTGACTTTGTAATAGAGGAATCAGAAGAGGAATGAGAGGGAGGAGTTGTGTATTGAAAAAGATGATAAGAATGGAGCATGGGTAGAATGGGAGAGGACACATAGGCTGATATAAGATGGATGTTGGAGTCACTGAGAAGAAAGAAAGGGAAGCCAAGAGGAAGGACAGAAGAAAACAAAGAGTCCAGATCATTGTAGAAAGAACAGGGTGGGCCAGACAAGCAGTAGATTATCAGAAAAGCCAGAGGAAATGGTTTAGTAATAGAAGCAAATGATACTCAAAAGATCAGAAAGAGGGTAACACAGAAGAAGAAATGGCTAGAGAAAAGGATGAATGAAACAGGCCGGCCCCACCGCCTCTTACCGAGATGTGAGGAGTATGGACACATCTTGGCTTGCATGCATGGCTGCAGGTAGATCTTCTGAGGCTGCGCCGAATATGGTGCGAGCGGAGGCAACTTCCTGGAAACACAGCTTGATTGGCGTGTGCAGAAATAACACTACCTGTTGCCCTGTGGACACAGGATACGTCACATGTGGTTCTCTAGAATTTGAACAAGTGCAGCACCATTGCTGGGAGCATGAAAGAAAGATCATGGCCTACTTCCTTTTTGGGGTGTGGGTCATGGCTAAAGTGTGGCACGCAAACCTGACTTTTAAGGCTTTAGGACCTCATTCCAAGTTTGACAGTAGTTCAGTGGAACTACCATCAAACTTAAATACTGTTACCACCACTTGGTCCTGTGGGTTTACCACAGGATTACAAGTGGTGGTAGGCGGTGTAAATCCCCATTTATTTTGGGTCCATAGGACTCTATGGGGTCTTCGGCAGTACTACCGCCGGCAGTAGACCTGCTGGCGGTAATTCTGCAGATTTTTCGAATTTTTCGCAATTGTGGTGGAGAATAAACCTACAGCCATTTGCTGGAGTTAAATCCTCCACTGCAAGTTGGGAGAGTGGAAAAAGTGGCAGTAATTCTGTTACCACCTCTTTTTTACTGCTGCGCCACATTCGGAATGAGGTCCTCATTAAGTAAAATTTCAAAAAAACTTTTATTCCGTGATAGAAGAGCATGAACACAGTAGGAGTTTCCAAATGTATATTTATTTACATGTAGGTATTTGCTTCTGTTTGTTAGAACAACATTTAGCCTCTAGTGGTTGCAATGGAAGGACAGCTACTTTTGCGGCGGGAAGTTGGAGAGCCAGTCCTCGGACCAATCATACCCAAAAGGTTTTTGATAACCTTTAAAAAGGGCTAAATACCAAGAAGCGGTCACGTTGAAGACCTCAATGCATTAAGGTTTGCTCCAGAGGTGTTGCAAGGGGGAGGCGTGAGGGGGCTATAGCCCCGGATAGAAGCTCAGGGGCTACAACCAAAAGGCCAGCTGGCCCCCAGTCCCGACAGTCCCAAAATGAGCGCATCTCTGGATCTTTTACAGAGCTAGCAACACCCCTGGTTTGCCCCACTGACATCCCCACCAAGGGCTCCAGTCGGTCTTGCTGCGTTGTGCAACGCAGTTTTGTTCCCCCAAATTTAAGTTGGCAAAATGACCTGCTCACGCTCACACTCAGGACGGGCAGCGGAAGGACCAGAGCCATCACCCTCCACATGACCTTGAAGGGTGTAGAGGCAGCTTGCCTCCGGCTTGCAAGACTTTCTTCAATGGAACAGAGTCTTTTTTTTTTAAATGCCATCATTTCTTATCATCTTCATGTTGAGAAACTTTACAGAAGTCTGCAATTCTCTTGGGGTCTTCATTGGATGCAAGCCGCTGTCGTAGAACATTTGCAAACGCATTCACCACAGAAACATTGGGCTTCATCACGAGTCTGGCGGTAACCCTGCCGGTGCTACTGGCGGGTTGCTGCCGGAGTTGTAATATTTTACCGGTACCTGACTTCCCGGTGCCACCGGAAGATTCCAACCCTGGCGGCCCGGGAAGTCAGGTGCCGGCAAAATGGAAGTCCCTATCGGAGTGGGGAAACGGAAGCGCCGGCACCGTTGTTAATGGTGCCGGCGCTTCCGTGAAGTGTTTGCCTACTGTGGTCGCTGTGCCCCCGGCAGGGTCAGACCTGTTGGGCGCAGCGGCCCCGGCAGGCAAACAGAGTTTGCCGGTCCGGAAACAAGGGTGCCGGTGAGCTTGCCAGCAACCTTGTTTCCGGGCCAGCAAAGTTATAATGAGGCCCAATCCCCTGTGTGACGCGTCCGCTCAGCCCTGGAGCGCGCTGTCAAGCACCCTCATTGTAGTCCTTCCTCAGGTGTTCCTGCACAGTTGAAAGGGAGTGTTTGTTAGCTGGGTTGCTATCGTTCCTGACGCTCACCATTTGGTTTCCCATTTCTGGCACTTGGGTGTCAGCCACAATACACACCTTCTCCTCCAGGGCTGTAAACAAGTCGTCACAGACTTCCCGCATCCCTTTGATGGCGGCCTTAAGAACGGCACGGCCTGATTGGCAGAATGGCGGGTCTGTCTGGCTAGCTGACGTTGCCTGCTCACTTTATAATTAGCCTGGGTAACCAGGAAAGTAGTGAAAAGGACTGCATCTTTTTTTCAAATGCTTGTTCCTTGAACAGCCGATTTAATGCATGATATAATCCCTTCAATTTCTGTAATGAGGCGAGGCTTTACCGCATTGTGCACCTACATAATAAATGTTTTCTACAATACCTACATATACTCCCGACGTAGCCCCCGCACCATGAGGTGAAGCTTTACTGGATTGTGCATTCTCGATCTACCACTAGGCCCTAACTATTTGCTTGGTCCTACACATGGCGGACCTTGCTACCGCACTTGTAATGTAACTAGCGCCTAGATGCCTCGGGGCTGTGTGTGCTGCTATAAATGTAAAGATAAATAAATGATGTGTCTATCAGTTTTGCTTGCAACAGCATTGATATACTAGGCACTACAAATGTCTGATAACACTTTGAGTGATGGAATTGGCAGCCCAGTCTCGGGAGGATAGCTCAGCGGCAACGTGCTCGCCTTGGAAGCACGTTGACATGGAGCAACACAGGTTCGATCCCTGGGTCCACGCTTAGAAACCTCTGGGTATTAACCGTGTTATAAGTAACCAATCATATCACATGTCATATCATATCATGTGATTGGAGTACATTTTGCATAAGTGCATGGCGTGAATTGCTCCCATCAATTAAAAAAAGCACTCATTGTTTCCAGGTGGCCTCATGCCCTGCATCGAATCCACTAAGACAACATAACGTCCAAGACGGAGGCATGATCAAGCACTTAAGGGCCCCCATGCTGACGGCATCCCTTTGCTAGAGCCTAGACTCCCTTGTGAAGGCCTTTTCAGGGCTACAGCAGTTTTCAATGCCCACAAGGGGTGGAGAATCTAGTCTGTCCATCAGCTGGAGGGATATTGGGCTCTCCTGGATTTCCATGGACGGGTCACAGTATCTCTGAGGGGCTGCAACGTGCTCATGGCGTGAACCTTCCCCAGCCTCATCCACCAGTGCTCGTGCTCGAACCCACTGCTTGCCACTCAACCCCTCTCTTAAATTGCATAGCATGACTGAAAGCACTGTGGGAATTACATCATTTGGAGTGTGTACCCTTTCTGGGCATGAGCAATGGCTGTATATGAAGGCAGTAGATGCTTTCAGCCCAATTAAACAACCAGGGATAATAGATAGTCCTGGGACAACTCAGATCTAGAAACCGTAGGTTTACTACCAATGTCTCGGGAGGATAGCTCAGGGGCATCGTGCTCGCCTTGGAAGTAAGACGACACGGAGCAACACAGGTTCGATCCCCTGTCCACGCTCAGAAACCTCTGGGTATTAAGCGTGTTATAAATACCATATTATATCAATTTCTATTTCATTAAACTTGTGAACCTTTCTGAACCACGCCAGTCCCACGCCTTCCCCAGTACATGGGACTGGCTTTGCGGCGTGCGTATCTGCCTGTGTCTGACACCCTGCATCCCCTTTTCTAAAGTTCAGGGGTAATGGAGGGATCCACTGCCTGAGCAGACTTCCGCTGTTCTCAGTTGATCTCAGTAATAGCTCTGTCCTGAAGCTTTCGTCTTTTGGGGGAAAGGTATCAGTGGTTCCCACAACCCTTTTCTTTTTCCCTCAAGGTTTGCCCAACTCACAGAGACCAATCCTAGATTCTATATAAATAATTCCCTAAGGATGGCTGCGCATCGGGAACAGGCCATGTGCTGGGCCCCATACAGACATGCAGGCTTACCCTGGGAACCAGCTACCCTTGTTCTTGCAAAATTCCACGAGTTGCTTGGTTTCAGAAATCAAAAAGACAGCTCTCAAACCCCAAAGGAGCGACAGAGGTTGGAGCCATGTTATCCTCCCATCCAAACCCTGAGCTTGTCTGAATGAGCATACATGGTTGAAAACACTACAATGTTAGTGTAAGTGTCCTGAAAACATTCAATGTGCACTAGCCCATTGTGCATTATGCACTTAGTGATTCAAGCATACAAACCTTTTGTCACAGATATATTTTCCAAAAATTAAGATCTGTGGTCATCCTTATGCCCACAAAAGGCTCTATGACTTCATGTAGAGCAGCCGGAGCCTTCATTGGTGCTATTTGTCATCCTATCCCTTACCCATAGAGGTACAACAGGAAATATTGTACATTGTTATTCTAGGTTTTCATAATGTGCTTTTCTCAGTAAGATAAGTGTACGGTTCTTATTTTGATTACAGTATATCATGGAAGTGGACATAATACATGTACATTGTCAAATTATTAAAAGAGACAATTTAAAATGTTAGTACAATTAAATAATGTCCATTTGTAATGGCTTATTTTGCAAGGAATACATCAAGAATGCCAAGAATACACCCCATTTTGTCTCTAAATATGAATGTCCTGTCTTGGGAAGGTTCAGACTCAGATTAAAAACAATTATATCTTTCTTCGCTGAGGACCAAGGCAATGTTTAATTTTGTGTGCTGGTCACTGGTTGGTAGCAAACCTACAAATGTGTTTTAGTATATTCTTTTTACAATTTTATTTGTATTTAAGTGCATGTAGCTATATCAAGCTTTTTGCGCTACATATAAAATATAACACATTTATACAAAAACATTTTTACAAACCAATTAGACACATTTAGGCAAAATACAATAATCCATTTGTGATTTAAAATACAATCAAATAAAAAAAAACAATATAGGTAACCTAGGTAATCAGTACTTATTCAATTCACTTGTGAGACAGACTTGTTCATTCTATACAGAGACCAGTTTAGTTAATGCGATTTTCCATGCACCTGTAATCACTATTGAGTCAGCCAAGTAGAGGTTCAACCAAAATTGGTGGATGCAGATATTGTAATAGTCTCAATGTGTGTATTACATAAGCGACATTTCCTTTCAACTAGTGGTACATTAAGCCATGCTCCCGTGTGCTCGTTTACAGGTAAGATGTTTAATCGCAGATAAATTATGAAATATGTGTGGGTTATTAAATTTCAATAAACCGGTCCATGGCTGGTTGAACAAACGACCCAGAGAAAATAATACATACCTTTTCTTACTCGCAAGGTCCTCGATGCAAACACTTGTGTACAGGTGGGTTATAAATGCCATATCATATCATATCATTGCATGCAATCTCAATCTGTAGTTTTTTTTTTAGGTCTTTAAGAAAACGACCAAACTCTTGTTCAGTTGGGATTTGTAGATTTACTTTCCTCGGATGGGTTTCCGCAGTACTTACTAAATCTCTATGCGCTAAATTGCAATGTTTGTGAACTGTATGTTTCGCAAAGAGAGCCAATAACATTTTAGTATTGTCTTGGGAGGATAGCTCAGGGGCAACATGCTCGCCTTGGAAGCAAGATGACGCTGTGCAACACTGGGTCCGCGCTTAGAAACCTCTGGGTATTAAGCGAGTTATAAATAACCAATTACAATTTAGTATATTCCCTCAAATCCCTAAAAAGAAGTGGAATCTCTTGGCCTGCCAGACAGGCAGCAATAGTAGTACCGGGGCATCTGGTCGTCAGGGCAGAGCTGCGTCACGGGACTGGCAATATAGAGGCAAAAATCAAAGCCGGAAACTCAACCTTTGGTTTCAAACAATGTATTGAGGCCCGACCACGCCCCGCGCCACCACTGCAACATGCGAGTGCGCACGGGCTATGGAAGATCAATGTAAGCCCCAGATGTACAGAGTTGAAGCAGCTTTTAGCAAAGCTTGTGTCAGGCAAGATTGTTACCCGGGAACAGGATGGGCAGCTTCAAGACCAATCTGTAAACAATAATGATTAAAAAAGTATTATTTTACGACATTACACAAGCCAAGATGTTTTTTACATTTTTTATTTATTCATATATGTATTTATTGTGCACATGTTTAAAACAAACCTTGCACATAACAGTAGAAAAGACATAGCAATAGCCAGGTTTTCACAACACAAATGCCAAAAAAGCTATTGATATATTGATAAAATGGTGTATAACACACTTCCGTATGAAAGTTGTAACATAACACAGAATTCATTAAAACAAAAACCCTCCCCCCACGCCAGTTACATTATAGCGAATTTCTCAAATCATTATTCAGAAACAAATATTGTACAAAATGCACTGTCGCTAAAATCACGGAGAGTGGCGTGCCATTTAAAATTCTGTCCTAAAAAGCCGCCCACAAACGTACCTCACCTTAAATACAAACTTTGCAAAATACTCATCTCTTTGCACCCAGAAAGTGGGACAGTAAACCCCAAGATGTTCTAAAGTTTCCTGTAAGTCCAGACCACATTGCCTACATTTTCGTTTATTTCATTTTTTTCTATTTTTGAACACGGGCCCAGAACCCCCAAAGAGGGGAAAACATTAATGCAAATCCTCAAATGTTGCTTACTCCAAAGAGTGGGTGGAAATATTTGTAAATAAAGTGGGAGTTGCCTCAATTTCTTTTCTTGGGCATTAAAATGCTTAAACAATTGCAATATGATGATATGATCTTTAGTAGAGAATTAAAGAATCAGATGATACTGTTTCTGCATACAAAATGGCTGACTCTAAGTCCTTTAAAAGCAGTACTTGGAGCACCTTTGAAGCTTATTTTTCATAGGAATTTGTTTAAAAAGAATTGTTAATATATATTTGTAATTATGGCCAATATTTGTAAGCCATACTTTTTTACAGAGAACTTCCCGTCTAATGGACAGAGTTTCTGTTTGACCGATGTTGGGTTACTGACCATGAGATCTCTGGATATGTCCAGGCACATTAGTGTGGCGGACACTTGTGCACCCAGGAATTCAGAACGATGGCTGTTTAATCATCGGCCAGCCTACTTAGATCTACATATAACGAGCTGCCTGGAGGATCCATGATTTTAGCAAACAAACGTACAACTGTCTATTTTAATAAAGCTTGAATCTAAGTCAGGCCCGGGTATTTATTGGAGGGCACGGGGAGGTATGCTAAGATGTTTGAATGTTGTGGACACAGTCAAATGTTCGATTTATTAAGTCTTTTAGAGTGCGTCATTTTGTAATATTCAATAAAAAGATGACATTAATAAAAGTATTGGCGGTGCGATTGCTTCTATGAACAACACTTGAATCAACACAATAAAATGCTTTTGACCATTTCATAAACTCCTTTCAATTTTCATCAAATTGCTTCTAAAAGGAATGCGAAGGCCATGTGTACTACGGTTACAGCGACAATAGCAAGGTCAATGTGCAGTCATTCATAAATTAGCTACTTACTAACGGCAAATCTGCATGTGAGAAATCATACAAGACTTTTTAGTGAAGGCAGTGGCAATTATTATTTTCAAAATGTCCATGATAGTAAAGTCTGTGTGTTTGTGAGAGGTGAAGTAACTCCAGTATCTTATTAGCGGTTAGCTTCTCGAAAAACCATCTAAGAGGAAAACAAATACAAGTGCTGTTAGTCAAGATGAATTAATGCAATTATTACAGAAAGGTTGTCAATGGCATGAAAAACATTGTAGCCTTAGAGAGGAAGGGGTCATTATCGTGGGATAATGACCTTCCTCCAAGTTTCGTGAGTGCCATTAGCAGGGGAAGGCAGTTTATACCAAGTGATAATGAGGTCTATGAGGCTATTAGCACATAGTGGTGGTAGCAATACATGTTTTGAAGTTTTGGCGGTAAAGTAAAAAATACTGCATTAATAGTTAGCAAAGTAAAAAGACAAACTAAATTAGCAAATTAAATGTTTTATTTTGTAGTATTTAAAAAGCAAGTTTGTCTTAATAATTTAGGCAATTTAATTGCAAACTTGGAAAAACTAGAGCGGATTTAACATGAGTATTCATTAGGTGTCATGTACAAGTAAACAAATTCTCTATAAAAAAAGGGTAAGCATTTTCCATAGTTAAGCTTTCTCTTTGGTGTGTTAAATAGGCGTCTGCAGCAAAATAAAAGGTATTGTTGAACATGGAAGTGTCTTATTGAAAGAAATATTGGCTGTACATTGCATTGCTGTTTGCCTGTCTAGTTTTCAAGACAGAATGTTAAGAATGCAGTCACTACCCGTAGTTATTGACTGCATTCTGATTGGCTGAGAGGAGGTCAATAATGATCTGCATATGCCAATGTAGCAATAACCCCCTGTTTGTGGGCGTACAGGGGTTGTAACAGTCCACCAGATTGCGCCCAGGTGGACCTGGGTAAAGTGAGGTAAAGTAAGGCCTTCAGCACAGTCTCCGGCACAATAATGAGGGGATATCATCAATAGGGAGGCTACTCCTGCAGATGAAATGGGTATAAAGGTGATCGTCCATTTACACAATGCTGAGTCATACATGGACAACAGAGCTGTGCAAACATATGTCATCTGACACAACAAGTGAGTGCAGTGCAATTGTCCCTTACATCCAACAGGGGCAACTGCAACATTGACATTTTCTTTTACTTGAAACACATTAGGCACATCACTGACTCTAAGTGCATGCTTCCCTCATGAACAGACACCAGGCAGGGGGAGAACAGTAGCAAATGTTACTATCATAGTCCGTTTAAACAATATATGCCAGAATTGACACTGTAAAACATTGTCATGCTGCTTGCAATAATCACCATTGTGATGCTTGCCTCAGAATATGCCAGTGATGCCCACGTTTTAATCTAGCCTGCCAAAGGGAGAGTCTCTGAGCCATGTCTAAACAATATATGCAGGTATTGCAACTGTGAAACCTTTTCATTCAGCATCATGAGGCTTACATCACCAAGATCAATAAATGCCAGCAGCACCTCCTTTAAACTAGTTCTAGCCAACGAATACTTTCTGAGTTCAATCTTAGCATATGCAAGCTTTGCCACTGTAAAATATGTTCATGGTGCTTGTGCCCAAAGACCATTATGAGGTCTGGAGAGGGAGAGAGGGGGAGAGAGGGAGCGAGAGGGAGGGAGAAGGATGAGAGAGAGAGAGAAGGAGAGAGGGAAAGAGAGAGAGAGAGGGGCAGGTGGAGAAGGGGAGAGGGAGAGAGGGAGAGAGAGAGCAAGAGAGAAAGAGAGAGAGCGTGTGAGAGAGAGAGAGAGACACACACACACAAAGAGAGACACCAGCCTTCTGATTGGTGAAAGTGTTTTTCAAACCTTTTTAAACCCACCATAACTTTCGTAGTGTTGTGAAAACATGAACAAATGCTCCAACCACAAGGCAGTCAAAACTATACTGCACTGATGATCCCTAATAAGGGTGAAACCAGGTATGTGGTTGTCCTGACAGCCTTGCAAAATGTCTGTCTTGGGTTGATTGGGCTATGTATAAAGTAGCAGGTTTGCATTTGGGCCAATTTGCATTCGCACAATGCCTTACTGTTGCGGCTCAGAACTGGAGTTGAACTTCCAGCGATGGTGTTGTGGAATGTGTGGCTTGGCTCAAATGGACTTTTCTACTCTCACATTTCAGGTTGAAAGGGTTTTCCAATGTTTTTGTAAACCCACCATAACCTTTTGGGTGTTATATATATATATTACATGGCCACGGTAGTGGCCATGTAGTTATGGTTAAGTTGCTGTTTCGATAGGAAGAGCACTTTGTGGTTGGCTTATAACTTCGCTCTCCCTGGACGGATTCTCACCAAACTTTGCAAAGAAAGTATTTGGGTAACTCTGAATTTTTTTGCAAAGTTTGGTGAGGATTCGTCCAGGGAGAGAAAAGTTATAGGGGGGGTCCCAAAACTTTTTTTTTCCCATAGACTGAATGGGAAAAAACTTTGCGCACGGCTACAGCCCGAACCGCTGGGCGGATTTACACCAAATTTGCGGCAGGAGCGGCGGCCTGGTCCCAAAAGCGTGCTTTTGCAAATTTGGTGTAAATCCGTCCAGTAGTTTTTAAAAAAATGAGCAAAATGTAAGGCAAAAAATTAGTGATATCTTTTTCTTTTTTTTTTTTTTTTTTTTTTTTTTTTTAAAGGTTTGCAGTCTTGTGTTTAATCAGTATGGTTAAAATGAATGCAGTTTTATTGCTGAGATGTGAGCAGAAACAATGCCATCCATGTGAAAGTGATCTTCAGCAAATATGGCAATAGTTGTCGTTTTTTTCAGCTTGAGGTCCCATCAGATTCAAATGCCGCAGTTTGTGATTACTCAGTCTTTTCGGGTTCTACAGGTCCACGCCTAAGCCTTTTTATAGCGGGAATGAGATGATCAAATAGTCCCACGGATAGAATCATTCCTGCAATAGGTCCTACCCAATATACAACCACGTTGTCTGTGAAGCTGCTTCCTTGGCAGAAAAAGTTTAGTGAGAAAGCCAAAGCTGGATTGAACATGGCCCCAGTTAGTTGTCCAGCTGCTCCCACCAGTATGGCAACGATCACACCAATGATGTGCACTCGATAGCGAGCATCTGTCTGCTGCACCAAGTTCAGGGCAGAGTGGTAGACAAAGTGATATCTGTGTTCGCTTCGCGGACGGACTTCCCTGTTCGCTCCGCGGACAGTGTCCTGATTGGCCAATCGTCTTGCGTGATGTTCGCGGACATGCAACGTGTTCGCTGATTGGATGGCGTGGAGCGTGAATCGCGTCAGATTTATCGGTAGCGCCCGCCATATTAGATTCGCGGACGTCCGCGGACAGCGCGGTGAAACTTTGTTCAAAATGTGTATTTTGTAGAGTGTGTTGGTGTGTAGGAGTGTTTAGGGAGGGTGGGAGTGTATGAGATAGGATGAAAGTTGTGTTTTTTATGTGTTAGACGTTCTTTTTGTGTTCAATTTGTTTGCGGACAGCACGGGTGTTCTGAAATGTTCTAAATAAACTGACTAGGGGGTGTTCTAGGGACTCAATATGTGTCCGTTTTGTTCGCAAGCAAAGTGAAACTGTTCTAAGAACACTCACGGTGTCCGGGGAGTGTTCGTAGGGGGTGTCCTGAGGACGCTGTCCGTATTGTTCTCTGTCAAGTTGAATGTGTTCTAAGAACACCCGCGGTGTCCTGAAATGTTCGCAAATAAACAAAATGGGGGTGTTCTGAAGACGTTTTTGAGAACACTTCCGGTGTCCTGAAATGTACGTAGGTGGTGTCCTGAGGACGCTGTCCGTATTGTTCTCTGTCAAGTTGAATGTGTTCTAAGAACACCCGCGGTGTCCTGAAATGTTCGCAAATAAACAAAATGGGGGTGTTCTGAAGACGCTTCTAAGAACACTCGCGGTGTCCGGGGAGTGTTCGTAAGGGTGTCCTGAGGACGCAGTCCGTATTGTTCTCTGTCAAGTTGAATGTGTCCTAAGAACACTTGCGGTGTCCTGAAATGTTTGCAAATAAACAAAATGGTGGTGTTCTGAAGACGCTTTTAAGAACACTCGCGGTGTCCGGGGAGTGTTCGTAGGGGGTGTCCTGAGGACGCTGTCCGTATTATTCTCTGTCAAGTTGAATGTGTCCTAAGAACACTCGCGGTGTCCTGAAATGTTCGCAAATAAACAAAATGGGGGTGTTCTGAACACGCTTCTAAGAACACTCGTGGTGTCCAGGGAGTGTTCGTAGGGGGTGTCCTGAGGACGCTGTCCGTATTGTTCTCTGTCAAGTTGAATGTGTCCTAAGAACACTCGCGGTGTCCTGAAATGTTCGCAAAAAAACAAGATGGTGGTGTTCTGAAGACGCTTCTAAGAACACTCGCGGTGTCCGGGGAGTGTTCGTAGGGGGTGTCCTGAGGACGCTGTCCGTATTGTTCTCTGTCAAGTTGAATGTGTTCTAAGAACACCCGCGGTGTCCTGAAATGTTCGCAAATAAACAAAATGGGGGTGTTCTGAAGACGTTTTTGAGAACACTCGCGGTGTCCTGGAATGTTCGTAGGGGGTGTCCTTAGGACGCTGTCCGTATTGTTCGTTGTTAAGTTGAAAGTGTTCTAAAAACTATCGCGTTGTTCTGAAATGTTCGTAGGGGGTGTCCTGAAAACGGTGTCCGTATTGTTCGCTGGCAAGTTCAAAGTGTTCTAAGAACACTCACATTGTTCGCGGACATTAAAAGTTTCCCATAGATCATAGTTGAAATGTTTGACTCTATGGATGTGATATGCTGCGGTGGTTGTTGCCAGGGCATAGAGTCTTGGGTGTATGGCCATTTGGCTATGCACCCAAGACTCTATGCCCTGGCAACAACCACCGCAGCATATCACATTCATATTTGCTTATAACTTTGGGTGAAAAACAAATGTATAAGGAACAAAGGTATTAGATACTATGGATGTGATATGCTGCTATGGTTGTCCTTATTATTGTATACTTACTATTTGGTCTAGTAATGGGAGTCCATGTTTTTCTTCTTCATTTCTGTGATAAAAGAAAATAGCATGTTAGTATTAGTATTTTGTAATGACTTATTACATTGTATAAGCAATATACTTTTATTTTTTTTCGACCCTCATATTTAGTAGAGTACAAATCAGAGTACTGTGCAATTTGCTCAGTTTCTGTATTTGTTGCTAAAATCATTGGGTCTGTGGGAGAAAAAAAAATCCATGTTGGATTAAAAAAAAAACCTTTTTCTGTTATGCTACAGTTTATTTGTTTGTTTGTTTTCAGTGTTCACTTGTTGTTTCTGGCTAATGCTTTATACTTTGCTTTGTTGTATTTTATTTGGAGCAGTAACAGATTCTTCATTTGTTTTGATATTATAAAATTTTGGAGCAGTTAGATACCAATTGGCGTATTCTAACTGTGTATTTTTTGGCCTAATTTAGTGGTATTCATTTATCTGATTAGTTGTTGTAGAATCTTTGAGCTGTTAGATAGCTTTTGGAGTATTCTAACAGTTTATATTATTTTAACACAAATTTATAATTTTGGGACAGTTAGATACCAATTGGCGTATTCTAACTGTGTATTTTTTGGTCTAATTTAGTGGTATTCATTTATCTGATTAGTTGTTGTAGAATCTTTGAGCAGTTAGATAGCTTTTGGAGTATTCTAACAGTTTATATTTTTTTAACACAAATTTACTTAAAGGTTTAAATACAGTTTATTTATCAAATTTTGGTTTTAAGAACATCAAATAAGCGTTTGTAAGATTTGCTGGTAATCTCTGCTTTAGAGTAATGGTACTATCATTACATTCAAACCATCCACATTTCTTTTTTATATATGCAGTGTAGTGCCCTGAATTGGATGTGGCTCCTGCGTGGTAGATTATACCTATTGTTGTGAAGGTTTTCTTACCAAGTGATATTTGACCATGTGTGAATCCAGTCAGCTTGCAGTTGTTTTTGGTACCATCTGCATTGTAACGTAGAAGCATTAGTATTACGTATTTACTATGTGTTTGTATTACTAACGTGGAGCGATTATCTGAATTGCAGGTAGAGCATAATCTACCATGGTTTGCATTTTGTACAAGTTGCTGAAATGGAATGGATTCACAATTTGGTATTGATATATATATGAAGCGTTCATTGGGGATTTCTTCTTGTGTCACATTGTTGCAGAGAGTGCATGTATGTTTCCACATGTATGAAATCTGAAAGATTTCATTTATAGGTATGTTTTTGTTTTCCAGTACTTGTAGTAAGTACATTAGAAATTCTTGTGGATCTTCCTGTGAGTTTATAGTGAATTTCACAATTCCAGCACAGTAGTCCAATTGTTGTCTTATTCCAAAAACACTATGGGGCCGATTCATGGAACAAACGTGCGCCGAAAATCATTGCGCAAGCAGGCGCAAGCAGGCGCAAGCCCAAAAAAACAGGCGCACGCGCACACGCACGCGTGCGATTCATGGAAGTCCCTGCGCGTGTTTACCTCAGGATGTGCGCCAAACCCGTGCATGGCGCACAAGTCACTGCAACATCCCGAAAGGCGTGCGCAACGCGCACAGTGAAAGCGCACAACCTCGGCGCATACACCAGAAAGTGGGCGGGACACGGGGCGTAACGCACGGAATGGGGAACAACGCGCGAAAATAAGGGCGTAACTGGGGATGTACTGCAGGGAAGCAGACGGAACGCCCACATGCACTCGAACCACACATATTCATGGAATCGAATAGGCCAAAGCCAAGCACAGCCAAAGACACGCACAAGCTGAAACACGTCCGCCACACGAATGCAGGCGGTAGAGTCCCAGCGCATCACAAAAGTGGCAACATACAGCAATTGGGCCTGTGCGAGCGGGGCACGTGTATTGCGGGTGTGCGCGGGAAGTAACACACGTGATCGAGCGGGGTACGTGTATTTCGGGGGTGCGCGGGAAGTTACACACGCGATTGAGCGGGTACGTGTACATCGGGGGTGCGCGGGAAGTTACACACGCGATTGAGCAGGGTACGTGTATTTCGGGGGCACGCGGGAAGTTACACACGCGATTGAGCGGGGTACGTGTATTTCGGGGGTGCGCGGGAAGTTACACACGCGGTTGAGCGGGGTACATGTATTTCGGGGGTGCGCGGGAAGTTACACACGCGATTGAGCGGGGTACGTGTATTTCGGGGGTGCGCGGGAAGTTACACACGCGATTGAGCGGTGTACGTGTATTTCGGGGGTGCGCGGGAAGTTACACATGCAATCTCATCAGGGTACGTGTATTTCAGGGTGCGGGGGAAGTATCACACGCAACATCACCAGGGTACGTGTATTCCAGGGGTGCGCGGGAAGTTCCACACGCAATTCCATCACGGTACGTGTATTACAGGGGTGCGCAGTAAGTTCCACACGCGATCTCATTAGGGTACGTGTATTACAGGGGTGCGCGGGGAGCACCACACGTGAATTGCACGTGTGGGTCCTCCCAGGTGTTCCCTCTACACCCTCCACGGCCCCTGCAGGTGGCTCACACCACAGCAGTGCAGGGGCACCCTCCACCAGGCCCCCACCCATGTCTCCCACCACCCCCACCCCCCAGCAGTGCAGGGGCACCCTCCACCAGGCCCCCACCCATGTCTCCCACCACCCCCACCCCCCAGCAGTGCAGGGGCACCCTCCACCAGGCCCCCACCCATGTCTCCCACCACCCCCACCCCCCAGCACTGTGGGGCACCTGCCAGCAGGCCCCCACCCATGTCCAACTCATGTTCCCCACCACCCCCACCCCCCCAGCAGTGCAGGGGCACCCTCCACCAGGCCCCCACCCATGTCTCCCACCACCCCCACCCCCCAGCAGTGCAGGGGCACCCTCCACCAGGCCCCACCTATGTCTCCCACCACCCCCACCCCCCAGCAGTGCAGGGGCACCCTCCACCAGGCCCCCACCCATGTCTCCCACCACCCCCACCCCCCAGCACTGTGGGGCACTTGCCAGCAGGCCCCCACCCATGTCCAACTCATGTTCCCCACCACCCCCACCCCCCCAGCAGTGCAGGGGCACCCTCCACCAGGCCCCCACCCATGTCTCCCATCACCCCCACCCCCCAGCAGTGCAGGGGCACCCTCCACCAGGCCCCCACCCATGTCTCCCACCACCCCCACCCCCCAGCAGTGCAGGGGCACCCTCCACCAGGCCCCCACCCATGTCTCCCACCACCCCCAGCAGTGCAGGGGCAGCCTCCACCAGGCCCCCACCCATGTCTCCCACCACCCCCACCCCCCGGCAGTGCAGGGGCACCCTCCACCAGGCCTCCACCCATGTTTCCCAGCACCCCCACCCCCCAGCCACCAGGGGCAGCCTCCACCAGGCCCCCACACGTCTCCCACCACCCCCACCCCCCCAGCAGTGCAGGGGCACCCTCCACCAGGCCCCCACCCATGTCTCCCCGCCACCCCCATCCCCAGCAGTGCAGGGGCAGCCTCCACCAGGCCCCCATCCATGTCTCCCACCACCCCCACCCCCCAGCACTGTGGGGCACCTGCCAGCAGGCCCCCACCCATGTCTCCCACCACCCCACCCCCCAGCAGTGCAGGGGCAGCCTCCACCAGGCCCCCACCCATGTCTCCCACCACCCCCAACCCCCAGCACTGTGGGGCACCTGCCAGCAGGCCCCCACCCATGTCCAACTCATGTTCCCCACCACCCCCACCCCCCAGCAGTGCAGGGGCAGCCTCCACCAGGCCCCCACCCATGTCTCCCACCACCCCCACCCCCCAGCAGTGCAGGGGCACCCTCCACCAGGCCCCCACCCATGTCTCCCACCACCCCCACCCCCCAGCAGTGCAGGGGCACCCTCCACCAGGTCCCCACCCATGTCTCCCACCACCCCCAGCAGTGCAGGGGCAGCCTCCACCAGGCCCCCACCCATGTCTCCCACCACCCCCACCCCCCGGCAGTGCAGGGGCACCCTCCACCAGGCCTCCACCCATGTCTCCCAGCACCCCCACCCCCCAGCCACCAGGGGCAGCCTCCACCAGGCCCCCACACGTCTCCCACCACCCCCACCCCCCCAGCAGTGCAGGGGCACCCTCCACCAGGCCCCCACCCATGTCTCCCACCACCCCCATCCCCCAGCAGTGCAGGGGCAGCCTCCACCAGGCCCCCATCCATGTCTCCCACCACCCCCACCCCCCAGCACTGTGGGGCACCTGCCAGCAGGCCCCCACCCATGTCTCCCACCACCCCACCCCCCAGCAGTGCAGGGGCAGCCTCCACCAGGCCCCCACCCATGTCTCCCACCACCCCCAACCCCCAGCACTGTGGGGCACCTGCCAGCAGGCCCCCACCCATGTCCAACTCATGTTCCCCACCACCCCCACCCCCCAGCAGTGCAGGGGCAGCCTCCACCAGGCCCCCACCCATGTCTCCCACCACCCCCACCCCCCAGCAGTGCAGGGGCACCCTCCACCAGGCCCCCACCCATGTCTCCCACCACCCCCACCTCCCAGCAGTGCAGGGGCACCCTCCACCAGGCCCCCACCCATGTCTCCCACCACCCCAACTCCCCAGCCACCAGGGGCAGCCTCCACCAGGCCCCCACCCATGTCTCCCACCACCCCCACCCCCCAGCAGTGCAGGGGCACCCTCCACCAGGCCCCCACCCATGTCTCCCACCAGGCCCCCACCCATGTCTCCCACCACCCCCACCCCCAGCACTGTGGGGCACATGCCAGCAGGCCCCCACCCATGTCTCCCCCCACCCCCCAGCACTGTGGGGCACCTGCCAGCAGGCCCCCACCCATGTCTCCCACCACCCCCACCCCCCAGCAGTGCAGGGGCAGCCTCCACCAGGCCCCCACCAATGTCTCCCACCACCCCCACCCCCCAGCACTGTGGGGCACCTGCCAGCAGGCCCCCACCCATGTCCAACTCATGTTCCCCACCACCCCCACTCCCCCCAGCAGTGCAGGGGCAGCCTCCACCAGGCCCCCACCCATGTCTCCCACCACCCCCACCCCCCAGCAGTGCAGGGGCACCCTCCACCAGGCCCCCACCCATGTCTCCCAGCACCCCCACCCCCCAGCAGTGCAGGGGCACCCTCCACCAGGCCCCCACCCATGTCTCCCACCACCCCCACCCCCCAGCCACGAGGGGCAGCCTCCACCAGGCCCCCACCCATGTCTCCCACCACCCCCACCCCCCAGCAGTGCAGGTGCACCCTCCACCAGGCCCCCACCCATGTCTCCCACCACCCCCACCCCCCAGCAGTGCAGGGGCACCCTCCACCAGGCCCCCACCCATGTCTCCCACCACCCCCATCCCCCAGCAGTGCAGGGGCACCCTCCACCAGGCCCCCACCCATGTCTCCCACCACCCCCACCCCCCGGCACTGTGGGGCACCTGCCAGCAGGCCCCCACCCATGTCCAACTCATGTTCCCCACCACCCTCACCCCCCCAGCAGTGCAGGGGCAGCCTCCACCAGGCCCCCACCCATGTCTCCCACCACCCCCACCCCCCAGCAGTGCAGGGGCACCCTCCACCAGGCCCCCATCCATGTCTCCCACCACCCCCATCAGTGCAGGGGCAGCCTCCACCAGGCCCCCACCCATGTCTCCCTCCACCCCCACCCCCCAGCACTGTGGGGCACCTGCCAGCAGGCCCCCACCCATGTCTCCCACCACCCCCACCCACCAGCAGTGCAGGAGCAGCCTCCAGCAGGCCCCCACCCATGTCTCCCACCACCCCCACCCCCCAGCAGTGCAGAGGCGGCCTCCACCAGGCCCCCACCCATGTCTCCCACCACCCCCACCCCCCAGCAGTGCAGGGGCAGCCTCCACCAGGCCCCCACCCATGTCTCCCACCACCCCCAACCCCCAGCACTGTGGGGCACCTGCCAGCAGGCCCCCACCCATGTCCAACTCATGTTCCCCACCACCCCCACCCCCCAGCAGTGCAGTGGCAGCCTCCACCAGGCCCCCACCCATGTCTCCCACCACCCCCACCCCCCAGCAGTGCAGGGGCACCCTCCACCAGGCCCCCACCCATGTCTTCCACCACCCCTACCCCCCAGCAGTGCAGAGGCACCCTCCACCAGGCCCCCACCCATGTCTCCCACCACCCCCACCCCCCAGCCACCAAGGGCAGCCTCCACCAGGCCCCCACCCATGTCTCCCACCACCCCCACCCCCCAGCAGTGCAGGGGCACCCTCCACCAGGCCCCCACCCATGTCTCCCACCACCCTCACCCCCCAGCAGTGCAGGGGCACCCTCCACCAGGCCCCCACCCATGTCTCCCACCACCCCCACCCCGCAGCAGTGCAGGGGCACCCTCCACAAGGCCCCCACCCATGTCTCCCACCACCCCCACCCCCCAGCACTGTGGGGCACCTGCCAGCAGGCCCCCACCCATGTCCAACTCATGTTCCCCACCACCCCCACCCCCCCCAGCAGTGCAGGGGCAGCCTCCACCAGGCCCCCACCCATGTCTCCCACCACCCCCACTCCCCAGCAGTGCAGGGGCAGCCTCCACCAGGCCCCCACCCATGTCTCCCACCAACCCCGACCCCCCAGCAGTGCAGGGGCAGCCTCCACCAGGCCCCCACCCATGTCTCCCACCACCCCCACCCCCCAGCAGTGCAGGGGCACCCTCCACCAGGCCCCCACCCATGTCTCCCACCACCCCCAGCAGTGCAGGGGCAGCCTCCACCAGGCCCCCACCCATGTCTCCCACCACCCCCACCCCCCCAGCACTGTGGGGCACCTGCCTGCAGGCCCACACCCATGTCCAACTCATGTTTCCCACCACCCCCACCCCCCAGCACTGTGGGGCACCTGCCAGCAGGCCCACACCCATGTCCAACTCATGTTCCCACCACCCCCACCCCCACCCCCCAGCACTGTGGGGCACCTGCCAGCAGGCCCCCACCCATGTCCAACTCATGTCTCCCACCCCCCCACCCCCCAGCACTGTGGGGCACCTGCCAGCAGGCCCACACCCATGTCCAACTCATGTTCCCCAGCCAACATGTCATCACAATCTAGATCCCTGGTCCCTATGGTCAGCCTCCAAATGCAAAACACCCACCCGAGTATTGCATCCACCCACTCATAATTTGCAATTAGATCACAGAACACCAATTGCAAGTTCCGAAACAAACTCATTTCCCTCACATACACCCAATGGGTGTCAGTGAATCTCAAAACCCATATCATGAAATGCATGAAACCAATGAGATACCACACATTGAAGTCCACCAAAAAAAATATGTATTAAAGGAAACATGAATATAATCAAAAATAAAGAAACAGAAATTTGAATGTACAAAAATCAAAAGAAGCATGTCCGTGAAAAAAAGCAAAACCAAAAATAAAATTCCAAAGTAATGGTGTCCAAAGTCACTGTCCACAAAACAAAATCCAATGGCAAATAAAAAAAGAAAGCCATTGCTGCATGGTTAAAATGTGAAAAAAAAATACAATCCAACAGTGAACTATGTACATGGGAACAAGCCAGGGTCCATTATCCCAACAAAAGAAAGGAAACCTATCTAACTACACTGACTAATAAAATAAACTATATACAAAAATGTGGCCAATGTCCGAAAGGTCCAAATAAAATCAAAACAAAAATGAAACCTAACACTACCTACATAACTATATACAAGGGCAGCGGGCTAGTTTCACGGCTCACTTGTGGATGTCCCGGGCCAGGGCATCATCGAACTCCTGCTCAATGTCCCGGAGGCGGTCCTCCTCCATGGCCCCGAGGGTCCGTAGGGCCGTCGACGTGTCCACCTCCAAACCCCTGCGGATTGCCTCGAGGCACTCGGCCCGCCTCAGGGCCCTCCGCATGGAGTTCTCCGCCCTGACCATTGTGAGCCGTGCCTCTTCCGCCCACTGCCGCTCCGCATCTATGGCGTGGCCCAACCGCTGCCACACGGAAGACACTCTCTGTCCTGGGTCCTCCTGTCCTCCGGCCGATGCCTGCCCCTCCGATGTTGAAGGCCCCGAGCCTTCATGGCTCCCCCCACTTTGCTGCTGCTACTGTGCCTCTCCCCGTGCACTGCCTCCTGCTGCCTGCACATCCTCCGACGGCTGGGGTGCAGTCGTTGATGTGGCCACCCCTGCTGGACGTCCGACTCCCGACTGTGGCAGGGATGCCTCCTCCACCAGCCTGGCCGCACCGTCAGAGGCAGCTCCACAGGGCACCCAGGTGACTGATGGGTGGGAAGATGGCACGGAGGACGACTGGCGCATAGGGGGTCCAGTTGAGAAGGGGGTCGTAGCAAGCCCCATCATACAGAGGAATCCGGCCTGGGTGACCTGTCCCAGCAGGCTGACGTGGTCAACGAGCCATTCGAGATGACGTGCAGTCTCCTCATGAAAAGACTGCAGGTCACCTCGCATGGCCCGTTGACGCAACGCCACACCAGTCAGAACAGGCTCAACCCGGACCCGGATAGCCACGTCCGCAGGCAGAGGAAGGCCAGTTGACGTGAGCTCATCCCCTGCCTGAAAACGGGTCTGGACGTAGGCATCCCTGCTGGTGCAAGATGATGCAGGGACAGGATCAGGGACAGGATTGCACACAGGCACCTCCGCGGCGGCCTGTGCTGCCTCCTGTCCCTGGTCCTGCACTGCACCACTAGCACCAGTGGGATCCCCACCTCCAGACCCCGTCTCTGGTGCTTGCACGGCCTCCTCCTCCACCAAACCCCCCACCAACCTGTATGACTCTGTGCCATCTTCTCCTGTTGGGCCCTGTGGGGTCCCAGCTGCCCCTTCTGCTGCCGAGGAGTCCAACTCCAACCTCCGCCTCTTGGACCTCCCCCCGGCAGCTGCGGCCTGGGACGCGGCACCGGACTCCTCACTCCCCAACGAGATGACAACATGGGAGGGGAGCCGGGCCTTGCGTCTCCGGCTGGCGGTGGGATCCCCGCCGCTGTGCTCCACAGCACCTTCTCCGCCCTCTTCATCAGTTGACGCTGCAGACAGGGAGAAACAAAACACAGGCATCAGGGCACTGGACAATGGACACATACACACATGACAGTTGTACATGAGTGGCATTGGCAAAACTCAGACATGTCATCACAATCCCCAACACACATGTCATTTCAACTCGCACACATGAGCCATACCACAGCCATATAGCAACTGCCAGCACCATCCATACACATACAACAGCATGAGCAGCCAAAGGTGAGCCAGACATCACATGCAACACAGGAAGTGCACCACACATGTACACACACCACCACACTTGTATGCATGTGTACACCTCTGCCAAGTGTCGCAGTGTTCAGACGGGCATCCATGTCACATCTGGCAATCAGGCTTCCACATACCGCTGTCACATGCATCCATGTTGCATCACTGTTGCCCCCTTGTCAAATACACACACATGCACATGTACACAGTGCTGATACATGCAGCCGAAAACAACATACATGCGTGACATTACGGACATGTCTACTTACATACACATTCATCCAAACATGTGTGCCCACACAACTGCATTTGGCATGCAAGCCTACACACACAAGCACCATCCATGTCTCACACATTCAAGCCCTCGCATGTGTTAGCCCCACGGCCCTGTACAGCCCCACCCATACTCGACCCCATACAAACAGATGTGCAACCTGCACACTACTGAAAAATCACCACACGCACTGCTCACAATCAGGATGCATGTACACTTACCGCTCGAATCCAGACGGGTCTGCCTCTCAAGGACCTGGACGTGGAGCGCTGAGGATATGCGTTCCAGGACCCTCATCTGTTCTTCCGACAAGTGGCCCCGGCGCCCCTTGGCATCCACTGCCTTCAAGAGGCACCGGGCCTTGTTCAGGGTCCTGGACCTGAAGTCCTCCCAGCGCTTCTTGACATGTTGTAAGTCGCGGACTGCCACCCCCTCTGCGTTGATGGCAGTCACAATGTCAGTCCAGATCCGAGTCCGTCCTTCCTTGTCGGCGCGGGAACTTCTGAAGAGGGCATCATACTGCCCCAGAACTTGCTCCACCAGGACACCAACTTCGGTGGCACTGAAGCTGGTGCCCCTCTGCCTCTCTGGCCGGGGGTTGTCAGTAGTCTCAGATGGTGCTTGCCCCGACATGACAACCCCAGAGGCAGGAGTGGGTGGGCAACTGGGTCCTGGGGCTGGGCTGTGGAGCGATGGAATCCCAGTCGGGAGTCTTCGGTTCCAGCAGGGGTGGTCACAGCAACAGCACCCCTGGCTGATGTGCAGGCAGCAAATGGCAGGGCATGTGGGCAGAAGGCAGTCAGGCAGCAGCAGATGGCAGGTGGGAGCGTGCTCGGGGCTCTGGGGGGCAGTAGTTCGGCCTTCTGGGCAGGAGTGTGGTCTTCCGTGTGCTTACGCGTGGCCAGCTTGATACGGAGTGATTTTGCACGTGAAAAATCTGCACGTCAGCGTGTAATTCGAGGAAAGGCCCTTGGCGCGTATGCACGGCAGCACGCATATGCGATTTCATTGGACCAAAGGCCCTTAGCGCGTAAGCGTGTCTGTGACGTGACGCGCGCGGGTGTTTCCCTCATTGCACATGATGACAGAACACACATGGATTTCCATCAATCGCGTTTGAAAGTTCCCGGCACCCCGGAACACACGTACCCAGGCTAATCGCGTGTGGAACTTCCCACGCACCCCGAAACACACATACCCAGGCCAATCGCGTGTAGCTCACTCCCCTCCGATCACACGCGATGACACTCGGACGTACAGTCTTACCACGTATCCGAATACGGGAAACCCGCGCACGGCAAAAGACGTGCACAGGCGTCAACGCGTCCGCCCACACGAAGGCAGGCGGAGGTGTCCCCACGCACAGCATAAAAGTGCGCGCAAACAGCAAACGCGTATATACAGCTACGATGAATGCCCCATTTGTCGCTGCACTGATCGTGGGACACCGCAGGAGGAGGAGAATAGCCAGGGCACGCATTTTCGCACCACGGACAAGCCTTTTTGGGATGCCTGACGACCAGGTCTACGGCAGGTATAGGTATGTGCAAACCTCTCCTCTGCCTGCTGCCTCTGGGATATCATAAGGACACCCAGAGTGGATCTGAGGGAAGCATACTCCTCCCTCAGGGCATCCATGTGCGCCTCTGCGTGAGCAGCAATTGCTTGACGCAGAGACGACATTTCAGCCTGGCGTGCCCTGTCTGAGGCCGCCATGCCCAGCCTGAGCGAGCGGACCGTGGACCGTGCCGCCTGCTGCTGGAGAAGCACTTACCTAGCAGGGGGGAGCACAGATCGGGCCACACGCTCCATGCTCTCAGCAATGTTCTCCATTGCTGCCCCCTGCCGTTCGGAATTGGCAGTCATGTTTTGCTCCCACTCAGTATACAGCGGTTGCGCGCGGCGACCGCGTTGCCGGGCTTGACCCCTGCGGGACCCAAGGACCGGGGGTCCTCGCTGTGTTGGCACCGCCTGCGGCTGCACGACTACTTGCCCCCGTCGACGTGATGTCCCAGGCACATCAGTGACTGGTGTGGAGGGTGACCCTGCGTCCCGATCCACCACGGGCGGAGGAACCAAGACTGTCTGATCCCTCAGTGCAGGTGTCGCAGGCAGAGGAGTGTCCACATCAGAATCACTCACCCCTGACACATGGACTTGATGCTCATCCAACTCAACATGGACGTCAGAGTCATCATCAAGGCTGGACTCATAGGCAGCCAGAGACAAGATGGACTGCAGCACTTGGGGGTTTTCGTGGCCTACCACCCCACGACCCCCACTAGTGCCGGGTTGATGTGGTCTTACCAACCCTGTGTCTGGCATGACAACACCATCCTCCGCCTCCATTGCGTCATCACCTGAAAAATAGAGAGAAAAAAGGCCACTACACATGTCAGAAGCACACGACACACACACACACTGACAGCAAAGGCATCCGGCAGACATGTGACACACAACATATGACCTGGCATGCATGCTGGGTCTACTTTGAATAGCTTCTGTGATCAGACCTGTTGAAAGGTGGCAGTTTCCATGGAAGTGGGTCTATGCAGTGCAGAAAATGTGTACGCCACTCACTACCTACATGTACAAGCACTCCATGGTGTGTGCCAGGAAATGTGAAGGCAGTGCAATGTCAAATTCAGACATCACGTGCATTGTGCATTCAATGTGTACCATGTCTAGAAGCCAAGCACCCCTCCCCCCCAGTACCAAAGCAGGGATGCCTAGCATGGTATCAAAAGGCTGACCATACACCTGTGTATTGACAGGCAGTGTTGACTGGCATCAACAGCTTAATGTGATTCAAATTACAACACTGCAAATGATGCTGGGACAGTGGGCAGGACACATGATGGAAACTCCGGAGGCCGCCCACGTGTGAAGAAGACACAACAAGAGTTGGACAGAGTCATTGGCCATTGAACAGGCTGAGGCCTGTGAGCCACACTGATTGTCAGAGCCTAAACATATGTGCAACGCAGGACTGAGCCACAGTTGACATGGGGAGGCCGATGAGATGGCAGGCAATTTATGTAACCAAGGACTCATATTACAGTGATCATCCAGTCAAGGACACATAGGGGCATGCGTGCAATGCACATGGAGCATGAATGGGCACTCATGTCCCTGCGGGACATCTGACCCATGCACAGTACAAGTGAGATACCCTGCATCGAGTACTAAGGCTGTACCACACGGCATATGTCTGGCAGTTTCTACGCTGGAAGTTAGCATCTACACAGGACGCATGAACAAGAAACTACACATAGGCAAGATTGAAGCAGACCAGTGCTAAGGTGGAACTGGGGTGCAGAGTGGCGGAGGAGGGGCAAGGGAGCATGCCCACATGGAGTCCCGCATGCAGGCAGAGGAGACATGCATGACGGAAGCATTGCATCACTTACACATCAGAACCATGTACACGTCACATGTAGCAGCAATCATGCACAACACATCCCACAAGTGAAACACACACGTCCTCAACAAACACGCATCAACACTCACTGGACTGGGCATCAAAGTCCAGCATCTCTCCCACTCCTTCGACCAATTCAGGTGGTATGAACTCCGCAACGAGAGCCTCATGCGGAGTGAGTTCTTCCTCCTCTGGTGCAGGCCCACCACCAATCACCAGAGTCAAGTTGTAATTTGAGGCACGCTTAGCCTTAGTGCTGCGCTTGATGTCATTCCAACGCTTTTTGCACTCCTGCGCCGTGCGCACCTCATGGCCGAATGAACTGACATGTTCCGCAACATGCTTCCAGTGGGTGTCACACTGGGCAGCCGTAGTCTGACTATTGGCACCCACTAGCATGTCACGGCTGTGGCCCCGCACGTAGTCCACGAGGAAGTCCAGTTCCTGCTTACAGAAAGGCTTCTTCCTCGACGTGCAGGAGGTCGTGGCTGTGTGTGGGGTCCCAGCCTGTGCTGCAGGTGCAACCTTCCTCCTCTTGGACTGTGGCGCAGACCCTGGCTGGCTAATGCCGCCCTGACCAGTATGGCCAGTGGGTTCAGTGGATTGAGCCAAGGGAGTGGCAGGTGGAGGGATGACCAAAGGCCTGACTTGTGTCAGTGTCAGCTGGGTGCCCACTAATGGACCCTGTGCAGCAACATCAGCTGTGGCAGGGTCATTGACCGCAACGGTCCTGGTTGGCAGACTCACAACCGGGGTGCTGTTGGGTGCATCTGCCCCTGCACTTGCCAACACCCGGCTGTTCGGGGCAGCAGATGACATGACTGCCCCAGGGACACATGTCTTGGTCTGAGCAGCCCGGCGTGCCCCTATGGTTTCCCCCCTGGCCTGTTGGAGATCTACCAAGGGCTCTTCAAGTGCCAACGCAGCCTGCGCTGGCAGACCCTGAGCCTGGGTGGCGGTGTCCACAGCTGCACCTGCAGCTACCACTACCCTTGGGCCTGTGGCAGTCGATGGAACGGGTGCCAGTGCCAGATGCAGGAGCTGCATCCCCCGGAACCACAGGGGGTGGTGGCATGGCTGCACCGACACATGGCACAACATTGTGCTCAAGTGGCGCACCCCTGCCTCTTCCCCCTCTGTGGCTGCCCTGGACACCCTGGAGTCCCCCTACTCCCTGGTCACCATGGCCACGTCCCCGACCACGCCCGCCATGAGGAGGACGCCCAGCTGAGGCGCCCCTCACCTTTGGTGGCCTCCCAACCATGGCACAGATGTAGTAGTGCTGGCACAGATGGAGTGGTGCCAATGGGAGGTGTACACCACAATTGACCTGGGCAATTGGTGTGAAGGGGTGGGAAGCAAGATGTTAACAGCCCCCCTGCACCTGCAAGGCTGTATGTGACCCCGGTGATGTGGTGACGGGTCACGCAACGCTCAGGCACCCCAAAACTGCAGTAAAACCATGCACGCAACCCTGCAGCCTACGTGTGTGGATTCAACCTCCCGCAGTACGCGGTGGCACCCAGTAACACGAATAACGCGTACGCGTGGGACACGCAGGCTACTATGACATCGAAAATGGGTGCGATACACAGGGGCACCGCAGTGGGAAAAAGAGCGTGTGCGACTCACCGTCTGACTAGCGCGATGCAGAAAAACACGCGCAGCCAATACCCCCGCCAAAAGAAGAGATACGTCCTTGATAGCTGTGAAGTTGTGATGGCGCGCGAAACAACAGGAAGCAGCAACACACGTCGGTCTCCACGAAAGGCACGTACAGCGAACTGCTGGGCCCGCTCACCTTTAACCCGTGCTGAGGGAAACGCACGCGCGCATCACATCACTTACGCGCATGGGCCCTTTCCTCGTATTACACGCAGACGTGCAGTTTTTCACGCGCGCTTACGCGCATGGGCCCTTTCCTCGTATTACACGCGGACGTGCAGTTTTTCACGCGCGCTGAAATGCCCATGCACGTCTGTACGCGTCACGTCACAGGGGCGCTTGCACTTGAGGGGCCTTCTGTCCAATGAAAATGCGTATGCGTGCAGACGCGCTTACGCGCCAAGGGCCTTTCCTCGAATTACACGCTGACGTGCAGGTTTTTCACGTGCCAAATCACTCCGTATCAAGCTGGCCATGCGTAAGCACACGGAAGACCACGCTCCTGCCCAGAAGGCCGAACTACTGCCCCCCAGAGCCCCGAGCACGCTCCCACCTGCCATCTGCTGCTGCCTGACTGCCTGCTGCCCACGTGCCCTGCCATTTGCTGCCTGCACATCAGCCAGGGGTGCTGTTGCTGTGACCACCCCTGCTGGAACCCAAGAATCCCGACTGGGATTCCATTGCTCCACAGCCCAGCCCCAGGACCCAGTTGCCCACCCACTCCTGCCTCTGGGGTTGTCATGTCGGGGCAAACACCATCTGAGACTACTGACAACCCCCGGCCAGAGAGGCAGAGGGGCACCAGCTTCAGTGCCACCGAAGTTGGTGTCCTGGTGGAGCAAGTCCTGGGGCAGTATGATGCCCTCTTCGGAAGTTCCCGTGCCGACAAGGAAGGACGGACTCGGATCTGGACTGACATCGTGACTGCCATCCACGCGGAGTGGGTGGCAGTCCGCGACTTACAACATGTCAAGAAGCGCTGGGAGGACTTCAGGTCCAGGACCCTGAACAAGGCCCGGCGCCTCTTGAAGGCAGCGGATGCCAAGGGGCGCCGGGGCCACTTATCGGAAGAGCAGATGAGGGTCCTGGAACGCATATCCCCAGCGCTCCACGTCCAGGTCCTTGAGAGGCAGACCCGTCTGGAGTCGAGCGGTAAGTGTACATGCTTCCTGATTGTGAGCAGTGCGTGTGGTGATTTTTCAGTAGTGTGCAGGTTGCACTTCTGTTTGTATGGGGTCAAGTATGGGTGGGGGTGTACAGGGCCGTGGGGCTAACAGGTGCGAGGGCTTGAATGTGTGAGACATGGATGGTGCTTGTGTGTGTAGGCTTGCATGCCAAATGCAGTTGTGTGGGCACACATGTTTGGATGAATGTGTATGTAAGTAGACATGTCCGTGATGTCACGCATGCATGTTGTTTTCGGCTGCATGTATCAGCACTGTGTACATGTGCATGTGTGTGTATTTGACAAGGGTGCAAAAGTGATGCAACATGGATGCATGTGACAGCGGTATGTGGAAGCCTGATTGGCAGATGTGACATGGATGCCCGTCTGAACACTGCGACACTTGGCAGAGGTGTACACATGCATGCAAGTGTGGTGGGGTGTGTACATGTGTGGTGCACTTCCTGTGTTGCATGTGATGTCTGGCTCACCTTTGGCTGCTCATGCTGTTGTATGTGTATGGATGGTGCTGGCAGTTGCAATATGGCTGTGGTATGGCTCATGTGTGCGAGTTGAAATGACATGTGTGTTGGGGATTGTGATGACATGTCTGAGTTTTGCCAATGCCACTCATGTACAACTGTCATGTGGTATGTGTCCATTGTACAGTGCCCTGATGCCTGTGTTTTGTTTCTCCCTGTCTGCAGCGTCAACTGATGAAGAGGGCGGAGAAGGTGCTGTGGAGCACAACGGGGGGGATCCCACCGCCAGCTGGAGACGCAAGGCCCGGCTCCCCTCCCATGTTGTCATCTCGTCGGGGAGTGAGGAGTCCGGTGCCGCGTCCCAGGCAGCTGCTGGGGGGAGGTCCAAGAGGCGGAAGTTGGAGTTGGACTCCTCGGCAGCAGAAGGGGCAGCTGGGACCCCACAGGGCCCAACAGGGGAAGATGGCACGGAGTCATCCAGGTTGGTGGGGGGTTTGGTGGAGGAGGAGGCCGTGCAAGCACCAGAGACGGGGTCTGGAGGTGGGGATCCCACTGGTGCTAGTGGTGCAGTGCAGGACCAGGGACAGGAGGCAGCACAGGCCGCCGCGGAGGTGCCTGTGTGCAATCCTGTCCCTGATCCTGTCCCTGCATCATCTTGCACCAGCAGGAATGCCTACGTCCAGACCAGTTTTCAGGCAGGGGATGAGCTCACGTCAACTGGCCTTCCTCTGCCTGCGGACGTGGCTATCCGGGTCCGGGTTGAGCCTGTCCTGACTGGTGTGGCGTTGCGTCAACGGGCCATGCGAGGTGACCTGCAGTCTTTTCATGAGGAGACTGCACGTCATCTCGAATGGCTCGTTGACCACGTCCGCCTGCTGGGACAGGTCACCCAGGCCGGATTCCTCCGTATGATGGGGCTTGCTACGACCCCCTCCTCAACTGGACCCCCTACGCACCAGTCGTCCTCAGTGCCATCTTCCCACCCATCAGTCACCTGGGTGCCCTGTGGAGCTGCCTCTGACAGTGCGGCCAGGCTGGTGGAGGAGGCATCCCTACCACAGTCGGGAGTCGGACGTCCAGCAGGGGTGGCCACATCAACGACTGCACCCCAGCCGGCGGAGGATGTGCAGGCAGCAGGAGGCAGTGCACGGGCAGAGGCACAGCAGCAGCAGCAACGTGGTGGGAGCCATGAAGGCTCGGGGCCTTCAACATCGGAGGGGCAGGCATCGGCCAGAGGACAGGAGGACCCAGGACAGATAGTGTCTTCCGTGTGGCAGCGGTTGGGCCACGCCATAGATGCGGAGCGGCAGCGGGCGGAAGAGGCACGGCTCACAATGGTCAGGGCGGAGAACTCCATGCGGAGGGCCCTGAGGCGGGCCGAGTGCCTCGAGGCAATCCGCAGGGGTTTGGAGGTGGACACATCGATGGCCCTGCGGACCCTCAGGGCCATGGAAGAGGACCGCCTCCGGGACATTGAGCAGGAGTTTGATGATGCCCTGGCCCGGGACATCCACAAGTGAGCCATGAAACTAGCCCGCTGCCCTTGTACATAGTTATGTAGGTAGTGTTAGATTTCATTTTTGTTTTGATTTTATTTGGACCTTTCGGACATTAGCCACATTTTTGTATATAGTTTATTTTATTAGTTAGTGTAGTTAGATAGGTTTCCTTTCTTTTGTTGGGATAATGGACCCTGGCTTGTTCCCATGTACATAGTTCACTGTTGGATTGTATTTTTTTTTCACATTTTAACCATGGAGCAATGGCTTTCTTTTTTATTTCCCATTGGATTTTGTTTTGTGGACAGTGACTTTGGAGACCATTACTTTGGAATTTTATTTTTGGTTTTGCTTTTTTTCACGAACATGCTTATTTTAATTTTTGTACATTCACATTTCTGTTTCTTCATTTTTGATTCTATTTATGTTTCCTTTAATACATATTTTTTTTGGTGAACTTCAATGTGTGGTATCTCATTGGTTTCATGCATTTCATGATATGGGTTTTGAGATTCACTGACACCCATTGGGTGTATGTGAGGGAAATGTGTTTGTTTTGGAACTTGCAATTGGTGTTCTGTGATGTAATTGCAAATTATGAGTGGGTGGATGCAATACTCGGGTGGGTGTTTTGCATTTGGAGGCTGACCATAGGGACCAGGGATCTAGATTGTGGTGACATGTTGGCTGGGGAACATGAGTTGCACATGGGTGGGGGCCTGCTGGCAGGTGCCCCACAGTGTTGGGGAGTGGGGGTGGTGGGAGACATGAGTTGGACATGGGTGGGGGCCTGCTGGCAGGTGCCCCACAGTGCTGGGGGGTGGGGGTGGTGGGGAACATGAGTTGGACATGGGTGGGGCCTGCTGGCAGGTGCCCCACAGTGCTGGGGGGTGGGGGTGGTGGGAGACATGGGTGGGGGCCTGCTGGCAGGTGCCACACAGTGCTGGGGGGTGGGGGTGGTGGGAGACATGGGTGGGGGCCTGGTGGAGGGTGCCCCACAGTGCTGGGGGGTGGGGGTGATGGGAGACATGGGTGGGGGCCTGGTGGAGGGTGCCCCTGGTGGCTGGGGGTGCAGGGGGACATGCGTTGGTGGGCAGTAGTGCAAGTTGACATGTGGGTTGGCTGGGGGTCATGGCCATGGTGGATGGTGTGCCTGCAGGACATGTGCAGGGTAGTCCCCTGTGGTGTGAGCCACCTGCAGGGGCCGTGGAGGGTGTAGAGGGAACACCTGGGAGGACCCACATGTGCAATTCAGATGTGGTGCGCCCCGCGCACCCCTGTAATACACGTACCCTGATGGAATCGCGTGTGGAACTTCCCGCGCACCCCTGGAATACATGTACCCTTGCTGATGTCGCGTGTGAAACTTCCCCCGCACCACGAAATACACGTACCCTGATGAAATTGCGTGTGGAACTTCCTGCGCACCCCTGAAATACACGTGCCCTGCTGATGTCGCGTGTGAAACTTCCCCCGCACCCCAAAATACACGTTCCATGATGAAATCGCGTGTGGAAATTCCCGCGCACCCCTGAAATACACGTACCCTGCTGCAATCGCGTGTGGCACTTCCTGCGCACCCCTGAGATGCGGGTACCGTGCTCGCACGGGCCCAATCGTGTGTGGAATTTCCCGCGCACCCCTGAAATACACGTACCCTGCTGAAATCGCGTGTGAAACTTGCCCCGCACCCCGAAATACTCGTACCCTGCTGAAATCGCGTGTGGCACTTCCCGAGCACCCCTGAGATACGCGTACCCTGCGGAAATCGCGCATGGAACTTCCCGCGCACCCCTGAAATACGCGTACCCTGCTTGCACGGGGCCAATCGTGTGTGGAAATTCCCGCGCACACCTGAAATACACGTACCCTGCTGAAATCGCGTGTGAAACTTGCCCCGCACCCCGAAATACATGTACCCTGCTGAAATCGCGTATGGCACTTCCCGCGCACCCCTGAGATATGCGTACCCTGCGGAAATCGCGCATGGAACTTCCCGTGCACCCCTGAAATACGCGTACCCTGCTCGCACGGTGCCAATCGCATGTGGAAATTCCCGCGCACCCCTGAAATACATGTACCCTGCTGAAATCGCGTTTGAAACTTGCCCCGCACCCCGAAATACACGTACCCTGCTGAAATCGCATGTGGCACTTCCCGCGCACCCCTGATATACGCGTACCCTGCGGAAATCGCGCGTGGAACTTCCCGCGCACCCCTGAAATACGCGTACCCTGCTCGCACGGGGCCAATCGCGTGTGGCAATTCCTGCGCACCCCTGAAATACACGTACCCTGCTGAAATCGCGTGTGAAACTTGCCCCGCACCCCGAAATACACGCACCCTGCTGAAATCGCGTGTGGCACTTCCCGCGCACCCCTGAGATACGCGTACCCTGTGGAAATCGCGCGTGGAACTTCCCGCGCACCCCTGAAATACGCGTACCCTGCTCGCACGGGGCCAATCGCGTGAGGTACTTCCCGTGTACCCCAGTGATACACGTAGCCCGCTTGCCGTGCTGGTACAGGGTTAGCGCAGCCCTTTGCGCTGGATTGGGTATATTGATGGCTTTTCCCTGAGCGAGAGGCGTTCTTGGGGGCGTAACTGGCGCGGCTGCAGGGTCGCTGCGCCACTGTGCGCCACGGCTGGCTTTGGTGGCTGGAATCCATGAATACGCTGTGCGCGGAAATGGATTTTAGCGCACGCGGCTGGCGCAGGGATTCGCACGCGCACACTGTGCACCAGCCGCGTGCGCCACTTGTGCGCTGAATTCTATGAATTACCCCCTATATGTGTTGTCAGGATTGTTTGCTGCATTTCTGTGAAGTACTAACATTTGCAAACACAATGGGTCTTTACTGTGTAAGTAAATGTTGTCAACAATTGGTGGTAATTGAAATAGAATATTCATTGCTACATTTGCATAGCAACTTACACCAACTATATTTGAGAATTTAAATGGTCCAGGTAGTTCTGTATCTAACTGCTTTTTTTGGAGTTTGTCTTCCTTCTTTAAAGAAGTACCTGGTTTACTTTCTCTAATTGATTCTTTTTTGTTTGTGGTACTTGATGAAGTATTAGTTTCTTTTACTCTCTTTGGAGGATTTGCAGTGACGTCCTGTTGCATTTCTGTTTGATTTAGTTTTCTTATACAACGTTTTAGTTTTTGTGGAACAGAATATGTGTTTAGATGGGGAGTGTATAGTGAGCGAAGTCTATTATATTCTAAAATGCAAGGAATATCAGCGTTTACTTTACTTGCATCAAAGTTGATTAGAAATAGTTATGGTTAAGTTGCTGTTTCCATAGGAAGAGCACTTTTTGGGTGGCTTATAACTTCGCTCTCCCTGGACGGATCCTCACCAAACTTTGCAAAAAAAGTATTTGGGTCACTCTGAATTTTTTTGCAAAGTTTGGTGAGGATTCGTCCGGGGGGGGAAAGTTATAGGGAGGGTCCGAAAACGTTTTTTTTCCCATAGACTGAATGGGAAAAAACTTTGCGCACGGCTACAGCCCGAACCGCTGGACGGATTTACACCAAATTTGCGGCAGCAGCGGCGGCCTGGTCCCAAAAGCGTGCTTTTGCAAATTTGGTGTAAATCTGTCCAGTAGTTTTTTAAAAAATGACCAAAAGCTAAGGCAAAAAAATTAGTGATATCTGTGTTAGCTTCGCGGACGGACTTCCCTGTTCGCTCCGCGGACAGCACCCCGATCGGCCCATGGCCTTGCGTCATGTCCGCGGACATGCGACGTGTTCGCTGATTGGACGGCGAGGCGCGTGGAGCGCGTCAGATTTTCTGTGACGCCCGCCATCTTGTATTCGCAGTCGACCGCGTACAGCGCAGTGAAACGTGGATAAAAAATTGTATTTAGTGCCGTGTGTTGGTGTGTAAGAGTGTTTGCGGAGGGTGGGGGAGTATGAGATAGGTTCAATGTTTTGTTTTTTATGTGCTAGATGTTTTTGTTGCGTTCGATTTGTCCGCGGAGAACACGGCTGTTCTGACATTTTGTAAATAAACTAAATGGTCGGGTGTTTAGAGGACGGAGTATGTGTCATTTTTGTTCGCAAGGAAGGTAAAAATGAGCTATGTACACTCGCGGTGTACTTAATTGTTCGTAAATACACAAAGTGGGGGTGTCCTCAGGACGCTGTCCGCATTGTAATCTGTCTAGTTGAATGTGTTCTAAGAACACTCGCAGTGTCCCGAAATGGTTGCAATTACACAAAATGGGGGTGTTCTGAGAACGTTGTTTGTATTGTTCGTTGTCAGGGTGAAAGTGTTTTAAGACCACTCCTTTTGTCCGCTAATAGTACAATTTTCTATGGGCGTCAACCGACTTTTTGTCCACTAAAGAAACGATAAATCCGGCTGGTGTGCACCGACATTATGTGATAATCCTATGACTGGCGCTATTGACCTGGCTGACTTGCTTTTGCGACACTAAATCATATCTCCCGCCCCTAAGCCTGATATTATCGAAGCATTCATATTCCCCGCCTCTCTCCGTGACGTTACAGGGTGCGTAATCAAACACGCCCAGTTCTCTGCAGTCCTAAGTGACTTTACACAGAACCTGGAAGACAACACATATTATGTCACAACACAGCGCGCCACAATTCGGAATATGAAACAGTGATTTAAAAGCAAACAGCAAGATTGTAAATGTTGTAAAGTACATTTATTTGACATCAAATGTTTAGAGAATATTCAGCAATTTGCATTTGTCTTTGTTGTCGATCCGCAAAAGTTCATGTTGAGGCACGCGATGTTCCTTTGCGGTACAGAGGGTGTTAGATCAGCTTACAACTCAGTGCGCCACAATTCGGAATATGAAACTGTGGTTTAAAAGTAAACAGCAGGATTGTACATTTGGTAAAGTACATTTATTTCACATGAAATGTTTAGTGAATATTCAGCGATTTGCTATTGTCTCTGCTGTCGATCAGCAAAAGTTTATTTGGAGCCACGTGTTGTTCTTTTGCGGTAGATAGGCTGTTGGTTTATGATAAAAGCAGTAAATGGTCACTCTGATAATCGGAAGGTTGCTCCAACAACGAGCCATTAGACCACCCTATTGGTTGGTATGTTGTTTGTAGCCGCTAGTACTGCGTAAGGGTACATTGGTCCTTGGCGATTGCCCCATAAAATGGTGAGGGTCATGAAGTTGCATATTTGGACCTGCACCTGGCAGTTGAAGACCCCATCCGCTGGAGTCTGTAAATCGTGACATAGGCAAAATGGGGCCACATACCTGTTTTAAAAAACATAAATTAGTCTCACCAGCCGATCTTCATTAAAAATCATCATTTTATTTATTAGGGCGTGAAACTATTTGCTATCGAAGATAGTGCAACAGAGTATGTTAATAATAAAATAATAATATTATTCCCATTCATATAGCGCTAAGAACCGTGAGGTATCTAAGCAGTGCTTATTATTAACCACGGTGTGTGGTGCTCATTTATCGACCACGGAATGATGAAAGGCTGAGTTTGGCCTTGCCGGGATTCAAACTTGCGTTAGCAAGCTGTGCACGGATGTCAAAGCGAGCGCTGTACTCGCTGTGCCACTTGACAGGCTACAGTGAAGTGGCACAGCGAGTAGAGCACTTGACCGCCTATAGACCGGTTAAATTATTTCTATTAACCCACCCTGTGTCGTCTGCCTTTTTCAGAGCCTTCTAAAAGACAGGGGATCAATTCGGCGGTGAAAGTGCGCGGTAGAAAACATCATGCCACTTTCAACGAACAACTTCAACTAGAGCGGTCTTTAATGCTACACTATTATATTTGGTATAAAATAATCTAAAGGGTTACTTACAGTACAATTGCAATTTCCATTGTCTACGAGTGGTGCAGTCCCAAAATACGACTCTGCGTGTGCCAACAATCTTTCGCATAGTGATATAAGATATAAAAGTGGTTTTGTTTCAGAAATTTCATCTTTATCTTCTCTTACGTTTTAGCAACACTCCTTCAAGAGAAGTCTTTCATCACAATCTCTGTCTGTCAAGGTCAAAACACAATACAACCTTATAGTCCGCTTCGTGAGCCTCTCCGGAGCCCGACAAAAAAATGGAAGCAGCTGACCTTCACTGTGAACGAGCATAAATTCTTACTTTGCAACATTCTGTGTAAAGCCATCTGTAGAAGTTGGTTTTTGCACGCCATGTTTGTATATTGTTTGCGTGATATTAAAAAAGTTTGTTTAAAGGACGTTATGGTTCTAAGTACAGCCGAAAGACCCCTGAAAATCGCAAGTTATGGTAAGCTATGAAAAATAACTCGCGCCACCACCGTGCACTGCTAAGACTAACACCCAGGACATCAAAGATGACATTGCAAATGTCATTGATGAAATCACTGATGACATCACATGTGTATGTACTTTTCATGGAATTTGTGTACTAGGGATTTTTATTATAATGTTGCGAAAAAAGTGTCAAGGATATTGCAATAAATATCATACCGTTATTAGTGCTTTGAACGATGCATTGATATAAATAGCATTGTATTATGGGATTTTATCTAGTATACTGATCTACTAATAGAGAAACATAGCATTGTGTGCAGAGTACAAGATGAAAGTATAATATTTGTAATGTTAATATGTTGATTAATGAAATAATAATTGTCCTGAAATGTTCGAAAATTCACAAAATGGGGGTGTTCTGAGGACGTTATTCGTATTGTGTGATTGCTTAGCTGTATGCAATGACGGAATGGCACAGAGAGTAAAGTGGACGCCGTCCGCGGACACCGCGGCTGTTCGTGGACAGGACGTGCTACATCCGGGTTTTTCCAGGAAATCCAACATGGAAAGAAGACTGTACGGATCAGCCAATCAGATGTCGAGGTTGTGGATTTGTGTTGAAAGAGACTGTGTGTGGTGAAGATGGCAGAAGTGGAGAAAGTCAGGGTGTTGGTGCTCGGAGATATGTTTGTGCATGGTTTACAGCAGTACGCTGAATGCAGGCATGTTGCAAAGAACTTTAATGTGAAAGGAGTGGAGGTGGTGTGGAGCAGTGTGCCTGATTGCAATGTACATGGAATTGTACAAGTTTGTGAGGATATGGCCACGATGAACAGTCCGCATGTGGTAGTTTTGCACTATGGTGCTTTCCATTTGGGCAATGTCAGTGCCCCTACTTTGTTGGCTGATTTGGAACGCTTGGTTCAAGCCGTAATGAAGAACCTTCCAAATGCGAAAGTAATTTTTTCTGGATTACTACCTAGGGCAATATGGGACAATAGTTCAGTTTTTTGTCCTCAGCAAAATATTGCTAGGTGTGTCATCAACCGAGGCATGTGTGCCTTCATGCTGAGAGCTGGTATGTTCTTCTGTAACAATGAGAATATTGATGCCAGTAATGCTGTTAATTTTAAAGAAGATGGCATTTCTTTATCTTTTACGGGAAATGCCTTTCTATTTTGGAATGTAAGGGTTGCTTTGGAGAAGGTTATGTGAAGATTTTAGGAGTAAAGAAAGAAAGAAAAACAAGAAAAAAAATACAAAATAACAGGTGTCTGTCAAGCATCTGTAAAAAAAAAACGGCTCTTTTCAGAGCCAACTTCAAAGGGGAAATGGGGCACACTATTTAAATTTACATTCACCACGCTCAGATTTTCGATGTGTCCGCGGACATGGCGGTTGTCCGCGGACATGAAAATCACTACGAGGGGGTTAGTATGTTCTATGTTACATGTATATGAAGTCAGGGATAATATGGTTAAGTTGTGCTACTAAAAACCTATGAAATTCAGTGAAAAAACTTTGTTAAAGGGACGTTATGGTTAGGTTGCGCTACTAAAAACCTATGAAATTCAGTACAAAAAACTTTGTTAAAGGGACATTATTGTTAAGTTGCGCTACTAAAAACCTATAAAGGGACGTTATGGCTCAAAGTAAAACCGAAAAACCCCTGAAATTCGGCAGTTATGGTGCTAGTGTTAGCAGTGCACGGTGGCGCGAGTTATGGTTGCTTATGTTACCATAACTGCCAAATTTCAGGGGTTTTTCGGTTTTACTTTGAGCCATAACGTCCCTTTAACAAAGTTTTTTCACTGAATATATATATATGCATATATATATATATATATATATATATATATGAGGAGCATGAGGTTTTCTTCAACAATATGTGGCAGTCATTTTAAGTTAGGTGTGCCAAAAGCAAACTGAGTCCTACCTAAACAATTAATTCTAGAACTAACAACATGAAACATTCTCATGCTTTTTGCTCCCAAAGTCTTTAGTGATGCTTACCTCCCCAATCTGTATCAAGACAGCATTCATCCCTTTCTCAAACATCTGCCTGAAGATTTAGCTGGGAGGAAGTGGGCACTGAGGGACACGGGGCACTGGCAGAAGGCTTTTTCAGGGCAGGATGGGGCGATGTGTGCAGGATGGATTTTTGTGTTTCCTCAAATTTAGTGGGATGCTGGCACCGACATCAAGGGTCAATAATGGGAGGGGCTGCAGGTGGTATTGAAAAATAAGAATAAAAATGCAGCAGTCTGTTACAATTTGTTATGGGTGCGGGGGTGAGAGTACAATTGGCATTTGCGCAGGTCTGAGAGATGGGCCCTGAGCTTAAGCGCAGCCTGTAATGGATTAGGTTTGGGAGTTGTCACTGTCGAGGGATCAGCAGGCAAGTCAAAACCAATGTCTCATGTTTCAAGGGTCTTTATTGAACAACAGAAATGATATGGGATTGAGTTGAATGGAGTCAATGTTGTAGGAAATGAAAGTAAAATAGTGAATCAAGCTTTTTAAAAGGACTATAGTTCATTAGTTCTTCCCTCTCTCCCTTAATCTCTGTCATTTGGGATTCAAAAGCCACTCAACATCTTTTGGCTTGTAAGTGTCCCGCCATTTAATTGTCGGCTTTTATGGTTTTATGCTTTACTTTCATAGAAGTTATAATTCTGTCATTATTCTCTTGGTGAGGAACTGGTGCGACCACACCAGGTGTGCTGGGTCATCTAAAGGACCTGGGGTTCCAGGAATCAGACTCTTTTGGATGTTAGCGAAGGTTGTGGTGGTCCCTGGAATTACCAGGTTTCACACTGTTGGTGCTGGTGGCAAATCCTACCTCATGCTCTACAAACAATTAGGTCTCAACTATTCTGTTAAAATATTGCTTTACCTCTTTTCATGTCTGCCTCCTCCATTGCTCCTGAGCACCTCACCAGGCTCTTCTCCTTTCCTCCCCCTGTCTTGGCTTTTCTCCTCTCATGTTGTTCCCAACTCTCCCTGTTGTCATCACTTTTCTTTCCACCTTTCCTCCCCTTTAAGCTTCTTGTCACAACCTCTTTGTTGTTATCTTTACTCTCCTCTACCTTCTGGTTCTAAGTTGTTGTCTCCGCCTCCTGCTTGTAACTGCTTTCACCCTTCTTCATCTCTTGTTAAGAAAAATGTCTCTAGAAGCAACTTTTCCTCCATAGTCCATGGACTGCCCCCCAAACTTTTAGCATTTGTTTTTGTATCCTGACCTGACTTTTTACAGTGGACTGCAGCATTCAGCTGCTGGGCTTTTGCTCATTTTTGAGGAAACTGACACATCCTTCAGGCTGTCAGTACTGAGAAACTTTGTTTCTCATAGTCTTTCGACTTTGTTGCCACTTGTTGGTAACATTTTATCATTGCACAAAGTGCCTTCCACTACTGCACAATGGTGCCTCTGTGTTTTATGGCCCTAGAGACACTCTAAGGAATTTTTGTTGATTCTACAATGTGCCTTAGAACAGACTGGCGGCAGCCGTAGCTCTTTCTTTTATTAGTAAAACTTTTTACCCAGCCTCACTGCCTTTACCATGTGTGGCTCCAAACTCTGGCTGGTGTCTAACACGGCTGTGCCACAACGTCTTGTGTCTGTTCCTTTGGCCATTTTATCCCTTTTGCCTTCTCCCTGCCCTTCAAGGAATGGGATTTCATTTTTTGGGCATGCAGTTGCCCGTGAAAGCTGCTTCTTTTGTGGGCCCCTGCAGGTCACGTGTGTAGGCACCCAAGAAGGGGTCTTGGACTGTCTGGTCTCAATCCACATCACTGGTGCGAGGGTGCCAGTGTGCCTGAGAGCATGAAGATGTAAGTGGTCCCTGATTGGACCACTGCTGGTGTGCATGCATGGAGCAAGATCTTGCCATTGGTAGACTGTGTGCGAGCACTCACCTGACTGTGGATAGGAAGAGGGGTCCTGTATTCATTCAGCAGATCTGAATAAGGAACTAAGTATCCTGAGAAGCCTAGCAGAACGAAGGACGAGGCTGAGACGCACTTGAAGAGGTCTCGCACCCTATTCCCGCTGTTGTCCTAGTGAAGTCCTGCTTTGCGCTTGATCTCAGAAGACCTGAAGGTGCTTCAAACCCTTCGTGTGGTGGGACCAATCCCTCTCAACGTCTCCTGGTAACCTTGCAAGTGAGCCTGTTCAGAAGTGTCCTTGGGCTATCCAGTGGGCTGTCCAGCTTGATTTAAGTTTTGACCCGAGGCTGGGGAATCTCAGCTTATCCAACAAATCACCCTTGGGCCGCTAGATAGGAGGCTGCATTATACTGCAAGAGTTGGGTCCCCTTGCATCACTGTGCTACGGTGACAGTCACTGAAGGCGGTTGTCCTGCATTCCTTCCAGTGCCCCGAGACCTGCTGAATCTGTGTTTTCTTCATTCTTCATTGGAATCAAGAATAACAGCTCCGGTCCAATACCGGACCTGCATCTGCACCCGCAGCACCTGTGTATCTGGAAGCTGAAAGAAGGGTGGGAAATTGTACCTGTGGAGACCCCCTCTAGACCTACCAAGACTGGACCAAAACCAAGCTAAGAGCTGTGAGTAGTTAAGTCACTTAATGGTGGCCCTTTGTTGATCCAAACGCATTTATACATGGAAGGTTTTTTTTTTTGCTTTCCTGTTGACTCGGGTAGTGTATGATGCCGAAGGCTCTCCAAAAGTCGGAACAGCTTTGCTCATCCTAGCAAATCCTCACCTGACTCTTGGAACCTGTTTCACCTCTTCAGAATTATTCCCCTAACTTGTTCATGTTCTCTAAGTGCTACCTGTGACCTTTATGCACGACGATGCGCTACACGCACGCATTGAACATTGAACACAAGGCTCCATCCATCTTAGGGCTGGACTTATAAAGTTAGAGTTGCCATCTCTGAAGACTGGTGGTGCTACAAAAGTTATTCACCATTTTCCTTTTCAGGTATTGATGGAGTTATTAACTTTCTCGCACTGACTCCAATAAGTGTATACATATATTTCACAGTGTGTTGCTTGTGTGGTATTTTACTAGTGCATTTCATTATTCATTCTGTTGTTATTGGGCCAATAATAAATGTACTTCTTGGTGTTTGACTGGTGTGCTCATTGGAGGTCCCCGAGCACCCTCACTCCTCTTAAGATTTAGCCTTCACAGCTCTCCAAGCACCCGTGAATTGGTCTGGCTATCTTCCCAGAAGTATCCCCAGTTCATCTAACACGGGTGGCCTCCTAAACATCTGTCCACCAGGCCAGAGTTTAGAAATCCATTCTAACACTGCCTCTCTGCTCCTCCTACCCTAGACCATATCCTTGGTTGCTCTCTCTAGGTCTCTCCCTCTGGATAGCTCATCTCAAGCTCTTTCACTTTCTCTCATTTGCTCTTATTCTTCACACCCTCTTCTCTTTGGTTGCTCTCTCCCCCTCTTCTTCCTTGTAGCTCCTCCCACACTATTTCTCCTTCTCTACATTGCTTTTTGTCTTGGCTGCCTTCTTCTGCCTCTCCGCCACCCTGTCACTGGCCCTCTCATTCTCCTCCACTTTCTCTCTGCTGCTACCCTCCTCACCGCACATAAACTCTCTTGCTGTGCGTATCCGACAATCAAAAATCTCCAAAATGCATTTTCCTTCTGAAGATCCAGCAGATCTGCTCGCTGACATTGTGATTGCACTGAGCTGTAGTTTTGTTTCATGTGAGCCTTGTGATTGTGTAACTAGCTGCAGAACAACAAGATCCTCAGCTGTGTTTCATTCCAGTGCATGCAGATATGAGTGTCTGCAGCCCAAGGTTTCAATGCAGGGGCCACTATCTTGGATTCTTCCTTTTGACATCCATAACCAGGTTCGCTATGTTGAGGCTACTACTGAATGTATGCATTGGCTAAGCCCCTGCTTCCTTGCATTCAACCGCTTTCCACAGTTTCCGGCAAGGCAGACAGCGTGGGCAGCTGCACTGTGAGGCATGGTAAACAAACATTGTCTCGTCACAAACCAGTTCTTTAAATCTGCATTGTCACGCTCACAAGGACTCATCAAAGTTGCTCTGTGGGCAGTTTTGGGCAAGGGTGGCACTGGGTTAATCAAAAGCATACTTTTTGCCAAAGCTAGTCCTCCTTCGGAAATTAACAAGGGGGGTCCTGGGAGTCCCTCTGCCAGACATTAGTCCTGGTTACAAGAGACTTACCCAGAGTCTTTAGCTCACTATCTTTCACAGAGAAGACATATACCAAACATATCAGTTTTTGTCCTGCCCTGGGGCAGTCCAGCACCGAAATGCTAGGCAATTCTCCTCTGAACAAGAGTACCAACAGAAACCCCAGACAAGTCTTTCGGTCTGGTTGGACCTCATCAGTAGGGTGGATCTTTGCCTCTCTAAGAATAGTGAGCAAGGGGTCCACGTCTGGATTCCTTCGGAGGCATCGCTAGGGAGCCTGGGGGGCTGTAGCCAGGGTCTTTTGGTTGTAACCCTGGATAGAAGCTCAGCTGTTGAAACCAAAAGACTAGCTAGCCCAGAGTCCCAACGTCCAGAAATTAGCATAGCCCAGGATCTTTTCCGGACCTAGCAACACCCCTGTCCTCCTTTGCTGCAAAGAGTACAAAATGTCATTAAAAGGTGCTGCTGTCATTTTAGGAACTGATGTACTTACATTATAAACAATATATTTCTCAAAATTGACAATAGGAACCTCCTGACTACAACTATGTGTCTTCAGATGAATAGGTATGGGGGGTGGCTCTATAGCTGAAGCAGTGTTTGGGTCTCAGGAGCTTGAAGTTGCCTCCTCTTTCGGGATCCATTGATCATAGGTTTTCCCTTACATCTCCTTGGTGGTCAAAGGACCTCTGATGGGGACGACAAGGACAACTGTGGCGTCTGGTCTGCCCTAATGCGACGTCCAAGCAATTGGACCTTTATTACTCCCCTCCCTTGTCCCCTCAACTCCAGGTGCTTTAATAACTTTGGGGCCTGGAAGCTATCAGGGGTTCTGAGGTTTGTGGACCAGGAGTTCTTTGGGATTATAGTGCCAGGCTGGCGATGGACGGTTGAGCCTGAGGGGTATCTATGAACCTTCTCCAGGGCCTTCATCACAGGATCACAGGGCGACTGGTGGAATTCAGCCCCCAAGGTCACCGGAGTTCCATCACCCTTTTTCCAGCATAGCACTGTCGCATGACACATTAAGATGCCACTTGCAGCAATTCTTCTAAATGGTGGTCATGGTGTATACGGGGCAGGCAGCACTACCATCAAAGGGGAAAAGTCCTGACCACCATTCCCTTTAAAAAAAAAAAATTGAGATGCAGTGATATGAGACAGAGCAGAAGGTGTTGTGGCAGGGGCCCCTTGCGTGAGGTGTTGGCTGGACAGCTGATTGGGGGTGCTGTGGGGAACATAGAACAGCATCTGGACCAGTGGTTGCAGTGATGTGGTCCTCAGGCAGCTTGCTGGCCAATGTCAGAGTAGTATTGGGGAATCGCTGGCACTTATCTGCAGCTCTCATTGCTGCTCCTCTGTGTTTTCCTCCAAATAAGCCTCTTCTGCTGCAGAATAGATACAACTTTTCCTTACAGAAACTGATGGGAAAGGGCACAGGCCCTCCCACCAGTCGCTGTAAGGCTGGTAGAGACTTCCTGTCCAGTTCCTCAGCCTATGCACATGTGTAAGAGGCATGGCAGGAAGTCAGGCAGGGACATGACTTGGTAGGGAGATCAGGTACCCAAATAGGTACCCCCCCAAAAGAGCTGCAACCACCAATTAGATGCAGTATGTGCTGTCGCTGCTGCAGTTGTAGAATCGCTAATTGGGGTACAGCATGGTTGAGCCTTATTTCTTAGTCCACAGGGTGACAACTTCTTGAGGAAGAGAAAATATTTCACATGTCAATAATTGGTGTGACTCCTGTGTCAATGACAGGCAATGTCATTATTGTCATATGATGCACCTAACACCCATTACCAGAACTGAGTGCTAATTTTTTTGGAGACAAAAAAAGGCACCTGGCGCAAAATATTTCCTCTGCAATGGCACAATCAATTTTATTTTCTTCTATTTATTAAGAGGAAGCCTTTGCCCCAAGTGACAACTTGGGGCTATTTGACTGAATGTTTGTTTCCGAGATCGTATTCAAAGGACACAGAAGGGCAAGGGAGAAAGACACTCAAGAAAGCAGACTTGTGTTTAAGTTTTCAAAAAGGCAGATGGTTTTTGGTATTTCGTAAATTGAATGGGCTGCTATTCCATAAAGAATTGTCCTGTGTTGAAACAATGTGTTTCCCCATTTGATAAAGCAAAAACAGGGCGAGTGGAAATGTATTTATTTATTTGTACATTTGTAAAGCGCACAAAGCCCAAAGGACACCAGGCGCTGGCACTTAGGAAGTTGGTTACAATTGCTTGAAGGTTACAGAAGAAGGATACATTTACACAGAAGTGATATCATCGGTTATACATTAACAGCATACATTACATAGTGCTGATATCGTCAGTTGTACATTAAAAATGTACATTCAGTAGGTAATTATTGTTGCATTGGTTGAGTAGTTTTCGTGTTAGTCATAGTAATGGAGGAGTCGTCAGTGTTGGTGCTAGGGGCTGCATGGCATGGTGACTTTTTAAACATTTTTCTGACAGACCAATAAGATGTGTCATTTCGTAGGGAGTGCATTCCACATTTTGGGTGCAATCACTGGAAAGCTTAGACCTCCTGCTTTCTGCCTTTGTATCTAGCACATTGGAGTAGAAGGGCCGGGTGGGTCTATTGGATTGATTTTTGCAGATCAAGATATTTAGGTAGGTAGGTGCATTGTTGGAAACACATTTGTGTGTGAGCGTGAACATTTTTAATTTAATTCTATCCGAGACTGAGAGCCAATGGATGTTCCTCCTAGTAGACAAGATGTGATATTTGAGGGGGATATTCAGAGCTGCTCTGATGGCATTGTTTTGTACAATTTGTAATATTTTTATGTTTCTCATGCTAGTTCCTGCAAATAGTGAATTGCAATAGTCAATCCTGGAGAGTATCAAGACTCTGGCCAGGGTATTGGAGTTGTGCGGGGACAAGAACGGTCTGCTAGCTCTAATCAGTTTAGCTGTGTAGGCGGCAGAGGAGACTATGGAGTTGACCTGTCTATTTAAGTTGAGGGAAGAGTCAATGTAGACCCCAATAGTTTTTATTTCATTAGCAACCATGATAGTGTTACTATCGATGTTGAATGTTTTATAGTCTTGAGGGAGCTTGTTTAGTTGGGTTTTGTTTCCAATTAGTATCAGTTCGGTCTTGTCATTGTTAAGACACAATTCGTTGGAGGCCATCCAAGCCTGGATTGCAAGATAGATTTTATTTAAGTTTTTGGAGTCTGTGTCATAGCATCCAGAAATTGGGATGAGTATTTGAGTATCATCCGCATAATTTGTATACATGATACCCATTTTGTCAAGCTTAGCAAATAATAGTTTAGTAAATGCATTGTATAGTGTCGGCGACACACATGAGACGGGGGGTGCTGCTTATGTATCCGAGAAGACCCTTATGGTCCGGTTAGACAGAAAGGATTTGATCCATTAATTGCTTCGGGAGAGAAGTGGGCAGCAGTATCAAGATGTTGGCATAGGATATCGTGATTGACCAAATCAAAGGCAGCCGAGAGGTCTAGTAACAGAAAGATGCAAAGGTTGCATTTGTCTAAATATTGTTCCATTTGTTTTTTCAAGTCTAGTAAAGCTGTTCAGTTCCATGGCCTGGTCGGAATCCTGATTGTCTGAGGCCCGAAATATTTTTATATTCCAACCATTTTTGGATCTGCTGCACGGTCCAGACTTTTTAATAAGAATGGTACGGTAGTGATAGGGTGGAAATTAGTGGGGATGTTGGGGTCTAGTGTGGGTTTTTTCAGTAATAGTAGAACCCAAGCTGTTTTTAAGTCTTCCGGGACAGAATTAGTAGCAGAGGAACTGTTAATTAGGCTGGTGATGAAGGGTGCAAGTTCATTTGCACATTCTTTTATCAAGGTTGCAGGTCAGGTGTCGCCCTTGCATCTGGAAGGTTATAGGCCTTTGATAATATTGATAGTGTCTGGAGTGAGCAATGGTGTGAAGGCGAATGTATTGACCTTGTGGAGTTCCATTGAAGGAAGCGTCAATGAGCAGGATAGACTAAGATTGAGTTTGGATTTTTTGGGGCTATTTTTTGCTGTAGTAAGGAGACTGTCAGCTAAGGCGTTTTAGATGTTAGAACACCATTGTTCATTTTTGATGGTGTGGTCAGGGGTAGGTGCTGGTGATTCTAATCCACGGAGAACAGTGAATAATTCTCTGGAATTAGATTGAGCATTTGGGATTCTTTGATTATAAAGTTCACTTTTAGCTTTAATTATTTATTTTTTATAATTGTTTGCTAGGGTTTGGAAGTGGCCTTTGTTCATAGGTGTTGGAGACCTGAGCCAGATGTTTTCTGTGAGTCTTTTAGTTATACGCATAGTGTGGAGTTCAGGGCTGAACCAGGAGTTAATGTGTTCAGTAGGTTTGGCTTTCCTAATTTTCAGAGTGGCTACTTTTTCAATAGCATGAAGCATAGTTTTATTATAGTTACTAACCAGTATCGAGGGGTCGAGGTCAGAGTGCCGCAGGTCCAATATGGGTGTTAGGAGTGGTAGCATGTTGTCACGGTTAATGTTTTTCATAGTTCTAGTTGTCAGCACCGGTGCTAATGTAGGGTGTTTGGCCTTTCTATTGGAGGTAGAAGTAATGAAGATTATAGTGTTTTGGTCAGACCAAGGTGTAGGGGTGTTAGAGAGGATGTCCGTGATGTAGTTGGTGTCTGCTATCCAATCTAAGATTCATCCTTTTTCATGAGTAGATGAGCAAATTCTTTGGGTAAAGCCTTGGGCTTTCATAGAGTTGGCCAAGAGGTCCGCCTGTGTGTCTGGTGGGTCGTTCAAGCCTAGATCGAAATCACTTATAATGATGACTTTGGAGAAAGGTTTCATATTATGTGCCAGAAGAGATGTAATGTCATCTTCAAATGTGGACAAGGCACCAGGGGACCTATAGATAATATGTAGAGTGAGCGTGCAAGTATACGTGAGGGTGATTTTTAGCGTAATAATTTCGCCTGCAGTGAGGGGAGTTCGGTCGCAACTCTTATGTTCAGTGCTTTCTTATCTATTAAGGCTACTCCGCCTACTTTTGCTATTATTCTATCCTTCCTGAATACGGAATATCCCTCAGGGATGGCAAGAGAGAGGTGAGGACCAGAGGCAGTGTGGAGCCATGTTTCGGTGACTGCTATGAAGTCAAGGTCATAAGTTTAAATGACATGAGCAATGTCCAATGCATGGGCAGTGATAGATCCAGCATTGATAAAGTGCTCTTTTAAGTAGGGTGTCATTAGTGGTGGGTAGGATTTTAGGGAGGAGATGAGCTTCTAAAAGGTGATTAGCTTCTGCAGTATTTGCCATTGGATCGGTTGAGGTAGGGATGGGAGGTTCTTTAGCACTGATCCATTTGTTATTAAGGTATGAGGTAGGCGCTATGCTGGGATGGCTATGAACATTGGGCTTTTCTCGGTTATGTGTGCCTGACCTTTGTGGTTTATTGGCTGTTGGTAGGCGCGTGAGGATAGTCTAAGTCTCCCGATGAGTCCCACAGCCTACGTGAGGCAGGTGGTGAAGTACTAGGTTGGGGTTTGGATGACCCAATTTTTTGTATAGTGCTGGAAGAGAGTGAATGGGCTGTGTTGGTCCGGGGGTATCTCTGAGCTGTCCGTGCAGATAGGCAGAGTGATCTTATTCATATGTCTGGGGGGAGAGTAATTGGTAGACATAGCTGGGCATTGGAGTAATGGTATGGCTTTGTCAGGTCCTTTGGGAGTGAATGTTTTTTAGGTAGGGTGGTAGTGTCCGGGAAGGGTGCTGTAGTATTAAGGAAGGGGGTAGGGCAAGGGATGGGGTAGTGACGGTCACACCATAGGCGGGCTTGTCCAATTCCCACCTGAATGAAAGCTCCTGCTGTACAAGGTATATTCTTTCTAGCTAGGGTGGGCGGAGAAGATTGGGGGTGTTTCTCCTGATGGGAGCTGGATTGAGCTAATGGTTGTAATGCTAAGTACATTAGCAGTAAGTTGAGACTTGCAAGGCCTGTCATAGCGAGAAAACTGGGAATCAAGCATAAAGATTATTGAACGTCATGAGTACTGGGTTCACGGGCTGTGCCAGGTTCAGGGATCAGAGCAGTAACTAGAGCAATGGCTAAAGCATGGTCAATACAATATTCTGCAATCAGAGGAGCGGCTGCAATCCTCCACAAGCAAAGGAGAGGCTGGGCAAGGCAAGTGCCAGTCTCGGCATTCAAATCAAGTCAGTACAAGTATCGATGGCCATAAGAGTGCGTACATCTACAAATGTGGGGCAGTTAGTTGCATACTTCATCAAGTTATTACTTAGTAGATTGTGCTGGACGATCAACTAGAATTATAGTATAATGTACGTGCATATAGGTATTGATCCAATGAGATAATTATTACAATCAGCTTGATGCTTTTAGCATATGCCAGACAAATAGCTAAATACAATACTCAGTAGTGTGCTAGTAGGTGGGAGGACAACTTATAGGTGTAGTATATCATACATACAATGCAAGATGGGACATATAGGGATATGAAGAATGGTGCCAAGGTGCAAAAAAGGCTAGCAGTGCTATGATGTGCATCCCGAACAGCGACTGTTGAGCATTACATTAGGTCATTCAATTAAAGGTGTGTACAGAGTCGGCAGTCTACACAATGCAAATTTGAAAATAGATGTGCTGGCAGTTACCTAAAATGACAGTGTTCTGCACGGGAATACATCTAGCAACGCAGTGCCTAGTTTCAATGTGAGGCAGCAGCTGATTTACGCGTCCAGTGCTGGTTGGGATCGCAGGTAGCGAAGATTCGGGCAGAGTGAGTAGCCCACGGCCCTTAGGCCCGTACAGGCACAGACAGGCCTGTGCATTTTGAGGAGTGCCTTCGGAGGAAGGCCGGCTCACGCTTTCCGGGGGAGGCTGGCCCACAAAATGCAGGGCATCAGCCAATCGGGCAAAGATGCGGGTTGCTTAGCAACCGCTAAACAATGTCACAGCAGCCATTTTCCAAGGCTGCACAAGGTAAAAACACGTTTATATGTTTAAAGTATACAAATTGAAGATAACGAGGATGGACCTAGTCTGTGAAATTTGTTTCTCTGGGTTTTCTGGTAATAAGCTTTTTTGTCTATATACCCTAAACTGAAAGCCAGTGCAGTTTTTTTAATGCAGTGGTAGCTTGAGCTCTTCGGGGCAATCTCATGGAATTTCTAGCAGCGGCAATGTGTACTCTTGGGATCCTCATTGAGAGATATTCCGGGAGTCCAGGATATACAGGGATATGCTACTCTAGTCCATTCATGAGGTGTTGTACGTACACGGTACATGACCGTCTGTCAGGCGCGTCTAATCTGAATTACTGAAGTAAACCCTCAATTAGAGGGTCTCCTCAAAAGAGGGCAACCTTTCCTATGAATTTCCATCTTATCTGTGTCTATGAAACAGACAAGGCCGTGATTCAAATGAAAGAGCAATGCCAGCAGGTATACACCAGGCTGTGGGAAAGAAGATAGAAAAGATTAGCATGTATTCTTTGTAGGAGATTGTCGCACATAAGATACTAAGCAAACTAACCCGTGATGTCCTGGACGGAGCTCAGAATGAATTGCGGAAGGGCGTCTGGTGGGATATGCGGTGTATCCTTGGGGAACAATGGACAATGAAATTCATCTACTGCATTCACAATCTCAGGCGGGGATTATGACAGGAAGACCAACCTGTCTAGGATAAATCATGTCAATGTAATTTCCAGTCGTCTCGGAATCTATTATGGCTTGGGTCTGCCATGGATTACCCTCGCTCAATATGAAAGACACAGGTAAATAAGTAGGCAAATGAGTTTCAGGCAATTGGGAGTCCAAGGGACCTTCACTCGACCTAGGGATCCCATCTATGGTCGAGTACTGGCGTTTACCTGCTTTCGCACTGATCCTTTGGGACATGACCACAAAATAAATATAGATTAGATTTCCTCCCGTGTTCCCTTTCTGCACTCGACAGAGGCCCCTGTATGGCCCAGATCTGCATAGGATCAGAGTCCGAGATGGATACACCCGATGTGTCAGACCTACTGGATGGAGGCAGCAGTGTGTTTTTCTCACCCCTTCTTTCGACCTTTCGTGTATCGATCTGCAGAAAGCCTACCGGGACCACCGGAACAGTGGCAAGTTCTCTGATAACCCTTTGTAAAAGACAGCAGCTTTTTTTGCTTCCAGCCATCCAGTCTCAGCGGCCAATTGATTGAAGTGTGTAAGATAGGAAAGTAATGGGGTACTACCTTGTTTCAAGCCTAGAAAATCGAGATCAGTAGCTTGTGTTTTGTACCTGGTATCGAAAACATGGTTCATGGCATCAATGGGAGCGTCACAATCATATAAAAGATGACTGTTGGATTCCAGCAAAGGATTAGCCCAGGTGGCCGCAGTGCCCCCAAGATAAGAAAGAACGAAAGCGACCTTGCTTGTAGAATCCGAAAAAGAGGCAGGGCGACACAGAAAATGCAATCTGCATTGATTTACAAAAGTACAGTAGTGCTTAGAGTCACCCTGAAACCGCTCTGAAGGGGCCAACGGAAACTGGGTGGACATAAGAACAGGAACAGGGCTTTGTGCCGGAATCGGGTAACCCGGTGCAGATGGAGGTGCACCTGTGAACTCTGCTCCCTGAACAGGCGGAGACGCTGCATCACGTAATGTATCCACCCTTAGATGGAGAGCCTTGTGTGCAGAAGACATATTGTTTTGCAATTCTGCTACTAACTATAGCAGATTGGCCAGTGTCCCAGAGGGCTCCATGGCTTCTAATTCTGTCATACGTACATGGTAGAAGACCATCCGTCAGGCACGTCTAATCTGGATTACTAAAGTAAACCCTCAATCAGAGGGTCTCCTCAAAAGAGGGCGACCTTTCCTATGAAGTGCCACCTTATCTGTGTCTATGAAACAGACAAGGCAGTGATTCAAATGAAAGAGCAATGCCAGCAGGTATACACCAGGCTGTGGGAAAGAAGATGTAAAAGATTAGCATGTGGTCTTTGGAAGAGATTGTCACACATAAGATACTAAGCAAACTAACCTGCGAGGTCCTGGACGGTGCTCGGAATGAATTGCAGAAGGGCGTCTGGTGGGATATGCGGTGTAGCCCTGGTGAACAAGGGATATTGATATGTGTAGAACTGATGATTCTAAACCTGAGTGCAGGATGGTAGTAGGAGGAAGCCTTACCCAGAGTTCTTCAGTAAGAGGACTAGTAGCGTGGAAAAGAAGGACGGAGCTAGAAGCAAGCGAGCCGAAGGATACTACTATGTGTAAGTATGGGCCTGACTCCCCAGACGAAACAAGAACACACCGACGACTACTGGAATATACATTTTGCAGATACTGCAAAGCATCCATGGAAGTCCAATGCAAAACTGAATCTAGTCATACTAAACTATAAACATCCAGGGCGTGTTAAATCCACACTGAATAATGAGCAAAAGAAGAAGGCAGCAATAACAGAGAAGGGCAATCCAACATCAATCCATGGAACAAAAGCAGAGGTTGTTAACAGGCAATCAGATGCAGTACAAAGGGCAATTCCAAAGACAGTCTGTAAACGAGGAGAAGGATTCAGAGAATATGCAGAAACAGACAAAACACGGTACTGTACTTATCAGATCCGAAAGCAGAGTCAGGGACAGGAGCCAAGGTTCAAAGACTGAGGAAAACTGAATACCGGTTGGCCAGAGTACTGCGGGCGTACTAACTTCAATTAGAAGTGCCATCGTTCAGGAGTTTCCTCCATTTAAACTCACATGTACCGCTGTGTGCCAGGTTACCCTGACAACGAAGACGCTTCTGACTCGGACGTAATCAGAGAATATGTTCCTGGCATTGACGTAGCTGCCATGGCAACCTCCAGGAATGCGAATGAGGCCAGAGAACACTACACCCTTTACGTAGTAGATGGCGATTATCCCGAAGTGTGACATGAGGACATATAAGGATTAGCCAGAGGGAGTTGCTGTGAGAAATTCAAAAGATGGAATTGTTTTCTTAACTGCTTGAGATTTGATAAAGTGGCACGTTTTGTTTACTTAATGGATCATGGTTTACAATGATGATGGCAAGATTCTGTACTGGGCTACCGGTTTAGCCATAATCCAATCACAATGATATATAAGGATTTATCAGAGTAAATTCCTGTGAGAAATGAAAAAAGATGGAATAGCTTCCTTAACTGTTTGAGATTTTTAAAAAAAGTCTCACGTTTTGTTTATTAATTGGATCAAGATGATGCCAATATTCTATACATGGGTTGCCGATTTAGCTATAATCCAATCACAATGATATATAAGGATTTATCAGAGTGACTTCCAGTGAGAAATTTAGAAAAGTGGAATATTTTCCTAAACTGCTTGAGATTTAAGAAAAAAAAACAAGTATCATCAGTTTTCTTTAATCTTGGGATCATCCTTAACAATCATAATGTCAAATGTGTGTACCTGAGTTGCAGGTTTTGCACTTGGTTTTTAGAATTTACACACGCCCACACACACACACACACACACACAAGCAGAGTTCTATCTTTTGCTATCAGGGCCACAGACTATGATCTCTGTTTTTGTGGCAGGCATTTGAATGTGCTTGTTTTCATCATGTCATTGGCCGGTGACATGCATTGGGCAAATCGGTATGTGATGGCTAAAATGGCACCATTCGGCAGCCACACAGAGCAGAACTTAAGCATCATAAGTGCAGATATGAAAAGTGACATCACAAGAATGAAGTAGCTTTGTTAATGGCTGTGGATATTAGTTGACATGAAGTGGGGACATGATAGTCAATTGTGGGGATCTGGAGTTTATTTAATGAGGGCAGGACTCAAAAAAGCCTGGCCACTGTCTGAGAGCGGTTTGACAGAAAAGAGCATATCCAGTCCAGGGCTGATTTGTAATATTGACTTGGTGAAGGTCCCTGGAGGAAGTCGAGGCAACGGGCCAGGCCCGACTAATTGGGGGACCCAGTCAAATGAAATCCATGATATGGCCTATGCAGGAAAGAGCATATGTGCTTTCCCTTGCACAAGATAAGAATGCAAACCCGTCCTTCAATAAAAATAAAAAAGCAATGCAGATGCCTTGTAAGCATGCCACTCACCCAATAAGGGTGAGTTTACAGAGGACTCTGGGTATGCAAATGCCTTGTCTAATGGCATCTGCATAGCCACAGTCATTTGTCGACTCAGACAGAAGAAGAAGAAGAAGAAGAAGAAGAAGAAGAAGAAGAAGAAGAAGAAGAAGAAGAAGAAGAAGAAGAAGAAGAAGAAGAAGAAGAAGAAGAAGAAGAAGAAGAAGAAGAAGGACTTTGCCTTGATGTGTTAGCATGAACCCAACATTTCTGAATTTGTTCACCAGCAAGTCATATTACTTTGTGTTTTGAGGCCAATTAAAATAGTTATGCTTGAATAAATTAAATACTCATCCACATCTTTGTGCGTGTGGAACAGAGAAACTCCACGTTGAATCCCTTGTAGCCTTGTGGACTTGGGCTACGAGGATATATGTAGGTTTGCTAAATAACCAGACTTCTCTTTCTGCTTTGCTGATTGGTTCTACTCTCTGTAAAGTGAGGCTCTATTTGACACCCATCCACTAGCCAGAATGAATGAGACCGAGGGAAGCGATGCTCCTACGAGAGCTCCAGCACTGTTAACAGCGGGTAAGGCACCTTGCTGCATGCATTTTGTATTAGGTTATGTATCTATCGCTCGAGCTGTATTATATTTGTGCCGAGTTTTATAGCATGGTATTCTCCACCCTTGTACACTACATGATTTCATATGGGATTCGCCTCACCTTAAAGCGCCTGGTGGGCTGGGATTGAGCCATTTCCATCCCGGCAGCACACAGGTGCATAATTTTCACTTTAGTAAACTTGGTTTCAATTCGAGCATAGACAGCAAACTCGGTACAGTCAAAAGAAGGAAAACAAAAATCACGACTAGCGTGAGGAAAGGAGGAGAGCTCTTACATTAGGGAAAGAGTCCCCTTTCTATTTGTGTTGTGAGGGAGGCACAGCACAGGAAGAGCAACGCCCCGGAAACCCGCCGTTTGCAAAAGCGACTGGCGGACCTGAAAAGCTGACTGAAACCATATTAGTATTCCATATAAAATCCAGCTGCGATTTACGGGAGGTAGGGAACATTCAAAAGATTAAAATGTGGGAATATACCAGCAAATATAGGTTGTCTTCTAAGATTTCTGATTGGTTGAGGCCAACAAGGAAGATGGTAATTAGGAATATATCAAACGAATAGATGGGATTATCATCCAAATTAGTTAGGCCATTCCCTCCCTCCCTGGGGCTGCACGCCGGAAAAGGTCCCTGTCAGGTCTGATGGACAGTCAGGGTCCTCTTAGAAGTCAGGAAGAAGAATAAACCCCCAACCCAAGAGGAAGGACTCGCCTCCTTGGTTTATGTAACCAAGGGATGGGAGCGGTTCCCCCTAGGCAGGGGCGACTTGATGATTATAGTAGTTGCCACTGGCTCAGGAGCTACAGAGGATCAGAAGAGAGTGAGATGATTAACCTCCGATTGCTGGGAATCTACTAGGAATCAAAAATAAGGAAGAAGATTGGTATTACCGGTCACATGTCTGGGCCGCCCTAGAACCACCTTTGCAACCAAGTCCCTGTAATTTCACAGGGGGTGTCCTGACCTTGCTAGAACCATTAAGGCAATTAAGTCCCCACCTGTTACATTGCAGGGAATAATTTCAGGACATCAAAGATTAGGGCTAGATTATGCCCGTTCCATTACTAGCAAAGGTGCAATAACCTATATATTTCCCAGGACTCTGTAAAACCTGAGTGTGTAACCAAAAAGGATTAAGACCAAAACTAGAGGGGTTCAGTGATAGAGTTTTGAAAGAAGAAAAAACTCTGTAACGGGTGGGATTCATGGTGTGGGCTATTCCGCCTCTTACCTGACTAATTACCTAACTGGTACCAGAACGAGAGAAGAGCATAAACGGACAAAGCCATATTTGCGGTTTTGAGCTACTGAAGCCGTGTCACTTCCTGTGATTTACCGGCTCTTTTGCCGATTGCTTAACTCATATTCGGTCACGCCATCAGCTGGTCTTACGAACACGTAACACACGTTCGGTCACGCATGGCTGTCGTTTTAGGATGGGAACTTTTTATGAAAACTTGCTGTGTGACCACTTTTGGTGGCCATTTTGGAATGGACTTGGGGCAGTTATTGAAGTGAGAAAGAACGGTCATGAGCGGTGTTCCACTACTTTAATTTTTTTCTGCTACCATTCCTCTACTTTTTACGACCATATTCACCATTCTAAATAGAGGATTTGTCCATTCATGTCCCTGTGCAAGTGTAAAGTTGGAATAGGAGCCTTAGTTGCTAGTCGCAGACTATTGCAATGTCCCGACTGCAACACCTTGTTACAAGTTGCACTATGCTTCCGCCTACTCCCTCCCTTGAAGAGAACATAGTTCTGCTACTTTTTTCAGTACACTTCTACAACTTGCTTGGGGTAATGTGTAGTGCAGACACATAGGCTGTTTGATACCCACATGTCTATGTAGGTTGCCAGAGTCTACCTGCAAAGAGAGAGGCAGTTTTCTGGGTAATCCTAACAGTTCCCCAGTAATACTTCTTAGGCCACCCCCCGCAACCCAAATAAACATTCTTTTAGGACTCTCCTGGGATACCTGCATTGTATACGCAACTGAAAAGCACTGGCCAAAACCACCAGGCACATTGCCACTGATTCTGTGATAAGTCCTTTTTGAGAGCTGTCCTCTCACACTCTTCACCCGGTGTGTGAGTGCATGTGCTGCACTCATCACTTGTTGTGTGTTGTACTGTTGGACATTGCAAATCTTCAGTCTATGAACCAGAGACCTGTATTCTCGCTCTCTGGACGGGTGTGCACTTGGGCAACAGAACAACTGACATACGGTCTTGCCTTGTGTGTTCTTGGCAAGTTGCTAATAAACTAGGATGAATCTGTTCTATAACTGAAAGGTCTAGATGCACAGGATAGCTCATATGCCATGCAAAATCAGGAATGGACCACTTGGTACACACCCATTTTGGGTAAAGAGGGCTCCATAGAAAGAGCATTGTCTGACTCAGCATGGATGATACTTTCGTAATCTTAATCAAGCCTCCAAACCACAATACAGACTTATGAGTCGCCAAAGTAAAACAGGCAGTCACTGGTGCGATTGATGTGCTTCACTTGGAATGGTGGTGGCATAAAATAGGAAAGCCGGAGTTCTGTTCCAAACTTGTTATGAAGGGCAGTGTGGTATTAGGAAGAAACCAACCGGAGTCCACACACCTGTGGGACTCTTCCGTCCCCTGCACAGGTGTGTTGACTCCTGTTGTTTTCTTCATTTGTACATACAACCCAGTGTCAGGGTTGGTTTTCTCCCCGGCACCCTACTACTTGTTTTGAAAACATTATAACAAATTACTGAGAAGGTGTGCTTTAGGCTTAGTATAAGATTCAGTGTGGTATTAGGGCCAGATTTCCCCAAACTCGGAAACCAGCAATAATGTTCTCCTTGGATCTGACCAGGGAAACCAAAAGACCTTGTATGAGAAACTATAGAGCACTGAAGATGTTCCCAGCACTCGAAGATTAACTTCAGAGCTCAGAACAGCTCAACACCACAGTGTGCTTCAGTCTCTACCCCTCCCCTTGTCTCTCAGGCTCTTTGCAATGCCCTGGCCTCACACTTTATCTAAAAAACCCAGGACATCCTGTCCACACTCTCCTCTACCCACTCTCCTCTCCCCTCTCTGTCGGTACTCACTGACCCTCCTCCAGCCACCCCCCACCCTCCTTTTCTTCCTTTCCTCTCTTCTCCCCTGATGAGGTCGCTAGACAAGTCAGATCTATGAAAGCCTCGTCAAAACAGGTTCATCCCTGTTCCTCTAAAACTCTCAAGGACCACATTGATACCCTCGCTCCAGCCCTTGCCGACTTCTGCAACCACTCCTTTGCCTCAGGATCCTTCCCCTCCCCTCTTAAGCACTCCCTTGTGCATCCTCTCTCAAGAAACCCACAGCAGGTCCCTCTTGTCCGGCCAACTATCGCCCAATTTCCATTACCCCCTTGTTAGGCAAACTCCTTGAAAAGCTAGCCATCTCTCAGCTAAACCTTCATTCTGATTCTGTTGGCTGTCTCCATGACCATCAGTCTGGCTTCAGATCTGGCAGAAGCACGGAAACTGCTCTCCTGAACATCCGTGAAGCATTCCCTCTGTTCTCATCCTACTTGATCTCTCCTCTGCCTTCGACACGGTCAACCATACCATCCTGCTCAACCGTCTCCGGGATAAATTGGGCATCACCGATCAGGCTCTGGCCTGGCCGACCTCTTTCCTCTCTGATCGACCCTCCCAGGTCCAACTTGGGCCCTTCGCATCATCTGTCTTCCTCTCCACCTGTGGTGTTCCCCAGGGGTCTAACCTCTCGCCCTGGCTTTCCAACCAATACCTGGCAACTCTCGTCCGCTGTATTGTCATTTTCTGCTCAAACTTCCAGTGCTATGCAGATGACACTCAACTCATTTTCAGGCTGCCCTCGGCCACCTCCTCCACCTCTCTCATCACTGATTGCCTAACTGCCATCCAAGATTGGTGTGCCGCCGACGATCTTTGTCTTAATGACAGCAAGACAGAGATCCTCCTCATTGCCACACCGTCACCTTCCTTTCCCCTCACTCTCTGGCCGGCCTCCCTTGGCCCTCCTCCTATCCCCACATGCGAGGCCAAGAACCTTGGTGTCACCTTTGATTCCACACTCTCCTTCTCTGCCCACATCGCTCATGTATCAAAAAAGTCAAACCTTCTACTGCACCTCCTCAGAGGTATTCTTCCTTTCCTCTCATTCCCCCAGAAGCTCACTGTCTCCCAAGCTCTGGTTCTCTCTAAACTGGACTATTGCAACAGCCTCTTTCTTAATCTCCCTGCCTCTACTCTCCGCCCTTTACAACTTATCCAGAACAGGACTGCGAGACTTGACCTTGGCCTCAAGCCCTGGGATCGTATCTCTCCAGCCCTGAAATCTCTCCATTGACTCCCAGTGGATGCAAGGATTAAATTCAAAACCCTCTGCATTGTCCACAAGGCTTTCTGGGGCCTGGGTCCAACATACCTTCAGCTATCCCTCCGCAAATACCTCCCATCTCGAGCACTCCGCCCCTCTACCTCTAACTCCCTCAGGGTCAGTCGTTTCTCAAAGAAACGAGCTGGGGGTAGATCTCTGTCTTCGGCTGGGGCCTCCCTCTGGAACAGCCTCCCTGCCACTGTAAAACTTGAGGAGAACCATCTCCGGTTCCGGAAGCACCTCAAAACCTTCCTCTTTGCTTCTGCCTTCTCCTCCCCTCTCCCCTGTTGATTCTACTCTCCCTCGGCACCATGCACCTGGCCACCCTCTGTCCTCTGGGCCCAGGTACCTGCTCATCTTGCCACCCTCACGCAATGCCTCCGGGCCACCCCCTGCACTGGGGTCTGTATCTGTACCCATACAGCCCTCCCCTTTTTTTCCTGCACTTTCGGACCTGCACTGCCTGCTGCCATAAACCCGGCAATTGCCACTTGCTGGCTGCACTCCAATTGTTTGTCGCCTTTTTATTTATAATTTTATTATTATTTTTGTTTTTTTTCCTTCTCGCTCCGCACTCTCCTTTTGTTCCCCCTTCCATGCACTTCTCCCCCTTCTCCCTCTACCCTGCACTTGCACGTTCTCAATGTCACTGGGGCTAGTAAGATCGTTGTTTTTGTTCTCCCCTGTTCCCTTTCCCTGCCTGGTCGCGCTCTGAAACACTTGTGTATGAGCGCGATAGAAATAAAATATCAATCAATCAAATCTTTTGCATTTAATCACATTGGCGTGCAATTAATGTTCGATGACTGCGGAAAGAGCAGTGGCGAGTGGCATGGCCCTTAAGAGGTGCACATGATCAGTGATTGCAAACAGGAGGTGGAATGGTATATAAAGCTGCACGCTTTGTGAAACATTGACAGCACGCAGGTAACTGTATTGTGACTTTAGCTTTGTTTCTTTCAGCCTCGATTGCACAGTGGTAAATCTCAGGGGACCTTTTTCAGATTATATTAATTGTGGCCTGTTAATTGTAGACTTCAATTCAGTATGGGGAAAATAAAGCTACAATCATAATGTGTGTTCAACAAGTTCACATAACTATTATTTCTGAGGCTTGTGGAATCTTTTTAGATCAAATGTGCGCATAGGCCCACATTTAGTGGAAGCTGCAGAGTATACAGTTTGTTTTTCGAAACTCGAAAATGGGCGTCGACACAGGGCGTTCCCTGGCTTTCAGCCATTTTGCAAAAAATCAATATTAATTTCCCCGTTCTTTCACTCCCACGTCGAGACATCGAAGATCTACGCTGGTCCGAAGAACAAACAACCGTTGAGAGCTGCACGACGGACTTTGGGCCTCGGAAGGCCTCTGGCCTCAGCTCCCGCAAGTAGGGAGAGTGTGGGGTGGAAAGATACTCTACACTCTTATTATTATTATTTCCTACACACACCAGCCCGCTGCCGTAGGTGCATATGGAGAGCATTCCATTTAGTTTTTGCCCCAAGTGCAACCGCAGGTATCCTTGGGTTGACAAACACGCCACCAGTAACCTCTGCTTGCTGAGGGATCACCCCGAGGCGAACTGCAGAGCGTGTAGCCTGTTCAAGGTGAAAACACTAAAGGACCGCTCAACCAAATGTTGGGCCCACCACGCCAGGAAACTCGAGGCCATGGAAGCGGAGGGTGCCTTCAGTGATGGCAGCGACGCCGTACTTTCGGACGGCGCGGACACAGAGGTGTTGAAAGACACCCAAGCGCAAGTCCCCGACCTCGGAAGATTGTCCGGCAGGGCAGTTATGGGGAACACACCCAGCGACACGAGCGCTACCCACACCACTACTACACATAAACACTCTAAGTCCAACTGAGACTCGACACGCGTGTCGGGTTCTCGGGAAGAGGCACAAAGAGAGCGGTCCACGGAATCGGTGTCCTCTGGGCGTTTCAGGTCGAGATCGCCGCATGACACAAGGCAACCATCCACAGTTTCCAAGAGTGCCTCGCTTCCTGAAGTCACGGAGGTACGTTCATCAGAAGACGAGTCCGACCTCCACCCCCAGGCCGCACACCAGGAGTCGGCTCCGGCAGCCCACACAGCGTCTGTCTCCGAGTCCCGACGTGCACACTCGGTAGAGAGAGAGAGTACCCCCGAATCTCGGCGCCAGGCGTCGAAAAGCTCAGAGAAGGTGAAAACATCAGGGAAACACTCTTATTCTCAAGGGGATGGGGGTTAACAGCAGAAAAAAGTCTTCTCAGCGTTCTTCTGCACCACAGACACATAGGGAGAAACAGAAGTCTTCAGATAAACAAAAGTCCAAGACCCCTGTTTCTGCCCCTAAGTCCAAGACTGTTATAGAAGGAAAGACTTCTCAGGAAGTCGTCATTCCCAGCTCTAAAGAATGGAGCAGTGAAGAAATAGACAGGGTTATGAGGAGAATGTCTTCCCTGGCTGATTTTTACTCTAAAAACCTGGAACATTTCCTCAGCTATACCCCAGATAACGCTACTCCTTCAGGATCCAGAGACCCTCAGCCCCCTAGTAAAAAACCTCAGTTTGGGACTCCAACTCAGGGTCTGGGTTCAGACCCTTTCTACATACAACCCTACCAACAGTATGGTGAAGATCCTCAACAATATGATGAGGATACAGATTTAGTAATGTTGGACGACCAAACTGGGGTTGATTATTATGGAGATGACGAGGGCCAAGATGGGGAGGAGGAAGACGTTGCAGAGGTCTACAGGATAGACTCTCCTGTTAGCAAAGAACCTCAGGTTACCGACTCTCCAGTAGATAACCAGCCCCTCCTAAATGAGGTCTTGTCAAAAGCTGCAGAGCACTTCCGCATAGACACTCAAGGGGCGCAGGAAGAGAGGGACTTTGCAGAAGAACTAGTAGGTGAAAAAAGACCCATTGCTCAAGCCATCCCAATTCTCATGTCCATCCAAAGGAGAATTGATCCTTCCCTTCTCACTCCTAATCTCACCAGGGCCGTAAACCCCAGAATAAAGAAATTGTTCAGGGCCGCCCAGTCAGACCCACTTTACATAAGGTGTCAACTGAAGCCCGACTCCTTGGTAATTACAAACACCAGAAAGAGAGCAGGGACTCCTCTATCATCATCTGAGGCCCCCCCCAGACAAGGAGAGCAAGAGAATTTACAGGTTTGGAAGGAAGGTAGCCTCCACTTCCGCTTACCAAGCAAGGATTACCAACACCACCACTCTGCTGGCAAGTTACAATTGCCACCAGTGGGAGCAGGTAGCTGCCCTCATTGACTCCGCACCGGAACCACTAAAGGGTCAGTTGGTCCAGATCGCATCGGAGGGAAGAGCCGTGTTCGGTTGCATCCTTAAGAAAACCTTTGACGCCGTAGACAACGCTGGCCAGCTCATAGCAGAGAGCACTGTCATTAAGAGGCATGCGTGGTTAAGACAGTCAGGGTTTAAACCCGAAACACAGGCATCCCTAATCGACATGCCGGTGGAGCCTAATCTTCTGTTTGGCAAAGCGGTAGAAGACACATTAATGACTGCCAAAGACGAGTATGATACTCTGAAGTCCCTGGGACAATTGACAAATAAGCCCCCTAATCAAAGAGGGAATAGTAATTTTCGTCGCCCATGCGGCCAAAATTCCCAAAGGGGCTCCAATTATACACAGGGACAGGGCACATCATGGGGTAACAACCAGCAGACTACCCAGAGTTACGGAAGCGGAAACAAAAGTAGCCGTGGCAGAGGTAGAGGCAGCCCCAGCAGAGGCGGTACGTCTCCCGCAAAGCCGTGACGTTCCGCTCAGGGTCCCTTCTCACGCATTCTCAGTAGGGGGGCGCATTTCCAACTTCACCCAAGCATGGGAAGTGATCACATCAAACAGATGGGTGCTGTCCACAGTGTCTGCAGGATACTGCATCGAACTGCTCGAGCCCCCCCGAAACCACCCTCCATGACAAAAAATACATTCCCTGGACCACCAAAAGATCCTCCTCAAGGAGATCGTCAATCTTCTAGCAAAGGACGCAATAGAACTCGTCCCGGGCAACTAGGTAAACAAGTGTATTTATTCAACTTACTTCCTTGTGCCAAAAAAAGATTTGACAATGCACCCAGTATTAGACTTACGCCCTGCAAACAAGTATGTCAAGCCCCAAAAATTTTGCATGACTACTCTCCAAGAGGTAATCCCCCTCCTAAAAAGGGGGGATTACATGGCAACATTAGACATGAAAGATGCCTATTTTCATATTTCCATGTTCCCAGCGCACAGAAGATTCTTGCGCTTCAAGGTGGACCGTCAGCACTACCATTCACCAAGGTACTGGCGGTGGCGGCGGCACACCTACGCAGTGAGGCAATCCCAGTGTACCCTTACCTGGGCGACTGGCTCATCACGGGGGAGACCCCAGTAATTTGCAGATCAAACATTCAAAGAACGATCAACCTCCTCTTCCAATTGGGTTTCTCTATCAACGAGAAAAAATCAAGCCTGGTGGCAAGCACCTCCAAACAATTCCTAGGAGCTGTCCTAAACACTCAAGAGTGGTTGGCCTTTCCATCAGAGGAAAGAATTCAGAATCTACTACTGCAAATTCCTCTATATCAGCCCGGTCGGCAGATGAGGGTGCGCAAAGCGATGTGTTTGCTAGGCATGATGGCGTCATGTATTTACCTGGTCCACCACGCGCGCCTGCGCATGCGACCCATGCAGGAATGGTTGGCGAAACAGTGGTCTCAGGCAAGTGGTCAGTGGGACGATCTAGTGGTCGTTTCGCCGACACTTGTACAAAGTCTTCACTGGTGGACAAGAGAGAACCTGTCAAAGGGGAAACCCTTTTACAATCCGGAGATACAAGCTGTACTAACCACAGATGCGTCCCTGTCAGGGTGGGGAGCACACCTCCTCTACCACACAGCTCAGGGTCTCTGGTCTCACTCAGTGGCCAAGAATCATATCAATCTGCTAGAGCTTCCGGCAGTCTTCAGAGCGCTTCGCGCGTTCGAACCCCACCTGTTGAACCTGTCAGTACAGATCCTAACAGACAGTATGACAGCGATGATTTACATAAACAAACAGGGAGGGACTCATTCGCCAAATCTGTCCAGGCTTGCCCAGAAAATTTGGACATGGGCACTCAGACGGAACATTTACCTGTCATCTCAACATGTTCTAGGAGATCTCAATTCACTAGCAGATGCGTTAAGCAGAGATCCCCTCCCAGAAGAACACGAATGGCGTCTACACAGAGAAGTCGCCGAAGACATCTTCTCACAGTGGGGTTTCCCCACTACAGACCTATTCGCCACAAGCGAAAACAAACAATGCCCAGGATTCACATCCAGGCTCCCTCAGCCAGGCTCCATGGGGAACGCCCTGTGGATGAACTGGTCAGGGATGTTTGCCTACGGCAGTCTAGCTGCGAATCTAAGCAGATACAAGCATCAGATAAGCAGATACAAGCATCCGAAATACTATTACGGTGAGTAATGTATCCAATATATTCAGGTTACTATCTTATATGATGTTTGCATGTTTCGTGTTATCATTATACAACTGAGTGTTACTGTAGCCTTGTGTTGGTTCCACTTTTTGCAAGCAGATCATGACTCCACCCCTAGCCCTGCTCTTCTCACTCCAGCCACTCCCACTAACCCACCCACGCTGGAGGTGGGCACCCAGAGCACATTATTTCCATTCCAAGCACTGATGGTGGCTTCATCCCCACGTGTAGCACATGACACACACGCTTTCCAGATTATCCATGAATTGAAGACTCCTCCTGCACTCCTGGGTTGGACCAGGGGAGGAATTGGGTCGGAACAAGACAAAGCTGTGCTCCGGCAAACTTTGTCTTGCTAGATTACCGTTCTGTGGAGGCCCAAACCCACCATGTTGAGGAAGCGCTCTGCCCTAGATTGCAAGACATCGTGTGCTCTCTTTGAGCGTGCACTACGAGAGACGCAGGATGGAGCGGTATGCAGCTTATGTACAAGTTGCATTGAGTATCTAAGGCTCGTAATTTCCAGACGTTTTACAATTAGGCTGACTATTTTGGCAGACAGAAATGACCATCACACCCAGTGAGCATTAATGCTCAGAAGGATTGCATGCTGACTTTCTGCCACAGACATATTTTTCAAATCGATTGTCAATCTTATGGTCCATAATGCCCTTTGATTTTATGCAAAACAGCCAGCAACCAACATTGAAGGCCTTCTCCATTTTCCTACACCAGACTGAGCCTCGACTGCATCACTCTGGCAATCCGACTGCCCTCCTCCATCGCTCCCCCCCGCGAAGAAGGGGGCGGGGGGATGCCGGCAGTGCATTGTGTCCATCTCCAGGACTGGTTTGGACTAAGTCATCATAGCCATGTTTCAAACCTGAAAACCGAGATTGTAATGATCCTGAAAATGCTTCATCGCATCCAGATATTCCAAACTTTGTCTAATCTGTTCTTCACATTGGCCACCAGATGGCGCCGACGACTTTCCGATCGTCGCCAGCATTAGCCTCAGCCTCCCTAATGCAGGCAGCTGCTACAATTACACAACTACCGAATGTGCGTTTTCACACCACATCAGTGCTGGAAAGGGAAATTAATTATGTCAGCCCACCTGCCGCGGGGGGATTTGTTGGGGGATGCTAGAGGGGGCACGGGCGGCTAGGAGCACGCGCTGGGGTTTTAAGCTAAGGTGAGGGAGAACGCACGAGATTTTTCTCAGCAACTCCAAAACTAAACTTGTTAAAGAAAGGTGGAGTCTCCTGTATTCTTGAACGCAAACTAGAAATCTATAGGACGCTGTTCTTGAACATTTTCTGCAGAGTACAGTTCCACACACGATAACCAGAAGTTGTTGTGGAGTAGTGGGTAAGTCACTTGACTTTGGCTCTGGTGGTCTACGTTCCATTCCTGGTCTTGGGGAAAGCAGGTTAGTTGATGGCGTGAGTCCCCTGCATCAGACTCGAACTGGCCTAAATCATTCTATGGAAGGACTTTTTAACAGAATAAACCACTTTTTTTGGCGAGACTGGTCCAGTTTCATAAGTTACTACAATAGTTTTAACCCATGTTGCTAAGCAAATATGTTTTCATATGCAACATGTCTTGACCCTGGCCAAGGCGTCATGGCTTTCAGTCCTGTCTCAGTGAGGGTTAAGGAGCAGTGAATAATCGTAATTGGTTATTTATAACACGCTTAACAGGCGGAGGTTTTTAAGCACTGATCCAGGGATCGAACCTGTGCTGCTCCGCATCGCCTTGCTTCCTAGACGAGCGCGTTGCCCCTGAGCCATCCTCCCGAGACTAAACACATCCAGATTTCCTGGATCCGAGATCCGGGGAGAAATGTTTTGCCGGATTTTAGATTTGTTAACGTTTGATTTCATTTTGGTGTATAATGGAGCTTTGGTGCCAAACGATGGAAGCATCTTATAGCAGTGACTGGCTAAAGTGATCTTCACTACAAGCAAAAAAAGGACTATGTTTGGTGATTTTCGTTCCTTGGGCTCCGAAACCGGTGGCCAATCAGGAGAGCTGCTAAACCCCGCGTCATCTGCCTCACTGAGCCTTCTTCGCTCCCTGTGCTTCAGTAACTCAAATCATCTCTTTTGCTGCGACCCTAAAATGATTATAGACCGCTGAGTTTCGCCGCCGCAAGCTGTCTTGGCCTATTTCGGTCACTGAATCCCAGCGCATGAGCATTCCTCCCAAAATAGCAGAGGCAAGATAAGTAGTGTACGGAAAATTGGCACAGGGCAGGATCACAGCGATTCTTCCTAGTCCCAGCAGCAGGACTGGGCACACCGCTTTTTGTTGCTGGGCGCTGGCATGAGAACTCTGATGTTCCACATGGTGTGGTCTCTATAAAACAAGCTTCTATTCTGGGCCTGCCAGGTTTACAGTGCAATGCATTTTTAGTTTTGGCTGTTAGGTGGCGCTTGGGACAACTATAAGCCAAAACTATTGCATTGGAGCACAGCTAGGGAGAAATGGCACATGAGGAGGGGGACACATCCTGTAGGTGTAGTTTGGTTATTTACCCGCCCATTGGCCGCCCATGGCCATGCTAACCCCTATGGCCATTCCCCCCGAGTTCCTACCTCTCCCCACCCAAAACACCTCCTCATGGGAATCCTTGGAGCTCGCTTTAATCAAGCGGTACCATCAAACTTTGCACTGGAAGTGCCTTCCAGTGTTTTAGCAAAGCAGGTAATGGACCTCATTGCAGTTTCCCCGGGCTGGAAAAAATTGCTGGTAACATTGGGGGCACTGACTTGCCGGTAAATCAGGCGCCCACCGGAAAAATAATGCCGCAATTACCTCCATGGAGGCTAGGACTCCATGGAATGGGGATTACCTGCGTTTCTGCCAACTGGAATAGCCCAGTAATAGCGCAAAATCAGGCGGCGGAAACGTTAGTGGCAGTTTGTCAGTATCCTGCCCGGAATTATTGGTGGGTTACCGACAAACTTTTAATGAGCCCCAATGACTTAACTGGAGTTGTAAATCCAATACTGGTGTAATAATAATAATAATTTGGCATTTATATAGCGCTACAAACCCTCAGATATCTGAGCGCTGCTTATTATTACCCACGGTGTGTGGTGCTCATTTATCGACCTCGGAAGGATGAAAGCCTGAGTTTGGCCCCACCGGGATTCAAACAGGCTTAGCATAGATGTCAAAGCGAGCGCTCTACTCGCTGTGTTACTTGACCGGCTAATACAAATGTCTTACTAGGTCTGCCTTCAGCTTCTCAATTTATAATCACAATGCATGTCCTTGACTGAAGTCCTGTTAAAAAAAAGCATTGGCAAAGGCAACAGTTTTGACTTGTGTAGAAGTATTAGGCATTTCCCAGGCACTATTATTGGATGCCCAGCTACTCGATACCATCGATGGCCAGGTAATACCACTACAGCTGTGCCTGGCAAGTGCCTTTCCCACGCATACACAGAAGTCCAAACTGTTGGCAATGCCAATGCTTGTTTTATTTCTGTTTGGAAAAACACCCAGAGAAGACATCCATAAAGGGCACCCTTACATGAAATGTCCCTGGTGGTGACATTTCACCAAAATCAAAAGGGCTGTGTGATGTAGACTACTGCTCTGCGGGACTACAGGGGTGAGTAGCAGCTAAAGTGTCTACTCAGCCCAACACTACCACAAAGCCTGCAGTGACCCCAATCATAAAGATAAACAGTCACAGCCAAAAAGGTGTACCTCCTTTCGCCTGTTTTCGTAACATAGGTCAAGGGTAGGCCATACTCTTCAGGAGTGGTGTGAGCTGGCACAGAAGCAAACAACAGAATAGTACAGCGGCACCCAAACAAAATAACACCCAACCAAGGTTCTACATAAATGGGATATTTAATTAACCTAGCAAAAACGAGCACAATTAATGAAAACACTACTGACCCACCGCTTTAAGGGAAATCCCAGAGAAAGCAGAATTTAGAATAAATGGGCACTATGGGTTTGTAGACGGGGTGTTCAGGCAAAGATTATAGCACAAAATATATAAGTTCTTGAAGGTGACTCGTAAAAGATTATAGAAGGGGGCTTATTAGTCACTAGGGCCCTTTAAAGCGGACCAGGGGGCTAGGCCACTTTAGATACTTTCAGTTTCTTGCCTTTGGGGCTAAACAGCTTCGATTCATGCTTCTAGGGGATGTACGTGATTTATCAGCGGGTGAGTTACCTGCGACGGAAATGTTTGCATGGGAAATGTACACTATACAAAATATTCGTACATTTCCCATGCACACATTTCCATTACAAATCACACAGATTCAAACACACACCCTCACTGAAAACCGCAACACACCCCTACTTACCTTTCCTTCAGACGCGCTGTGTCCCTGCAGCGCCGGTTCCCTTTCACTTCTGTGATCGGGAACTGGCACCCCAGGACCCTTTTCTTTTTTTTCTTCTTTTTTTTACTTTGCTCCGGTGAGCTGCGGGGTGTCCCCCCGCATCCCCTGCCCACTATACTGTATAGTATAGTGAGCGGGGTGTTGCGGGGGACACCCCTGCAGCCCCCGGCTTTTTTTTTTCCTGTCGGGGGCTGAGGGGTGTCCCCTGCTCACTGTAGTGAGCGGGGTGTTGCAGGGGACACCTCCCCAACCCCCTGCAGCCTTTAAAAAAAAATGTTGTCATACCAACCCCACCAAAACCCCTAAACACATACCATGAAAAGTTCTAACTTTTAGTAGTTAGAACTTTTTGTGGTGTGTGCTTTAGGTCATTTGGTGGGGTCAGTAATTTTTATATGGACATTTTGCCCTATTCCCTTCTAGGCACTTCCCTGCAGTTGAGCCAGCGTCGATACGGTCGATTCATGCTCTCCTAATGGCGAGTTAGCATCGAAGCAGTTGGAGGAGTGGGCTTCCAGGTGGACTGAGTCAGCGTTTGAGACGGGCTGTGTCAATGTCTTCCTGTGGGTTGAGTTTGTGGTGAGATGAGGCTTCTGCTGGGTCGAGTTGGCATTCTAGAAGGACAAGTCAATACATCCCAGCAGGTCAAGTCAGGTTGAAGAGCTGTTCAAAGTACTTGGAGTGCAGGTCCTTTACTGCCTCAAAATGAATCAAAGAAGGTCGAGCCTGCTCGAAAAGTGTCTCTCGCAAGAGAACAGGCTTTGGGCTGCTTCTTGGGATTTGCAATTACTGACAGGCCGAGTCCAGGGTCTGAGGGGTAAAGTGAGATCTTTCTTTTCCCCTTCCGGGCCAGGAAGGTTTGTTGAGGGCACTTGTAGGGGTTCTTTCACCACCAGTGGCAGGGTGCTAAGCACCAGTGCCTCAGTTGCAATAAGACTAGTCCACACAGTAGTTTCACCGCAAATATGCCCTTAGGATGGGTAAGGAGAAGAGCTTTTGTCTTCCGTGGAGACTTCTGTTTTCACCCCTATGGTAGAAGACTTTGGAACTGTCCAAACATGAAGCAAAGCGGGGAGGGTTTCTCACATTATAAAGGCAAAATGCTCCAGTGGATTGGTCCACAGCAAGCCTTTTGTTAAGAGTCCAATCATGCATTTTGTAACAAGATTCCTTTGCCTGCTGATGTCATACTAAGACTGCCATGTCTGCAGGAAGGGCCAGGGGCAGGAGGTTTGTGGAGCTCTAGTGTGATCCAAGATGGTGAGACCCTTCTCTAGACTGATGCTTCACTCTGGGATACTTTAACTCCACCCCCTTCTCTATTTCAAAAGGATTTCAGTAATCAGCACTCTGGTGTGAGAGTGCCTTTGTTTGTCATGTCAGCACTGTCTTTAAAGCACCAGTTCCCAGGAGACCTCACGGGCAGGGATTCTGTCTCATGGAGGAAAGTGTTGACCCTCAGGGGAATCAAAGAGAAGCGTTCTGGGCAGGGACCTACATAGTTGTTGAGGGTACACCTGGGTCTGACAACTAACATGCACCCAGCCCTGTCCTTACTGAGCTGACAATAATATGACACCCAAATGCCTGTGGCTCTCTAATTGTGCAGCCACCATGTCATACCCAGACTTGGCCTATAATTAGATATGGACTTGCCAGCGGGCACAATTATAAGAATTTAAGCCAGAGGTGAGATGCTTAAAAGGCCAACTCTGGGTGTTGTAATGTTGTGTTCCAGCAGTGGTGTCCAGGAATGCAGATGTGACCTTTGAACCAGTGCTTCTGCCACTACTGTGCAGTAAAGGTACATGGGAGCATTATGTTTTGGCATGGAGCATTAGGAAGGGGGGGTCGGATTGGCAGGCATCTCTCAGAAACAGAACGACCTGCGTCTTTCTATTGCAAAAAAATCAAAAATATTCACACTTTTCCTCCCTCACCAAATTACGTTCTGTCCCACGCAGTGCATGTCCATTGACCCTGAAGGACACAGCAGGAAGTTACATCACACACATCACACACCCTTTGAAAGCACCCAAATTTAATAGTGCTCTCAATTTATTGATCTTGGAAAGATTGAATTGCTGAATCTCCTCTGCCAGGATTCGAACCTGTGATGTGCACGCTAGCCCTGTTTCTGAGGCAAGAAATTAACTCATGAGCCAACTTGCCGAAATACAGGTGGGTATAGTAAATAAAGATGTAAAGGAAGACAGGAATGGAAAGACGAAAAAGGCATTCCAATTTTAGGGTCCTGAGTGCTAAGGGTGCAGGTGGTGTATTGGTTGACGTGTTCCAAAAAGTACTGGAACTATGCCCGCCACACCCAATGTGAAATGATCACTAACCTGCTACCTGACATCCTGCCCCTCACTACCTACACCTATCTACTCCCACCCTCCCCATCACAAACCCCCTACCTGGCATCCTGCCTCTCCTACACTTCACCCCTCCACAGACGCCCTTTAGAAAATGTGAGCCTAATAAATCTTTGCGTTTTACAAATGTACTCTCAAAACTGAAAGAAACACAATGAAAGAACATGCATTAAAACGATCACCTGCTGGTAGTCACTGTTACCAATCTTCATTTATGCACCCCTACCCTTTCTAGTCACCCACCATTTGCACCTCTTAAAAGGACCTATCAAAGTCCATAGCCACTCGCTATTACCCACACATAGCTGTGCCTGCAGCACCCACATTTTATTCATGCTTAATGCGGCATAGAAGCATTGTAAGGTAACAAATGCAAAAGAAAAACTGGAGCGCAGCTGTTCATGCCCTGGAAACAGTTGATCACTGCAGGTGCCGCAGAGGCGTAGCTGGGAATGTCTAACTAGTGCGGCCTGAAGCTAATGTAGCTCGGCCCACTGCAGTGACATTCACATCTGAGTGGGCATTTACAGATTTTGGGTGGGCCTTGCCCGCTCAGGCTTTACCCTGTCTACGCCTCTGAGGTGCCGTACTGTGTGAAGCCCCGGAAACGGCTTTATGTCGCAGGCGGCTCATTGAAAAAAATAGAAGCAAAGATGTGGGTTCCATGTAATATGTCCCTGCAAAAATGTCTCCTGGCAAAAATGTCGCCGTTTTTTGCGGAGACATTATTACATTTAACTTTTTTTTACAAGGGGAGCAGGGGACATCCCTGCAACATGTCCCTATACATAATGTCCCCATATATAATGTCGCAGGACATTACTAAGATGTGTCGGCAAGATATGAGACTAGTGAATCAGGAGAAGGGCACAAGCATGGCCGGCCTTAGCGGCGGCAGCTGCCCGCACAGCAAAACAAAAATGTGAATGCCCCCCACGCGCCCCTGGTCATGCAGGGACAATTTTTCAATAGGCGCCAATGCAGAAGCATCAGCACCCTATTGTTATTAAATGCGCCGTAGCTCCCGAGCATGCCGTGTGGTGCATTTAATTTGAATAAGGCATCTGCCGCGCCATCATCTACCACGCCAGCTTGGGGTAGACCTTGAAAGACTCCCCCGAGCTGGCATTGCGGGGGGCTAATTGCGCCCGGGAAGTCACCCAGGCAGCACTGCTCTATAGGGCTGACCCTGGGCACAATCTTTTTAGGGGGCCAGCAAGAAACAAATATACCCTTCACTCACCATTTAGGATTGGTACTCCAGAAGTAAAAAGGGAATTGAATGCTAACTTTTTTTTAAATAACGCAACTTCCTGGTTCGCTTTAGTACACTGAGGAGGCAGCACCGAGCAGCACAATAGTGACCTGCAGCTGAGCTGCGCAAGTAACAACCCAACAATGAGAAGACCGCGTCAAACAGGCAAGCACCCCAAAACAGCACCTTCCCACGACGTCCAGTCACAAACACTGGGCGTTAGGCACCAGCTTACCTTTAGAGGCATGTAGCATAAGCACGTATGGCACAGACATGCCAAGTCTCCCGCAACTCACGGGAGTCTCCAGCCGAGGGAGACAAACCCAATCACTGGCTCCAGCCTAAAATAATGAAAACCCCAGTGCAATCCTATGGGGGAATTCCTTGCTCCCGCTTCCTGGAGCCACATGCTCCCTCCCACCTGGTCGAGAAACCTGGCGTGTCTGATAACATGATGGGTGTAAAATCAGGCACTGAATTTAAGTGAGTGCCCACCAAGTTGTGGCTTGCTTGGAAGTAGGGAACTCTTAACAACGTTTCTTTCCTTGTTACTTTTACCGGTGCACAGTTCCTACAACCCCCTCTTACGTGCCGTAACTCTGTCCAGGTTGTGCTGTGGCGGGCTGCCTAGCACAGGGCGAGATACTATATCTTGTCTTAATTGTGCACGCAGTGTCCAGTTCCGCTGTGTTCACAATAACAGGTTGCCAAGGAGCAAACTGTACTGTTGGCGATTCACAAGCAAACACATCACAAACAACATTTTAGCGCGAGAGGAAGCAATCAAAGGAGGGAAAACTAAACGTGATCCACGGATCCCAAATGCACAAATGTGAATCAATTGGTAGCACACATAAAACGCATTAATAAAACACTGTGTCACACACTCACACGCCCTAAGTTTGTGAACTGGTTTCTGACAGCATCAATCTCTATAGCCATAGCAGGCCCAGGCCACTGTTTCCGCTTGCCACACGTATACACAGCTCTCCCTACGTGCAAATGAAACAAAATAAAAAGGAAAAGGCATTCTGAAGGCAGGAACTAAATAACTCCCGGATCACTTTGGAGGAGGTTCTGACCGACCCGAGAAAATAACCTCCTGTCCTCAGACCCCGAGTCGTGACTGAATTTCCCTGAGACTTAAGCCACACCCTGACAGTTCCCATGCATCATAGTAATGTAATGATAACACTAATAAAGCGCTCCATCCCGGATTCCCCATTTCTATGCGCTGTAGTAAAAGGCGTTATTACCCATTTGAATGGGACCAAGTATAACGAAATGGTTGTGTAAAGGACTGTGTCGGCATCCACCTCGTTGCGTGTGCACTGCCATGGCATTGCTATTTAATAAGTGTGTAGCCTCTGCGTAACCTCGCACCCTACTGCGCACTCGTGCATCTCTTGGCTGGGGGCGAGGGGCTTGTTTGGGCACGCTCACAGACGCCTGCAAACCCTGCAGGCCTGGCCGTCTGTAGTGACAGACCGAGACGCGCACTAGGGCTGTGTGAGTAACAGCGCTGCGTCATCGCAACCCTCGCGTTTCCGAGCAGCGACTTCCTGAGGCGAAGAATGCCGGGTAATTCATCTCTGGCATTCCTTCTCCAGGCAGGGGCAGGAATGCCGAGGGGTGGGGTCAGCTAGCGGGGGTGCGGGGGCGCGGGTGTTACTGGTAACTCAGCTTACTACCACCCAACCCTCTGAGCTGCGCTGACGCCAATTTTACAAAAACGGTTACTCTCGAAACCGGTTGGAGCGCATTTGTAAGGCCAGATCTGAGCAAAGGTTCACGTTTGCTGCTGGTTTCCTTATTGAATTGAAGACAACACAACACCGCTGCACCCAAAACCTATCACACTAGGACGACTGACACTAGCCTCGCCCGGAGAGGAAATGAGCTGCAGTGTGGCTGACTGGCTACCTCGCTGAAACGGACGGCAGCAATTCAACGGCATAGGGTCATAAGCTCCAAAGATGCCCCCCTCCTGCTCCCGTTTTCAGAGACCAGTCTTAGGGTGACCAGACGTCCGGGTTTTCCAGGGACAGTCCGGGGAAATCACCCTCCGTCCCGTGGTCCCGGGAGTTATTTTCATTTTTGAAACCCCGTCCGGGGTTTGCATGTTTGGGGGGCTACGGTAATAAAAACAGTAATTATTTTTCACTTTCAGAATTTTGAAGTTGGAGGTTTGGCTTGAAACCCCAACCTCTCAGGTAAAAGTCAGAACACTTACTGACTGCCGTGGAGACCGGCTTGCAAATGGTTGTCCAGCAGCGATGTAATATCAATTAGAGCTAACGCTGGTCTTTAATTAACATGCCACGATTCACAGACAAAACTGCACAAATGAGATTATAAACAGTTTATAGAAAGGAGAAGTGCTGGAAATGTGGTTGGGGGAGGGGAGGTAATTGGTGGGCTGCGATGAGGTGGTCCCTCTTTTATGTTGTTGGCCGTGTCCCGGTTTTTTGTTTTGAAAATCTGGTCACCCACACTCACCCTACCATTAATGTACGAGGCTGCGGAGGCCTGCTCTTGTTGTTTAATGGCTGCACACACCAGTATCAACTCGAACGGTTTGCCTGTTCCAGCCGCTCCCTCAAAGAGACAGGAAACCAGTGTTTGTCTGAGATCGATATCAGGCAAAACAGTTTAAAAAGGAAAGGGCTTGTCGTAGTGCCTGCTAGATCATGTACAGATATAATCGCTGGACCAGCAAGCCAAGCGACTTTACTATCTCAATAGTATCGTTCTTGCTGGAAAGGACCAACAATATTCGAGATTGTACTGGAATTCCAAGACTCCACAACCCTTAAAAACAAAATTCCCTCATACCCAATTCTAAGGCATGGCACAGAGGCTTCCTATCAGGCACTCTCTTTTCTTTTTCTTATTGGCAAGCAGAAAGAAAGTACACACAGACTAAAGTGTGTTCCTTAGCCTTGAACTACGCATCCCATGAGTCCATTTTCTATCTTTCTGAAGTTTCTTCAGGCAGCCCCATCTGCCATGTCAGGCTGCCACAAGCACCGCCCCGTCCCCAATGCGTTCTGTTCTTCATCGGCGGTCCCCATGCCCTGGGGGGGGGGGTCGGGTGTCGACCGTTACCGCTGTGGCACATTGTTTCTCCAGGTGGCATCCCCATTGCCGTAGGGATGCTGCTGTCATTCACCACCGTGCCTGCCGCCCATCTTTTCATTGTGCCTGCGTGGTGGTGCAGGGGGCAAGCCATGTACTCCCCAAGGCTCCGGCATGCCTCAGACACAGGCGGCCTGGGACTTTGCCTTACTTCGGCGCCGCCTTCTCCTCCTCTTAACCTTTTAGCTCGCACCTGGCGTATGCAGCCTGGGAGAACTTTTCTTCTGGGCCCAACCGCCTGGCTCTGGGATGGGCCGAGAGGGGCAGGGCCAGGTCGCCCGGTTCGGGCCACCACACACTCATGGCCCCAGCCATGCAGCTCCTCTTCTCCCCAGACCGCCTCATGCATGTGATCCGAAAATCCTACTGGTTGGGCCCATCTAGTCTAACCCCTGGTCAGGCCGACTGCACGCATGGCCCTGTGAAGCCCTTGGCCATGGTAGACATTAGGACGCCCCATGTACGCGTCCTAGTTCTCAAAATGTTATTAGACCATGGGAGTGTGGGGTGCGCTTAAGGCCATGGCCCCCTAGAGAGCTCCAATGTGCTGTCTTTTTCCTCCTCCTCCTCCTCCTCTATCTCTCTCTCTCTTCCCCCAACTTTTCTTTTCTAACAGTGTTTTTATTTTTAGAATCCTCCCTCCCCTACCCAGCTCACTTCTGGACAGGAGGGGTGTTGTCCATTGTTCTCTCTGTTCTTACCTCACATTCCATCAAGCCCCTGGCGGGCTGGACGGCACATTCCAGACAGGTAAGACCACCAAACACTAAATAACACATTAAATGCAGAGCACATTAAAAAAAAAATTGTGTCTTTATTTCTATATTTCCCTCAGGGGACAAGTATGCAGTCCACCTACATGGGCCCAAATCAGGCCACGGCTACATTACTACCATCACAGCAGTGCCTCAATGTAGTCCATGTTTTCTGGGCCTGGTCTGAGCCAAGGGAGTACACATCCCTCACCCCAGGTCAGGGAGAGGCCCCAAAGTACTTTACAGTCAGGCTGAGCATGGCATGGGCAGCCTGGCACGTTTACAACAGTGTGGGAGGTCCCTCTAAGGGCTTGGAGCCAGGCTGCATATGCCAGGGGCAGCCCGCCATTAATTGCAGCATAGCCCCCAGGAAATCTCTGCACCCGGGCCACATCTGCCAGCAGCCCGGCGAGTCTTTGTGGGCCCGCCTTTGCAGGAGCCGGGCCCTGCAGTTTTTATGCAGCGCTCCTCTCCCTCCCATTGGCAGCCCAGCAAAATCAGGAGCCGCCCGGTGGGTAGCAGTGTATCAGGTGACGGGAGGCGGCAGTGACATTGGGTTGTCCCCTCCCTCTCACAGGGAGTGCCAATCATTAGGCTTGGGCGGTGAATGCGATGCCCTTCCTGGCAGCGGGGTGGCCACAGATAAACTATAGCAGGATCGTCTAGGCATTTATTTAATTGGGTCCACCGTGAGGGTTGGGCAAACCTGAAAAGTACACCAATGTTCCTCCACTTACGCCAAGCCCAGCATTCTTTTTATTTTGGTTGACGTCTCCCCCGCGCAGCATCACGCGCCGGGAGATCCTTCATTTTATTTTCATGGCTTCCCGAGCAGTTTGCTACGCACATGCTCACTAAGGTAAGGGGAAAAAGTTCCCTTCTTAATTAGATGTCACTGTCAGGGTTTTCAAAATGGAGTTACAATCTTATACGCCTGCCTTACTGTCATATCAGAGGTACTGAGAGATATGACCGAATCTGTCACATGCCTAGCAACATTTCTGAGATGGTCCTCACATGTGGGTGACAGTTTGGCCCTCACGCCCTTTTAGTGACATCAGCCAGACATGTGACTTGCTTTACCCGAGCACTGAATGCCTCTCAGATACTCTTGGATGCAGTGTGACAGTCTTTGCCAGAACCGCAAAGCTTTGTAAAATGAACACAACATGTGATCGCTGACTATCCTGTCTGATCTCATAAAGATCTCAGCATGAGGTTTGACTGTCTCTGCACCAGCACTACCGATCTTTCGGAGATCATTGAGGGGAGCACGTGATTCATTCCTGCAGCCTTCTCAGCCTTTTAAAGGTGAGCATTGCATGCGCCTGACCCTTCCACAGCAGTAGCAGTTTATGAGAGAGGTTTATGAGAGAGGTTTGAGGGCTACTAGGAGTTCACAGACCCAGAACTCATGGAATGCTCAACTCCTTCCCTTCCCCAAAAGGAACGCAGGCCCAGGCAGACAGCAAGTTCAAACTGCAGTTTATTACAGCCAAAACCAACAGGGATCAGTACAAGGACAGAATAATCTGTGGACATCTCAGTGAGCTCTGGCTCGCAGGCCAGTTTTGATAGACTCTTGCATCATGAAAACGTGACAACCTGGGCCCCTCTCCAGAAGGTTCACACAAAAAAGGACCAACACTCCAAAATCACGTACACTTGCAACATTCTTCACACTAGTCAGGATTTGGAGAAGGAGGTACCCCACTGTCTGAGCTGCACAAAAGGGGACACAAGGGTAGCATGAATGTCTCTCTAAGGCTCCTTATGCCCCACTAGTACTAGTTGTTGCTGGTTTGCTGCTTATCTAACAGCAGACAGTCCAAGAAAGGAAAAACAATCTTAGTGTTCTGCAGCTCTACTTGGGCTAAACCTCTTCTCCTTGTCCGTCACTCACACTCAAATATCTATACAAATATGGGAGGATGGGCAATTGTAACATGAATTCAGTTTGTCTATTATTTATGGTATCGTGACAATTTTAATGACCTATAGTCAAACTGAGCATATCCCATTTTTCATGTGGAATAAAAAAGAAAAAACCTAAAATACACGTAAGATGCTCAATACAACATTCATGTCAAGTTCTTTATGAAGACCAAAAAAGCGATCACTCTCTGGAGTCAGCCCCTATAGATCACGAGGGGACCACACCGAGAGCAAAGCAAAACTGTGTTACCTTGGCAGTACCCTTACCCTTCTCACAGTTTTTTAGTCTACCGGTTTCAGTCGTTATACCCACTTTCTTCAGGACAGTCTTCGTTACCCGATGTGGTTTATTCACCACCGTCGGGAGTCTGGTGGACAGATGCCGGGCTTCTTACCCCACCTTCCTCAACTGCCAGGTGTGAATTAAAAACAGGTGGCCCTGTAACAAATCAAATAAGTACAGGGTCACACTTCCGTTGCAGGGCTAATTTAATTAGATATGAGATATGCATCTCATCGCATTCCCAAAAGACACACTTTTAGACAATCTGTACATACTTCTTCCTCTACTGTCAATCACTGTTTCGCCAATTAAATTATTGCTCCCATAGGCCTTGTCTCCAATGGCTGTGTACATATAACAGGGCAGTAACAGACCTGGAGTATAACTCTGTCAGTGCTCCATCCATTCCTTTAAATGTGAGGGAGGAAGACACTGACCTGCGCTGTTTATTTAGATGTCTATTGTTCTGCAGCATTCCATCATGCAGATCTAGCTGGGTCACTCAGTCCAGTAGAGGAACCTAGTCCCACTTTTTCTGGCTGTAAAGAATTTTCAAATACCATGAGGTCAGGGTAAAATCCGGCCTCTTACCACAAATGACTCAATATTAGTAATTGGAGACACTGATCTAGTAGGATGTGCCAGTTGTGTCAAATGTTCATGTCCCCAGCAGTTTTTTCTGCTATACAGATAGCGGGCTGTCTGACCTCTGTGTCATTCCCAGTCTGTTAGATACTGGTGGACTCTAGGGGGAACAGAAAGAGCCGTATTCAAAACTTCGGTCAATTCCGTGAATCACAATAGCATCAATCCATATCCTTTCGAGGATCTGTCTTTCCTATTGTCTAGCGGACGCCTGCTGTTGCATTCTTACCTCACAAATATACATCCAGTTACCCCGACAGTCACAGCAGACCGCAACAAAGTTGACGCACTGCATGCGGTCAGTCTCTTCTCTAATTAGATACAGTTCGATCGAAACTAATCACGTGATTATGCTCACCAAAGTTGACGTCCATTCCGTATCGTCCCGTACGGGTGGTCAGGCGAGTCAGGCAAACCTGGCTCTGCTACGAGTGAGAGCTTAATGATGGGGCTTGGTTTAATAACGGTGCAGAAGTGGTTATGTTCTTTCGCTGTGTACAAAATATGTAGTGAGTACCTCGACCTACACACCTAATGATAACGTGCTCTCAATAAAAGCTTTGCAGAACCTTCTCGCAAGGATGCTTAATGTATTACACCCAGCTAGTGAAGTGAGCCTATATTCACAATCTGCCCGCTTCCATTTCAAAATAACAACATATTAACTTGGTGCTGTTATACATCTAGGCGCACCATATTTTCTGTTAGTAGATAGCGGGTAAACCTAGTGGACAAACTGCTAGTTGGGATCAACCCTGTATACTTGGTTGTCAGGCACCCTTTTATGACTTCTGCCCCTCTCCAGAAAACCTATCGAGCAAATGGATTGGGTGTTGAGTGGTAGTCCACCTATAGTGGACGCTAAATGTGTTAGTTTACTGGCTCTCACATGTCAGATGTCAGGCCTGGCCCATGCCAATATAGCTGTCACTATACAATGTTTCAGTATGAGGGTCCGGTCATTGGTTCTTGCCCGTTGCTACCCACACTGAGGGTCCTAAGCTGTGATTGGCTAGAGCTGGTGCCCCCAGGCCTGGGATCCGAATCGGTTTTCAGCTCGAAGAGTACCTTTTCAAGGTAATAAGAACAACTATGTGTCTGCATTGTAACGTGTGTGCACCACCAATGACTATGAGAGTTCACGTTCTCATCATTCAACACTCTTCTTCTGTAACGACTTTATGCAGCTTCAGTCTAGAGCGTGAGATCTCTCCTCTTTCCCAGCTGCTAGTTTCGGTTTAATCATTGGCTCGACCGGGTCATGTGCTCAGAGACAACTGTGTTTTTGGGCTCCTGTAGCTCTGAATTATTCTGATCTATTTGTATTTACTGTGCCGGTGTTACTACAGTTCAGGGAATGGAATGTCACTCATATCATGGTGGCCTTGGCAGCATGCCCTGCCTCACACGTTCGTACCTTTGAGCAGCCTGAATTTGCTCCGCTCAGCTTCTGCCATGGGTCTGTGGCCTGTTGTAATTTTCCTAAGCCTGAACATGGCTTCTACATTGTGCTATTCTATATTCTCTATATGTTAGTCGTACATGGTTCTGTCAGGCCCCGTAGGTGATCCTGCAGTTCCATGGGGTAAGTTGCATATAAGCATTTGCAAGCTTGTTCAGAATCTCTTGCGTCTTGCAGTTTTTGCGTTGCTGCGGTTAAGCTTGTGACAAAATAATAAATGTGAAGACAGTATGTATATGTCTCTGTCCTCTACCTTATAGAACTGTACGCATGAGTTCTTCATGTATTCGGGTGCGTGATTGTGTCTCAATGTGCAGATGGCACGTGTGCTTAATGTTTAACGCTGCTATGTCATGAAGTCTCCAACGAAGTCATGCATGGCCTCTTGGAGCTTTAGTGGAGGATGTCAATGGAGGTGTCTTTAGTCGTGTCCTGAGACCCCTCATTCACTCTGGGCACCGTTTGCACTGCTCCTGGGCTGTAGGGTTGACTGAGTGGGTACCTTTCAACGTACTTGTCTATCGTAGGAGCAATAGGAATCAATCCGAACTGGCACGAAGTAAGGAAATTACAGAAAACAGCTGGGTATGAACGGTTCCCTTCCAGTGATGGAAAGCCTATGGGAAAACTTGCTTTGAAGGCTGATCAAAATTGTAATCTATTTTGCTTGTAATTGGCAGAATATAATAATAGAAATAATGTTACTTTTTTACTTAGTGCATCATATTGGATTTTACCCACGTCTGCATTATCCACATTACAGAATTGATCTGGACTTAGACAGAATAAATGTAGGTTGCACCTTGGGACCAGGCAGTGGTGTGATGGTTGATTGCTGTCCCTCATTTGCCACTGCTGCTGATAGGGAAAGTGGTAGCCCCACCATTGATTCTTTCAGGACTGTTGCGTCGCCGGAGTGGGGCGATGTCTGCAACCCAAAACCGGTGCTGACATGGAGGTGTGATTATCGGGCATGCCTCGTGGATGCAAGACTTCCTCTATTTCTTTTCCCACGTTTGCCATTGTGATGTAGGGCTCGCCCTGCAATGGGCGTCCACAGTCACAACACTAACCACTGGCATTGCTTGTGCTAACCCTCCAGTCTATTGTTTTGTAACCTGCCAAGCCGTTACAGACAGGGAAATACTATATGGGCGGCTTAAGAAAAGGTATCCGGTCATTCTTTTGAAAAAAAAGCTTCTACACACCAAACTTTCGAATACAAAGTTTCAACAACAAAAAAATTTGAATGCATTTTTTTTAATGTTACAGGGTTTAGTTTAGTTTCGTTTAGTAAAAAAAGTATTTTTTTTTTAAACAGGGTTGGGGGAACAACACCATTAAAAATGTTTTTTTAAAAAAATGCATTCTAAACTTTTTTTTTCGAGGCTTTGTTGTCGAAACTTTGGTATGTAGAAGCCTTGACTGTCGAAAATATCACTATGAACCTTAAGACAAATGTGGTGCCCCCCACCCCCTGTGCCCCCTGTTCAAGGCGAGGGGGGCAATTGTTTTTTTAACTCTGCTCCGTTGCCTGAGTAGGGAGTCAATCACTGGAATGGGGCACTCATGTTAACGCGCCTTATTCTAATGAAAACTGCCTCGCTCCCGTGTCGGAGCAGGGAGGCGATCATCTCAATTGGGTGGTGATGCGCGGCAGGCGTATTTAATAACAAAAGGGCACCTGTCGTGCCTTCTCCCACTACGTCAGCTCGGGGTAGCCCTTGAAAGACTCCCCAGAGCTGGCGTGGCGGGCGGCTGATGGCGTCCTGGAGGGTTATGGTGCCCTGAGTGGTTGCCCGTCCCGCCCTGCCCTAAGGCCGGCCCTGTCTCTAGGCACAGCATGCTCGGAACACACTTCTGGGCTTTGGGGTCCACTGCACCGTATCCTATCATAACCCTAACCCCCTGCTTAGAATAGGGTCTGCAGCACCTTATCCTCACCCTGCCGAGTGTGGTGATTCCTGTACCCTGCCCTACAATAGTCGTCCTCTCCCTATAGGATGCAAATGCTATTCCGCCGCACGGGTATACGCCGATGCCATCCCCCCAGCAGGCAAGTCACCTCCAACGTTTTGCAAAAAGAGTATTCTTGCCTCCCAACTTTTGATTTAGTGTTTGTGTTCACTTTTAGGGTTTGCCCCGCTGCCCCTTTTAACACAAGGAGTGAACTAGAGAACACAGACAGAATTTTGGACGAAAAGGTCCTTTCAGCTCCAGAGTGTCCTCGTGGCCGCCTGCTATGAATCCCATATGTTGCCATCATGCCCTCTCGTTTACTTTACTGCGGCTCTCTGAACTTTGCCCTTTTCTTACATTGCAGCAGGATACAGCAGCATCTAAAGCAAGGTTGTCCAACATATGGCCCGCGGGCCACAATGCGGCCCTCCGAGCCGTTTCATGTGGCCCGCGAGGCCGAACAGACAAACAAAGGAAATCCAAAAGAACAAGCTGCATGGGTTGTGATTTCCATTGGCTGAGAAACAGCCAATGGAAATACTGTTGCCATGCAAGGTACGGCGAGCGCACCACCTTCACACTCCTGTTCCAGTCAGCTTCGTGTGAATCACCAGCCCAGCCCCCCAGCATCACGCCTGTGACTGAGGCCTGGTAAGTTTTTCTTCTTTTTTATTTATTTGCAGGCCACGGCCCGGTTTATTTATTTATTTGTTCGATGTTCGTGGACCCGACAAACATCGAACAAATAAATAAATAAACCGGGCCGTGTGTGGCGGAGCACAGTTACAGGCCCAGTGCATTTTTTTTTTTTTATGAATGTTTGTCGGGTCTGTAAACCCGAATTCTGGGCCATGGGGGGGGGGGGGTCTGTTACTGCATCTGGTGCCCCCTTGCAGGGGGCATCAGAGACAGTAACAGGCCACGGCCGGGTTTATTTATTCATTTGTTCGATTTTTGTCGGGTCTGTGCACCCGATTAATTTATTTATTTCTGCAATGTTGGGCCTGACCAACATTGCGGATATAAATAAATTAATCGGTTCCACGGACCTGAAAAACATTGAACAAATAAATAAATAAACTGGGCCGTGCATGGCAGAGCACTGTTACTGCCTCTGGTGCCCCCTGGAACGGGGCACCAGAGGCAGTTACAGGCCCCGTGCATTTTTTTTTTTTAAAGAATGTTTGTTGGGTCCGTAGACCCGAATTCTGGGCCGTGGCGGGGGACTGTTACTGCCTCTGGTGCCCCCTTGCAGGGGGCACCAGAGGCAGTTACAGGCCCGATGCATTTTTTTTTTTAAAGAATGTTTGTCGGGTCCGTAGACCCGAATTCTGGGCCTGGTTTATTTATTTATTTGTTTGATGTTTGTCGGGTCCGTGGACCCGATTAATTTATTTATTTCTGCAATGTTAGGCTCGACCAACATTGTGGAAAGAAATAAATTAATCGGGTCCACGGACCTGACAAACAATGAACAAATAAATAAATAAACCAGGCCATGTCAGAGTTACAGCCTCTGGTGCCCCCTAGAAGCATTTTTAGACTTTGCCAACTTTGCACCAGACCTGCAGATGAACTTAACTGGTCTGCTGTTAAATCTCAGTTACCAGTTTAATGATATCCACTACACTACAGAATAATTGCTCATTTTACTATAGCCAATATGATAGCTCAGTGGGTTGAGCGCTCACTGCTGCGGTGTGTGTGTGATCTGCATATTCGAATCCCCGCAAGGCCATCTCAGCCTTTCATCCTTCTTAGGTTGATAAATGAGTACCAACACAGGTTGGGTGATATTGTATGCATATTTGTTCTATAAAAAAGAGCTTTAGTGAAAGTGCTATAATATAACATATTATCATTTGGCCTTGGACGTCTGCTGCCACTCATAGTAATTTGACAATAGGGACCTATACACACAGATATTAATGAAACATATGGTGATCCATTCTTGTATGAAATGTGTTCAATGTTTGTCAGGTCCGTGGACCCGAGTAATTTTATTTCTGGGGCATGGCGGAGGACTGTTGCTGCCTCTGGTGCCCCCTTGACCAATCACCTATGGTAGCAGACATACAGGCTGCAATGGATCTAGTTGCAGCTCACTAATTGTGCCCCCTGCTCCTCATGAACCCCCATAGTTGGTCAATCTAGTGGTGTCATCAGGAATCAAATCTAGGAGGGGCACAGAGGGGGCCAAAGGCAAAAGTAGGGGACATGGTCAACATAGATACAGAATATTTACTTGGCAACACTGGTCAAAACTATTATCTGCATAGTGAAGTACCTAATCACCAGTGCCATGGTATGCTCAGGCGGCATCAATCATGCTTTGTACAGGACAATGCTGCCTAAATTGGGAACAACCAGCACAGACATGTTGCTACAGGGGCATATTTTGGGCACAACCAGCATGCCAATGTGTTACATCAGTGACAGTGCTGTTTTACAACACTGTGGACACATTGATCATTAAAATGTGTTGTGTTCTACAATGTTCTTGTCTGCTGTTGGTGACCTGGAATGTACATGTTCCCCTTTAGAACGGATTGTAAACTTATGGCTTTTTGGCCAGTTTTCCTGCTGTAAAATGCACCATTTCAGCCCCATATTTGGAAATAAAATCTTGGGGGGGGGAACCCCCCAAACCCTCCCTAGATCATTATAGCTCCCTCGCTACGCTCGGTCGCCCCCACTGTTTCAGAAAAATATCAACACATACACACTGGTGGAAGAAATCACAAGAAACTAACCTTTGATCACTGCCCCTGACACCCAAAGCTATCTTTGGGACTGCATGGTTATCACTGCCTGTGATGCTATTGTGTCAAAGGTCACAAACCATCGATTTTGAATATACTGCTTTGGGTAAGGGTGTTGACTTTTGGCTCGCCGGCCCACCGGCCCACCGGGTGACAAAAAGTTAATGCTTCGGCCCCACATTCAAAAAGGTTGGGCAAGCCTGATCTAAAGGGTTCTATGTTGAAAAGCCGAAAAAAAAAACGATGACCAAAACAACATTTTTTTGGTCGAATTTCGAAAATATGTTTTTCTGGTTTTTTGCCCTTTATTTCTTTTTTAATGCGGCGAGATCACCGTGCCCCCACCTACTCCCATCACCCCTCCCCACCTTATTTGTATACCGTAGTCTATTCCCCATCTATTTTTTTATACTAGCAGCTTCCCTCGAAACTTAATTATCTAGTGTGAGTCACGGGCATTGACGCAAAGTCAGGTTCCACGTGTTTTCGCAAGCTTCTATCCTTAAACTGCTGCCGTTTTTTGGCAGTCTCGGAGTGACGTTGCAGGACAAGTTATGTGGGTGTAGCGTGACTGTGGGAAAGCCGAGGGAAAGCCTCTCCCTTTTCATCTTTTGCTGGAAAGTCACTAAGTATTTCTACAAAGGAGCCTGGACTGGCTGGTGCAGTATTGTGGGTGGCCCCTGCCTTACCCGCCGTTTTACATTCAGTTGACAATGGTGGTGTTAATCAAAAGACGCACGATATCGGAATCCATCATGGATTAAGATACAGTGGTTTAACGGGGACTTAAGCAGTGTCCTGGTTTCAGCAAAGAATTTGCCACTTTGTATGGCCAACAAGATCTGCTCTCCAGTGCTGTTGAAGCCAACGTGTTAACTGTTTTAAACTAGAAAATGTCCTTTTTGTGGATGGTTTTTTGAAGGGTTTCTACTGTAAACAGTTGTCGAATTTAGAGGTTGGCAAAGAGGTTTCGCAAGTAAAGGCATTACGGGTCACCGTCCCAGAGGTGGGGGTTTTGGAGCGGGATAAGATGAACCAGGAGCTGTTGTCTGCAGCCCCTCTGTTCGGCAGTCGTAAGCTTTTTTGAAAATTCACACGCTGAGATGGTGGAAGCCTCATCGCTCATCCATCCCAGCATACTTTTGCTTGCAAAGGAATTGTTGTCCGGTGGGGAGACCGAGGTTGCATGTCTGGGTGAGGCCGATGAGGGTGTGGTGCCTGGTGTGTCATGGAATTTTAACACTGGTAAATCAAAAGGAAAAAAGGCAAAGCGGATTGAACTAGAGGTCCCACTACCAAACCAGAAAAAAACAAAATAGAGGAAGGGTACTCTAAAGAACGCAGCTGGAGGATCTACAATGTTTTAAGAGAATTTGTCAACCTCTCAAATTCTTTATCACCATCCCCTTCAAAGGTCCCATCAGAATAAATCTCCTCGTAAGGGAGGGGGAAGTAGGAAGTCCAGTCACCAGCACACTGAATCAGATGAGAGGAAACAAACGATCCAACTTAGTACAGTTGGTCCCATAGTGGGCTTTAGTGACAACCTCACTCCAGACATACGCACGGTAACAAGCCGAACAGCTATTAACAGTGGAAGCGAAACTATGTAACAATGCAATAAGGGTATGCCCATTGTTTCATTTGCCCATTGTTTGATGGTTATCAGAAACAGAAGTCGTAATATGAGGTTTTGGTGTCCAATTCTAGCCCTGGGATAGAGACCTTGCAGCTCGGTGGCGGGGTTGGTTCATCTCGGAGGTGTGTGGGGGATGGAGGAACTCCAATGTTTTTGACAATGGAATCAAGGAGAAAGCACATTGAGCAGATTTGAAGGAGTCACCTATTGTCATTAAGACCGTGAAAACTAATTTCTCTCTTATTTTGGAATGGCTGTTAGGGGCTTGTGGGTGCTTCACTATAAATAGAGCAAATGTTTTGAAACGGTTACAAAGCTTTCCTGCATTGTCCCTCGTCAGACATTATCCAGGTGGAAATTTGGAACAGTTTAAGATTGGATAAGGTCATAATTCATTTTAACTCTTGTTTTGTTATGGAACACGTTTTTCAGGCTGCAGTGCAGTTGAAGGCCTGAGCTTTCTCGATTACTCCTCGGGAGGTGGACGAGCAAACCATAGACCCAACTGCAGAAAACAAAATCCCAAAACATATGGGAAGGTGGTACTCTCCAAGCAGAACCATATACTTATAACATCAGGGAAGGCAGTGATCATCAAGCCCCTCCTTTACCAATAAAATGCTCTAATGATGGTCTCGGTAGAAGACAGATAATCACTCAAGGGATACTATGGAACCTGAAAATGGTATTGACTGGAGCTGGTTAGCTACCACACTCAACACCCGTAATCAGTAACTTTCTGCTTCATCTGCTAGGTCTGGACCTAGCACTCTGAACATGATTTCGTAGAACTCCAGGGGTTTTATCCACTTGCCCAATTCTGGTTCAGTAATCCCTAGAACAGATATGTTTTGTCTTCAAGAGTCATGGCTATCAGAATCCCCCGTTATAGACGGGTAGGATTGTGATGCTGGAAATGCATTGGAGGGACAGGTCCTCCCTGTCCTTGTCCTGTACTTCTTTTATCATGTGTGTTCTGTGTTATTCTCTGCACAGGAGTCCGTGTGGGACTCCAGGCAGTGCAGCTCTTCCTCTTTTTGGTTTGGTGAACAGACCCTTGGGATACCCTTATGGCACCCATGGGTGGGGGTTCAACCCTGTTCCCCTAGTGTATGTTTTTGGGCATTTGTGTGTGGCCCACAGAGCAAGGTATGGGCTGGTGGCAGCTCCATTCTGAATATGACAGGTGCTCTGAGTATCCTCAATTTTGGGATACCCAGGCCCTGCCATTGCAATCCGTTGATTCCTGATAGGAGACAAGATGGCTCCTGTGGCCTCTTGCTTTCTATTGCCTGTTACCTTGTTTTTCCCAAAGTCCTGGGAAGCCCTGACTCTGTCCCTTCCCCTGACTGGATGTTGGGTGGAAGTTCCATATATGGTATTGTGGGGGAAGTCCAGGCCAGACTGGCTGGAGCCTTCCCAATGACTGCATGTTGTGGGTACGGCCTTGGGAAAGGACCCACATGAATGGAGTGTGTGACCAATATACATATCATGTTATGGGTGTCTGGTTTCTGGCGTGTGACACAATGAATGAGGCAGCCCTGCCCGAAACTGGTATGAATGCAGTGTGGAGTGCTGAATGGTTGGGTGCATGTCCCAATCCACATTCCTTGTTATGAGTGTCAGGATAGAGAAGAATGGCCTTAATGCACTGTGCGTCTGATTGGCTGCCTGCCTGCTGAATGTCATTCTGAATGATTGGCTGCTGGGCCTGGCTCAGCAGTGTGAATGAAAGACAGAACAGTATATCTGGGGACCTCTCACTTACCGGAATTGTGCGGAAGCTGAAGTCGAAACTCAATGCTTACCTTGAAGCCCCGCTAGAAGAAGAATGTTTTGCTGCTGCTTTTTTTCAACGCATTCCGAAAGCTGGTGTGTCTCCAAGAACTAATCCAAGAGAGGACCTGGCTAGGAGACCTCTTTCAAGCTATGAGAGAACATCATGCACCAGCTAACCTTCACCATGGCTCCCTGGAAGTCGGTCTACAAAAGGCTGCCGACTTGAGACAGGGACTGCAGAGGAATCTGAAGTGAAGTGCCACAACTTTGAGACCAATCGACAACCGGCACTGTCGACCGAGGGTCACAGGACCGCTGTAACCTCGTTGACCGGAGCCGTAACGCTCCATTGCCTAAGACATTTGAATCAAGGACTCCCTTGCTCATCACCATCAACCGTTTTGTCCCGCCGGAGAAAGTCAAGGTCACCGACGAACCGAGGAGAAGTCAATGGTGGGTTTCTCGCCACCCAAAGTCCTCAAAGACGCTGACGAAGATCCGAAAGCCAGCCGTGGTCGAGACCCGATCGCTGATGCCAACTTGCTGGGCCTACGTTCTTCATTACTCTGCTTTGCGGCAATTAACTATTGCCGTCGAGATGCACCGCATGCCTTATCTTCGTAGGACGTCCACGGATGATCGCCAACGAGTACCGCAAGGACCGAAGCTGCTGCCTCAACAACATTGTTCACCCCTTTCTTTGAGGAATCTCTACGATCCATGGCTCCTGCCTTAAAGGGAGTTCACTCAAGAAGGATCCGTCGATAACCGTTGACAAAGTCTGCTAAACCAGGTACAATGGGGTAGCAGAACCTTTTCAGAAAGAACCAAGACTACATTAAACAATATATGGACTGGGCCTGTCAATATACTTTATTTACAGGTTGCCCAGGTGGGGGGATCTTCACACAGAACTGTGCCTAGTGGTAGGGGCACAGTATTCTGCCAATTGTTTAATCAACTTATTTTCCTCCCACGTCTATTGGTGATACCTTTTGCTATTTATTTGTATGCCATTTGAAACTATCAGCAGTTGGTGTATTTTAATGGAATCCAGAGTAATTGTGGTACCACATAGAGACTGTGTGTATATATCATTATAGTATTGCCTGAGCACAAAGTGTGTTATGGTATGTGTATATAACTTGCACCTTATTTATATAAAGAACTGTGTTATCACTAACATAGTGTCTGGACATTCCTTTGTGGGGGTTTGGGGACTACACTCTACTTAAGAACCAGCCTGCATCACCTCCTGAGAGCTTAAGCCTTGATTGCTCGTCCAACATTGCCATATAGAGAATCTTGGCTGGGGTGCTCTGTGCTTCTACTCTGCCATATAGAGAGCAGGAGTACAGACACCCCCCTGCAGTCTTTATAATGATTGTTTACTGAACCCGGCCTATAAGGGAGAAAGAGGGCGGCCCACCTCAGGAATGCTATTCGGCATCTGTAATGACATCTGTATTTCAGCTTAAACTTTTGCCTTGCCTAATTCTTTTATGCAGGCAGTGGAGCTGAAATGGGATAGGAAAGTTAACCCTGAGAAGAGTTTCACCTTAATTCTAAATCTTTACTGGATTCCAAGGGTAATTGCTGAATTTGCATTTTTGGAGGCTATTGAAGAAATAATCTATGACCAGCATGTTAAAAGAAATTGTAATTTCATCATGATATGTGGAGCTATAAACACAGCCTGTATTAAACAAGCTGGCCTACTAATGATGATATCACACATATCTTAACTTGAGTGGTAATGCCTGGATGGAATTAATGGATGCATGGGGTTTGAATATCCTAAATGGTATGTGTTACAGGGGATATCCCGGCAAGATATACCTGGCATAGAGGTGAATCCAAAAGTATAATAGACTGCTACCTTGTATCTGGGGAGATCTTTCAGGATGTAACCTGTATATCAGTGTTATCTTCTAGCCTGAGCGACCATAATCCCCTCTTATTAAAATGGAACGTGGAAAAATCAGGGCAAGCCTGTCTGTCTTATTTAATATATCCAGAAATCAATAATGGGAAAAACAGTAGCGTGGAATGATACCAATGTGCAGAAGTTTTATTTTATATTAAATGACATTTTTCAGCCTGGTGAATTCGAAGATACATTGTTTAGGATGCCATGTCAGATTGTCCTGAATCAAATGTATGCATTAATGCCTCGAAAACAGTCAAGAAGTATACTGATTCGGAAGCACGAATATGACCCTGAGGTGCAGTTAAAAAAAGAGGGAGTTGAGGAGACAATTAGATGGAAATAAGAGGTTAAATGGACAAGAGTGTACAGGGTTAAAACGTGCATAAAGGGGTGTGGCTACGCACACAGCGAGATGGCAGCACAAACCAGACCTCCCGCTCTCCTATCAATACTTAACACCAGATGGGCACCAAAATATATTTTCCCTTTAAGCAGACCCTCACTTACCTGACATCTTTGCCTCTGTGGGACACCACAAGCTTCTTTTGCGTTCCAGCCTTCAGCCCTTGTCAAACACAAGGAAGCCCCAACGCAGCAGCATCTAGTTAGAAGTGTGCCACGCTTCCTGTCAGTGATTTTGGGTCACGTCGGAAGCTTGACGTGACCTGTTCTTTCATAGAGGTACAGTGTTTCTTTATAACACAGGCAGCCATATACAAAGCCTGTATCTACACAGTATGCTGACTCTTTTAACAATTGCTTTTTAAAATCTTTATTCGACAATTTATAGATACTAAAAGGCTGTGGCGCTATTCATCTGTGGGGAAGCATAAGTCTCTCACAACACTTAATGAAGTGTTAAATAAAGAACAGTTTTTACGCCAGTGTTTCCGCTACACATCCGGCATTTAAGAATTTGACCAGTATGCTCACATAAAAGAGGCAGCTAACTAATCCTTTGGACGGATGGTGCATGTAGTGACTCTTTGCACCATCTATTCTTATTACTGAAGCTGAATTAATGGAGATCTACTGTAAATATTGTCTCTCAATAAGCAGTATCAATAATAATTAGTAATTTTAACCCCTGAAATAATTGGAGATAAAGGGACTTAAGTGCTCCTGGTGTATTATAAAGACTCTTTTGTGGCCCTAATCCCCCCCCTCAAGATGTCCTCACAAAAAAGCTAAACAAAAGGCTCGGCTAATAAAGAAACATCAGCGCCCACCTTAAAAAGGCCAATAAGGGACTCCCCTCCTCCTAATCAAACAATCTTGTAATACAATATCGACACAATTCTAATGGACATAAAAGCACTCAACCCCTTTATGGAGACCACTAACACCAAGCTCCAACAATTAGATGAAAGATGGATAAGCTTTGAGAACAGAATTGAAGAAGTAGAGAGAAGACTTAGTATGGCTGAAGACGTTGCCACGAGAGTTGCTCACATGGAACAATCTATACTTACCCTTCAGAAACAAAATGAAGACCTAAAAAATAGAAACTGCAGAAATAATCTCTGCGTGTTTTGTTTCCCAGAAGGAATTGAAGGGGATGATGTGACTCTCTTTCTTAATAAAACCCTTCCAAGTATTCTGAATCTCCAGCCGCATATTGCTCTTAATATTCAAAGGGCACATAGAATTGGACCTATAAGGGTGGAATCCAATAAGAAAAATGCACCAAGAACTATTATTTTCTTACTTCTGGAATACACTCAATTACAATTGATCCTGCAGAAAGCTAAAAGACTTCAACATCTAGTATGGAATGGCCACAGGATATTTTTTATTAAACAAAATGTATCCAAAATCACAGCTCAACAATGGAAAGATCTACTTTTATACTTCCTGCAAACAAACAATTGAACGTGACATATGGCTGGTTCCACCCATGCACCTTTTAGGTCACCATCAAAGGCAAGAAATCTTCATTCGAGGACCCAGCCGACTTAAAGAACTTCATAAGACTGCAAAAAATAGAAGTGATGGATGTGGGCAATGCCAGTCATACATGATCTTCTTGTCCACCTCACCGGATCCTCTCTTACGTTTCATCTCAAAAGGAACTTCCTTGAAATAATCATCCTTCTGGAACAGTCAATTTAAGGATTTTTTTGGGGAGCAGATTTTTGTTTTTCTCTGGTTTTTGCTTGCTGTTTCGCCCTTTGTGGGATGCGCCTACACACCCTTGTGGCATTTGTCATCGTGACTCTGATCTTTGTGCCTTTTGTTTATACTCTATCTCAGCCTCTCATACTTTTTGTGTCAGAACTTCTCAAACATCATCAAAGTACAAGCTCCTACTCGATGACACCCTACTGTCAGATGTCGCAATGTTGGTCTTTTCATTTTTTCTTCCCTTTTCTCTTTTTCCTTTGTTTTTCATACTAATTTTTATTTTTTATAACAACTTTTGGAAACCTACCTTTGCTCTGAAATATGTTAATCCCTGGATAAGTGGAATGCTTTTTGACTGTAGACAGGTCTTAAATGTTTTATCTTTTGTTAATATTACTATCATTACTCCTTCTTAGATGATGGCTCTCGGATGTATGACATAGAATGTTAAAGGTCTTAATAGACCAATTAAGAGGCAAAGGGTACTTGCTCACATCAATAGATTCAAACCAACTATTACTTGCTTGAAGGAGATGCATCTATCATTACAGGAATCCATGAAATTGAAGAGATTTTGGTTAGGCAAGGTATTGGCTAGTCAAGCAGATGGTAAACATAATGGAGTAGCTATCCTAATCAAGATGGGTACTATGTATCAGATCCTACATAAAGATACAGATAACCGTGGTAGATGGGTTTTAGCTAAATTATCAATTCATTGTCAAGTTGTTTCAATTCTAATTATTTATGGGCCCACTAACCCTGATCCCCAGTTTTGGAGCAAAATTAAACAGATGATCCTGCAAGCAGATATTCTGAATTTGATAATTTGTGGAGACTTTAATAATGTTATCAATCCCTTTCTAGATAGAAAATCCCTGTGTCAATTCAAACTCAGTAAATCACATACTGAATTTACAAAATGTTTAGCGGAAATTGGTGTTGACACATGGAGGTTTACTCGTCCACCTGATCTAGACTTCCCCTTTCACTCGTTCCCATATAACTCGCTATAACGTATTGATTATATTTGTGTTACCAAATCCTTAGTTTGTGGAATAATTGGCTCCACTATTGAATGGTCACTATTATCAGACCACTCTCCTGTAATTACTAATATAGAATTGGGATGTGTTAACAATCACATAAGCACATGGAGATTCAACAACTCATTTCTTCAGGATGGCAACTTCCAGAAATCCTTTCTCAAATTTCACCTCTTCTTCCTTCTTATTAATAAATAATTCTACTGCCAACAATTGGGATGCCTATAAAGCAACCCTAAGGGGACATATCATTTCATACGTAGCCAAACGAAAGAAAGAATGAGGCCAGGAAAGATTTAGATGCCTTATATCATGAATTATGAGGTATAGAGAGAAAGAATAATGTGCAGCAAATGATGGTTTGATCAAACACATTCTAACTCTCTGTTTATCTATTAACAAAAATACACTGAAAAGGCAAGTGGTGTGTTTCTGAAATTCAAATCCAAAATATATCAGTCATCCAATAAAGCAGGCAAAGCTCTGGCCTCGTATCTTAAATTCAAAAAGGAAAGATACAGGATAGCTGTTAACAAAAATAGTAACCTCTGATGCAGGTATCCTGGGTGTTTTTACTAAATTCTATGAAAATCTATACTCTTCTGATCATACTGACACTAATCTGAACTTTAATACATTTTTTGATCTCTTGAAGCACAACCATCCTGTTAATGTTATTTACGTAGCTTTGACGGTGCTATTCATGTTAATGAAATCAATAGGGCTATTAAAGATCTTTAAAAAAGTAAAGCCCTGGGACTGGACAGGCTTTCTATGGATTCTTTTGCACATTTATCTTCTGCCCTTTCACCTAAGCTTGAATCACTCTACAAATTCCTCTCTAAAGTTGATAAATCACTAGGTTCCTTTACGGAAGCCCTTCTGATCCTATTTCCCAAACCAAATAAAGATAATGAACTACCCAAGACTTATAGGCCAATCTTGTTAATGAATTCCAGATTGAAAGATCTTTGCAAATATTTTAGCCAATAGAATAGAATCCTTTATGTATAAATTCATTAATCCTGATCAAGTAGGATTTGTCAAAAGCAGAATTATATCAGCAAACTCCAGACTCTTCTTGAACCTCTTGCACTTTATACATAGGGAAAATCATCCCAAAAAACCTTATATGGTAATTGCACTAGATGCAGGAAAAGCGTTTGAGCACGTTGAATGGGATTTTTTTATTTCAAGCCCTTAAAGTTCATGGCACTGGGGATGGCTATATTAAATTAGTTAAGCTGTTATACTCAGAGCCAACAGCTTCAATTTTTTTTATTAATAATCAATTTTCTCCTAGATTACCCCTCCATAAGGGTACCAGACAAGGAAGCCCCTATCACCGATTCTATTTGTACTTGCCCTTGAATTACTATTAGAATTAATATGTACAAAAAGAGATATTGTTGGGATTTGATGTGGGAGATCTGAATTTAAATTAGCTGCTTATGCGGATGACATATTGATCTTCCTTGACAACCCGACCACAATACTTACACTTACTAGACATGATTGATATTTTCTCTCAGTGTTCAAGATATAGGCTGAACAAGGACAAATCAGAAATGCTTCCCCTTAACGCCTACTGTATTAAAGAAGATCTCGTCCCCTTTGGTCTCAGTTGGAATACTGTTTCTTTTGATTACCTAGGTATCTCAATTGCCTCTTCTCTTCATCAAATGACAAAAATGTACCTACACAAATTACAATCAAAACTAACTGAACTCATAACTACATGGTCCTCTCTGTACCTGTCCTGGTATGAAAGATTAGAGGCCATCAAAATGATGTTCACACCTGTGATTTTGTATTATTTACAAATGTTTCAAATTCCTTTGCCATCCTCTTTTTTTTAAGTCTATCAACAAGATACTTATAGATTTTCTATGGGGTTCTAAGAAAAAGAAAATAATTGTTGCTAGCAACTTAAGATATCCATGTGCTAATCGTGGTGTCATTTTCCCTAATTTGAAAAATTATCATAGAGCCTTTGTTCTCATACAGGCCAACAACAGAGTCTCCATTAATGATGACATGCACCCACCTACTTTGTTAACTATAGAAACATTTCTTGTTACACCATTTGATATTAAAGTTACAATATATCTTTTCAATAGATCCAAGTTGGACTCTTCCAAAACGATCTGTCTTACTAGTTCTTATTTGAAGGATTTTCTGTTTCATCAGATTAATAAACCAGTTGGTGCCCTCTCTCTCTTTAATTGGTGCAAAAAGTATATAACTATAAATGATAGGCCTATTTTCCGCTTAGTCAGGATTAACAAAGGAATTCAATTAATTCATCAAATAATTGCAAAAGGCGATATCCTTTCTGCAGAAGAATTCAAAAATAAATTCGTATTGCCAACATTTCCTCTTAGTCAATATCTTAATTTAATTCATTTGTGCCTGGATGCCAGTAGTAGAGGTGACTCCCAGCAATTACTTGTTAATACTCAGAGAATGCGTATCATAGAATCCCCCCAATGAAATCAAAGCATCCAATATCTACAAAGTCATAAGGTCTGAAAGAACGCCCAATAAATTATGGTCATCTGAATTGAAATGGGAAGAAGACTGTGGAATACACTTTGGGGATGAATAGTGGTCCAAGATTTTGTCCAAGATTAAAATGATATCTACATCAGTGAATCTAACGCAAACCATTTACTGTTTTATACATAGAGTATTTATCACTCCCAGGAAGCTATTCCTATCTACATTGGCAGATAATGGTCTATGCTGATCATGTCATCTAGCTTATGGGTCCTTTAGCCATATGTTTATGGACTGTCCCTTGGTGAATACATTTTGGAACCATGTTTGGGCTTCCCTTCAACAGATCTTTAAGATCTCTATTCCCTTGAATTTGACCAATATCCTACTCGGGAGTCTGGCCTCTAATAACGGCAATATTGGGCCATTTATTGTTATATTTGACCTGTTTATACCTTTTGCAATACAATTAATTACATCTAACTGGAAAGATTTCACCATAATCTCTGTAAAAGGTTGGTTGATTTTCATACTATTTATATCCTGGTTATTACATTACAAAACATCTTAAAAGTTAATTAATTCCATGCTGTATTTGTTCTTAATTATTACTGTACAGAATGTATTTTAATGAGCTTAAAGGCTATGCTATTTAATCGATAGCTCATATATACTCAGATTGTAATTGTGTATTCTGGCACTAAATAAAATAAAGATCTTTAAACTATAAAAAATAAAATACTTGCATACAGGCAATGGTTGAGAGCTCATCGATATGCAATGGTATTGAGAGACTCCCGTAAGATGTTGGCTTAGATACTCTCTCAGGATGCAGGTAATTTCTGGAAGCTGGTTAACAATACCACTACTTTGTCCTCACACACAGAGATTAATCCCATTGGTGAGCAGAGATGGATTGACCACTTTCATAGGGTACATAAAAAGGTGATAAATGAGGAACCGCAGCAAGTAGATCTATCAATGGGACCTTGGCATTTGGAGTTTGAAGAGAAAGAAATTGGTACTATAATTACCCAGAGTAAAAATGTGCATGTGACAAGCCCTGGTGGTCTATCTAACGCGGTTTGAACTTAGATCCAAGCCTATGGGCTTTTGCAAGGCTGTTATATCGACTTGTCAACTTCCTAAGCCTTGGCCACAGTCAATATTGGTCCCTGTTCATAAAAAGGGGCTGAGAACAATTCCAGGTAATTATAGACCAATTGCTTTGTTAGATATTCCATAGAAGACCTTTCCCTCTTTGCTTTTAAGAGATGTTCTTTCTTGGGCTGAAAGTGCTGGTAGGTTGGACCTGTTTCTGCCGGGTTTTCGAAAGGGGACCAGCTTCAATGTTCATGCTTTTCTAGTGAAATTACTAAAATGGGAGGCCAGAGTGAAGTCTAAACCTATCTAAATTGCTTTTATTGACTTCTGCATGGCATTTGACAGTGTGGACAGGCATTTGCTGTTGAGGAAATTGCAAACATGGGGATGTCCATAGAGACTACTCTCGATAATTCTGACCTTACATTCTAATCAGTTTGGTAAGGTCAGATTTAACAAACACGGTTAGCTATCTAGCCCCACCAAGACTAACCGCGGTCTTAAACAAGGCTGCATTTTGGTATCTCTACTTTTCAGTTTGTTTATCTCTGACATCAATGACATATTTAAGAACGTACGCTGCTTCTCCCTTCATTTTGCTGAATCTCGATTAGTGTTACTCACCAGTTGCTGAACTGGTTGGGGCGTTGCTCGACCTTGGGATAACCGAAGAGGGAGCAGCTCCGGAAAGTTTTCAGTCTAAGCTGGAGTGTACAAAGGTACGATCCAGAACCAGACCTCCTCAACGCGAGGACCTCTTTAGGGCAATGTACCCCTCTGCTGAATAACAAAACAGTCAGAGGAATCAATTAACCAAAAGAGCGGGGAGAACCACACCGCCAAACCCAGGCTGTAATAAACAAAGCACAATATTATGTCACTGACTTGGAGACAACTGTGTGAATTCAAGAGCAGACCAACAAACAATACCTGGTAAAGGTTTGATAGGACTCTAAGGCAATATAGGATGGGTAGTCGGAAAACAAGAAGACTGAAAATAAAGAGAGACAGGTAAGAATGGTAGTCTAATGATTATCAAGAAAACAAACTAAAGGACTAAAGGCTTACCCAATAGGTGTTTTTCGGGTAGCGAAAGTACTAACCAACGGGAGGAAAAAATAACAAACAGGAAGGTTAGTAAAGGAAAACTACCCCGAACGGCACGAGGGTCGCAAACTAGATCCGGGATGGTGCACTACAGGAGAGCGTTCAGAAAGTGCACAGTTGTTGGAAAAGTTCCAAACGCAGATGTCCACACAATGGGTCCAGTATGATAGGAGATGGTCAAGAAGGACTGTTCATGTGTTCATGTATTCCCCATAAACAGCAACTGCTCAAACGTGGAATGTTGTAGGCTAAGTGGTGGTTGGGTGAAGGGAAGAGGGCCAGCAAGAAGGCTTACCTTATGAAATGAAGGCAGCGTGAGTTCTCAGCAGGTAGGCGGAACAGCTGTTGAGGAAACCGCTACAAGGAGCGGCGCGCCGGCAGAATGGCTTGCCTGAAGGAACGAAGGCAGCGAGGAGTGACGGCAAGCAGCCGCCGGAAAAGCTGCTGCAAGGATGCAGCAAGCCAGGATGGTACGTCAAATCGAAAGGGTAATCCAGTAGAGAGGTCAAAAAAAACGTTCAGAGTTTAAGAAGTGATTCTGGATCAAAGGAATTGCAGTAGTAACGCTAATTAGAAGCAGCGTTTACTTCTTTGGCACTCGTATTTGAAGAGGAAAGGAGGCGTCACTGTGCGCGTATTACGCGTAGACGTTGTGTCACGTGACTACCCGGAACACGGGCAGCGGAAAAGCCACGTATCCATTGTAATCTCCAGCGTTGCCAGATCAGAGATGCTTGGAGACGGGGAACGCGGCGGCGGTTCATAACAGTATCCACCCGCAAAGGCCACGGCAACCCCCTGGCAGCATGGAACGCACGCATCAATGCAGGTGAGTGAATATTAGACAAGGGTTCCCACATGCGGTCCTCCGGACCATAACCCTTCCAATCCACCAAATAGTAGAGCGACCCTCTGGATACCTTAACATCAAGGATGGAAGAAACCTCAAATTCCTCCTGCCCGTCAACCTGAACGGGCACCGGGCGTCGAGACAGACGAGTAGCCGGGAGACAGGGTTTAACCAGTGCCACATGAAACACCGGATGGACTCACCATGCAGATGGTAGGGATAACCGAACTGCCACAGGATTGACGACCGCAGTGATTTCATATGGGCCAACATATTTAGGTAGGAGGGATTTTTTTCCCGGGATCTTCAAGTTGCGAGTCGACAACCACACCTTCATGCCCGGGGTAAATGCCGGGGCCGGGGTTCGGTGTGCATCCGCGGACTTCTTAGCGCTAACCTGAGATCGTAGCAAGTGTAACCGGACATCTCGATGTAGCTGATCCATGTCCCTAACACTAGCCAAAGCCGCAGGGTTGTCTATGGGCAATGACGGATCCAAAGGTAAGGATCGCGGGTGGAAACCATATAAGGCAAAGAAAGGAGACACCCCTGTGGCGGTATGTAATGAATTGTTGTATGCAAACTGAGCCAGTAGTAAGGCGGTTAACCAAGATAACTGAAACTGGAGACATAGGCACCTCAGATATTGTTCCATAGTAGCGTTAAGGCGTTCTGTCTGCCCATCCGTTTGTGGATGGAAAGCCGAGGAAAATCGGTCATCTATAAGGAGAGAAGATGTAAGAGCTCTCCAGAATCGTGAGGTAAACTGTGTTCCTCTGTCAGAAACAATGATAGAAGGCAAACCGAATTGTTGAAAGACATGTATACGCACCAACTCAGCCAGAGTAGGGGCATTAGGAAGACCGGCACAGGGAATGAATACCGCATACTTGGTAAAGTAATCAATTACAACTAGAATAGTATTCATTCCTTTGATGGCTGGAAGCTCCACCACAAAATCCATGGATATCATTTGCCATGGTTTGTATGGTACTGGTAGGGGCTGTAGAAGACCCATAGGTCTGGTTCTAGAAGTTTTGCATTGAGCGCAAATGGCGCAAGCAGAGATGTAATCCATGGCATCTCTGGACATGGATGACCACCAAGACCACCGGCGAAGGGACTCTACCGTCTTTTGGTGGCCAGGATGTGACGCCACCACTGAGTCATGAGCCCAGCGCAGGGCGTGAATACGGGCAGGGCCAGGAGGTATGTAAACACGCCCTTGGATGAAAGGAAACCCCCCTTGGACGTCCAAGTTGAGTGATGTTACTTCGGGTGGGTTGGAACTCACCCAATCCTCAATGATGGCGCGTAGAGAAGGCTGGACAGTGCACCCACATATCACCTTTTCCCCCAGTAACGGCGCCGGATTCATGGAAACCGTTTTATCATCGGACGACTGCCTCGACAAGGCGTCCGCAGGGACATTCTCGCGTGCCGGGCGGTAAGTGATGATGAACTGAAATTGTGAGAAAAACAAGTGCCACCGAGCTTGTCGGGCGGTAAGGCACTTCATGGTTTTGAATGCCAACAAGCTCCTGTGGTCTGAGTAGACAGTAACCACATGTTTGGCGCCTAAGAGATGGTGTCGCCATTCCATGAAAGCATCTTTAATGGCTAGCAGTTCTCGTTCCATGATAAGGTAATTTCTTTCATAGGTGGATAGTTTCCGAGAAAAGAAGGCAACAGGATGTATTACCCCTGTGAGGGAACAGGGTTGAGAGAGAATGGCGCCTATGGCATACCCTGATGCATCTGCTTCAACAAAGAAAGGTACGTCCTGATTGGGATGTTGTAATAAAGGAGCTGAGGTGAAAGACTCCTTCAGAGATTCAAAGGCTGACTGAGCATCGTCATTCCACATGAAACGAACCTTTGAACTAGTCAGGGCCGTCAGTGGAGCAGTAAGAGCCGAAAATGAGTGAATAAAACATCGATAAAAATTAGCGAAGCCAAGAAACGATTGAAGTTCCTTGACTGTCTTTCGGGATAGGCCAATCTAAGACTGCCTTGACTTTGGACTGGCTCATCTTGATACCTTGGTTGGTGATGTTAAAGCCCAAAAATTCAACCTCGGAGGAGTGAAAGACACATTTTTCGGCCTTGGCATATAGATGGTTTTCTCTTGGTCTCTGTAGAACCATGGAAACGTGTTGAACATGCTCTGCCATCGAGGCAGAGTAAATGATTATGTCATCGAGGTAAACCACAAAAAACTGGTCTTGGATGTCATGAAATACGTCATTCATAAATGCCTGAAAGGTGGCAAGGGCGTTACAGAGCCCGAACGGCATCACTAGGTACTCAAATAGACCAAAACGGGTTTTGAATGCAGTCTTCCATTCATCCCCGTCTTTAATACGGACGAGGTTGTAGGCCCCTCGAAGGTCCAGTTTGGTAAACACGCTGGAGTTGCCCAATTGATCAATAAGAGTGGAAATCAATGGTAAAGGGTATTGGTTCTTTACTGTTACCTCGTTCAGTGCTCTATAGTCGATGCAAGGGCGTAGGTCCCCTTCTTTTTTGGGAACAAAAAATAAGGGCGATGTTGCAGGGGACTTAAATGAGCGTATAAACCCTGTAGCAAGTGCTTTGTCCAGGTATTCTTTAAGGACCTGGTGCTCCTTAATGGACAATGAGTAAACTCGCCCCGAAGGTATCTTGGCCCCTGGTACCAGATCGATGGGGCAATCATAAATACGATGTGGAGGCAATGTCTCCGCCTTGCATTTGTCAAACACATCGAGAAACTGCGTATATTCGATCGGGACCGGAGAGACGGATGTCTTGGTGATTGCCCCTATATGAGCGGACAAACCTGATAGAACCCGGCTTGGATTGTCGTCAACAATGCCTAATGAGGAGAAACAAGTGCTGTTACAAAAAAAAGATGGAAATTGAACCAGGCCTAAGGACCAATCTATCAGCGGGTTATGTAGTTTAGGCCACGGGATGCCCAAGATTACTCTGTAGGCAGGGGCTTGGATAACGTCAAAGCATATTTCTTCTGTATGGCCTTCGGCCGTGGTCATGGTAATGGGTATCGTTTGTTGAACCACCAATCCTGAAACGAGTGCTGATCCATCGACTGCACTGACATTTTCCGGGTGTGATTTTTTAGTTAATGCTATTCCAGCGGAGGTCGCAAAACTTTGATCGATATAGTTACCGGTGGCTCCGGAATCGATCACCACTGGAATCGGAACAGGATTTTTTAATACACTGTGAAGGTGACGGGCAGCTTGATTAAGGTAGTCTGGGTTTGGGAGGAACAGAGGGAGTCCAAAACCGACTTTCCCGACGTATGGACCCCATTTACTGTCGGGATTTGGCGTTTCCCGCCTTCTTCTTTGGTTTCTTGGAACAGTCTGGCAACAAGTGTTCTGAGGAACCGCAGTACATACACAAATTGTGTGTACGGCGGTGTTCACGTTGTGCCGGAGTCAGCGGCCCTCGTACAGCTCCAATCTGCATAGGTTCCGGGGTGGGAACCCCCGCAGTGGGGATGTCTGGGACAGAAAGCGGAATGCTGGGTCGCTTTTCTCCCTTGCGTTCCGCCCTTCTGGAATCTATCTGAAGAACCATGTCTAATAGTTCATTAAAGGCGCTGGGCACCACTGGTACAGTAGAGAGTGTGTCCTTTAGTTCATCGGAAAGGCCCTGATAGAAAACTGCAGATTTCTTTTCTTCAGGCCAATCTGTTTCTGCAGCTAGTTGGTTGAAACGGGCCAGATAGGCAAGCAAAGGTGTGGACCCTTGTCTCAATTTGAGTAATTCAAGATCGGAAGCTTGTCAGGTGTAACGGGTATCAAAGACCCGACTCATAGTGGTCAGGAGGGCATCACAATTGTAAAGAACATGACTGTTCGATTCCAACAATGGATTAGCCCAAGAGGCGGCCGTCCCTCCTAAGTGTGAAAGGACGAAAGCTGCCTTAGTGGTTGAAGTCGGAAAGGAGGTAGGACGACACAAAAAGTGTAATTTGCACTGGTTAATGAAGGTCCGATAATGTTTCGGATCCCCCATAAACCATGCAGGAGGAGCCAGTGGGAACTGGGATGAGAGCACAATGGAAGGAGGCTCTGGAGCAGATATAGGAAAACCCGAGCCGGAGGGGGCCCCAGCTCCTCCTTCTTGCCCAGGAGGAGCAGATATAAGTGATTGGATCTCATTAATCCTCTGCTGGAATTCGGCTTTCATGGTAGCCATTTCCATTCTCAATCCCGCAAGGTGGTGCAGGATTTCTGCCATGGGATCAACCGGCTGTATGGCTTCTGCCATGGGCTGATCGGGTTCCATGTTTTTTACGGCTTCTAATTCTGTTACTCACCAGTTGCTGAACTGGTCGGGGCGTTGCTCGACCTTGGGATAACCGAAGAGGGAGCAGCTCCGGAAAGTTTTCAGTCTAAGCTGGAGTGTACAAAGGTACGATCCAGAACCAGACCTCCTCAACGCGAGGACCTCTTTAAGGCAATGTACCCCTCTGCTGAATAACAAAACAGTCAGAGGAATCAATTAACCAAAAGAGCGGGGAGAACCACACCGCCAAACCCAGGCTGTAAGAAACAAAGCACAATATTATGTCACTGACTTGGAGACAACTGTGTGAATTCAAGAGCAGACCAACAAACAATACCTGGTAAAGGTTTGATAGGACTCTAAGGCAATATAGGATTGGTAGTCGGAAAACAAGAAGACTGAAAATAAAGAGAGACAGGTAAGAATGGTAGTCTAATGATTATCAAGAAAACAAACTAAATGACTAAAGGCTTACCCAATAGGTGTTTTTCGGGTTGCGAAAGTACTAACCAACGGGAGGAAAAAATAACAAACAGGAAGGTTAGTAAAGGAAAACTACCCCGAACGGCACGAGGGTCGCAAACTAGATCCGGGATGGTGCACTACAGGAGAGCGTTCAGAAAGTGCACAGTTGTTGGAAAAGTTCCAAACGCAGATGTCCACACAATGGGTCCAGTATGATAGGAGATGGTCAAGAAGGACTGTTCATGTGTTCATGTATTCCCCATAAACAGCAACTGCTCAAACGTGGAATGTTGTAGGCTAAGTGGTGGTCGGGTGAAGGGAAGAGGGCCAGCAAGAAGGCTTACCTTATGAAATGAAGGCAGCGTGAGTTCTCAGCAGGTAGGCGGAACAGCTGTTGAGGAAACCGCTACAAGGAGCGGCGCGCCGCCAGAATGGCTTGCCTGAAGGAACGAAGGCAGCGAGGAGTGACGGCAAGCAGCCGCCGGAAAAGCTGCTGCAAGGATGCAGCAAGCCAGGATGGTACGTCAAATCGAAAGGGTAATCCAGTAGAGAGGTCAAAAAAACGTTCCGAGTTCAGAGTTTAAGAAGTGATTCTGGATCAAAGGAATTGCAGTAGTAACGCTAATTAGAAGCAGCGTTTACTTCTTTGGCACTCGTATTTGAAGAGGAAAGGAGGCGTCACTGTGCGCGTATTGCGCGTAAACTTTGTGTCACGCGACTACCCGGAACACGGGCAGCGGAAAAGCCACGTCTCCATGGTAATCTCCAGCGTTGCCAGATCGGAGATGCTTGGAGACGGGGAACGCGGCGCCGGTAAGTTTTTCAGGTGCAACGGCAGACCATTCCAAAGTCTGGCTGCATCAATAGAAAAAGCACGCCCACCACATTGGGAGTGCTGGAATACAGGAAGGGCAAGTAAACTAGCAGTTGCCAAGTGTAAAGACCGCATCGGAAGTTCACACGTAAACTTGGTGCAAAGATATTCAGCCCCTTGTGCCTGAAGAGCGCGATGAACCAGACATAAAGTTTTAAAAACAATGCACTGGGCAACAGGTAGCCAGTACAGGGACTGCAGGACCAGAGATATGTGGGCACCGTAAGGGGAGCCGGTGGCAACCCGAGCATCCATGTTCTGTAGCCGTTGAAGCCGCTGGATAAGACCCTTTGGTTGAGATAAATAAAGGGAATTACAGTAGTATAAATGACTGAGTAAAATGGCAGCAACAACAGGAGGGTGGAGATGAACAGGAATTAATGGAAGAACCTTCCTGAGAATTCGTAGGTGTTAATGCCCTGCTTTACAGACAGCGGCAACCTTGGACTCCATGCAAAGAGTAGCTGATATTATTACCCCCAGATTCCTCACCCTATCGGCAGGGACCGGGAGGGGACCCCAGGAGGCAGGCCAGAAGGAAGACACCCAGAGTGAAGGGTCGGGAGAGGATCCCACCACCAGCACCTCAGTCTTGTCCCCCTTCAACTTCATCCAGTTGCGGTTCATCTAGTCCCCCATGGCTGTCAGACATCCTCTCAGGCACGACGACATCTCAGCCTGATCAAGATCCAATTAGATCAGAATCTGAGTGTCGTAGGCATAAGAGTAGCACCTGACACCGAAGGAGCGGAGGAGACAGACAAGAGGCCAGATGTAAATATTGAAGAGAATGGGGGACAAGGCAGAGCCTTGATGTACACCACAGAGGAGTGAAAAAACAGATGAAAGAAACAGGGGGAGTGAAAGAATCTGAGTTCTATCGGCCAGGAAGCAGGTAAACCAGTTTTGGACCCAGCTCGAGATTCCAACTTGTGCCAGGCGGTCGAGCAGGATGGGGTGGTCGACAGCGTCGAGTGCCGGTGACAGGTCTAATAAAATCGGAGCCCCCACCCCTCCTGCATCAAACAACCTGGCTAAGTCGTCCAGAACCTAGACCAGGACACACTCGGTCCCTCGATCTGGCCTTAACCCAGATTGTGCAGAATCAAAAAGTCCAGTAGACTCCATAAAAGACGAGAGTAAGGGAGAAACAAGAGATTCAAGGAGTTTCATGAGAAACGAAAGAAGCGGAATAGGGCAGTAGTTTGATGACACCAAGGGATCAATTGAAGGTTTTTTAAGCAATGGGATCACAGTGGCGGCCTTAAGTGTGGAGGGGATAAAGCCAGTTTGACAAGAATTATTCACTGCAGCAGTGATCTCAGCAAGCAATTCAGTGGAAATATCTCTCATAATAGCCAAGGGAATGGCATCAGAACGCGACCCAGACTTAATACGGCAAATAGCAGTATGGACTTTTGACTAAGTGAACAGAGGAAACGTAGACCATCCCTCAAAGGGTGACTGATTCACATGGATGGGGGTACCAGAAATAATATTACTGTCAACCTGGGGGCTAGGAGCCTCAGTAATAGTTTGCGTTAAAGTTTTAGCAATGTTGGTTCGTATTTTATCAATTTTTGTGATGAATGATAGAGCCAGAGTATCACAAAGGACTTGAGTGGGCATAACTGAGGGAGTGAGTCTAGCAGTAGACGAGAGAGATCTTACCACAGAAAAAAGAGATTTAGGTTGACAAATGGAAGTCTCAATTTTCTGAGCTTAGAAACCTTTTTTCACTGCCAGAATAGCTGCAAAATAAACAGTGGCTCATGATATAAAACAGCCTTTTAGAATGGGATCATAGGTCCACCGCCATTTGCGTTCTGCTTGTCTCATAGTAAGACGCAGTTATCTAAGATTTTCTGTGAACCAAGGCTGTGAAGGCAGCCTCTGAGGCTGAATAAGCTGTAACGGGGCTATAGGGTCAGATGCATAGCGTATCGCGCTGGTAAGCCCTGCTAGTGTAGGTTCAGATGCCTCACACCCGTTCTTTTTGATAATAGATATTAAATTAGGCAGGTCGGCAGAACGCCAACTCTGCTGCAGTTTTTTCATTGGGGCAGCCTTTCGGTAGGCACAAACCCTGTTTAGGATAAAAGAGACTAGATGGTGGTCAGGCCAAGACACTGGTTCCCCCGAAAAGGTGATCAAAAGGTCTTCATTGGCAAGCACTAGGTCCAGAATATTCCCCAACTTGTGAGTGGTTTCTAAGACAGATTGGACAAGACCCAACTCAGCCAAACTGTCAAAGAAGGAGCACAGCGTTAGTGTGTGAGGTTTATTGAATTTTAAATTAAAATCTCCTAACACCACATGATTGGAGAATTGTAAGTGTAGGTCCGCCACAGTGTCCAGTAGGGGTGCCAAAACATCAGTGTGGGACCCAGGCGGGCGATAGATAAGTAGAAAGTGGCATACGCAGGAGGGAGATAGAATACAGCGCAGCAAAAGAGAATCCATAGCCAGTATAGCAGGGCACTCAAGTTTGGAGAATTTAAGATGGTCTCCAAAATTAACCGCTAATCCTCCACCCTTCTGAGGGCGGCGGTTAGCCTGGATAATAGAGAAACCGTCTGGTATAGCCATGGGAGTAGGACATGGAGGGGGACAGGGGGGACAAATCCCCCCCACAATTCTAAGTGGGGGGGATGTAATGTCATTTATCCCCCCAGAATATGTGGTTGGTGTGTCGTGCAGGGATCTGTTTTTGAAGTGGGGGGAGGGGCTGCTTACTATGTAAGATGGCCACTCCCTCCTGGCCCCCAAAGCATGGGGGCAATACCCTGGGGGCAGAAGGGTGATCATCTGTCCCCTGGGAAAAGGGGCAAACAAAAAAAAAGATTTTTTTTTAAAAACATAGTTTTGGGTGGGGTGTGGTTGGGACCACTAGTCACCAGGGATTTGTGCAATGGCGGTGGCCCTCTACCCCCACCCTAAGTGGATGAGGGCACCTTATGTAGCCCTCCCTGGGGGCAGATTTCTGCCGCTAGGAAGGGGTACATGAGATGCCCCCATCCATTTGGGGTGGGGGTAGGCCTCTGCAAATTTTGGCTGAGCCACCCCCCAAGCCTGGGGCAGTACGTTTTGCATGCCCCCCCACCCCCGGGGGCAGATGCTGCACATATGTGCCCATCTGCCCCCAGGGAAGGGCAAAACAAATATATATATATATATATATATAACTTGTTTTGGGTGGAGGGCCCACTAGACCACCAGGATTTTTTGTGTTTGAAAGGGGGGTGGCCCTCTCCCCCCACCCTAAGTGGATGGGGGCACCTTATATAGCCTTCCCTGGGGGCAGATTTCTGCCCCTAGGAAGGGGTACATGAGATGCCCCCATCCATTTGGGGTGGGGGGATGCCACTGCAAATATTGGCAGAGCCACCCCCCAAGCCTGGGGCAGTACGTTTTGCACCCCCCCGGGGGCAGATACCACACACATGTGCCCATCTGCCCCTAGGAAAGGGGCAAAACAAAAATAAAACAAATTATAACTTGTTTTGTGTGGGTGTAGGGGGCCACTGAACCACCATAGATGTTTTTAGTGGGAAGGGCGGTGGCCCTCTCCCCCATCCCAAATGGATGGGGGAATCACATGTAGCCCCCCATGGGGGCAGATTTCTAGCACAATCTGCCCCTAGGAAAGAGGCAAAAAAAAAACAAAAATAAAAAAAAAGTATAACTTGTTTTGGGTGGGTGTGGAGGTCACTAAACCACCAGGAATGTTTTTAGTTGAAAGGGGGTGCCCACGGGTGTCTTCTTTTCGTAAATGCATGGGGTTCTCTGTTTTCCTTGGTGGCTTCGACACCCTAGACCCAAATCTGTAGGTTGTCCACATGAGCAAAATCTGCTTTGCCGAAAGGCGTGGGGTTATCAGTGGGTTAGCCTTTTCCCTTTGCACCGAGTTAGGTGCATCCACACATGTAAGGTACCGTTTTCGTCGGGAGACCCCTGGGAACGTGGGAACGTAGGACATCTGTTGTTGGCAGCGTGTTTCGGTGGGTGGACAGAGGGAAATGTCTCTGAAATTTGGTGGAAAAAACACAATTTTCAGACATTTCACTCTGGCTACCCACTGAACCACATCGCCAACAATATATGTCCTACCATCCTTCGTTCCCACAGGTGTCCTGACAAAAACTGTACCTTACATGTGTGGGTGCACCTACCTAGGCGCAAAGGGAAAAGGCTAACCCACTGATAACCCCAAGACTTTCGCCAGAGCAGAATTTGTTCATGTGGACAACATACAGATTTGGGCCTAGGGTGTCGAAGACACCAAGGAAAACAGGGAACCCCATGCATTTCTAAAAAGAGGACACCCGTGGGAATCCACATCGGTCTGACTTGCGCAAATCGCCCCAGAATGTATTACCCACAAACCCCGACAAAGTCTGAAATTTAGTGAAAAAACTACAATTTTCAGACATTTCCCTCTTGCCACCCACCGAAACACGCCGCCAACTCAACACGTCCTACCTTCCTGCGTTCCCACAGGTGTCCCGACATAAACAGTACTCACATGTGTGGGTGCACCTACCTGGGCGCAAAGGAAAAAAGCTAAACCACTGGTAACCCCCAAAGGGTTTGGGGAGACAACCTACAGATTTGGGCCTAGGGTGTCGAAGCAACGAAGGAAAACAGGGTACTCCATACATTTCCAAAAAGAAGACACCCATGGGAATCCACAGAGATCTGACTTGCGTGAATCGCCCCAGAATTTATTACCCACAATCCCAGACAAAGTGAAAATTGTGTTTTTTCCACCAAATTTCAGACTTTGTCAGGGATTGTGGATCATAAATGATGGGGCAATTCGCGCACGTGAGACCTCTGTGGATTCCCACAGGTATCTTCTTTTTGGAAATGCATGGGGTACCCTGTTTTCCTTCATGGCTTCGACACCCTAGGCCCAAATCTGTAGGTTGTCCACATGAGCAAAATTCCTGAAAATCTGCTGTGCGAAAAGATTTGGGGTTACCAGTGTTTTAGGCTTTTCCCTTTGGACCCAGGTAGGTGCACCCACACATGTGAGGTACCGTTTTCATCAGGAAACCTGTGGGAATGCGGGAAGCTAGGCCATGTGTTGTTGGCTGTGTGTTTCGGTGGGTGACCAGAGTGAAATGTGCGGAAATTGTGTTTTTTTCTGTCATTTTCCCGATTTCCCCCTAAACTATGGAATCTTTCCCTACATAGTTGTTGCCTGACCTGCGCAAATCATCCCTTCCTAAACTTGGAAAATTGTCTTCTTTCCAGAAATGTATGCCTTACTGGCTTCCCATTCAACTTTCCTACCCTTTTCTTCCATTCCGTCCACGCATGTCCTAAAAAACGTCAAAATCGCCTACCTCTCACAAAATGGCTGATTAGCATATCAAAATATGTTATTTTGGTTTCCACTCAATCTGTTCTTGAAAGTCTGGAAAATGGCGAATCCAGCACAGCAGACCATTTGTCCTAGCTCTTACAAGGAAAACACCACAGGCTTCTTTGTACAACATTTTATTGGCATTTTCTGAAAAAAAAAACAAATGTTCTCCTTTTTGGTTATGAATATATAACACCTGTGTTCACTTCCTGGCTTAATCTTCCGGTTGGATAACAGGCAGAGTGAATGCATTCAGCTTCCGATGCAACACAGCATTTTCCAGGTCAATTGGTTCAGAAAAAGTGGTGTAAAACACTATTACTGTCGCTTTTTCTAATTAGCCAGATTTTTGTGCATTTTCTGGGTGGAGTTCGGGAGCCGAGTGGACACACCAGGACCCCCTGTATTTCCCGCTCCACCAGACAAATGCGGCCTTACTGCCACCATGGATTCTCATGCTGGAAATAAGGAAAGGGATTCCTCTGGGATCTGCTTGGAAATTAAACCTGGTAAAAGCGGGCGGAGTCCAGAGGAAGCCATTGTCAATTCTGCCAGCAATCGCTAATTGCGCGGGGTATTTACACTCTTCCAAAATGGAAAAGCAATGTGATTTCACCTGCCTTTTACGCTAAAATCTTCCATTTTGTGGCAGAAAAGTAAAAACGTGCGCCAATGGAAGTGGTCCACTGCATGCAGTTTACTTGCGCTTTGATGCTTGGGGGTTTTGCCTGATGCTACACATGTAATAAATAAATAAGTACATTTAACATGACCCCAGATAAATGGCAATTTGTGATCAGAAAGAGTGAGCATGGCATGTCGCTGGTAAAAGGGTGTCCTGTGCTTCTTGAGTGCATTGGCAAATGCCCTTAATTGTAATCTCGCGTTAAGCAGGTACTTAAACCCATCAGTGTGGATTGCGCAATAATAAGTCGGCAGAGGTATTTCAAATGGCCAATTTTGCTCTTTGGGTGAAATTGTCAAAGTGGTAGAAAGTTGCACAGCATGTGCCACTTTCTCTGCGGAGTGAATTGTGCCCAGCCCGAGGAAGAAGTGTGCCCTGCTCTTTCTGCGTGTGTCTTCCCCACAGGGCGACAGATGCCAACTCAGACATAAGTAAGTCTCAAGTAGCAAGCCTGTACCCTAGTTGATGTGGCAAAGTATTCCAGACTTCTGAGGCTGATAACATTAGTAGCCTTGAGTTACATGCCACCTGACAGGTATGTGTGATAAAGTTGCAAAGCAGAGCTGTTAGTGGGCTAAAGCAGGAGGCAATGTCTGCCCACCCTCAAAGAGTACGTACAACCAAAAGTAATAGGCCCCTCCCCCCATCATGGCTGTAGGGGCCAGGCTCCAAACCAGGGCAAGAATGCTCTCTAATCATCCATGCCCACGAGTAGGGTATCCCTCGTGCTCCGGGGACCCTGTTGAGCAACCTTGGTGCTTTCCAGGTAATACTAACGTTATTTAAAGCCAGAAGTCTAAAAGGTAATCGCTTAATTGCAGGTGGAAATTAGCTCCTGGCGTGATCAAAATGCCTTAACCAAGTGTGACATCATCCCCTTCATTTATAAACAATATGTGTGTTCTCGTGTTTCTTCATCCACTGAATTACTGTTAGAAACAAAGGCAAGAGTTGTCTCTTGTGTAGGCATTGGGAAGGCAGTTGCTAGCCTCTGGCATAATATGCCAATGTTCTTCCAATATTGGCTAGCTGTTGCCCTCTTATGGCCAGGTAGAACCATCATGGCAGTGACTGGCAAATGCCTTTCCCCTGCAGACAGAAAAGCGGAAATAAGAGACCAATTCAAGATACAGAACAAATAGAAGTTAAGACAGGCTGTAGCTGCCATTGCTGTGTTAGGGAGAATATGTTGAGTGTTCAAGCAAGGAGGTATTTATTAAGCAAGCAAGCGGTGAGACAAGGGAAAGGCAAAGAAAGGCTAGAGGGGCTCTTTGAAGGGCAGAGGACCAATGCTCTGCTGTCCTAGTAACATACGAGAGAATCAAATAGATCAGGCTTTGCAGCAAATGTTAAATGAGAAAGCAACAGAGTCCAGCTCTGCATTCAGAATACCAAAGGCAAAGAAAGGCTAGGCTCTGAAGCCAGCATGAGATGGAATAAAAGGGACCAGACTCATCGTGAGAGGCTGGCCCGGTCCTCGCAGGGGCGTTAGAGGGGCAGCCCACATAGCGGGCTGCCCCTCTGGCCACCCCCCTGGGTCCAAATACACCCCACCTACTAGGCATCCTCCGGATCCGACACATCCGGCCGCGGACCTCGGGAGTGCTTATAAGGGAGAGGGCTTGAGATCGCTCATCCTCCTTGTTTGCTGTACCCTCCCGCCCCCCGTAGGACAGTCAAAGCAGCAACATCGCACACCTGGTCCCTCTACTCCCATAACAGGGCTTACTCAGAGGTACACACAAGATTTCCTCTTTCCTTGAAACCCCCATCCTTCCATTCCAAGAGACACACACGTCTCCTTGCCCCACACAAAATAAGTAGCAACTTGCAGTTGGTAGAAAAGGCTGCAACTCCTTTATTTGGCAGGAGTCCACTTAGAGGTGATCTGCCTCTGAACAAGCTGGCGTCCTAGCTGTGGCCCACTGGAAGTAATTGTTATTTCCTCTCTCTTACAATTAGCTCATAGTCAGATGATAAATCCAGAAATGCAACATACAAAGACATGTTCTTTGCTGCTACACCCTTTAATTTTCTTCTGTTTTCTTTTCTTCTTTTCTCTTGTTTTATACAGTGATAATTGTAATTTAATACGTATTGCTATTTTAATTCTAATTTTGTGAAAAGTCGAGTTCTTTGACTAAAACACAATAAATAAATAAAGCAAAGTCCCCAGGATGTCCTCTGTCCCCCCCAGATTTTATGTGTCTCCTACGCCCCTGGGTATAGCTTGATTCAATGAAGGAGTGGAAGACTCCTGCAACCACGTTTCCGTCATAAAAATAAGATCGGGAGGACGATCTGATATGAGGAGGTGTATGTCATCTGCATGAGCTGGTATGGATCTAGTGTTAAGAAGCAGTGATCTGAGGCTACTTAAGGCCAATGGCTGTGCTGGGGATAGATGGGAATCAGTCTTGAGGCAGGGAGCCGTGGTAGTTACGAGAAGCCGCCCCGCCAGAAGGTGTGGCGATGTATTATGCTATTTTACGATCGTAATCATTGGATGATCGCGCAAATGCACTTTTTAAAAGAAGTTTTAACCCTGAGGCTTTTATTGGTTTAGCGCTGGATTGGATTGTTTGAAATGATAAAATGGCGATCTTTCTTTTTTGTTTTTTTCTGTTTTCTGTTGTGTTTATTTTTGGTTGTGTATTCTTCTGTAAAAATTATTTGTATTGTGTTTGTTAAAGGTTATTTTAACCGTATAACAATAATAACAAAATAATTTTTAAAAAGAAGAGGAAATTATGGAGACCCCGAACAGAGGGCAGCAGGAAGTGCTCCAAAGGCAACAGAGAGTGGAAGGGTAGGGACCCTGGGCTAGGAGGCAGAGGACGTGACGAGAAGGAGGCGGTGAAGAAAAAAGGTCCTCTCGGGACTATCCCAGGGGAGAAGCGCCTACAGTGAAACTGGGAAGTGTCCGGGAACATTCTAACAAACCACAACCACCCTGACACCCGAAAAAACAGCAGCAGTAGGACTATCCTTGTTGCCCCATTTGTTACAGCTTGTGACATAATGCACTGTTAATTTAAGGTTCACGTCCATCTGATGTTGTTTCGGACAATCTGATTTTGACTTATTTCGGGACAACGTGATTGATTATGTTGGTGTCGTATTCTGTGAATGGCCCCATGGGACCATCTGAGGAATAAATAGCTCAAGCATGCTGATTTCATGGCAAGCTGGGTACTGTCACAGGTGTATTTTGCACAAATGGGAAAGTGACTTTAAGATGCTGAGGCCCCACGTTTGATCATGCTCTCTGCTCTATGTTGGGGCAGTGGGGTCGGGGGTGGGAGGCAGCACTCCATCTGTACCCCATGAGTGAGTTTTGAAACAGCAGATCTGTATGTTGCATCTACAGCCCAAAGGGTAAAGAGAGAGCAAACGGCCAGCCTTGTGTGAAGCACCTGTTTTCACGCAGAGAGCACGGTTATTCATTGGAACTGATTGTCAGCTTTTCCTATTGGCCTGTGCTACTTTATAAAAAATGCAAATATGTGAGTTTCAAGAGCTTGTCCTTCTGGGGAAACAGGAGTCTGTGATTGTCATGTCCAAATGGGCAATCAAGTCTGGGGAAAACAGCACAGCACTCGAGGGCATTGGCATCAGAATGTAATGAAGTGAATTCCCCCAGGACCATTTGTTAAGTCCTAGACCATGCAAAGGGTCATGATCACATGACCCACCCCCAAGATATTGCCTTAAGTCAAGGCCCAGAGCTATGTGTTTGGGATGGGTCATTATCGGAAGCGATCATGCCCCCTTCGAAGTTTATGGGGCTGATGACGTATGGAGTCCTGCAACTGAAAAGGAAAGTTCATCATTTAAGGCTAGGCTCAAAGAAGAATGCTCAGAATTATAGCTGGGAGCAGTCTGCAGTGTGCAGCCAGTCCTCATCGTTGTTTGCAGGAAGCAGCAGTTAAAAACCCAAATACACCGCGATTCGGTGAGCGGAGCTGGGAGCAGAGGTGAAGGAGCAGTCTGTAGCAGTCCACTGCAGACCTGCAGTGGAACCCATATGGAGGCCGAAGTACGCCCGAAGGGGAGAACTAAAAAAAAAACAAATGTGTCAAACACGTCTTCCCCGTGCAACAGATTCCCCTGCCTGTCCACTCCACAACCCGCCAGCAAGGTGGAAGTGGCACGCTCTTTCAATAGCAAAGGAGGAAGGAATTTGCCAGGCTCAAGATCGAGCCGAACCATGCTTCAGCATAACAAGTAATCAAGCGGCACAAACTCGCCTAATCGCAAAAACAACGAAAACACAAAAGGAGAAACAGACCTTATTGGGGCTTCCGCCGAGATGGTACCAGCAGCATCGGTGGCAGCAGGACCAGCTCTGCAGTCTCTATCGACACTGCCTTTGACGCCACTCCCGCCGCCGACTTTGCTGGTCCTGGCGGGAGCAGGAGGCGCGGCTGGCCTGTTCGAGGGAAGAGAGGGTGAAGCGAGCAGCCTACCCCTCCCCACCGTGTACAGTGCCGTGTGCAAGGCCGACATCCCGGGACAAAATGGGTCGGTGAGTACCACCAGCGAGGAGATGACAATCGAGGGACTGCCCTCGGCACCCCCTATATCAGCAAGCAGTCCGCTCGAAGCCCTCGTGGCGGGAGTACCCGCAGTGGGAGCGGACAGAGGTCAGCTCCCACACGGGACAGGGTGGACTGCGAGCGGCAGGGAGGGGCGGCAACCGGCAGGGAATGAAGCTGAGGTGCCGATCCAGGAAAACGCCTTCTGCCCGAAGTCTCGGGCGGACACAGAGACAGAAGCGTGCATGACACCGACCGCTACACCTGAAGGGGATGAATTACCAGTCATCGGGCCTCTCCACCCTCCGCCAGCAGTAGGGAAGGCGGGGAGAGAGGTGAGCCCCGATTCACCCTGCCTCCATCAGGAGATCACACATGGCTCACAGGATGACCAACGACAGAACCAGAGCTTGGAATTAACAGGGGCATAGGGGCAGAAAAGAACCCCCACCATCGAAAACCCCCAACCCACAATTAAAATAAAGGCCATGTTTCACCGCCCAGAAAAGGCAAGCTTGGGAAACGCACCACACACAACGACCGAGAACACTGAGAAGCAGTGTGGGAAAAAACCTGAGACGCAGAATAAGGGATGTGACACGAACTGGTCCGGAACCCACTCAACTTCCATCGTATCCATTGATGAAGATCCCAATTCCATGGGAGAGACACCCAACCTCTCGGACATTTCACACAAAGAATCAGAGGAGGAATACGGCAAAGTGAACCCAAGACCACTAAAGGAAAAAAGAACAAAAACAAAAAAAGAAATGAAAACGCTAAACCTAAAAAAAAAATCAACAATCAAACACACGAAACAAACCTTGAACAAATCAAAAACTATCCTTAAAGATGCAAGAGACTGTAAAAGTGATCAAAAGGAGAAGAACCTCCTCAAAACCCCTACCAAACCCACTGCTATCATGTCCCTTGAAGGCTTTCTTTACACAACAGTATAAAAGAAAACTGACGACGGAGATTGAAATTTCCGATGCAGAAATGCTAGAAGTAGCCCACGATCACTCCCCCCGGGACCTAAACAAAGGAAAACCGACTCAATTTGGACCACAGTTCCACATGTAAACCAAACAAATGATAATCAACGAATCAGCTTGAACAACACAACTTCGGAGCAAGCAACAGAAAAGAATGAGTCATCAGAGGCAAGCCTGACAATTGAGGGACATCGCCCCAACAAAACAACAACTAAAGAATTGGAAGGAAACTCCAAAATAACAGAAGCATCGACGCACCCGTTTCACCCACAGGGAAAAAAACCCAGAAAGGACACTACAAGGGAAGATACCTCCAACATTGAACTCGTAGAAAACAACAAAGAGCTAAGCCCTGTGGTAAGGGCGAAAGAGGGAAGATATGCGTGGACCAAGCCCCATCTGACAACCGGCATTTTGAAGATGCCGAGGTTAATCGACAAAGACGAAAGAGGGCTCCTACAGGGGGTAGAAGCACCCACGCAAAGACCGGCACAAGGAAGAGCAATCCCTGAACACGAGCAAAGTGTACTGTTTGCAAAATCTCCACCAAATACACCTTTGCTGAAAAAAAGACCAGAGAAAATACATACTCCACCGAAAAACCGTAGACTAAGCGACATAGCAGCTGGAATGCAGAGATTCTCACCAAACAAGAACCCAGACATGATCACAATCATGTCCGCTATGTCAGTTGTACTTGCACCATTCTGCAAACTCTATGAAGCGATAAGAGAAGAAATTCGAGATAACACGGCAATGATGTCTAATATGATCAACAAAATATTGCACGTGGAAAGCTAACAACGGCGATTGAAGATTTAAAATACACTCACCAACGACCACAGGAAAACAAAATAGAAGAATTACAAAAAAAAAACAAAGACCTAGTGTGCCAAAACAACATCCGAAACGCACCGCAGACCGGGCACCATTTGACGCACCTCGAAGAGGGCCTGTGGATTACAACTAAAAACACATCTCTGTCGGTAATGAGTACAGAACAAAACCGAACAAAACCACGGCCTCAAAATCACACTTACGGGCCAAATACTCAAAAAACAGGTATCAACAGCAGAAGATTTAAAAACACCCGCTACAACACACCTGGAGACTTGTCGGATAACAAATTCTCCCAAAACTACAGAGGATTTTATGGCAGACCCGACTTTAATGAATCTAACGCAACACTGGGAAGACCATAACCTCATCACTAATGAGGCCGATAACACGCCTTCCAAAAAGACCAAAGAAAGAAAAGGGACAATCGATGACAACATATCCCAAAAAAAAGAGGACCACCCCAAAAAAGCGCAAACAGAAAGACAAGCAAGTATCCACGAAAACCTGGACAAAAAAAACAAAAGTCGGACAAATGAAGATAGAGAAAAAAACCCAGCTCCAAAGATCAGATGGAGAAGCAGAGTTGAGCTTGAACAAACAAAAAGAAAAGAAGATAACCGCCTATTCAAGCTGGAGCAAAATGGTGAAAGGAAAGACTTTCTCATATTAAACCGACAAACTGTTATTCAGATAATGAAGAACACTCAATCCCTCAAGAATTTTAAAAGCAAAAACATGACTCTAGTAGAGCCATATCATAGCGGGAGAACAGCGAAAGCTTACCTGCATGTAAAAGCAGAAAGTGTTAATCACATCAAAAAACAGCCTCCAAAGAAGTGGAGCAAACAGGCTTTCTTCTAACTGAAATAAAAAAGCATAAAACAAAAGAAAGTGTCCAATAAGGAAAAATATCGCGCAGCAACAAAAAGACAACCACAAGCGAACAGAGAGGGAGACAAAGCACAAAAAGGAAAACCCGAGCCGCTATAAATCAACCAGACACTATAGTGCGACAAAGCAGAGAGACACCCACGAGTCATACCGCAAAGAATCGCCCGCCAGACCCATAAGCACAAGCAGGGTCAAGACCCCAAGACAATGGGCTGAGACAGCGACAAAGGAAATCACACTTAACCACTAAACATGAATATTCAAGTTAGAGCAACAAGACCCAAAGAAAGATAAGGAGCCACTGAACCGGCAAGCAATTCTCCAGATAATAAAGAGATCGAAACACCTGAGACATCTAAGATTGAAAGATCTCAAGTTAGTGGAACCTTACCACGACGGTAATCAAGCAAAAGCTTACATTCACATCAAAATAAACAGAACAGAAGGAATTGACCAAGCAGCCTTCAAAGAACTGGAACTGATGAGTCTGCGTTTGACAGAAATAAAGAAATCAGAATCACCAGAAAGACATCGGCCAGCTGGCACCACAAGAAAAGGGGGATTTCACCCGAGCCAAGAAAACCTAAGACACTGCTCATTCCAAAGTCCAAGCACCGACGTACAGCCAGGTAAATCAAGATACAAATCTTCGCTGACTCTAGAGACCCCAAAACAAAAGAGCAAGACGGCGGACCTGAGGCAGGTGAAGGGCCCTTAGAGCTGGTTGACAGCAACGTGGAACGAAAAATCTGATAAATAGCAACGACCAGGGCCAGATTTCGACCTTAACACAACAGTGAAATTCAGAGAGGTACGCCCGAACCGAAGAATTTCATCCTAGGATCCTGAAACACCCGGGGCCACGCGCACCTAACGGTAGCAGGAGATTTAAACCTGCGCAGCTTCGACATCTTATGCCTACAGGAAACGTGGCTGATGACTAAACCTGCACTGGACGGCTTTACAGTTGAAATTTCTCCAGCCGAGAAAGGCCTTCTAGGAAGACCGTCATCGGGCCTACTAATCGCGATAAAAACAGGTCGCGGTTTAGCAGAGCCGAGAAAGTGGAAAGAAGCCTACGAACTGCTAGTAGTGTTGTCATCATGGGCCCGACAGGAACCAAAAAAAGGACAAAATTCCAATGTGTTAGCTATAGTCACCTGCTACTGGAACCCCCAGCGTATGTCAACGAAAACATTTTGCGCTAATATGAGCTCCACGATTGACCAACTCTACGAAGATTTCGAAGACATTGAAATTATAATCTGCGGGGACCTCAATGCAAACTGTGGCAATCAAAAACAGACAAATCCATCTGACAACCGGCGACCTTTAACATCTGATCAAACAAGAGAGCGTGGGAAGGCCTGGAACGACCTCATTGCTACAAGAAATTTACAAAACTTAGATACTCTGTTCCCTAACCTAACTAACTTACCTACATGGGAACGTGGATCCTCAAGCGCCACCTTAGACTACATAAGCATTTCCTCAGGCTTAACGCAAGCGATAAAAACCTTTAGAGTGCAAAGAACGCTGAACAGCGATCACAACCTGTTGTCGTGCAACTGGCAGGGTTGGAGACCTACAAAACCCAGGTATCTCCCAATAACGGAGACAAATAATCAACAAACACGACTGAGACTAACAGAAGCGAACATCCTGAAAATTAAAAACGATTGGGACCAAAAAATTCAGACCAACAAACTAAACAAAATAGACAAAAGACCAGACTACATACCGCTGTTAGCCCCCTACAAAAAACCACTAAAAAAAATGGATGCTTCCGTGACCTACCCAAAACATGCCTTTAACAAAGAGGTGGTTGAATAGAGAAAAATGGGACGACGCCTGAAGAAAACGGCTAAAAAAACAAACACCATTGAGGATTGGGCAAATTGGCACCAGGAGACAAAAAGGTACCGCAACTGGCTAAAACAACAAAGGGCGACACAATACCAACTGGACGCAGAGGAGATGATGAAGAGACTTTCGTCTAAAAAATCTAGCAAATTCTGGTCTCTAATAAAAACAACATCTGCGAAGCAGACCGCGCCGATGATCAATGCAGTTGCGGAAGAAAAATGGAGAACGCATCTAACTAAAGAATTCGAAGACCTGAAAGTAGCACAAGTAGCGAAGGGGGAAAACCCAATTTCAACCTGGGTGAATCTATCTAACCCGGAAGACATCGCAGACAAAATAAAGAAACTGAAAACATCAAGAGCCCCTGGGCCCGACGGTCTGACTAACATGGAACTCAAACAATTTCCGAATGAGTGGTCAAACGTAATTAGTGGAATTTTTGCAGAATGCGAGGCTAAACAACAGATCCCCGAATCATGGCTGAAAGCAGTGATCGTACCAATCTATAAAAAAGGAGGGCGTGAACATCAAGTAAATTACAGACCTATCGCCTTGCTCGATATCATAGACAAATTATACGCATCTCTACTGTTGGACCATTTTAGAAAATGGGAGAAAAACTGACCCTCAAAAGATAACCTGCAAACAGGTTTCCAGAAAAATGGAAGCACCACAATTAACATCATGATACTTAACATCTTAAAAGCCAAGGTGAAGGAAGGGGCCCCAAAGGTACATCTAGCCTTTGTAGATTTATCTAAAGCCGTTGACAAAATCGACAGAAACATGCTCTGGGAGAAACTACTACTCTGGAACTGCCCACAATTGATACTCGAGCCTATCAAAGCATTACACTCGAACAACACCATAAGAGTGAAATTAAGTCAACATGGTACGCTCTCCGAAGAGATCAAGATTTTCAGACGGGTCAAACAGGGATGCCCCATAGCCCCAGCTTTGTTTATTGCCTTCTTGAGCGACCTGCAAGCCTCAGAAGCCGAAATAAAGAGCTTCCCGCCAAAACTGGGCAAAACTTTCATTCCCAGACTATTATACGCAGACGACGTGAACCTTATCGATCAAACTAAAGTCGGACTACAGCGCAAATTGTCAAACCTAGCTAAATACATCCATGCCAACCACCTAGAAATCAACAAAAACAAATCAAAAGTTTTGTCAATCGAGAAAGCAACGAATAAAAAAACTAAAAAAATGGTTTGGTACCTTGAAAACGACAAACTTGAAACGGTTGAAAACATCAAATACCTAAGGGTCGAAATTGACAGCTCAGGAACAGACATAGCCATGCAAAAGACGCTGTGGGAAAAGGCTAAAAGGCTGACATCACAAATGAAAGTGATCGATAGAAAGTATGGCAAGTTCTCCCTAATGCCCGCAATAAACTTCTACAAAGGAAAAGTGGTCCCAGTTCTAGCATATGGAACAGAAGTCTCACTATGCATTCCTTCATCAATTTGGACAAAACTGGAAGGACTGATATGGAAGGCAGTGCTGGGACTCCCCAAATCCACTGCTATGGCGGCAATCCGAAGAGAGCTGGGTCTTGTATCCCTGGCATCCATGGTAGAGCAAAGCGCTATGAGCTTTTTCCAGAAAGTAATTCTGCCCGACTCGCTACCAGCCCTCAACATCATAAAGGAGGAAATAGAAAGTGGCAAATGCGCAGCACTGAACAGATGGGTGGAAAATAGAAAAGAGAAACTGGAGGAAATAACTTGCACAGAAAAAGAACTGATCGATAACCCAGAACGAATAAAACAAAACATGATAACCATGGACTGGATCAACACACTGTAGGCAGCAGCAGAGAATAAACGTCTATCACATCTCCCACCTACTTTCAACAAAGTGAAATCTCCGCTGAAATATTGCGTCAAATTTCCTGAAAAAAGAAAAAGAACTTTGTTTATGAAAGCTAGATTAAACCTGCTCCTAACTCAAGAAATGTTGTGCATCAGAGGTGCGTCCGAAAAAAAAGAATGCCGTTTGTGCAAATCGACAGAGGTGACAGAAATTCTGAAACACCTGTCAATAAACTACCCAAAAACCAAGAAACACAGACTAGTTCACCTACTACCCTTGATCGAAAACCCCTGGATGATATGTGAAAACAACCTATGGAATCGCTTGATATCCGGTGAAACCACAGATGGACGATAGCGTTGGTAAAGCAAATTGACACAATATTTCAACAAATCAAAGAGGAACATCCGTCTACCTAAATGAAATCTGAAAATAAACAAATGACTGTGGTCTTCAGAGGCGACTCTTTACTTAGGAAACTTCTGAAATTGCACAATAGTAAGAAGAAGTTTGAAACTATGGAAATCGACCATTTTGATAAATTTTCTTAGAATAACTCCTAAAGAAAAACAGTAAAAAAAATATAGCTATACTTACGTTTTATAGACCTAGCCAGAGGGCCGTAATGAGAGTTATGGGCCCTGAAGACCAAGGTAAAGGCTTGAGTGCAGCAGGGGCATTTAACGAGGTCTTCAGGGCCCATAACTCCCTGTAGAGCCCGAGGGCATGGCCTACAAAGCTATTATGTCCCTAAATAAAATTAAATAAATAAATAAATAAATACAGCATTCTGCCTGGAGGGGTTGCTGGGTACTACCATGTGCAAACATGATGAGGAGGGAGGTGCAAGGCTTACAAAAAGCTGAGCCGTGTTTGCTAAGTGAAGGCTTCAGGCAGCAAGGGGGGGCGTCTGCCCCACCCTAAAAATGTAGGGAGGGGTGTGGGTAATTTGCGTTGCACGGGCCATGTAGGTCAGGTGCGGCCTGGGCGAGGAGGAGCGCAGCGCTGGTGGGTATAGGCGGCCCCAGCCTCCACCCTAAGAAGGTACGTAGTGGGGGGAAGTGGGAGGGTTATCTTCCTTGCCCAGGCTACGTCTGTCAGGTGCGGCCAGGGCGAGGAGGAGAGCGCTGCTGACAGCATTGCTGACAACGGGATGCTCCTGTGATGTTTTTCTTTTAGATCTTATTGTTGCAATACTCTGTCCATTAGGTTGCTTTGTTTTGACCTAATGACTCATAACCTCAGTAACTTGAATCGCTACGTACCAATCGACAAATAGTATGCATCCTATCCTCCAAAAGGCACTGCCGAAAAGGCACAGGAGGAATGTTTTTTCAACCTGTTCTTCTGTGCATTTAAACCTCAAGGTGTGTGTGGTGGTAGCTGCATAACAGTCTGCTTACTACTACAGGAGGAAGAGGGCAGGATGGAGCCCCGATCATCACCTTCCCCGAATATCCTGGCTTCAGTGAAATCCCGGATGAAGATTTTCTGAACGTTGTGACTTACCTGACCAGCATTCCCAGGTGAGGTTCCAACCCCTTTCTATGCTTAGACATAGAGTTTTCATATAACTTCTGGCATTTGGTTGAAATGATTTGCCAGCTACAAAGTTAAGTGGGAAAAGGAAGGCGTTGCTTTGATGGTGATCTAATTAAGAAGAAGTAACCTCTGGCTTTGCAGATGTGATTAAAGGTATGAAGATTAAAAAAGAGGTACCTATTCTTGTAAAAATCCAGATCACTTTGCTACTTATGAGAGATACTTCCTAATCACAATTCCATGAGCACATTATACCTTTTTGAATGTGTTGATTGATGACACCATCTTTACTATTTTAATAATTGTAAACAATTCCAAAACTGGAGGTTTAATATCCTGTAAGCTCGGAGATTTGACCAGAAATAGCCAATTTGGAATCTGTAGCTATTTTAAAAGATGACATGTTAAGATAATACATAATTCGCTAATCTAGTTAAACGGTGGCATGGTTTTGGTTGGAATTGCTGTCCAAAGCATTGACAAGTACTCTGTGTCCAGGGACCCACAGATATCTGAGAAAATATTGAACAGCAACAGGACAACTCATTCATTCAACGGTGGTATTTAAATAATAAAAGGCACGCTGCATGCTGGCAGTCATGGGGATGAGTCGGCAGTGGCTTGAGTTTTACATTGTTGATGAATTGCAAGAATCCGAATGGGAACAGCAGGTGGTTGCTGATTGCTGATTCCTTTCTGCTACATTGTAGCATTGAAGGGGGGGGTGAGGCCAGGTTGCTATTCATGCCTTGAGAGAAACTAACTGCCTGCATTCTCCAGTCCACATCTTTAGTTATTAATTTTTCCAGATGCATGAAACAATTATGGAATGGAGTGTAATGATAAAAAAAAGAAAGTATGTGGCATGCCTATAGAAATGGAAGCATTACTATCCTCTTAATTTGATTTAAGAAACCAACGGATGTGAAGGGGAGATTCCTTAAGGTTCATAATGGTCTTGAAAGCAAGGCCCCAAAACTTGACTTTGCTGTTAACTAGAATTGAATAAATCTGGGATAGTCCAAGCCATTATAATGGTTTTCGTTGAGGGTAGCTTGTAGTTATTTACAGCACCGTGTCGGTGCGATCCCTTCGATTTCGGGGATAGACCGAGCTGGATTTGAAGCGAACACAGTGATATTGTCTGCTTACATGGAAATGAGGGTCCCCATTTTTAGGTTTCAAAATGGCACGCGACTTCTTTGTATAATATCATGAATCAGGGATTCAATGTAAACGGCAAACATGCTGGAGGAACAGGGAGAGCCCAGCTTGGTCCTACATGCTATATCAAAGTCTTCCGATAGTGCACATAAGTTTATGTATCTATTTGGAGAACCTATTCTGGCTATTTCACACCTGCGAAAGGGCCATCCTACAGGCTCAAAAGCTTTATCAGCTTCTAGAAAGATTACTGATACGGGGGCCGTTTATTGGTGGCTGAGTCAACCTGTTTTAAAACATTGAGCTTCTCTGCAGAGATTACGACCGGATGATACTCGTGCATCCAATGGTTCCTGAGATCTGCCGCACAGTTGCATGTTTTATTGTTTTTATGAAAGCAAGCCAGAGGTTGCGGATAGCCACAAACGTGTCAATTTGCACCATGTCATTTGGGAGATGTTTATCCAGTTATGCTTTTCTCAATACTCCAACACAAAACTGAAATGCGAGCACATTCAAGGCCACAATGCCATATACATGCCGAACATTCTCCTGAGTGATCTAGATTTGCCAACATTGCCCATGAAATTTGGTATATGCTCATCCAGTCCTCTTTTTCCATTCCATTTTTACACTTACAGTCATGATTTTAAAAAATGTGTTTATTAAGATTTTTTTCAACCTCATAACATGTCAATAATTAACATTATGATTCTTGATTTCATCTGATATAAGTATATGCTGCAAATTTCTTCATCGTCCAAAATGTACTAATCTAAACATTATAAATAATGATAACTAGTCAGGAACTTATAATGGGAAAAGGACACCTTACTGTAGTAGCGTGTTGATGTCACGTGATTACATTCTCAGTGTTCCAATTGAATGTCATCACACGCAATTTGTCAGATGAAGTTAGCTGTTTGAGGTTACACTGGTGAATGCAACTGGGGTCACAATTTATCAAAGAAACCTATTTAATTGAGGAACAAGTATCTTTATGGTTATTACATAAGTGGTTGATGAGGGGAGATGGTGTGACCGCAGGGCACCTGCGTGTGTGGAACACGGATTTATGAACGCAACACCGGCTCGGCCGAGCAGCAGCAACGTCTGTTGCGAGTGTTGCGGAAGCTTTTGGACAGTTCAGCAGTGGATCAAAGCAGAAACCACTATTAAAGGTGTACAGCACATGCAGAACAAGGATCTGCAAACACAGCACAGGCTCAACCGAGTGGCAACAACTGTTGTGTTAGCCGTTGGGCAGTTTGGCAGAGGAGCAAAGAAGGAAGCACTGAACAAGAAATCATTTATTATTGTTCTCGACATTATGACAATTTCATTTCAGCCAACACGTGTTTCGGCCTATTTAGGTCTTCATCAAATATGCACAGAGTTGTTAAAGCCAGCACAGCCTCAGTGGGCTAGACTGGCATCCCGCGAGCACGCCAGTCTAGCCCACTGAGGCTGTGCTGGGTTGAACAGCTCTCGCACATTTGTCAGTTGCTAGAAACACCAGCTTCTATAGCTTTGTTATTGTATCTTACTTGAAATTCGACTTGGAAGTTTGTTTAGCATCACTGAGCATTTTAGAATTTGGATTCCATCCGCAAGTACGCATATGGAATTTGCGTAATAGCCTTGAAGAAGACCTGAACTTCTCTGTACTGAATTGTTGGGATTTAGTACACAATTACGACGGCCGAAAATGATGATTTTAAAAAAATCCCCTTTACACCACATACATATGCTGGGGAGACCCCCCCATCCGACCCCCCCACACTGGGGAGACCCCCCACCCTACCCATATTACCATTATATCACATACCCCCCCACACACATATATATATATATATATACATATATTTATATATATATTTATGGTGTAAAGGGGGTCTAGAAAAAAGATGTCAGCATTTTCGGCCGTCGTAATTGTGAGGGCGACATTTTGGGCCATTACCAGTTGTTGTTACCATCAACCTATATTTCTAACCGATTAAAATGTATTTTTCCAAAATGTTTAAAAGAACTATAAAATAATATATTGGTATATTGTTTTTTAAGTATTAGGTAATGATCTTTTTCTTTTCTTATATAAATCGAGGTTTATGGCCTTCGTTCACGACTCGGGGAACCTATTCAGCTTAGTCAGAGAATTAAAAACATTACATATTGCTGGGAGTCAAACATCTGGCCTGTGCTTAAAAATGTGGTAAGGTATGCAGTCAGGCCCCAGGCTGTTGTTGGCTTTAAGAAAATAGAAAAACAACTTTACTATAATTAAAGTAAAGTCGTTTTTTTCCAATTATGTTCCCACTCAATACTCTCAGTAATGCCCGCATAGGAACCAGCCGCCTTCATTATGTCAATTTCTTTGCCATAAAACAATGTCAAATGCTTAACCCAGCTCTCTGTGGGCACATTTGTTTCCTAGTCATGTGTGGCCAGACTATCTGCCCGATGAGCCACCAGTTCCAGAAAATGGTCTGCGTTAACTAGGCAAGCAGCGTCACCAATGTCCCCCCACGCTGTGTCGGCCTCCTCTGCCTTATTGGCTGCTAAACAGTTCAGAAGATACTTCCACAATTTATAATATTATCCATACATTTAGGGAGTCGAAATGAAGTGCCGACACCAAATCTCCTTGGCCCTCTTTGCTTGCAGAATCAAACCACCTTACACAGCCTTGCATCTTGTAGGACTTATATGGCCACGTCTTTAGTTCACTGATATCAGCCATAAAGGATTACTAGTCAGTTAGCAGACTAATTGGACCAGGTGTAATGGACAAGTAATAATCTACTACAGACTTGTTATTCATAATAACTCCAGTTCTCCTGCTTATTCAATTTTGCATATCTAATACTCGGGAGGATAGCTTGACTCGGGAGGATAGCTCAGGGGCAACACACTCGCCTTCTAAGCAAGACGATGCGTGGAATAACGCAGGTTCGAACCCCGGATCCACCACTAGAAACGTCTGGGTATTGTGTTATGAATACCCAATTACAATACTTCTTCTATTGGAGATCACTACACCCTCTAAGAACCTTGGGAACAGTTTAATTGCATACATTTTCAAACCTGTGTTCAAATGTAGTGAAAGCACAGAGCAAACACTTCTGGAACGAGGTAGAATATTACAATTAACAACAGATTTACAATGGGCAACAGTTACAATCAAATAATCAATGATGGATTTACCTGGAAGCCCATTGGATATGAAGTGGCAAGGTGGGTCAGAGGAAGGGCACTGTTAATAGATCAGATGCCCAAAAAGACTATGAAATATTAGCACTGCCGGGTCTGTCCATCCAGCAATGATATTTATGTCTGGAATCCCTCTGGTTGCTTCTTGCAAGTGATCAAATGAGGCTTCAGGTGGGCCAATTCTAAACTTCAAATTGAGATCCTCACCCTCAATAACAAGGGGTAAAGACAGCTCAGATTCATCCAAATGGCAGAAATTACACTTTCAAGAAATGTGAAAAATCCATGTTTTTCCCCCGTCCAAAAAAGTTCTAACAATTGATCACACACCGAGTGGTAGGGGGAAATATAGTTATTAACTGCACATTAGTCGAATTAAGGATATCCACAATTGTAGTGGGTGAGCTGAGAGCCACAAGAATGAAACAACCCTCCTCCCCCAAATTCCTGCCCCTCTTCCTCTTAACTGTGGGGTTGCAAATAGATAAATAACCCAAGTGCGGAAGTAAAAAGCACCACGTTTCTTTTCACAAAATAATGTTGCAACTGTTAAACAACATGCCTGCCTGCAAGTCCTGGAGTTTGTCAGCCGTCCCAGCAATATTCCTAGATAATAGCAAAAATTGGTTCTCCAGTACTATTTTTGCAGCAGCAGGAGGTGTCACGGCAGAGACAATCCATAGCGCTAAACAACATAGACTGACCCACAGTAGGAAATGCCACCCGGGGTATTACAATTTACCATTAGAAATTGCCTCATCATCAAGTGGTGGTGTGGGGGGCTGCATTGATTTGACACAGGGATCCTAGGCAGGGGGAATCACATCTCTAGCCCTGAATGAACTCCATCAGTCCTAACCACCAGTGCATACAAAATATTCGAGTGGTAATGTGTACATACTCCCCGGGGATTGTTAGGTGTTTATGCCAAACTGGAGTTAAGTCGGTAGCTAGAATGACTTTTTTTTTTCTTAGGGTACCTACTGTGTAATCCCTGTCGAGAGCTTAACGCTCGGACCCAGTCTTCCTGCTATCAAAGCAGCTGGCCCAAGATATTAGTATTAATGCAATGAGTAGATTTGTTTACGGTCGTAGTATTTCCACTTGCTGGTTCGGAGCCCTGGACCTGGGTCAAGACAAGCACAACGCAGACCACCTTAACACTTCTTCAGCTTGGGAAATGACTACATGTTTTTTTAGGGAGGTCTCATTGCGTATTTTATGGGCACTACATCCTTTGGGCAAGTTATCCTTTATCAAGGGAGACCTCTTGGTGTTATTACTGTCCAAGCCAAAGGGGTATACATAAAACTGGTTTGCAGCGGCACTCCCCTATGGGGATTTACATCCTTATCACATCATAAATTAGTTTCACAGAAGATGTTTCTTCTGGTAGTCCATCAGGGTGATCAAAAATAATATTTCTGATCATGCCATTCTCAATTAGCAGCTGGGGAGAGTGCCCAGCCAATCAGGCGGCTGGGGATGTGGGCAGAATCCATCAGTGACTGCCATTGCTCTCTTTGACACCTGCACACCTCACACCAGGTGTCACCATCTTCCTTTTGATCCTGTGTCCTGCCCTCGTCCCCATTGATAATACACACCTCCTCTGTCCCTTCTAAAGTCTGCTCCCCTAAGTCACCTCTGCCCACTCACTTGCTGTTGCCTTTCCTGCTGCTGTGGCCTCCCAGATGTTTGTGTAGGGTGTAGGGTGTAGTCCCTTTTCTATTGCCATTTCAGTCATTTTTTAAGGCATACCAGGCACATGTGAAAGTTGTGGCTTCATTTTCACTTTATGCCCAAAATATTGGCATCCCGGTGGAAGCACGGGGGTGCTAATCACAATAATTGCTGCTATGTGGCATGGGCAGGGCCATTAATGGCACTAAACCAGACACGGTATGTTGTGCCATTAGCGTCCCTGCCTGCCCTACATAGCTCTAGTTATCGCCATGTTCACCTTACAGGCACTACCCCTGATATCTTTCTCGGCTTACATTCTCCAACACTTAAGCGAGAATGCCATTCTCAATGGGCTGGACCATCAGGTGATGCCCAGCCATGCCTTGGCCATGTACCAAGCGAAGCAAGGACTAGCTGACATATGGAGGGCCAGTAGCAGGATGTTACAGCGCGTGCTGTTAAAGGCATTATTATCATATGCACCAATACCAGGTGCCGAAAGGCAAGGTGAAACCAAAAAAAGGGGGGAACAAAAGTAGACGGCTTTCATGAGCCAAGTATGAGTGTGCCAATGCAGCTGTGTGGCATTGCACTGCATGGCGCGGTGAGTGGAGAAGTGCCGAGCCGCTCCTCACAGTGTGGTAGGGTGTGAGCAGAGTTGACCGCAGCAGAGGGGCCTTAGAGTGCAATGATGAGGAGGGGCAGGTAGCCAGGACATGGACTGGGAGGTGATGTGTGCCAGTCAGATGGTTTGGGATGTGAGCGCCACACCAGCAGATAAGTCCCACATTTCCCGCCACCTGGTTGGCTGTGCCGTGCCTCCAGGATGCTAATGTTTTCATAGCATACAGCTTTTCAGTGTGTGATAATATCGATGGCATCATTTAATCAAACGATTTCAAAACAGATGTTTCTAATGGTGGTCCTTCACTGAAGTATTCCACTAAAATAGGATTTGCGTCTGTCTGATTTGGCATTAGACACGCCTTTAATTATTCCATCTGAAAGTATTAACCCTTTAATACTGGAGGATTGAGATTTCTGTAAAATCAGTCTAGGATGTAAGACAGCCCGTGGGCACTCATTACTGTTATACACTAACATGGTCCTGGTTTCCCTTTAGTGAATTCTTACAGGTTTTGCTGGCTTTAGGTTTCTCCTTTTGCGCTGTCCTTAATACTCCTTAATGTCCTTAATACTCCTGTGCTCCCTGTGACGTGCGGCGAATATTAACGTTGGGGGCAAGAGGCTGCCGGGATTTCACTTTGTTGCCTTCCTTTAGTAATCTTGCTACTTTCAAATCAGTAGTAGTATTTGTAGTGGATCATAAGCTGATCTTGGCATTATTGAGGCATGCTTTCACCTACCGGTTCTTTCAAAAACTTGACTAGAATATGTGCAAAAATCCCATGCCTGGTTCTGGGGATACAGAGGAGGCTGGTGACCATCAGGAGGAGGCAGCAGGAGAGGGTAAGGAGGAGGCTGGTGACCATCAGGAGGAGGCAGCAGGAGAGGGTAAGGAGGAGGCTGGTGACCATCAGGAGGAGGCAGCAGGAGAGGGTAAGGAGGAGGCTGGTGACCATCAGGAGGAGGCAGCAGGAGAGGGTAAGGAGGAGGCTGGTGACCATCAGGAGGAGGCAGCAGGAGAGGGTAAGGAGGAGGCTGGTGACCATCAGGAGGAGGCAGCAGGAGAGGGTAAGGAGGAGGCTGGTGACCATCAGGAGGAGGCAGCAGGAGAGGGTAAGGAGGAGGCTGGTGACCATCAGGAGGAGGCAGCAGGAGAGGGTAAGGAGGAGGCTGGTGACCATCAGGAGGAGGCAGCAGGAGAGGGTAAGGAGGAGGCTGGTGACCATCAGGAGGAGGCAGCAGGAGAGGGTAAGGAGGAGGCTGGTGACCATCAGGAGGAGGCAGCAGGAGAGGGTAAGGAGGAGGCTGGTGACCATCAGGAGGAGGCAGCAGGAGAGGGTAAGGAGGAGGCTGGTGACCATCAGGAGGAGGCAGCAGGAGAGGGTAAGGAGGAGGCTGGTGACCATCAGGAGGAGGCAGCAGGAGAGGGTAAGGAGGAGGGTGGTAACCATCAGGAGGAGGCAGCAGGAGAGGGTAGGGAGGAGGCTGGTGACCATCAGGAGGAGGCAGCAGGAGAGGGTTAGGAGGAAGTTAGTGAATGCCAGGAGGAGGTAGCAGGAGAGGGTAAAGAGGAGGTTGGTGAATGCTGGGAGGAGGTAGCAGGAGAGGGTAAGGAGGAGTTTAGTGAATGCCCGGAGGAGGTAGCAGGAGAGGGTAGGGAGGAGGCTGATGACCACCAGGAGGAGGTAGCAGGATAAGGTAAGGAGGAGGTTGGTGAATGCCGAGAGGAGGTAGCAGGAGAGGGTAAAGAGGAGGTTGGTGAATGCTGGTAGGAGGTAGAAGGAGAGGGTAATGAGGAGGTTGGTGAATGTCGGGAGGAGGCATCAGGACAGGGTAAGGAGGAGGTTAGTGAATGCCAGGAGGAGGTAGCAGGAGAGGGGAAGGAGGAGGTTAGTGAATGCCAGGAGGAGGTAGCAGGAGAGGGTAGGGAGGAGGCTGATGACCACCAGGAGGAGGTAGCAGGATAAGGTAAGGAGGAGGTTGGTGAATGCCGGGAGGAGGTAGGAGGAGAGGGTAAAGAGGAGGTTGGTGAATGCTGGGAGGAGGTAGAAGGAGAGGGTAATGAGGAGGTTGGTGAATGTCGGGAGGAGGCATCAGGACAGGGTAAGGAGGAGGTTAGTGAATGCCAGGAGGAGGTAGCAGGAGAGGGGAAGGAGGAGGTTAGTGAATGCCGGGAGGCGAAAGCAGAGGGTAAGGAGGAGGCTGGTGACCATCAGGAGGAGGCAGCAGGAGAGGGTTAGGAGGAAGTTAGTGAATGCCAGGAGGAGGTAGCAGGAGAGGGTAGGGAGGAGGCTGGTGACCACAAGGAGGAGGTTGCAGGATAGGGTAAGGAAGAGGTTAGTGAATACCTGGAGACTATAGCAGGAGAGGGTAAGGAGGAGGCTGGTGCCCATCAGGAGGAGGTAGCAGGAGAGGGTAAGGAGGAGGTTATTGAATGCTGGGAGGAGGTAGCAGGAGAGGGTAAGGAGCAGGTTAGTGAATGCCAGGAGGATGTAGCAGAAAAGGGTAAGGAGAGGTTAGTGAATGCCAGCAGGAGGAAGCAGGAGAGGATAAGGAGAGGTTAGTGAATGCCAGTAGGAGGTAGCAGGAGAGGGTAAGGAGAGGTCAGTGAATGCCAGCAGGAGGAAGCAGGAGAGGGTAAGGAGAGGTTAGTGAATGCCAGTAGGAGGTAGCAGGAGAGGGTAAGGAGAGGTTAGTGAATGCCAGCAGGAGGAAGCAGGAGAGAGTAAGTAGGAAGTTAGGGAATGCCAGCAGGAGGAAGCAGGAGAGGGTAAGGAGAGGTTAGTGAATGCCAGTAGGAGGTAGCAGGAGAGGGTAAGGAGAGGTTAGTGAATGCCAGCAGGAGGAAGCAGGAGAGGGTAAGGAGAGGTTAGTGAATGCCAGTAGGAGGTAGCAGGAGAGGGTAAGGAGAGGTTAGTGAATGCCAGCAGAAGGAAGCAGGAGAGGATACGTAGGAGGGTGGTGAGCATCTAGAGGAGATAGCAGGGGAGGGCAACGAGGAGGTTAGTGAATGCCAGGAGGAGGTAGCAGGAGGTGATAAGGAGGAGGGTGATGAGCCTCTGGAGGAGATATCAGGAGGGGATGAGGAGGACGTTATTGAATGCCAGGAGAGGGTAAGGAGAAGGGTGGTGAATGTCAGGAGGAAGTGATAGAGGAGAAGGAGGTAATTGAAGAAGAAGAGGAGGCGTGAGTAGACAGTCTTCACAGGAAGGTTTGAGGAGGCCATTCGAGCACAAGGCAAGGCTAGAGGAATGAGCCCCATCTGAGGTGCTTGGACCCATCATGGGAGAAGGAATTAGCACATGGTGGATCACCAAGGAGGGGCAGGAACAGAACAGGAGTATAGGGTTGCTGAGGAGGGTAAAAGCCAGGACCCTGGGAGAGGAAGGTGGCAAGGCCATTGTCAAGTACCATGGGCCAGTAAGAGCAGAACTTCTCCATAGCTTAACCTGGGCCTTGCTGAGAGATGTGGCTTCTAGTAGCATGTATTAGGATTAGGATTAGCAATGGTCCACAGAAGGGACTAGACACTGAGGAGATGGGAAACTCTTAAGGCAGATCACGAGATGGTGGATTAGAAAGGCACACGGGTCCAGGGAACTCAAGCGCTGGACTGACAAGACCTTGTTTGGGCTGAAGCTTTACTGATATCACATTCTGGTGTCCAGCTCCTTTTTGCTGCCCACTGGGCTACATGACAAGTACCAGACCCAGTGACCCACAGCACTGTTTACTCGCCAACTTTCCTCTTTGCCCTTACATAAAAGCCAATAAACTCTTCCAATAAATAGAAAGCTATACCATACATTTTACACAGATGCCAAAAAAACAAATATTTTAATTATGAAACGTAGATCAAATATATAAAAATAGAAGAAAAAAACGATCCGATCTGCCACACAGAAGATCATAAACAAGCCGAAAAAGACAGACAGGAAAATAGCTGTGCTCGAGAACATTCGACTGATTTAAGGGGTATTCATATTAAATGATTTCCCCAAAATCCTATTGCAAACCTCCAAATGTCCGTTAGTCTTTGCTTCCGGCAGGCAGTGTTTCTAATTTTGTTAGCAATCATGACATTCAATTAAAATAAAAAACGCCTAAAAACAAAAGCCTCCCCTCACAAGCGTGTGTGGTCTCTACACTGCAGAATAATTAAAAAAAGGAAATCGGCTGGTCGAGGCTGAGTTAGGAACACCCAGAGGCAGGTCTGTGAGAAGTCAGACCATGCCGTGGATTCCAAATTTCTACGCAGCGCAAAAGTGGTATCAGAATGTGCCTGAGAACTAAGCCCATCTGTCCAAGATCAGCCACGTGCTCAAAAATCAGGCCGGACGGCAAACAGGTCAATACGGACCCATGTGGAACCACAGCCAGGTCAAAATATCAAAAGGCAGCGTGTTTAATCTGGCATAGAGAAACTAAAATGGTGAGTTTGTAGACTGGGCATCCAACATTCGCCCAGAGACGTTTCTCAAAAGCTTTCAGAATAAAAAACAAACAAAAACCCCTCAGAAAAACTCACTGCTTGACAGTTCTACTTGCCAGCAATGACCGGTGTCACAAGTCGCCACAGATGATCTCTTTACCTGGTCCACGAGCTCCGCTAGCGCCTGATACTTCCAATATCCTCTGCCGTTCCCTTCCATGGCCCCACCGCCACAATTCGGTGATGCTTTTTGTGCCGGCTTGCGATTACAAAGGGAGGATAGGCCAGCAAAAAGACAACAGTTAGCAAGGAAACTGGCAAATTATGCTTTGCAGGAAGTGTTTACTCACGGATTCCTATGGAATCCTCCTGCTTACTAATGAGCAGGTGTTCATTCAGGGTCGTTTTCATAGGAATCCATTCGTTTTACACCTGCATGCAAACCTCCTCCAGGCATAGAACAAAGTTCTCACATAAAATAGAGGAGGAAAGCCCAGGAGAGAGGTTAAATCTGATCCATGGCCTTTCTGTGCACAAAACAGGATAGAAGGGAAAATGGAGTCGTAAAAGCATTCTGCACGACCTCCGCTTAGCCTTTAATTATGTTGACTGTGCCAGAAGCGTCAATCTTCTAGCCAGGGTGTAAACCCTCACACTAACCATTACATTCTGCTGGAAATGGTGTGAAATTGCAAGTGGAGCAAATGCAAGCCACTCATTTCCTCATTCGTTGTGAGTCAGCAAAGCCTCTGGGTGCGCGGCTTCCTTCATTTGCGTTCCCGCCATTTGCATTGCCTGTCTTCAGGTACTCCAGGTTTGCATGTGCAAACATAGTGACATTAATATTTAATCATCACCTTCTATGCCCAGTGCCCACCCTGTGTACCCAGTCACGTGGTGCAGCTGCACCCGCACATGGCGCATGCATTTCTGGGAACTGGTCAGTTTGGTGCGCATGGAACACTTCTCATGAATCTGGCCGCGGGGGCTAAAAGGACACCACCATGCCCCATGAAGCTCTAATCTAAAGTGAACAGTTTGCCTTTTTCTCCTTCACAGCCAGAGTTATAGAAGTCTGTTCATTTCTGAGTGTGCAGAATCTCTTGTTAAACGCACAATCAACAATTTGCAGCTTTTTCAAAACGTTTTTTTAAAAAAAAAAAATAAATAGGCTGTTTGTTCTCTTGGACTCTTTAAATAACCCCCACCCAGAACCTCTGAAAGGACCAGATTGTAACGTGTGATGAATGGCGCTGCTACACTATCTTGCTAGGAATTATGATTTCATATTAAAGGCAAATACTTGCATTGGGAAGACCTTAAAGGCCTATTTTCGACTATCCGGACCTTTAATAGACATAATCTATTACTCTGTACCCCCTCCAGGCCTCTTAACCACCCACGTTCTTTTTTTCTTTTTTTGTATTACTTTGGGTGAGCAGTGTTGTTCTACCACTAGCTCAAGTAATTGAATGTGTGGCTCCTTTTCTCTCCCTTATAAGGAAGGCTGACAACATTCTTTTTTAGCTTTACTGTAATATCTTTTGCAAGGGCGACTCATCAGCCCCACATCCATTTTCCGCTATCGTGTTAAAGTAGCCAGTTATGCCCAGCAAAGATCTTGAACGTTTTTCTCGCCAGACGTTTGGACTACAACTCCCATCAACTCTAGCAATCATAGTCAATGGTGAGAGATTGTGGGAGTTGTAGTTTAAAACAGATAGCTAACCACTGTTTGCAGACCCCCAGCCTAGCAACTACAGTGTGAGCAAAACGGGACTGACCATATTTGTGGTTCAAGGAATGAAGCAGCTTGGCTACTATTCAGTGCAAAGCATAGCAGGGTTCTGGACCCCACTGCCTCCCAAAGCTGAAATGCCTTACTGTCCATGCAGGCCCCTGTCTTCCTCGTGTGATAGCGTATTCCCCTTGCAGTTAAACAAAAGAAGTTGGGTGGCACATGTTTACAATCCTGGTATGTTGGATTCTGTTGCACATTTCTGATTTTACTCAGACCCCATTCATCAAAACCAAAGCTTTGAAAGTCCTCAAAATTACTCTCAGTGAAGCATCACTAAACCCTAGGTTTCTAGTCCTCGGGTTTCTGGGGACTTTAGGGGGCACTGAGGTCGATCTGGTTATAGTGTTCTATTATGTGTGTATCAAGCATGTATTGTTTTTTTGTTTTATGGAAAGAAGCGCTACGAAGCTGGATATATATTTAAGATGTAGAAGGTGCTATCTGCAGGCGCAGGAGCTTTGCAGCGCTAAAAGGGAAAGAAGGGAGACGGCAAAGGATGAGAAAGTGGAAGGGTGGGATCTGGTCACATTCCGGATCAGTTAAGTGCTGAAAGGGGAAGTGAGGTAAGAAGGGACAAAGGTTACGCTATCACACCCAATAATACGCCTGATGCGTGTTTGCTTAATGTGGCACACTCCCTCACTTCCCCAAAATGGAATGTTTCAACTCACAGCTGATAGGAGATCAGCAGAGAAGGAATGGCATATCCAGAGCCACGATCACTGCTGGGAACTTCCTTGGAAAGGGCATATTTCCCATGCAGTTGATTTCAATGAGTATAAGGTTCATCCTTTAATTGTAGGAACCAACATTGGAGACATCATATTCAGTGTTCATGTCAACTCTGAAAATGCACACCTGTGTAGGATGTGTTTCTTAGGAGGAGGTGACATTTTCTTACTATACAACTCCTGCTCGTGAGATAGCTGAACCCAGTGTTGTAACCCTTTAAGAGCTTCTCTGAGCTCATCAGGCTTTAGAATACCAACGTATGCTGGGTTAATGGGTCTTATATAGGTCAACTTGTTCAATCCTGATACCCTCCTGTTGCTTAGCAATATGCAAGAAATGGCTTGGGAAGTTACTAAGACTAGAGGGGGGGAGAGCAGGTGAAATATCTATTGGTTGTCAACTTACCTTACTAATAAAATCGTGCAAAAGTATGGCCCCTTTCCTGGCCATTGGAAGTGACGCTCCTGAAATTTCACAACCTTAGTAGCCGAAGCGGCAGCCAGTATGAGGCTGCATCACTCTCCTATGCCAAAGGTTCCTACTCTGACTAAGGGAGAGCACTGTGGCGAAAACTGTGCAAGTTATACAGCCACCCTCCCCTCCGCCTAGGAGTTTCTACATTTACTGTTGCGCCCCATTTTAGTCATGTCTCCTTCTATCCAGGTGTCTCACATTGAGGTGTTTCTGCATTCACTGCAATTCTACATTTACTGTTGTGTCCCCATTTAAGGCGTTTCTCTCTCTATCCAGGTATCCCAAATCTAGGTGTTATTGCTGTGAAAAACCAAAGGGTGTATCACAACCTAGTCCATGGGATCCCGTACTCAGGTTGCAAGGGAAAGGCCATCGCTTTTGGATCCCGACCCTCGGGGTGGACAAGTGAGGGAGGATCACCTGGTTAGGGGGTGCTCATGGAGTGGGGGAAAAGCACCCGAAGGTGAGACATGGTATCCCTCTTTTTCCACAACCCATCTAACCCCTATCCAGGCTTATTTTGCGGGAAACTACAGCTCCCATAATTCCTCCCCACTTTGCATTGACAACTCTACTGAGCCGAGGAAGATGAGGAATGAGGCCCGAAAGATTACCTCTACTGACTTGCAATGGCACTGTCCCTGTAATGAGGCCAGTCAGAGTCAGGCACGTAATCCTAACTATACACACCTGTCAATTGTTAACAATCCCTGTCAGGATAAAAGGTGGCGTGCACAGCCACACTCTGAGCGGGGCTGGGTACGAGAAGGAACAGCTCTTTCGGGGGTGATGCAAACCAGGCTATGGAAGTTGGAAGGCCAAGGGGCTGATCAGCAATTGCGAAGTTCAAGAGAGAGCCAGATAAGAATCTCAGGAAGCCGTAAGCGTTTCAAGACTGAAACTGAGTGAGCGGAAGAAAGAAGCGTCTTGGAAGCGGCCTGCAACCCTGCCGGGGGATAGGTGCAGTTGGCGAGGAGCAAAGGAGGTGTTGGTAATGGCCTTGACTGCTGAATGAAAGGCGTTGATGAAAGAAGACCAATTAACACAAGCAGTGAGTTATCAAAGGCAAAAAAAGCCCAGTTTGTGTTAAAAGCAAAAGTAAATGTAACCCAAAAGTTGAAGGTTGCGCGTGTGCCAATAAAATGCACAATGGAAAGGACAATTGCTGAATTGTGAAAGGAAAGGTTACAAAGTAACAGAGTTGTCCTGTGAGGCAAAATCGCATATTCGAAAGTCTCTATGAAATGTTCTGAGTTGAAGTGTATTGCAACAGGAACCAAAGGCAAGAAAGTAACTGCGACATCGAAACAAAGTTGAATAAGTGAAAAGCAAAGAATGTGAATTCTGAATATGCCAAGAGGGCAAATTATATGAACTTTGAAAAGTGGGCAAGAGGGCAAACTAAAGAGAATAAGAAATTACAAGTAGCAAGAGGCATTGGTGTTGCAAGATGAGGCAGATTGTGGATTGTACAATTGTTTAAAGAGAGGTTGAAGTGGTCATGCAGAGGTCTGAGTAAAATCCTTGCAGTTTCGAAAGTCTTCGATAGTGAAAAGACAACTGCGACAAAACATGGGGAAGGGGACACCCACGAAGAGAAAGACAGGCTCGAGCCCGGCAGAGGCAAGCCTGTGCAGAACTATGCGATAAAGTGAAAAGGTGAATAGACAGGCTCGAGCCCGGCAGAGGCAAGCCTGTGCAGAACTATGCGATAAAGTGAAAAGGTGAATAGACAGACTCGAGCCCGGCAGAGCGAAGCCTGTACAGAACTGTGATGAAGTGAGAAAGTGAATGTGAAAAGAGAGGCAGGCTGGAGCCCAGCAGAGGGAAGCCTGTGGTGAATTGTGGGAAAGTAACGGTCAAAAGTAGAACTGTGAATTTATGATTGATGAAGCCTAAGGAAGTGATTGAACTACCAGAAGCTCGAATCCCAAGCCTGAACTGTCGAATTTTAGCAGTAAGCCAAAGTGTGCAAGACTGATAGAAAGGTGCCATCCACCCACCCTTTTTAAGAAACTCTCTTGACCCTGTTGTGCTGAACGTGGGTAAGGGAGTTATTACTTAAGCCATTCTGACATTTCTTTTGAGACACTATTTTCCTTTTGTATTCCCATAACACATTTGTTATTTTGAGAAGGAGCGCAAGGTTAGTTTTCTTTAGTAAAGGCCTTTTTATTTTGACTAGACTGACTTGGACTGTTTGTTATTTGTATAATGGTCGTGACTACTCCCATTCTGGAATTAGGGCCAGTTAGAAATTCTACCAACCCAACCAAAATACCAAATACAGGTTTTCTAAACTTGCATCTATTTTTGAATGTCTCTACTACTTGATACCATGCCTTCTTTACACTACATTTATTGTTGTGCCCCCATTTTAGACGTTTCTCCCTCTATCGAGCTATCTCAAATCTAGGTGATTCTACCACCACGGATTCCAGCAGCATTCACAGTGGCACACTGATAAATTCACCCCCCCTCACTCCCAGGCAACCATACATCACTCCCCCCCATTCCTCCGGGTGCCTCTCCCATGGCTCAGGCTCTCAATCTAGGGAGTCTGCAACTGTTGAAATCGGCCAATTGCTTTAGACCTAGGAACATACATCGAAGATGAACACTATTTAAGTTTAAGGTATGTATACCAGGCACCATGTTCTGTGGACACAGGCTGCAGGCACGGCCACCCATCCATGCACCATAGAATGCAGCTTTGGCAATGCAATTCCGCTCTAGCAACTCGCATAGCCATCCACACTGAAACCCCTGATGTACCGCAACACCTCTGCCATTAGTACACAGTGACAACCTACAAGAAAATGTCAGTCTAGCGGGGCAGAAATCGAGTCTCCGGCACTAGCACTCTATTCTAAACCACCAACAGTGGTCACCCACATGCCTACCCAGGCTGCTTACTGAAGACCAGCCAGCCCACATAAGTCCTAACCTGGTCAAATGCACACACGCATATTAAACATTACAATCTCGCACACATGGACTTCGGTCCCCGAGGGCGCTCCAACCACAAAGCACACTGAGGCCATACAAATGGGGGAAAGGGCACTACATAAATGACACATACAATACAACACAAGGTTGCTGTTGCTGTATGCAGATTGGGAATAAAATCAGGTTCTCTGTGTGGGTAAACTGCTAGGTGTTTTTGCAGGTGCTGTGTCCTTTGAGACCTGGCCTGGACATACCCTGTGGTGGGTATGTTTGGTATAAAGTGTGGGTTTGTGTGGTAATACCGTCTGATTCATTCATGCCATCTGATGTGCATTCCACAATGAGGTGGATTGCCGTCTGTAAGGGTGTGAAAGAAATAGCTTTTTTGCTTTTTTATGAAAATAAAATTATGCAGATAATTCTGTTTCTAAAAGGGGAGTCTGCATTCTCCAGACAACTCCAGCACTTCCGTGACAAGGGCAAGTTGAGAGGTTACATGCACATTCCTGACAGCTGCTGAACAAAATGTCACTGCAGCCAGAAGTAACATTGTACATTTTGCACTAAAATGTAATCATTGTTGCCTTATCACTCTGATGGCAGGGCAATCTCTAAGACAAATCCGTAACTGTTTGTGGTATGGTGAATGATAAGCACAACAAATTATTAGAGCAACACCGGTCTGATCTCATGCAAGTGTCAATCCTGTGAATCCAGGTCAGTGATGTCAAGAGGGTGTATATTCATGTCTAGCCTGGCAGCCTCCAATGCTCCAAGTGGGACAGTAGCCAGGTGGCTGTCTTCCTTTGATTCCCCATGTGGAAGGATAACGCCTCCCCTCTTGTTACAGCAACTGGGAATGGAGACCTTTCAGCAGGCTTGCTTTTGTCTATTCCACAGTGACAGTTTGCCTTTATAAGAACTTTGTCTTCCACTCCTTCCTGGATTCATTTTGGGTTTTTAAAAAGACAAGAAAAATCCACTGGACTGCTATTGGGAGTGGAGTCCATTCCAATGTCTTCAATAATGAGGTAGATATAGTAGGCATCTAAGGCAGAACGAGCTCTTCCCCCTAACTATCCCCAGGGAACAACAGAGGAGACTGCTGTTTGAACCAAGGCCTGCATCTCTACCACCCGCACTGGAACCACGCTCCTCACTGGAGGTGAAGGATCCCCTGTAGGTGACATCCAAGCTCCCTGGAATGGGAGTGCAGATCAAAACGACTTTCCTTGTATTGGGACTCTCAGAAACTAGAAAGCGCAAGAGCAGCTGGAATCCTGTTTGCGCAGCTTCAAACTGCATTCAAACAGCATTCCACACCCTTCGAGCCATCACAGGATCTGTGGTGCTGCTTTGGCAATTTTTGACTAGGACCTACTCGTCTGATTCTTCAAACCGGCTCAATGCCATTTCGCACAAGTAGCGCTCATCGCTGCCTTGAGTAGAACACTGTCTCAATGCTGCTGAAGCCTTTGACTTGTCACATCTTTGAGCTCTGCATTGAACCAACAGAACCTCACCTCGACCAGACTCAAACATCAACTGAAACCGCTATCGTCGTCTTGAACTCACTCGAACCGGACCTGTTGGACCCTTTGAACTGCATCACCTCGAATGCCCTCTTGAACCACACAAAGCCCTGCCTCACAGCCGATTCTATAATGTATCAACGTGACTTGCTGCATCTCAAACCCGGTTTGACTGCAAGGAAAGCACAGAGAAGCCAATTTCAACACTATCTAGTGTGGCAAGCCAGAAGAAGGACTTGGACCAGAGGATATGTTATCAAAGGGTTTATTAAACTTAAAAGAAAACACTTTTCTAGCCCTTTTGCTAAAAGGGGAGTTCCCTTCCTGACAAACTATACTAAAAGTGCTTGTCAATAGTCAAAACAACAAAAATGGTCCTATATCCAAACTTATCCTGTAAACTGGTCCTACCACTTAGAAAACACATGAAAGAAAATTAGGCAAAGTGTCCTGCCTTTAGAGTTGTTCACCCCCATTTCGCTCAGAGTTTCCAGGAATCACTCCTGGTTTCGGAGCCAAAGCTTATTGGTAGAAAACAGTTCTCCCTGGTTTTACAGTTCTCCCCCCTTCTTCTCAAAGTTGGAAAAGGATCTCAAGTTTCCAGTTGTCATAGGTGAAAGCAGTGCTCCGGATAAGATTTTGAGGTGGGAGTATTTTAATCCCTATTTTTAAACTTTGAGAGTAAATGTGATTTTAAGAGAGTAAAAATGATTTTTCTCCTTTGCAAGAGAGAAAAATGTATGTGCCATCCAGCTGACGTGCAAAAACTGTATGGAAATCATTACTATGCAGCATATTTCTGCATTGTGACAGAATACACCTTTCATTATTTCTCTAAGGTGGCCATTTGACCTCTCCTGTATATATTTAAATGTTAAAAACACAAAAACCTAGCCAATTACATAGTAAAGCAAATATGAATTGTCTTTTGATGCTTAATGAAAGTCCTCATTTTCTGGAGCTATTACTACTACTGATATGCCAATGTTATGATACAACATTTCAGAGAGGCAAGGACTCCATGCTAAATTATATACCTAATCTCATGGTCAAATGGTTATTTATATAGTGTTTTTGGCAAAGCACTGTACATAGAACATACTTATCACAATTATCCCCAAACCAAAGCCGGTACTCCTTTATCGACCTTAAAAGGATGAAAGTTTGAGTTGGCCTTGCCGGGATTCAAACCAGCAACCTACAGATTACACACAGATCGCAGCAACAAGTGCTCAATCGGCTGAGCTATCTTATTGGCTAACATCCTCCAGAGGTCAGTTAACTGAGAATCGACTGAGGTATAATAATCAAAGTGCCTAAATGTTGGACGAACCATGTATGAAGCGCTACATAAAGTTGAATACCTATCTGGATTTTCACTGGGAAAGATTTTGCTGAGTTTCTATTTCAATTACACATGTAACTTTCATTTTTTTGTTTTTGAACAACACTTGCACTTCCTGGAGAGTCAGATTTTGGATGTTTTAATTGTAGTCTTGAAGATTTGAGAGGCTAGAACACCTGTGATTAGTGTAATGACAATGGGCCTCATTACGACCCAGGCGGTAAGTTACCGCCTGGGCCGTGACTTTACCACCATGGCGTAAACTACGTTTACGCCATGGTGGTTGGCGGACTTACCGCCCCATTCCGAGTTTGGCGGGGCGGTAAGTCCCCAATCCCCATTTACCCTTCCCCATTCCCATTTTTGCCCCATAGGGCATAATGGGAGTGGGGAAGGCGTTAATTACGCCACCGTAAATTACGGTGGCGTAATTAACTCCATGGTCCCTTAGCGCCATGGATTTTAACACCTGCTAAAAGCAGGTGTTAAATCCGCCATGGCGCTAAGGGACCTCGTACTCAGGCGGTAAGGGTCGGCGCTGTTTACGGCGCCATAAACCCCTTACCGCCTGAGTTGTAATGAGGCCCAATAACTCACCCTTGAGCAAAGCCTCTGCAACCACTTACCGTTTATACTAATGTACCCCCATTGACTGCAATGTTGAATGAATGTAAACTAGACCATGCATTGTCATCATTTTACACACTGCTTTTATAATTAGAGTGTAAACTATATAAGTGTAAAAATGATCTGCCTCCACATGATTATGCACACAGCACAGGAACTCTAAAAAATACAATTGTGCAATACTGGCTTATTTTCACTGGAAGGAAAGCATAATTTGTTACAAAATATGAATTCTCAATTGCAACTTAGTTTTCCATCTTATTCATTTCTACAATTCTAAAATGCTAGGAATGTAATTATGCACAGTGCTTCTGTTTGCTCCATGAGCAGCAACACAGCAGAAGCTGAATGGAACTAAACCTTTCTTTTCATCACAGTGGGCAGTTTCATTTTTTGAAAGGCTTCAGATAAATAAATTATGTTTGAGAGGCTTTTATCCATGGCTTGCACTTTCATCCATGTAGATAAAAATCAAAAGAAGCCTTCTGGTTTCTGTCAAGTAACCTGACCTTTGCACTGCCCTCTGCTCTAAACATATGTGTAAATGTACACAGGAAAATAATACATCTGTTGTATTTACAAGAATTTCATGCGTAAGAAGGCCCCGTATGCACCTTATCTGGAGACCTTGGGGATATTTCCTTAACCCCTGCTTCAACTTTAGGGTGGGTTTCACCCCACTAGGATTACGTCTTGGTTGTTTCTTCTTCCCCTTGAATTTTTTCTTCACTTGTCTTATTAACCCCCCTGGTTCCATTGGGTTTCTCTGTCTCAATGCTTCACTTCTCTCCTCGGGGTATTGGTAACCCCTCCTTGCATATGCTTATCTTGGTTCTCAGTAGTTTCTGTGGGCCTTTGCTGATTACAACATTCAGATTTCTAGGGCTCCTGGAACCCTTAGAGTCACTTTGTCTCCATGTCTTACTTTTCTCTCTGGGGTATGGATAACCCCTTTTCCTGTGTGGCTCCCTCAACTCTTGGGGGGTATTCTATGGGCCACTTGGAAGTACACAGCAATCAGGTTCATTGAACATGCTTGGATCCATCTGTTTCAATGTTTTATTTATTTCTCTGGGCTATCGGAGATCCCTCTTACTCCTACTTAGGTTTCTTGGTCTCACTAGCACACTTGTTTCACAGGGGTATTGGTAACCTCTGTTTACATATATCTCTCTTGCTTCTCAGGAGTTTCTGTGAACTGTTTGGTTGATTACAACATTCAGGTTTCTTGGGATCCTGTAACCCTCAGTGTTACTTGTGTCTTTCTCTCTCTCCAGTCCTTTATGTCCCGGATAGGGGTCTAGGGTAATTCTTCCTTCTTCCCCTTTCACTCTCTGGTCTCTCACCCCCTCCACTATGAGCAACCCCGGTACCTTCTCCAGCCCAGGATTTGCTCCAGTGAGATGATGTCTGCTCAGTAGCAGTGGTGTTCTCAACGACTTTATGGCGTACCCTTCAGGCCACAAGCGAGTTTGCTGTTCCGCTCATCCCAGCGCTTCTCTGCTCCTTGTCTCTTTCGTTGCGAGCAGAGGATTCGTTCTTCGATTGCGCTCTGGGTTTGGCATTGTTCTTCGGGCCCACCCTGTCCTCCGCCAGTTCATGCCTCATGATAAGGCCGGCTCTGCTTGGCTTTGGTCTTGACAACTCTGCATGGCTCAGTCCCTCATTGGCGGTGTCTCTCCCCTTCTCTGGTCTCTTTCCACGCCACAGCTGGCTCTGCTGTGCAGTGTGGCTCCGCCCCTCAATGACTTCGGAGGCTGACCTCTGCGTTTAAGGGTTATCATGCCTTTATTTTTGCTCTGTGACACAAAAATGGGTGTGCTGTTCATGTTACATGGGGAGACCAGCATTTTCTTGAGCCAACATCTAAAGGCACTTTCAATGATATTTTGCATCTCACAGTTGAATGTAACATTTCGCTGGCTTTCATGTATGCAGAATATTTCTTAGTTATAGAGAGTTCCTTATGGGAGTGGGAGTCTTGTCCCCTTGAAGGGAGTCACTCCCAGTGAGGTCCTGCTTTCCAAACATCCCAGGGAGGATTTTGATTAGCTCACCTCCCTATCCTCAGAGGGGGAAAACCTCCAGATTCATCACACTAGCCAGCTAGGCAGCTACCTAAAACCAAGTCATAATATTTCAGCACAGTATCTCCAACTCCTTACTAGGAACAGATCTCTATCAGAGCCAATTTCTAAGCTCAGTAAAGACAGAAGTCTGATAATGTTCAGAAACATGCGTTAACGTCCTGCCACTGTCTGGTTCCCTCTGGGGTTTGGCCTTTGTCTCTTTTGAAGGTGTGGTTTTTCACTTTTCAGTGGGTGATATTGGTCTACCCAGAATGCAACGCACGTTTCAGCTTTATGACAGGTAGAGTTTACAGGAGTTACTATGTATACACGGACATTCCTTGGTGCAGCTCCCACACCCAGTTTAATAGCAGTAGCCATCATGTGTTCCCCTCTCGGCTGGTGCAGTACATGGTGTTAAGGTGACTTTGCTTTAATATAAACATTTTCAGTCCCTTTGCAGACCAATAGCATTCTCCCCTTTACTGTCATCCAGCAACCTGTATAGTTTAAGACATTTCTTTTACAAGGCAGTAGAGTGGCATTAGGCACTAAGGCCTGCTCCCCCTGTCCCCTTTGTTCTGCAGTTATACATTGTCAATCTGCCTATGTTTTAGAATTACAATGTCCACCAATGACGTGTACTGGATTCTTTTAGTCGTCCATCGGCCAATGGGAAGCGTGGTAGTCTTGTGGAATGTAGAACCAGTAGCTCTGATTTATACACAGGTAGAGCTAATTCTGTTAATCGATTCTCTGATTCTGCAACTCTGACTCCGTTTGTACCGGAGATAGTTTATTTATAACGCTCTTAATACCCAGAGGTTTCTAAGCACAGACCCGGGGATCGCCCCGAACCTGTGTTGCTCCGCATCGTCTTGCTTCCAAGGTGAGCACGTTGCCCCAGAGCTATCCTCCCGAGACATAACAGTAGGGTAGTTGTGTGGCTTTTCAACTGTATAGCAGTTTCAAGTGTAAGGTCGGGTGGGCAGCTCTACTTGAGCCACATATATTCATTCTCTGCTTTCGTGGGCATATGCCAGCATTCTGACACTAGTAATGTCATGTATTTGTGACTAGTAACGGCTACTAATAGCAATGGGCGTGACTTTTTTTAATCCCATCTACGCCAAGCCACAAACAATCATTCAATGGGGAGGGCTGATGGGACTGGTGGTTTGACACATCGCACAACTCACTGGTAGGTGGTAGCATCTTCAAACCCTTCTTCCCAGCATGTTCTAAATGTACACTTTGCTTAACGCATTCAAACTTCCATTAATGGAAGTGATTGAATCCTGCAGCCAGTTAATGGTGCCAGTGCCGGGTTAAACCCTGTGGAGGCCCCTAGGCTGTGGAAATGTCGCCCCGCCCCCTTGCAAATTATCTCCTAATACGTTTTTAATTGTCTGCACCGCTTTATTTTGATCCGTTGTCGCAGAGCCCCTAAAAGGAGTGGGGTCCATAGGCCGGTGCCTACTTGGCTTAATGGATAATCCGGCACTGAATGGGGCGTTTGATCCAAACCCTGGTCCCAAATCTGTCACAGATACCCCATGTAGGTGCTGAACCCCACACCCACCCATTTACAGAGAATAATGGGCACCTGAACGCCTTTGTGCTTGAAAGGAAGATTCCCTCACTCTCTCCTCATCTTCACAGTGCGTTTGTGACCAGGCCCAGTGCATGCAGGTGCGGGTGGTTGAAACCCTATTGAAAGATAAGGACCCCCCTAGTTGTGAATTGTAAAACAGTGTCTTGGAAGGCGGAGTTCGACGTGTATCAGAGATAAAGTGGGCCCAACATAGTGCCAACATGTGTTGGAGACATGGCTGATGTGGCTGGTAAAATGGAGTGATCTTTACAAATGTCGCTCTGAAGTACAGTGCTATTGAAATCAATATCAGTGCCCAAATTAATGTGGGTTCGGGTGTACTGGTGCAAACCTATTGTGACAAATGGTGTATTTTTATACTGACATTTATTTCAGTTCATATGACAAGCTGAGGATATTACTGCAGTACACTGGGGACGGATGTATTCAAAATTCCATTACCTGGTGGTTTGTTTGTTTGTTTATTTATTTAGTATGGCGCGCAAAACCCAGAGGTAACAGGGTGCAACAGAGAACAGGAAGGTAAGATTACATAAAAACTTAGTTGCAGTATAAGGAACACATGAGTATGAAGCATAGCATTACATAACGTAGAATCTGATGAGAGGGCATGTTACATATATACATAAAGATAATTACATTTCGCATAGCATTACATTACGTAGAATCTGGTGAAAGGACATATTTATCCATATACATACAGTTAATTAAATTTCGGACGGTCAGTTAATGGTGTACATAAATGCAGTCAGGTTGGCTATTGTCTGTTAGTGTGAGAAGGCATGGTTTAGTCATGGGGATCGTAGCCAGGTGAGGGTGTTTCGCCTAAAGCTGTAGTAGGATTGGTCTGTCCTGATGTTGAGTGGGAGGGTGTTCCAGTGTTTGGCTGCCATGACAGGGAAGCTACTGCCGCCGGTTTTCTTTTGTCTGAATTTGGGTACCTGCAGGCAGTAAGAGTTAATCATTCTGGTGGGGCGGGTGGAGTTTTTTTTTACTATTCTGGCTGCGAGATAGGGGGGGCTGCATTGTTTAAGCATTTGAAAGTGAGTGATGCCGTTTTGAGTGAGATGCGGTCACAGATTTTGAGCCATTTGTGTCCTCTTTTTTTGTTGGAGATGTGTTCCTTGGAAGGTAGGTTAAGGGCTGTTCTGAGTACGTTGTTTTGTAGTGTCTGAAGTTTGTCGGTTATGTATTTGTTGGATCCTAGGTACGTGGCATTACAATAATCAAGTCTGGAGAGTATTAGGGCATTAGCGATGATGATGCAGCTAGCTTGGGTGAGGAAGGCTCTACTTGCCCTGATTATCTTGCATGTGTAGGAGGTAGAGGATGCTAGTGAGTTTACTTGTTTTTTTAGAGACAAGGCTGAATCTAGATGAAAGCCTAACGTTTTCACTGTGTTGGCCACTGTGATGTTGTTGCCATCAATGTTGAAAGCCTTGTAGTTGGAGCTGAGTTTTTTTAGATTAGCGTTGGAGCCGAGGAGCAGGATTTCGGTTTTCTCATCATTCAGGCATAAGCCGTCGGTGGCCCTCCATGCCTGAATGATGAGATATATTTTGTTTACCAAGGCCGTATCGGAATCGAAGTTGCCCGAAAGGGGTATGAGGATCTGGGTGTCATCTGCATAATTAGTGTATGAGACACCCAGTCTGTCCAACTTGTCAAATAAGGGCTTGGTAAAGATGTTGTAGAGGGTTGGGGAGACGCAGGAGCCCTGGGGTACACCGCAGGTTATTTTGATGGGGTCTGCTGAGGCTAGTGAGGAGAAGACTCTCATAGTTCAATTTTCCAAAAATGATTGGATCCAGGCTATGGCCTCTTTCAAGAAGTGGCCAGTCGAGGCCAGGTGTTCGCACAGGACTGTGTGATCCACCAGGTCGAACGCCGCCGACAGTTCGAGGAGGAGTAGCATGGTGGTGTTTCCTTTGTCATTAATCTCGTTGATCTGGGTTTTAAGGTCGATTAGGGCTTTCTCAGTACCGTGCTGTGGCCTGAAACCTGATTGGAGGGCACTTAGTAGTTTGTGAGTTTCAAGATATTGCTGGATTTGCAGGTATGTTACTCAGTCTATTATCTTTAACAGGAACAGCACCGTGGTGATGGGTCTATAATTGGTGGGAAGGAATAGCAGGGTCTAGGGTTTGCTTCTTGAGGAGAGGCAGGACCCAAGATTCTTTGAGATTACTTGGTATGGTGTTGGAAGAGAAGTATGCGTTGATCAGTTTGGTTATAAAGGGCGCTAGGTCCCTGGCAGCATCCTTGATTATCTGGGGAGGGCAGTTGTCGCCTTTGCAATTGGATGGTTTAAGTGAGGCTATAACTCTTTCAGTTTCTAGGATAGATATTTTAGTGAACTTGAAGAGATTCGGGTCTGATGGGTTGGTTATTTTAGCATGGTTACTGGGAGGTGATTCGTTAGTAGTAAGGGAGTCTTTTTTTAGTGCGATTTTAGTTTGGAGAGTTTTGATTTTATTAGTTAGGGTGTTTTGGACGCTGGTACACCATTGTTTGTCTTTAATTATGTTATCTGGTGGGGGCATGGGGGATTCGCACTCCCTTAGTATAGCAAATAGTTCCCTGGTGTTGGAGTTGGATTTTTCGATTCTTTCATTGAAAAGGTTCTTTTTTGTGAGTAAGATTTCTTTGTTGTAGTTATTCGCGAAAAGTTTAAGTTGTAGTTTGTTCTCTTCTGTAGGGGTATTGCGCCATTGAGTTTCTAGTTTCCTTTTGCGCATTCTAAGTTCTTTCAGGAGGGGGGTGAACCAGGAGTTCAGGTGGGCTTGTTGTTTGCTCTTTTGCAGTTTTAGAGGGGCAATGATGTCTAGTCCTTTCTTTATGGCATTGTTGTAGCTTTCTAATAGGCACTCTGGATATAGGTTGTCGGGGAGAGCATTAAGGGTTGGCAGCAATAGTGGTAGGAGTTTGTCAGGAGTTATATTTATTTTGCTCTAGTGGGCAGTGGTGGTGCCATGATTTTGTCTTTGCGGACTTCTTTATTGAGTGATAATGTGAAGTCAACGAGGTAGTGGTCTGTCCAGTGTTGAGGAGTAGTTTTGGTGATGGTGGTATCGCAGTTCAGGGTGGCGATCCAGTCCAAGGTCCTACCTTTATTATTGGTAGGGGTAAGCACTCTTTGGATTAGGCCGTGTTCATCTAGCATGTTGGTTATAGCTTGTGCTGGTTTGTCATCGGGGTCGTTCAACCCAAGATTCGGGTCGCCTAACAATAGTATTTGGGAGGTGTCTTTTATGTTGTTGGCTAGGAGGCTGGATAGGTCTGCCTCGAATTAACTGATGGGGCCAGGTGGCCTATATATTAGATAAATGGTTAAGGTACGAGATTGTGAGGAGCTCGCAAGATTTGAGAGGTGATTGAGGCAGTGGTCTTAGCTCGAGGTTCGTTTTTGCTATGATGGTCGGGCCACCTCCTCTGTTATTGGGCCTATCCATTCTGATTATTTGGTAGTTTTCCGGGATGGCTAATGAAAGTGCTGGGCCTGCTGCTTCGTGCAGCCATGATTCGGTGATTGCTAGGAGGTCGAGGTTGTTTGAGGATAAGGTGTCTGCTATTTCTGTGGCGTGGGCCACTAGGGATCTAGCGTTGATCAAGGCTCCGGATAGAGTAGTAGTGTTGGGTGTGTCCTGGATTGTTATAGGGATAAGTTTAGGTTGGGTGGAGTTGTAACATGGTGTAGTTTGGTTAAGGCGAGTTTTAGGGTGTTGTGAGGTAGGTCCCTTGTTATGGCAGATGGGCTTGTGGAGACGGGGTAATCTGGCTCGAAGCCTGATGTTTCTTTCTGTGGTCGGACAGGGTGCATTTTCTGCTGGGTACATGGTTAGAGCAGCAGTATAAATGGCAAGGTGTAATAAAGGTATGAGGATGTACAGTAGGGTGGCCGTTTGACTCTTGCTAAGGCACATTGTACGGTTTTGATCTGGGACCAGCAACAGTAGTGAGGTGCGACTAATGTAGAGCAGGGCTATTCTGGCAGCAGCGATAGTAGAAGGGTGCAACGACTAGCATCGGGTAAGACCTAGCAACTAGTTTATTTAAAAACCTCCCGTGGATTGTACAGGTGAAGCATCCCCTTTTCAAGCTATCTAAAGAGGAAAGGTGATATCTTTCATTAAGCTCTGCGTTTGTTGAGTGAGTACCAGATGATATTGCTGTGAATAGGAAGTTCACTGCTGATATGCAGAATCTAGTTTTCAGTTCATTAATTTCCTGTTGAAGAGTGCAAACTAACATGCACACAAAACACGCATTTACCCAGTGGGCGCACAGAGCAAGGCACACTCTGCCACTGCACATCCGGATTGCACCTCCCGTCACAACTTTTAGAAAGAGCCCAAAAACATACTTGTTTCTCAAACATAATCCCATCCCCTCCTCCGACGCCCATCTATCTCCCCTTCTGCCACTGGCCATCCTAATCTTGCTATCCTGAAAGCCCTTTGTAACTTCTGTTTAACCTGCCACTTTTTTCTACCTTAGAACCTTGCAAAGTTCTCTGACACCCTCTGGTAAGGCCTGCGCTGAGCAGAGATTTAAATCAAATAAATTATAAAATAAGAGGTAGACAGAATCAGGGTCCAGCCACACTTCCTTATAGGTGCTACATGGTCACTGTGTTACCAGGTGTCGGTTTTCCTCTTGGTGGAGTGATTATTTTGTACCCACCTTTTTTCCTCCTAATCCTTCCTCTGTAGCGGCACACATTCTTTCCCCCACAGTCCTTCCCCTCTCCTCTGATACTAGCCTTTCTTCTGTTATGCATTATCTTTCTTTCTCTTCCTTCATCTCTGCCCCACAAACCCCTCTTTTTTCCTTCTCTCCCACCAACACATGCCAATCATCTTGCATTCCTCTCCATCTCCTCTTGTATTTTATTGTCCTCCTTTAGTTGTTCCTCTTCCTTCTCATATTGAGTTTCCTTCGACTAACCATCATCTATCTCCCCCTTTTCTCCTTCCATTCCTTTTACGTATTTTAGTGTCACTACCCACACATATCTTGGTGTTTCTTCTTTATTTTTCATACCAGAATTAGTGTTTTTGTTGTGCTCATTACTTATTGAATGTCTTCTTACTGCTCCCAATATTGAACTTCAATGCAGCGATTTACCTTGGATGATTAGGCCAGGATCCAAACATTTGGCTAAATGACAAATTTGGGATTTGAACACAGGTCTCCTCATGCCACCATTTCTTTATATACACCAATGTATGATGCTTTGTGCACAATTGTCTTAAACATTCTCGAACAGGAGTTGCCTGGATTCAATAATTCTGACTGACAAAGAAAATATATCACAAATGAAATCAACTTGACATTGTATAAGAAATGTATTCATCAATATGTGTTTATTCAGCAGCCATTACAAAAATATAAAAATAGCAATAATAAAATGCACTCACGCAAAACATTTAAAGTCGCATTACAGTTTGCAGTTTAAAACATTCAATGCTCACCTTATCGACCCCTGCTTTTTTAGTCACACTATGCCAACATGTTGCACTCCCCGCAAACAGCATAAACACATTTTGCACAGAAGGACATGCATTTTTGGCTTCTTTGCACATTTGTACATTTTTCTTTAACAAGCACAAGAGTAAAACACTTACTTGTCGAATCGCAAAAGCGGCGTCAACACAAGAGGACATGTGCTGTGGTTTCTTCTGATTTGCTGTTTGTGAGGTACCAGAAGTAAAGCTCGGACACCAGGGTGGCATATTTTCAGGTAGAGACTTTTATTGATCAAGAAAGGTTGGGAAAAAGGCCTCTCTCCCTCAATCTAGGAAGGGTTTCCCTGCTTCAAAAGAACCAATGAAAACAGTCAGGATGTCCAAAAGTAAAAGTCTGTCCCATTCACGTCCCCAAAACCTATTTCTGTCCCTCACTCTATAAACTAACCAAATGGTGAAAGGATGATCTCACTCTAAAGAAAATAGTGTTAATCAAGCCAACATAAATGTTCTCGGCCAGTCAGGCTTTCAAAGGATTCAAAAGCAATGTTCCAATATTAGGAGGTTGCTCCTTACCCTACACTTCCAAAAGGACAAATGTTTTTCCAGTCTAGACACAAAGTGGTCTTCCAAACAATACTACAACACAGTTCTCAGCATTAGGATTTTAAACACCTTTGGTTCCAGCTTTCTATTTGGGTGTGAAACCCAGACTCGCAATACTTCAGGGGTCCTGGTGTACTCTCCTACCAAGACCCAGTTATTTCATGTACTCTTCTTCCTTCTCATGTAGGTGTCCAGCCCATGTTATTTCTGATTATATTTGGGGTCCCGGACCCTTTTATCCTTAGTCTTTCATTTGGGTGCGGATCACAGACTCGCAATGCAACTTTGGGCTCGTTTGGTCCACTTTCCTGGCAAACGCAGCATTCCTTGTTTTCAAAAATAGTTTCGTGCAGATTCCTTGACTCCCTTTTGTGCTCTGCTTCAATTGGGTGAGGCTCCCAGACTCGCAATGGCTGTCCAAAATAGTCTGGTTCACTCTCATGCCAAGCTAATGTTTTTTTGATCTTGCATTTACTTGTCATGCATTAATTTGCCATATATATTATTCATTGGGATACCTATCCCCCTGGTTTTCTGTATTTCTCTCAGTGTGTTAGACCAAAATGTTCTGGGATCTTTCTTCGGTCCTTTCCATGCTTGTCCCGGCTTCCTTGGACCTCCTGTTGCTTCCCACCAGCCCACGTACCTTTGTTTTGGGTCCACGACCTCTGGGCTGTAGGATTCCTTCTGAGGCTCCGGTAGCAGTTGGGCTTGTACTCGCATCGGTTTCTCGTTCGCAGCATTCTGCGTCCTTCTTGTGGTTGGCTCTCATTCTCGCTTCGGCATTGCTGTGGACACGCTAAGACACTTCCATGTCTAATCAGTAAGTGGGCTTCAGAATAGCCGGTGTCCAGGCTACATTTGTTTTCTCTCCTTCCTCCTGCATTTCTCCGGTCACAGCTACCCAGAGGGATCCTCCTCTGGCTCTCAGCTCAGAGATGTTTTTATGGGAGGGCAAAAGGGGCAGTTGCCCAGGGCCCCTACCTTGGAGGGGGCCACCAAGGCTGCCTGATCTAAAGAAGTAAGATTCCTTTGTTCACCAGTCTTAAATAGCACAATCAGGATATTGTATTGCATGGTGCTGAGCCTCTAAACCTATTTCCTGTCTGTTTTGGCAAGTACATTCTGCCTCAATTCATCAATTAATGCTTTCTGTGTTCACTGTGGGATATATAGTTTGTGTGTTCCTTGCGGCACAACTCCAGTGGCATTCTTTCCTTCCTGTAGGAATTATGTTGATCATGTGCAATAGCCAAATCTGAAATGCATACCGGTAAATTGAGTGCCGCAATGGTTCAAAAGTTAGCTCAGTGTGTTAATCACTCATTGCAGTGATGTGGTCCCATGCAAGATTAGAATAGCACATTCCTGTAAGGCTGGCTGAGCCTTTCCTATGTCTGAAGTTTATAAACCTGCATGCATATGTACTTTTTATGCCTGCACCAGATAGGGGTTGCTATAAAAACGAACATGTCATCCTTATGGTGAAGGTCTAGAAATTGGTAAAACCTAGGCAATCACCTCCAACGATGAGCATACACTGTTAGTCCAAGAGATGAATAAGTATCAGAATTTGGAACCAAAACATTCATGCTCGTATCCTGGCTTTGCCAGCAGACAATACAGTGATCCTGATCAATCATCTTATATCTCATACATTATTGTACTGTCTTCTGTGAAGTTTGCCTCTTTGCATGCTGGTGGCATCGTTTAGCCCATTACTTGATCTTTCTTCTTATGTAGGCTATTTGGAAGGGGTGGTAAACAGAAGGGAGAGGACCAGATGGTGAAGGACTCGGCAAGAATATTTTAAAGTCTGCTCGTTTGACACAAAAAAAAAAGTTTTGCATTTTTGTAAAAGTCAAAGGTTTTTCTGCACGTTTATAAATAACAATTTGACAAGCCAGTGTTTTGGAAGTAGGTAAAGCTTTAAAATACAAAACACCAACCCAGATTAAATCTGTTAAATCAGACTGATTGATATGCTCGTACTTATATACATCTCAGGATGATGGAGAGAATGAAGCTGGAATCATTCTGTGTTACACCCTTCTGTAATATTTTGTTTTTTTAAAATTGTCATGTTTGGGAATGTGATTTGTGTATTTTCCAAGTCAGTTTTATAAAATGAGATTATTTTAGTTCCTGGTAAGAACTGGTAATGAAAGTGTTCAAATGCAGAAATTGCAGAGTTGGCACAAATCCCAGATTCACCCCTAACCAGTTTGTGTAATGCTGGACATCTAATTTAAGCTTGTATTGCCTAGCCTCTCTAAATTGCCAGTCCCTAAACCTTTCAAAATTGTCAGCCCTTCAGAGTGATTTCCTTCTCAGGGTATGATCTTCAAAACAGCCTCACCCATGGTTTAATTGGCTATAGTGTTGCTTCCACTATAATAGTGAGCATTGATATATTGCACACCACAAGCACTTTATTCTTTTGATACCTAATGGCAACACTATTTGAAAACCATGTCCCACTTATAATCTCAGTCTGTCTGCATACTGACACCTTCCTGATAGCTTCTAATATGCATCCACTATAAATGCTATGGTATGTGTAGCTTTCTCCTTCCTACCAATTGGTCTGCTCTATCCATGCTTGAGTAAGTTTGCATTTTGTGAGGCAGCAAATGTGAGATCTCTGTCTATTCGGGTTACATGTACCTATTACATACAGTTCTGCATTAATACTACAGGCTGCATACCTTCCTTGATTCTATTGATAAAAAGTCTCCTGTATCTATGCTAGAACAGAAGTAACCTCTATGTAGACTGATAATGTTGGCCTTTAAATGGTACTTTTTTCAGTCTAAATAGAGCAAGAATGGAGAGGGTAAGGGGACTTAAAGGGAGTAAACATCCTTATTTTTAATGCTGTAGGGCAGCATATCACCCTATGGGTTGTGATTGCGGCGGGGGCTGGGGGCGGGCCAGATTCTTGATCACTTTATTCCTTTGGTTTAATGGAGGGGGGCCCCAAAGATGTCCATGCCCAGGACCCCAAAAGTGCTTAAGATGGCCCTGTCTCAGCTGTGCAACATTTAAACTTCGGCATTGGAAAAGGGAGTTGTTCCGAACCAATCAGATTTCTAAAAGAACTGGATGGCTCAATTCTGTTTACCGGAGTTATCATCATCTTTGCAGTCCTCTGCCTCCTCTCAATACATGGTTTCAGATATAACATGTCAATTCTGGCTTGCTCTTTACTCTGCATGAATGAAATATTTGGATTTGTTTCACAATAAAAACATATCAGTCATAGGGCAGATGGGAGGGGAATTTAATTCCTGAAAAGGGATTAAATGACTTTCTGCAGGGTTACACTGCATCTCCTGAAGATGACCATCCGAAGTCCCATAAGGAGTTTCCCTTCCCAGGTGATCCTCACACTGTCGACCGCCCCCAGGGGGATTCTTGTACTGTGGACTCACCTCCCTGGCCCCCTGGGAAATATCTCCCCCTAGAGGAGAAGGGACGATATCCTCAGATTTGTCACATAGCACAACAATATTCACTATCCTCAAAGGAGGTATGCACCCCCCGCACACCTGCTGTCTCTAGTATATTACCTAGCCTCAGCTTTATAAATAGGGCACATCTCACTTCACTGACACTAGAACTAGGTAAAGTTCTTGCTCCGAGAACAGTTTCCTTTCTAGGTACCCAAGAACTAGATATGTGCCTCCTACCCGAGAGAATCTCTCGCAGTAAGCATCTGTTGTGCATGTCAGTCTTTAAAATGAAGGACAGAGATCCTATGAGGTAGCCAGCTCAGGGTTAGTCCACAAATAATCTATGTTTAACATTGCCACCAGATGTCTAGTATGCTAGAACCAGTCCACAGGACCATTATCTCCCTTAGCTGATGCTTGGTCGCCCAGGCGCAGTGATTGGGCTGCACATGATGCCAGTTCACCATAGGTTAAAATACTGCTTGATCACAGATGCTCTCTCGCCATAACTCCAGTCTGAGTCACCAGAAGTACTTTGAGGAAGCGTTAACATGGATTTCAGAAATGCATTTGCCCTAAGGCAGGCGTGTGTCATCTTTGACTCACCAGATGGTTTGTACTACAACTTTGAAGTAACGGGGTTCGGGAAAAATCACTGTCATGCAAGTGAGTTGTTACTTCAAGATTTATTGGTATCAGGTAAGATAAACCTTAGTCAGAAACCGGCACATCCCAACCGGCCAGTCCTCAACCACCAACTGTCACTCCCAGAACCATCAAATGCCCGTTCACACACGTTCTACCACACACGTTCTACCATCCACGACATCACACCACTATAACCTCACTACACCCACTCCTGCATCTAATTACGACACACCTCCCTCGGTAAATCATTCAAGGAAACTTTAACTCAGAACAACACAACCATGTGTGGCCAGCATGCGAATGCACCAACATAAAGAAGAACATAACCTAGAATACCACCAGGTCCAAAACACCCAACGACAGCTCTCTCCAAAACCCTGGATGGGATAGGAACAAATCGAACAACAACCAAAACCAAAACAACCCCCCTTAAACCCTAACTCACCACCACTCCTGTCACCCCCCCAAAGAACACCAAAGCAACGAGAACCAACAACATGTGGAAGCCGCCGTACACAAATAACCCGAGGCGACACCCAACATCTTGCAACCCAGAAAGAAAGAAACAATCACCACAGTCAATACTAGCATCACACCCTTTACCTGAGAACCATATTAGTAAAACATCTTAACCCCCGAATCCAACACTGCCAGGCCCAAGCGCTAATGATAAGGGACAGAGAGAAAACATAGCAAAAAACATTGTAAGAAACCACAACAGGCAACACAGCTCGGTACCAACCACCACACAACCGATATAACCCGGCACCTACCCCTGACCCTGGAAACCCCAAAACCACGAGAGCGAAAACAGGAACGTGTCGTAATGCATAGCAACCCCAGGCCAATCCGAACCCATCCACAGACCAATTCGAACCCACAACCTGGAAACCGCAACCCACAAGAGCGAACCTGAACGGGCCATAACCCTCTAAACTTCAGCCCCCAAGCAAAAGACAACAGCACCTGAAGATGCACGATAACACCCCAAACAGAAAAGCTGACAGAAACATCCATGCAGGTCCTCCATCCAAACACGGAAATACTAAACATCGGCCCCTGAGCCAAAGACAACCACGCCTGAAAATGCATGATAACACCCCAAACAGAAAGGGCTAAAAGAAACATCCATGCAATTCCTCCATCCAAACACGAAATACTAAAACTCAACACTCCAAGCCAAAGACAACCGCGCCTGAAAATGCACAATAACACCACAAACAGAAAGGGGCTAACAGAAACATCCATGCAGGTCCTCCCTACAAACACAGAAAAACGTTTTTTCTCGAACACCCGCCCCCCCAACCACAAATTCAACATAACCTGCAAAGAAAGAAACACATATTGTACAAAATGCTGAAACGCAATAATTGCCTCGCCCCCACCCGCAAGTCCACAAAACCTGCAAAAGAAGAAACATTTGTTGTACATGATGCGGAACAATAAGAATTGCCCCGCCCCCACCGGCAAGTCCACCATAATCTGCAAAGGAAGAAACAACTGTTGTACATGACGCGTAACAATAATAATTGCCCTGCCCCACCCGCAAGTCAACCATAACCTGTAGGAGAAAAGAAACAACAACAACGCAAGGTTATTGTCACCCTGTTAAATTACGCAATCCATGCTACACGGACAGACACTTGGCCACAACATAAACACTCACCCAATCAGACACGCCATACAGGCCCAACAAGAACACCTGAGGCCACCAACACCAAGCCAAACACGCATTCTGGCCTCATGCACAACATAATGCAGACCTACAGTTCCACCAAAGTAAGCTCCTCCGTGCCCACCACAGAATCCACCAGGTCAGGGTCAAACTCCTTTAGCCGTTGCAAGATATCCAAACACCCATCACAACAGCCCCTAGGACTGCCGTCCGCATCATCACAGAAAGCACAGACAGACAAACAGGCCCACTTGCACCTGTGTAGTGACGGCCGTGAAGTTTCACCATGTAGCTCCTGAAGACCCCTCTTCAATGTCCTGCGCCTGCCCTCCTCCACAGCAGATGCGCCCTCAGCCCCTCCCAATGTCACCTCACTGCCGACCGTTGACACAACTTGCTGACCCTCGGACACCGCTCGATAGACAGAACATGAGACGGGACCTGAAGAGAAATCCCCGTCCCACAGACACGTCCCAACCAGTCCTGTGGAAGTGCAACCTTGGAACATGCAAGCAGACCCTCCTGGACTCCAGGCGCCATCGCGCAACCAAAGCTGCGCTATGAACAGGAACACTGTCCCAAAGTCCCTTGAACACTCCTCGGAACAACGGCCGCCGTTGTAGCCCTGGATTCAACAACATCCTGGCACCCCTCCATGTCGCTTATCCTCTCGATGTGCGCCGCACCTGGAACACACCTGCACTGCCTTCTCGACCACTTGCAGTGCACACGTCGGAACAGCTGCCTCCACACGCAGCCGGCCTCCTCCACCAGTTGCCGCCAATGAACCAACGCTCGATATGCGGACCGTCACCGTCGGTCCACCAAGACACCGATCTTGACTGCAATACCTTATGCCAAAAGTAGCTGCCAAATCCAGTGCCGGCCTCCACCTCCCCTAGCCGTGGTAGCCTGTGCCAATGCAGCTACTCTGATAGCTGCCAACCGCCTCCACCGCAGTGACAGTCCCGGCACAGCTTCCCCTCCTGCGCTGCCCCCCTGGAATCCTCACTGCCAGGGCCCGGCTGCAGCCCACCACAGTCCAGGCACAGCCTCCACTCTAGCGGTGCCCACCGGAATCCTCTCCGCACGGGCCCGGCTGCAGCACACACCAGGAGTCATCAAACATCGGTGCCGTCTGGCCCACTGACTTCCTTATGTCCGAACCATAACCCTGGTCCAGACACACTGGCACAACCGTTGGCACATGGAACAAAACGGAGGGCGGTCATCTGACTACCTCTGTCCCCTCCACTACAGGACCATCCCCGCTGCCAAATGAAGTAACGGGGTTCCGGAAAAATCACTGTCATGCGAGTGAGTTGTTACTTCAAGATTTATTGGTATCAGGTAAGATAAACCTTAGTCAGAAACCGGCACATCCCAACCGGCCAGTCCTTAACCACCAACTGTCACTCCCAGAACCATCGAACGCCCGTTCACACACGTTCTACCACACACGTTCTACCACCTACGACATCACACCACTAGGACCTCACTACACCCACACCTGCATCTAATTACGACAAACTTCCATGGTGAGGGATCATGGGGGGCATAGTCCAATACATAAAAGCCATACATTGTAGGCCCCTGCATGATGGTAGAGGCTTCTAATTTGCAGATACCCCCGATTTCCACCCAGTAAAGGACAATGACTAATGCTTTTGTCTGGTAGGGTCCTAGGGTATTAACACATGTTGAGGCTCCCGGACAATGAAAATGATGAATAGCCCATTGGGCCAACAAGGCAATTTCCTTATTCTGCGTCGTCCACTCAAATATTTTCGAGACACAGCAACCCAGATAGTCAAATCTTGAGCCTCTTTCAGGACCTATTGTCCAATTAAATCGCATCCTTGATGCCCTGTGACGTGTTTACCCTTTGTTGTTGTCAGAGGCCTCTGGCTGTTTGCGCAGCATTGCTGCTATCAGCTTTCTGGGAAGCCGCGCATGAGCAAATCGCCAGGCATGGCTCACCCAGCAATGCCTATGGCGGTAAACAACATTGAAGAGAATTTTGTTTAAAATAAGAAAAATCTAAATAACCAGAAAACAAATCTTCATTTTTTGATCTGATTAAAGCCAATGAGTAATTTCAATGAATCAGTTTGAAATAATCCAAGAGTCCCCTGTTTCAAGCAGATCCCAGCACAAGTGCCCATTCTACTGGGATAGTGAAGGGCGATGTGTCACACTGCTCCTCCAATGCCAGGTTCTCTCTCTCTGCCTCTCTCTCTCGCACAGATACCTCTCTCTCACACTCTCTCTCTCTCTCTCTCTGTCTCTCTCTCACACACCTCTCACTCTCTCTCTCTCTCTCTCTCTTTCTCTCTCTCTCACACACACTCTCTCTCTCTCTCTCTCTCTCTCTCTCTTTCTCTCTCTCTCTCACACACTCTCTCTCTCTCTTTCTCTCTCACTCTTTCTCTCTCACTCTTTCTCTCTCTGTCTCTCTCTCTCTGTTGTCTTTTGCTATGTTGACTGTTGGTGGGGGGAGATGGCTGGGGGAGTGTTGACATATCATAACCGTAATATATTATTTTATCCAAGCTTGCTACTAAACTTTTCCCTGTTTTAGCAGTGTACACGTGTTTTTAGAGTCATTGGTATTCACTTTCTAGCCCTAAGAAGGGTGGCAGTGCGAGTTAGTCTGGCAGGATTTAGCGCGGCAACGTGCAGGCTACTCACAGGTTTCAGCAGCAAACTTAGCATACTTGGCTATCCAGCCAGCATGTCTATCAGCTAAGTCTACTCTTCTCACTGGAGGTTCTTCTGGAACAGACAGACTTTCTCAGGTAGCCGGTAATATTACCCCCACACAAATGGTCGCCATACATATAGTCGCCGGGAAAAGGCTGTGGCAACATTATGTATGGTGGCCTTTTTTAAGGGGATCGGGGCTGTCCCTCACTCGCTAAGGGGGGAAAAAAATTATAATAATTTACAAACTGGGCTCGCAGGGGTGTCCCCCACAGGTTCACAGTGATAATGTTGCCGTAAACCACTGCCTTTTTGCAGGGACTTTTTTTGCCACACTGCCTTTTTGCGGGACATTATCACATGGAACCCTTTTCTCAGGGCGCGGCTTCGGCTTAATGCGGTGTATGCCAAAGAGCCATCGGATTTCACGCTCCAGTGCATGCGATAGAGGTGGCGCTTCAGCCACCTTGGAGAGCTCAGCAATCACACTTGCAGCTCCTCACTAAGACGCCAACACTACTCTGGTGAAGAGGGGTGAGAAGCCTATGCCAGACCAGCGCTGTACATGTCTGCCCGTCTTCCACCTCCCCACAAACACCACATTACTCAGTCAAAGCGTTGTGACATGTAACACAATTGGGCACATGATATGATATAATATGATAGGTTATTTATAATGCGCTTAGTACCCAGAGGTTTCTAAGCGCGGACCCGGGGATCGAACCTGTGGTGGTTCCTGTCGTCTTGCTTCCAAGGCGAGCACGTTGCCCCCGGGCTATCCTCCCGAGACCTAGTTGTGATGTGATGACTAGTTCATCTGGGCAAAAGATAATCCCATATCACTTCACAGAATATTCCCTTCTTCACCAGGAACATACTCCACCTTCATTTTGGAAACAATGCTCTTGAATATTGAGTAGGATTCCCAAACCATGTTGATTGGCATGTATTGTATGCTCCAAGATTCACAGCCGCTAGGCGGCAAATACCAATACAACATAAGAGCCGCCTTAAATCGTCCTTTCAAATCCATTACCCACCACCTCCATCCAGTGGGTAAGTCACAGCACAAGTGTGGGTTTCTCTTGCTTTAAGGCAGCTCTTTCCAAAGATGTTTGTGCCATGCCCCACTTGAATAGAAATAATGTTGGTGGGGCCCCCACAAGTGCTAGAACTGTTTATCTTCCCTCTTCATCCTAAATTACCCTCATGCCCGTCTGGACATCCTCTGGGCACCGTTTGAGGGCCACTGCTCCAAGGGGACGTGGGAGACCTTAAGGAATGACTGGTAGCGGGTTGATGCAGTCTATGTTGTAGGGCTCTACCTAGAACATTATCCGAGCGCCTCGAAAAGTGCTCCTGGCACCCGACCTGGAAGGATTTCATATTATTGCATTGGTATATTGCTTTCCCCGTAGGAATCTGTGAATCTCTGTGGAATAATAAGGGTCTAGAGGAGGCAATATCACACAAGGCATCTGGGTGTCCATGATGTCAAGTGGAAGGCAAACAAAGAGGGGATGCAGGAGGATGCGTGGATACATGCGAGTGCGAGGACTGGGCGATAGATGAGGGCGAGACAGAATGTGTGAATGGATGAGGGTGACTATGAATGTTTGAATGGATGAATTAATGAAACGATGATGCTGGGGGATGAATGTAAGTATATGAAGGTGGATGAATAAAAGAAAGCCTACGGGCATATGATGGTGTGGGGGGATGGAGGGGTGGGTGGATGCATGAATGAAAAGGCATGCAAGGATGCAAAGGATGAATGAATGAGAATATGAGCTTGGGGATTGACTAAGTGTGAAGGGGATGGATTTCACGTATTTATCTATTTATTTATCTGTGATTTGTTTGGTGCCGACTGCGGACACACCTGCTTTGTAGCACCTCCAGAGTAAGGGAAGGGCTAAGGACGAAGAGTCCGTCGCAGCCCTTGAAAGTATTTGGATCCAAAGGTGCAGAGGGGGGCTTGGGGGGAGACGAAGTGCCGATTGTTGAATAAGTGCACTCCCAATCACCATTGACAAGGCGAGTGTAGCATGCATAAAGGCGGAGGACTTTACAAAAAACGCTTTATTATTTTCAGGAGTCATTCATAAATAAATGAAAGAAATAACATCTTATTCCGCTGCTTTGATCTTGGCCTCCAAAGCTGAATCAACCCATGAGCCAAACTTTACGCTTAAAAATCCCCCCCCCACTCCTGCATTATATATGTAAACAGAACCACACCTAACAGCCCCAACAAGGTGACAATATAATGAGTCCTTTCACAGCTCCCCATCGGCCAACATGTACTACCTGAGCTTCCTTAACCCCTCCCATCCCGATGCCCATCCAGCATCCTTCTACCACCTACCAACTCCAAAACTCCACGGACCCACTCATAGTATAGAAACGTTGCTCAGCAGCCGATGCTTAAAACACGTGTCTTATTGGTACGGGAGAGTGTGGAGTACTTGGGGGTACACCAGACACCGGACTATGGAGATCTGTATAAGCTAAAATTCTGCCCTTAGTTTGCAATAAGTGGATAAGCGCAAACGTTTGCATTGTATGCGGACAATGTTTTGTTGTTCTTACATAATATGAGCCAGTCACTTCCCAGGGTCTTGGATATCTTACGGGGTTTTCAGGAGGTCTACGGATTCAGGATAAACTATGTTAAGTCAAAAGCTCTTAATGTTTTCTTCTGCCGTTACCTTGGGAAAATTAGCCCTCCGAAGGAAGTCTAGTTGATGCGCCTCTTCAATCTTCTCGCCCTCTACCGACTTCCTACTGTAGACTTCCATTTTCTGCTATTTTTCCTTTTCTGACCTTAACATCCAGTCCCCTTCCACCCCTCAATTCTGAAATAAAATTCCCCTGACTAAGTTTGAGCAGTTTGGCAGCCAAGAATCTGTTTCCATTTTTACCTTTCACATAAAAAGATTGTCTGGCTTGCATTATCAATTTTGGCTGAGCGGTCCGCCATAAGTGCCTCCAAAAGGCTACACACCATAGTCACTTCTCTCAATGGCTGCATTAAGCTTTTGCTCGTATACACGCTCTCGCTCTCTGCCGTTGCCTATTCTAGGTCAAGCCTAATGGAGTCCCGGGCCCTTAAGAATGCTGTTGTCCGACTGAGAAATTCCCCCAGGAAAACTGCTTTGCCAGCGTCTCATATGATCCACAAATCTATGGTCCCATCTTCATGTTCCACAAATTACCTTCTTATAACCCCTCCATATGTGCCCTAATTGCTAGGTCCCGGAGAACCAATTAATTCAAACCCCATTGTACCCGCTTTCTCACCAACGCCCCTTCCACCGGAATTGGAAGTGCAACCAGTGCATGATCAGAGAAGTAACAGAGCCCGATCCCCACCTCTAAGATATGGAACCAAAGTCGCTAATACCAAGATCATGTCGATTCGGGACTAACCTCTATGTACAGCAGAAAAGTGAGTGTATTCTCTCTCCTCCTGTTCGAAAAACCTCCATGTCGCCATCAGCCCCAATTCCCCCAATAACTGCTGCAGTTCTTGACAATTCCTGGAGTCGTTCCCTCTGGGTGGAAGCATTTTATCAACTGCCAGGTCTTTCACGCAGTTAAAATCTCCACCAATAACGACCTTCCCTCACAAAGCATGCTCATTGTAGACAAGAGAGCCCTGTTGCTCTTTGGGGGTCGTAAGAGGCCACCGGAGTGTACATCTACTCGCTGAGGAAAAGCACTGTTCTGCATCCCGCGCTCATCCACAGGTAGCAGATGCGTTTCTTGCAGGAATACCACTGAGGCCTTCCGCTCACCTAACCTGTGAACAATGCAGCCCCTATTCTAGGGGAGTTGATACCCCATCACGTTCAGGAAAATAAAGCCTGGTTCACTGCCATCATCCATCACTTCCTGGGACCCTGGGCAGAACAGACTCTTGTGAGCTGTGAATCTCTGTCCCCTATCTTTCTCCTCCATGTGTCACCAACCTCCCTTAACAAATCCTCCACCCACCCTCTTACCTTCCCCAAGGTTTAAGAGCTGCAATCTCCACCACCTGTCTACCCTCCCAACCAAACACCCCCGTCATGAGAAAACTACAACCCACAACCCTCCCCATTAAACTAAACCAAATCAACTCCCATCATCTGCCTTCCACTCCCCCGTCAATGGTTATAAACATGCGACCAGAGGGTCAAGTTTGGGATCCCATCCCGGTGTGCCTCCATCCTCACAACACAACTGCATCCTAATCTTGTTCCCACCACCCACGACACCCTGTTCCTTCACCTCTTTCCCCATAATTCACCCCCTTCATACAACGTACGCCATGCTTCGAAGAACCATCCCCCTCAAACCTGTCGACCCATTGCCTTACCTCCCCAACAAGATCCACAACCCCACAGTAACCAAGCTCAGCATCCGACCAGTCAAGTGATCTTTGGAACCCGCTCCCCTCTTCCTCTTCCCCTTGGGTACGGTCGACCCCGCCACCAGCTCCCCTTGCAAGGGCCTCGCTTCGACCTCCCCCAATTTCAGCAGTTCTGCAACCTCTGCTTCCTTTGTTATGCTGTATTTCTTCTCTTGAAATTCAAACAATAATTTGCATGGGAAGGCCAACCTGTATCCCACATCTTTCTCCCGGGGTCAGCTTGTGACCACTCGCAGGTTCTCCCTCTTCAGCAGTGTTGCCTGTGCCAGGTCCCGAAACAACTCAACTGAGGCATCCATGCATTGAATGTCTCCCTGTGTTCTCGCCGCCTTCATGGTCTTTTCTTTGAGTTGGTAAAGGTGCACTCTTGTGAACACCTCAGAAAGTAGTTTTTAGCTTGCTGAGATGCCGAGCACATGCGATGTGTATGATCCAAGACTATTACCTCCTCATCAGATCTCCCTAACACATGGCGAAACAATGCTGCTTTTGCCATCTGCCATGTGTCTTGCGATCCCCCGCAGATGAATATTGTTACATCTCGACCTATTCTCCACGTCCTCGTGTTTGGTCATAACAGACTCCAGCTGTTCCATGCTTGCTACCCTTTCAGACAATTCCTCCTGTTCATGTCCTTGCTCACAGACAGTCGACTCCACCTCCTCCAAGTGTTTCTCTGCTACTGTAACATACTTATCAACGTCTGCAATGGAAGTCATTCGGGTTACTGCATTGTCCTTAATCTCCTTTTTAATTTCTAGCAAAGGTAGCTGAAAGTCCAAACTCCTTTTAGGAGCGTCCTCCTCCTGTGATTGCTGACCAGAGGGGTTGTATCTGAGCTTGCACTTCATTGCGCCTCTCTGCTTCCTGGACTTGCATCATCGCCTTCATGTTGCCGGAAAGCAAGCCTTTTTGATTTGCCGGGATTTAAAACATGGCTGCCGCTGCCCCATCCTCTATTTACGGCACACCCACCATGCAGTCACACCGCCAGGTGAAATCATACTTGTGCCCCCTCCCTGCCTATTCCAAGCTGCACGGGTGCACAGCTCGTGGGCCATGATCCACCAAGGTTGTTGGGTCCACCCCGTTGGTCTGGCCAGACATGCCCTGCCCTCTGTACACTAGGCTGCCTCCCTGGGGTTATGATCGCCACAAATCCCTTCCTCCAGGGCTCCACTTGCACTTGTCGGACAGCCCCTCATTGGGGCTTGACCTGCTGCTCTCACCTCCCCGGGAGGCGACCAACGCCCAGGGCTGAACTCCAACTCCTCCTCCACCCACTGGTGGTCTCCCAGAAGAACTCCTCACCTGGTCCCTGGGCCGTGGGAGCACTGCCCGGGAGAGGCTGGTGCCACGCAGCTCCTCTGTTGTTGCTCCCGTCTCCCAGAGCATTGAAAATCTTGCCTTGGCTATAACCGCTGCAGCCAACCGCCTGCCCCGCTTAGCTTGGGCTATCAGTCCTCCACCTCACCACTGCCGACAGCCACCTTGCATGCGTCTCCTGTGGGCACCGTTGTCAGTCTCCACCACTCTGTGGTTTCAAAGAGGGCCCTCCCGTTGCATAGTTGTTATACACAGTAGGTCTGCTCATTATACACAGTAGGTCTGCTCATTGTGCTGGATCCACTGCCTCACTCCACACGGCGACACTGAGTCTTTCGGCAGCATCACTTCAGAGTGTCTGGCCGCTGGTTGCCATTTTGAACATGCTAGGTTGGGGCACGGATTCGCTCCAGGTCACCCTCATGGGTGGGGAGGGTGCGATTAGTCAATCCCTTCGTCACTGTGCTCCTGGGGGGTGCATATGACGGATGGTGGGTAAAACTGCTGCCAATTGCTCCATATTAGAGTGTGCCGTGGGGGCAAACACCAGGGCCAGGTCTGGAGTTCACAGAGGAAGTGTCTCCATGCTTTCCTGCTCAGCCACGGGCCCCTTGTGAAAGTGAAGACTGAGGTCTGAGGTCTACTGACAGGTTGTGCCGAAGAGTGGAGCGATGAGGCCCTGAGCTTTCATGCAGAGTGTCAGCCTGGCTGCCTTATTCTAGATAGTCTGGAGATTTCTGCATTTGGTGTTTGGTGAGCCCTAGAAAGAGGCTGGCACAAGTCTGTCCTAAATATCACAATGATTGCTGCCTCCTGCACTCTTTGTGAGCGGTTCAAGATTGGTGAAAGTTTTATGGAATTGGGATCTCCCGTTGATAGCTTGGACTCGAAAGGAGTTGGACAAAATGCTGTCAGAGATCATCCCAAGCTTTTTTTGTTAGCAGGGAACAACTCTGATGGAGCAACCAATAAAGCAGGCCGGATGAAGGGAAGCTCCACCGGGTTGGACATGGCAAAGTGCATAATGTTAGTTTTTGAGGTGTAAAGACAGAGGCAATTGTCTATCGTCCAGTCTTGTATCTGGGAAAGGAAAAAGGAGATGTGTAGTGAGTCAGTGGAAGAAAGCCTAAACCTGAAGGTAATCTGTTCATCATACACTTAGGTTTGGAATGCTGCAGATAAAGGGCAGAGGAGGTGAGCCAAAAGAGATAAGGTCAGGCTTTAATATGTGCTGAAAAGCCATGGCGAGGGTGCAGAACCTTGAGCGATGCTCCTGTGTAGGACATATGGAGAGAGGAGAGGAGACGGCTGCAATTGACCTGGAGCTCTCTGTCAAACAGGAAGGAGGCAAGCCATTTAAGTGCATTGCCTGTGATGCTGAAGGACGATTGACAGAGTATCAAAGGCCGCTGACACATCATACAGTAAGAAGATGGATGGGATATTCTTGCCAAGGAACCTCTTCCCTCATGAAAAGCAGCACCCCAGCTTGTTGGGCATGCATGAGATTGTTGGATTCAGTGTAGGCCTCTGATTGGTAGCCACCTTCTCCAAGAGCTTGCCAACGAAAGGGATCTTCAGATTCAGTGAACTTTAGGGTTATCGTTGACTTTCTTGAAGAATGGGGTTGATGCGTGTCTTTTTCAGGAGGGTAGGGAAAATGCCTGATTGCAGTAAGCAGTTGAACAGGTGAGTTAGCAGATGTTCCAGTGAGCCATTATTGCCTTGCCAGGCAGAGGAAGACCTGCTCTGCAGAAGCTTTCATTGTGTCTTCACCATTGACAGTGACATCTGCTTGTGCGAAGGATTCAAGGATGAGAAGGTGGCATCCGCCTTTTTAACCAGTCCAGGTGGTGCATCGGGAATCTTGCTTGATTAGCGATCTTTGTTTGACGAAAAGGAACTCTTTTGTGAAAGAAGATAAGTGAATGGCTTTGAGGGTGAGGGAGTATTGAGGAGAGAACATGGGCAACGAAAGAGTACAGTATGGTGGAAAGCAGATCACATGGGAGTAGGAAAGGAAATCGAGAGAAGGGATTGCATATGCGGGAGAAAGGACCTAGTCCAGAGAATTCACAGGTAATGGAAGAGGCATAGACAGGGCAGGGCCTGAGAGGGCAAGTCCCTCCCAAAATCTGGAAATGCCCACTCAGCAGCACTGTGTGGGCACTTACAGATGTTAATGTCACTACGGTGGGCCCAACTACATTAGTTTCAGGCCCCACTTGTTAGACAATCCTGGCTACGCCTCTGGGTAATGGGGGAAAGAGACGGCACAGGGAGAAAGAGGGAGCGTGGGCAGGCAGAACGAAAGGGGTTAAGGGCAGAGGCGTAGCCAGGATTATCTAACAAGTGGGGCCTGAAGCTAATGTAGATGGGCCCCCGGCAGAGACATTAACATCAGTAGATGTCCACACAACTCTGCTTAGTGGGCATTTACAGATGTTGCGTGGGCCTTGCCTGCTCCAGCCCTCCCCTGTCTACGCTTCTGGTTAAGGGAAAAAGAGGGAGCACATGGGAAGAGCGAGAAAGAGAGTGCACATCAGAGTGACAGACAGAACACGTGAGGCTGATAGAGAGCACCGGAAGAGAAAGAGAGACTGAATGCCCAGGAGAGAGAAAAAGTACGCAGGTGTGAGAGAGAGAGAGAGAGAGAGAGAGGGAGAGAGAGTGAGAACGTGCAACGTGGAGAGAGGATACATAAGGAATGGGGCGAGAGTGCATGCAGGAGAGAGATAGAGAGAGAGAGAGAGGGTGCATAGGGAGGGGAGAGTGAGCGCACATGAGGAGAAAGGAGCTGGGAGCTGAAGTTCCCTGGCAGCACCGGGTGACTTAGGCCAGGTAAACGCTGAGGCGCAGACACTAGAGGGCAGAACGCTTAAAGCAGGCATGGAAGAAAGAGTACGCGTAGAGAGAGGTGCTCACTCAGGGCCGTCACAAGGAGGGTATAGGGGGGCAGACTGCTCCGGGTCGCGCACTTGTGGGGGGCCTCGCGGCCCCCTCTCCTAAGTAGAAGGCAGCACAGTCTCCCGTCACGTGTCCTTTATTCACACGGGGAACTGTGCTGTCTGCTCTCTGCCCCTGAAATGATTTTTCTGTTTGTTGCAAAGCCGTTTGGCTCCGCAACAAACAGCAAAATATTAGGAGACAGCAGGGCTCAGAAATGAGCTCTGCTGCCTCCCGTTATTCAGCTGACAACGTAGACATGGTGAATGACAAGAGAGGACTCCTCTCCTGTCAGTCAGTGTGTTCCCGTTGCTCAGCGTGACCACGCTGATTGATGGGAGAGGAGTTCTCTCTTGTCAGGCAGCACGTCTACGCGTCGGCTGCGTGGAGGTAAGGTAAGTGTTTTTTATTTTAAATTAAAAGTGTATATATGTGTATTTAAATTACATTAGTATGTATATGTGTATGTATGAATGCATGCGTGCATGTTGGTGTTTGTTTGTGTCAATGCTGTGTTTGGTTTTATGTATGCATGCATTTATGGAGTTGTGTAACTGGTGGATGAATGCATGGATAAAATTGTTTTATGTGAGTGTGTGTTCAGCCCCACCCCTAAATTTAGCCGCCCTCGGGGGCACTTCATTAAGGGGTGGGTTAATGGCATCAGAGGTGCACCTAGGCTAAAATGTCAGGGGGAGGGGGAACTAACACCTCAAATGTTGTGAGAGGCGCTCACATCAGAGGCTGTGAGGGAAGGGAAACTTCCTTGTGTGGGAGCACCTAACATCTTTCCACATTCGAATGAGACTATTCTGGTGAAGCTTCAATGTTACAAGCAGCTACCTGTTGCTTTCATTTCTGAAACATCACACTTAAGGACTGCTGTGAGAATGAGATGTCTCATGTCACCACTTCCCTTCTAATCACTCCCCTAGCATGCAAGTGCTAACCCCACATCACGATTTCAATTACCTAAAAATGTATGCATGCACTAACTTTGAAATGACTTCTCATGCCCATTCTAATCCCTTTGGCATTTCTCACCCAGTTCCTGCCCTCCCCACCCAAAACACCTCCTCACTGGAACTCTTTGAGCTAGCTTTAAACATGCCTTGCCATCAAACTTTGCCCTCAATGTGCCAGCAAGTGTTTCCTCAAGGGAGTCTTCTGAGAGTTCATGACTTCATTGAGTTGTAAACACAGAACTGGTGTAATAAAAGTGTCTGAATCAGGTCTGCCTTTGGCCACTCGATTTAAAAACACCCTGTCTGTCTTTCGCTGAGGTTCTGTTAAAAACAAGAATTGGCAAAGCCAACAATTTTGGCTTGTGTATAAGTATTAGGCATTTGCCAGGCACTGCTATTAGCTGCTCAGGTACTCAAACCATTTTGCACCAGAACTATCAATGGCCAGCTAATACTAATACAGAAGTGCCTTTCCCGTGCCTACACAAATGCCCAAACTGTTAGCATTGCCAGTGCTCTTTTTGCTTTACCCTTGATGCACAGGACTAAGCATTGAGGTTAAAGCAAACATACTACTTGGCTAAATTGGCCCACATTGAATGTAGTCCAATCTAGACAGTAATAACACTTATGGTGCACAGTCAGCCTGGATATACTTTCTGTGGCATGGCATTTTTACTGGCTGGGAGTCCGTACATGGTAATAATGGCATATATTGGTGCAGCCTGCATGGACATAATTAGAACAACCAGCATGAATATATTTTTATACTAGCATATGTTGTGTGGAAAGGTGGCATGACATGTATTGGAAAATGTTCCTGTGCACAGTTTGTGATTTGCAACTATTGGGATTTTACATGGGCTTCCATACAAAACCAATTGCAAACTGTATGGATTTCTACCCAATTTTGCAAAGAAAGTGCTGTAAAATGCATAATTTTAACCCGATGTTTCAAACATTTTCTTGGGAGTGAGAACCCCCTCAAGCAACCCTTGTTTGGTTTGGGCTCCCTCACTGTGCTCTGTTGATCCTGCCTAATTGGCACAAACATTTAAGCCTCTTAAGTTCAGAAATGTACCAGCCTCCATTGTACATCATTTGTCACTGTGTGTTTGTATTTGTATTTTATTTATTTGTAGCGCACGCCGGGCCCACAGGCATAAGGGCGCGAAGACTTAACAGGAGGTACATAGTTATGCAAAGACATGAGCAAACGTCACACTAAAAACAATTACAGGTTCACACTCAAAACAATTACAGGTTCATACAATGAATGATGTGTCCGTTAGGCTCAGAATGTTACAGAGTCAAAATGAGCAAGAAAACGTTATCAAGGCAGCAACATAAATTAAGCACGACTTTTATATACATTACAGTAGGTTTAGTAAGACCAAAGAGCCATACAGTTGACAGGTAACTATGGCCGCTTACTAGATTCAAGGACACGGTCAAATATGAGCAATGAGCCAAGATTTCGTTTTCTGTTTAAAGGCATTAAGTGAAGCCTCAGATCTGATGGTAGTGGGGAGAGAGTTCCACAACTTGGAAGCCAAAACAGGGAAGCTCACGCCTCCAGCTTTCTGGAGTTTGAAGCGAGGTATAGATAGACTGTGTGTCTGAGCAATTCTTTGTGTTCGGGTGGAAGTGTGGAAAGAAAGATGGTTAGATAGGTAGGGGGGCCTTATTGGTCAAACATTTGTGGGTAAGGGCAAGAGTTTTCAGAGAAATTCTCTGCTTGACTGAGAGCCAATGAAGACTGGTTCTGAATTCAGAGATGTGTTGGTTTCTAGAAATGTTTAAAGCCGCTCTGATGGCATTATTCTGTGTGATTTGCAATTTATTCAGGTTTGCCTGACTGGTCCCCAAATAGAGGGCACTGCAGTAGTCAATTTTAGACATGATGAGAGTTCTGGCTAAGGTGATGCTATTAGGTGTAGTCAGAAAAGGTCTGCAGGCTGCAATAAGTTTGCAAGTATATGCCGGAGCTGATCTGACTGCGTTAGTTTATCGTGACAGGGACAGCGAGATGTCTAGATAAATACCTAATGTTTTGGTGTCCTTGGATACCTTGACAACGTTGCCATCAATGATGAAAGACTGATAGGAGTGCTCTCATTTATTAAGACGTTGAGTGGAGCCCAGGATAAGGAGCTCCATCTTGTCATCATTAAGGCAAAGTTTGTGTTGGGCATCCAGGCCTGAATGACCAAATACACGTCGTTCAAGGCCTTGGTGTCAACTGTGTAGTCGCTAGTGATGGGGATGAGTATCTGGGTGTCATCAGCATCATTTGTGTAAGAGACACCCAAATAATCAAGCACATCAAAGAGTGGTTTAGTGAACACATTGTATAGTGTAGGTGACACGCAAGAACCTTGTGGGACACCACAATGAATTGGAGCAGGGTCAGCGGCTGCTGAGGGGGAAAAGACCCTCATGGATCTATTGCACAGAAAGGAATTGATCCATGCAGTGGCTGAATCCTAAAAGTGGGCAGCAGAGCGGAGGTGTTGGCATAAGATTTGGTGATTGACCAAATCAAAGGCCACAGAGAGATCAAGAAGTAATAGCAAGGCTATTTTCCCGTTGTCTTTCAAGATTTCAATTTGTGTTTTCAGATCTATCAGAGCCGTTTCAGTCCCATGCCTGGGGCGGAAGCCAGATTGTCTTAAACCTAGGAGATTGTTAGATTCCAAATAGTCCTGAATCTGCAGGTATGCAGCACGGTCTAGTATTTTAAGCATGAAAGGGACGGTGGTGATAGGTCTATAGTTAGTAGGTATGCTTGGGTCTAAGGATGGTTTTTTAAGCAGTGGGATCACCCATGCGTCCTTAAGGTTGTCAGGAACAATGCCTGTTTTAAAGGACGAGTTAATAAAGGCCGTGATGAATGGGGCCAAGTCGTGAGCGGAATCCTTGATAATAGAGGCCGGGCAGGAATTGCCTTGACAATTAGATGGTTTAATTTTTATTGATGATGCCTTCCACCTCGGGGATGGCAAGGGGCGAGAAAGCAAAAGGCTTGAGGTTGGGTGTGGCCAAGGGGTCAGCCATTACGGAGGTAGTGGGACGTTTGTCAGACTTCAAGCAGTTTTGTTTGCCTTTAATTTTGGATTGAAGTGATTAGATTTTATTCAGAATTGCTAACTTGATGTTTGCACACCATTTACTGTCTTTAATACAGGTGTCGGGGGGGTGGCGGGAGATTCAAGTTCCTTTAGGATCTTGAATAGTTCCTTAGTATTGGAGTCTGCTTGCATGATGCGGTTGTTGAAGGACTCCTTGATGTGTGTTTTCTTAATGATATGATATGGCATTTATAACGTGCCTGTACACAAGTGTTTCTAGGCGCGACAAGGCAAGGAGGGGGAAACAAAAGAGTAAGGCAAAACACAGATCTTACTAGGCCTTGTATCTTTCAGATCGCGCAAGAGCAGGGAAGGGGGGAGGGAGAAGTGCAGAGGGTGGGGTAGGATGCAGAAGTGCAGAAACAAAGGAGACGCAAGAGTGCAGCCAACGGGTGGCAAGTGTGGGTACTCAGTGCAGCCAACGGGTGGAGAATAAGTGCAAGAGAGGGACTGTAGGGTTACAGATACAGACCACAAGTGCAGGGGAGCCAAGAGGCAGTGCAGGATTGCAACAGAACAGACAGGGACCTGGGCTCGAATTCAGAGCTTGACCAGGTGACACGTGCATGGATCAGGCAGGTGATCAGCAAGGGAGAGGAAGAGAGAAGGCAGAAGCAAAGAGACAGGTCTTGAGTTGCTTCCGGAACCAGAGATGGTCCTGCTCCAGTTTCAGAGAGGCAGTGAACCTGTTTCCAGAGGGAGTGCCCAGCCGAAGAAAGAGATCTGCCCTCAACTCTTTGCTTGGAAAAGTGACTGACCCTCAGTGAGTTGGAGGTGGCGCAGTGGAGCGCTCATGCCATTCTATATATATATTTATTCATATGATACTTCAGTGAGCGACAGCATAGAGGAGGGGGGTGGAGGCAGGCAGAGAGTGAGAGACAGAGAGAGAGCACACTTTGGGGATAGAGAGAGCACACACAAGAACAGAGAAAAGGCGTGCACAAGGGGAAAGGGTGCAAACACACAGAGGGGTAGAAAAGGCAGCAAAAACAGAGGCGAAAGAGAGCATGGGGACAGAATACACACCCGAAGAGACTGCAGAGAGAGGGTGGAAACACATGTGGTACAGACACAGAAGTTGGCCTGTACTTATACGTTTGAAAGCCCTCATTTAAAAATGTGTGTACCTTCCCAGCCATTAAGTTCTTTCCTTTCTTGTGTTCACTGGGTGCATATCCTTCTTTTAAAACAAGTTGTAATGGAATCGTTATCTGGCAGATGAAGCAGCAGAGAAAGAGCACGTTGGAGCCATTGACGTGGCTGCTCCGATTTACAGTACCGCGTACGCTGCAAGATGGCTATCTTTCATACTCTGCACGAAAGCCTTTCTGTGTTTCCGTTTTACAGTCTTGTGGAGAACCGTTTGGGCAGCTTGGCTCTGCAGTTTACTGCTGTTCCAATTCTGCTGCGCCATGCTGGAGCGGGGGCGGGGGTCTCAGGAGAGATTAACACTGAGTTCTGGGCAATGCTGCATGGGCATCCCACAAGCGAGGCAGGGTAACTGCTGTTACCATCGGCAGCTGGGAGAGGGGCAGCCCCAACCTCCCCGTGACTGCTCCTCTCCCCCCAGCTACAGAGACACGCAGTCTCGGCAGCACAAAGCCACGGAAGGGTAAGTTGCGAACAGTCATCTCACCATTCCTCCAAACAGCAAGGTGCTAAGCGCCATATGGAAAACAACCGTCAGGCAGGGCCCAGGTTCAAAAGATCTGCCCCCACCAGGGGGCCAGACAGTCGGCTATCTGGCCGGGGGCTGCGACAACAGCAGCCCCCACCACATACACAACAAAGACCCAGGGCCTCCCTGGGTCCTATAAATATGAGCAGCATGCTCAGAGTAAACACAATCTGTTTGTGGACCCTGAACGGGGACCCAAGAAAACAGGAGGTTCACTGTTTACTCAGTGTCTTACAAATCTTCTTTAGCATTTCTTGAAGTTCGCTGTACATCGCAGCATCTTTTTTCTTTCCTGAACATTGTACTGTTCAAAGCAATTGCATTGCAGCCTTAACGAAGGAAGAAGAAGCAACCGAACAGCCAGCGCGGACGGCGTCAATCTCAACATCTCGGCATAGAGGAAAAAGCGAGCGGCGAGCGTGTCCAAAACAAAACAAACAAATACGCGTGCTGCGGAATCATCCCAAGCCAGTGCGAACGTAGGAGAGAGAGGCACCCGAGCAGCCCAGCGCAGACAGGGGCCGATTCAACAACTTACAGGTGAGCCACCGCGCTGGGGCTACGAGGGAGGAAAAATAGACATTTGTGTCCGGAAGAGATACAATTTGTTACAGTGGACCGGAGCCCCCGTGTTATAAGGCAAGCAGGGCAAGATAACACAAGCCAGTTTTAAACTTGGGCAGAGTCACAGCCAGCTTGGTAGCACGGCGAGACGGGAACTCGTTTTTTCTTGACATCCACGCAGAGCTTGCGAACACAATTTCAAGCTCGGCGGGCCCAAATACTGCAGATTTAAAATAATTTCTACAATATTGCACGGGCGCCCTCACAGCGAAACCAATTAGTTAAATACCAGTGAAACAAGCCTGGGGGCTGCCCATTTTTAAAATAAACACCGCACAAAGTGGACACTAGGAGACAATTTTTCTTTGAACCCTGTCAAGAAGGCACCAGCCAACAGTTCAGGTACCCAGCACGGGCAACAAATAGAACAGGCTCAAAGAGCTCGCCGATAGCAACATCTTATCTCCTTGATAAAACTTTTTCCTTTTCCTATAACAGGCATAGAAGACCATGGGGCCCAAACGGAAAACACGGGCACCCTCAACACCGGTGCAGAAGCCCAAATCACCACAATTGTTAGCAGCCATAGAAGCGGCAGAGCACTACGGATGGGCATGGGTTAGTAAAAACATGTACGGCCTACCCAGGGAAGGAATTGCCAGCCCACCCAGCCAAGAGGAGGTTTCTGCTCCGTTAAAAAGGAGAAAAGTATCCGAAGGCGCCCAAAAAGGTACCAAAAAATTGTCAAAACTATGTGAGAATGTAGCGGAATTACAGCAACTAATGGTAGAAATAAGGGGGAAACAGACACCGCACACAAGGGAACCTGGGGTCTCAAACCCTACCATTGCAGTAGAACCTACAATAACGGTTGTCGACCCACTCGTAACACTACCTACAGCAACCCCGCCACAACACGTACAGCAGTTGCCAGTAGCACCCACAGCTATAAATACAACAGCCTCCACAACTCCAGCAACAGATTCAGCAGGTGCTCTAAAAGCATGGGCAACCCCCAGCGCAGACAATACGGGCGTGAGAGGGACACCGGGCAGCAATACAACTGACATTGTAACAATCTGTAATGCACAGTTAAACCAAAAAATGAAATCTTTCCAAACAGAGATATTAAATAGATACAAAAGATGCCTGGCATGGAACATTGATACCACAATCAAAGAAGCCATATGGGCCAAGGAATTTATAGAAATCTTTTCCCTAATAGAAGCCCAACGCAAAGGGAAAGACGCTTTCAGAGGCCCCAAAAAGATAGAAGAAAAAGCTATTGCCAGAAACGCCCAGGTCGAACAAAACTGGGACAACTGGTTACAGGTCTTTGCCATCAAAATTCCCCATGGATGGTAGGAAGATCTCGGCATACGTTGATAAAATAAGGGAAGTAAAAGTAACACAGAGGGGGAAGACATGGCTAGCATACGACATCAGATTTAGGAGGAGCATGTCAGAAAGGCCGGCCATTGATTGGGATGAAGTCCAGAACAATGTATACACCCTCAACGCCGAACCTCCCCAGGAAGAAGATACCACGCATTATTCTTCCAAAAATAGCAAAAATTTGCAAGGAAGCAAATTCCATGACAATGATAAATCCAAAAAAGGGGAGCAGCCCTTTCGGAGGAACCAGCCTTGGGTGGCTAAAAATAATGCCCACAGACAGAACAAACAGCAGGCTGCCAAATCCACATCCCATGCAGAAATTTTGGTAAAAAACAGTGTACATGGGGCAAAGAATGCTGGTACAAACACGCCTGCACAAAGTGCAACGGCGACCATGCAGCAAGCAACTGCACCAGACTACCAGCCAAGAAAGAATGATATCCCAGTTTTAGAACCAGGACGAACAACCATCAACCCGGGCAACTTTAGGGACGCCCTAAACAACTACCCAGACAAGGAAACCAGCAGGATACTATGGCAGGGTGTCACCAAAGGGTTTTCCATCCCATTTAAGGGCACTGGGTCACATACTATCCCGATGAACCTAAAGTCAGCCAGGGACAACCCCCAGATAGTAGAAACCAAAATCAAGAAAGAACTGCAACTAGGCAGGGTAGCAGGTCCCTGGGACGCCATGCCTTTAAAGAACTATTTAATATCTCCACTAGGCCTGGTCCCCAAAAAAGTGCCCAGGAGAATGTGGCTAATCCATCACCTCTCATACCCTAAAGGCCAGTCTTTAAACGACGGCATCCCACACACAAAATCCGCCGTATCTTACACGCATTTCCAAGAGGCGGTAAGGCTCATACAAGAGTGCGGCAGAAACGCCCTGATGGCCAAGCTGGACATCGAATCTGCTTTCAGACTTTTGCCAGTCCACCCAGAGTCACAGCAGTGGCTAGGTTTCACTTTTAACAACAAATTCTATGTAGATAGATGCCTCCTGATGGGGTACGCAGTATCCTGTGCACTATTTGAGCAATTCAGTTCCTTTTTCCAATGGGCTTTCCTAAAGCAGAGACCAGGGGCAAAAATAGTGCATTACCTAGACGATTTCATGGTCATCGGGCCACCAAACTCCGGAGAATGCAGCAGGGCTTCAGCAAAACTTGAGCACATGGCCGCACAGTGGGGAATTCCCCTAGCGAGGGAAAATACCACCAAACCAGACACAAACATAATTTTCCTGGGCATCGAAATAGACACAGCAAAGGGGCTCTGCAGAATCCCCAAAATAAAAATATCAGAACTCCTGTCTAAAATTCAAAACCTGATAACGAAAGAAAAGGGAACAGTAAAGGAAATACAATCCTTAGCAGGGAGCCTCAATTTCGCATCCAGAATAATACCTCAAGGGAGGATATTTTCCAGAAGCCTAGAGTTCAAAATAAAATCACTCACCAAACCACACTTGCATATCCGGCTAGGCAGAGAGGTGACACAAGACCTGGAAACATGGGGAAAATTCTTCAGAGATTTCAACGGGTCTTTACTTTGGCGAACGCCTTTAAATACCCGGTCAAACAGGGTCCTATACACCGACGCAGCTGGAAGCAAGGGGGTTGGAGCCATACTAGACTCCAAATGGGTGGCAGGACACTGGCCCAATTCATGGCAAGCAGCAGGGTGGACAAAAAATATCCCCCTTCTAGAAATATTTCCCATCTGGCTAACATTACAAATCTGGGGCAGGCGACTAGCGAATACGGAACTTTTGATCTGGTGCGATAACATGGCTGTAGTGGGCTCCATAAACAGAAGGTCTACGAAATGCCCTTTAGTACTGAAAGTATTACGAGCCATTACAACAGTCACATTACAATTAAACGTTGTACTCAGAGCGAAGCACATTTCAGGGGCAGATAATAACATTGCTGATGCCTTATCTCGCTTCCAGTGGACAAGATTCCGAGAGCTAGCGCTGCACGCCCAAGAACAGATGACGCCAATACCAGCAGAATGCTGGGCAATAATGGCAAGACAAGAATAACGGCATCAACGCCAACGCCAGAGAACACAGGCCGGGATGCCCAACGAAAACCAGGCACCTCTAAAACGGGTGCCAACAACACATTGGCCTCAACGCCAGCACCAGAGAGTGCAGGCTGGGATGACCAATACAAAGTAGGCACCTCTAAAACGGGTGCCAACAACACATTGGCATCAACGCCAGCACCAGAGAGTGCAGGCCGGGATGACCAATACAAAGCAGGCACCTCTAAAACGGGTGCCAACAACCTCACAGGTTTCCTAACGGAGATGGCAGAGAGGGCAGTGGCAAGCACTACTGCAACACAGTACAGTAAGTGTTTGCAAACAGTATTTAAGGCCACAGGTGTAAACCACATAGAATTAATAACGATTAAAGATATAGAAGTATTTTTAAAATGGGCTCGGCAACAAGGTTTCAGAAGGGATTGGGCTAAAAGACACCTGGTGGCAATTTCATATTTTACGAAAATACGGGGCGATTCAGACCCCACCCAGAACGCCCTCATCTCTTATGCAATGAAGGGATGGGGCAGAATAGAGGGTGCCCAAGTGGACACCCGCCGAACCCTTGATTTCAGCAAAATGGTGCAGATAGCAAGCCAGTTGGAAGCCATATGTTGGCACCCATACAAGATAATGTTATTTAAAACAGCCTTTTTCCTAGCCTACTTTGGGGCTTTCTGGGTAGGAGAACTCATCGCTTCCAGCACCAAGGCCACAAACGGCCTGGGTGTCATGGAAATCAGGGTGAGACAGGAGAGTGTTAACATAGAAATGTAACAGTCGAAAACGGGTGCGAAAAGAACCATCAACATTTGTTGCAGCGATGAAGCAACAAACTGTCCGGTTTGCATCACCAACCTCTATTACGCACAATGAGCCAAAGTGGGGGGGAGTTTTTTAATCCACAAGGATACATCGGCCCTAAGCCGCTACCAATTTAAAGGAGTGCTGATAAAAGCAATCAGCAAAGCAGGGTGGGATCCCAAACAGTTCGGCACTCATTCCTTCAGGATAGGTGCCGCCACTGCAGCATGGCAGGGAGGTTTAGCAACGCAACAGCTAAAAAACATAGGGGGATGGAAGTCAGACTGTTATAAAAGATATATCAGACCACAACTGATATAGCCATCCTCCCTAAAAATGTTCTTTCTTTTCCCTCCCTCCCACCACCACAGAAACAACAGGCGAATCGAGGACCACACTCCGATCAGCATGGATAGTTGGCCACTCATTCGTTTTCAGGACAGGCAGATGGGCAGAAGATACTAAAGAAGGGCCACCTTTCAGAAACACCATTACTTCATGGGGGGGGATACAGAGGGCTATGTTGGGCCAATGTCCACGAACCGCTAGCAGAATTGGTGGCATACAGGGACCCCCCAGAATTCCTGATCATTCATCTAGGGGGCAACGACCTAGTCAACACGGCTAGACGCATCCTATGCGAAGAAATCTGCTCCTCCCTAGCAGGCATTTCGCACAACTGGAGGGGTACTGAAATATACTTCTAAGCCATCTTACCAAGAAAGAAATGGCTAGGGGCCAACTGCTACAAATCTATAGACATATCCAGAAGAAAATTGAACAGGACGATAGAGAGATTCTGTATGACAAGAGGACTGGGTTTCATAAAACACCCAGCCATTACACTAGGCAACCCAGACCTCTTTCTCCACGACGGCACCCATTTGTCTAACCAGGGCATGGAGCATTTCTTTCGGGAAATCAATGCAACACTTGCTCACGGGGGCTGTATCTAGGGCATACTCTTGGGGGAACACCGTCAGCCGGCAACCTGCCCGTGTGTGGCAGCACGGGTCAGAGGGGGTAACCTCACGACCCGGTGCCCAAAAGTATGATACCATCATGATATGTGATATTGTTATTGCCATAACTCATATCTGTACAATAAAATCCTACGGCCTTATATTGCCAACACTTGACACAAGTTGTGAGCCTATCATTACGGGAGAGGGTTTGGGGTTCGGCCAATACTAATGCATGCATATGGGTTCAGCAGTTATGAGATGTAACTCTGCCAGCTCTTACACTCACGCAGAGAGTGGGCGTGCCTTAGGTCTAGGATGAAATGTCTCTTTCTTGCAATGGCGGGGGCGGGAGATAGAACGTGTAAGTTGTGACTCTAGAAAGCCTCTTTCATGCTCAATACAGCATCCTTCATGCCATTATTGCCACAAATAAACACTATGGCGGCAGACATTGCACAGGACTGGTCCCAGGGAGGCCGTGTGAATGGAAGGAAAGGAAGGTGGGAACCTGTACTTTACATGTGGTAGTTAATCCACCCAACTGGCTTAACCAAGACACTATCAGCAGTTCTTTTTACTGAATGATTCTATACAGATGCCTTTTGGCTATTTGCCCTATGAACCCAGGAGTCTGCTAAGTTCACTATGACAGTGTATTAATTCAGCTCTGTACCCACCAATGTGCCTCTGAGTCTCGCCTCTACAGGGCTGACTCATGAGGGGACTCAAACAACCCTATAAAGCGCTTAATTTGCCTCATGTGTGGTTTCAATCCAATTTGAAAAAGTTCAAGGCACCAATTGGTTTGAATCCGGTTTAATCAATTTGAAATCAAAAACGGACCTAATATAAAAAATACAATGAAATAACATTAAATAAAAGCAACATGTTATCAGATAAAAATGAAGTGAAAACCGAAAAAGCTGCCTAAATATTGAGCCACGGCAAATACACATGTAGTCTTGTCGATTCAATTCAATCCGCTCAAGTCTGGATAAGAATCGTTGAGAGTTTTAGCTCCTAAAAGTTTGACTCCTTGGAGCCAATTCAAAAGGCCACTGTTTGTATTGGTATGAGTCTGTTTGCAGCTGAATCGCCCAGTGTTACCTGAATTATGGCCTGTTCAAATATACTGATGAATCTAGTGTTATTGGCTTTGTACATATGGTAAGTGCTTGTTAAACTGAGAACCGTTCTATAAAGTCCGGGGCACTAAGTTTGAAAAGGTATAAGATCATTTATGATATCCCAGGCAAATAATTGGTGTTTGTGGCATATATTTTTTATGCCCCCCAATTTTCCCCTTGTTGCCTGACCTTTCACTCTTCCTTCATGCCCCCTTTTCCCACAGAATTGTTAGTTGAATAAGACATATAGCAAATCACAGAAACATGGTATAGCCGCTTACTCTCTAGTGTATGTTGCACCGTGCTGCGTGACTGATGTAATGAGGTTATACCCTTAACCTCACGCTGTACTTGTGGATTCAAATACACTTATTACTCACGCTCGCCTTAAAACCTTTTTGTCAACATATTAGCAGAAATCATTATGAACACACTCGTGTGTAGATCGCACGCGGGTTGCCAGTCGCAGGTGCCCCAATCCGGCACCTAAACCTATCACAAGGATTATCAATGGATCCTGACTCAACCCTGCAGCCAACTGGCCTCCATATTCCCATTAGTCAAGAATCAAAGCGACAACAATCGGAATTACCCAGCAAATCAGATCGCTTGAACTCATTTATGTTCACACTTCAGAAATGGCATACGGATCATACTATTCACTGCACCATCATAGCCTTGATAAAGACTCAGTGTCGAAACACGTGTTGGCTGGTTACAAAGGACAACCAATCCTGCATCTCAATACATTTGAATTCTTGGATACATCTGTTCATAATGAGTTCTGCTAATAGGTTGACAACGTTTCCTTAAGCCGAGCGTGAGTGGTGAGTGTATTTGAAATCACTGAATTAGACATATACATGAAAATAAGGAAGAACCCAATTCTTGGATTTACTCTTATTTTTAAATTGTCTTTTATTACAAGAACAATAACAATATATATTTTTTGTTGTTAAATGAAAACGTGCTGAGGAGACTGAGAATGGGTGCCTTGAACCCCACATCAAGTGTGTTATTTAGACAGTGACGATGCAGACAGATTAGAGAGGTGGCCTCAGCGGCACTCAGTGGTCTCCATTTTGTAGGGCACAAGAGCACCACAAGGTTGGTTGTGTAAGGGGCAGAGGAATGCTTTGCTAATCCCACACAGCATAACATAACCAGAGAGCAGCATTACCATTCTGGAAACCATACAGTAAATCTGATCATGGGATGTTAGATTTTCTTCACTGACCAAATAAAAGGTCTCTATTATACGTAAAATACTATGGTAGGCTTGTTGTAATTTACATCTATGAAATATGTCAAATAAAATGAAGAAATCCTGCTGCACTTTAGCAGCTTGTAAAGCACACTCAGGAGAAAATAATTTTCTGCAGGTGTTATTACTCACTTCCAGATAGGGCCGCAAATGTTGGTGAAAGGTATTCCAGACCAAATGTTTGTAGGGTTCATAGTGATGATCTCGAATGGCAAAATCTCGAAAGTCAAAATGTCGAAAAAAAAATCTCGAAAAAATAAATGTCGAATTTTTTTTAATGACGTTTTTTGTTTGAAAATGGGGGGGTTCCCCCCCAACCCCCCTTTTTTGTTTTTTTTGGGGTTTTTTACCTATTTTTATATATATATATATATATATATATACTAGAGCCAAAAAAAAATATATAAAAAAAAAATAATTCAACATTTTTTTTTTCGACATTTTTTTTCGACATATTTGTCTTTCGACATTTTATTTTCGATATTATAACTGACCACCGTTTGTAGATGTATTTAATTACTAGCAAGTTTGAGCAGTGGTTCCGCAGTTTTGATCTTACCACAGAGAATTTAGGATGACATTTTTCCTCTGGGACATTTGCAAGATGGTGCTAGAGGAACCCTATCTTCCAAACAAGAGTGCAGACATGTTTACACCCCCCTACTGGGCCTTGGGCAGCTAAGCACTTATGTGGGAGGTAAAGTACCTTACAGAGGCGTTCCTAAGATGAAATATGTAAACACACGCCTTAGAGGTTATTCCTTTTTGATGATGGAGCTTGAAGCCACGTTCTGCTTCGCTTGTTTATGTGTATTACACTATATTTTGTTTGAGCTTTTGCTTCGTTTCATTCCGCTTTACTCTTGAAAATTGCCATTAGTTTGCTTAGGTGGTGGGCAGGCCCGATTGGTAACTCATTTTGTTTGTGTATGTTTTGTCACTTCTGCCTGATCACAGTGTGCACAGGGGCAGGTGGGAGGTGTGTCAGAGCACCACTGCATCGTGGCACAGTCCTATCTGTCCGAGTGACAGTGCTATGCCACAGTACTTCCTGTGTCCCAGACTCTGGTGTCACTATGCAGCTAGTGGTACAGACTTGTGTTTACTGTGCATACACGTTTGCTCCTGTCGATACTACGCACAATGTTATTACTTACTGTATTAACGGTGTCACTCTGTGCATTTCTGACAGGGCTGTCAGAATACTGTACCTTTTACACACCCATGCTAGTGCACTTCATTGCGTCACAGTATGGCGTATTTACGGCTCTACAGTGGTGCTATTCTTTTCTCAATATATGTTTACTGACGTTTGTGTATGTACTCCAAACAGAAAACACAACAATATGCATATGAGATGGAAGATGGAGAAAGTAGAAATGCATTAAATGGCTCCCCTCATACATCTCAAATACAAAATGATTACGACCGGCCCGTTGTTAGCTCCCTCTTCCCCTCGCGGTAAAACCAGACGTGCAGAGCGGGTCCCTCGAGGGGACTTGTAATGTGGCGGAATGGTGTTAACGGGTCCGCATCCTTTTGCGGCACCCGTTAACCCATTCCGCCACTCTCGTAATGAGGCCCATGGAGTTTTCCAGAGACATGGAATGACCACTTTCCCTCCACGATTGACCTTCATGTAAATACTTTAGTACGCCAAGTGAGGTTATTCCACACACATCTGCAATATGGCACGTATATTTACATGCTTTGAATTTTACACACATTCCAAGGTTCTCAATAAGCCATATCACGACGTAAATAGGTTTTTTATTTTTATTATAAATATTTTTACAAAAAGTGGCCATTGAGACTCCAAGGGCCTCATCACGAGTTGGGTGGTATCCTGGCAGTAATATTGCCGGGATACCGCCAGGGCTATTAGCGTTACCACCAAACCCCCGGCGCTATTAGCACTGGATCACGGGTTTGGCGGAACAGTAATTTCCTATTTCCCATTGGGACCATTTGTGAATTCCCCATTCCCCATTGGGCCCAATGGGGAATTTTTGGCGCTACTACCGTCTGCGGTATTAGCGCACGCTTAAAGCACCTTAAATCGGCAAAATTGCGGCAGATTTACCCTCAGCTCTGAGCTGGGGGTAAATCCTGCCAAACCTATGATTTGGCGGACCCTTAAATGCAGCAGTAATATTGTTACAACCGCAGTTAAGGGTGACCACCAAATTTGTGATGAGGCAGCAAGTCTAGGAGTGGTCCCTGTATTCTCTCCCTCACCCACCCGTGAAGCAGGCTCCCACCCTAATGCATTGTTTTTCATTGTTCCATTATACGCGTGCACTTTGTTCGTGTTCTTTTCCTCGATATGTTTTTCACCAACTTTTTCTAATAAATACATACTGGGTTTGTGTTGGCCTAGGGGCGTTCAGAGGGTGAGGGGTGGGCTAGAGGGAGCTTTTGGGGGACCCATATTTAAAGAAAATCTATGAAAAACATATTGCAGAAAAATGCACAAAGTGCACATGAATAAAGTAACAAGGAAACATACATGTAGAACCCTCACACCCCACGATCCCAGGTTTTCATAATCCAAGAATCATTGCTACGAGATTGGGATTGGTTCGCCATTGCCAGGGTGCCCCTGATCTTGGGGTGTCTTCCAGCCATAGCCTTATCTATCTGTCTCCCTCGGGCACTTCGTAAGGGAACTTTGCTGGGATAGCCTGATGGTCTTATCATTTTCCCTGCCTCTCGCTTGGCTTCTTATCCCACGCGTCACTATCCTCTTTCCCTCTCCTGGTCCTATTGCTTCTCTCACTTCCGCTGTCTCCACTCTCTAGCTCCCTCCTGGCCACTGCACCCAGCTGCACTGTGATCCTTTTAGTTCTCTGTGTTTGCCTCGGGGCTGGGCTACTTCCCGGGGTTAATTATCCATTGCAGGAATGTGAGAAGTCTGGTGCATACTGGTAGCCATGGGTCCTCTCATCGAGATACCAGGCCCTTCTGTTGGCCATGCCTCTGGGGAATCGACTGAACAATTATAAAGAGAGACCCAGCCAACACAGGTACTATGCAAGTATCCAGACGTTCTGCGGACCTAGGGACCGGGGTCCCTTGCACCCCCGCTCATACCGCCTCTTGGATAGATCTGGCTGTGACCTGGTGCTGATAGAGGGGTCCTCAAGCCCCTCTGACATTGGTGATATCCATGACCCTGTCACACTCCACACATGTGCATTGATGGGCACATAACTGTTACTATACACATGCTTTCATTGGTCACCATACACTTGATTGTTTCTCTGTTTTGCAGGGGAATTTGGTGATTGTGCACGGTTTTGTTACAGAATGGACAGATATAGTACCGTATGCTCATCTTTGTTATTCGCCATGCACTGCACCAAGGAAGCGCACTTCTGTTATTGTACACACTTGTATTATTGCTACAAACATTGAAGGGGGAAAAAATGTAACATTGAGCAGGCCTCATGCAAGCGCACCAACAAGCAGGTTCACTATAATAATGTCTCTGCAGAAAAACAGCAATTTCTTTTTTGTCAGGAGACATTTTTGCGGGGACATTATTACATTGAACCGTTTTCATTTCACTGCAAGCAATGTTACTGTACAAACATGAACACGACACAGGATTTCTTGTTATTGAATGTTGTGTCACTGTACAAACAACATTGTTACTTCACCGTGCCATGAAGCCAAGCAGGATAGCACCAGGCAGAAACCAAGATGGGTCAATTCTTGTTTTTTTAAGGGCAATTGCAACATTAGACCAAAACAATTAAAACACCTCACAACTACCTCCAGGAACCCCAGGTGCTTCCCTTTTGTAACTAACGAGGGACTCAACAGAATGATCTTTTCTGGGGAAAAAGCAGAATTCTGTAACCAGGACTCCGGAGGGATTCTCCTTACATCCAAGCAAGAGGTCTCTGGGTTCCATAACCCTCAATCTGGGGATGGCCTTGGAGTTTCAGCAGCAACGTGTCTGGGATTAGTACTCGGGAGGATAGCTCTGGGGCAACGTGCTCAGATTGGAAGCAAGACGACACGGAGCAACACAGGTTCGATCGCCAGGTCTGGGCTTGGAAACCTTTGGGTATTAAGCTCATTATAAATAACATATCATATCATATCATATCATATCTGAGGATATACTCATCAAGCCACAGATCCTGTCCTGGAGAATCCTCAGTCTCATTCACTCACAGTCTTGGGTGCTTGGAAGTTCCAACACTTTGCTCATGGCTCTTAGTTCCATGGATTTAGGTCCTTTGCTTCTTGGCCACATCTTACGAGAGATCCCTCGCCTTGGTAATGGGGCCCTATGAGGCACGCATGCTGGGCTGGGCAAGGCAGGCCTTGGTCTGATAGTGGTAGAGTAAACCCACGAGTAGCCACCAATGAGCAGACAACCTTCGTCTCTACACAGGCTTGATGGGGATAATCTTGACACCTTCCTGTTGGTAGAGCCTGACTCATTCTCATCCACCTCCTTGAAGAGCTGCAATGGTGTTTTGCCTAAAGGGACTTCTCCTACTTCTCCTGTCCTCTCTTCTCCATTGTACTTCTCCTTTACCTCCTCCGGTACCTGCTTGATGCGGCGTTGCATGCTCATGCCTCCAACTCATCTCATCTACGTCCTTTTAAGCTTATAACGTGCCTTTTCCTTCTCAAGGCCTTCAGCTTCCTCTCTGCTATTCATCCTCTCCTCCTCTCAATTTCCTGTGCCTTCCTCTTCTCCAGTCTCCTCTTGCATACTCCTCTCCTCCTTTCTCGAGTTGTCTCTGCCTTCTCTGTACTCTCCAACCCCTTCGTCTGTGCTTCTCCCAACCTCCACCTTCCTGCTCTCCACCCCTCCTCTGCTGATGTCTCTTTCAACCTCTTCCTAAATGCACTCCTTCTCTCCTCCCCTTGATGTGACCTCAAACCCTCTTTGCCCTCTGCTCCTCTTCTAGCTCTCCCTCTATCCACCTTACTACTTCTAATATTCTTCCCCACCACCTCTTTACTCCCCACCACCTCCATATACTTAACAGCCTCCTTATTATTCACCTCCATCTCACTCTTCATCACCTTCTTTCAACTTCGCTGCCCTCTGGCCGCCTTTTTAAGACTTATTCCATCTGCTCTGCTTCAATCTCCTTCTGCTTTCAGCTACAATGCTCTCCAAAGCCACTCCTCCTCTGCTTCCAAACACCCACACCATGATGGAAAAGACATTGGCCGTTCTAGCGGCCTGCCCCCTGGACAACCTCATCCAGGTGTTTGTATTTCAGGCTAAACACTGGATGGGTCAAGTGGTAATCATTCAGGGCTTTCTGCCGCCTCTGTAACCCTTCTCCATCCTGTGCAGGGATGAGGTCTGAGCCTTGATAAAGGCAAGCCACCATCTTTTACAAATGCTGGAAGCTGAGCTGGTGCAGTGGAGCGCTGTGATCCAAACATGCATGTGGTATTGCACAACTGCGTATGCGGATCAGAACATGGAAGGTTTCTTGGTGCGACATCACTTGCACATGCTGACCAATAGCAGGGCATGTAGTTCCCAAAGTCTAGCACTTCTGGTACCATTCTGTTTTTGTGGGGAGAACTCGGCAACCCCAACTTCCCCAGTGACCCTAGTTCTACCAGCCCAGGAATGATGACCTTCCAGCCAGAAGTAGCCTCGGCAGATGCGAGTCCCACTCTTCCTCTACACAATACCTCTTGGGCACTGGAGCACTGCAAGGGTGCAAGTGTTTTCAATATTCTAGCCACACTGTGAGCTCCTCTTAATGGGACCGTGGCATGTTCTTGATCCCTTTGATGTTCCCCTGCCAAAAAACGTGGGCCGATTGTGCTATGCCGAGGGATCCTAACTGCACCAACCCCATTCCCAGAATCTTGTAGCGGGTGGCACCCCACAGCCCCCAGGGCTACTCCACCCTTTACCACAAGAGTCAAGCAGAGGACTTCATTGCAAGCCATAATTGGGTTTCAGTACCCTCCTAGATGTGAAACTCTATGTTAGGCAACCCTGTATTTTAGGGTATCCCTACAAACAATCCCCACCAAAAATATCATCGTACATATGGCCGTTTGTCTCTCCATAGGTGATGTTTTCGGGGGGGGGGATAATTTGTGGGAGCAGGGGTTGCGGAGGTCTCCCCTGCACATTTTAAAATAATGCAGAGTTGCGGGGGTCTCCCCCGCAGGGTCCATGGGTTCAATATCACCGCAAAAATATGGCGATATTTTTGTATCGCAATATTTTTGCGTGGATATTAACACATGGAACTGTATTTTAGTGCACACCACACATATGTCTTTGTAAGGTTATGCAAAAAAGGTGGTTCAAATTGTATAGTCTACGTGGCTGGTGGTGTGTTGTGCCTGCTGCCAGTTCCCTGTGTTTATTAGAAAGACAGCAAAGAATTTCAATGTTAAATGAGGGGCAGAGTCAGTTTGTTGGGCCTGCCAGAGGTTTTCATGAAAACGTCTGCCTGAGTTTCTTGCCAATTCCCTGGGACCACGTGCTCCCTGGGACAGGAGGGAGGGGTCAATTCAGTGCAATAGCGGGATCTTGTTCTTTGACCCGTTAAAGCCGCCCCAATGCAGACTTGCAGGTTTCTGAGGCAGTCAATTTAAAATGGCACCACCTGCATGGGAATAAGAATATAACCCCCAGGTTTCCATATTAGTATTTGTAGAGGGGGATTTCAAGGTTAATGAGGCTCAAGAACTGGGAAGTATCCCACATCTTTTTTAACACAATAATTGAGTAAAATGTTGTATTTTTTAATTAATTACTGTATGGATGATTCCATTTTTTCTGGACCTCATATCTATTTCTGAATTTAGAGACGACACTCTCGCTACCAAATGAAAGTTATTCCTTTCCTGTTTATTCTAAATAGCATTAATATAGTGCCCAGACAGTGGGGAGCGAGGGGTTCAGGTGTTGAACCCCGCTCTGGGGCATGCTATTGTTACAAGCACTTATAATATACATGCAATATGATACATCCAGCAGAGAGTTCCTATTCAATATTCATCATCATTCATTTTCTATATCAGCAACCTATTCAAGATGGAAGGTAAATCTGTCCTGCTCTGTCCTGCAAAGATTTCGAGAGAGAGAGAACGGCAACAGCATGGACACGTTTACCCTGGGCCTGAGCAGGAAAACGAACACTGTTGCCTCCAACACTCTTCTGAAACCTAAACAAAGACTTGCGCTTCTGTCAACCCACCTGTCAAATTCCCCACCAGTCGTTGGTCAGCTCTGTGATACATCACATCTTACGTGGGCGCTGGGGTCTCTTGCATGCACACTGCTGAGACCAGCCCCAACCTGCTATTATGTTTCAGGAAAGACGGTACAATTATGTGCTATTCACAACACTGTAAGCACTAGTTATGTTGCACAGCAACCCTCTTGCACTCGGCTTCATAATGTACCTTCGGGCTTTTGCAGCTGTTCTAAATGTATGTTGTGCAGTGTCAAAGTGCCTTGAAACACTAGGCGCGTTATAAATGTCATATCATATCACAGGCTGAGAGATGCACCAAGGAGTCAAAGACAAGTTTTAAGGTTCAAGGGTGTTATTAAACTACAGACAGCTAAGGGCTTAGTGACACCTGAGGTTGCTGGAAAGGAGTCCTACAAGTACAATCAGCCTCCTCTAGAGGACTTTGGAGCTCAGTCTATATTCTATCTGCATTTTCCTATAGCGTCACTAACCCAAGGCCTCAGGGCGCTTACAAAGAAAAAACATGGAAGACAAATGAAAGAAACACCAAAACAGAAACACCAGAAAGATGTCTCGGTCCTGTAATTGGGACGAAAGCTAGATTGCTGAACAGCTAAAGTATCCTGGCTTTCAACAAACATTTGATATTGCATATATGCTATTTTATCCAGAATCTTAAGGATAAAGGGAATATTGGTGATAGGGCAATCATTTACAACTTATTCGGGATCAAGATTACCCTTCTTCAATAAAGGGGTGACCTACGCCTCCTTGATGTTTTCAGGTACCGAAGCCTCTTTGATGGAGCGATTTATAAACCTTGTGACCCAAGGAACTAATGCTTAAAGAAAGTCTTTGAACAGTTTAGCAGGAAAAATATCACCTCTACATGAAGTAGGTTTAAGTTTGTCAACTACTTCTCTTTGTTACTGTTTTGAAAGTAAAAAATGCTAACTTAGACACTGGTCCTTTGACCACATTAGGAGTTGGGTCTGTGATGGCAGACAATAAGTTTACCTGATCTTGTATATTGTCATCATGTTTTCATGTTTTCTCCATAAATCTGTCATGGACACATTGGCACCAGTTATTGTCTACAGGTGTTGTGGGAGTAGTAATACCTCCTTTTAACTCATGCGGAATAGAGAAAAAACTCTATGGGTCTTGATTTTGCTGCTAGGATTCTACTATTTAAATTGGGTTCCTTAGCCTTACGAATCGCAGACAAGATTTCAGCAACCCGTTCATAAGCAGAAAGATTGGCAGCACTAGGGTGTTTACTCCAAGGATGTTCCAGTTTTCGCTTATGTGCTCTAGCCTCAATTACCTCAGGCGTAAAAGGCACGTTAAGAGTAGTTGATTTTTTCTATGTGAGAGTTTTGGAGCGGCAAGTGTATCGAAGGCCCGATTCAATGCCTGTCTAAAACAGGAAGTAAAATCTTCGAGAGTAATGTTTTCCTCTAAGGAGGCCAATAAGGGAGAGACTAATGCATGAAAAGCTTTATGAGTTACATTCCGAAGATTCTGAGATAAGACGGGCAGACGGGACTGCTTGGTGTCAATTGGAGAGGCCTTGTTGTGAATTTCAAAGAATACGATGTAATGGTCAGACCAGATACACTTCTGGACAGTAATATGAGAGATAATTTGATTTTTTGATAAATCCCAAACCAAGGTGTTTCCCCCTATATGGGTAGGCACTTTAACGTGTTGAATAAACTCTGAGGTGTGGAAAGTCTCGAGAAGTGATGATGCTTCCAAGTCTGAAGGATAATTTGCCCAAAGATTAAAGTCACCCAACATCGTAATGGCAGAATGCTGTTTACAAACATTGCCCAGAAACGCCAATAGCTGTTCCTCAAACAAGGGCGTCAGCGTAGGTCGTCTGTATAGAAGTAGAATACTTAAAGTTGTCAGAGTGTCAAAGCTAAGTTTCAAAAATAGAGCCTCACAGTGATCCAATAAAGGGGTGTCAGATATATGAAATTTAAGGGAAGTTTAAAAATGAATGCTACACCGCCTCCCCTCTTGTTCACACGATTAAGGTGTAGTGTAGATAGGAGTAGCCAAGTAGCGCTGCCAGTTGTAAGGAGTACTGAGCAGCATCACGGAGCCATGTCTCTGTGATAGCCAAAAAATCTACTTTAGTCTGTAAGATAAAGTCAGCCACTTCAGAATATCTTTCTCTTAGACTCCATCTTCCTGGTGGGAAGCAAAATGCCACTCCCAGAGTTTTTTTTAAGGCCCCTCACTTCTTTCTTGGTCATTGTTGATCCTTCCTTGGCTCTCATAGATACTGTCAGGATGACTGGCTTCACCTTTATAAAACACCAACAAAGCCACCCCTGCTGCCTCGGTCATCCTGAGGTTGGCCTGCCATCCAACACTTCGAGGTCCTTTGCAGGAACACAGTGGATCCTAGCATTATTATAGCCTTTTAGACCGAGGAAGGGGTCATTATCGTGGGATAACGGCCCACCCACACTTATGACCCGTGGTAAAGCCAAGGGCCATAAATTGGAGAAGTATCATTATCCCAAGCAGTAATGAACCTTCCTGGGGTCTATAAGGCTATTAACAGAAAATGGTAGCAGCAATACATGTTTTGCAGTTTTGATCTTGAAGTAAACACGTTAAATAGACATACTGAGTACATTAAATGTGGTTTTATTTTTTAGTGTTTAAATAGTCAGATTGTCTTAGTAAGTTAAGTATTTACATTGCAAACTTGGTTACACTTAAATGGGTTTAACATGAGCATGCATCAGTTGTCATAAAAGTAAACGGTTTATCTCTAAGGAAGGGAAAGCATATTTGTACTGTATTTTTGCAGTACAAAATGACTTTGCACTGCAAAAATAGACTTTGCACGGTTCCATGAATAAGGGTTTGTGTCAGTAGTGAAAAGTCACTTTGCAGTAGTGCAAAGTCACTTTGAACCGTGCAAAAAAAAAAACCATGAATCAGGCCCCATAATGTTCAGAATGCAGTCAATATCAGTAGTTATTGACTGCACTCTGAAGATTCTGATTGGTTGAGAGGAGGTCGTTAACAATCTCAATCTGCTAATAGGCTTAAACATTTTACAGGCTATTGTTCAAAGACCAACTTTCAAATACATTGGTTGCTAATATTTTAATGATTGCTTCCTGTATGAACTGTAGGTAATTGATCAAAGTCTACATCTTAGAAGCCTTGTTGAAACTAATTTATGCCAGCAGTACGGTTAAACATTCTAAACATGGATAGGAACACGTGTCTGTGCTATCTGCAACAGATTAAATAAAATATGCCACATAAAATAAAAGCTTTAGAAAACATGCAATTTAGAGAGTAATCTCATATAGTTGGAACCAGACCCTCAAATTGCAAAATGATTGAGGCCTGCATAGTGTCGAGAAGCCCTCAATATGGATTCAAAATGTAATGGTTTTGGGGGTTAGCTATGCTCATGATAATTGACTGTTGATTGTTGGTATTGCAAAAGACATGTACTGTCTATGGTGTTTTTCCAAAAACATAGAGATTTAATATTCTGTTGCTGACTATTCTACTACCTAGAGACACTTTGCTTGTGGCTATGTTTGCAAGCATTGGTTGATGTAGTCATTACTGCATTATCCCTAGTTAGTGTGCGCTATGAGGTGGTGTTTGCGCCACCTGTATGCCGATACTATTGCATTAGAGTGCAGCTAGGGAGAAATGGCATATGAGGAGGTACATACAGCTTCGTGTTGTTTGGGTATTTACCCACCCATGGCCATGCTGATCGCTAAGGCCATTTCCACCCACTTCCTGCCACTCCCCGCCCAAAACACCTCCTCCTGGGAACTCTTTGCTTGCTTTATTCAAGCCTTACCTCTAACATTACCTCTGTCCTCATCCTCCTCGATCTCTCTTCTGCCTTCAACACGGTCAACCATACCATCCTGCTCAACCGTCTCTGTGAAAACCTGGGTATCACTGATCAGGCTCTGGTCTGGCTGACCTCTTTCCTCTCAGATCGACCCTCCCAGGTCCAACTTGGGTCCTTCCTTTCATCTATCTTCCTCTCTACCTGTGGTGTTCCCCAGGGGTCTAACCTCTCGCCCAGGCTTTTCAAGCAATACCTGGCAACTCTCGCCCACTGCATTGCCATTTTCTGATCAAATTTCCAGTGCTACGCTGATGACACTCAACTCATTTTCAGGCTGCCCTCTCCCATCTCATCTCTGATTACCTAACTGCCATTCAAGATTGGTGTGCCGCCAATGATCTTTGTCTGAATGCCAGCAAGACGGAGATCCTCCTCATCCGCACACCTTCACCATCCTTTCCCCTCACTCTCTGGCCGGCCTCCCTTGGCCCTCCTCCTACCCCCACCTGCAAGGCTAAGAACCTCGGGGTCATCTTTGACGCCACCCTTTCCTTCTCCGCCCACATCTCTGAGGTCTCTGAAAAGTCAAATTTCCGACTGCACCTCCTCAGAGGTACTCTGCCTTTCCTCTCCTTCCACCAGAAGCTCATGGTATCTCAAGCTCTGGTTCTCTCTAGCTTGGACCATTGTAACAGCCTCTATCTAAATCTACCTGCCTCTACTCTCCGCCCTCTGCAACTAATCCAGAACAGAACTGCGAGACTTGTCCTTGGCCTCAAGCCCTGAGATCGTATCTCTCCAGCTCTGAAATCTCTCCACTGGCTCCCAGTGGATGCAAGGATTAAATTCAAAACCCTCTGCATTGTCCACAAGGCTTTCTGGGGCCTGGGTCCAAAATACCTTCAGCTATCCCTCCGCAAATACCTCCCCTCTCGAGCTCTTCACTCCTCTACCTCCAACTCACTCAGGGTCAGTCGTTTTTCTAAGAAACGAGCTGGGGGTAGATCTCTGTCTTCGGCTGGAGCCTCCCTCTGGAACAGCCTCCCTGCCACTCGAAAACTTGAGGAGAACCATCTCCGGTTACGGAAGCATCTCAAGACCTTCCCCTTTTCTTCTGCCTTCGCTCCCCCTTTCCCCTGCTGATCTGTTCTCTCTTGGCACTGTGCACCTGGCCACCCTCTGTCTTTTGGGCCCAGGTACCTGCTCATCCTGCCACCCTCCCGCACTGCCTCCTGGCCACCCCTTGCACTGGGGTCTGTATCTGTACCTATACAGCCCCCCCTTTTTCTTCCTGCAATTATCAGACCTACCCTGTCTGCTGCCTTAAACCTAGCACTTGCAAATTGCTGGTTGCATTACCGCTGTTTGTTGCCTTTATTATTTATTTATTGTTATTTATCTGTTTCTCCTCTGCTTTGCACTTTCCACCTCTCCCCCTTCCATGCACTTTTCCCCTCCCCCCTCTCCCATGCACTTGCCCATTCTCAATGTCACTGGGCCTAGTAAGATCTCTGTTTTGTTCTGCCCTGTTCCCCTCCCTTGCCTTGTCACGCTCTGAAACACTTTCGTACGAGCGCGATAGAAATAAAAAATATCAATCAATCAATACCATCACATTTTGCACTCAAAGTGGCTGCCACAGTTTTGTCACAGCAGCCTTCAGAGAGTCAATTACTTTATTGGAGTTGTAAATCTGCTACTGGTGTAATAAAAAAGCCTTAAACAGGCCTACCGCCAGCCTCTCTATGTATAAGCACTCTGTGTGTCCTTCACTTCCTGTTAATTACAAGCATTGGCAAAGCCAACAGTTTTGGTGTGTGTATAAATATTAGGCATTTGCCAGGTACGGCTGTTAGAGTCCCAGGTATGCGCAGCATTTTGCACTTGCTACCTGAATGGGCAGTTAATACCACTACAGCAGTGCATGGCAAGTGCCGTTCCCATGTCTACTTCAAACTGTTGGCATTGCCAATGCTTCTTTTTGATCATGCACCTCACTTCCCCTCACTGTTTTGCACATCATGAATTCCTCTCACTTCCATGTGTGCTCCTCCATTGCTTGCTGTGCACCTCAGTCCTTTTTCCATGCCTGTCTTATTATGAGTGTTTTTTTTATTTTTTTTATCTCGTTTTCCAAGTCCGTTTACATTCACAATGCATCTATTGTTTGTTTGTTTCTCATTGCTTTCTTTTATCAAAAATGCAACATTTCTGCTACGTTGTAAATTTAAAAAATACATTTTTCAATTTTCAATACTTCATTATTTAATTCCCTTTTCTTTTAAAGTGAACACAAATAATGTATTATGTTAAAACACAGCCTTATAAAATGCTAAATATTTACATAGTACTTAGCGTTAATATACATCCCTGATATACATCCCGAATACACATCTAAACATATCAGAACAATCCATACAAAGTTACTTTACTTACAACACATTCTTTCTATATCATGATTTAGTATATACCATCAAAATGTACTCGTTACATCATATTTTCCACAGTGAACTAGTTTCGCCAAAGAGCCAATGATTTGATATGACATATGATATTTAATTTATATCGTGTCTATACACAAGTGTTTCAGGGCACAGCGAGGCAGGGGAGGAGCACAAGGGAGGACAAAGCAACGATCTTACTAGGCCCAGTGACATTGAGAATGTGCAAATGCAAGAGGCAGGGGAGGAGTGGAAAGTGCTGGACACGTGATCAGAACAACAACAGGTAGTGCAGCCAGCAGGTGGCAAGTACAATAATAAGGCGCAGACAATCGGTGTCTAATAAGTGCAGGTATGGGGACTGTAGGGTTGCAGATACAGACCCAAGTGCAAGGGTTGCCAGGAAGCGTTGCAGGTATACGGCTGGGTGGGCAGGGATCTGGGCCTGAAATCAGAGAGTATCCAGGTGCCCAGTGCCGAAGCAGACAGAGATCAGCAGGGGAGAGGAAGAGCGAAGGTAGAAGCAAAGAGGAAGGTCTTGAGGTGCTTCCGGAACCGAAGATGGTTCTCCTCAAGTTTCAGAGAGGCAGGGAGGCTGTTCCAGAGGGAGGCCCCAGCCGAAGAAAGAGATCTACCCCCAACTCGTTGCTTGGAGAAGCGACTGACCCTGAGGGAGTTTCTAGATGGAGGCGCAAAGAGCTAGAATAGGAAGGTATTTCCAAAGGGAGAGTTGAAGGTATTGCAGACCCAGGCCCGAGAAGGCATTGTGGACAATGCAAAGGATCTTGAAATTAACCCTTGCAGCCCCTGGGAGCCAAAGAAAAGATTTCAGGGCTGGAGAGATAAGATCCCTGGGCTTGAGGCCAAGGACAAGTCTCGCAATCCTATTCTGGATGAGTTGCTGAGAGCAGAGAGAAGAAGCAGGCAGATTTAGAAAGAGGCTGTTGCAGTAGTCCAGCCTAGAGAGAACCAGAGCTCTGGAGACAGTGAGCTTCTGGGGGAAGGAGAGGAAAGGAAGAATACCTCTGAGGAGGTGCAGTTGGTAGTTAGACTTTTTAGAGATGTTAGAGATGTGTGGATAAAAGGAAAGCGTGGAGTCGTAGATGACCCAGAGGTTCTTAGCCTCACAGGAGCAGGGAGGGTGCCAAGGGAGGCCAGCCAGATAGTGACAGGAAAGGAAGGTCCAGGAGTGCCGATGAGGAGGATCTCTGTCTTATTGATATTAGGGCATAGGTCATTGGTGGCACACCACTCCCGATTGCAGCTAGACAGTCAGAGATGAGAGAGGGAGAAGAGGTGGCAGAGGGGAGCCTGAAAACGAGCTGAGTGTCATCCGCATACCACTGAAAAATGGAGCAGAGAACAGCAATTAATCACATTAATTGTTGAATGTATGGCATTTATTCCATTATTTATAGTTGGGCATTCTTTCTTTTATCTTCCAGGATGCTATTAATCAATACCTGAAGAAGACTGCGTGATTGTGTTTAAAGTTTGCGTTTGGTTGCTGTGCAGTACGTTTTTGCATCTTCCGTCCTTCGGTGGGTGCGGGTTAACTTGGCTCTTTGGTTTAACTGGCAACGGCATTGGATGTCCACTCTGCTGTCCTCATCGCCTAAGGAGTTGCTTGGCCAAATTAATACCATTCGCTGTGCCGGGGGCTTTTCTTCCTATGCCTGTCCTATGTGGTCCTATCACTTTAGGGTGGGCTTTGCTGCATTAGCTGCATGTAAGAATCTCTGGTCCAGGGTCTCCTTGAGCGAATAGAGTCAAGTATTTGTTTGGTTGAGTCTTCATAAATAATTGTGTGCCTCATGCTTGGAAGACAGAGGTAAGTGTTAGATGCTGTCCTAAAGAGGTCACACTAAAAAAAAAATATAAGGCCACAATGCAAATACACAAACAGTATCACACAACTAAATGGATGCTTTCGGAAAAAACAGGCAACGTGCACTAATGTTTGAGCAGGTCCTGTCGTAATTCAGCCTGTGCCCTACAGGGTGAGCACAATGGGGGTCATTGTTGTCATTAAACAGAGGGGTAAAAGCAAAGTGTACTGCTTTATGCTTCCATTTAACTATCTGCCCCATTTTCGAGCTGTTCTGAGGTGCAGGAGGGAAGCAAAGCGTAGACGGCATCACCTCTTTGCTTTCCTCCTCGTCTCGGAAGAGAAGCTGGTTTTACGACAGTATAAGACTTTCATGCAGGAGGGAAGCAAAGCGTAGACGGCATCACCTCTTTGCTTTCCTCCTTGTCTCGGAAGAGAAGCTGGTTTTACGGCAGTATGAGACTTTCATGCAGGAGGGAAGCAAAGCGTAGACGGCATCACCTCTTTGCTTTCCTCTTAGTCTCGGAAGAGAAGCTGGTTTTATCGCAGTATGACTTTCATGCAGGAGGGAAGCAAAGTGTAGACGGCATCACCTCTTTGCTTTCCTCGTCGTCTCGGAAGAGAAGCTGGTTTTACGGCAGTATGAGACTTTCATGCAGGAGGGTATCAAAGCGTAGACGGCATCACCGCTTTGCTTTCCTCCTCCGTCTCGGAAGAGAAGCCGGTTTTATGGCAGTATGAGACTTTCATGCAGGAGGGAAGCAAATTGTAGACGGCATCACCTCTTTGCTTTCCTCCTCGTCTCGGAAGAGAAGCTGGTTTTACGGCAGTATGAGACTTTCATGCAGGAGGGTAGCAAAGCGTAGACGGCATCACCGCTTTGCTTTCCTGCTCCGTCTCAGAAGAGAAGCCGGTTTTATGGCAGTGTGAGACTTTCATGCAGGAGGGAAGCAAAGCGTAGACGGCATCACCGCTTTGCTTTGCTCCTCCGTCTAGGAAGAGAAGCTGGTTTTACGGCATGATGAGACTTTCATTCAGGAGGGAAGCAAAGCGTCGACGGCATCACCCCTTTGCTTTCCTCCTCCATCTCGGTAGAGAAGCCGGTTTTATGGCAGTATGAGACTTTCATGCAGGAGAGAAGCAAAGCGTAGACGGCATCACCTCTTTACTTTCCTCCTCGTCTCGGAAGAGAAGTTGGTTTTACAGCAGTATGAGACTTTCATGCAGGAGGGTAGCAAAGTGTAGACGGCATCACCGCTTTGCTTTCCTCCTTCGTCTAGGAAGAGAAGCCGGTATTACGGCAGTATGAGATTCCACGCAGGCGTAACACCAAAGGATTTCAATGAAATATGCTGTGCATTTACACTTGGTAAATAGGGGGGATTTCACAAGAATCCATCATTTGCAGGCAGCATTTTAGAGCAAGAGTGAAGGTTCTCATTGCTTTGCTCTTCGCGTTTACACTCTGCTTTGAAAGTGATGCAAATTGCTTGCATGGGACCCAACAGCACAAAAGCGCGGACGTTGGCTGCCCCCTGCATGGAATTACCATTTAAAAAAATAAAATAATCTCCTATGTGTTGCTGTGCTGTCTTGACAGCATTTACCCCGCAACTATGTCCATTTTACTCCTAGTAGCAGGGCACTGCTTCTTAAATTGATTCATGCATTACATCAAATAAAAGATAGCGCAGTTGGAAAATTATTTGTCACACTAATTACACATTGAAAGAAGAAAGACTACTGAGATAGTTGCCTGGGACATGGTACAAGGTCTGATAACCTTGCCAGATTCCTAGACACTAATAAGCCGCGCAGAAACGCCATCTCCCAGACCCTCATCCAATCAGGAAGAAGGGCAGGGATTTCCATAAAACCTCAAACTACCTCTCGCTCCAGTTGCAAAATAGGAGTCCCTACATATCTGGTAGTCAGGAAAAGGGATTAGTCTCAGGTTTGGGTCATTAGGCCCCATTGAGCAGTGGCCATCAGACACCCACCATTGTTGTGCTGTTGTCATGAGGTGCTGCCGGGCTGCAGGCGCGCCATACGGCATCTGCAAATGGAAACTTCATTTCCAGTCATCCATTTCCGAAAAGCCGCGTGCTGCGACATATTTAGGTACCCTCTTCCAACATCGATGAGCTCCTCAATGCTGTTCAGACCGAGGTTACGGTCTGTTCTTTGAAGCCGCTGCATCTCTTCCCGGTCCTGTCCCTGCCGACTGAAGCTCTCACCCCTGCTCTGGGGGACCAAGATCCTTGTTGTTCCCTTTCTTTTTCCCCTTGATTTACCTGGATACGGATTCTATTCGTTTTGGGTTCCGTGGGACCCTCTTGCCTGGAACTTGTTCTTTTGTTGGATTAACTTGGATTGTGATTCCTGTTGCATCTTCGTTCCGTCGAGTCATTCGTGCTCGTCGGGCCTGACAGGACTTTTGGATCCATGGACTCCCAGACCACGGTTCATCTCCGGATTTTACATCGTTCTTATCATTACCATTGCACTACACACTTACCATACCCAATTAAACACTAATAGTCCTTTCTTGTATGCTTGTTTAAGCCCCCGAGAAGTACTACGTCCTGAGAGTTCCCTCATCGAGGGGCTACCGCTTCTATCCTGGGGCTTATATATTTTCCCTGCCCGGGACGGTGTTGGTGCACTGTGGATCTGTGGAGATTACGCAAAAGGACGAACTTGACAGTGTAAAAAGTAACACCAATATTATAGTGATAACTCACATTACAAATAGAATGCTATCTTGGCACACTAGTAGGGGCTATTTCCCACCTCAGTGGTACTGATTTCATCACCTGCATGGTTTTTTGTAATTTTCCTTGAACCGCAGATTTGTTTCATTGCATATCATAATGTAAACATATTATCGGAAACCACTGCATCTCCATCAGGGTTGCTTTGTAAAGGAGATATTGCAAAAACTGAAAAATGTGGAACCGGATTACAAAAGCTGCTTTGGCGGATGTGCTAACACTAACAAAGGACGTCGCCGCTCGCGCGTAGGCTCAGTAGGTTAAGTCCTTCAGCTCACCCGGCATGTGCAAGAGGGCCACATGCACAATAGGAGTGGTCTGAGTTATAAGGGTGAACTCTGCGTTCCAGCATGGTGATCAAATGTCTCCTCCGTCCATCTCACTCTTTTCGTCCACGGTCACAGAACCCGTGGAACAATCGACAGACAAGGTAGTAGGAAGGCCCAGAGCCGAGGACGTAGACTTTCCTATCAGCATGTGGCTGAAATGCTAGTTCTGCCCTATGGCAATGCCCCTGACAGCTAGCTTTAGGGAAAGTACCCTAGTATCCCTCAAGCTCCTGGCAGACATGGCTCCATGAGAGCGCTGCATAACATGTTTCAGCCAGTGCATCTGAAGTGAAACCTTGGATATTCTTCAAGATTCACATATGCATGCTCTTTAAGACGACTCTGTGCTAATTCCAAGGTGGCCAAAGCCATAGTTAACTGCAGACATTGAAGGGAGATCATGATGTCTGTCAAAAGTCCCCATACTCCCATGTAAACATTTCTTATTGATTTTCGTACAATAATCGTATTAGAGTTCTATAGAATAGTACAAAAATAATATGTAAAACCTATACCTTTTTATAAGAATTTTATACATATTTCGGTGTTGTAAAAGTTCGTACAAAGTTCTTAGTTTTGTTCTCAAAATCCCATTACTTTCCTACAAGATCTTACAATCTACCTTTCTAAACGTATAAAGCAGTTTTGTGTGGACTGTTAACGTCCTAGGCAAATGCATTGAGCTCAAGGTTCTTGTGAAGGCTGTGAGACAGTACCCACCCAATACTAAACAGAATGTGTGCTGAATGCAAACAGCTTAGTTGGCTCGTCCTGAATAGGATGGAGGTGGCAAACACAATATTGCATGCTAACAAGGGAATGTTTCCCTGGGGCTGTGGGCCAAACAGGTTGCCCTCTCCTATAAAGACAAGACCACATGTTTAGCCTAGATTGTGGTCACCAAGTTGGGACGGATCTTTCCCATGTTGATCCATCCGGGTGAGTGTGGGTTCATACAGGAGAGGTTGAGAACCCATGCAGGGTCTTCTTCATGCTCAATGCCACCCACGACACATTATATGTATGATTGTGGGGACGGTGCACACGGGGAAGACCTTTCACTTAGTACTTTGAGACCTCACCTTTCCTTGTCTGTCAGCAGAGAGGAGGTGCACCTTTTTGGCACTGATAAAACATTCTCTGTATAGGCCATTTCAGTAGAGTCCTCTCCTCCCCACACTGATGACAAGGGGTACTAGACAGGGGCCTTCTCTCATTCCTGTTTCTGTGGCTATGATGATGCCACTTGCCATCCTACAGAGGCAGGATAGTGAAAAATGACTAATGACCAGAAGAAGATCAAATAAAACGAACCACTGTTTTTTTTAATGGAGTGTTGAATGCTCTGTATGTGAGTTATTTTGTTTAATCTAGTTGTATAGAAGATGCTCTCCTTGCCTATGCTCCACCACCACTTCCAAAGTATACCTTGCCGTTCCTAATGTCTTTGCTCTCAAGACTAAGAGCACTACTCACCTAATGCACCTGGCCATTTTATAAAGTCAGGCAGAAGGCTTTATCAGAGCATGAGAGGTGGCTGGGTTTACTGCCATGGGATTCTGAACAATTGCACTGAGAAGAGGGTGCAGGTTTGTGTGGATTGGTGCTAAAAGTTAGGAAATGTACATGTACATGGAACTGCTGGCCAAGTTCCTTCGGATGTCAGGAGAACTTTGACGGTTCCATCAGTGAGGAATGCTAGGAGATAGGACCTAGCAATATGTTGTTTGTCAGTTTGGTCAACAGTTCGGAAGATATTTGGGTCGGCAGACAGGACAGATATAGTACCGTGAGCTCATTTCTGTTATTCGCCATGCACTGCACCAAGGATATGCACTTGTGTTATTGTACACAATTGTATAGGTGAAGCAGATTATAGGTACCCTTCAACGCCACTGCCCAGGATCTTTGATTTCTGCACCAGGAAAGACATTCTTAACTTTGAATCACAACCGCGTGCGTGTGGTTGTGACCCACTTACAAATGTGTGACAGGAGATCTACTGCAAGGGAAACTTACTGTCACTGCAGAACCGAAAGTGGCCTATTTACAATATAAAAGAAACTTTCAGTGATCATTCAAATAGCTTTACAATAACATAAGAAGGTAGCATGACTGTTAATGGTGATAGGTTTGCTCTGCGTCATAGATGTCCTCAAGAACACACCAGCTCCCGAAGACAGTTCAAGGGTTTTATTTGAAATGAATCGGGCAGGGCTCATTATGGGCAGTCCCTTTCTCTCTCTCTTCTCCCCTGGCCTGTTCCCTCCCTAGCCCCTAGAGATTGGTAACACTTACTGCCTAATAACTGACTGGCTGGCCATGATTACCTAAAGGTAAACATCCTATCGCTTTCAGTCTCTCTCTCTCTGGGACTCCCTAGGTGGATCCTAACCTGGTTCCCCACAGTTCGATATGTTATAAAGAATGTGTGTCTTCCAGCCACGTAGTCCTCACTCGATCTTCCCTGCATGCTCTTGTACTCCTCACCCTGATGTTCTGTCCTTCCTCCCCTTTTACCCTACTCCTGTTGCCCCCCGTCCTTCTTCTTATCAGTCCCTCCAGAGGTATAATTCTTCTGCTCTTTACTACACTCCCCTCACCACTCTACTACTCTCACCTCTCCACTCTCTACTACTCTCCCTTCTCCACTGTACTCTTCTCTCTTCTCTAACCTCGACTGCTCTCCCCTCTCCATTATTGCTACACTGCACCCATACCTTCTCCCACAGTCCTCACAGTCCCTTCCCCTTCCAATTCAATCTCATTCACCACATACTCCCCCTGTTAGTCTCACTCCCTCACCCTGCACACACTTTAACACCCAAGTACCACTGTCTCCAACCAACCAATACCTCACCTTGCACACGATTTCATCAGTCCTCCTCCATGCTCCTCTGCACCGTCCTTCCTCTGCTTGTACTTTTGGTCCTCCTCCTTCTCCTCCTTTGACCTCACCCAAACAAACCACACTACCTTAATTTCCATGCCCCTTATTGTCACTCTCTTTCCCCTTCAAATTGGTTTTCACACTTTTCTGTTTTTGGGCCAGACGTTGGCTTCTTTCTCCCCAGGGGCTGGGTTGCATGTCTATGAGCACATTTGAAGGGCTTTAAGCCAGCCAATTTTTCATACTCTGCTCCAACACTGTTTCGGAATGATGTCCCACTGAATGTACAGTCAATTTCAGAGTTCGTGTGTCTGCTGGCGTTTTATAATGGTGGAAAGATAAAGGTGTAGTCAATTCCATAGTTTTTATCAGTACCACAAAGTGCCTATGGATTGCCGATTTCATGTGCAGATCGATCCACGGTCTTTCGGTTTTTGTCAGCTGTCTTCCAGTTGGGTTGCTCACTCTTTCATCCACCGCCATGCCTTCTGGGTAATATAGTCCAATGGGATTAACAAAGGAACTGACCAGCATTGTGCACAAGAGGTATGGGGCAAGAAAATGGGGTAGTTAGGTAACTTAGCCAGGCACAGATAGCAGTGACAGAGACTGGACCTTCCCAAATCCTACACCCCACCTCTGGGCAAGTACTGGCTCTGGGAAATCCTGTAGGTAGGCCTTCTACCCCAGGTTGAGAGAGGACCGTATCCCCTTTTGATGGGATCAACTTCCTGACCCTGTCACACCTTTCAGATGACTCCAGTCGAATTCCAAGGCATCCATTACCCCGTCTAACGGCAGATATTGTAGCGAAGATGAACAACCCCATACGTGTCAGGCAGGTAATGGTGGCTGTGAAAGCCCAGTCACCCATGCAAACATTTCCTATTGATCTTCTCGCAAGAATCATCAGAATCACATTCGATAGTACAAAAATCACATGTACAACTTATGCAATTGTATAAGAATTTAATAAATGTGTGTGCGTCTTATAAGTTCTTTTAAATACTTAGGGCCTCATTACACGGTAGGCGGTAACCATGGCGCTATTAGCGCCATGGTTGCCGCCGGTATTTTACCGTGTCCGCCTTGGTGGATGGCGGAATTACTGCCCTACTCCAAGGTGAGCGGGGGCGGTAATTCCCCATTCACCAAGGCTCTTCCCCATTCCCATTTTTGCCCCCATAGGGCATAATTGGAATGGGGAAGGTGCTAATTACAGTACCGCAAATTGCGGTACCGTAATTAGCTCTGAGGTCCCTTTGCGGCACCCTACTTTAACGGCTGATAAAACCAGCCGTTAAAGTCGGGTCCCGCAAAGGGAACTCGTAGTAAAGCGGTAGGGGTTTACCGGTACCAGTGCCCTTACCGGTACCGGTAAACCCCTACCACCTAACGTGTAATGAGGCCCTAAGTTTTGTTTTCAAAATCCCATTGCTTTCCCACAAGTTCTTACGAGCTACTTTTGGAATCTTATAAGGCATTTTTGTGTGGTCTGTCAAAGCGTCACACAGAATCCATTGAGGTCAAGGTTTTCTAAAGGCTGTGAAGCTGTATCTGTAAAATTCTAAATAGAATGTATGGTGAATGCAAAGAGCTTAGTCGACTCCTCTAAAATATGATGCAGGTGGAAAACACAATATCTATAATTATAAAAAAGTGAAAATGTGTGGGTTTGATGCTGGGTTGGTGGCTTGGTGAAGCGTTGTTCCTTAGACAATTCCACACTGTTCAACCAATCTGCAGCACATTTTGCATAGTTACTTGTTAGGAGCCTCCAGACAATAATGGCAAAATGGCATTTGGACACCCCATCGCCGTTCCCCGGATTTCAGCAAAAGTCAAAACCTTTTTGTGGGTTTGTGCCTTTTTGAAGCGTTGTTCCTTATACAATTCCACACTGTTTCACCAATCTGCACCACATTTTGCACAGTTACCTGTTAGGACTTCCGGACATTACTAGCGACATTTGGACAGATTTCCACAGATTTCAGCACGGTTGCCAGAAATCGGTGAAACATCAATGTGGTCGTAGAAGGACCTGTCCTCGAACCCTCTAATGCATGGTTTATGGGACATTTGAACCGCAATGCAATGCAACGAACTGCTCCACGCTAGGGTGATGCAATAGGTGGGGAGAGAGCACAGTATGCAGCAGCACACCAACTCTCGGCTCCGACCAACGTCTACTCTGGGGGAAGGCAGCCAGCCGCACACATTCTCAGTGCAATTTACTTCAGAGTGCCAAGCATATCAAGCGATAAGCAAATCGGAACAGCGACCTACAGGATCACTGATTTTCAACAATTGATGAGTGGCCTCATGTCTGTCCGCAGAACCCGTTCGGAGAATGGGTACTTTTTGCTAGTTATGCAATGATCCCTGCGGCAGTGGGTTAATCAGGTAGCCCTCTCCTATGAATATAACATTACATATGTAGCCATCGACAGAGGGAGGGTGAGATTTCTTTTGCATTGATAGAATTTCCCTGTATAGGCCTCATCAATAGAGTACTGGCCAACAGTGTCCTCTCATCCCAAACCGATGACACAGGGTGTTAGGCAGGGAGGTTCTGTCGTTGCTGGTGTTTTTGGCTTGATGGATCCACTTGCCTGGCTACTAACGAGGGGAGCATAGTAAGAAATGACTAATCATCAGATGAGTTTAAGATATCGTCTCCTAGAGCACTGGCATAACGGAGGCCCCTGCAATGTGGGGGGCCCCATGCTGTCCATGCCCATGCAGAGGGCCCAGTGGCAGTGGGGGGCCCTTAGCAGGGCCTGCAGGGGGCCCCCACATTTTGTGTTAGATCACTGTCCTAGAGAGCTAATAGTGTTTTGCTATAAGCATGAAATCAGAACTTAAAAATGTTTTTTTTTTAAAAGTTAAAGTTACTGCCTATAAAACGTTAAACTCTACAAATGTTGGGAGGCCAACATTAAGGTTTAGTATTATTTAAGACTAAACATTACATTAACCAACCATTGACTTCTTTGTTTTTTATGGCAGCATTGTATGATCTGTATGAGAGTTATGTTGACAGATTTGTTTAGCGTGGCAAGGTTTTAAGTATGTGCATATTTGTTCAATGAGTTTTCTTAATATGTTTATCTAGCACGCATGATTTACATCTATGCATTTTGTAAGACATAGGGCCTCATTACGAGGCTGGCGGTAGCCGTACCTGTAATATAGGCACGGCTGCCATCGGTATGTATTTTTTTCCGGTGCCCAGGAATGGGCAATTACCGGGTCATTAAGGCCTTGCCGGACCCGGTATTTGCCCATTCCTGGGCGCAGGAAAATATTCTTACCCATTCCCATTTGAGGCCCATAGGGCTCAATGGGAATGGGGAAGCCAGATGCACCGGCACCGTTGTAAACAGTGCCCGTGCATCCGACATGCTCTGCTCGCGGGTGCCGGTATGGTCGCCAGGGCAGACCTGGCACCCGCAAGCAGAACGCGTAGTTTGCCGGTCCGGGCACTACGGTACCGGCATGCTTACCGGTACTGTAGTTCCCGGACTGGCAACCTTATAATGAGGCCCATAGTGTGGAAGGGGTTTGCCTTTTGGTCATCTATTAATGTGTGTGCGAGTTGGAGGCCGCTGATGATTGTGTGTGTTACACAGTATATTCACCATAGGTTGCATGTACGACACCTCTTTTGTGTTTGGAGTGTGGCGGGTTATCTCGTCCATTTTGCAGACTAATCTTCATTACGCAGACTTTTTAAACTGTTGTTTTGTCCCTCAAGCCCTCTTGCACATGAATAGCATCCCCATTGTTTGCTGGGTGGAGCCTATCATCATCTCATGTGTTTCACTGAATAGATTTATTTCATTTTCCTGTGTACACATATATTGCGGCCCAGCTGTTTCTTGGGTATGGCAGATCATCGTGTGCATTTTAGTGTGTATTTTTAATTTCTCTGTATATTTTTCATTTTGTCTTGCACCTCTGATCCCACTGGAGACTTCTATGCATTTTACAGTACATTATTTATTCTATTTTGTCACTCTGACCCTATTGCAAATGTACGCATATATAGATTTAACAAAATAATAATAATTTGAATATCTCTTGTTTGGCTTAGCCAATTTTAGAACTCTTTTTGGCGTGCAAAATTTCCTGACTATGCATGTGTCAAAAATCTCAGAAATCGAAGAACATCCTTTGGAGATGTGTGACGCGAGCAGTTATTTATTTTTAAAGGCTTCACATGTATTGTAATGAAAGGACATGTTCTTTTAGCAATGATTGGGGGCTTAGCAACATTAATGAAGCTTTGCCAAATCTTGCATTTGTATACAGAAGTTGTCAGATCAGCTGCATGCCAATTTTGGTGAAGTTTCATGGATGAGAACTGATGTTATAGGGGGAAACGTATTTCGCGTCATGCCTCATGTGACCTTAACTATACAGTTGTTTGATACATTGGCCACCTGCTCTGGGCATAGAATAACATGGGGTGGATCAGATCTCTACAAAGCAGCTCTTGTAGTGGATAGTAAGACTGATCATTGATAAGCTCGAGCATCAGTTCAAAAGGTAGATCTTGTTTAGATGGAATAGCTGTATTAAGGCAATAAGCCACGAGCCGGTGAGCCATTACTGCACAAGGTAATGCCCCTGGGGCCCATAGTTACAGGCCCAAGCATAACGAGGGCCTTAATGAAGGCCCCGCGGCCATTACCGAAGGCGTTAATGGCCCGCCGGCTCGGGTGTTATTGCCATTATTGGGAAATGTAGTCTGTTTTCCCTTTCTGTGGCGGCCACAGTAAACAAAGAAAATGGTCGCCATGGAAGGAGAGAAGGGATTACACATAGTGCCTTCTGCTTTTCCATGGCGGCTATTAAAGTAAATGGAAAAAAGGTAAACAAAAAAAATGGCTGGCATGGAATAGGTAGAAGGGACTTCTCCCTTTTCATGGCGGCCACTCCGGGAAGGAACCAGGGGCCGCGGCGGAGAAGCAGAGTCTTCAGAGCCTTCTCGCCAAGGTAGGGCCTGGGCGAGGGCCAACAAGCTTGCTTGTAACAAGCTCATTGACCCTCGCCCGGTATTAATCATCAAGATAACACACCTTGCGTAAGCTGCTCTCCATTGCTGGTGCTAATGTCCTTCCTTTCCTAATTCAGAAGAATTAGAGAGGGGACTGTTATCAGATAGCAGCAGGTGCATGTTTGTGTGGCCTGATGCCAAAAGACAGGAAATGTGCCTTTACAGGGAGAGGCACGCCATGCATTCTTGAGATGGTGGGACAACTCGGATGGTTCATTCTGAGGAATTGAAGCAAATATGACGTGTCAGTATGCTCTTTGCTAGTTTGGCATAGACATTGCAGAGATATTTGGGTTCATCTACTACTCTATAGTATGGTCAAAGCTCTAACGGGCTATATGAGAGTATATGGGTAACCTATAAAGAGAAGAGTGGGGATCCCCCCTTCCTCTCCCCCGTGCGGTTAGCACACATTCCCCTGAAGCGCATATTAATCCCGTGCAACCAGGGGTGAAGTCCTAAAAATAAAAAGTGGGGGGACTGATCAACAACAGCAGTGGAATGTGTCGTCACCAGAAATAAGCATACCAAAGTGAAATATGCACATTTCATTAAATTGGCTTTGCATAAGCACGGAATTTGTACAGGACGAATGGCATTTACCTTTCATAAAATCAACACACTCACAAAACTCAAGAGAGGCTATGTTCTTCTAAAAGTGTTTTTGAAAACATTAAAAGGTGCATGTTTTAAACTCCTAGAACCAATACAAATGTTTTCCCTGGAACTAGCTGTACCGAAATGAGACATTTCACCTTTAGTTGTTTGCTATTTTTCATGAGGTTATATAGTGCAGTGGTGAAGTGTCCGGCCTGCAAATCTGACGACTGCGATCCCTGAGGTCGCTTTAATTCAAACATTAAAAGAAGACGTTCAATGTTTCTCATTTTAGATGGGGGGACTGAGTCCACCCTCTGAAAAAAGTGAGTGGACTCCATCCACCCCGGTGTACCCTTGACTTGAGCCCTGCGTGTAACTTGTTCCTCGTTTGCTGTCCCTGGTACTTAGCGTGACAGCCGAAGATGACACTACAAAAATACACTTTGCACAGTTCCATGAATCAGGGTTTGTGTCGGCAGTGCAAAGTCACTTTTCAGCAGTGCAAAACATGTCATGAGTCGGGCCCTTTCTAAGTAAACGTACAGTGCGCCGTTATGAGATGTACTTGTACAGTACTGCTGAGAACCGCCTGTGCTAAGTCATTGAAGGGCTGGCTTCATTGCTGGGAACGGCTGCCTTTGTCCCACGTATCGGAAGTACAAAAGCCCAGCCCTGCCACGATCAAAAGAAACACATGAACATGACCTGACATGGAACTGGGACCTTTCTTTAGTGAAGCACCCCTAGAGGGGCTGCGAATGCACTTTCTGAGGAAAGTCAATGTGAACACAGGGGAGGACGCAAACAAGATGCACAGCACAGAGCACACGTAGAATAGAGGCAAGCAAACGGAGCAGGAAGTAACACACACACACACATTTACAACAGGTCAACAACTGGGAGCCAGTGTAGGGAGTGCAGAACAGGACAAATTAGGTCCGTTTTTTTTTTTTAAACCAAACACTGGGCTAACGGCTGTGTTTTGACCTCAGCAGAGGAAGTGATCTGCACACTCTGGAAACGCCAAATACAGGGAATGTGTCATTGCGGCAACTACTGAACTCTGCATCTTCATCGACATGAATGGGAGAGCTTAGCATAAGTGTCTGCTATTGGAGAAGGAGGTGTTTAGAAACTGGTTACTATGTGCATTGAGACTGAGATTAGATTTACAGAGGGACCCCAGACTTTCTACCAGGTTGGGAAAGGATATTAGTTGGGGCTGGGGTAGGTGGGTGGGACCTTACAGAAGATCCTCAGTATGGGAGGATTTTGTTTTTAGGCCTCTATTCTTGATCTACCTGCTCCTTTGTATCAGTCCCTTGGACAGGCAGATGAAATAATCACGCGAATCACTGATGCGTGTGTATATTTCAGTGTCGTTGGTGTTCAAGTGGTCTTACAGGCCTAGACAGTGAAGCGGTAGAAGCCGGGGGAGATAAAGTCCAGAGAAACCTGAATCACACTTTTAGAGTAGAGAAGCAAAATTGGACCAGTTTGGCCATCTGTCTCCAGTTGCATAGAAGGGAATGGAACCACACAAGAGGAACTCCCTAATTCCAGTTACTGAATCAAGGATGTCTATATCTGTCAGCAGGGTGGTTGACCATGTCAAAGGCCGTCGAAAGGTCAAACATGACAATAAGAGAAAGATACCTATGGTCAGCCTGACCCAAAATGTCATCCAATATACTGATGAGGGCTCTGTGCCCAAACTGATAAATATCAACATGCCAGAGTGTTATTATGGACAGCCACGTCAGCCCAGCTAGGGGGGTAAATAATTATCAAGAACAGAGGGTCCAGCATAAGTGTATAATGAAAGGATTAAGAATGTAAAATTTCAGAATGTCTGAAAAGAAACCTCCAGTTAATGATGAGTAGATTATATTGGCTACCCAGGAAGCAAAGACCATGGCATGTTTATCCAGAGCTGGAGTACCATCACCCAGGCTGTGAGACAGACCTACAGCTTTCATCAAAATGGAGATATCAGATACATTATGAAAGAAGGAAAACTGGGTGATGATTAACACTAACTGGTGGAATCCCTCACCTGTAGACTCCGATGGGGAGTCCTTGGTTGCATCACACTGAATGTCCTGGATCTTTTAATAGAAAAGGTACTAAAAGTCTCACATCGATAAAAGGAAGGTGGTGACGCCTGCTGTGTAACTGCTGCCTGTGCTGATCCCTTCTTCCAGACACAGGGATGACGATAGACGTTGATGCTGGACTGGGCTCACGAGCACCAGACACAATTTCTAGGATGAAATTGTTGGACTGACAACAACCGACCTGGTTTCAGCTGCACTCCAGTAAGCAATTACAGACCCAACAAGACAGAGGGATGACCATAGCCTAGTAGTCAAAGGGAGATACGGTCACCTAGTCCAGCACTGGTTGGACATCAGGAACATAGTCTCCGTCCAATTCACACAGACACTCAAACACGTCGATATGCCAACTCTCTCCTCTGCGCCAACAAACAATAAATTGCAGCTATACCCCTCAATTAATTGGGCCTAGCTGCACACATACACATACACCTCCATGAACACCTCTACAGTCTTCAGAACGCAGCTATACTCCATGATAAATCGGGCTATCTGCACACATAATCCCACTCACAAACTCCACTGCTACCAGAATGCAGCGACCCATGTCCATCCGGCCTGCTTACATATTCTACTGATCTCACACGACCACTGCAATACGCCTAGTACTAGAATGCGGCTTCACACCACTTAATCCGCCCTGGCTGAACACATACCGAGTGCACCTAAGCACGATTTACTACACTACTCTCTCCCGTGATCTGGACTACGGTCCCTGAGGGCATTCAACCCACAGCGCCTTGAAATCATAGCAATGGTGAAAGGCACTATACAAATGCCCAATAACATAACATTACAGTTGAGCGAAAGTCTTGAATAACTATAAACGGGGTCCTGCATTTATTTTGAGATTACAAGATCTTGCGAGGCAGTGAGCTTTTTTGGATTCAAATGAAGCCTTTTTCTATCCAGAAAGAGCAGCCTTGGCAAGAAGCATGTACATCCACATACTTGTCTTCCTCCACTTTGCTTCTTGATGGAGATGTTTTTGCTGAAGAGCAAGCGGAACTTGATTAAACCATAGCACAATATGTTTCTGCTGGTCAGCTTGTTGGAGTAGTGTGATCAAATTGATTGTGGTCTGTAACTCAGTGTGTGGGTTTGTGAAAAAAGCTGCACAAGAGAGATTATAATTCAATGGAGAGTCAAGCTTTGGAAAAGAATTCCCAAATTTACTGATTTGTGAAATCTTTGGTGTATAGGGCAGAGCAATGGCACTCTATAATTATGTTTCTGGCTAGAGGTCTATGAGAAGATCTAAAAAGTGAGCAGTGGAGCAGCAAGAGAAGACCAAGTGATGGAACAAGATTTAGACAAGATGAGCACCTCCAGGAATCATCAAATCAGGGCAATTGCCTTTCTTATTGGATGGAGAGGTAGTTAAAAGTTCCATATCATCCTGAATATTTAGAACACTCAGGTCTTGGAAGACAGTGTAGTCAAAGATTGAAGTCATCTAAATCATTCAATTAGTTGGGGGGACTGCTCTTAGGAAGGCCCCAAGAAGGACAACATAGAGAAAATCTAGTAAGGAAGGGACACTATAGGCCGGGAATGCAATAGCAATGTGAGGCAATATCAGAGATAACATGCACTCAGATAGGAGAGAAGATGCACAACATCTCTGTTCAAGGTATCAAACCCTAAAAATAAAATACATATACATTAAATAAATATGCCGAGATATTAGAGTGCGTAGCAGAGATAGAGAGCAGAAGATGGACCACAGATTGATGCAGAAAGGGCATCGTTGCTAGGACACAAATACAAGAGAGAGTGCTGCTTGGACATGCCATTACTCTTTCGCTGTCTGGGGTGTTAGATAGAGAAAGGACCTTTCAAGATGCTGATTCTGGTGCAAGTAAAAGTCATGATGCTATTTTCTGGTTCCAGGTGAGCTAGCGCACCTAGATAATGATTAAAGTGTGTTGGTTGGAATAGTGAATATTTCATGGTCAGATTACAACGTGTTAGGAATGTTGATGAATTTATGAAGTCAATAGTAGGGGGGTTTATGGGAAAATGAAGCCCCAATAACTGCGCTACGACTGCTTACATTCAAGTCGGGTGCCGCAGTGAATCCAAGCAAAACGACACACTTCCCTAAGGTCTCTGAATAGTAGACCAGACCGGATAGAGGACAGCATTCTGAGTATAATCAAGATGCATATATGCTCCAATCAGACTAAATGATGGCCTTCAAGTATCAAAGCAAATGGTGATAATGAGCGCCATCCCATCACACACAGGACTCCTGTTTTGATAAGGACTTGATGTTACTTCCTATGTACTAGTTAAACACTGTACACATCTTACAGTTGAATTCCAAAATATATTTTGGTAAATCATGGTTACAGAGCCCTGAAGAAGAGCATATCTCAAACACGTGTAGGCTCGATTGCTTTGACTTAATTGTTTTTTGGATTCTACTATATTAGAGGCATAATAGCCAATTGAACACAACTGACTTCAGAGTTACTGACAATTGGAACGGACCTTACAAATGAAGAAAACGCAATACATTGGGCAAACAGTATGCCCACTAGCAGAGAGTAGGCACGTTTAGAAACCAGGCAACCAGTGTTCTTGAATTTGTGAAGTCGATTGGAGGGCTGTCTTAGAAATATTAAATGTGACCTCCTGGTCTACTATAGAATAACCTGCACCCCAATTTTACTACAACAATTGGTGTCGGGGTGGCCACATCACTGGCAAACTCATGAAGCTGTGCACCTGTGTTCCACTGAACAATTGCATGGGTTTGTTTATAAAAGATAGGTTTTGTAAAGACGTTAGACAACTTATAGTTTCATATGCGCCAGGCATTGCACCCTTATTTTAAAAATTGTAAGCGGTGACCTGAGCAAGTGGTCCTAAATGGGTTAACCTCAGAAAAACATGCAGAGGATTCAAATGGACGATACAAAATGAGTGCTTACTGTGTAGTCGGAAACCACATGTCATGGCCCCCATAAACATCAAACCGCCTTGTGCAGCATCTGGACCGGAAGTGGCCGGCACCGGACGTGAGTAAGCATGACCGCGACTGAGGTTTTTGCTGATGGTTAGCATTGCATACTGGAAACCTGATTTACAGCGTCTTATATTTCCCTTTTTAGTGTAAGTGTTTGCATTACAGTTGAAAATGCGCCTAGTCTCTCTTTTGCAACCTCGTGTAAAGAGGAACTAACTTTCTCCACCCCTCTGGACCCCCTCTGTTCGTATATATCTTTCCTTACCCCGCTTGTCGACACTCGGTGCCACCTTCCTTTAACCTAATCATAGCCCGTCCTTGTCCAGAAAAAACGATCCCAAAAATGATCTGCATTCAACAATGATGGTGCATGACGCTGAACTTCCAATGCACGCGGCCGTGTTAAAACATATTGCCATTCCAAACTGCAAATTCAAGAGCCAGAAGTCGTCTGGATGCACCACTGAGGGTCCGATTCTTAACTTGGCGCAGTGAACGTGCTAAAGAGCATGATTTACTGCACCAAATCAGGACGCCCAGGCTCCACCACTATTCTCAAGAGGGCCTAGGCGTCCTCGTAGTGCACGACAGTGCGCTTTCAGCATTGCTCCTGTGTTTGGCTTAATGGGCGCAATCCTGTAATCTCTGCAGCATTTTGGCAAAATAACGACATATTCGTTATTTTACAAAACTGCTGCTGGGCACACGGGTGTATATCAACACTTTCATGTACACCAAAGTAAGCAGCTTCAAGGTTGCAGGATACAACGTTGAAGGTGCTTACTTTGGTGTATATGAAAGTGTTCATATACACCTGCACTGCAACAAGCCTTCTTGTGGCACTCCCCCAGAGGAACAGCACCAAAATGGTACCGTATATGTGTGCCACTTCAGCGCACATATTAAACTGGAGGAGTGTCACAAGAATACCGGTCTAAAGAGGCAGGCCATGAATGTGGCCGCTGCTAGGTTGGTTTCCAACCCGTCTTAGCAGCCGCCACATGTATTCTGAAAGTGGCGCACTCCTACTGACTTCGGAAGAATGCGCCACCTTCAGAATAGGTCTTAAGTACCGAAAAGGTTGTTAACGCTTTTAACAACCTTTTTGCTACTTAACAACAGTTGAAAATCGGGCCACCAGAGTCTGAAGGCTGACTTGCTATCACAGTCAGCTAAGCCTCACCCTTACCTTTCCACACAATTTCAGCTACCTAGTCAATACCTGTGGACCCTACTGTACCATCACCCTTACCAAAAGCACATTCACTGGCTGAAAGACTCTCGGCCAGGACAAAAGATGAATCAGTCTGAAATCATCTACTGCCTTTTCCAGCACCATCCCATCCAAAGTGAAAAGATCAAAGGTTACATAGGCCATTCCCAAGAGGAGCCGACAACTATTCCTAAAAAGGGGAACCATTCAGGCTGCTCTCTTATGCGTCTCACGTTTTCTGCCCATCATTGCATCTGAGACTAGCCTATCCTAATCGCATGCTTACATTATGTAGCAATCACGTCAGAGGCATAGCCAGAATTGTCTAACAAGTGGGACCTGAAACTAATGTAGATGGGCCCACCTCAGTGACAGTAACATATGTAAATGCCCACAGTAGGCATGTTCGGATTTTGTACCCTGTCTACGCCTCTGAATCACACCTCTGTCGGGGGGGTATATGGTCGGTAATACCCCACCAGCCCAAGCCTAGGCAGTTCAAGCGAAGCAAGGGTGTCGACGTCGGCTGCGGGCAGTTATGGGCATTTATTCACCCTGACCGGGGTGTGATAGCTGTTCATACCCCAAGGCGAATATTATAAGAAGACGTTCATAGGAGATGGGCTCTGCACGTATTGCTGAAGCCCAATCTTACGAGAAAAAGAACCAAGAAAAAACATGGCCGCTGCCATAGAGGAAAAGGGACTTAGTCCCCTTTCCATGTCCATGGTGACCACGGGCGGGAGGAACCCCGGGACCAGAGTACACATTTCTGGTGCAGTAGGTAAGTGGGGAGGAACAAAGGGGTGTGGGGAAGGGGAAGGTTTGTTTTTGGGGGTGTGGAGGGAGAGGCTCCCTATTGCCTCCACAAAATCAAGATGGTGCCACAGGGGGAAGGACCTCGGGTGGCTGGAAACAGCGGACAGCACACTGTATTCTCGCCCGCTGTTCCAGCCACCTGAGTGGCTGAGCGCCCTTCACCGGGTGCAAATAGTGCATTCATGTTCACTAGTTAGGGCGTGGTCCAGCCATGCCTGCAGCACCGAATTTCTAAATGGGATTAGACACCTTTTACACTGTTAGACTCATTGTCCTGTCAGAACAGTGTGATTGGTAATTATCACGATGCCTTGCACCATTTGCTGACATTCAGATACCATTCCTGCTCCAGGTGGTCTGGTATTTTGAATGGTGTCTGCAGCGTTTACAGAAATGTCCATTTTTTATATTTGCTCAAATGTTTCCAGCACCAGTCCCGCAGGGGGACATTTATTTCTAATGCTTCTGTTGGGAACAGGTGTCCAGATTATTAAACCATTTTGGATGCAGGTGATGGTATGTGCTAGCACTTAAGACCACATCACTGCGTGACCATCCTACATTTTTGAGACTTGCTGTATTTGTTCATATGTCACAGGTCCAGGATGTGCCTCCAGCCCCCTGTCTTCTTTTTGATGAGAAAGTATCTGGAATAGATGCTGGAGCCACGGAGTCGCTGGGGAACTAGCTCTATTGCCCGTTTCGCAGCATGGTCTGTACTTCTTGCAGGAGCTGAGGGATGTGCGGCTCCTGATGAGCAGAAGGAGGGATCCACGGACACCTGCGTTGATACTCTAGGGTGGGTCCTTGGGCCAGAGCATCCAGCATCCATCTGTCGGTGGTGATCTTTCTCCACTCGCTTATGAGCCTAGTCAGCCGGCCTCCAACAAGGGTGCACGAGTGGGGGCCCGATGTCCTGGCTGGTTCAGGCTTACTTCGATGCCGGTGTCCTGCCCTGTGGGTTTCAGCAGCTCTGTCCTCTAATACTGCATGCCTGGGAATGGCCTCTGTATGCTTGCTGAGTTGTGGATCTGGAAGGCTGACAGTAAAATGTGGAGAAGCCTTTCGAAGACCTGCTCGACTTTCCCCTGGAGGAGCGAAAAGAAGAGCGGTGCTGCTGCAGTTTATCCACAGAACGGGCCATCTCTGAATCCACTTTATGGCCTGGAGGGACTCATCACTGACTTTCCTAAATAGGCTATCTCCGTCAAAGGGCTGTACAGCTCCTTCACTTGGACCTCCTGGCGGACGTTCATGGCCTTCATCCAGTCTTGGCAACAAAGGCAGACACTTTTCCCCATTTGCCAGAACCATGTGTCGGTGACACCCAATGCCACTGTGATGGCGTGATCTGACTCCAACTTCCCTTCCTGGAAGAGAGCGATTGTCTCCATCTTCTTATCGTCAGGGAGGAACTCCATAATAGGCCCAAGCTTGTACCACAGCATCCATTATCGAGGCTGCGTTGGCAGCCTCGATAGTGGATGCTGCCGTGTAAATCACCTTCCTTCCCATGGCGTCCAGCCTCTTTCCCTCGCTGTCTGTATGGACTGAAGATGATGAGGACGGGTTGGCCGACTGTTTCCTCACGGCTGCCGATATCACTGAATCCGGAGATGGTTGCAACCTCAGCTACTTGGTTGCGGAGACCGGTATCTGATATTTCTTCTCCAGCCTATCTCATTTGGCTGGTGCCATGCATGGGTTCTTCATGAGGGCCAGTCCCTCTTCCCACACGTCGTTCAGAAGGGGTACTGCAATGAAAGTCTCTCTTGGCCTTGCACCTCTGTTACAAGAAGCTTGGTTTCCTCTGGCACTAGTTGGAATAGCTCAGAGCTCTTGAGATCATGGAGTGTAACGATCCCACCTCATCTGGTGGAGATACCCTATGTTTAGCATCCAAATATGGAGCTGCGCCTTCCGCTGTGATGATATCCTCATCATCAGTCACCGTCGTGGCCGTATCTGCCCCCCTACCCGTGTCTGGATCTGCTGGGGGAGAAGGTACTCAACGTGGTGGCAGAGTTTGAAATTGGGGCATCGGATGACACTTCCTCTTCTTTTCTGGGGAACCACAGGTACCGGAGCCGAAGGCATCCTCAACTAGATCTCTGACACCAAGGTGTGTAGAGTCGACAGACTATCCAAGGAAATGTCCCTTGGCTGCGATGGAAGAACAGGAAAACTAGGCCCTGCACCGTCATCGCCGTCGTCCTCCTCCTCCTCTTCCACGTCCTCGTGGACCATGTGTAAGGACTCCTGGTATTCCTTGTCTGTGGCTGAGACCTCCATGGCTTGGGCGACTGCCTGGGAGGGTTGCTCCGGGCACTCCCCACACCCCCTCTTTTTCCCCATTGAGGGTCTTGAACTGGGCCTGAGCCAGTTTCCCCCCTTCTGGTGTGCCTGCAGACTTTGCCAAAGTCACTGCGGCGGTATCGCGCCTTGGGGGTAGGGACACCTTCTGAGCTGCTGGGGCTACCTTTGCAGGGTCAGTGCCCTTTGCTGTCGTGGCAGTAAAAGCTGCCAACTCTGTCACTGATGAGTTCTTAGCTTGTGCCGTTTGGGCCTGCTTGGGCTGATCGGCCTTCTCCTCTGTCGGCAGCTTCTCGGACTTCTCACGAAGTCTAGCCGGGGTAGAAGACTTCCTTTTTGAGGAGGAGCTCTATTGCCGGCTGGCAATGGAGGTGGACGGTGATGTCGAGCACACCCGATCCACCTTGGAACTCACTTCTGCGGCACACCCTGGTGGATTCGGACTTCCGGTTCTTGCCCTTACCTTAGGCCCCCATGGATGAGATGCCCTCAAAGGACTTAGAAGACCGCTCTTCGGCCCGGCCAGTCTTGGGTGAGGCATGACCCTGCTTGTAGCAGAGGCGAGAGGTCTTGGCGTTGATCCACACCGCCAGTCTACTGTGCCTGTGCCTCGTCGTCTTCTTGGAGAACTGAGGCAAATTTCACACTCCGCCTCATTGGGGTCTGGATGCAGGCAGTAGAGGCATTACAAGTGCTTGTACTCCACAAACAAGTTCCATAGCCCACATTTGGTGCACGGCCTGAAGATGGACCTTCCCCCCTTCTCCTCCATCATTGTCGGAGGGCGCCAAGTAGGCCTGATGACCTTCTAGAATCTTCAATGATCTTCGCCTCGAGGGGCGCTGAAATTCTCCAACAACGGATCCCCGCTGTCGGCAGATAGAGAAAAGAGCACACCGGCTCCTTTGAAACAAAAATAGAACTTTTTCTGTGAAAACCACGAAACAACGAACAATTAGCTCAGAGAGCAAACTCAAGGACTCCTAATACTGAAACCTGCGGCAAAAATCTGAAGATTGTGGCCAGAGGAGGAGCTTAGGGATAAGACTGTCATTGGATGGGAGCAGTATGACCCAGAGGACAGTGATAGGCTTAAAGGAGAAATACAGTTTTTAAGTCAAAGTGATAGTTTTTTTCTTTTACTGAGGATTCCCAGCCTGACGACGGGGAATATTCATGAGCATGTGAGTCCATGCCAGACGAATGCTGGAGAACAATAGTTACAGGTAAGTAACTAGTTCCTTTGGTGACAAGATTATGAGGGGAATATGGGCTATATATAGGGACCCGGTTGCCCAGATATTGGTGAACGGGAAAAGCTCTGAGTATATCCACCTAGGTCGAGCGACTTGGTAGGGCTATCCACTGTTGCCATTGCTGTTCACCCTCTCTATCAAACCACTTGCAATTAAAGTCTGAACCGACAAAGAGGTGGAGGGTGTGAAAGTGGGGAGACAGAGTATAAGATTAGAATGTACGCTGATGATATTCTTCTCCACATCCGCAACCCGAGAACTTCAATTCCAAGGTCTCAACATGTGGTGGTTGACTGTGGACACCTATCAGGGTTCAAAGTGAATTCTAATAAGTCGGCCACATTCCCATACTGCAGAGACCTGGAATGGTCGGTGGAATACCTATGGGAGTTGAATATGCCCATAAACCATGGAGAGATCAAATACTTGGGGGTAACAATCACCAGGGATTTAGGGATTTATATGAAGCAAACTACCCCTATTGTTGAGTATTTTGTGTGATGAATCCAATGTAGTCCTCAGGGATTCCCTGGCCGTAGCCTCCTCCCATGTGGCCAGGGGTCAGCAGCCACTATCTGATCCTGACCCTGCGGGTGGCTGGGGGAGTATCACGTGGGAGGGGAAAGCCACTGGGGAGATGTCATGGCTTAATTGGATAAGACACAGTATCTCCCATGTTCCCATGAGGAAAACTCCCTATTGCCCAATACCATGATGGCCAGTTACCATGCATCTGTTTCCCCCTATAGGAAAAGTAAGGATCCTTTTTCCAATACCCTTTAGGTGAAACCTCCAGCCCTGACCTAAAGAGTACAAGCTTGCAAAACCTCCCTTTCAGTTTTAGTTTTTCTTCAGGTAGAACTGATCTTCCATGGGAACTCATTAAGGAAGACCTTTCAAGAATCATGCATCAGAAACCATCAATGGACTTTAATTCCACAATCACTTAAATCCTCAGTTAATATCAGTGGACTTCAATTCCCAAAACCACTTAAGTACTATGACGAGGAGGATGAAGGAATATATACTGAGCATCAGGCGTGTTGAACGTGCTCATCATTGGATGAAAGCACCTGTGCGTAGGACCTTTAAAAATGGTTATCACGCTGAGAGGAGGAGCTCATGAGAAGATGTGATCTCTCCAGGGAAGGCGGACAAGGCTCGGGTTAGGAGCCGAAGCACAGAAGCTGGAGGCATGAGTCGGTGTGCAGAAACTGGAGGCGCAAGTCGTTGTGGCGAAGTGAAAGGGTGTCACGAGTCGCACAACACCGCCCACCTCCCAGCGCATAACACCGCCCGCCTCCCAGCGACACCCTACCTGCGGCGGTGGCCCTTCCCGGGCGCACCCCTTCAGAAGCCGGAGCGCCGGGGTCCCCGCAAGGGGGAGGCGGCGCGCGGCATCGTGGAGACTGTGGCCGCGGTGGCTCTGCGGGGGATCAGACTTCACCACCCCGGCTTCCTGGTCACGTGGGCAACGCTCAAGTGATGCTGAAGGGGCAGCCCGCCCAACCAATCCTGTTGCCGCTTCCCGGTTGCAAGGGTCACGTGATACGCGACGCCACTCACGTGACCCAATGAGGAAGCGATCACCTGACCCAAGCACCGGCTCAAAGGCACACTGAAGCCGAGCTTCCGTGCTTCTCAGCTGTTTTCAGCATTTCGAGTGGCATTGTGTTTTTCTTGGATCTTGACCTTCTGGCTTTTTGGACCCCGGTTTCTGGTGATTGTGGACTGTCTTGCCTTCTCCTTGGATTTGGTTGTCCGGACTTTGCCTTGTGGATTTTGGACTTTCTGGCTTGCACCATTGGACCTGCTTCCTACGGATTTCGGACTTGGCTTCTGGAACTTTAGAATTTTGTCTTCCTCGGATCTTGGACACTTCTTGCTTTGGACATTTTGGAACTGCTTCTGGAACTCCCTTTTGGCTCAAGTTTGTTTTGGACTTCAGCTAAGCACCACGTCAAGCCCCAAGTAAAGGGGGTCTGGCCCCAGCGCCCCAGGATACCTCCCCATCCTGGTTCCTCTCCCATGCTAGGTAGGTCCCACTCCATTTTATTGATTATTGGTCATTTCCAGGTTTTTGCTTTATACTCACACTTACCTGCTCTTCCCTTACAGCACCTGGTACCTGTGTCCCTGACCCTTTGCATCTGTGGCCTCAATAACTGGTGAAGGAGTATATTATTCTTTCCTTCACTGGTGCTTGGGGACGGAGGTACCCATAGACATCGCAGAGGTTTCGTTGTGACAAAGGGCTCGCCAGCAGAGAAGACGGAAAGAAACGTGTTGCGAGAGAGATGGCTGCAGAGACACCAGCAACCACGATAGGGTCCCTGGGCATCCGGCAGCCAAGAGAAGCAGCGTTATCGTTACTGGGAGCTGGAGAGAAGTGTGCAGGAACAGAGCCGTGAGAGACCCTGGAGAGACGACAAAGCTGCTCAGAGTGGGAAATCGGCGACAAAGGTACGCCACATAAGCGTGTTAAAGCCTGGAAATGCTACAGTGAGCCGGTGAGTCTGCCAGAGCAGAGTGGGGACCCTGCTGCATTTCAGCAACTGCGAGAATTATAACATTTAACGACAAAATGATTGTGTATGAAAAAAAGGGCAGAAGATTTTTTAACATTGTGAGAATTGCAGAAAGCAAAGAAAAAGTGAGGATTGTTTATCAAGTAGATATTCCAAGCCAAGAAGAAGGGTATATGCTACTTGAATAATAATGAGGAACTGTAAGGCGTTTTGAGAATGCAAAGTGAAGTCCTGGCAGACGAGTACGCCAGGCAGTTGAAGCTTAAAGAGTACTGGCAGGGGAGTAGTTCGGTCAAATTGCAAACTTACAAGGAGTGTCAAGCAGAAACAGTGTTTGTGTTAAAAGAAGGAACCTGTAAAAGAAGGAACTTTTGCTGCAGGAGAACTTACAAGATTGAACTGTGCTCATTTAACAAGATTGTTGTGGGCCAACGAAGGCATAAAGAACTGTTGTTCCCAGAAACATTTGTGATACCTGTGAAGAATCCAGTGGAAGGGAATCGCCCCCTGAAATTAAGGTCTTTTCCATTTTGGAGAACATTTACGTTGAAGCCATTCTACTTTTATTTAAGAACACCTTTTTGAAAATACCAGGTCATAGACATTTGCCTTGTCACTTTGTTATTTTGTTTTACTGTGAGGGTCAAGACAGAATGTTTTGGACACAAGGACAGCTTTTTGATTCATGACATCCTGACAAAGACAGATCCTTAGTTTTTGTTTTTTAGGTATGGAAACTCCTCTTTAAAATAGGGTCAGAGAGGCATTTTACCAACCCTATTCATTTGGAAAAAAGTCTATAACCAAAAACCTGACAACTTTGTGTCAGGCTTTCATTTCCGGCCTCTCACAGCTGTTTGCAGAAATGAAGATATGGTTGCGGATGACATGGTCATGGATGGGTAGGGTAAATGCGGTGAAAATGACCTTGCTGCTGAAGATTTTATATCTGTCTCAGATGCTCTCCATAGAAACTGCAAAGGAACTGTTCTCGGAGTTGAAAAGAAGGTTAGTGAGATTTGTCTAGCAGGGTTTCATATGCCATGCTCAGAACGCCTAGCGATAAAGGGGGAGTGGTATTACCAGATATATATACATATCATAGAGTGACCCAATTACGGGTGATATTCCCACACTTGAGTAAGGACGGGGATAAACAATGGGTAGCATTGGAAAACTACTGGCTGTGCCCGGCCACAGTCAAAGGGACTCATCACAATTCTGGTGGTATCCTGCCGTTAATAGCGCCAGGATACCGCCAGTGCAAATAGCGTTACTGCTACTCGGTTCAGCGCAATTTGCACTGGATCCTGAGTAGCGTTAAAGCAGTAAGTTCCCATGGACCCAATGGGGTTGAGGGGCACTATTAGAGCTGCCACAATTAGCGCTGCTCTGATTGTGCCAAAAAATGGACAGAAAGCAGGATTTTTACCTCCAGCGAAAAACTGGATGTAAAACTCCAAACCTTCCGCCCCAACTCGTAATAGGGCCAGCCCTTACATGCAGCAGTAATAGCATTACCGTTGCATTTAGGGGCTACTGGCCAACTCGTCATGAGGTCCAGAGAGTGGTTGTTGCTTCCTATGAAGGATATTGGACTGAGAGTTCAGCGGCACAGGATAATGGTGCTTCTATGGAAACTCTGGGGGAAGCATAGGGAGATGAGAGTGATCACCCCATGGCCATCGCCATTGAGTCACCAGTTGGCACCCCCTATCCATAATGACATAACTTATCCGCTCTGTTTCCAGTTGTGGTTCAAGGCAGGACTGGAACAGGTTGGGCAATTACTAAGAGGGCGAGACTTTGTTACGATAGAAGTGCTGGAGCAAGGTGTACATATGGGAAGGTTGTCTGTCTTCATGTATCTACAGTTGAAAGGAGTCCTAACTGCAGATAAATGGAAGGCTGGTGGGTGATAACATGGGGTCGGGGTGGCGGGAGGCAACATTGGGTAAAACTGTTTGTAACACCTGTTTGTGTTTAAGAGGAGGTAATCTTCTGTACATGGACCTGGGCTCTGCAACCATGCTTGAGGTGATTGTCAGCATGAAACAAATAGCTAATCTCAGGGAATTTGAGGGGCTCTCAGTGGTTGTTGACCGATAGTCCCTATTTTAATGGGGATCCCAAATCTCCCAGCAACAGATATGTGGGAAATGTGAAAGATCCTACAGATCTGTCACTGACACCCTGCCTAAAATCTCCTCCCAGGTGGCCAGGGAAAGGCAGATGGTTCATGATCCTGACCATAAGGGTGGTGTACTGGGGGAGGGTCACCTGTGAGGAGACAGGGCCCATGGTGGTGAGGAGATCCCGTGGGATGAGATGTTGTATTTGTCCTCTGAAATTAAGTGCCTTTCTGGGTTGCCAAAACAGGTGATGGCATATTGCCATTATAGTGTCCCTAATTGATTCACATGTAAGATCTGTAGCCCAAGGTTCAAGCTCTGCCAAATCTGAGCAAACCATATCAATAAAAAAATCTGTTAAGAATAAATTCCCTCCTTACTACCTAAACTATAACATAAAATGATCTATAGAAAATGCCTTACATCCTCTGTAATAACCAATCCTAACAATTCATCTTTAAATGAGTTTAAGGGAATTACATTTACCCTGAGAAAATAACTCAAAATGTGAAAGAAATAACTTTACTGAAGGGGACTACAAGTCCCATAATCCCAGAAGTACTGGGACGTAGAAAAAAGGGCTGATGAGGTAAGCTGTAGCAGTGGCCAGGCAATGAAGCATAACAGCCCACACCTGAAGGAACCTGGGAAGCATAAAAGGCCCCCTCAGGTTCAGGCAATTGGAAGGATTGGAAGGAGCTGGAACTGTGATTTGAATGTGAGCAGTAGCAGTGGTAGCAGAAGGAAGAACGCACAAGGCTCACAAACCAAGCAGAAGGGGAAGAGTAAGCAGAGGGTCCTGTTTCCCCAAATCCAGAAGTGCAGAGGCTGCACAGTGGAAGATGTGCAAGAGAGCTGTCTCTCTCCATGTGAGCCTAATTGCTGTGGTTGCAGAGCTGTGAACATGCAGGAGGCCGAGGGAAGAAGTAATTGTCAAGCCATGGGTTTCAGGCACCAGAGGGGCTCCCTGAACATGTGGCTGGACCGGAGACACCTTTATTGGAGAAGGGTGTGGGTCCCCAATGAGCCAGAAGCAGTAGAAGTTGTTGCAGACACCGGGAAAGCAGTGCAACCCACTGAACAAGTGTTTAAGAAGCCAGTCAGTGAAGTTGTTTGTTGCATCTAAAACGACCTAAACAATGGAAATGTAGCACTCGCATATAATGCAAAAGGCTTTTTACTTGCATGAGTAGTTAAATTGCTCAAGCACATTGTTCAATTGTTATAAATACTTTCTTGCTAGAAGGAGTGGTCGCGTGTCCCTAATTAAGGAGAGGGTACTCTGATAAGACCATTACTGATTAGCTAACTTTGACAATACACAAGTTACAATCTTTTACTTATGGAAATTGCATCAAAGAGTGGTCGCGTGTATCCAATTGTGATTCCCAAAGGAGGACTGAATTCTATCCTTCACTTTCACCCAGGAATAAAATTATATATCAATCTTTAAACCTTGAAAACTTTATCAAGGCGTGGTCTTGTGTGCCTAATTTTGATTTCTAAAGAAAGACTGACTTCTACTCTATATTTTAACATGGCATACCTTTCATTTGAAGTTAAAAGTGCTTAACTATTGAAGAAGAGAACATGCATTGCTTAAGCCAAGACTCAATACTCTTCCCATATTAACACTGCAACCAGCCTTTCTTAGAGTTACAAAGTCATCCAGTTGTACTATGAAGTTAATAACTGTTCCTTCGCCTAATATACAAACGTGCAAGTGGTACCTGAATCTAATAGAGTGGCACCATGCTTCTGGTTAATTGGGCTGATAACTGGCAGAAAGGTGCAGGCAAAGTTGGGGAAGGAGAACTGGCTGCCTGTAAAGACTATTTTGAAGGTGCTGCAAACTGTAGGGCCAGAGACGGTGGAAGAACGAGAGAAGTGAGTCTCAAAGGCAAACCCAGATTGTTATTGTGGCAGACCGAAAGGAAAGGCAAAAGGCTGCCCCTTTTGGAGAGAATTGTTCAGAGGAAGAGTGCCTTGCCTACTTGAAGTTGTTGAAGAACTTTAAAGTGTATCTTGTCGAAGTCTGTTTAGAAGTACAAATCACTGAAGCTGTGATGGTAGTCCAAGATACTGAAGCTGTAGTGTTATGTTTGGTTGTGAGTGGATGCAATATTGTAGTATTCCAAACCAAGAGGAGTACTGTGAGACAAAGGTGACTGTTCTCATGATAAATTAAGTAGAAGTGAAGTTGTTAAAGTTGAAGCAGCAGCACTGAGAAATCATCCTCACAAATATATCATTAAAATTATAATCAGGAGAATACTGTTAACCAAGAACTGTGTATCACTTGTAGTTTTGGATATTGCATTTCTACACGTTCATTAACAGGATAAAGGTAAATGATAAAGTTACATTTATGAGGTAGTATAGAACACATTTATAAAATACATTACATTTATAAAATCATAACATAAAATAGTACAAGTACACCCACCAAGTATACTAAAGGTACTTTCACAAAATGCAATACAGTCCATTTAGAATCCAGGGAACCGGTGCCACTGATCTTAAGTGTACTCTAACCATGTAAGTAAAAACCCATATTTGCACCGAATTATCATCATTACTAAGTGGGTAAATTAAGATTCACCCTTACCAGAACCTCTAAACTGCCGTTCAACAATAACCTGGTAAAACTAAATAGGTGTTTGATCTCTCAAATAAACTGTCACCCCTTAAATGATATATCTTACTATTTACGGGTAATGGTTTTGCAATATGTCGCCAGGTCCAATACAAGGCTATGTGGAGACTCTGAGATTCAAAGTTTAAACAATAGGTCCAGAAAACATCACTTTTTATTGAATCATAACTGTGTACGTATTCGCAAGTCATATAAATGTGCCTCAGAACTTGGCATTCAGTGAAAGCATGTTTCGAGGTCTCAATCATGCCTGTTAATCTACATATTTAGCATTCTCTTTGTGTTAATGGAATCTTACTAAAGGCGCCGCGATCGACAAAGAGGCAATTGGTTTGTATGTAGTCTTAATATTAGGCTATGGATCGCCGTGCTTGGAGTAGTTATTAGTCCATTCCCATTGTTTGTACTTCTTAATAAACAAGGCTTTCAAGGCAGCATACTTTGTGCCTAATTTAAAGTTAGGATGCCAATCAATAGCCTCATATGTCGTGTTATTGATACGGGTAAAATCACCTCCACCACATGCCCATTTGTTGGTAGTTTAAGGATCCGTCTCCAGAAGTATCCCTCAAGTATTTCCATCCATCTCAGGTCTGACATTACCAGTGCCTCATGGCAGTACAAGACCATCAGGCAAATGTTTTGGTGGTAGAGTGCAAGTGTCCCCTCCACAGATGAGCCGGCCATCTGTCAAGCAAACCTATCTATCATATGAGTCAGCCAACGGGCTTTGATAGATTTAGCTTGTATGATGTCAATATAAGACAAACTAGGGCTCATGTCAAGACCCAAATAGGGATACTGATCAACGTACGATAGGACACCCAAATTTGTTGAGATGGTGGGTCGTGGTAACTTCTGGGCGTAGACCGTCGTAACTTTAATCTTAGACAAATCGACCACCAAGTCGCTTTCAGCTGTGTAAGAAACCAGGTTCTTAAACATACTCTTAGCACTAGTGTAGTGTGATTAAAAATGACCAAGTAGTCGGCATCCAAGAGACCAGGAATAGGCACACCACCAATCCTCGTGCATCAACCCCCCATCTCAATGAAACACTGAGGCAGGTTTGCCAGGTAGACAACCTTGCTTGACTCCCCTATTGATCTATACCGGAGCGGTCATAGTGCCAGAGTCATCGATCCTCACTCGGCCCCCCGTGTTTATATGCAGACCCTTCAGGATGGCCAATAGCCATCTTGGGCAGCCCCACCCCTCCATTTTAGCCCATAGCCTAGTTTGGCAGACACAATCAAATGCGGACTGAAAGTCAATAAAGATGACATAGCACACTGGCCCACCATTGGCTATGGACCTGCGAAACAGCATATCCAAAGCCCTTGTGCTATGGGTAGTTGAACTTCCCGAGCAAAAACCAGTTTGGGTGAAGTGAAGTAGTTTTCCGTTCACCCATGCCTGCAAATACTTCAAGACAATTGTTTATAAAATCTTACTGGTAACGTCCAATAGGGACAGCAATCTGTAATTAGCCGGCAGCAGTCTGTCTCCCTTCTTATAAATGGGAAGCAAAATCGACTGCTGCCAGGAAACACATATTTCCTGCACTGAACAGATCCTATCAAAGAGAATTTTTTAAGAGCTGAGTCCAGCCCTACAGGTCTTGTTTTAACACAGTATTAGTGAGTCCACTAGGACTGGGGTCCCTAGAACTCTTCAGTTTCACTATCATTACCTCAATACTTTTTATAGTAAACTGCAAGGGACAACCTCCAGGACAAAATTCAGCCCTCCTTACATTAGTTTTGGCACCTGATCTATCACTGAGGCAGAGCAGCCACTATTTTTCCCTGAAGGGGTTAATATATAAGCGTCTCACTATCGCCCTTCGCCCGAGCAAGTATCTTCCAGATGTTTCTACTATCTCTACGCTGTAATGCACAAATCATACCCTGCTAGTTACTATTTTTGGTTGAATATTGTCATCCTTTCAGCCATTGTTTATATTCTGCCTTAATCACTTTAGTCTGAGCACTCTTTTCCAAGAGCAAACCACCAGCCCCCTGGAGCCTTCTCAACTTGCCCCTCACCACTCTTTTGGTGTCGCGAAGGGCAATAAAAAATGTATTTATATGTTTATGAACAACTGCTGTGTTGACCAATGGGACAGCCCCAATCGTCGTCTCCAATCTTCAATCTCATTACCGTTAGTAGATAATAACCAGTTAATATCCCTCTCAAAGGCTTGCGTAAGTGGTTGGTTGGCTTTACGAACATGTCTAGCACTCCGGCAGATGCGATTGCTCGCATGGTTTGGAAGGGCACCACTACAGCTTCGGGGATTAGCTCTGGCCATAGGGCAATCTAGGCTTAAGGCAAAGATGGCGTGATCAGTAAATCCATTTTGCTCAATCCTAAATTAGTTCATTTTCAACAAACAAGCATTATTTCCAAAGAAGTAGTCAAGAGTCACTCTGCTCTTACCCTTGGCCAATGTGTACCAACCAGGTCTGTCACCTGTAATTCTGCCGTTCATCCGCGTGAGATCCCAATTTCTCAAATATTGTACCCTTTGGGGGCCCTTGCCATTAACCTTTTCTGCAACATATTGCAGTTTTTAAAAATATTGTGATAAGGAGCACACTCCAGGTCGACAGTGCAACGAGCATTAAAATCTCCACCAATGAGTATCATCCTATTATCGGGTGTGTCAGCCCCACTGGCCCAGATCTCGCTTAATAAATCAAAAGTGCCTTCCAGGGTTGTGTCATCAGGGGGGAGTACACATTTATTATCAGGAGGCTACACTTCTATCCAATGTCACCGAACGACAACTGCACCGCTAGTAAAGAACCGCTAGGTGACAGGAGGTCTATTTGCAGAGACTGTATGGCTTGATTAACACCTATAATAAGACCCCCACATGGTCTACCTCAGAGTCCCCTTTTTGACTTTGCTTGATATAGGTGGTAGCCCCCGAAATACATGATAGGCTCAAGCCAGGTTTCCTGTAAGAGGAAGACATTGAATTTGGTAAGCAAGGGGGCCGAACCATCATTGCTCAATAGGTGGCCATGGCCTCTCATATTCCAACATGCAATGGCACAACTCCAATACCCAGTGCTCTTAGAGGCCACTGTGGGTGCCCGGCCCCATACAGATATCCCCTATATGACCTCACATTTCCGGACCTGATAGTCTTAGGTAAGACCCTCGATGCTTGGTCCCCTCTGTTGTCTAACGGGGCCCCATTGGGTGGTTTATTGTAATCATTGCGGCTCTTTACCTAATGGCAGGAGCAAGCATTATTCATCAGCGCTGGTTGGTTACAACATACTGTCAGATTGTATTCAAGTGTTTGCAATGTATCAACACACATACATAATAATGAGACCACAGCGGGGGGACACATTTTTATCTGTGCCCAGTTAGGCACACTGTCCGAATGTTGAAGTGCAACTTGTGCCATATCACTGCTGCGGATATTGGCCAAACCAGGGATTTGCTTCCAGATCTGCAACAGGAATGATCGATTCAGAAATGGACTATGCAGTGTAGGGAACAGTTCTTTCAGTTTTACCAGGGGTCTGAGAGAGGAGTACCCCCTGATAGTATAATCAAGTGAGAAGCATTTGGAAATAACTTGAGCATCGTGCCGTGTAGCCATCTGGTCGTCAGCAATTGCGGCACCACGACCCACTAGGGGCAATTCGTCCCTCCAGCCTGCCCCCTGGGTGCCAGACTCTTCTTTACTTATACACCCATTGACCGATGGGCAACCGGCTGTGGGCCGTGGCGGCTCGCCATCACGGTTGATCACCACACCTCGAGGATTTACCTGATACCACTTGTGATATGGGACTTTTCCCAAATGATTAGGTGATGCCATTCCAGGTAGCAGGCGGTCTTAACTCTTGTAAAGGCCCATTTGTCCATTAGCCCTCTCAAGATTACTAGCCGCGTCGTACCATCAGTCTTTGAAAAAGATTTTTGTCCACCTGTTGAAACAAATACACTACTCCCTGGACGTCTATCAAGACGTGTTGTAATGGATTAAGTTTGAAAGGGGACCTGTTTAGCAACTTTCTGTGCGCCTCCAAAGGGCCCACCTTGTGTGACTTTGTTATTGCTTGTAGGAGACTGACTTTTCATCATTGACATCTCATTAGCAAGAGCTTCTAATGTATCTTCTTTGAATCCTGGGTAAGGAGAGAGGAGCCCGGTGGTGATGCCCAATCATCCGGGCCATCCAGTATGTTGATAGGCTGAACCACCGGGATTGCCCTTCTGGCTGTGGGAGTAAATATTACAACTTGGCCACCTTTTACCACATCCTGGGGACTGGACCTTCTAGTTCCTTCCTGGCTAACTGTTGTAGTCTAGTCATCCAATATGAAATCAGCCATCTTTGCCGTAATTGACCTTAGTAGTAGTTGGTCAGCAGCCATGTCAGAGGAGAGGGTAAAAAGACCTTGTACTTTGCAAATATAGTATTAATATTAGTAGATATGGTTAATTCCAACCTGCAGCACATCTCCCCAAGAAGAGATCAGCGTTGTTCCACCCAGGCTGTTGCCCTCTGCTATCTGAATCATGTCAGACGCTACGGCAAGGTTAGGGCTACTGGGCAAGTTAACCCCTGGGGCATTATCGGGTCATGCAGGATTTGACCCCAGAGAATTACATTTCAGTGAGCGGCACATATGAAACAGTGAACCATTATTATCAATTGAGGAGATAGGGCTTAATATATGTTTATCAAAGTCTTCAGCTGACCCAAACCATGTGGGCATCGGCTAGTCGTTTTAGTCTAGTCTTCTGGCGGGTCGTGCATACCAATGGGTTGAACAGGTGGTTGACGAGCCAGCGTTGTAATAGTTCTGTATTTGCTGTCAAACTTAAAGTCACCCATAAAACCCGACTAGTTTTGTAGCGGGGCAACCCGGAACATGCTTCCTCTTTTTTCATCCTGCTTCATAAAAAAAGCCTCGGGTGGGCTCCCTGCTGCCCCCGCGGAACTCCCTCGACGCTTGCCTGCCTTCGCTGCACCACTTTGCAACCCCAATCTGCGTTGAGTTTTGGGTTTTGTCATTCTTCAGTAAAAACAACCAAGGTGTTAAGTTGAACCTCCCAGTATTGGGAGGCAAAACAGAAGGGGATATGATTAAGGTGCTACAACAGTGATAAACCACCCGGTCCTAGTTAGCGAACTCGGGTGGTGCACTGAATGCACCAATCACAGCAAACAGCTTCACCCTCGTATGGTCACTTAGTACTTGTTACTCCCATCGCCTCACGCTCGTCGCGCTGATGTGCAGACAGCCGACGGCACTCCTTGAAAGCGCACGCTCCTAGTGCATGCAGCCCGTGCACTATATCCACTTCCTGGAAGGTAGGCGGGACTTAGCTCCTGAAGCCAATAGAATGAATGAATATCGTTCTCCTCTCCGGTAAGACAGCAAGTGCGTAGTCTCCTTGAAATAATGACCACATGCGAGGAGCGAGACGAAAAGATGAGGCGAGGTAGTTAAAATACTCCCAATAGCTAGTACAGGCAACAGGACAGACAGTCGACAACACTCATAGAGGCCCTCCTCTATTAACTATCTATAAAATATCAAGCACTGTTTAACATTTCTTTCTTTGGTGTGCACACCAACATACCTGACCTTTAATCCTTGGGAAGGGTATCACCCAGGGCATTATAAGGTTTTTCAGGGACTGTGAATGTTGTACATATGATGGTGCATTGCCATATATTTTCTTTGTGTATTTGTTGCTCAGTGTGTGTGCCAGTTATTCATTATTAGAGTGTTTCCCCTCAGCATTTGTTAAGCAGGGAAATCCTCAGCAGAGTAGTGATATTTTGCATATATTTACTTTAAGAATAAAATGGCATAGGTTGAAAAAATACTCAAACAGTTGTCGGCTTCGCATTACTGACCCCTCACAAAAATCACCAGGTTATTAATACATCCTTCCAAATCTTTGCAATGAAACCTCCCTCCATTTTTGTACACGTGATGCGATAGTGAGAATGAACAATGCATTTTGACATACAATAAAAAATGAACTTTTAACCCCTCTTCAGCATGGTTTCCTGGAAGCATTTTTCAGTATCTTGGACTGGCGCCAGAAGCGGGTTTATGACACCGAAAGTTATTTTTTTCTGCTAAACACAAAGTGTGGCCCAGACCTACTCCTCTAGGGCCCAACCTGCCATCCTGGCGACAATGCCTCTGTTTCCACAGCTGTTCTGACAGCTGCGTGATACCCAGAAAACCGGTTAGGCTCACTTCTGAAACAGTTATGCTCTTTGTGCAATAGAAACAAGTTGAATGCCTCTGTCAAGAAAACCACTACAAACATGGTCATTTGTCATGAGGGCAGCACAACTCATTAGGCAACCTTTCAGGTTGTCCCATGGCAAGTATGAAATAATCAACCAGTGTTGGCTTTTAGCATCACATTATATTGTATTCTGCGAATTGCCCTGTATTCATGAACTGTATAGAAGTACTAAAGGACATGCACTTATAATGGCAGCACTTACAGAACATGGTTTGAGAGCTTCATTTCAGCATATTTTTACAAAACACAAGTGTAAATTAAATAGATGAGTAAGAAATGTGGACTGTGGTTTCCCTTCACTGCTAGCTTGAGAATGATCATGCTAAGCCATTGCATGCAGATTACTATTAATTACTATAGCAAAAGGGAAGAAAAACCATTTACCTATATATCTATAGGACTTGTAACAAGCAACTATAGCTTTCAAGCAACAGAACGCTTTACAGGTATGGGGTGGGGGAGAATATAGAGATGGAATAAGAGGGAACGCCAGGGAGGCCAATTAAGCGGGTTCATCCCAAGGGAAGGGCCCTTTCTACTTTTCATCCTCACCGTCGATAGCATGAATATTATTTACACCCTCCCTTTTATGAGAATGCAAAACAGTGTGGATGCTCGGTGCAGGGAATCCAAATGCATCACTATCCGCAACAGTGTTCTGGTGCGGGCTGAGAAGCGCGGATCCTTAAACACTCTGCATGTACTAAGAGCAGACCGAGTCCGTGGGGATCTGCTGTAACAATGTCCACCATTACTAATTTCTATTGTGTGCGCATGATGGAGGTCAAAGCAAAGTGAATGCATGATGCATTCTGTGTCAGCATCCCATGCGTCTATGTTAGAACATCCCTTTTAATCAATTTCTAAAGGTGAGACGTAATTTCACATGTCTTGAGGAGTTTTATGAACAAGCAGAGATCATGACTTAGAGGCTATCAAAGAGAGGCTACTCGAAAAAAACATTTGAAACACTCCATAAAAAGGGCACGGTTTTACGACCAGGAACAGCTATTGGTCCATAACCCCAGACCCAAAGTTGAAAGAATGGTATGTTTGACCACTTTTTGTACATTGAGCAATAAAATATGTCACATAATTGACCAAAATTGGCACACGTTCAAATGTTTTCAGCCTGGCTTTACCAAACCTATGTTTGCCTTCAAGAGAGGTGTGAACTTACATAAGTCCCTGGTATGAGCCCTTCGTAAAGATTGTACACCACGCTGTAATATGAGAACATATCTTCGGCTGCCACCTTTGTTGGCCCACCATCTGTGTGAGGGATGTACTGTCTGTACTGTATTGTCTGTACATTTACAGAGACTATAGTTGACGTTTGTCATAATGGTAAAATCTGGAAACTAAGAAAACTCAGAAATTACAAATCATGTAATGTAATTTATGCAGTTACCTGTCCATGTCAACTATATCATGTGGGAAAAACTCATAGACCGGTCCACATTAGAATTACATAACATCGCTCACAAATTCAGACAGGGATGGTTGCCCTGTTTGTCAATCATTTTCTGGAGGATCACTCGCACAAATGTTGTCTAACCGTGAGGTCTATTGGATTTATAGCCTACAGTCTCATGTGGTAGGATTGAATGTGGCCATGGAGTGGCATAATGAATTGTATTAGTCTCCTTATAGCAGCTTGCATATTTGAGGGTCCTACATATCAGAATTTATTTGATTGTGCTTATGGAGTTTGTTTTAATATATTCCTAGGCAGTAAATCCATACTATCTGGGTTTTGAGACTTTCTTCAATATGAGGGACTGTTCTCTTATGGAGGCTGCCCCTGTAGATTCTTCTAATTTGCTGTCATTCTGGGCTATCGTAAATGCCAATTTTCATGTGCCCATGTACAGACTACGCCTATGGAACTTTCTGGTCTGTATTGCCCTAGGCACATTATTACACCTCCTTAGCTGTGTGGGTCTGCTTATCTATTTGTTTATATATGGCGGTTCCCCTTACTGAGTTTTTAATTTTGCTGTCGTTTTGGGCAGATGCATATGCTGTTCTGTGTTTCCAACATCTCCATAATTATGTTTGTTTTGGACTGTATGTCAGCATTAATCACAGTACCATTGTTTACAGCACTTGCTGAGGATACTAGTAATAGTGTTGGACCCACCTCATTCTAAGACTGCCGACAGGTTTCACGTTGTCAGTATGCTTCTCGGGATGTAGTATTTTGTCAGTTTCTATGTTATGCATAGTCATGGATTAGGACGTCAACACTCGCAATGGCTTTTACTTATAAGACTGCATGTAGTGAACCTTCCACTTTTTGCCGGCAGAAGTGAGAGTCAGCTGTCCATTGACCTTTGTTAGTACACATTCTTAAATTATTCTTAGGCTTGCCCGCACTTGAGTCCGCATTGATCTAGTACATACTATTGGATCATAAGTGTTCGTATTGACTAAGTTATTGTTGGGTCTGTTACCCACCTACTCTGTAAGTACACATCCTACATTATTCTTATGCTTGTCTGCAATTGCGTCCGCATTGACCAGTTACATACCATTGGATTATTAGTATGCCTGAATACCCTCGCAGTGACTAGGTTATCGTGCATATGCTGCTAACGGCAACATATATTGACAAAAGAACATTCTACTGCATCATCACTTTGTTTGACCGTACCTGCATTAAAAAAGTTATTGTACATACGCTACCTCTAGCACGTTATTAGGAATTGCGTTTTCTTTCTTGTTTCACTTCATTTTTTGTAGTAGAGATGTGCTGAGATTGCTCAGAGTGGCATGCGCCTCACATGTCAAAAGTGCTTTGTCTACGTACGCTTCTGTGAGTTTTTCATTGCGCTCATCTTCATTCATACATGTGAGTATGGTACCACACACAACCTGAGGACCATCGCATTGGTGCCCTTCTTACAAATTTGAAGTTCTTGCTTCTGGCAGCATAATGGAAGCCCCTGATTTAATTTGTCTGCACTGTTTATTTCTCTTCTTGATTAGGTGGTGAACATGGTCTAGTGGTGCTTGGGATGGATTAAGCCCGTTGTCATGAGTAAAGAAAATTGGTCATCTTTTGCTGGTTAATTCTGATTAAGACTAAGGTAGCCACTTGTTGGCATGACCCAGTGTGGGTTCTGAATGTTTGTCTTTTAATGTATTTTGTTAAATGGTTGCTAATTATAGTGTAGAGGACACCATTGTCTTCTCACTAGGAGATGGCTCTTGGTGTAGCAGGTTTTTACTTTGTTGTTGGGTGTGTGGATGTTACAGGTTTGTGTGGATATTAGTAGTTTACCCTCTCCCTATTTTTGGATTTTGTTGCAGTTACTATACTCGATGTAGAACTATGCGCAAGGTTGAAGGACGTCCTGTCATTGAAGACTTTGCCGTTCACGTCAGGCCCTGAGGAAGGCTTTGTTGGTGGCAGTCGAAACTAGAAGCATACTTTGGCCACTTGTTGGTCTGGTGGACCTCGTAGTTTAATAGGCCTGCTTTTAGTAGGACATATTGCGCATTTCTTGGGCATGTAGTTAGCTGCAGTATTTGTGTCTACATACTGGTATTGGACCTCCGGGTTTTGGGCAAGCTTACGTTTTGCCGCTCAATTGTGTTCACAGTATTTTGAGTGTGGCCCACTGGTCTCAGGTATTTCCTTTCTTTTTATTTAAGTTGTTATTATGAATTATACATGACGTTTTCACTGATATTTTTGAAATGTTTAATAGTTGTATGTCATATGTTGTTTTTGCTGTTTTTAGTCTTTTTAATCAGAATGATTTTACGTGAATCCAATGTCATACATTTTTCATTACATTGCATTTTCAACTGCTTTCTATTTTTATTAGGTTATGTGGGTTACATCATGAGCTGCTGTCTTGGTGAGGGGGTTGTTGGGTTGTTCTCTGCTCTGTGTACTTAAGGCAGCACATGCTGGTACACATACATTCATTTGTGTACTTAGGAACATTATGGATTTTTGTGTATTTCGGTTTCCGTCCAGAGCCTTTATGTTTTGCAGATTGTTGCCCCTGCTCTTATGGTTGAACAGTGAAACCTGGTGTTATTTGGGATTCTGTGTTAGGAATTGGAACCAGGGTACACCCATGTTTATCTTCTATATACATCATCCACTGATCATCAGAATCCCTCCGAAAGTGTCTTCACCATGGTAGCTGTCTGGTCTCGTTCCGACAGATTCCACCCCTCCATGTAAATGAGACTTTACGTTGAGTAGTAGTAATATTTGTTGTTTACCAGCAATGGAGATGGCATATAAAAGTTAAATCTTTTGCTTAGTGGCAGGAGCGCGCAAACTAACCTGTGCCGTCGACCCACATGTGTAAGGTGTTTGCCCACCCTGCAGTGAAATACTGGCCATAACTGAAAGGGACCACATGTGCTGCCTTTAGGCAGGAGGTTGAAGGAACAGAGTTTCATGAATTATTTTTTGCTATTAATAGTTCCACAAAATGTAACAATTTTCCCAGCTCCTTAACTGTTCTTTTATGCAGCTAAAGCATGTTTCTTCATTTTACCTGATAGTCTGATAGCACCGATTACATGCCAAAAAAGCAATAAAGCAGCGACCTGCTCCTGTCCCGGGTGGATTAGTTCACTGTGATAAACGGCTGTGCAGTGCCAGCTTCACGGGCCCCAGCTGCGGCACCTTTGGTTAGGCCTTGCACCGTCTCAAGAAGCGGGTTCCAGGGCTGTGCACACTCACACCCGGTGCAATACAGAACACACATTTGTAATGCATGCAGCATGACTGGTCCTTCCCAGGGAGAGCTGCACTTGCAAAGAGGCCAGCTCACCAAAGATGCTTTCTGGGGCGCAGCGGGAGGGGTACTGTGTGGGTTTCTCATGCTGAGTGGGCGAGACATGCATTTTAGTAATTCGAAAGCTGTTTAGCTCTTAGACATATGTGTAACATGAGGGATAGCCTATTGTTGGGCAGGACATGAAGGCTGGATAGATATTTTGTACAGGGGGGTTGTCCTGTCCTCGAGCATTTGTACTACATTGAATTATTGTAGTGACAGTTTGAGCACATCTCCATATTAAAGTTTTAATACATCTATATAAGTGTGTACCATTGGAGGAAAGTACAAATCCAAGTCCTGGAGAGAAAACAGTTTTGGTGACCTTTATTAATTAGGTCGCAGGTTACAAACATTGGTGACTCAATGTAAATACCAAAAATAAAACATGAAAATAATTTTTTAAACATGAGACAAAAATAGAATAAACCTAGTCACCCACTTGGTAAGTTATCTAGAACAAGATATGGCTTACCTATCCCATTACATTGTCATTTGAGGAAGCAGAAAGTTCCTAGTTCACACACACCATGCACACACATAATACGGCAAGGCATTACGGCACGACCCATAAACACACACTGGCAGACGTACAGAGCTACTTCTCAATCTCTCCTGGAGGGTTGTGCACATGCGAACAGATAGAATTACATGTCACAGACCATCCCCCCTTTTACCAGAAATAAAATGTGAAACATTTTTCCAATTATCATTTAATGGAGTGAACAACACTTGTGACATGAAACCAAAGCTGGCTCTTGTAATGTCCTATTTCTATGCCCATCTGTTTTAGCATGTAAGATCACCTGTCCCCTTTTTACTCTGGTTGTGGGTTGCAGCCCACCACGTAGGGATAGAGGCAGAGTTACCACCTAGCGGGCCAGTTCGGGTTGGATGATTAAAGAAGGTTGAACTACATTCCTTGGCTCCTGCGTCTTATTGAGACTGATTGTTTAATTCGTCATATTCTATCGAATCCGCCTCCACAGACCTAACAGCTCCTGTGAGTGGCCATTACCAAACATCGCAGGTCGGCAGGAATTTCTGGTTCTTTTTACTAGAAAAAGCTGCCTCTTCCGGTCTATCACACACAATGCTGTAAATGGGGAATTTCTCCTTCTACGCGTGGGCCTTGCCTTAGTTTCCGCAACTACGCTTCCTTTAATCTTTCCCCGGCCCATTGCTGCTTGTGAAGGCCTCAGGCGCCTCTGAAGGCTGCCAAATAATTGAAATGTCTTAGAAGATTGAAAGCTAAGTTCAAGCTATATGGAGTAAACAGAACAAAGCTATCGCAATGCAAACACACGCAGCCTTTAAAAGCTTCTGATTTTAAGCTAAGATTGCGCCATTTAAAAGAATGTTCAGAATTTACACTGCAATCCCAGAACATTCTGGATCATTTCACTGTTAGGATGAAAAACACGTGTCCTTTTATGTGTGTGTGTGTGTGTATGCTGTTCATTGTGTTATAGAGCACAAGGTGCGTGTGCTACACAAACAAGAATGGTAAAGGTGTGTACCTAACCCATGCATTACATTACTCAGCGGCTACGGGGGCTCTTGGGACTCTAAAAGTGGCGATGCTTGCATATTAGTTATGGGGAGTAGGGGCCACTCAAAGAGGCTAGGCTCCAATGGGGCTGGCATGCACATGTGATTTTTAAAAAAAAATAGGACTCTCTTTTTTGAGTTTTATCTCGTCTCATCATTTTTTAGGCAAAAAGGGCTCCTTACAAATATCATAGTGAGGAATAGCGTTGACGATTGGTTGCACGTTGCGCAAGATGAGTCCCTTTTTAACACAACATAACAAAACTCTTGTAAGGGAGGCAAAATGTGCAATATGTTAAGGGAGGGGACAAGATGGTCAATATATTTGGAATCCATAGAAGTGATATCTTGGCAGCTCACCCCACTTCTCACTCCATCTCTTCCGCCTTCCCGTCATCCCCAGACTCGCCCCCACTCTTCTACAGTTCAGGAAGGAGCTCAAGACCCTCCTCTTCGAAGAATGGCCCCTCGCTAATACCTACCTCCACACCCCTGGCTCCCCGCCCGACTTGAGACAGGGTCCTCTGCTCTCCACTGTGCCCTCCCTGGGTCACTTCTAGATCCCTTGCTGCCATTTTGCCTGCTCGTCCCCCGCTCGCTCCCGTGCATCTCTGCTGCCCCCACCGCGGCCTGCCCCCTATCATTTGGAAAACGCTTTGTTGCTTCCCAAAGCTGGGTCTGCGCTAAATAAATGCCCTAAAAAAAGGATTATAATCGTAATAATAACAACATACTTGTGAATGCACATACAAGACAACTTGAGCACATCCATCTTCACACCATGGAGGCACATGCTACTGAAACACGTTGCCAATGGACGCCGGGGGCGTGAATGTTTACATGGCCTTTTGACTCTGTAAAGAGCACCTATATTTTGTATTTGAATATGGAGGGTGTGTTCCCACAGGAACACAGAGAGAGGTTTCTTCCCGCCTGAGGTAATGTGCACATGACTTCTCCTTTGCCAATTGTCACACCCATCTGCAGTGCTTTAAGTGGGCTTGGAAATCGATGGGGGGGCCCTAGTTAGGGGGTGTGGCATAAGAACACGCCCCCTAACGAGAGCACCCCCGCCCCTTGATTAAGGGGGGGGGGGGCGGCTGGTAAAAGTTGGAGCTGGGGCACACTGGCATCATTACCTTTGATGCGCCCAGCCCCTCCTGTTCAACAAAAGAAGATGCTGGGCGCACCAAGGTGTGATACCAGTGTGCCCCAGCTCTCACAGCAGCAGGCAGTCCTTTCATTCAAGGAGCCAGCTTTCACCACGGGCTCCTTGAATGAAGGGTCTGTACTTGAAACAGGAGGAGGGCTGGAGGGCCCAGTCTCTCCTTTTGTTTTCGAGTAACTAGTCATCACCCAGCATGCATGCTGGGTGATGACTAGTTAGTTACTCAAAACAAAAGGAGGGCTGGGAAGTCCAGCCCACCTCCTGTTAACAGTACATAGACATCAGGCAGCCCGCACTGCACGGTTACACCTGCTGCTTGCAGTACTTCGGTTTAGAAAAAAGAAAAGGTGATGCCTTTTCTTCTTTCTAAACCAAAGTGCTGATACCTGCAGGCAGCTCCTGTAACCGTGTAGCCTCTACACGGGCTGCCTGAGGTGTTGGCTGGCTGGGGCTAGTCGGGGATGGGCCTCGGCAGGGCCCCTGCTCAGGAGCTTTTTCTGAAGACTGCCGGGGCGCAGGTCCGGCCGGCCTTGCCCCACTTAAAGCCCTGCCCATATGCAAGTAAGCCTTGTCAATTTGTATTAGGCTGAGGCTAATGTACTCATATCTGCATCCTGCTTATATAGCTGACAGTTGTACCCAACATGTTTCTGCAGGGCCGCACTGGCCCACAAGGCAACAGGGCAATGCCCGAATGATCGGCCTGGTGTGCCAGTGTGAGCAGAGTTTTGTGAGCCACTGTCGGCCGCTTGGATGAGTACACATGAAGATGGCAGATGTCACTGATGTTACTGGCCCCAAAGTGTTACAAAATGCACCACATTCAACAAATGCTGCCAACATCCTACACCAGGAATATTTTGGGCACCATATTCACACTTGCATTCGATAATCTCACGCTACCAAGTTACTTACTTATTGAGATTTCCACCCCAGCTGCTCTATCTTCAGGAAAATCGAATTCTGTTGGCACAGCTTTAACTTCCTTTAATGCGTAGAACATCTGCTCAATTATTTTAATGTAGGACATTCCGACCAGGTCCTGATAGGGTGGCATGCCGCCACCTTTTAACTTCGATCTGAGTGACTGTGAATCTAAAGTATTGTTTGTGAGAAGGCGCTTTCTGGGGTGTCTGATCACACTTCTGGTAAAGCATTGCACATATGTTGAGGCGGAATTTCAGCAACTGCATATCAGTAACATAGTCAGCTTCATTTGTTATGATATTGACATTTTAATGTTTCTGAATGTTAAGCAGGGGCACATTGTTTGCGTATGCCCTACATATATGATGAGAACAGGATTCGAATGTTACCATATGTTTATTTAGTGAGTTGAGTCTATATGCCTGTCATACTGGAGGTACGCTTTTCAAATGACAAAGAGGGACCCATGTGGAAATGTTAGGGGGTTCCCCCTGAACATCTCCAAGAAAATCCACAAATATCTGGTTAGATGTAATCTGCCTTTTTGAAAAGAAGTTTGCCATTGATCCCAAACAAGTGGACTTAAAGAAATGTTTTAAAAAAAAGCCTTCTTGACAAGAACTTTCATACAAAGACAAAAAAAAATACATTTAATGAGGAATTATGTTCTAACACGACCTTGAAAATAAGATGTATCTATTTTTCTGGGGAGAGGGGAAATTCTGATACTTATGCCTTATCTTGGGGAAAATGTAGGTTTTAGAGAAAAAGGGTTGTTTGAAATAGTAGACTGTAAAAAGCCTATGAATATAATATTGTATATTCGAGATTATGGACCTCATTACGAGTTTGGAGGTAGCCATGGTGCTATTAGCGCCATGGCTGCCTCCAAAATCGTATCCGGGTCCGGGTTCTGTGAATGAGGAATTACCGGGTCATTCCAACCTTGGAGGACCCGGTAATTCCTCATTCACAAAACCAATCCCCATTCCCATTGAGCCCCCATAGGGCTCAATGGGAATGGTGATGGAGCTAATAACGGGCCTGTTAATAACGGGCCCGTTAATAACGGGCCCGTTATTAGCTCCCTGGTCCCCTCGCGGGACCCAAACAGGACGTCTGGTTTCACGTCTGGTGAGATTTTGTCTACAATTTCAAAAGGTCCTCGCCAGCTAGGCTAAAATTTGCGCTCTTTGGTCTGGTTCCTTTGGAAATTGTACAAGTAGACCCTGTCTCCTACTTGGTATTCCTTTTTGGTTGTTTTTAGATCATACTGAGTCTTCATCCCCTCTACAGATCTTTCTAGATTCAGCTGAGCATACGCAAAAGCATGTTGAAGGTGTTTTCTTAGGTTCTCAACATACTCATACGTTTCACCAGACGTCCTTTCCGGGTCCCGCGAGGGAACATTGTAATAGGGCGGAATGTGTTTACCGGCACCATTACCAGTGCCGGTAAACCCATTCCACCAATCTCGTAATGAGGCCTTATGTGTTTGTGTGTGTGAGAGGAGTGTGGCCCGACTACATTGCTTTGTCTAACGGTGTTATTTTATTTTAATGTCCTTGTTTGTAATGCTTAAGTGCTTTTGGTGGATCCAATTCACTGGGACATAAATGACTTCTTCATTGGTGATTGTACTTGTGGCATGATGGGTATCTTCACATTTGCAGTCATTGCCCAAGAGTGGGCCATTGCTACACCCACACCCTGCACACTGAACACATATAAGAGAGTGCTGAAGACCACTTCTTCTGCACTCACAATACTTTCACATGCCGTTTTCCAATGGCCGATGGCAAGATTCAGAAAGTTCTCTGGTACAGCTTTTTGTAGAGTTGGAACTGAGAGGAGTTAATCAGAGTGCAGTTTCCAGCCCAAGTCTGTGGGTAGTAGATAAGGATTTTATTTAGTCGCTGTCTTGAAAAAATCCAATGGTCCTCATTCCAAGATGGGCTGTCCAGGAAATAAGGGTGCTAGGTCTGACCTGCCAGGAGCACTTGCCCATGCCAGAATGGTTTTCACTGAAGCACCGGCACCAACAGTGCCAGTGCTTCCTGGTCCCCATTCCTGTGGCATCCTATACACAGGAATGGGAACTTTCGGTTTCCACTGCATAACATCTCGGGCCACTGGGACTTCTAATGTCCCGGTGGCAATGGGATCTCAGGCGGCAGAACAGTGTTACGAGGTCGGTGGCAACCGGCCGGTAGCAGCGGCAGGTTCCCGCCAACCTTGTAATGAGGGCCAATGTCTTGCTGTTTCAAGATTTGGTTGCCCCTTAATGCCAAATATGGGCAGCAAGAACTTCGCACCTGCAGCTGCAACTGAATCAGCAGGAAATTAAGCACTATTGAAGAAGTGAAACACAGTGATGACAAAGAAAAACATTGGTAGAAAGCAGTTTGTATGCCTTCCTTTTCTCCTTTCTTAAAAGAGCAAAAGTGAATCACTCCCTGTGAATGTGTGAAACAATTTCTTCGTGTCTCCTAATAAACTACTCTGCATCTTCTGACTGCTACAGTTAAGGATTTCAATCAGGCGACGGACACCTTAGTCTCGGCCTGGTATGCAGTGCGCGGTTGAAAGGCTTATGTTTTTATGTTAGATTCAATATTGAGATGGTACACAACTCATATCACACCCCCTTTTCAAATACCCCGGGTCACAATGGACCATGAACCAGGCTGGTTGATTAAATGTAATATTTATTTAGGTATTTTAAAATTCAAAAGAAATCATACAAATTTTAATGTGGGGCAGCAATCACCAATGGGGTGATACGGACAATAGGAATGTAAGCAATGCACTTAGTTTAACCTTCTATTGACTCATCTACACCACGGAATAGGAGCACTTTTTGATATTAGGCAAGATAGCACTCCAGTTAGAACTTCCCCCTGGAAGGTTCCCTCAACCCACAAATAATCAATTCTATGTGGATAAACAGATTTAGCAGGTAATCAGGAATGACAAATAGAAAACAGAATTGGAATCCGACCTTCCCTCCCCAAACAAGAGAGAAAAACAGATTTTAAACCCTGGCAATGCTAAAAATGACACTCGGAAATGGATGAATAAAATAATGAATGTGTGTAAAAACCTTGAAACAAGTATTATTCCTCACTACAGCAACAATGCAAATATACTAACAATCCCTAAGAATGGATAACTAAGAGCATACAGTTTGAAAATGAGTGGCAAGGTTTAACACAGAATGCAGCAAATGACAGTTGGAAACTTTGCAAACTTTGCGATTCCCGCCTGAAGTTACCTAAACGGTTTTTAATAAAAATGGGTGAAATATTGTAAATCGCAATGCAGTTCTTCGTGTAGGGGTGTAGCTATAGATTATAGGTACAATATGGAAGTGAAATCAGGTCTCTAGCTGGTAAATTACATAAGTTAGGCAAGATCTAGAAAGATGTGTTTTGAGTAAAAGGGAGCAGTGAAAAAGGAAAGGAAATCAGTTTTGACAAGAACAGTTTTACTCTACACTAGAGCATACAGGCTAGGCTACCAAAGAGGGACACAGTAAACTGCAGGTTTGATTTTGCAAATTCAACCCTAGCTTCCCAGCGCCCACCCTGGCGGAACCACTGCGGTCACTCGAAATAGGATTAATAGTTTAGGATTTACAAGACAAATTATTAAAGAAGCTGGCGCTAGCCTTAGAAATCAATGGCAGGGTGGCAAGAATGATTGTGACAGTTTGAACAAGGTATCAGGATAAGGATAGGGTGACTTAGAGAGTGGGATAAGGATAAAGACAAGATAGGCTATGGATTTAGATGGGGTGGCAATTGATACTCACAGTCCACTTTTTAGTTTTTGGATTCTGGACAGTCAGCATTCTGGTCACCACACGGATCTGGTCTAACACAGGACAGTGGACAAAATCAGTGGGACAGGGACTGGTTACTGGGTAGCACTTCTGGACTGGCAATTCTGGTCACTGGATAATATAGGTCATCAGGGTAGCAGAATAGCAGCAGCATGCAGTGAGTGGCGACAAGCCAACTGGATTAGGATGCCAAAGTACCACTGCTTTTTTTTCCCTTTGGTTATTTGGGAATTCAGTGGTTTTCAGAATTTGAGGCCTTGCTGGAGCAGGATCAGCAATGCTTGGGTTTTGCAGTGGACCCTGGAGCTGTAGCTGTAGCATGTACACAGACAGAAGCATTAGCTTAACATGGGGATTTAACTCTAGGAAACAGGCTTCCCAATGTGGGTCTGAATTGGATGAACGAATTACAATCGCCTAGGAAGAGGTTATCAGTCCTGCAGCAATTTGTCTACTCAATTGGTTAACCCATCATGAATGACCGCGCATTAGCGATTACGGACACTTTTTCGCACCCAACCATTTGAAGGTCTCCTTTTTTCGCCATCTCTAAATCACTTACGTTTTGCCTTGAGAAAGACCCGGTGTGGGTCGAAAACCGTGTCGGCAGACCTGATACAACACATTAAAATGTGTTCCACTTTTTGCTTGAATACTACTTTTGTAATTTGGTCCTTTTGTCTATACATGGTTTTAACCTTGTCCTTACTTTAAACTCCTACAATAACAGCACATCTCCTATGTGGAGTCACTTTTCCCTTGACTAAACACACCCCTAACAAAGGGATTGGACAAGGGTGATCATCTCCGCTTCGGTCTCAGTTGGTTGGATTTCCCAGGGAATGATGTTAGATTTATGAGGTGAGGTTTACAATGTCCAAAAACTCCCACAGTTACTTTACTTAAAATCCGATTTTGCCAAAAACATACATTTATACACTTGTAATCTCTTGGCAAATTATACAAACAGGCTACATATTATGTGCAGCACAAATCAGTCCAATCCCCAGGTCTGTGGGACCTTGTTTCGCCTTTCTGATACATTTTGGTAATTTTAAACATGAAAGATTTGGCCTAAAATTCCGTAACGTTAGACACAGATGCGCATTATCCCAAGGAATGTATGTACAAAATTTTATGTTTGCAACATTGATTAACGTTTCTTTATAAAATAGTCTTTGAAACCATAAGCAAGTTCCTTTTTTGGGTCATTTTTTTCTTTCCTCCCACTGCTGCCAACTGTCATTTCCTTCAAGGTAAAGGTGGGGTTTCCAGTTTAATTGAAGGTTTTATTGCCCCTTACACGTGACAGGTTAGTGTCCCAGGACTCCTATTGTTCCAGCCTGGAGCACAGACGAATGTCTGACGAGCGTGTGAACTTTCTTTGTGCTGGCCCATTCAAAGTTTTTTAAGCTGGCAATGTTCACTTATGTGTCCTGGATTTATGGTGTATCTCCCTTCCTTGGGGAAGTTTCATGGCTGGCAACTGGAATGACTGGTTTTTCTGAGAGCTGGCAAATCCAGCTCATGTGTTTTAAACTCTTTCATTTCTTATTTTGGGTCCTGAATTAAAACAAAACTGTGAAAGAAGATAGCCTATGTGTGTATTATCACCACTAACATAATCCCTTTACATTGCTAAGTAGGCAGGCTTTTATTCACAATTTATTTTTGAACAGGCCAATTTTTGTCTTCAGTCAGCAAAGCCCATTTTTCCACATGTGTTAAAACTGCTAAGATTACTTTCTTCAAATACGGTTTGGCAGCTCCCTCAGATGCCCATACCTTCTCTGTAGCTATAGTCATTTCCTTGAATGCAGGAGTTTTATCTAAAGCATAGATACATTTGACACTTGACCCGGCTCAAAGAGTTAAAGTCTTTTCGAACTGCTGTGCATGGATACTATTCGGAAACAAATAAACACGTGTTTCTGTGCGAGTGAAAGTGGAATTGCTTATTGATTTCTCTCAGAGTTGCTTTGACTGGGCCTGTCACTCAGGGGTTATGCCTGGTTTTGGTGAAATACAGTGAAATGTCCTGGGCATGAGAGGGCCTTTTAATCACAGTGGTTTCAGAATGAACAGATGGAATTAGCGTCAAAACAGCTTTTTTAAAGGGTGAAAATGTTACATTTTGAAGGGGATTTTTTGGCTTTTGCAGCAATGGCAAGCTTTCCTTTTCACTTGATTCCATTTATTTGTCTCAGAACACACTGGCATACTTTTTCAGTGTGTTCAATTGTTCCATTTTTCCTGAAGTGTGCTAGGCAGGATGGTGCAGCCATCTTTTTGTTGCTACCAAAGTGCAGTTTTGAGGTCCTGGTGAGCACAGGAGCCAGCGCAGCCAGGTTGCTGTTTTTTGCGGAAATGCAGCTTAGTGATGTGGGGCAATGCCGTTGAGTGGGTCAATATATCCCACACATCACACCAGAGGTGTTGCTAGGGGTGGCTTAGGGGGCTATAGCCCCTGGTCTTTTGGTTGTAGACCTGCATAGAAGCTCAGGGGCTACAACCAAAAGGATAACTAGCCCTGAGTGCCGACAGTCCTAACATTAGCGTAGTCCTGGATCTTTTCCAGGCCTAGCAACACCCCTGCTACACACAATCTGTTTTCTAATACCAGGCATTAGCATGTGTGTTTCAGCTGTGGCACAAGTGATCAGCTAGACCAGGAGGTCAGTATCTTCTCCCACAAGCACAGATGGGCCTGGTAATGCTAGCTCGGTGGCTCCAGATACGATTAGATTCTCTGCATCTGCAACTTCCTGGTAAACCTGGCATCCAGCTGTGTGAAGATTGTCTTTAAAGAGTGCAATGAGTCTTGGGGCCTCATTACACGGATGGCGGAGAACCATGGCGCTATTAGCGCCATGGTTCATGCCGGTAAAATACCGGCACCGCCTTGGCGGAAAGGGGAATTACCGCCCCATTCCAAGGTTGGCGGGGCGGTAATTCCCCCTTTGACCATTGCCCTCCCCATTCCCATTTTTGCGCCATAGGGCATAATGGGAATGGCGAAGGCGCTAATTACGGTACCGCAAATTGGGGTACCGTAATTAGCACCAAGGTCCCTTTGCGGGTTGGTTTTTAACGCCTGCAAAAAGCAGGCGTTAAATTCCCCAACCCGCAAAGGGACCTCGTAGTAAGGCGGTAAGGATTTACCGGTACCGGTAAAATACCGGTACCGGTAAACCCTTACCGCCATCCGTGTAATGAGGCCCTGGGTATTATTTCTGTTTGAAAGTCATGTTGGGAGACAGAAACATGAACAATTGTCTTCAACATTCACCAATACAGAAGTCACGCATTTTCCTCAACGAAGGTGAGGGACACTTTTTTATGCTGGGGCCTCCTTCACATCCACCAAACACAATGGGTGAGCTTCCGTAGCGCTCTTTGAAATAAGCAACGTATTACTGGCATATCAGTCTGAAGGGGGTTGGTCGGAGCCACACAACTGTGTGCACAAGGTGACTACCATTAATTACATACAATTCTTTAAGTGGAATGGGTGATTCACTTGGTGACAATTCATTACGAACATGTGCAACACATCATTCTGTGCCTTTCCAAATAGAAACCTTGTCGCTAGCAGCCAGTTCATATGCCAAATAGTTTGTCAACTCTTCATCACTTCACACAATGCATATCATTCTGTGGAAAATCTGGTTTGGGCTGGTCACAATGTTTTCATTGTTCACTCTCATAGTCCTATTAACAGTCACCAAAAACTTCACCTTTTCTTTGCGTTGGTAGTGTACTTCAATAAAGAGCTTGCCGACAGTATTCTTGACAGATGACAGTCTGACGTCCCAAGATTGACCACAGTTCATCAAGCTGTTTCCAATAACTCCACTGGATGGTGATGTGATGGGGGTGGGTGTCTATCGAAAAGGGTGGTGTCCCTGTGGCCAGTTTATGAATTCCTAAATGTCAGCCCTGCCTTTATCCTTTCTCAACAATCTCTGATCGAGATGCTTGGTCTGAGGATGCAGCAATGACTTTGCCAGTCTCCTCTGTGGCGTCAATCACTCGTGGCCAGAGTCGCATGCACCCATTTTGCAGGGGTGGATGAGGACATGCCGTGACCATGGCTTAAATCCATCAGTGCTCTTCTTCGAGTGCGTCACTACCTGTTGAATGGTTATATCTGATGAAATACCAGATCAGAATTTGCTTGACCTGCCAATGGTGAAGATGCCTTGTGAAGCAAACGTTTGGAATTTACCTGGATCAATCTTCCCTGCCAGTGTAGGCATTTCCTGGAGATGCACATGTGCTGGTTTTGTATTACTGGACTCAACAGCTGAATGAAGGTATTGCAGCATGTGTTGCAGACTGAAGAGAAGTAGCTCCCAGAAATCACAACGCTCAGCTGGATAAGCAAACAATACCCGGCCAGACCCAGGGATCAAACCTGTGTTGCTCCATGTCGTCTTGCTGCCAAGGCCAGCGTGTTGCCCCTGAGTTATCCTCCCGATACCACGAAAACCAATGTTTGCACAACGTGTACTTAATCCACAATTTTGCAGTGCACCCACCAGTGGCTTCAGCATGCTTTTCCTTTACTCCTCTGGAGAGTTGTTAGACCCAAAAGAGTCTGGGAGTCACTAATGTCCTGGAGACGTGATGTAATGTGATGTGCCTTTAAACAGCGAACAAACTCAAACTTTCACCAAAGCTGTGATCGTCAGTGCTCACCTCAAGCAGTGAGTAGCTAAAACCTGCATAGTCACTGAATGTGAACAAACTGCTCTTGACTAAGCCCTTTACTTACCATATGGACCGCGTTATTCTTGGCATATACGGTCTGCCAGACGTTTTGCAATCCACATTCGCTCATTATTTGACTGATTGAGTACCATGTAAGAGAGCAGGAGGTGGAATCCATGGTACACCGGGCAAGCAGCCTCATTAGAGGTTTGGTGGTATCCTGCCGGTTAATCCGGGGGGATACCACCAAGCGGTATTAACGTTACGGCACTTGGTCTGTCGGAATTACTGGCAGATTACAAATGCCGGTAAGGGTGGGAATTCCCCATTCCATGGAGTCCCAATAGCGAAGGTTTTTGATGGTGGGGTGTCTGAATTACCTCCGGCTCCGAGCTTGGAGTTGGCTGATGTGGTAACATGCTGGTAAACGGAATTAACGGCATGTTAACACCGCACCGGCCAACTCATGAGGCCCAGACTGTGCAGATTAACTGCAGATTAACTGACAGTTCATGGTCTACATAAAGGGAAATTAAGTGTACCTGTGAGACTTCGGGTCACATTGATCAAAATCTATAATATAAAATATTGTATCTCTACATTGTTTGGACTATACAACTTTCAGTTGATGCTTTTTTTTTAGATGAAACCTACCATTTAAAAAAATTAAGACCTACTGTTAGAATGGATCTTAACCAATAATTGTGAATTACCACTTAACACATAATGTATTCACACTACACATGAGTAATGAGTAATACAGAACTGCTGGAATTCATTATCCATACCTGTATCTGTGGAATAAAATGTAATTTCAGGGATCGAAATTGGGATTTGTTGACTTGGAGCAAAACGCAGATCCTGGGTATCAGGCATAACCAGTTCGGCAGGAGCTACCTCTGGAAAACCAGGAGCGAGTACATAGCGCACAGCAAATCTACATTTTTTTGCCAGATGCAAACCCTAACATTTTGTCCATTTTATACTATCCAATATGCTCTAACTGTCCCTTAGGTGTGGTCTTTATTCTCTTTTATATACTTTCCCAAACATTTACTGTTAATATCGCATGGCTAGTTTTGTATGACACAACTTGTCACAGGAGTCAAAAATAGCTCCTGGTAGCTATTGGTTTCAAGCAAACCAGCCTGTTCTTGGCTATAGCCACAAGTTAAATAGCTTCCAGCTCCTGGCAATTCCAAATCCTGTTTTTTCTTTTGTCCACAATACTTATGAATAATTGTTCATTTTCCAATATTGATACTCCCCATCTCACTTCTTGTAAGGTATTACCACTTTCACAGGGTCTTATGGAATCAGCACTACAGTTGGAGATGGGGACTCCTTCCCTAGGCTGGTAAGCCTTACTTTATTTCCTGGAGTTACATATTCACATCATGTTACAGGGGTTCATAGAGTTCCGTGGCACTACGGCACCCATTACCGTTTACTATGCCAACCCAAAGATTGAAAATGACCTATTGCGATTGGCCCTTTGGCAGCCCTGGTGGCAGCCATATTGGGGTTGGTCCAATAAATGGTAGCGGGTGCCATTTAGCCACAGAACTCTACGAACCCCTGTAACACCTCACCCGTACTAAAAAATAATAAAAGAAACATTTTAGAAAAGACGGAATTTGGATCTAACCACCACCTACTTCATTCCTTTGTCCAGTTTAAGAGTTCCTAAAAACCAGCCCTTGCCACCAAGCATTCACCTCCCCCCATCTCAGCCATGTGGAAGACCCCATTTGATCTTCATAATTTCTGATACTTCCCTGCCTCAGCCTTAAAACACTGAGTTGCCATATTGGTGGTTTGTTCATTCACATGTAATTGTTGTATTAAAAGCAATGGTTTTAAATGCTTAATATATTTTCTCTTGTGCAGTTATCTAATATAGTCTGCTTTCTAGGCTGACGTGCACAATCTTATTAGGTTAATTACCATTTGATATGCCATGAAGATTGCTGAAGTTGGTAACACTGTCAGACGACCTGCTTCACATCAGCTTAATCTTGCATTGGTTTGGAATCCACCTTATTCTTGAGAGAGTGAGACAGAGAAGGAGAGAGACATAATATGTCATGTTACTGTCATTAGTATTGGGTACCGCTCCCTTTTCCATGGTCTCCAGCTTCTCCGGCGGATCGTGGGATAGAGAGGGACAGTGCTAGAGAGCTTTGACGTGCTGTTGGTAGCTTCAGTTCGGAATTAAATGGTCACAGTCTGATGGGCTCGTTTTTAGTTGGTAAGGGTTAGGTGGTGCCTGGTGTGTGAGTGTGTCGGGGATGAATTGTGTGTAGTTGGTTTTGTTTTCTGTAGTGCATTGTGTCATAAATGACTGGCCATGTAGGTGAAGCTTCCATCCAGAGGATCAGTGATGATGTTGGTAGTTCTGAGGGTTGTGACCTGTGATGAATCTACCAACATCATCACTGATCCTCTGGATGGAAGCTTCATTTACATGGCCAGGGAAAATCATAAGCTACTTGATTCTGACCCTGTGGGTGGTTGTCTAAGGGAGGACAGAATAGGGAAAGACAAACTCCAGGGAGGCAAGAGAATACTGGATCTAAACAACCCTTCTGTTGTAACTCTTAGTGCCACACACCTATATCGCTTATTGTAATGTAGATGCTGATTTCAGAGGCTCTTTTAGCAGAAAACATTATGCATCCCGCCCCCACTTTTCTAGTACCGAGTTGAGGAAGAGGGGTGGAGTAATGAGGATATCCAAACAAAGCAAACCAATACTGCATTCTAGTCAATGAAAAATGCAAAGCAAGCCCGGGACATTTCAAATGAAAACAGCTGAACAAGCGGTGAGGTAGAGATGGAAACTGCAACTGCACCAAACTTGTTCTGACTCTGTTTGGGCCACCAGAGGTGAACGCAGTGCAGAACTCAGGGCAGAAGCTGGTGAATATGGCGTGCAGCGAAGTGAAGCTAGGAGAAGTTTGCTGCCTCCTTGTCATGGGCAGCTGGAGCTGCCAAGCACAGAAGGGGGTCAAGCGGGAACAAGGTGGCTCATGGGTCGCACTGCCAGTCAGCAAGCCAGAAGGGAAAAGGACAGAGAAACGTGACGAACGCCAAAGATGCCAGTAAACACTGGTAAGCCCAGGGAGAGCACATGGGTTACTGGGGCGCTTCAGGGTGAATACTGCATACCGCACACAACACAAGCAAGCCCAAAACCAATGAAGTGAAATGGTTGATGCAAATACGAACATTGTAGAAAGTCTAAGTAAAGGCAGTAGAATTAATGCAAATACGAACATTGTGGAAAGCCTAAATAAAGGCAGTCGAAATGGAAAAATTTTTGAAAGTCCAACTAAAGGCAGGAGATTTGATACAGATACTAACATTGTTAAAAGTATGAGTAAAAACAGTAGCTTTGATACAAACATTGTGAAGAAAGGATTGCATACTCACTGCTGGAGAAATATTGTTTTGTAGATGCAAAATGGAGCGAAAAGAGAGCAGCAAAGCCCTGAAAGGATAGTGAACGAGGCAAACAGTGATTCTGGGACTCACCCCCAAATAGGAAAGTTGTAACACCCTGGCAGGAGAGTAAACCAGGAGTGGGAAGCAAGGCTGGTCTTAGACCAGATTGCACCCCAGGCGGGAAGTGTTGTTGGTGCCCCCAAGGCCAAAAATAAATGACAACAAAAATTGTGTGTTACAAATGTTAATAGGGCACTCAAAGAACTAGATGGAAATGCAATACAAAATGCATATATTAGATACTAGGTGACAGTCTTAGAATGTTACATGCATTAGTGTTTTCAAAAGTAACTTTGCTTGGCTTTGCCCTTTCAAAGACGTCAGCTTTTTAGAGTACCAACTTCGGTTGGGTGATACTGTATGTAAATATGTTCTGCGTAAAGTGTTTTGGTGAAAGACAATTTATTATTATCATTACTGTATTTGTGAAACTTCCCCACCGAACACCCTGCTCTCGTACAAGGTGGGGTGACTACACCTTGTACGAGAGCAGGGTATTCGGTGGGGAAGTTTCGCAAAAATGTAGTAATGATAGAGCCACCCACATCGTATATTGGTAATCCTTCAACTCAAGCAGGCCTGGCTGAAGATATGTTGGGGTCCATTTCAAAAGGATGGTTGGGGCCCCCCTGCTTAGAGCGAAAACAGTCTGAAGCACCCGTGGGGTGATGTATTACAATATCTGCAACAATAAGGTTAATAGCCGCCAATTATCACTAGACGGCCAGCCTCCAGGGAGCTTAAACACAAAATGCCCACTGTAGAGCTCTAAACCATTCTTTGTCAGCAAATGGCTGATGTGGAGGAACCAGTGTTAGAAGGCAATGAGGTGATAACACTTCTGTATATCCAGTAGGAAGAGAAAACACAGCTTGCAATGCAACTTTTTAAGCACAGAGCGAAAATAGAGAAATGTATATATTGAAAGACTGACTGCTGGCTGGAAAACTGGGAGCAGTGGCTGGGGGCCCACTGAGGCTCGAGGCCCCTTTCATTTGAAAGGTTTGAAAGGCCCTAACACCGTCCCTGTAAAACAATTTTGATCACAAAGATACTCAGTCTTCTCTTAAATGTGTTTGCACGCACACCAAATGTGCACCGATTCCAAGGACAGAGCACATCTTTACATAAAAGTAACTCTTTTCAGACACATTCCCCAAATCATTAAACATCTTCAAAAGGTTCTTTCATTCATTTTGGACCCACTGAATGTAAAATTAAATTCAAAACTAATGGATCAATGTGTCCCCATCAACCACCAGCAGGCTAAAATAAGATATTGCCATCATCATCACCAGCACCACATGTTGAGAAATCAAAAACGGGCTGACAGCATTGTAAATTTGCAGAAACTAGTAGCGTGAGCAGGAGGCCTCCACACTGAATGATGGCCCTGAAAGTGGGGTTTGAAAGTGGTGTTTCGGCTGCAATGTTGACAAAAAGAATGTTCTGGTATGAGCCACTTATAACAGCATATTGATGAAACAATGCAAGATTTGCAGTGCATATTCTCTTTGCGCTATTGTAGCAGGCGCTCAACAGAAGGCACTAGCCACTGGCAGTGCACCACTTTTGTACTCTCCTGAGAGGTTCCATGATGCAGCTCGTTTAAGGTGACCTACTGTCATCGCCCCAGGCAGCAAGCCTGTGCAGTGTACCCATGGAGACTGCGCTGAGGTTGCGTTTGATGTTCAAAGCTGAAAAGGTGCTGGACCGTAAACTTTAAATGGTAAGCTATGAAGAGAGTGCACAAGGGAAAATAAAAAGGATATTTCCTGTGGCCAAATTCTGGACAGTGGCCATAAAAAAGAAAACATTTGACCGAAGAAAGCGAAGAAAGACCTAATGAACACGGAGCAATAATGGAAAAGAATCGAAACACAGACTGTATCAAAGAAGACCTTGGCAAACCCAAAAGGAAAAGTATGAAAGTGCAAACTGAAGAAACAGAGAACATACAAGATCTACACATAATCGATATTATTGAGAAAATATTCAACACTAAGGTAGATGACGGAAAGGACACTGGGACATATCAGGAGGAAATATCAGACAAGATAAATATGAACACTGAGGCCTGAACACACACGCAGCTCCATGATACGAATAAGTCACTAGAGGGAAACGACAAAGAAAAAACAGATTTGCAGAACAGGAGAAAGTTAGCAAATAGAAAGGTTGGAATCAAACGAAGAACACGAACAGATACAAGAAAAGTCTGCATTACCAATACAACAATCGCAACATCACAGAACGACACAAGAAAGAGAGCACAATCACCCCTTATTTAATCTGGAGCACTCAAAATTACCAGGACTATCACAAATGAACACGTCAAAATAAGAACAGGCAAAGCAGACAAAACTAAAATGTCTACAAACACATGCCATGTCAATAAAAAAAAATGACTAGAAAAAACATCAAACGACCCAACAAAACCCGACTGCAGCCCGATTATCTCTTGATATTACAGAGATAGAATCTTTAATGAGTAATGTATAAAAACGTAGAGAAGTCTTCGGAGAACTAAGTATAGCAAACTTACCAGAGTCATTTTCAACTCCAATACCTTCTCGACCAGTACCAATCAAAGCAAAGAAAACAGAGATATCAAAGGGAAAAGAAAATAACTCAGAGGGGAAAGAAAAATATCCACACCAATTTAACTGTGATTTTGAAGACTCTTTCTATACTCAGGTTTCTACAATTTGAAAAACAACAAGATGTAAATGTAAAAATGAACCAGAAAGATACAAAAAAACAAAAACAAACCATCTACCCCAGAAATAGAGAATACCAATATGCCAAGAATTCCAATGACAATGATTGATCTACCAAACATGTTAATCACAATAATCTCGCAGTCAATGATACCGTTTGTGAAGCTACAAGAAAACAATAAAGACAATATATGTGACCAAGTGACTTTGCTAGCAATGATACATTCAAAACAGATATATATGGAAAACTTCACACACAGAATAGTAAATAGACTTGAAACAGAGGTGGAACAAACACAAAAATGGCAGTAAAGACTCTTCGAAATTGCAAGAGGCGATCGAGAAGAAAAAGCTCAACTCACGACCAATGTCATGAACTGGATGACAGTTTCTCAACAACAACAGACAAAACACGGTCTAAGTACGAAAATAAGATGGAACTTAAAACCACAAACCAAATTCAAGTAGGACATGGAGAAGCATAATGTAGTGATGGTAAAATCATAGATTTCACAATCCTACAACCAACTGTAATTCCACCAACTACAGTGAATAAAGAGACAACTGACAGCTTTCAGATATTCTCACAAACACCTAAATTACCAAAACAGAATACTGGAAATCAACAAAAAAAAGAAGCCAACCAATAAACAGATGGGCTGAAGAGCTTTCCTAAGAAACATAAAACTTCCAGATGAAAGCACAGAACAGCCTACAACTGAGGCAAGTCATTCTGCAAAAAGTGGCAAAAATTCCAACATGACACAAATAAACACCAAAAAAGCGCTAGTCCCAAAACCAATGACTGGGGAAACCGTCGACCAAAGTATTACTGACCTCCTTAATGTAACTGAACATCTAGATACACAAGAAAAAGCAATGGATGGAAAATTCAATGAAATAAACAACTCCACCATGATAATCATAGATGAATGCACAGAAAAGAAAACTGAATATAATGAGATGTCTTGCAAAGAAATGACAGAGGACTCATTTGACACCTCACTCAGAACAACTGAAGATCAAGATATATATGAAGAAATATCGGAAGGATCCTTGGAATCTACACTGCACGGCCCTAGCACAGACAATTCAAATCAAAGAAAAAATCATCAAACTCTGATAAAGAGACAACCACAAAATGACAGAGAAGTGCAATCCAGAGACAATAACGAAAATAGCTCACCATCAGAAAGCATCCGAACACCACGGTTTGTGAATCCAATGAAAGAACAACAACACTATAATTTACGGATAAAGAACATTATACGGATACCGGAGTGCCTAATACTTAATAGAATTAATTTCCTCATACATTTTAAAAACCTTTCCTCAATTAAGAACAATTTGAACGAACGACATTAAGCTGCTAATTTTTGAGGATCACACTTGTTTAGACACTGTCCAAATTGAGCTAAGAGATAAGGAAATGATGTAGAAAATATACTCACTAAAAGAAACACTGAAGAAGATGGGCTTTGAATGCACAGATCCAATACAAAAAGGAGAGCACTTTAGAAAATATGAGACTCCGACCAACTCATGTAGAGAGTCAAATCTAGAAGTATCCATCTCATCGACCCAGAGAACACAAAATAGGAACACAACTTTCTCGACAATAAACTCAGGTCACAATAACCACTGGGACTGTGAAATATACCCCTTCCAACAAATCTATGACAGTTCTTCTGTGGAAAACACTTTTGATAAAACAATTGAAACAGAACAATTAAAGAAAATTCCTTTCAAATGGTCGATATGCATTTGGAATACAAGAGGAAACAAACATCTCTCCGACCAACCAACAATTGAACTTGTAAAATTTAACATCATCTGCCTACAGGAAACATGGCTTAGGGAAACCGCGGCCTGTGACGGATATATGACATTACTAAATCCAGCTACGAAAGGACTACAAGGAAGACCCTCATCAGGTCTACTTACCCTGATAAAAATACCACCACACTGGACCATTATCACTTCTACTAACATCAATCATTGCACCCAAAATATAATAATAAATATATAAGACCAAGATCAGAAAAGAAGCCAGAAGAAACTGAAACATGTCATTTCAATAATGAACATTTACTGGAAACCTGCTACGACTAATGACAACATCTTCATAGATGGAATCTTCCTAAAAATAGATGAAATCAGAGCAAAATATAATGAAGCAGAATCATCGTCTGCGGAGACTTGAACATACATCTGTACACAGAAAAAGGTGTACTAACAAAAAGCGAAGATCTAACTACGAGAGCAACGAGGTGGCAAAAAGAAATGAATATCAGAAGCCTGACGCTTCTAAACCAACCACTTGCTACTGCAGGAAAAGCAACACCTACATGTGAAAGAGGAAACTCCTCAGCAGTCATTGATTATATCTTCCTGTCAGAAGAACTGAAAGACTCAATTACGGAAATTAGGAGTCAGACAACTACATCCAGCGATCATTATCAACTGTCTGCAGAAGGCCATGGCTTAATGGAACCCAGAAACCAACTCCTATGTACTATATTGGAAACCACAGGGAAAAACCTAAGAATAAGAATAAACAAAGTGGAAATGCAACTAGTGGTACAAAATCTACAACACCCACTAACCTCTGACACAAAAAAACTGAATTACAACTTTCTACTAAAATGATACCTCAAAGGAAACAAAAACAACGAAACCAAGCTACATCGACATACATATAATGCTGAGCTAGGAGAAAAGAAAAAGGAGATGAGTAAAACAATCCGAAGACATAAGAACATACAACAGTCCAAGTTGTAAGCAACAAATAAAAAAAACAAGACAGCAGTACGCAAATTGGAAAAAAATCTTATATGAACATCATGCTGCAAAAAGATGCTGAAGCAATCATGGAAACCTACAAAACGCATAATTTAAGAGACCTCTGGAAACTATTAAACAATAACGCCAAGAAACAACAAGACCTGATAGCAAATGTCAATGAACATCAATGGATCCAGTATTTTTCCACAATTTATGCTAAGCCAAACACAGAATTGGACAACAACCCACATCAAGTTACAAATCGATGGTGTATTCTTTATGAAAAGCAAGACCTATTAGACATGATAACAAAATTGAACACCTTGCTTTCACCAGGACCAGATGGCCTATCAAACGAAACAATCAGAAAAGAGTCCGAGCTATGGGCAAGTGCAATGAACTCTATTCTAACAGCAATTAACATAACAAACCAGATTCCACAGTCTTGGAAAAAAGCGACCATAATGCAGATATACAAGGAAGACCCGAGAGAAGATCCCCGAAACTTAAGGCCCATAGCACTACTGGACCCCCTGGGTAAACTTCTTGCATCACTATTGGAAAAAAATTAAAACACTGGGCGACAGTGAATAACTATCTTGCGATTCGACAAACAGGTTTCACTGTGAATGTAGGAACAAACGTGAACCTAATACTGCTAAATTTAATCAAACAGGAAGCCATAAAAAATAAGACCAAGGTACACGCAGCCTTCATTGACCTACATATGGCATTTGATTCAATCTCCGAGACCAAAATTATGGAGAAAATTAAGAACATGGATCTGCCCAGTGGAAATACTAGAGCCAATCAAACAGCTCTATACAAACACTTCTATAACAGTAAGAATGACGAAAACTGTAATCACGACTCCCTCCATTGAAACGATCAACGGACTAAAACAAGGTTGTTCACTCGCTGCCACTCTTTACAACCTATATACTGCAGACATTGAAGCGAACATCAAAAGTAAAACACTGAATCTACCAAAAATAAATGCAATTCCAGTACCGATGATGATGTACGCGGACGACATCATACTACTGGATAAGACAACAGCTGGACTCCAAAAAAGTCTAAACCTATTGAGTCTATACATGGAAGAGAATGAACTCAAGATAAAAATAGATGAAACAAAAGTGATGTCCTTGGTAAAACAACCATTCCAAAGCAACAAACCTCTAAAACTAACACTCAACGAAATCAGACTTGATAAAGTTACAACATACAAATACTTAGGTATAACCATAAACCAGTTGATAACCGAGAAACAATGGACTGTCAAACTGGAGACAAAGATACAATCATTGGCAAGACAGGGATGTGTATACATCGAAAATATGGAAATGTTTTGATGAAACCAATACTCGCATATTATAAACAAACGATCACATATGGAAGCGAGGCAATGATGCAGATACAGGACATCACGTGGCTAAGACTTGAAGGTGCATTCTGGCGAAAGATTTTGAACCTGCCATCTTCATATCCAATGGTCAGAATACGCCATGAAATTGCCACCCAATCCATGGTCTCCATCGTAAAATGGAAACAACTAGATATCCTGCGCAAACTACTATCAAAAGACAAAATACCTGCAATAGAAATCTTGAGAGATCATAACCTGGCCATGAACAACTCAGTTCTAAAGACATGGAAAAAAGGACTGCTTCAGGTGATGGAAGTTGAAGACATCACTACAGAAATGCTCACAAAACGACCCCAACACGCAAAGAGACAAATGATGTCAAATGACTGGATAAAGACTTGTAGTACTATCACAAGATATTCAGGAAACATCAGTTGCTATGCGGATATTCGAGCAATCAATAAAACACTGATGTACCTTACAACTTTCCCAGAGCCAGCGATAAAAGCAACATATATGAGAATCAGACTTAACATCCTCCCGACCAGAGACTATGTAGCTGCTACAAAACAACTAGAATTTGCAGAGGCAACCTGCTGCTTCTGTAAAACCAATGAACATGAAACAATCTATCACTTGACTATGATATGTCCAGAACTAAACGAAAAGAGACAGATGTCCAGAGCTTTTTTTAATATCTCATCAATTGAAATGGACACAGAAATGAGATGGGCACAAATCATGAGTGGTCAAGAAAAGAAACTAATTTTTACAATAGTGCAATTTTTAGAAAATATATTAGAGCTGACACACTGAACTGAACTTGTAACTTAATCAGCTCTAACCAAAACTGATTTGAAGTATTAGTGTAAGAATAACCGATAAATGAAAAGTTTGTGACAACTATATCAATTAAAATTAAAAAAATAAATAAATAAAAGAAAACATTGTGAGCCCAAGAGCGGGCCTTAAATGTACTTTTCTGCCAGACCAGTAGTCCATGCCTCTGAAACGGGAGAGAAGATGTGTGACCACTGAAATGGGATCTGGTGGCTTGCCAGGGTATTTCATTTTCCTAGTGTTTCTACATTCTTCAGTGTGGTTGATGCAATGGTCTTCTCTCAGACTGTTTTTAATTAGAACATGGTTGTCTCCATTTTGTCATCCTATTCTGTCAAAAGTGGGCCCATTTGTCAACCACAACTAGACAGGGACTCGCCTACCTTGCGTTTCCCCACTGCAGAAAGGATGCTTCATAAACTGACCTGAGAAGGGATTGTAGTTTTACTTTAGCAGGGGACAGCCAATAGCAAAATGGGTACTCGTTTGGCTTCATTGTGAGATAATCAATAGCTCTTTTTTTCACGAACCTGTTCTACTAGATCCAGGGTGCTGTCACGGCTGGTTTATTATTTTAGAGTGCCCTGTGGGATTCTGGGCATAGAATGTGAAAAGTGTGCCTTTTGACACCAGCACTGATGTTTGGATGTATGTCTCTGTGAAGTCTACTTCTGGTCCCAGATATTGCTTTGTTTTAGGGGTGCATTCTCAAGAGCTGATCATTCATACTGTAAGCTCATGAACTGTAACTCTCCATACAAGAACAAGGGCTGTAAACAGGTGGACCTATTTTGCCAGTCCCTGACATGCCGAGTGGGGAAAGAGGGCTGCAAGAGTGGTTTCATACAATCTACCGACAATATCTTTCCCAAAGTAATGATGTAAAGGAAGTTTAAAAAAAGGTGTACTCACAAGTGTTTCGAGATGTACAGATAATTCATTTTCTTCTGGTGTGTTGGCTTTGAAATGAATACATTTTCTGTTTAATCTCGTGTCTAGTCTCTTCCCCCACCATTTGTGGCGGCCCGCTCCCGGGGCACCGGAGCGGGAGGCACAGGACACCGGGGTCACCCGGGACAACAAAGGGAGCTGCGCTCACATAGCGGGCGGACTGCAGGGGGCACCCTGCAGAGTGCGGGTCACCGGGCTCAGACACATGTGCAAGGGGGCACCCAGCTGACAATCACCTCAGCTCTGGGGCACCCAGGCTAGGGCTACCACATAGGCCGTGGGCACACGGCGGACTGCTGCAGTGCCCCTCACATGCCAGCAGAGCCACTTTTATTGGGACGAGTCATAACAAGGTCATTACTTGTTTTCTTAAAGGGTCAATACTCCCACAGTTAAATGGGCAATGCACAACACCATCTGCCCTGTTTTCAGCTGCTTGTGTAAAGAGAACACTTATTGATTGGCATGCTCTGCATGCCTCTGGCAGTATGTAATACACATAAAAATAATATGGTCTACAACACACCATATCATGTTTATGTTCTTCTGGTGTCGTTGTGGTGTTGGATACTGCTAGGAAGAGCGAATAGCTGAAAATCAAGCATGTGGTGCCAGCCTGGCTTTGTTGGACAACAGCAGCAGCCAGAGCCAGGCATCGTGCAGTCGGTGCTCTGCTCGCTCTCAGAGCCTGATTTTGAGTCGCACTTTTTCTTTTTACGTAGATAACATTACCTGGGCCCTTGGCGACGTACGTACTTTATGAAATTAAATTATGCAGCAGCATCAAGCATCATGACGCAGTGTGTGTTGATCCTCTTGGAGGACTCGGACTGCACCTGCTGGCATGCCCTAGAGGCTGCCACGTTAGTCAGCCGCCTGCACGGCCTTATGCAAAGGCAGGCCCTGGTGGGAAGAGAAATGAGAAGAGACAACAGAGTTTAAACTCCCACCGTGAAAGTGTGGAACAGTAATCAAAAGGGAAGGACGATTCCCCCTTTTAAGGATAAGCTACAGAACTCTGGTAGGAGAGTATACCTGGGAGAGAAGAAGGACTAGGCAAGCTTAAGGGTCAAAACCACTCTGTGGAAGTGTGGAACAGTGATAAATGGAAAAGGGAGAAACCAGATCCCTTTAAGGATAATTGTGATTCAAGAGTACTGTGTGCTTTGAGGAGATTCAATGGAAGAGTCTTCCACCTTGAACAAACTGGAACTGTGATGAAAAGTAATATTTGAGCTACTAGTAGAAATCTAGGGAGAGGGAAACCCCTTTCCTGGTGGAGCATTATTTCTCTTCTTTTCTGCACATAGGAACCTTATGTTTGGAACTTCAAGCAAAAGCTATGCCTATTGCTCCTAAGAATCCCCATTGTCACGTTATATTTAGTTTAGAATGTAAGGGTCAGTTTAGGGTTTTGGATGCAGGAAGCTTTATTGTTTAACATCCTGACACAGACCTTCATTAGTTTTGTTGAGACGGGGAAACCCCTCAGAGATCTAGGGACAGGTAAGATTTCCCCAACCCCTCTTATTATTTTGACAATAGAAGTTTATGACCAACACTTAACATGCCATTGTGTCTGTGTCTTACTCTTGCTCCTTATAGACCCTTCTACCGCCACCCAAACCACCAATACAACTATCAGCCAGGACAATTTAGCACTGAAAGCCATACTCTCTGGGGCTTATCCTGCAGCAGTCATAACATCGTTCCAAACCCTAGCCAGAACCAAACCCTAAGCACAGTAATTGACATCCATCCCCTTTAAGAGAAAAAAGTTTCATTTCCCAGAGGCTGACAGCAAAGCTTTTATACATTTCCCTGTTCAGTACAGGTATATAAATGAAACCTACTGAACACACACTCCCTGTGCGCGGAAGTCCTGTGGATACAAAGTTTAAACCACAAAACGATTTGTGAAATTAAACTCATCTGCACAGACCCTAAAATGTACACCCCAAACTGTCATTGTCTTCCAAACCCTCTCGGCCCATTCAAGTTAGTGTTGCTGTTTCTTTGTCCTGGAGGGAGTATTTCTACAGCAGACTGCTCCTGATATTTTTATTACTTGTACACAAGGGGTGAGCACCAGGTCAGGCGCGGTTTCCGTGAGGGCATTCCTCGTCCTTAGGGTCTCCCGCCTCCCTAACCCAGGTCCACCTACCACCAACTGGGCATTCACAGGTTGACCCCCCTAAAGACAGGGTTGCCCTAATGTCTAACCTTTCTCTGCTCATATCAAGGCCTAAAGTCTATTGCCTAAACACCCTCACTCCTTCCGGTAATTCCTAAGGGACCTAGCAGGGATCATTGCACTCATGGGGATTTAAAGTCTCCCCTGTTCCTGTCACTTATGTCTAGTATCCTCCACTTTACTGGCCTTTACATATTCTTATTCCTATTTCCTCTCCCTCTCCAATATTCCGTCAACACTCTCTGACTCTTCCTACTCATATTTTACTCCCCCTCATACCTCCTCACTGTTCTCCCTTCCTCCTCTTACTCATTCTCTCACTCCTCCTCACTATCCCCCTCTGCCTTTTACTCTTCCTTTCACTCTATCACTTTTCTTCCTTCCTCCTCTTGCTGCTGATCTCACTCCTCCTCTTACTCCTCCCCTCACACCTATTTTCAACCCACCTCATACCCTCTCCAAAATCACTTTCAATCCCTCTTTCTCATTGACACCCAATTGGTACCACTCCATCCCAACACATTATCTTCACTCTCTCCTCTAACAGGCCAGTACTCCCTTCCACCTACTTTGCACAACTTCCTGGCCTCAGCTGTCCTGCGCCTCCACCAACCTCAGCCGAGCAACTCCCAATGAACACTGATTCTCCTGTGTTGTTACAGTCCTCCCCTTCCTGTCTGGAAACTTCTCTAGGCTCAGATTGGGTGCTCAGGTCAGATGTCTCCCTGGGCCAATCTCTGCCATGTCTGAATACAATCCCCCTATCCTCCACTCTTTTGTGCTGGACCTTTTTCTGGGAGATGTCATAAAGGCATTTAGCCCCTCACCCCATTATCCTCTAGTGTACTCCACCTGGCTATGCGGTTCCTGGCATCGGTTGCTCTCTGTTCACTTTCTCCCCTTCTTGTTCAGGCAATTCTTGTTTCAGGCAAATGATTGCCTATAGAGTTCTTAGGAAGTGTTCCCAGTGTCCCCTCTTCCCCTTTCTACTGTATTGTCCCGAGCTGGTTCTAGATCCACTTCTGCTGTTCCATTGTCCCGTTGTAGAGGGTTTGGGGACACTTGGGCAAGTGTTGGTTCTCCCATTTGGCTCCTTAATTGGTGGGGAAAATCCACAAACATTAAGGCAACCATTTCACTCTTTCCGAGTAGGCTGTTGAAACCAGGTGCATTGTGGTACTTATAATCTTTTCCCATTCACTGTTTCTTCTTTCCCGCGGCTTATGGTGGCATAATCGGTGTAACCACTGTTGGGACACAAAGTCCTTAGTCCATGCTGTTGATCTGTGGAAGATGCGATTCACTGGCCAGTACATATGTTTAAGGAGTGTGGTGCATGCTGGTAGCTGCAGTCTTCGAGTCTAGCGTCAGACTACTGTGCCGCTCCGATTCCCATAGCTCTGTGGGACCATTTGACACATTAAAGAGAGTCATATGTTTTTGACACACTCTGCAAGGGCAATGGTACCAATCAGCAAATATAATGTCAAACACGCTGGGGATTTGGTTCTGTCTATGTCCTTGTAGGGCATCTAACCCAGTGTGAGAGGAGTCCCTATGCTGCGCTTAGAGAGTTGTACCCATAACCCTGTCCCATTTGACCAGTTGTGATTTCCATGTTCAGAGAACTTTGAGTCTCATTGATTAGGTTGATATTAGAGGCTTCCAATTCGTTGACCTTATATGCAAAGAGGAAGGGTGGATGGTTAGTGCAGTAGCAGGAAGAAAGCAAAGTTGTTGTTGATAAAATTGTAATACAAGGCATATCTGAAAAACAGTTTCCTGCATGCTGTTTAAACTTACTCCCAGCACAGAGCATGGCGTGGAAGTGCGGCAGTGATTGCAGTCAGCTGCATGGACCCTTGCTTCAGGAGTTGGTGTTTTCCTGGGGACCATATACAATGATGCACAACGCTGTTTAAACTTGCATCCAGCACGGAGCATGGCACGTGAGTGCGTTGGTGAGTGCAGTCAGCTGCAGTTTGCTGCTGCTGAGGTTCTCTTGTTCTACCCTTACCTTATTGACTACTGGTGAGTGGAAAGCGTTGTAAGACAGCAATGCAGTGCTTTAAGTGGGCTGGGGCCAGCCGGTGCAGGGCCCCAGCCGTCTCCAAAAAGTGAGGCTGAGCCGGGGCCCAGCCGGGGCCATCCACAATCCCACCAAGCAATGGCGGGTCATTATCCTGCCACGGCCGCAGCCGCAGCCGCGACGGGAGCTGAGGCGGGAGGGTCAGGCAGCTGTGATTGACAGAAGTGCCAGCCAGCCACAGCGTTGCGCAAACTGAGCGACGCTGTGGCTGGCTGGCACTTCTGTCAGTCACAGCTGCCTGCAGGAAGCATTAGCACGCAGCATGGGATGCTTCGTGTGGCTGCATGGTGGCCGCGGTCACTTCCGGACCGGTTCTGTACATGGTTGCGTTTCTCGCTCAACCAGGCTTCATGTCATCCCCTCGATTTACGGCCGTTGCATCGACAAGTGGGTCTCTTTGGCAACTCCGCCTGCTTGTAGGCAAATCCCCCCCTCTCTCTCTAACATACATGCTTTAGCCTGTGTTCATATTTTCTGAAGGCGAGGTGTGAACGAGCCGTGACTATCGTTGTGGATGTTCTGTTCATGTTTTCTTTGTCAGAGAAACTCTCTTCATGATGAAAGCACTGTCCTTCTTCCACTGTGCATTTTATGATTTTCAGTCCATACAAAGCCCGGGCACCACGACTTGTGAATTTTGCCCAGGAAGAACATGGGCCACTGTACGCATACTGTGAGTGGCACCTGCACACCTTGGTAGAGACTCTACTTGCCAAGTTGGGAAGCGTTTTACTGGATCCAGTTGGAGCTTTGAAATACCACCATCAGAAACCATTTGACAGAATTCGATACCAAGAGACAGTTCCAAATCAAATGTAACAGGATGAATCTGGGGAACCAATGGCAGATTAGTGGATGTGCTGACCCCTGGATGCCAGTCTAGTGATCCTAGACTTTTGGTGTCAGACACTACTCCTTTTCTGTCCTGATGATCATTGCCTAGGCTCTTAAAAGTGTTAAGACATTGGACATCCTATAAATAATATGTCAACATGCCAGTAAATCAAATTACTAAAAAATGTATGTAAGTTCATTTTGGCCATCTACAGGCAACCTTCACAATCGGTGTTTCTCTAGCAAACATCCCAAAATGATATAACGACTACTTACCCCAGCTATTCAGCTGCTTTCTTTAGTGAGGGGCAGAGTGTGTAGTTCAGACTCTCGTGAAGTGCAGTGTGTGGAGTTTAGCAAAGCGAGTGAGTGAGACTCCAGTGAAGTGCAGTGTTTGTAGGTCAGCAGAGTGTGAGTCAGACTCTTGTGAAGTGCAGGGTGTGGAGTTTAGCAAAGCGAGTGAGTGTGACTCCAGTGAAGTGCAGTGTGTGTAGGGCAGCAGAGTGAGGGTGCTCCAGTGAAGTGCAGTGTGTGGAGATCAGCAGAGAGTGAGTCAGACTCTTGTGAAGTGCAGTGTGTGGAGTTTAGCAAAGCGAGTGAGTGAGACTCCAGTGAAGGGCAGTGTTTGTAGGTCAGCAGAGTGAGGGTGCTCCAGTGAAGTGCAGTGTGTGGAGATCAGCAGAGAGTGAGTCAGACTCTTGTGAAGTGCAGTGTGTGGAGTTTAGCAAAGCGAGTGAGTGTGACTCCAGTGAAGTGCAGTGTGTGTAGGGCAGCAAAGTGAGGATGCTCCAGTGAAGTGCAGTGTGTGGAGGTAAGCAGAGAGTGAATGTGCTCCAGTGCAGTGTGTGGAGTTCAGCAAAGAGAGAGACTTTAACGAGGGGCAATGTGTGTAGAGAATGCTGCAACAAAGCCCAGAAGACCAGGCAAAGGGCAATACTGACTTGGTCAAATACAGAATAGGCAGAGCAAAACTGGTCTATTACGAAATGTACTTAGTGATGTAGGCCAGGCAATTTTTACATGTTTGTCATTAGGCCACGCCCCATCAAGTCTTAGGCCACACCTATCATGCAAGCCATGCCCCCAAAGGAGGGCCCCCCTCAATTTCTTACCCCACTTAAAGCACTGCAACAATGTATGAATTACGTAGTAAAGATAACTCTCTGACTCTGGTCACCATCTACAGGCCCCCTAGCCAGGTCTCCCACTTCCTCTCTGATTGGGCTGACCTCACCTCTTCTCTCCTTGCCTCCTTGCCTCCTCCTCCTCCAAGCTTCTCCTCCTCGGAGACTTAAATATTCACCTCAACTCTCCTGATGCGCCCTCTGGGCTCTTCTGCAACCTCTGCGATTCCTTACCTCTCTATTCTTCCCTCTGGGCCAACGCACTCAGCCGGTCACACCTTGGATGCTCTCATCTCTTCAGACATCCCCATCCCCAAAGCTCTCACGACTCCTCTCTCTTGGTCTGATCATGCTCTCCTGCCCTCTCACCTTGACCTCCTGGGTCCCCCGGTCAAGCCCCCACCCGCACTGCCAGCCTCCGGCTCCAACATTTGTCCTATGAAGCGAGTGTCAGTTGCTGCTTTTGCCATCACCTTTACTCCCCCTCCTGCCACTGACTCTCACCCTGACACTGCCGTTATTAACCTTCAACTCTCCATCTCCAACACTCTGGACATCCTTGCCCTTGTCATGAGGATCCGCACGAAACCAGCCTCCAAGTGCAACTCCTGGTGCGGCTCGACCTGGCCGCTCTGAAACGAAAGTGCAGAGCAGCTGAGCGGAAGTGGCACACTTCAAGCACATCCTCTCACAAACTGGCCTGCCGCCTGCTCCAAAGGCAATACAGATTCTCCATCTGCTCGAAAAAGAGGGCCTAGATTCAAGCCTGCATTTTTGTGGCCACTAACACGACTGAACTTTTCAAAATCTGCACGGAGGTCGCCAACCCTACTGCAGTCTCCACTTCTCCTATGTATTCCTTGGGACTCTGCACTTTTCTGGCCTCTCACTTCATTTCTAAAACTCAGGACATCTTGTCCTCACTCTCCTCACCCTTCTCCCTCACCTGGTCTCAGGCCTCCCTTTGCCACCCTCTCCCCATCTAATCTCCTTTTTTTCTCCCGTAACATCTGATGAGGTTTCTAGACAAGTCCGCTCTATGAAAGTCTCATCCAAACAGGCACTCCCCTGCTCCTCCAGAACTATCAAGGACAACATTGCTCCAGCCTTGGCTGATTTCTGCAATCACTACTTTGCCTCTGGATACTTCCCGCTACTCCACAAGCACTTACTTGTGCCTCCTCCCCTCAAAAAGCCTGCTGCCGACCCTTCCTGTCTGGAAAACGACCACCCTATCTCCATTACTGCCTTCCTGGGCAAAGTCTTGAATGAGCTGGCCATCTCCCTGCTTATCCACCACACTGAATCTGTTGGTTGTCTCCACAACCACCAGTCTGGCTCCAGAGCTGCCAGAGGTACATAAACCGCTCTCCTGAACACCTGTGAAGACCTGCTCTCTCATCTCGATTCCAGTTCTCCTTCCGTTTTCATCCTTCTTAACCTTTCCTCTGCCTTTGATATGGTCAAATATGCCATCCTGATAAATTGGCCCTGTGACACCCATGGCATCATGGACCTGGCTCTGGACTAGTTGACCACCTTCCTCTCAGACCGTCCTTCCCAGGTACAACAGTGCCGTATTCTCTTCACCATCTCGCTTTACACCTGCGTAGTCCCTCAGGACTTTATAATCTCACCTTGGCTTTTGAACATCTATCTACCTGGCCCCTGTAGCGCTTCTGATCTCCACCTTCTCACCTAACTGTGTTATGCTGATGACACGTTGCTCTCCTGTAAACTTCCCCCCTCTGCCTCCTCCTCTTGCTCTCTCATTCCTGACTGCCTGTCTGCTATTCAGGCATGGTGCATTGCCAACAATGCCTGCCTTAATGCCAGTAAAACAGAAATCCTTCTCATTGGGATCCCTGCACCCTCTTTCCTTCCTACACTCTGGCTGCCCTCCTTGGGCCCCTCCCCTTATACCATACCATGAACGCGTCCTATTGCTTTAGCTAGGTGCTCCAGGCCACTGAGGGGGCGGGTGCTGGTTGTTGGGTGGATAGCATACCTTGAGTCCCTGGAGTCCAGGAATTGGTTCCTTTTGTAAGATGGTTGGTCCTCAAGGTTGTTGGCAGTTGACTGGTTGGTTGGTGGTGTGATCAATAAGGGACTCTGAGTGAACCTGTTGAGTTTCGAGTTGGGTGAGCCATCAATCACTTCCAAAACGTAACGCAGCATCCATGTGCAGGGTCCCAGAGCCCTTGGCGTTTAAATAAACTCATAATTCACAGTGAGGCTGTCTTAATAAATGTGAATGGTACCAACATTCATAGGAATCCCAGCATTCTCGCGAGGTATGAATTTGCACCAAAGGGAGGCCTATAACATCACCCAGGTTAGCTACACTGATTGATTATAAAACAAACACAGCATGCAACTAGTTCTTCATGCAAATATCTGTCTAAAAATGTGCACTGTACGAGGGACATCGCAGAGAGCAGCTGTAAACCAGTATAATGAATCGGCTTTACTTATCCTAACTCCTGGCTCCATTTGAAATACAAGCAAAATAATATCCATCTTTTGGATTTAAATGATTTTATCCAGTAAGAGAACATCATTGGACAGTGGAGGGTTTTTGCCACTGTGCACCTAAAATACAACCACAATAATCGGTTATATTATTGAGTAAGCTTTGATATAATGCCCCTGGGTTTAGGCGCTTTATAAATATATAAATATTTTTTTATTTTTTTATTTATTTATAGACTTTTAGTTTTGTAAAAGAAAACAAACTTTTTGTCAATCACGTTCCCGGTCCCCAGCCCACATCATTAGATCTTTTTTTTTACTTTTCGCATTTTTGTGGTGTTCCATTTGATTTCATTACACTAACAATTATGCAGACGTGGGCTGGTCTATCATCTGTGGTAGCATTTTTAGAGTGAAGGACCAGCTTTATGATGGTTGTTTCAATAGCATATCCATAAAGTTTATCACGTTACAAGTTAGCTGCACATTTCTTCCCGTGATCAAGTAGGACCACCATTCTACCACATTGCCGTTTTTAGGGGCATAACTGTTCAAGTGTAGGGTACGCTGGTCATTAATCTGTGAACATTCTATTATTAGATGTCTAATGGATTCCAATTTCTGCTTGCAAAAGCGGCAGTTTTCATCCGTAATCATGGGATCTTTTATTCTCCTCATGCGCAGCTTTGTATTGTGCAGGTTGAGGCGTAGCCGTAGAAATTGATTTCGGTGGTAGCTTGACGGGAATTTAGCCAGATATTTCGGTAAAGTGCCCCTTTTTTGTTCACACAGCCCAAGGTCTATTCCAGAGGGTAACACAGCTCGTCTTTCCGCATTCTTAATCCACTTTGATTGCATAATTTTATTTTTGCCAGTTTTGGTGTCTGTAGGACCAGGGACATTTTTATATTTGTGTCTTCCAGAATACCTAATAGGTTCTCTTCCCATCTGCCTAGCAGAGAGGTGGATGTATCATTATTCTTGTTAGCCAAGATTGAGTATGCCTTTGTCTGTGGGAATAGTCTCATTTTCCTTAGCAATAGTATAGATTTCCACAATACTGTTGAATGCAGCGAATCTAGGCCCAATTCGTGTCTCAAGGCCACCATTGAGACACATTGGGGCAGCTGAAGGACTTTACGCCAAAAGCAGCCCTCTACTTGAGCCCAGATACAAGCGCTGATGTTCCACCCTGTTTCACTGCCGAAACAAATAGCTGGTGTCACTTTTTGCAAGTAGAAAGTCATCACTGGTTGAAGTGAAAACTTCCCATAGATTGTATGTAGTTTGCGCCCTTGTAATGCGAACATCCGCATCCGCGAGATGATTTCATTTGTCCAACTCCATTCTCTAATTGATATGTTAGATGAGATGCCCAGGTATCGAATCGCATCAGTTCTTAGCAATATCTCCTTGTCAATTTTCCAATTGAACCTCATTTTTCTTGAATTAGTGTTAGTTCCGAAGGCCATCACCTGGGATTTGTTCACGTTTATCATTAAGTGGTTTGCTATTAGGTAGGACTGTAATGTAACCAGTGATCTTTGTAGGCCTATTTCGGTGCTGTCAAGCAGCACTATGTCATCCGTGTATTATATGCGTTACATGTGTGCCGTTGATTTTCGGGGGAAAACACCTAGTTAGTGAAAGGGCGGCAGGCAAATCCGAAATGAAAAGTTTGAACAGTAATGCAGCAAGAGGGCAACCTTGCTTTACCCCCTTTATAGTTGCTATTTCGTCTGTTAAGTCCCCTTCTGCGTTCAGACGCACGCGAATGCTGGTTCCGGCATATAATGCCATTAGAGGGGCCAGTAGATCATTTGGACATCCCCACATCTTTAGTTTTTGCCACAGAAGATTGCGGTTTATGCAATCAAAAGCTTGTTTTAGGTCGATGAATGCTAAGAACAACCTTTTTTTATGTTTTAAAGCGTCTAGTTTTGCCAAGTTTAGTAATAGCAGATTAAGTTCCACGCCGACCCCTTTGGTGAACCCAGTTTGTCTCACGTCATAGATCCCATTTACTTCGGCCCATCTAGCAATTTTCGTTTGAAGGAATGTTGCAAAGATCTTCCCCATAGTGTCTAACAACGCTATGGGTCGATAATTTGCTGGATCTTCTTTGTTTCCTTTTTAAACACCGGGACAATTATTGGTTTTGCCCAGGTATCGGGGATTTTTGATGTTTGGGCTATTTGATCGAATAGGACCTTGATGAACTTTGCCCAATTTTCTTTGTTTGTTTTGAGCATGACGTTTGATACACCATCGGGGCCAGCGGCTCGCGATGATTTTAACTTCTGAATTGCTTGTGTTATATCTTCCAGTGATTCCTTGACATTCCATTTGCATTTGTCTATTTTTGGCTTTGGAATATTATCACCGCTACTATTATTGAAAACAGTGTCATAGTGTTTTATCCAGGTGGCTGCATTCACACCATTGGCTAGGTAGTTTGATTGTTTCAGGTGGCCACTATTTATTATCTTCCATATATTGGAACTGTCTTTTTGAATTAAGAGACGCAACATGAGTTCCGCTTGTTCTTGATTACGAATAATTTTAAAGGACTTCAACCAGTTTCGATACCGTTGGTGTCTCGCGGATAATTGCAGTGTTAGATTAATTCCGCCAGTATCCTTTAGTTTTTTCACAACATTTTCAAGTAATTTCTTTGCTTCACTTAGTTCAGGACTAAAAAGGTGGATGTGATCCCTTATCGTTCTCTTGTTTGTGTTAGTGTATTGTGTCAAGAGAGATGCCTATTCTGCATATAAATTTGTGGAACTTGCCTGAATGAAGTCCGATGTCATGGAATCAATCTGCCTACTATTTATCCTTAGACGGTTTTGGGAGGTGTTAATATCTAATTGAGTGATGTAGCTTTGTTGCATTGCTGTTGTACCCACATACCACGATAAAATCAGTGGATTATGATCACTATTGGATGCATTTGTTACTTGTAGGTCTGAGATTAGAGCATGCAAATTCTCAGATGCCCAGATGTAATCTAGGGTTTTGGTTGAAGCTGCCCGCTGCCACGTTGCAGCAGCTGGGATATCCCCTCTAGTGCATCCATTCAGCAATACACAGTTACGAGATACTAATTCGTAAGCCCATTTCGTGCCGCGATCAGAGCATTCAGTTGGGATCGCTTGCATATCGTTCAAATTACGTTCATTCATTTTATCAAACCAAGAAAAATTTAAATCGCCACAGACTAGTATGAATGGTGCATCAAAAGAGGCATAACAGCTATCTATTTGTGTTGTTATTGACGTTAAGTAGTCCTCATAAGAAATCATTACAGGATTCCAATAAGTGTTTATCAACAGTAAATGTTGTTTATGTTTATTTCCCTGCCGATTGCTTGTTGCTAATTCAAGGGTGATAGCTTGAACAAATAGGTTCGGATTTTCAATTCCGATTACTTCCCAACCCGACAAATTTTTTATCATGGCGAGTAGGCCAGAGAAAGAGCGTCCCAAGAGGTTTTTACCAGCCTCATTTAGGTATATTGTGTATCCATCACACGACGGCAACTTTATTAGCCAAGTTTCTTGGAGACAAATAAACGGGCTTTTGATGTCGTGGGTGCTTCCTTCGTGGAAAAGATGGACACAACCTCTGGTGTTCCATGATGTTAATAATTGGGTCGTTTGCCTAGACCCTGTATCATCCTATTCGTTGTTTCTTAGTCGACTTGCATCAGTGTCGTGTGATAATTGATGTTTAAGTTCGTTTCTCAGATCTGCCCTTTTTGTAGTATTCGGCTTTTTATATTGGCCATTTTTAGGTGTGTGTTTGATTTTGACTGGAGAAACTGTCGCAGTGGTTAAATTGAATCCATAGAACAATAAGTCGTCTTTCGCTTCAAGAATTGGTCGTGCTACTGTTTTTAGACCGCATGTGCAAGACTACCCAGTCTGATCTTGATTCATTTTTATATTCAACGATCCTGATGTCGTCGGATCGGATGTTCCTCAGGGCAGGTACGTTATGCAGAAATTTCATCACATTTGATCTGTTTAGATTTATTTCGTTTATGTCTTCGAGAATATTTTCAAGCTCACTTTCTTTGAACGGATTCTGTTGTTCAACTCTGCTTTGAGTACCATGTTGTGTAAAGTTTTTTGTTTGCGCCTTTGTGTACTTGGGATTAAGTTTTAATATCGGTTTGTCAGAGACTCTCTGGGATTTACTTTTTGTGTCTGACTGGTCCATACAAAGTGTGGCACGTCCTTTTTCGAGTCCCACTGGCCGTAACTCAGCAGGGCCATTTGGGTAACGGTCAAATTTGACAAGTCTTTCATCTCTGTTTGATAATTTAATCCTAGCACTCTCTTTTTCCGACACGTCTCTTCCATCCTAGGCGCCCTCTGTTTCGTACTCATCTTCTATCGAATAGGTCGTTAAGTCACAAAGATCTATCGACTCTACCGTAGATTGGTCAACAGATAGGCTAATGTCTTCTCTTCTACGTTTTGTAGGTAATGTAGAGTAGTCTCCACTGTGGACTAGTTGCGCCTTATCAGTAGGTTGAAGATCAAGTTTTTTTTGCTCTGCTGTGGTTTTTGTTACCACAGGACGCGGAGGAGTCGTCAGATTTCTTATGAACTTTTTTGCTTCGTTTGTTCGTGGGCGTTTCGGTGCCTGGTCTTTCTTTGCTTTTTCCAAGGCGCAGGGTTGTTTTACCTTTAAAATGGCCGGAGTTTTGGTTCATTGAATTGTTTTTGCTGTTCCCGAAAATATGTCAAAAGAGATTTTCCTCTCTATTAGTACTGGGTGGTTCGCCAGTGCACTCATAGAGGATGGGTGCTCTTCAGTTGTCACTGCGCCGCACACTCCCGCTGATGTCCCTGTACTTGAGGTAGAAATACTGTTTTTGTCGATCAAGGTAGAAGAATCCGTTATCAGTCTTCCTTCAAGGTTGGACTCTGCAGCAAGAGGCAAGGCGATTTCAGGTGACGTAATTGCCTCGTTCATTTTGGTGGTTGATTCACTGCAAGTCTCCTTTTGTTTGGAGTTTGTCTCAGGATCCTTTGGTAGCAGCGGTGGATTATCTCGACTTCTTTGTTGCAGTGGCACTCACAGTGGCACTCACTACCGATTACAGGCTCACTCATTACATGGTTGAGTGGGTGAGTAGCAACATTATGCCTAAGCCACTTTGTACATTCTACTAGGGCTTCGGCAAGATCTACTTTTTCATGAGCCTCCCTACGAGTTATTTCGTTTACACGAGAGTGCCATTGATGAGTTGATGCAGCTTCTAGATCTAAACGGTTGCTTAGATGTTCGTTGCGTATTTCTAATGCTGACAATTTGTTATTTAACAGTACCAAAATAGAATTTTGATTGCGTACTGTATCATTTAGAGTCTCATATAGTTTCATAAATGGCATTAGGGCTATTGAGGTGGCCGCCAAGACATTATTGGCTTACAGGAATCTGGATTCCTGCAGCGATGGAAATGTTTCCTTTGTAGTTCATCGAGGTTTCAGATATTTTACTTTCATTTAGTTCCAATGGTCCATTTCCTGCAGGATACGTTGCAGTTTGGCTGTCTTCAGAGTCATCCTGATTTTCTGTGTCAGTTTTTTTCCTTCGATTTTTTTGGTGGGAGACATCTGACACATCTAGATTTATACGACCCACTGTGGTGCCAGAGTTCAATGAAGTTGCCGCTTGATTAGTCGAGTAATTTGTTTCTTTGTGGTGAGTACTTGCCTTGCGCCCAGGAGTTCGCACGTTTCCATTATTGATTAGGAAGCTTTCATTTAGGCGTTCACGCATCAGGTTGAAATCCGATTTTAGCCGAGCAGTTAGTCGTGCTTCACGCGCGGCAATGTCAACTGGCATAGATGTAGACATGTTAGATAATGGATGTGATATTGCCAGAGGCATTTCATTTCTAGACGTTATCAACACATTTGGTGTAGCACGACTTTTAGCGTCATTTATTATGCTTTCAGCAACCTTATTTGCGGTTAGATTTAATGTTGGTGTTTTTGCATACAAATGGGAGACTCCCTTGTGTATGTCTGGGCTCGTGTCAGACAATGTAGCCGTTTTTCGAGGTTCCCAAGTACTCGTGTGGCCTTGCTGCATCTCAATATTATGTATTGGAACTTCAGCCTGCAAGGAACAAGTTTGCGTTACCGGTGATTTCATGCGTCCGACTGACAGAGACCGCATTGCCAACAAATCGGCATCGGTTATATCAAACAGAAAGGTCTCAGAGGCATCTAAGTATGCTGTTTGTGGAGGCTCCAATAAGTCGATTAGGATAGTTTCAGGAAAAGCGTAGCATGGTCATAGGCGCAATTTTGTAGATGCTCAGTTTTTGTCTCTGTAACACTTGGAACACTTAGGTCGGACGCCAGCTTCAGAGTATGCTGTGATGGAGTAATTTCCTGCGCTTCTGACACTGCAACGATTTCAATGTTACTATTATTGGGAAGTTTCACCACATTACAGGCTGGTGCTTGTGCTGGGGGTGTGGCCACCTCAACCCCAACTAACCCGGAATGCTCGGGTGTCACTGGTAAGGTCTGCTTGGAGCTGTTTGACATTTTCAGTGGCTGTTTGTCAGACGTTACAATTTGTGCCGTTCTGACCTTTCCCTCAACTCTGCCCGGCGTCAAGGACAGGTTTCCCGGCGTTGTACAGCCAGGGACTTGCGGATCAGCCTTCGGCGGAAACATATTGTTAGTGAGGCAATGTTCATTTGGCTTACCTTTCTCCGTTTTTCAATTCTGCTTCTGCACGCGATTTCGCGTGTGTGCTCCAACGACCGGGAGTAAGGTCTCTGCACTGCCTGGGGGCAGTTCCATCTGTCCGGATGCACAGACAGCAATCGGCCGAGAATCGGCTCTGCGATGGACTGGGCAGACTGGACTTACTGCTAATCTCCGTTGACTTCTCAGTCGCCGCAGCTCCTCCTTTTAAGTTTAACCCTTACCTAGGGCAGGAGTTGTTAAGTGCCACCATCCGCCGAACAGCCGCTCAACAGCCGACGCCCTCTACCCCTGCCAGGCTCAACGCCGCAAGGGTGCTTACGGGTGTGATTTACAGGCAGTTCTGGTCACGTGATGCTACACGTGTGCACCGCCAAGCTCCGCTCCCTCCTGGGAACGAAGCTGCGGGCGGCAAGAGTCCTAAGTGACTCTGGATGCTGGATGCTTGCAAAGCGAGATGCTGGGTAAGACTTCGCAATCACAATCACCTTTTCCCAGAACGAAGTGTCCTATAAATAATATGAAATCGTGGAGCAACAGATAACAAATGTCAGCGATAGTATCGGTACTAAGTAAACATTACAAATGTGTATAACCTTCATACATGTGACACCTGAAACCTGGCTTTTAAGTCCCTTTCTGGAAAACCACAAAAATACGTGGTTTAAATAATCCATAAATTAATCTGTATTTTTTCAAAACCTCGTTTAGTAACATTCATATGTAATTGTGGGCTACTCAGCATGAAAGATTGATTCAAATGAATGGCCATGCGCTAAATATACATACAGTAACCATTTTGCAACCGTAAATAATATGTTATCTGGTGTAAGTAATCTGTTGCCTAGTGTAAATAATCTGCTACATGATTTAAGTAATCTGCTACCTGGTGTAAGTAATCTGCTACCTGATTTTGGTATTTACGCCCACTTCCGCGCGCCATTAGAAACACATGGAGCTGGTGTTGTCAAAGCATAGCGAACCCATAGCTGCGGGGGACCAACTGTCATACTATTTCTTTTTAGCAGGAAGGAGCGTTTCAATTTCACCTACTCGGCCATTGCAAATTACACTTGCTGTAAAAAAAAAAAAAAACAGAAAAGCTCTCTGTAGCATCAGTGCACATTAATAGTGTCTTGAAGTTTGTGACGGACCGCTAGCAGGCCGCACCATGGCAAACCCTGTGGACAACAAAACTGCCACTGCTTCCGCACAACCCCAGGAGCAGTGGGGCAGCGAAGGTACCAACAATAGAGCTGCCCTGCAATGGGATGCCACCCCGAAATGGGATGCCACCGGAGACGCCCTGCAACACAACACCGGCCAGCAGCAGGATGCGGCCGGAGCCGCCCTGCAATGGGACATGGTAGGATCTACTCCAGCACAAACCCAGGATCAGGGAAATAACACAGTACCTCCAGCACCCACCGGAAGCCCGTCGCAGAGTAGAGCCACAACGCTACCTCACTACTCACAAAACACATTCCACAACAAAGGGGATACAGCTCACACAGATACCCATAGCCCTTACCACCGGGGACGCTCTGGGTCTATTTCAGAGAGACAGTGCAGAGGGCGATGATCCTCAGGAACAGCCTGGCTACCTGCTGGGTTGGAGGGGTGGTCCTTCAAGCCACAGCAAGAGAGCATGGGGAAAGGGAGGATACAGACTGGAACTCCCCTTTTCAGCCTTCAGAGGGGGTGGGGTGGTAATAGCCAACATCCATTAGGGAGTTAGAGCAGGATTTAAAAGGGGCAGCACCTGGATGTTCATGTGTGTGTTCATTTTCTTCACAGAAATCCACAGAAGAGGATGTAGTTGAAGAGCAGGAGTATGTCTGGGCAAATTAGAAGAAGTAAAACACAGACAGGAACAAGAGAAGGTTCAAAAGAGAAACAAAGGACCAGGGAGGTCCAAGGGAAGAGAAAGGACAGACGTGACATAGAACGGTCCTGGGAAGAATCCTACGATGCTGTAATTGTGGTAACAGACAAGACTCTATAATAAAAAAGTGTTAAGCATAATTCAACTGGTCTGTGCTGGTTGCATCAAGAGTGTCACAAGTGGTGACAGCGGTGGTGGGATCCTCAACGAACACCATGGTAAATCTTCTGAAAGCACTGACTGAGGGACAGCAACAACTCCAGCATCTACATCTACAAGACCAGCATGCCCAAGCAGAACGACATGCCTTCCAGCAGGTCATGCAAGTACAAGCACAGATGGTAGATGTGTCCACCTTATGCCAGGCCCCTCAGGTTCCTGCAGCAGTGTTACAGAAATACACCCCAGGCGAGCACCATGCATATTTTATTCTGAACTGTGAGCAGGTTGCTTGCAACGCTGCCTGCCCTCAGAAAAGATGGGGACAATATATCTTCCCTCTCATGACTGGGGAAATACAAATACGCTATCAGGCTGCCAACTGAATGGGGGATACCCCTTTTCTTGAGATTAAAAAAAGCTATCCTCGAACGTATGGGACACGACAAAGAGACATACCGAATCAAGTTCCGAGAGACCAGGCTAAATTGAGGAGAGACTCCCTGTCAGCTCTTCTACCGAATCAAAGACCTGGCAGACAAGTGGCTACAACCTGCCACCTCCACCCCAGCGCATCCTAAAGCAATACATAGAAGCCCTCCCTCTACACATACAACGCTGGATTATACAGCATCAGCAGTTTAGTGTGGTTGAGGCCATCAATCTAGCCTCTGCCTGTTAGAAGGTTGGGATGGGCCACCTGGCGACCATAACCGTAAGCCGAACCAATAGTCCAGCCTTGTCAAACACTAAATAACCCCGGATTGGACGAAACACCCTGATCCCCAACCGAAGACTAGAAGACGAAATGGGGAAATACAAAAGTATTGAAGCCCCAACGCCAGTGTCAAGATTCACTGCAGTACCTACACAAAGGGTCCTGCAGTGCTACGAGTGCAGGGAATATGGCCACATAGCCCCAATTGTGTAAAAGGAGTGAAATCTGAACCAATGCACATCAGACTATATGAAGGAATATTGGAAAACCAGTATAGAGGGGAGAGCAAATACCCTCATTTTTGTGAAGCTGAAGTAGATGGGCACTCCACACGAGTCATGGTGGACTTGGATAGCCTCCAGACGACAGTGAGCAGATCCTGGTCAGACCTACTGAATACGATGGACCAAGTTGCATACAAACAAAGATGTAAAACCCTATCCCCGGAAGGGAATCCAGATAAAGATAAAGGGGAGAGAGAAGTGCGTAAAAGCAGCCTTCCGGGTTTCGTTGGGTACTTCTTAAGATTCATCCCCCATTTCGCTACACTACCGCCCCCTGGACCGATCTGCTAAAGAAAACGTCCTCGTTATCTCCCAAAGAACAGACAGCTCGTGCCTGGTTGGCCTTTGTTCACCTGAGGAACAGTCTCTCGGCACATAACCTCCTACATTGTCTGGACTTCTCTGAGCCATTCTTTCTACATGCGGATGCATCTGGGACGGGACTTGGGGCTGTGTTGTTACAGGGTATGGGCATATCAGAGAATCCAGTGCTGTTCATCACCCGGAAGTTACTTCCGCAAGAGACTCGTAGCGTGGCAAAAGAGGGGGTACAGACTGACACTCCCCTTTTTAGCCTCCAGAGAAGGTGGGGGCGATAATGGCCAACATCCATTAGGGAGACAGAGGATTTAAAAGGGGCAGCACCGCATGCTCATGGTGTGTGTTCATCTCCTTTGCAGCAATCCCTGCAAGAGGGCGTAGTGGAAGAGCATGAGTACGTCTGGGAATATTAGAAGAATGAAAATACAGAGAGGAGGTTCAAAAGAGAAGCAAAGGACCAGGGACATCCAAGGGAAGAGAAAGGACAGAGCAGACACGGAACAGTCCTGGGAAGAAGACTACAATGCTGTAATTGTGGTAGCAGACAAGACTCTATAATAAAAAGTGTTAAGCATAATTCCGCTGGCTTGTGTTGATTGTGTCACGAGTGGCACACAGTTCTTAAAACTCTTTTAGAACACTTGAACTTTACCCCAGTATCAAACTGTGACTACTCGTGGCATAAACTAATTTGATGCTAAGGCAGTATCGACAAGGAAAACCCCTTTACACATCAATATCACTCATTACCCCTTCCCCACACACAAACACACTTCTATCTGCATATCACTGAGCCTTACAAGCAGAAATATAAATAACATATCAGCTAAATGCACACATACTCGTCCAGTAAATGAACACATCTGGATCAGATATTATGATGCTGCGCACTTTTGGAAGGTCCTTCAGTGCAGGGCAGCTGCTTGAAACATATGTTGGCATACTTGAGACTTGACGTGATGGTGGTTCATGAAAGCAGGGGAGATTAGAAGGGACGTCTTAATGAGGCAACAGGGTGTGGAGCTCAGAACGTGTATACATGACGCTCCTCCGCCTCCAACACCCTCAGGGTCAGTCGCTTCTCCAAGCATCGAGTTGGGGGTAGATCTCTTTCCTCGACTGGGGCCTCCCTCTGGAACAGCCTCCCTGCCTCTCTGAAACTTGAGGAGAACCATCTCTGGTTCCGGAAGCACCTCAAGACCTTACTCTTTGCTTCTGCTTTCGCTCTTCCTCTCCCCTGCTGATCTGTCTGCCCTGGCACCGGGCACCTGGTTTCCCCTCGGATTTTGGGCCCAGATCCTTGACCTCCAAGCCACACACCCGCACTGACTCCTGGCAACCCTTGCACTTGGTCTGTATCTGCTACACTACAGTCCCTTTCCTGCACTTATTAGACACCCATTGTCTATACCTCACTCTTGCACTTACCACCTGCTGGCCACACTACCTGTCATTGTTCTATCATGTGTTCAGCACTTTCCGCTCCTCCCCTGCCCCTTGCACTCCCCCTCCTCCCTCCCCTCTGAACTTGCACGTTCTCAATGTCACTGAGCATAGTAAGATTGTTGTTTGTGTCCCCTCTTTTTCCCCTCCCTTGCCTCTTCGTGCTCTGATACACTTGAGGATGGGTGCGATACAAATAAAATATCATATCATGTCAGTTTGTTATAAAAACATACAGTTATGTTCATGTACATGAGGATATAGAGCATAACGTCTGGGTGTCGTCTTTTTCCTTCTTAATTTTTTCTTTATGAATGTAATTTATATACAAAACAATTTTGGGGGGCAAAACAATGTTGCCAATTGATACTGGATATCAATAAATATTTGTTCTGGTTTGACATAAATTCAGTGTTCAGCATATTTCTTCCCATCTGTTGTAACAATTGCAAAATGAAACCCCACATACAGACTAACAATGATGTACATTGTTGCCTATTATGTGTAATTGATTTTGTACTATATTGCCTTTGTCATATGTAACTAAGCACCCTACAAGAAACAGCTCTGCGATGCCCAAGGGCTGCCTGTGCGCTATACAAATGTAAAAATAAATAAATAAATGTGATTTTTACTACAGAATAATAAACTGGATTCAAAAGTAGCCTTAAAATCCTTCTATGCCAAGGTTAGGTAAATGAAACTGGGTATTAAATAATAATAAACATCACTCTGTTGGGACTTACAACAAGTCAATATTGCCATTTTGTGTATGTTTGTAAAACTTATGCGAATTATTGCTCTTGTTCATCATCCCTGGAAAAGGGGTTTCATCCAATTGGAAGCTTAGCTGTTTTAAATGCATTATAAAATAACATGAAGGGTAACCTCTGTTACGGTCCAATAATTTCACCTCGAGGTTCTGGTGACATTTACAGCTGGCCCGCTCCGTCCTCGTGTACTTTTCTTTTTTTTTTAGTTTTGCCTATAAGGTTGTGCTTTAGCGCCACCTTTGAGGTGAAACTAATGCATTGGAGTACAGCTAGGGAGAGATGGTATATGAGGCGGGAAACCTTGCTTGTAGGTGTTGTTTGGGCATTTACCCACCCATTGTCTGCCCATGGCCATGCTAATCCCTGTGGCCAACCCCACCGACTTTCTGCCTGCTCAAAAAACAATTTCCTGGGATTATTTTGAGCTAACTTTATCAAGCTCTAAAATCAAACTTTGCACTGGAAGTTTTTGCCAGGTGTTTTTTTCGAAGCAGTCTTCTGAGAGCTAATGGCTTAATTGCTGCTGTAAATACTCTTCTGGAGTAATGAAAATGTCTTAACCAGGTCTGCCTTTAGCCACTTGCAGTATATGTGTTCGTTACTGAAGTCCCGTTAAAAACAAGCATTAGCAGAGCCAACAGTTTCAGCTTGTGTATAGGTATTAGATAGACATTTGCCAGAAACTGCTATCATATGCCCAGGTAGTGCACCATTTTTAAGCTGCTACCATTAATAGCCAGATAGTACCATTACGGCAATGCCAGGCAAATACCTTTCCCATATCTACTCAAAAGCCAAAACTGCCTGGGCCACTTTCCGGCTGCTACCAATCAAGTGCCAGTTAGTCCCATTAAGGCAATGCCATTGCTACACAAAAGCCAAAACGGTGTTGACAACTGCGTGTGTACTGTGAAAACATTGAACACACTTAATTGTTTTAGCATGAATGGAAATATGGATATACTACTTGCACAGTGCCTTTATGTGAGCAGGCACTCGCGCCAGCGTTCTGTCTCAGACCCAAACACAGACAGTAACCCGGGACACATAACAAAACAAATGAGGCCGTTAATCTGGGCAAAATCCAACAGAACATAACACTGCCAAGTCCGTGGGGGATTTCCGAAGCCGCGTCTTTGAATGCACTTCCTTGTAAGTATCTGCTTACTATCAGTATGTTGCTCTGAGGCCCATGCTATCCACATGACAACGTTTACGATAAGGACATCGTATAATGGCCGATTTATGCGGGTGAAATATGAAGGCGATAAAAGGCGGTTGCGTCATCATTGCTACATTGACATGAATTATATATAAGACCTCTGAAAGAATTGCAGTCCAACCCCAGTAAGCTTTTGGGCAACATGACATGAGGTCATTTCCAGCCACAGCTTCTGTGTTGAGTAAAAGTTCGCATTTATAAGGAAGTCACTTATACTTGCCAAAACACAAAACTGTGCCTCCGCCAGTAGCGTACCAGCGGTGAGGGAGTGGGGAGGAAGGACAGCTTGCCCCCTCACAGGGCTCCACAGCTCAGAAAATCCGAGAGATTTCCTGGGCTTTTTTGCCTTGTGCTTCCACGTCAGTAGGTGCCTGAGCGGCTGGGAGAAAGTGTCCCTGGTACTCATTCTGCTGGGTGGCAACGTTTTCACACTTGTCGCCCTCTTCCCATTCTTTGTTGACTGGCAGGGACAGCGTCTGGGCCTTCCAACTTTTTCAATTGAAAGCAGTTCTTTAAATGGAAAAAAGGAAGTGCAGGTACTCTGCAAGCTACGAAGCCGGGCATTCCTGATCAATCGTCTCAGCGTGTACCTTGGCATCACGGGTCAGGCTCTGGCATGGATGACCTCCTTTGTCTAGGACCGACCGTCCCAGGTCCAACTAGGGCCCTTTCTCTCCACCACCTCACTTTCCACATGCAGTGTTCCCCAGGGCTCTATCCTCTCACCAATGTCTATCTGGCCCCCTGGGCCCATCTGATCTCTGCTTTCTCCCCTAACTATCAGTGTTACACGGATGACACGTAGCTCTCTTTCAGGCTACCCTCAGCCTCCTCTCCCTCCTTGCGTATTCCTGACTGTCTATCCGTTTTTCAGGGATGGTGCGCCTCCCTGAAAAGCATGATCTCTGCCTTAACGCGAGTAAGCCAGATTCTTCTCATTGGGACCCCTGCTCCTGCTTTCACTCTCTCTCTATGGCCGCCCTCCTAGGGCCCCCTCCCGTCGCCATCCTGTTAGGCAAAAAACATTGGTGTCATCTTCGACTCGACTCTCTCCTTCTCTCCTCTATCACAACCTTGCCAAGAAGGCCCACTTCGAGCTTCACCTCCTCAGAGGTATTCTACCTTTCCTCACCTTTCTCCAGAAGCTCACTGTCTCCAGGGCTCTGGTTCTCTCCAGGCTGGACTATTGCAACAGTCTCTTTCTCAATCTTCCTAACTCTACTCTTCTCCCTCTTCAACTAATCAACTAATCCAGAACAGGACTGCAGGATTTATCTTTGGCCTCAAGCCCAGGGACCGCATCTCTCTAATTCTTAAATCACTAAAATCTCTCCATTGGCTCCCGGTGGCTGCGAGGATCAAGCTCAAGACCCTCTACATCATCCAGAAGGCTTTCTGGAGCCGTGGTCCTCACTATATCCAACTTTCTTTTCCTACATACCTTCCTTCTAGAGCCCTCCACTCAGCTACCACCAACTCTCTGCGGGTCAGACTCTTTTCCAAGAAGAGAGTGGGGGGAAGATCTCTCTCCTCTGCTGATGCAGCCCTCTGGAATGGCCTACCTACCCCTCTCAGACTTGAGCCGGACCACCTAAAGTTCTGGAAGCTGCTCAAGACCTCCCTTTTCTCCTCTTCCTTCTCTTTCACTATCCCCTGCTAATCTATCTGTCTGCTTATCCTGGCTGGTTGTGTTGTTGCCCTCAGAGTCACACAAGTTACCATCCCCCACACCCTCAGCCAGTCACCCTGCTCTGCCCTCTGGCCTACCGAGCACTCCCGGTCTGGGACTGCACACTTGTAGTCCTTTTGTGATGAATCAACTTCCTGGGCACCAGTGGTCCAGGGTTTGAATATCGGTTTCTAAACCATCAATCAAACCCGCACCTTTAGTACACCAGAAGGGATCTGAACAGATTGGAATACAAGTGAATTATAAGACCTCCTTGTCCAATTTTGATAATGTGCACGGAACGGCAGGCTGATCTCCGCAAGGTCGTGGATCATTGGTTAGATGCAACACAGCAAAAATACAATTATTACCCAATGGTAAAAGGGACTGTCCACTCAAGGTTGTATACAAATATCTACTTTATTCTTACTACAACAGACAGTTCTAGTATTACAAAATACAACCCACCCTCTAAAAAGGAACACAGAGGACAGATAGTTTCACAAATGAAAGGGATGCATTCTGGATACTGGCAGGAGAGTAGTTGGTAAACTTATCAGTCTTACTGTTCAAGGTTACTTGGTTCCAGTACCAATGGGCCAAAGGATCAGAACTGTCAATAGGGGCCTTTCGGAGAAGGACCATGGTGGCAGAACCTCAATGTACCTGGTGCTGAAGAAGTTTGTGGTGCTTGAGAGTATCGAGGTGGTTCCAGGATGCTTCACAGCCCATGAGACAGAGTTATTGGCGGGAGACAGCTGCGGGTACCAGGCGGCAGGCGGTTTGGCAACTGAGGCTGGACGGATGTTTGTAGGCTGTCTGGCGCAGCGGCTCAGGGCCAAGAATCATTGCTGGTCGAAGCGGTCTGGAAGGCTCTGGTGCCTGTGGCATGACAACAGTCAGCAGTGCAGCTGGATGCGGTTCGAGAACTTGACTGTCTTGAAAATGTCCTTAAAAGATGGACGCTGGATGATACTTGTGTGGCACTCCTCCTAGCTTCTTTGTAGGGCTTGTGTCCTTTCAAGGCGGACGGGCCAAAGCTCAGGAGAGTGATTGAAGGCAAAGCCTTGTCCTTTGTCCAGAGACTCTCTGGCACTTCCCACCTAGGAAGCTTGCTGGTAGAACCTAGCATGGTACGCTGTGTGCTGGCTGGGTACCGGTTCTGGAGCTGCTGGATGGGTCCTCTGAATCCGGTATCTCCCCCTGTTCGTTGGGAGATGTTTAGGGGAGGGATCTTGCTTCCCTCTTGGAACTCTCGCGTTCCTTCACTGGTGGAAGATGTAAGGTAGACTGTACATTCAACTCGCGTCTAAATGAGTCCTTGTTACTTCTTACAAAGTCTTCAGATGATCTGCTCAGTGAGAGGTTCAGCCCACCTTTAAAGCCAAATGGGCCGCAGTGAGTGGTGCAGGCTAAACCTACCTTAATGAACCAATCTTGGGTCCCCACCAACAATCTTCTGTTATGCATGAGGTCAGGGCCAGAGTGCTCTGCAACAGGACAGACAAGGGGTGACAACATATACCTAAGTCCCATCCATCTTCCTCTCTGTTGTAGATCAAAGTTTCTCTCTGGTTAACTGAGCCCTCTGTTACTCTTTATCAAAATGCAGGCTTCCCTTGAAATATGTGGTGGGAGCAGACTTCCCGTCTCCCTCAAATCACATACTTCCCCCCCTGTGAAAGGGGTCTGCTCTGCAGGGACACCTGAGGTAACTGCTGGACCCAGAAAAGCCATACACTGCCTTTAATACAGAGAGGTGGGAACTAGCTTCAAGTTGACACATTGTATACCAACGGGTTGTTAGGCCCGCCTTCCTGTTGTCTTATTCAGCAACCAAGCCCCTTCAGGCTTTCCGCCATTATCTTGTTAGTATGCACTGCCACTAGCTGAATTTAGACAAAAGGAATGAAGATCCATGGAGCCTTTGATATTTAAATTAGGCTGCTCATTGCTGGAGGACGGTGTGCCTTCACACTTCTTGCAATGTTTTGATGTACCCGGGGCTGTCACATTCCAGCTGAATATGACAGGGGAAGTCAGCGCCTGTAGGCTGCGTCTTCCCAGGGTACATGTGACTATGCGTTTTGTGCGGCAAGAAGATGAAATGTGTGCGGAATGGCCTCGCATATTTCCCAGAGGTTGGTCTCTCATCATTCATTTTCATTATTAAAAAATCTAAAATGCCCAGACGAGTGCACGCTCCCAGTGCAGATGGCTGAATTCCTCACATGCCTGACAGCCTCAACATGTGAACCACCACCCTACTAAGGGTCTGGCTCATCATCAAGGTGAAAGTACCGGCAGAGGCTATCTGTATTTCCATGCTGGGAGCCTGGCTTGTTTTGGGATATGGCCCAATGCAAAAGCTTAGTGTTCTCCCCTTGCCAGGCCATTAACCATCACAGAGGCCTGTGGTCCGTCTGGATCATAAAGTGAGACCCAAAGATGTAGGGTTTCAGCTTCTTTATGGCCCACAAGACCACATACACTGCTTTTTCTATGACTGCCCAGTTCTTTTCCCTTTTTGTCAACCGCCAGCTAATGCAGGTGACTGGTTGCTCTACCCCTTCAGATTCAGCTGCGCTAACACTGCTCCAATCCCAAATCACAAGCGTCTGGATAATGAATTCCTGACTATAGTCTGGCACTTTCAAAACTGGCAACCTGCACAATCCATCATTTACATCCTGAAAGGAGGTTTGACAGGCGGGGGTCCAAGTTACCTTCTTTGGCATCATTTTGGATATTACATTATTCAGGGGCATGGCAATGGTCCCATATCTCTGATGAACGACCAGTAGTACCTGGTGAGACCTAGAAAGACTCTCACCTTCGTCTGTGTGGTGGGGATGTCCCAATCCTTCACAGCCTGTACCTTTGCTTTGCAGGCCCGGCTCCAGCAGGGGGCCAGGGGGGCCAGGTCCCCCCAGAGCCAGCCTGTGGCCCCCCTAGAAAGGAGCCATGTCAGTGGTGTTATACACCACTGGTAATCAAGGTAGTTGGGGGGGGGGGGTGGATGTCACTCTAGACATTCAGCAGCAACCTCAGAGACATTATTCTGAGAGGCTGATTTGCAGGAGGCCCGGCCAGGATTTGCTTTCTTGCCCTGGACAATGATTTATGCCCCACAGCCATGAATGTACAAATGACCAGGAAGATGAAGGACCATTCACACCTATAAGTGAGGTAGCACACTTATTCAAGTAGACTGCCTACAGCTATTTTCTCAAACCTAAAATCACAATTTTGGTTTCTGTAATATAATGTATGTTTGTTATTTGTGGGAATATAGTGGTTTTTCACATCATGCTTAATAAAATGGTTAACTATATCGGACAATAAATGACAGATAAAGTTGCTTGAACACAGATTTCTGCAGAAGGTGCGTGAACTGACTGGGGGCCCTTACAAATGACATTCAAAGTATGTATTCTGCTGCATTAACTACTTGAGTATAAGTGAAAAGATGAGGTTGGTAGTAACAACAAGTTTATTCTGGAGGGGAGAGTGTAGTAAAATGAAAACGTGATAGATGCAAGGCTTTGAGTTAAACATTACCGCTACTGTTGTCTTTGCAACATTCCATGCCACAATTCTGTAGTATGGCTGTGCAATTAGAGAAGGGGACAAGCCATAAGCATATGACTTTTGGTGCTGCCACCAAAAGGTGCAGTTCAATCTCAGTTGCCAGTCCATGTTCCATCTGCACTGGAACACAGACAACCACATGAATTTGTAGGCCCTGTGGGTTAGCAGTTTGGGAAGGGCTTCTGACATTAGTGAAAGGGCCTAGGCTGATATGCAAACAATGGTATGGAAGGCTGGCCAGAGCAATGACAGTGGTTCTAATTGCTAAGAGACTTGTTACCTATTAGGTACAACCAGAACGCATGATGTGGAACACAGATAGGATGGCAATAAAATCTGAGGAGAAACACGCATCCTATGGGTGTGTCTGGTCATTTACCACCTAATGACTAGCCATGACTATGTTAATGCCGCACCACCAAACCCTAAACTTTCTAGAACTCTTTGAGCAAGCTCTATCACAAAGGAACACAAAACGTGTTGCTGTATAGGGCCTGCCAGTGTTATATCTAAGCATTCTTTTGAGTGTTTAGTTATTTAATTGCCCCTGTAAATGAGCTCCTTGTATAGTAACATTCTCTTAATGTGTGTCTTCTGCCAGTTGATTTTATAAGCAATCTATTTGTCAATGCCCCTGTGACCTGCACTGAAGTCCTGTCTTAAACAAGCAATCACAAAGCCAGCAGTTTTGACTTGCATATTTCTTTATTTATTTATTTATATTTATAAAGCTCACAGCTGCCCTGGGGCAACAGAATTCTCACTTGGTTGAGCGGTTGCGAAACACATTACATAGTATTGGTGGAATAAAAACATTGCAAGGCAACAGTGGTGGTTCCGTGGTTACAGTGGAACTGGTAGAAGCAGAGACATAAGTGGCATGTTACAGTTACTTAGGTGCAGTAGACAGGCTTGGTGAAGAGTTTTGTTTTCAAACATTTCCTGAATACTGAGTATGATGTTTCGTTTCTGAGGGCTAATGGGAGGGTGTTCCAGTTTTTTGGTGCTAGCTAGGTGTTGGAAGCTCACATATAGGTATTACCAGACATTTGCCAGGCAATGCCATCATATACCCAGTTACTGACACCATTTTCCAGCTGTGTCCACCTTATTGCCAGGTGGTACCCTCATGGCAGTGCCTAGCAAATTCCTATCCATGCCTAATCAAAAGCCCAAGCTGTTGGCTTTGCCAATGCATGTTGGCTTCTGTTTGTCTCCCTAAGTGAATGTGTACATGCCCAGATGTGGGTGTCTTGCTTGCTATACCTTGGGAATCAAGCTGCACCTCACTGAGCTTGTCCAACAAGGTCCTACCTGAAAATGATAAGGCTAGGATGGCAAGCATTGACCAGTTTCAGATCGTCTCATGCACACTTACCAGTGGGGCTGCCACCTAAATAGAATGTATCTTTGTTTGGAAGCCTAGTCTACTCTTCCGGAATGTTTCATGATTCAACCTAAGTACTGACTTGATAACCTCATTCTGGTTGATTAACTTTACAGAGTTTGCATGCACACAGAATATGTCATGTGTGTTGTGGGATATATTTGGAAAGTATGATATAAATGATGGGTGTTTACGCAGTATCGGAAATGAAACATGAACACCCGTAAAATAACAAAAAAGAAGAGCGTTTGCTATAATGTTGCGGGCAAAGAATAAAAGGTGTACATCTTTTATAACTAAGAAGCAGTATTTCAATATTTTCTAAAGAGTGCAATCGGAGGTGGATTAAACATTTGGACAAAGGACAAATGCCAATGCCCCCCCTGCTCTACCCTCTCCCCTCAAATACAAACAGCAGGGCTGAACAGGCCGTACCAGTGAGATTTTATCTTTTTAGCGTGTCTCAGAGGCAGATTATTTACAAAATGACGTGATTAGAGATGAGAAAAACTAAAAAGGCAGTGACCATTGCTGTGGCACTTTTCTTGTTGGGTGATTAGTAATTAAGGGAATACAGAACAAGCTGTGTGAAACACCTTTGTCATGCATATCATTTCACTTTGTGTCTGTATGAGATTTTTTTGTAAGTTCTTATTAATTGCTGTGCCGGAGCTTGCAGACTTCCATTCAGGATGGGAAAAATAAAGCTACAGTCATAGGGGATCATTTATCATTTTCCACGTCAAGAGGAGTGGAAGAAGTGGCGCTACATGCATTTAGCTCAATTATTTATGAGCTGCAGGATTGTATATTATTTGACAGGCAAAGTTGGAGAGCAGATTGGACTTAAACAGGAGCCCTGCCAAATCTGGTATTCCACCAGCATGTATTTTTACGTTGGCGGAAAACCAATGGATTCCTATGGGATCTGCCTGACTTTTACACCTGGTAAAAGCAGGCAGAGTTCAAAGGAATCCATTGTGGATGGCTCCCACAAACATTAATTGTGGAAGTTATTTACACTTTTCTAGACACGTAGTGGTAAAGTAAAGAGCAAAGGGGATTTTCGCCTGGTTTTCTAGTACTTAGTGGAAACAATTAAAATGAATGAATGGCCCTTTTTGCAAAAGGTGCAAACAGGAGAATTCCAATCTGTGCAATTTAGGAATCAAAACAAAATGACCCCCTTAATCTTTTCATCAACATGCTTCTCATGAATACATTGTTAGGTTGGTTAATCATGTGACTTGTGCATTTTTAAAGTAATCTGTATAAAATGTAGTATTATTTTAGGTATTCAAAGCCCAACTTCAACACATATGTGTACCAACTTGAGATCGGAAGATGTGTCGTCAAGTATCTAGATTTCAGACTAGTCTCAAATTATGGCTTTACCACTTGACCGAAGTGTGTGATCCTGGGCATATTCACTATGCTTTACCTGTTAAAATTAGGTGCCCCTAGAAGTGATTAAGTTTGCATTATAACCTATTCCAAAAAAGCCTCACTCATGGTTTGATAGATGGGCAGCACAGGCATTCGGACACACACATCTAATTTTGAAAATATCCAGGCCACATTTATTGAACAAAATTGTGTCATTCAATATAAACCTATGAAACAAATAGTCATCATGGACAATTGCATATTATATCCATTATGTAAACAGTATGTCCCAGACAATGATGTACAGGGGTACGCCCCACCAGGAGCGATACCAGGAGGCCACAAACCACTCAACTAGCACTGTCTGCCTCCTGATGCAGCCCTTACAGCCCTAGCACTCTCAACTCAATTAAAATGTGCTGCAAACATTCAAAAACAAAAAATAACGTTTTGTGTTTAAAATGTCATTTTGGACATGAACCATTGATGGGAGACATTCAGAATGGGACTACTGTGGGGGCTCAGTTGGAAAGGAGGGGGGGTTGTGGAATGGGTGGGTGAAGGGAGGATTGTATGCATGTGTATGTTATTGGAGTATATGTTGTTGTGCTCAAAATATTGTTAAGATCAACAAGACCACCTGTATTGATTGGACATGGTATGTTCTGTTCTTGAAATTAAAAGAAGTTTGAAAAAAATGTAAATTTTTAGGCAACACAATCTCCTATTCCTTGCTTCAGTATTCTGGGGTCGGGGGTATATATCTTTCACAACAAGATGGAGGGAGCATAAAAATCTCCTCTGGGGACTGCTGGGAGTAGCCACAGAGCTCAGGAAGGTATTGTTGGTCGGACACCATCTGAGATGGTACAAAGACTGAGGGCCTCCCTGCTCAGTCCTCTTAGAGGAGGAGGCATCACCCTCAATTCTCCCAGGCCAGGCCAGGAAAGGCATGCTGTGTGCTGGTGTGAATAGGTGGTTAGGGCAGCTGAAGGAAGCACTGGACGTTGAAAGGTGAAGGAGGATCAGATGTAACAGAAAGAGGAAAGCAGATGGGAAGGGAAGAAAGGTAGATTGATGTTGCAACACTATTTCCCTTGCTTCTCTTTTGCTATGAACTGTTTTTCATAGAGGGGTGCAAATGTATTTTTCCAGATCTGTGAAGACATTGTTTGCTGGATCACGGATCTAGGGAATCTGGATCAACGCCAGCACTTTGTTTAGGGTACTCCTACACCCACACCCAATGGAATGTGGGCCCCCCTTATTACAACCCTGGCCCACCCAGATTCAAATTCCTGGAGCCGGGCCTGTTGCTTTGAGAGGTTTTTTGTTACCTTCACCGACCATGTGGCCTAGGTAAGTCACAGTACCCTGCGCTATCTGGCATTTTGTTTCCTTGAAAGTCAGGCCTGCATTCTGCTGCACCTGAAGCACTTGTTTCAGGTGGGATATGTGATCCTCCAAGGTGTGGAATAGGCAACACTGACGTTTTCCAGTCCAGACAAAACCTGGTTAACCATTCTCTGAAAAGTGGCAGGGCATTCTTCAATACGAAGGGCATCACAGTGAACCGATAATGTCCTTCCGGGGTTGAGAATGCTGACTCTCTTTTTAGAGACTAGTACCACTGGACTAGCACAGGGGCTGTGGGATGGTTGTATCAATCCTATGGACAACATCTTGGAAACATCCTCCTTGATGGTGTCCCTGACCTTACAGGACATCTAGTGAATCCTACTCTTCACCAGATTACTGCCTCTAGTGTCCACATCATGGGTGCACCAATCTGCACGATGAGAGTCAGCGAAAACAGACCGTCAAACTGTCCCAGTAAACAGCAACAGTTTGGCAGTTGCTGTTCTGACAGGTCCGTTGCAAGGTTGACCTCTTCAACTGACCCATCTGTGACTTCAGTGTGCAGGAGGTCTGGGAGGGGATCTGTCTCCTCCTCAGTCTCTCCCTCAGTCACTAACACCATTACCAAGTCATCCCGGCTATAATGGGGTTTTAGCCAGTTGACATGAAAGACCCTGCACATCTCTTTAAGTCCTTACACATCAATGAGATAATTCACCTCACTGACATTTTCCAGCACACAGTAAGGCCCAGTCCACTTGTCCTGAAGGGCACTGGGTTTGACAGGCTCCATAATCCACACCCACTGGCCTGGAGAATAGACTGTCACGGCGCCCTTCTGGTCGTGCCAGTGCTTCATCAGCTCCTGACTGGCCATCAGATTCTTTGTCGATTTTTCCATGTACTTTGACTTTCTAGTGATGATCCATAAAGGGGAGTACCCGACTCTGTGTGTGCCTGGGAAATTAATGACATAAAGATACAAATGTGTGTCCCCACAGGAATTACGTACAATGTATACTAGTCCAACCAATTGACTGTAACCTATCTCACTATGAGGGTAAAACCGTCCGCTCACTTCCCTAAATAGGTATGTGATACCAGTTCTAAACTTAATTACTTGAAACATCAATCTCAATCGGTCATTTGTACTGACAAAGCAAAATCCTATATGAAGTCACATATAGAAAAACACATAGAATTTAATATTATGAACTAAATCTGTATCACAATTTATTGTAAAATGTATTAAAAAAGATACAAACGGTTAATTAGAATGAAAAACAATCTTCCCAAGCTCATGAAGAGCACCAAATCTCAAGAATATTCTTTGCCCTTCCCATTTTTCAAAATTCAGAACAAATGGAGGTAAGGAACAATTATGGCAAACAGAAAAGTTGAAAGGACACTTTAAATGTGGAAACAGCAGCATGTGTCCCTATTCAGAAAACGGTCTTAAACAAATCACCAAACCTAATGGCATGAAATACATCCTCAAAGACTTCCTTAATTGCAATGCCAAATTTATTGTTTATGCTATCAAATGTGTATGTTCCAATATTTAGATAGCAAGCACCAAAAGACTTTTGAAAATCAGGATTGCAGAACATATCCGAACGATAAAACAAAAAGATGAACGCTATCCTTTGACTAAACATTTTTTTGAAACTCATACTGAAGAACAGATCAAACAGATCAAATTTTTTGGTGTAGAAAACATGACACCTCCCAAAAGAGGAGGAAACAGAGAAAAACATTTGCGGCAAAAAAAGGCCAATTGGATTTATTCAATGGACAGCTGTAAATCAGGATTAAATTCAGACCATGAACTGTGTCATTTCATATAAATGTTTGCTTGAATCAGAAGAAATGTTTAGTTTTTATATCAGATTTGGGAATACTCCTCTCATTTTCACTTATCTCTGTATTTCTTTCATCTGTATTTCTTTCATCTTTTCATTTCTGTCATAAATCACCAAGGTATCTTATGAAAAGGATACGGTAACCAAAAAGGATACAATTCGTAGCGCTCTTCCGGATCCTTGAATTCACACGCTTTGATAGTAGTGAAGTCAGATTAGACCATCCAAATGATACAACTCTCTGACTAGTAAAACAGGAAGAGAGAGAGATCACTGGAAAGGGCGTGGGAGCGTTATAGGAAGACAGCCTAGGATAAATAAAGCATCATGAGACGTTGTCCCAACTAAACTCTCACTGATAGTACCGCAATAGCACTAATTACAACACTAACCTGTAGGCTTAGAACTGGAATCTCCACCAACAAGTCTCAGAAGAAATCCAGGAATTGAAAACAACGACAAAGGAGGGGAGGTTAGTAAGGGAGACTTATCCCGAACGGCACAAGGCTCATGCTAGATACCGGGTTGGTGCACCACAGGATAGCGTCCAAAGTACTGTACACAATCACCTTCTAATAAACATTTGTTGATAATACTTCCTTTCCCACGTAGAACAGAAATGAAATGAGTCCACCTGTTATCTCATCACAGGTGCCAGGAATGCGTGTAGAGTTAAAAAAACCACATGCAGATTTATATGCGACAAAAGGTCACACAGCCTGAACAGCCGCGCTTGCAGGTACAGTAGAAAGCGTGCGGATTTACACGCAACAAAAGTACACGCAACCAGGACCACAGCGTGTAAAGAGTAGAGTAGACCGCGTGTGATTTTACATGCAAACAGAAGTGCACGCAGCCAGACAGCCGTACCTGAAGAGTTCCCGAGTACGCGTGGGGTTTTACCCGCAAACAAAGTACACGCAGCCAGGATAGCCGCGCTTGGAGAGTTCCAGAGTGCGCGTGGGGTTTTACCTGCGAACAAAGTACACGCAGTCGGGACAGCCGCGCTTAAAGAGTTCCAGCGTCTGCGTGGGAATTTACACGTGACAATTTACACGCAGTCAGGAAAGCAGCATGCAAAGATATCAGGAACCCGCGTGTGAGGATACACAGGACTGAAGTGCACGCAGACAGTGCTGCCAGACTTGCGTGTGAAGGAACACGCCGAAGAAAGCCAAGGAAGTAACTGACAAGATGCGAGGACGCAGATCAAGGGTTCAGCTACCAAACACCATATTGGTTCAATCAGAAGCAGCAAGCAACGTCTCCACCCTGCTTATGAACGTACTGCAGTAACACACGCGACTACCCTGAATCATGTGAATTCAACGACGTGAATAATGCAAACATCGTTTTCCCGGCAGTACATCAAACAACCTCCATTTAGAATAGAATGGTCTAGCAGTTCTATGAGCATAACCCATTCTGCGTGAAGATGGTTTTCCAGGTCCAGAGGTAATGTGTCCAGCATGCATGACAATTTCACACCTTAAACAGTACTTACTACTCTTTATTTTTGATAATCTTTGGGACCTTATCAAGAATGTGTGTTTTTTTCACATTGGAAAAAGATATGACCACAAGTTTGGTGAAATCCAATGTATAGCGTATAAGTATATATTATTTATTTTTTCTAAAATAGAAATCTGCTTGTCTGCCGATGCAAGGATAGCTGCAAATCCAAAAAGTTAGTACCATCATAAAAAATAGCTTAGATAAAGATCAAATTTCAAAACAACTAATATTTGCAAAAAACAAAAGAAAATCAAGATATTAGTAACTACAATGTTACAACACAAACACAGATCGAATTGGATGTAGTTAAACACTATAATCTCAATTCACGGCAGGAACGGGCACTATCCTGATCCAAAATGGAGGCCGCAACATGATGACACGTACGTGAGGATTACACGTCATCAAATTGAAACGTCAAAATAGAATCCGGCCATTTTGGAACAATGTCAGCAGTTCTGATATCGTGGGAAAAACGAGCGCACCACCAAACAGAGTTGAGAGTCGAAAGGCGAATTGAAGGAGAAATCCAGGTAAACATTAGAGGCCTAGAGTGTAGAGAGAGACACTGAGGAATTATGTGCAATAAGACCATATTAACTTTAAAATTAATATTCATTATTTTACTTTAGGAACTGTGTTTGATACAAACAATTTAAGATTAAAATTGGAAATTTACCAGCAATGTCAAGATTTACGCTTTACACCATAAATCAACATTGAAACAAGACAATACTAACCACTGAGGTCACGAATCAAGCAAAAGTAAGTAAGAACCCCAATCTACTTACTATGATTAAAGCAATGGAAAAAGCAGATTTCTAAATTTTATAACCACGCTTCTGAAAATGTTATAGAGTGCATATGTATATTTTTTGTTACACTTGATATTAGAGGATGAATCAGATTAATGAAGAGTCTTTTTTTGTTCACTTTAATTTTTGCAGAATTTCAAAGGTTCATATTGTTTATCCATCCTGAAGAACCATTGGTAAAAAATGGGGAAACACGTGTCAGGGGGCATCGGTATTGTTTGAAATTTACAACCATTGATGTCACATATAATTTGGAAACACAAAGACTACTAATTACATTTTCCTTTGGCGCGCCTAACAACAGTGTTTGTATCCTTTAATATACATAGTCCACCACATCCCGTGACGAGATGAAGTTTTGTTTGTTTGTTCGTTTGTTTTGGGCATTTATATAGCGCTACGAACCCTCAGGTATCTGAGCGCTGCTTATTTCCCACGGTGTGGTGCTCATTTATTGACCTCGGAAGGATGAAAGGCTGAGTTTGGCTGCTTTCCCATCCCACCTTCACTAGACTGAGGTGACCCGTACAGGGTGTCGAAACAGAATCTCAAAGGGGCTAAACCCTACTCCGTTCTGTGGCACCTCCCTGTAGGTGACCAGAAGGCTTGGCAGGAGAATATCCCATTTTCTCCTCAGCTGCTCTTCCAAGCCATCTATCATGCCTTTAAGGGGCTTGTTGAACCACTCAACAAGCCCATTGGTTTGTGGATGGAAGGAGGTAGAGAACAGGTAGGTGACTCCACACTCTTCCCACATAGCCTTCATATATGCTGATATGAAGTTTGATCCCCGTCAGAAACGACTTTGTTGAGGAACAGCAACACGGGAGAATATTCCAATCAGAGCCTTCACAACCACAGGGGCTTTGATGCTCCTCAGAGGGACAGCCTTAGGGTATCTTGTTGTGTGGTCCACCACCACCAAGATATCTCTCTTCCCTGAGCTGGTTTGAGGATCCAAAGGACCCACAATATCCATGCCTATTCTCTTTCGAAAGGCCACCCAACCACGGTTAGTGGAATTAAGTGGGCTATTGCGGCACCACCTGACTTCCCAGAAGCTTGACAAGTTGTGCAGGACCGGACAAATTCCTTAACTTTTACGCCAAACTGCGGCCAGTAAAAGTGCACAGACAACCGGTCTGATGTCTTAGTCACTCCCAAGTGACCGGCTAAAGGAATTTGGTGAGCCAAATCAAAAGGAACTTCCTGTGGCATTGGGGAACCACCAACCTTCTTGTGTCCTCATCCTCAGAATCATTTGGCTCACTGTACAGGAGTCCATCCTCCCAGTACACTTTTAAACAGTCTAGGGGCCTCGCCCTTAGCCTGCTCCTCCACCTGCTTCCACAGACCCGCCAGAGTGGGACACTCCTTCTGAGCTGTGTAGAAGTCAGTCTGATCTGGGACCCCAGCTGATGCAAACTCATCCAGCTTGGGCAGACCCTTCAGATCTGTGCCCACTGGTCCTCCACCTGGTTCCTGCGCTGCGCCAGGCAACTCTGAAGTCATGGGGTCCCCTGCAACCAAAGTAGGGACCTCTGTGGCTACTAGCCCCTCTCCCGCAGGAGTAGGCGACTCAGTAGTCACTGGAACTGGATTATGGGCTGCCGGCCATGCTGATCCTTCCAACAAGCCCTCTGGAAGTACTCCAGGCCCTAAGACTTTCAGAGCGTTCAATCTGGCATTCTCTTTGTCCCTCGATCGTGTAGCTGATGCAACTATTTCGGGATCAGGAAGATCATTACCTAACAAATATGGGACAGGGATGGAGTCTCACCGCTACACTGCGCTGGGTCATTACACCTCACCATCTGAACTCTACTAACGCCAACGGGCACTTACTCTTACCATCAAATCCACTTACACACAAATCGGACCCATCAATATACTGGCCTGGCTGTACCCACTGCCAGGTGACAGAGGTGATGCTAGCCGCGGTGTCTCGGACCGCAGGAGTTTTGTGTCTATTGATGTACAAATGCTCTAGATAGAGTTGGGTATTATTGGGAACTCGGGTCTCTTCTGGAGATCCGGTACCGTTCCCACTCAGTGTAACCAATACACATTCTGCCACTCCCTGGCCTAGTGGGAAATCCTCCTCTGAGAGGCCCACACTAATGATGGCCTCGTCCATGAGTCCAACATTCACTATGCCTTGCTTGTGTGAGCCTTTGCAACCAGGATCCCTTTTCCTATGGCCCAACTCCTTACACTTGAAACAACCTTTGGGTGGAGGGAATGCAGGTGTCCCAGTCTTAGGAGTACCTGCTCTGTTCTATTTCGTGTGCACGGCTGAAGATTGGGGGTTTCCCTTTGTTCTTTTGGGGACCTGACTTTGATTAGGATTGGGTTGGACCTTTGTCCTTCCCATCCTTGTTTACTTTTTTGTCCGCTGAATACTCTTCCGTTTTGGGTGTACACGCCTGAGCCTTTTTCTGGATTCAAGTACTCACCTGTCGGCAGCCTTTGCAAGCTCCCTACGGTCTGTGATAGTCTTGTCCACAAGATCCTGGTAAAGGTCAACCTCACAATTTCCAAGACATGCTCACACGCAATCAAATTGTACATCCCTTTGAATGTGTCAACTTTGTTACCAGTCACCCACCCACTCAGATATTTCATCAGCAATTGTGTGAACACTTCAAATGTCTGCCCACTTTTCCTTTCGAGCTCTCTTAAGCTCTTGAGATACTGTTCTGGGGTTTTACAGAAATTCCTGAGTTGGGCTGCCTTCATGCTCTCATAAACAGGCCTTTCCCCAGGAGTTAACTGAAGAACTGCATCAGTCCCTGGTGTCGGTAAGCGACTCATCAGGGCTGCACCCCACACTACCTCATCCACCTGCTCCACCTGCTCCATTGGAATGCCATCTGGATTGCTTTAAACCAGGCTCATAAGCCTGTACTTAATCTTTGGGGAGGTGTCGTCGGGGCTTATGCCAGGCACTCTGGTTTGAGCCACTACTGCCACTTTCGCTAGAGGCGGATCTGTTGGCCTCCTTCTCCTCAAGCAGCAGCTTGCACAGCTCTATGATGGCCCTGTCCCACTTAATGTCAACCATATCCCGCTGTTTCTGTTCCTCTAGTGCTAGTCTCCTCTAGTCTCCTCTACTCGAGAGAAAGCTTTCTAGCCGCTACCTCAATAACAGCCAGAACAAGTGTACTGGGTCACGCAGAGACTGTGCTGAGGCCTGGGACCTGCGGGATGCTGCACTAGCCCCTGTCCTCACTGACATTCTCGAGTGTAGAGAAACCACACTTGCCCCCTGGTGGGATGATTGACGAGAGACACTGCTCTTGTGGTCGTCCTCGTCCTTTTCCCCCTCTGGAAGGTCTTGCGCATTTGCTTGCACAGGGCCTAGCCCGTCCCCTTGGGTCTTCTCCCCAACTGCCCTCGCTTCTACCCCAGCTTGGAGACTGGTCAGCAACTCAGGTTTATTAACCTTAGTGCTGTGGGGAAGTCCTGTCTCTTGACATAAGGCGCACAGGACATCCTTGGTCATGCCTTTTATAGTCTCCATGTCAATCTCCATGACTATTACTATCACCTAGCAGTGACTAAACGTTGCCTGCAACAGTACTTTTATTGTTGAGTGACTACGCTGTGTGCAAGGCTCCAACTGATCCTACCGCTTGCCGCCAATGTGACAAATCAACTTCCGGGGCACCAGTGGTCCAGGGATGAATATCGGTTTCTAAACCATCAATCAACCCCACACCTCTAGTGATCCAAACAGATTGGAATACAAGTGAATTATAAGACCTCCTTGTCAAATTTTGGTAAAGTGGACAGAACAGCAGGCTTATCTCCACAAGGTCATGGATCGTTGGTTAGTTGCAACACAGCAAAAATACAATTCTTACCCAATGATAAAAGGGACTGTCCCGTCAAAGGTGTATAAAAAAAGATCTACTTTATTATAACTACAATGGAACCCACACTGTAAAGGAACACAGAGGACAGACAGTTTCATGAAGGAAAAGGGTGCACTCTGGATACTGACAGGAGGGTAGTTGGTAAAGTAATCAGTCTTATTGTTAACGGTTACTCGGTTCCAGCACCAATGGGGCAAAGGGTTGTAACTGTCTCTAGGGGCATTTGGAGAGGACCAGGGGGGCAGAACCACAATGTACCTGGTGCTGAAGAAGTTCTTGGTGCTCAACAGCATCGAGGCGGTTGTAGGGCGCTTTGCAGCCCTTGAGACAGAGTTAGTGGCGGGAAACAGCTGCGGGTACCAGGTGGCAGGCAGTTGGGCAAGCGAGGCTGGACAGATATCTGCAGACTATCCGGCACTGTGGCTCGCGGCCAAGAATTGTTCTCTGTTCTGGTTGGCGGATCTGGAATGCTGGTGGAGGCGGCTCGGACGGCTCTGGTCACTGTGGCATGACAACAGTCAACGGTGGAGCCATATCCGTTTCGAGGACTCAACTGTCTCGAAAATGTCCTTAAAAGATGGAGACTGGATGATGCGTGTGTGGTACTCCTCCTAGCTTCTTCGTAGGGCTCATGTCCTTTCAAGGTGGATGGGCCAAAGCTCAGGAGAGTGATTGCTGGCGAGAGACTCTACGGCACTTCCCACCTAGGAATCTTGCTGGCAGAACCTAGCAGGGCACGCTGTGTGCTGACTGGGTACCAGTTCTGGAGCTGCTGGATGGGTCCTCTGAGTCCGATATCTTCCTCTGTTCCCTGGGAGATGTTTAGGGGAGGGATCTTGTTTCTGTCTTGGAACTCCTAGCCTTCCTTCACTGGCGGAAGATGTAAAGTAGACTGTATGTTCAGCTCGGGTCCAAATGAGTCATCTTGCAAAGTCTTCAGATGATTTGCTAAGTGACGGGTTCAGCCCTCTTTTAACGCCAAATGGGCCCCAGTGATTGGTGCAGGCTAAACCTAGCTTAGTGAACCAATCCTGGGTCCACACCAACAATATTATGTTATGCATGATGTCAGGACCAGAGTGCTCTGCAACAGGACAGATAAATTGTGACAACACATACCTAAGTCCCACCCATCTGCCTGTCTGTTGTAGATCAAAGTGTCTCTCTGGTTAATTGAGCCCTCTGTGACTTTTGATCAAAGCGCAGGTTTCCCCTGAAGTATGGGGCTGGAGCAGACTTCCCGTCTCCCCCAAATCACATACTTCTCCCCTCTGAAAGGGATCTGCTCTGCAGGGACACCTGTGGTAACTGCTGGACCCAGTCAGGGTATTCACTGCATTTCATACAGAGAGGAGGGAACTAGCTTCAATTTGACACATTGCATACCAAAGGGTTGCTAGTACCGCCGTCGTGTTGTCTTGTACAGCAACAAACCCCTTCAGGCTTGCCTCAATTATATCGTTAGTATGAACTGCCACCAGCCGAAATTAGACAAAAGGAATGCAGATCCATGGAGCCTTTGATATTTAAATTAGGCTGCTCATGGCTGGAGGAAGATGTGCCTTCCCCCTTCTTGAAATGCTTTGATGTACCCGGGGCTGTCACATTCCAGCTGAATATGACAGGGAAGATGGCGCCTGTAGACTGTGTTTTCCCGGAGCACTTGTGACTATGAGTTTTGTGTGAGAAGCAGATGAAATGTGCACGGAATGGCCTTGCACATTTCTCTGAGGTTGGTCTCCCATCATTCATTTTCATTATTAACAAATCAAAAAAGCCGAGGCGAGCACACTCTCCCCATGCGGATGGTTGAATTCCTCACACCTTTGCCATCCTTGCACTTTCTCAGAGCCTTTCTGCTCTGACTGCACTTCCCCCCGCACCCTCTGCCCTTCACTTCTCGTTTGCACTTGCACGATCTGAATTTCACATGACCTAGTAACATCGTTTGTCTTGTCATCCCTCTGTCTCCTCTCCCTTGTCTTGTGGTACCTAGAAACACTTTTGTAGAGGCGCTTTACAAATACCAAATCTTGCGCTGGCGATTGGGCTGGCACTAGTCGGATCTGAGATCCGGCACCAGGTGTATAGCCAGATCTCGGGATCCGGCCAGAGTCAGCTCTGGAAAAAAAAAACACCCCCGAGCAAACTGTAATTTCCTCTGGTAGCCCCGTGCGAGGGGTCACAAGAGGAAGTTACAGTCCTCAGCCACGACGTGGTTTATTTATTTCTGCAATGTTTGTCGGATACATAGACCCAGATTGTTTATTTATTTATGCAATGTTTGTCGGATACCTGTATCCGACAAACATTGCATAAATAAATAAATATACAGGTATCTGACAAACAATGCATGAATAAATAAATACCCCTATTAACATTGAAACTATCACACACGATGCAGCCACCCAACTGCTTTCAGAGGGGAGCTGCAAGAGCTGTGCCAGGTGCGGTTCAAGTAAAAGAAAACGTTGCTTGTGGCAAACAGAAATCACCCTGTTTGAATAATACCCAGAGAGGAGTTTATTTAATAGAATGGGATGCAAATTGTGCATTTTATAGAATATGTACTCAGCAAAACTGGTCAAAACCTATTCGTATAGTGAAGTAACTCATCACCAGTGCCATGGAAGTGGTTTAAAGTGCAATTGATATATAGTTTGGAAAAGAAGCAGCATGAAAGAAATAGCGCCATTTAAAGCTATTATTTTGGACACTTCCTTTGATCGGAGGTCAACTGCCAGCTCTGCCCCCTAAACCCCGCCTCCACAAATCATATCATATCATTACGGTGCAGCGCTTTCTGCCCTGCTATCTAGGCACGGCACCTTGGGCACAGGTCCCTTTTAGGCACACCCTGTTGTTTGCAGCAATGCCCAGAGAGATTAAATTATGTGCCAAGGGGCCCACACTTTGGGAAGCAGTGTGTCTGAGATCCTTTGATACAAACTTCCAGTTTGTTGTTATGCATTGTGTTAAGAAAGTTTGAATATCTATATTAAATGGGACATTCTGTGTTGTGTGTCAAGCCAGCAAATATCATAGCTGTAAGCTAAGCTTTAGAAGGGGAGTTTTATTATTGCTCTCTTTCATTGCCTAAAAAGAAATTCAGTAAGTAACTGAAGCTGCCTGCAAGTTTTCATTCGAAAACGTTCCATCACAACACCACATTCTTAAACATTCACATAAGAGAATAGGCACTGTAATAACAAAGAAACATTTTTAAAAAGTAATTTACCAAGCTTTGCAAATCAGTCCCTGCTCCATCAAAGGACACCAGTGGTAACAAGTGAAGCTCACTTAGCGGAACAGTGTGCCGCGCTTGAGTGCTGAGAGCACATAAGATGCATGTTTGTCGCTACTTGTGTTCTGCAGGGTGGGCCCTGAAGGAGACATCATGGGCACTGTGGGTGGTGGAGAGAGGAGGAGGTAGGGGGTGCTGCTTACCCCAGCAAAGGCTGCAGAAGCTTAGTCCTTTAAGTTGCGATAAAGTGAAATGAAAAGCTTTCATTTTCACCTTGCAAGATAGGTGAGGACCGGTCCTCTCTTTCAGGCATTGAGAAGTGCAGGTACTCAAATGCTCAAAAATAAGAAGTGCAGGCACTGAGTGCCAGGTAGGACCGGCCCATTTAAAGCACGATTTGAAAGGGGCCTCAGGGGGTACCCAGCAACTGTCCCCTTGTTTCCAGTAAGCAGTCCTGTAACACAGCAATTCATTCCTTTCTATATTACTTTCATTCTTGGCCTTTAAATGTGGCTTTGCAGTGCTTTCCGTACAAGCTGTGTTTGCTGGAGCCCTTCGGCCGTCACTTCCCTCGTGGTATATAGAAGTGTTATCACCTCGTTGTCTTTTAACACCAGTTCCTCCACATCAGCCACTTCCTGACAGAGAATGATTTATAGCTTTTCAGTGGCCATTTAGGGTTTCCTGCTGGCTAGCAAAACAGAAGTGGCTTTATTCGCCTCAAAGTACCATCTGCAACATAGGGAGCTGTTACAATCACCATGCTTCCTGGGGACACAGCTGAATTTTGCCAATAAAATAAAAAATGTAGGCTGTGTCTGGGAGGATAATATGGGATGTGGAGCTCAGGTCAGTGTTAAGGCACAGGCAGCGTTCCACTCCCTACGCTTATTGAGACATATCCAACCATTCATTGCAAATGAAGACAGAGCGGTGGTTATTGGCACACTGGTCAACTCAAGACTGGATTATGGAAACGCACTGCTGTCGGGTATACCAGCCTATCAGCTGCGAAGATTGCAAGTGGCTCAAAATGCAGCAGTTGGGCTGGTGTACAAGGTTTTGATTGATTGATTGATTGATATTTTATTTCTATCGCGCTCGTACACAAGTATTTAAGAGCGCGACAGGCAAGGGAGGGGAACAGGGGAGAACGAAACAGAGATCTTACTATGCCCAGTGACATTGAGAACGCGAAAGTGCATGGGAGAGGGGGGAGGGGAAAAATGTATGGAAGGGGGAGAGGTGGAAAGTGCGAAGCAGAGGAGAAAAAGATAAATAACAATAAATAAATAATAAAGGCAAGAAACAGTGGTAATGCAGCCAGAAATTTGCAAGTGCTAGGTTTAAGGCAGCAGACAGGGTAGGTCCGATAAGTGCATGAAGAAAAAGGGGGGCTCTATGGGTACAGATACAGACCCCAGTGCAAGGGGTAGCCCGGAGGCAGCGCGGGAGGGTGACAGGATGAGCAGGTACCTGGGCCCAAAAGACAGAGGGTGGCCAGGTGCACGGTGCCAAGAGAGAACAGATCAGCAGGGGAGAGGGGGAGCGAAGCCAGAAGAAAAGAGGAAGGTCTTGAGGTGCCTCCGGAACCGGAGATGGTTCTCCTCAGGTTTTGGAGTGGCAGGGAGGCTGTTCCAGAGGGAGGCCCCAGCCGAAGATAGAGATCTACCCCCAGCTCATTTCTTAGAAAAACGACTGACCCTGAGTGAGTTGGAGGTAGAGGAGCGAAGAGCTCGAGAGGGGAGGTATTTGCGGAGGGATAGCTGAAGGTATTTTGGGCCCAGGCCCCAGAAAGCCTTGTGGACAATGCAGAGGGTTTTGAATTTAATCCTTGCATCCACTGGAAGCCAGTGAAGAGATTTCAGAGCTGGAGAGATACGGTCCCAGGGCTTGAGGCCAAGGACAAGTCTCGCAGTCCTGTTCTGGATAAGTTGTAGAGGGCGGAGAGCAGAGGCAGGTAGATTTAGAAAGAGGCTGTTACAATAGTCCAAGCTAGAGAGAACCAGAGCTTGGGATACCATGAGCTACTGGGGGAAGGAGAGGAAAGGTAGAGTACCTCTGAGGAGGTACAGTCGGAAATGTGACTTTTTAGAGACCTCAGAGATGTGGGCGGAGAAGGAAAGGGTGGAGTCAAAGATGACCCGAGGTTCTTAGCCTCACAGGTGGGGGTAGGAGGAGGGCCAAGGGAAGCCGGCCAGAGAGTGAGGGGAAAGGATGGTGAAGGTGTGCCGATGAGGAGGATCTCTGTCTTGCTGGCATTCAGACAAAGATCATTGTCGGCACACCAATCTTGAATGGCAGTTAGGCAATCAGAGATGAGAGAGGGAGAGGAGGTGGCAGAGGGCAGCCTGAAAATGAGTTGAGTTTCGTCAGCGTAGCACTGGAAATTTGAGCAGAAAATGGCAATGCAGTGGGCGAGAGTTGCCAGGTATTGGTTGAAAAGCCAGGGCGAGAGGTTAGACCCCTGGGGAACACCACAGGTAGAGAGGAAGATAGATGAAAGGAAGGACCCAAGTTGGACCTGGGAGGGTCGATCTGAGAGGAAAGAGGTCAGCCAGGCCAGAGCCTGATCAGTGATACCCAAGTTTTCATGGAGACGGTTGAGCAGGATGGTATGGTTGACCGTGTCTAAGGCAGAAGAGAGATCGAGGAGGATGAGGACAGAGGGAATGTTAGAGTCAAGGTTGGTGAGCAGATCTTCACAGATGTTTAGGAGAGCAGTTTCCGTGCTTCTGGCAGCTCTGAAGCCAGACTGGTGGTAATGGAGGCAGCCAACAGAATTGGAATGAAGGTTAAGCTCAGAGATGGCCAAATTTTCCAGGAGTTTGCCAAGAAAGGGAATAATGGAAATTGGGCGATAGTTAGCTGCACAAGAAGGATCATCTGTGGGTTTCTTGAGAAGAGGACGCACAAAGGAGTGCTTCAGAGGGGAGGGGAAGGATCCAGAGGCAAAGGAGTTGTTGCAAAAATCAGCCAGGGCCGGAGTGAGGGTGTCAATGTGGTCCTTGATGGTTTTAGAGGAACAGGGATGAACCTGTTTTGAAGAGGCTTTCATAGATCGGATTTGTCTAGCAACCTCGTCAGGGGTGAAAAGAGGAAAGGACGAGAAGGATGGTGGGAGGGTGGCTAAAGGAGGGTCAGCAAGCACAGATGGAGAGGGAAGAGGAGGAGTGTGGGTGGAGAGGGTGGACAGGATGTCCTGGGTTTTTGAAATGAAGTTAGAGGCAAGGGCATTGCAAAGAGCCTGGGAGGCAACAGGAGGGGTAGAGACTGCAGCAGGGTTGGCCAGCTCCTTGTAGATTTTAAAGAGTTCGGCCGAGTTGTTAGATGCCGCAGAGATACGAGCTTGAATGTGGACTATCTTCTTGGTGAGGACAGAGAGTCGGTATTGCCTTTGTAGCAGGCGACAGACCAGTTTGTCAGAGGATGAACAGGATAACAGGTTAAAAAAACACCCCCACCTTCTAATTTAAGAAGAGCTTTGCATTGTCTGGCAGTACAGGAGAGAATTGATTTTAAAGTTCTCTGTCTGGTATTTAAGTGTGCCAATAAGACATCGCCAAGATAATTATCAGACAAAATCAAGAGGCATGTTCCAAACCAGCTGCTGCGTTCAGCGTATCAGAATCTCCTTCAGATACCACGCACTAGGTATGTGAGCAAAGGCGAGCGTAGATTTGGAGTCTACGGGCCAAGAGTATGCAATAAATTACCTAGAGAAATCCCTGAGATTAAAACCCTACCTGCATTCCACAGGGCCCTGAAGACTCATCTATTCTGTTAGAGACTTTGGATCTGAGTTCGTGCAAATCAATCTTCAATGTTTAAAGTGTATTACGGAAAAGATAAATGGTAACAGATACACCAGCGCCCAATTACGATTGAAGTAGTCCGGTGCGCGATCTAAATCATTTCAAAATTCAAAAGGGCCATCTCAGATTAATCAGCGGCTAATAACCTTATCTTTGCCTCCATTATAATGTATACACCCCACAGGTGCCTCAGACTGTTTCCGATGTAACCCGGTCTGCCTTTACCCTCTTTATTTATAAGCAGTATATGTGTTTTTCACTAAAGTCCTGTAAAAACAAGCATTAGCAAAGCCTACAGTTTTGGCTTAGTTATAGGTATTAGATAGGCATTTGCCCGTTTCTGCTATCATAGGCCCAGTAAGTGCACCATTTTCAAGCTTCTACCATCAATAGCTAGTTAGTACCATTAAGGCAATGCCTGGCAAATACTTTTTTCATACCTACACAAAAGCCCAAACTGTTGGCATTGCCAATGCTTGTTTTATAAGGGCGCTCATTGCATATCATCGGCCTCTGTCCCTGTACTGCATTCTGAACAGGCTAGTGCATGACATATGATTGTGTACTGTGAAAACATTGCACACACTTAATTTTCTTACCACACATTATTGCACAGTGCCTTTATTTGAGCAGGGACACATGCCAGCATTGTGTCTCAGACCCAAACACAGACAGTAACTCGGGCCATACCACAAACAAGCATTAGCAATGCCAACAGTTTGGGCTTTTGTGTAGGGATGGGAAAGGCACTTTCCAGGCACAGCCATAGTGGTATTAACTAACCATTGTTGGTAGCAGTTGCAAAATGGTGCGAGTACCTGAGCATCTAATAGCAGTGCCTGGCAAAATCTTAAAACGTATGAACAAGGCAAAAAGGTTGGCTTTGCCAATGCTTGTTTGAAACAGGACCTCAAGGGCTTTGCCACTGCCTGTTTTTAACAGGACTTTAGTGAAGGACATGCATTGGGCCTCATTACAACCCTGGCGGTAAGTATTCTACATTACCGGCATGGCGTAATTAACGTTTCCGTGCTGGGTCAAAGCCGTAAAAAGCGGGACATTATGACCCATCGGGCACGAGCATTGCGCCATGCCGGTAACGTAAACTGTGCCATGGCGTTAATGCCCCCAAAACGGCACCTACCGGCATTGTATGCCGCGCAAGGTGCACTACCGCCACCCCGGGCACCGATCTTAGCGGTCACCGCAATTAGCGGTCACTGCAATTAGCGGTGACCGTAAATAAGCGGACCCAGAAGTAGCGTCATCGCGGCGGGACGGGAAAGAACACGGCGGCCATCTTTAAAAACACAATCCATTGGCATCCTCCGCAACCAGTGGACATCCGACCCTGAGACCCGGCAAAAACCATTAGCTACCTATTTCCTGCCAGAAAATGCCAAAAGTTGTGAAGAAATCCTGTGACCGCCAGCGGCAAGACCGTTTCACCAGGGAGGAGCTGAATATGTTGGCTGAGACCCTCCAGGAGAATGGTGCTGTGGTTTTTTCAACACAAATGACCAGACCAGCAATTGCAGAGAAGAAGGCCATATGGGCCCTAGTTGCACAGCGGGTTAGTGCTGTGGGAACCGTACCCCGCAACGCCAGACAGTGCCGTAAGCGGTGGGATGATCTTCACCTCCGCGTCAGGAGCATCCTATCAGCAAACCGGAACATGGGCATGGCAACCGGGGGAGGATCGGAGTCCCCAATAAAACTCCAGCCCTGGGAGGAAATCTGCGCCTCTACAATCGGCATGGAAAGCATTGAAGGGGTAGGAGGAATGTAGAGAGGAGCACCGACTTCAGGCGATGCAGGTAGGTGCCTCAAATCAAGCCATGCAAAAGTCACAGAAGTCCATTCATGTGAATCACAATGTTGCCCCATAGTGTAAATGCAACACATCAGCAGGAGACTGCCTACAGCCACATCCGACCTCCACCCTGTACACATGGAGTATGCACACCCTAACTGCAGGCACCCACATACCTCCATGCTACTTCCACACAAAAGGGAGACAACCTGTATGCCCCTGCCTCAAATGTGCCGCATCTAGTATCCAAAATGCTGTCAGTCATCACGATGCCCGCTCAATGTCCGCAGACCCATCAATAACACTCTCCCTCCTTTGCTCCACCACAGGCTCAAATTCCGACCTCGACGACGAAGACACCCCTACCACCACACCGGCAAAGAGGGCCAGGACCACAGTGCCAGCACAACAACCCACCACCTCTGCTGTAGCGACCAAAACCCCACAGCAGACAAAATCCGTTGCAATAACACAGGACAGGCCACTGACAGGCACCCCAGCAGGCAGCACGGTAGCAGCAGCAGCAGCAGCAGACATCTCCCAAATGGTGCCCACAGAAGGGACAGGTTCTGCAGGAAGCAGCACTATGGGTGAAACTGCTGCCATTGCAGCTTGCTCCGACAGCGATGCAAGGAATGAAGAGGAGATAGATGTGGGACCCCCCACAGCCCACCCTCATTCCCCCTACCTGTCCCAAAGTAGCCCGCATGAGGATGCCACACAGGGGCTATTAGATGATGAGGATTGGCCACCACCCCCATCCCCTGTTGAAAATCTTCAGGAGGGGAGCAGCCCCATGGAAACAGCACTGGCAATATCCATGGCTCAGAAGAACCAACAGTCGTTGGAGGAGATAATTACACGCCAGCACCAACTCTCCACACTCCTGACTGACCATGTTGCAGAATGTGGGGGTGCAAGGGCAGCAATGGAGCAATGCACAGAGACCCTGAGGGCAGCAATGGAGCAAAGCACAGAGACCCTGAGGGCAGCAATGGAGCAAAGCACCGAGACCCTGAGGGCTGAAATGCAGTCCTCCACAAAGGACATCTGTGGCGAACTTGCCGCCGTGCGGCACGTGCTCTCTGAGCTAGCTCACTCTATTCGGGACATGCGTCCCAATGATCAGCCAGGCACATCCTCCGCTGCCAGTTCGACCCCAAGCAGCCCCGTCTGCCGATCGGGCAGGAACCTGCGTAGCACAGGCAGGGGTGCCCCGGGGGCCGGGAGAGGGGGCTGCCAATAGTGGCTGCCCAGTGTAAAAATACATTAGCCACTAAATCACAGGGTGTGTTGGGGAGTTCTGGGGGGAGGGCAGAGGGGGGAGTGGGTGTGTTGGGGAGTTCAGGGGGGAGGGGGGAGGGGGGGTGGGTGTGTTGGGGAGTTCAGGGGGAGGGGGGAGGGGGGAGTGGGTGTGTTGGGGAGTGCAGGGGGGAGGGGGAGGGGGGAGTGGGCGTGTTACACAAATTCATATTTACAATACACTTTTCACTTTTGCACTAATCAAATGTGTGGACATTGTTCATTGCGTATGTGTGCTTTATTGGTGTACAGTCCACAGTGTGCATGTCACAGACGCACACAGTGCCCTAAGTGCCATCTCCATGTGACACACACCAGCCGTGTGTGCTAGAAGCATTGGTTGATGATATTTTGACGCACTTCACGTCCCTCCTGTGCATCGCCTCCTCCATGAGGTGCGGCCCCATCTGCACCCTCCTCATCCTCATCGTCAGTTGGTTGCAGTTCAGCGTCAGGGGGCAGGGGCACATTTCGTCTGATGCACATATTGTGTAGCATTACACATGCCATGACCATTTTTGCCACCTTTTCATGGCGGTATAGGAGTGACCCACCAGACCTGCTGAGGCAGCGAAACCGTGCCTTCAATAGGCCAAATGTCTGCTCAATCACCACACGGGTTCGTGTATGTGCACGATTAAAGTCCTCCTCGTGCTGGTTCTGTGGGTTCCAGACTGGGGTAAGGAGCCACCTCTTCAAGGGATAGCCTGCATCACCTGTATGTGGGCAACAATTTATGTGTCAGTCATAACATCAGATTCCATTAATGACTTGGCTACATGACATGCATTCATCTCTCACTGTGTACTACATTTACATGCACTATTGGAGTCACACTATGAGACCGGTATATGTGTATTCCTCTCATGGACAGTTTTGCATGCCGTCAGCCAGTGTATGCAGGGGGGTCCAGTGCCTTGTGTGTGCCCATCCACTCTGTCAGTCCATTGCGTTTCTTTTAGTGGCCTGGCAGGTGTACAGTGATATCAATGCTCACATCATGGCAACATTGCTGTCAGCCTCATGTTGACCTCACTGGGGACTTCAAATGTCGTTATGCTATTTTGATGATCCTCGGTGTCTGTGTAGTGGTGTATTGAGGTTGATGACCGTCATTTGCCTCCTTTGTGCGCAGTTATTGGGGACTGCCCTTTCAGTTGACGGTGTTGGGTGCCGTATTTTGGCTGGAGTCTTTGCATGTAGGTGCATTTCGTTGAGGTGGATGGGGTCCGATTCAATGCAGTGCACTTGCGGATGGATGTGTCATGGTTGGGAGACACCTTCAATCACATGGTAGGGCTGCTTACCTGGGGCATTATGTGTTCAGGTGTCTGCTGAAGTTTGGCCTGCTTTGGGGTATGTGCTGGCTCCATTGTCTCTGGTAGTCGCTGCCAGGTGAAGTATGCATCTCTCCCCCCCCCTTTCAGCCAGGTAAAGTATGCATCTCACCCCCCCCCCTTTCAGCCAGGTAAATTATGCATTGGTACGTCAATCACCTACCCACTTCACATTTCAATGGCCATGACATGAGACTCACCGAGTAGCCAGGATCTTGGCCCTGCATGTCGCTCCATGTAGCGTGGTATTGTGGAGTTGCGCAGGACCATTGAATCATGGGTTGATCCGGGGTATCGGGCCCAACAATGTGTGATGATCTTGTTTGAGTCGCATACCATTTGCACGTTGATTGAGTGGAATAGTTTACGGTTGCGGTACGCTACCTCAATGGCATGTGGGACCACCAATTCCACATGGGTGCAGTCGATGGCACCAATGCACCCAGGTATGCCGGCTAGTGCATGGAAACCCACTTTAGTGTTAGCAATCTCCTGGGCAGACAGTGGTAAGGAAATGTGGTCGTCTGTGTGCTTGAGGAGGGCATCGAGCACTTGGATCAGCGTACGTGAGAATAATGGTTGTGAAATGCCATGCAAGTGCCAAACTGTGTGCTGGTAGGTGCCTGTGGCCAGGAAGTGGAGCACGGACACTACCTTCAGTAGGGGGGGGATGGCGGTGGGTGTTTCAATCATGCTGACAATGTCATCGTGTATCATGTCCACAATGGTGGTGATGGTGTCCCGGTCCAAACGGTACAAGGTGTGGATCTGTTCAGCGGTGAGGTTGAATGGACTGGCTCTGATGCGTGGGATTGTGGGCTGCCTGCCTGGTGGCACTGGCTGTGCTGGTGGGGCTTGCTGGCCCTGCCTTGCCCTCCTTCTCCTCCTGCGTCTCCTCTGTGCTGCCTGTAGTTGTTGTTGTTGTTGTAGCACTTGCATTGCAATCAGGTCCTCCAGCCCCAACATTGCTAGTCATATTGGAATCATTGTGGAATGTGCCTGGGTGTGGGAAGGGGTGGGGTGTGCTCCTTTTGTACTCGGCCAGTCTGTATTGCCTCCACCTGTGCTGATTGTGTGCACCTGTGGCAGCTGGGAGCACTGCACATGGCCATTTACGGTTGGTCCGTGATGGCGGTATTAGCACCATGGCGCTAAGGTACTTTACGGCCTTCGCGAGGGCGTTAAGAGCATGTCCGCTTGACTCGTGATATTCCCCACTTTGCGCCTTGTCGGTATTTACGGCATGGGGGGTCGCGTGCCCGCGCACTTGGTGCTGTTAGCGGCACCGTTGATTACGGTGCCGCTAATTGCACTTTCGCGGGTCATGATCTGACCTAGCGGTAAGCGATGCCGGTAATCCTTTACCGGCATCGTTTTTCACTTACCGCCAGGGTTGTAATGAGGCCCATTGTGTTTATAAATGGAGTGGCTGATGGAAGGCATGGTAGACATTTTTATTATACCAGTGGCATGTTTACTACCACAATTAAGTCATTAACTCCCCAAAGACTGCTTTAAACAAACACTGGTAGGCACTTTGAATACCAAACCTGAGGGTAACGCTTGATTAAAGCAAGCTCAAAATGTTCAAATGAGGAGGTGTTTTGGGCCAGCAGCAGCAGGAATGGGTCTGAATGGCCATAAGGACTAGCATGGCCAGGGTCAGGCAATGGGTGGGCACTTAAACAAACAACACCTCAAGACTATGGGTCTCATTACAAGGACGGCGGTAACCCGCCGGAGCTACCGGCGGGTTGCTGTCGTCCTCGAAACACTGAATCTGCTGCCTTACTTCCCGTCACCACCAGGACATTACAAGTCCATAGGACTCCACAGGAATGGGTTCACGGAAGCACCGGCAGCGTTGTTAACGCTGTCGGTGCCTCTGTGACAACTCTGCCTTCTGTGGGCCGTTGTGCCTGGCAGGTCAGAAATGCCAGGCGCAACAGCCCCAGAAGGCAGAGTTGGGGTGTGGCGGTCCGGAAAGGGTGCCGGTACGGTGCGACCAGCACCCTTATTTCCAGACAGCCATACTTAGAATGAGGCCCTGTATGTCCCTCCTCATATGCCATTCCTCTGTGTCCCTCATATGCCATTACTCCATATCTGTACTCCAATGCAATAATTTCGGTTTATAAGTGTCGCAAATACGAGGTCGTTAATCTGACAATAGTCCAACAGAGCATAACACTGCCAAGTCCGTGGGGGATTTACGAAGCTACGGGCCTCATTACGAGAAGGGCGGTAAGGGGTTAATGGCACCGGTAAAGGTGCCGGAGCTGTTAACCCCTTACCATCCCTTTACGATGTCCGCTCGCGGGACCCGCTCAGGACGCTTGGTTTTACCAGACATCCTTAGCGGGTGCCGCGAGCGTCCCAGCATGCTAACAACGGGCCCGTCATTAATGGGCCCGTTGTTAGCATGCTCCCCATTCCCATTGAGCCCTATGGGGGCTCAAATGGGAATGGGGATGGACCGGGTCCGGGTTCCCTGAATGGGGAAATACCGGGCCCTCCAAGGTCGGAATGGCCCGGTATTTCCCCATTCAGGGAACCCGGACCCGGTACCTGGAATGGGGTTAGCCATGCCCTTATGAAGAAACCACTAATGGTCGGTAAATGTGGTTAAGCTCTTTATTATATGGACCCCAAGACGAGCTCCGCCACCAAACTCCGCCACCACAAGCTCCAGCAACTAACTGCCCGGTGTGGAATGTTGATGTCTGAATGGCCATCAACATTCTACCCGCGCATAGTCATAAACACATTACAACATATCCTCTTCCCTTACATAACATAATGGAACAATAAGCAAAATGCAAGATTAACAACATAACTTGCTGGGAACAGAATAACCTGGCAGAAACATACCCTGCAGAATACAGCGCAGTATGTCCAAACCATATACTAAATAAACATACATATGCATGGAAAAAACATTCATGAACATTTGGTGCACATACCGTTACCCCTTAACACGGTACATAAGAATTTTAGTTTTATGAAAGTGCCACAGGATTGCAGCTGGCCCTCCTAACACACATAATCTCTAAACTTTATGGGCGGCCCACACCGCCTAGGCACACGTCCCACAGCAGCATGCTGGACTTCAGCTTGCTGAGGAATTGCAATTTGAATATCCTCATTCACTCCTGTATTTGAGGGACACGCAATATGCCCTTCATATCCACCCCTATTTCCCGGGTAGTCAACAGGATCATAATCCAAAGCAACATCCTGAGATTCCTGAATCTCGACATTCAAATCTCCACTTGAAGCACCCGCACACTTGTCATCACTCACCACCACTCTTCTCTTACTCCAAACAGAGCCATCCTCCAACCGTACATGGCTCTTCCCCACTTTCACCACTTTCCTTGAAGGCAAATATTTGCTGTTGCCCTTGTAAACATGTCTGGGATTTTTCACAAACACCGAATCCCCAGGCTTAACACACAACTTTCCTGAACTTCTGGGATCCAACCATAGCTTCCTGGCGTGCCAAAATACTGCGCTGAATTCCATCCAGATCAACCTCACACCGACCACCACCACCCAAAGCCAAGGTTCTCAATAAGGTTCCAGCCTTCCTGCCTCTCATAAGTTCAAAAGGAGACCTCCCCGTAACTACAGAAGGAGTCCTACGATATGCAGCCAAGTACTGTGTCAACACTTCCTGCCAGTCCAAACTGTTGGCCAAAGCCAATTGTATAGCAGACTTGATGGTGTAACGCTCACCTGATTCCCACGGAGGCGCTGGTCTTGGCAGGAAGGTGTCTGTGACTCGAAAAGTGATGTGCAGGACTCGATTGGCTTCTGGGGTCGAACTTCTTCTCACTGAGTGTCGAACCCGAAGGGTGAGGTTTCTGTAGGTGAAAGAATATGGGGGTTAAGGGTCTGGGCTGTTGAATGTTCCTCTCCCTCTCTTCCTAGCTTCTCCGTAGAGCCCCCCCAGGTCACGTGCTCACCTTAGATAGGTGAATGCTGGACTCTCCATCTGCGTCTGGTGCAGGGTGCCGTTGCCAGTTCCTTCACTGGTGAAACATAGGCCTCTTGAACTCAGAGGATCGTTACCGTCGTTAACTGCACGAGCGGTGAGTTTCCGGGCACCTTTTTAGTCTTTATAGTCTTTAGGTGCGTGGCACGTTAATATTGAACAGGACTCTGTATAATGCTTTTCCCTTTTTGTCTTGCAGGACTCTGGAGATGGAAGATGGAGTGAAGCGCCTGGAAATGAGTAAGTAAATGCAAGCGCTCAAACTGTCTTTTTCCCTTGCTGCTTAGTTCGTGCTGAAGAGACGCCGGAGTATTTGCAGGCGTTCTATTGTGACGAGCGCGATGGGCGTAAGTAAATACCTGTCTAATGTCTCTTCTTTTGTTTTCACAGGCGGCGATGCAGCGTGAAGAAATCCGGAATTCGCGGAGTGCCGGTGAGTAATAACAATGCTTTTGTCTTCACAGGCGGAGGTGCAGCGTGAAGAAATCCGGAATTCGCGGAGTGCCGGTAAGTAATAACAATGCTTTTGTCTTCACAGGCGGAGGTGCAGCGTGAAGAAATGACCGCAGCCGATGGATCAGGTGAGTAAGCACTGCGTGTAAAGGTTGCCTTGCTAACCTGTTGTTTCTTGTCCTTGCAGGTGCTGTTGTTGACTGGATACAGGAATGGTAAGTATAATTCTTGCAGGTTCAGGATCGAAAGAAGAAAGGCCGGAACAGACTCGGTGAGCGTTCTGCTGCAGATGCAGAATAACGCGAAGCACGTTTCATCTATCGGGTGTGGTTTAAATAGCCTTGGAGTGATGAGGCGTCTTCCTCCACGGCCCCGCCTAGGCAAGAAAAGAGTTCCAGTTCCAGAAGTGTTCCAGTGCTGTATCCAGGGAGTGGAGCTTGCCCCACCCAGGTAAGAAAGTAGTTCCTGTTCACAGAGGACTTCTAAGTGGCTGGTAAGTAAGCAGCATGGTCTGCTGCAGGTAAGTCCACCCAAGCATCTTCATACATAATATGAGCCCGGCGCTTCCAGTGCCGGGACCGATGACTTTGATGAGCCTGGTGCCACCGGCGCCAGGACAAGGCCCAAAAGGTCCCAGTGGGGACCGGCTGGTGCCTAAGATAATGGTTAGGGGCCTGCTTCCAAGGATGTTGGGCTGTTCCTGACTCCTTGGAAGCAGTGATCATGACAGCACCCCCCCTCAAGGCCCCTCCCAAGCGTGTCTTCTCCGGGGGTTTTGGCTTGTCGGGGTGATTCAAATGGAATTTCTTGACCAGACGAGGTGCGTGGACATGTTCTGAGGGTTCCCAAGACCTTTCCTGGGGGCCGTATCCTTTCCAATCAACCAGGTAATATAATTTAGATTTGGAGATTTTGGAGTCTAGGATGTTCTTTACTTCGAACTCAATTTCTCCATCTACTAAAACAGGTTCTGGGAGTTCGGTCAATCGGGTTCCTGGTTGTACTGGTTTTAGTAAGGAGACATGGAATACTGGATGTATTTTCATATGCGAAGGCAATTCCAATTTAACAGCCACTGGATTAATTATGGCAGAGATAAGCTAGGGTCCAAGGTATCTCGGGATAAAAGAGCGGGGTCCTTTTAGAGGTAGGTGCTTAGTGGATAACCAGACCTGCTCTCCCACTGCGTAGTGAGGGGCCTCTTTACGGTGCTGATCTGCTCCTTTCTTGAATTGAGCTTTAGCTCTTTGCAGATGGTCAGTGGCTTCCTTAAAAGCACGAGTGATCTCCGAGTGCAAGTGATCCACAGCAGGTGCCTCGAATTCTTGGGGAGGATCCAGGTTAGAGGTTCTAGGATGGTGTCCGTATAATAAGAAGAAGGGAGTCTTTCCGGTTCCAGAATGAGTCGAATTGTTATAAGCGTATTCAGCAATCCAAAGAATGTCCTTCCAAGGGTTTTCAGTTTGTTGGAGCATGCAACGTAGATATTGCTCTAGAGTTTGATTTGTCCTCTCGGTTTGTCCGTCAGTCTGGGGATGATGACTGGTAGAAAGTCTCACATCTATTTGGGCTAAACGACAGCAACTTCGCCAAAAGTGGGAGATGAATTGACTTCCCCTATCGGAAACCAAAACCGAGGGAAAACCGTGTAATCGAACGATGTTTTCTAAGAATTCTCGGGCCAATACTGAAGCTGAAGGTAGGCCCTTCAGGGGAATGAAGTGAGCCATCTTGGAGAATAGATACACGACTACTAAAATGGTATTATACCCTGAGCATGGAGGTAAGTCTGTGATGAAATCCATGGACAAGGTATGCCATGGACAGGGAGGGATGTCTAGTGGGTGTAAGAGGCCGGCTGGTTTCTCCTTCAGACTTTTATTTTGGGCGCATACACCGCAAGAGATTACAAAGTCTCTAATATCCTTTTTCCATGATGGCCACCAGAAATGTCTTTTGACCTTTTCCATGGTTTTGGTTATGCCAGGGTGACCCTCCATTAGTGAATCGTGATAACAGGAGATTGCCTGTCTTTGTATCTTCTCACTGGGCAAGTACAATCGTCCTCGGAAAAAAGGTAGATCTTGATCCACTGAAAATTCTTTTCCCCTTAATTGCCAGTTCTGTAAGTTGGCCGGAGTTAGAAGTGATTTGACTGTGGTCTTGATGTCTTCAAAGGATTGAGCGCTGACCAAACCCAAAATCCTTTGTTCAGGGATTATGGGTATTGGTTCTGGATTGGTCAAATGTTCATCTATTCCCATCCGGGAAAGGGCATCTGCTTTTCCATTTTTACTGCCAGGTCGATAAGTAATTATAAAGTCAAATTCCGCCAAAAACAGAGCCCAGCGAAGCTGCCTGGAAGACTGAGCTTTGGCCGTCTTCAGATACTGTAAGTTGCGGTGATCAGTCATTACGGTGACTGTGTGTCTGGCTCCCAAAAGATAATGCCGCCAGGCTTTAAAGGCCGATCTGATAGCTAAAAGTTCCTTGTCTGTAATTGAATAGTTGATCTCGGGAGCCGAGAATTTGCGGGACCAAAAGGCTGTAGGATGTAATTGATGTGTGACCGGATCTCTTTGTGATAAAACTGCCCCCATAGCAAGACTTGAAGCATCTGTTTCTACGATGTAGGGGAGTTCTGGACGAGGATGTTTTAGAACTGGTGCAGAAATGAATTTAGTTTTTAAGTCCCGAAAAGCTTGTTCCGCCTCAGTAGACCACTCAAAACGTTTGTTTTTCTTTAACAGAGCAGTGATGGGCTGGACTATTCGAGAGAATTCAGGAATGAATCTGCGGTAAAAATTAGCGAAGCCTAACATGCTTTGGACTCCCTTTATAGAGGTTGGTGAAGGCCACTTGATAATTGCATCGACTTTCTTTGAATCCATATGGACTCCATTGGGTGACAATATGAATCCCAGGAACTCAACTTCAGTTACGTTAAAAACGCATTTTTCGAGTTTAGCAAAAAGGTTATGTTGACGTAGTCTCTTGAGGACCTCTCTAACATGTTTCCGATGTTCTTCTTTAGATGATGAATAGACGAGGATGTCATCAATGTAGACAACAACACACACATCTATGAGTTCTCTAAGGACATCATTCATTAAATACTGGAAGGCGGCAGGAGCGTTGCAAAGTCCAAAGGGCATTACTTGATATTCAAACAGCCCATACTTGGTGCGGAAGGCCGTCTTGCATTCATCGCCCTCTTTTATTCGTACCAAGTGGTAGGCTCCTCTGAGATCCAACTTTGTATATATACATGCGTCTTTGACTTGATCCAGGAGTTCAGGGATCAAAGGTAACGGGTATCTGTTTTTAACGGTGATTTGATTCAGGGCGCGGTAATCTATACAAGTCCTAAGGTCTCCTTCCTTTTTCGGAACGAAGAACAAAGCCGAGGAAGCTGGAGATTTTGAAGGACGGATAAACCCGTTGGCTAGGTATTGGTCCAGATATTGTCTGAGGTGAGGATTCTCTGGCTCGGTGAGGGCATAAATCCTACTGCAAGGAGGAGTTGTTCCGGGTATCAGATCTATTTGACAGTCGTACGACCTATGAGGAGGCAGGGTGTTAGCTTGATCCTTCCGAAAGACGTCTTGGAATTCCTGGTATTCGGGAGGTAATTTGGGAACCTCAGAAGAGATTGCCGCCAGTGAAACATCAGGCCGAGGATAACAAGTGGTAAAACATTCTGGAAACTGAACCGTCTTTGCTCGCCAATCGATCTGAGGATTGTGCTTCTCTAACCAAGGAATTCCCAGAATGATCTGGAACTGAGGGGCCTTGATCACATCGAACACGATTTTCTCCCGGTGTCCATCTTGGCTCACTAGCGTCACTTCTTGGGTGGCGTGCGTTACTGGTCCGGAGGCTATCTCCGTGCCATCCACTGTAGTAATGACGTCTTTTACTGCCTTAGGGACAACGGGTAGGTTCATCCTTGATACCATTTCACGGTCCACATAATTACCGATTGCTCCGCTGTCGATGTAAGCTTCAATTGCATGCAAACGATCCGGACGATCAGGACTAATGAGGACCATGGGCACCACGAAATGCGAGGTCACGGGACAGATCTTAACGCTCGGCAAGAGGACCTCTACACTTGTCGGGCTAGGTCGTTTCCCTGCTCAGAATTTGTGGTACAGGTATCTGCGGCTCCTACAGCCTTCTTAGCTGGTTTCACTGGACAGTCTCGAAGAAAGTGCCCTGAGTTTCCGCAATAGAGGCATAATTGCAGCTGTCTTCTTCTTTCCCGCTCCTTTTGGGTTAAAGGTCCTTTCATGCCACCTATTTGCATGGGTTCCACAGTGTCAGCTCCCCTAGTAGAGGTCTGTGGTTTAGAAAACACTCGGGTATCAAATTTGGAACGATCAGCCTTCCTGTTCTGTAATCTGTGGTCCAATTGGACAACTAAGTCAATATAGTCTGAGCATTCTTGTGGAGGATTCACAACTTGAGCTAACACATCCTTGAGCTCTCCACGCAAGCCTCGGTAGAAAAGCGTTATTCTCTTATCCTCGGGCCATTGAGTTTCCACTATAAGTCTGTTAAATGAGGCTATATAAGTCAAGAGGTCTTGATTACCCTGTCGTAATGAAAGAAATTCATTGTCCAAGGCCTGCCCTTGTGTATGTCTTGCGAACAGTTTCTCCATGCTGGACTGGAAGGCCTGGAAATCATGTAAAACCGGATCATCCTGGGTGACTAAAGGGATCGACCAATCTGCTGCGCTGCCACTGAGACAAGAAAGCACGAAAGCCACCTTGGTCTGATCTGTTGGGAATGCAGCTGGTCGACATAAGAAGTGTAGGCGGCACTGGTTGATGAACACTGCAAATTTCTTTGGGTCACCAGAAAAGCGCTCTGGCGGAGCCAATGGCACATTACCAGGTAGATTGATTTGCACTGGATTTAAAGATGATGCAGAAGGATAACTTCCTCCTGGAGCGGGCAAAGGTGTCTGTCCTGCCTGCGTTTGTAGCAATTGCCTAGCGTGGTCCTCTGTTCGCTCCTTGGAAATTATCAGCTCTCTTCTTAGAGAGTTTGTTTCCTGACGAGCAGCAAGCACTTCTGCTCTTAATTCCCCGAGCAACTGGGCTAATTGATCAGTGTCTGAGGTTTCCATTGCGCCTGGGTAGGAGTTTTGCGGTGGCTTTGCGTTCTGTAACGCTCACCTGATTCCCACGGAGGCGCTGGTCTTGGCAGGAAGGTGTCTGTGACTCGAAAAGTGATGTGCAGGACTCGATTGGCTTCTGGGGTCGAACCTCTTCTCACTGAGTGTCGAACCCGAAGGGTGAGGTTTCTGTAGGTGAAAGAATATGGGGGTTAAGGGTCTGGGCTGTTGAATGTTCCTCTCCCTCTCCCTCTCTTCCTAGCTTCTCCGAAGAGCCCCCCCAAGTCACGTGCTCACCTTAGATAGGTGAATGCTGGACTCTCCATCTGCGTCTGGTGCAGGGTGCCGTTGCCAGTTCCTTCACTGGTGAAACATAGGCCTCTTGAACTCAGAGGATCGTTACCGTCGTTAACTGCACGAGCGGTGAGTTTCCGGGCACCTTTTTAGTCTTTATAGTCTTTAGGTGCGTGGCACGTTAATATTGAACAGGACTCTGTATAATGCTTTTCCCTTTTTGTCTTGCAGGACTCTGGAGATGGAAGATGGAGTGAAGCGCCTGGAAATGAGTAAGTAAATGCAAGCGCTCAAACGGTCTTTTTCCCTTGCTGCTTAGTTCGTGCTGAAGAGACGCCGGAGTATTTGCAGGCGTTCTATTGTGACGAGCGCGATGGGCGTAAGTAAATACCTGTCTAATGTCTCTTCTTTTGTTTTCACAGGCGGCGATGCAGCGTGAAGAAATCCGGAATTCGCGGAGTGCCGGTGAGTAATAACAATGCTTTTGTCTTCACAGGCGGAGGTGCAGCGTGAAGAAATCCGGAATTCGCGGAGTGCCGGTAAGTAATAACAATGCTTTTGTCTTCACAGGCGGAGGTGCAGCGTGAAGAAATGACCGCAGCCGATGGATCAGGTGAGTAAGCACTGCGTGTAAAGGTTGCCTTGCTAACCTGTTGTTTCTTGTCCTTGCAGGTGCTGTTGTCGACTGGATACAGGAATAGTAAGTATAATTCTTGCAGGTTCAGGATCGAAAGAAGAAAGGCCGGAACAGACTCGGTGAGCGTTCTGCTGCAGACGCAGAATAACGCGAAGCACGTTTCATCTATCGGGTGTGGTTTAAATAGCCTTGGAGTGATGAGGCGTCTTCCTCCACGGCCCTGCCTAGGTAAGAAAAGAGTTCCAGTTCCAGAAGTGTTCCAGTGCTGTATCCAGGGAGTGGAGCTTGCCCCACCCAGGTAAGAAAGTAGTTCCTGTTCACAGAGGACTTCTAAGTGGCTGGTAAGTAAGCAGCATGGTCTGCTGCAGGTAAGTCCACCCAAGCATCTTCATACATAATATGAGCCCGGCGCTTCCAGTGCCGGGACCGATGACTTTGATGAGCCTGGTGCCACCGGCGCCAGGACAAGGCCCAAAAGGTCCCAGTGGGGACCGGCTGGTGCCTAAGATAACGGTTAGGGGCCTGCTTCCAAGGATGTTGGGCTGTTCCTGACTCCTTGGAAGCAGTGATCATGACAATGGTACCGTTCGCCCTCTCCACCAAACCATTGGCGCAAGGATTATATAAAGCCTTTAGGTAATGAGAGATGGCATGCTGATCCAGAAATTCTCTCATGGTCCTAGACGTGAATTGCACGCCATTATCAGTCACCAAATTGGCCGGTAACCCTTCACGGTCAAATACTTTTCTCAAAAAGGCAATAACTGAATCAGTAGTGACATTTCCACACACAGCCACTTCAATCCACCTGGACGTATAGTCCACCAACACCAACAAATATCTACACTCGGGCTGAAGACACTCAAAAGGACCCATGATGTCCAAAGCCAATTTGGTCCAGACCTGTTTAGGAACATCCACAGGATGTATGGGTTGAGGGTGTAACACCTTGCTCTTATCACTAATAGGACAAGCCTGACAATCTTTCACCATTTGCTCCACCTCCTTGTTCATAGACGGCCACCAGTAGTCTTCCCTAAGTCTCCTCTTGGTAAGAGAACGACCCAAATGCCCAGCATGTGCCAACTCAACAATTTTACCCCTGAGACATACAGGAGGTATCAACTTGAGCCCTCTGGAAACACCCCAGGGACCCACAGCCAACTCATGCAATACTTGGGAATAGCCCTTTCCCTCTGGTCTATCCTGCACAGCCCGCCATCCTTTTATGAGACCTTCCCTGATCCATTTCAACTCCACATCACTCCCTGACTCAGCATCCCACACTGACTTCTCCACATCTGAAGCAACATATGTGACCTGACATTCCTGCAAATCCTCCTCTTTCTCCAAATCTCCCTGACCCTGACTGTCTCCCTCCACTACAGGCAAACGGGGCAAACAGTCCACCACTACATTAAATTTTCCTGGAAAATAGTGCAAGGCAAAATTGTAGTCTTGCAACTCCACCGACCACCTCGCAATTCTTGGTGACACTGCCACAACACCTCTGGTAGAAAACACCTGCACCAAGGGTTTGTGGTCCGTCCTGATTATATATGGGATGCCCCACAAAAATGTCCGGAAATTCTTTGAGGCCCACAACACCGCCAAAGCCTCCTTTTCAATCACTGAATACCTGCTTTCCACCTCTCTAAGAGTCCTCGACGCAAAAGCCACAGGCTTCCATTCACCATCCAACCATTGTTCCAGCACCGCACCCAAACCCACATCACTCGCATCCACCGTAAGTACAGGCCTGTTTTTTGGATCAAATGATTTCAAGCATGGGGCATTCTGCACATCTCTCTTAACCAATTCAAATTCTGCCCCACATTACTCCGACCACACAAATCTAGCAGACTTTTTCATGAGAGCCCTCATGACCACCGTTTTTTCAGCATAATTGGATATGAACTTAACATAATACTCTGCAAGTCCAAGGAAGGCCCTTAGCTGGTCTTTATTTGATGGAACAGAAGTGTCCCTCAAAGCTTGTACCAATTCAGCCTTAGGACTTACACCCTCCGAACTTAATGTATGACCTAAATAGGTAACTTCCTCCACTCCCACTTGACATTTAGTCAATTTCACAGTCAGACCTCTCTCCTTAAGAATATACATCACCTTCCTCACTCTGACATCATGTTCCTCTCTGCTACTACCCCACACCAGGATGTCATCCTGAAAATAACTTACTCCGGCCAATCCGCCAAACATCTGCTGCATTAACCATTGAAATACTGCAGAGGCCGAAGCAAGACCAAACGGCATACGACAGAAACGGTATGCCCCAAAAAGAGTCACAAATGATGTAAGCGGCCTAGAATCAATGTGCAGGTCAATTTGATGATAACCAGTAGACAAATCAAACGTTGAATAAAACTTGGCATCCCCCAATGTCAACAACAACTTGTTGATGTTCGGCAAAGGGTGCCGATCCACCCAAATACTGGAATTCAACTCCCGAAGATCTACACACATTCTAATGTTTCCATCAGCTTTCTTGACTAAGACCACGGTAAACAACTACTCGGATGACTCAATTGGTTCTATTATACCAGCCGTCTGTAGCTTGGTCAACTCCGCTTCCAATCCCTTCCTTGCTGACACTGGCACTCTCCTCACTTTGTGTACCTTAGGCACCGCACCCTTCTTTAACACAATGCGATGGACAAAACCCCTGAGCTTACCAAGGGTTTCCGAAAATACTTCAGGAAACTCACCCATGAGCAACTCTGGTGTAATTATGACACTATTCACAGCCCCCTCTGTCACACTTAAAACAGGAATTTCCTTACCAGGATGAATTTGCATTCCCAAAGCCGCCTGTTCATCCCAACCCAACACACTGGTACCCTTAGATGCTACATACAATTTGCCCAGGGCCTGCCTACCATTGAACGAGAAATTGTAGCCCAGTACATAAATGGGATTCTGCCCATAGGCACACGGCTTGATATCCGAAACACACAAAGCAGAGATTTGCTTACCCAATTCTCCCTGATACACCTCTGGAGCCACTAAGGTATAAGGTGACCCTGAATCTACCAACATCTCCACGGGATGATCATCAACCAACAACGGAACCCAGGGACCCTTACGCACACTCCCATCCGCATGCAAAATCACTGCTTGTTCCGGTCTGCCACCCAAGGCACCTTCTTGTAATACTGTGGAATCATCCGGAATAACATTAGCCACCACCTGCACTTTGCACATGCGTGCATAATGGCCCACCCGTTTACATTTCCTGCACTCCACATTCCCAGCAGGACACAGCTTGGAATCCGCTACATGACTGGACCAACCACAATTCTTACACACATCCTTGCCCTTAGATGATTTGCCACCCTGGCCATTAGACCTATCAACCATTTTTTTGTTCTTTGGGATCACGGCGTGAACCACCTCCCTTGACCCATCCCTCTCAGTCACTATTTGTACACTTGCCCTGGAGGCCTCAATTGCCCTTGCAATCTCCAACACCTTCTCTAAGGGCGGATCACTCTCAATCCACAACCTTTCTCTTATCTTCTGATTCGAGGTCTTCATCATAACTTGGTCCCTGATGTGCTCATCCAAATTACCCGGAAACCCACAAGTGGCCATCAGTGCCCGTAATGCTGTCACATATGCATCTATGCTCTCCGTGGACACTTGTGCCCTAGAAAAGAATTTATAACGCTCCAAAACCACATTAACCCTTTTCCCAAAGCGAGTTTGCAACTTCTTCAGAGCAGTCTCATAAGTACTTATGACCACCTCCCCCTCACCACCACCTGGAACCATCACATTCTCCCCAGGCAGGTGACGGAAAACTCTCAACCCCTCAGTACCAAGACAATTCAGTAGTGCAGCCTCCTTCTCATCGTCGCTGAACTTGGCACCGCCAGCAGCCCTCAAATACACTTTGAAGGCATCCACCCACTGATCCAATGGAGCAGTAGGTTCACCAGAGCTTGGAAGAAAAGCCGGAGGAGGCCTCGCAGCCGTGTGCATCATGTTGACAAGAGTACCAAAAAGTGCCTCCCCAGGAAATCCAAGAAGGATCAGTCAACAAAACAGGCAAAGTACTGCTGTCCAATCTCCTAACAGCATATCGCAAACTGCAGCACTGTATACAGCCAGACCAGCACCTGCAGCATCCAAGTATCCTGTGCAAACTAGGAAGTCAATCCAGTGTAATGCAACAAAGGAATATACTTATTCCCAGACTGCGGATCGCACACTACAGCACCCTCAAGCAGCCATGCCAGTACTTACAGTATCAAAGTACCGGGTGCCGTTCAGAAAAACAATCCAGTGAAGGGCGAACAGGGAATTCCCTCTCCCCAAGTCTCTCCGCGTCACTCCAACACCGACATGGACACCCCAAACTGGCTCCTCCTCCTGATGGCAGCTCCTACCAGGTGACAAGCAGCGCGGCTGCGGTGCTAATCAAAATACACCTCTCAGTTAGCAGCAGCCAATCCGCTTGCTACCATACGGAAGCTGGGCTGCTAGCTCCGCCTCCGGATAGCGGCGCCCGTTGACCAAATCCAAGGAGAGCAGTGGCGGACCAGGATCCAACCCGGCTGCCGCAACCGAATGTTGCAGCCACGCCTGAACGTCGGGGGCCCTCCAAATCCACGGGTTACCCCTTGTGCAGCGGACGAACAACCATACACAGTCACGCCTGCGGAACTGTTCCAATACCCTTCAGCCGATCGGACTTTGGCCAGTCCCAACTGCCACTGCAGCCAGCAACGCAGCCCAGACGCCGCACAGCCGGCCACAGCTCGCCAGACTTCCAACGGCGAGGCAGAACGGGACAGCCCCGGCCGCAGAAAGCAGGATCGCCCACCGCCCCAACTCCGGGGGCACCAGGGGCATCCAAGTCCAGGCGCACCAATCCCGCTGAGTGCTCGGTGCACACGCTGTTCTTCGGTATGAGGGGACCGCTCCGATTCCGATCCCCAGCACTCTCCCTGTACTCCGGGCACGTCCAAGGCCTCCCGGCCAGGGAAACCAGGCCGCAGCCGACAGCGCGACAGCAGACAGCCGTGCGGATGCAGCGAGAGAGGAAAGAAGACACACGCGTGGAGCCGGGGGGTCCACACTAATCCTCGTCGCCACTGAAGAAACCACTAATGGTCTGTAAGTGTGGTTAAGCTCTTTATTATGTGGAACCCAAGACGAGCTCTGCCACCAAGCGCCGCCACCACAAGCTCCAGCAACTAACTGCCCGGTGTGGAATGTTGATGTCTGAATGGCCATCAACATTCCACCCGCGCATAGTCATAAACGCATTACAACACCTTATTATTGCCTACCTCCAAACTAATAATGAGGCCCTACGTCTTGAATGTACTTCCTTGTAAGTATCTGCTTACTATCAGTATGTTGCTCTATGGCCCATGCTATCCATATGACAAAGTTTGCAATAAGGACATTGTATAATGCCCGATTAATGAGGGTGAAATATGAAGGCGATAAAAGGCGGTTGCGTCATCATAGATACATTGACATGTGTTAAGACGGATTTCTGAACTCTGTCCTAGTGGCGCAGAAGTTCAGAAGGCCAACCTAATTACTTGGAACAGGGTAACCTCTGGACGAGCCAGACCAATCAAGGTAGCGATCGCGGCGGTCAAGACTAGGTCTCAAGAGGGGTGAGGGTGACTGAAAGCCCGCAATGAGCACACAAAGCAAGAGCGCTTACAAACTACTCCAAACAGTTGTTATATCAAAAATATATACACATTTATTTTAAGGCCTTTAAAACAATGACCGTAGCGAGAAAATCACAATATCACAATATTAAGCCAACACATACCATATCAACACAATATATATACAAATACGACAGTCGCAAGCATTAGCGGCACGAAATGTGTAGTCCACCTGAAAGGGAAGGAAAACAGGCAGTGCGATAATGCTTTAGACTCAGTTCGCCTTCAGAGGCACCTAACTAGATGGAAGTCCGAGCCCTGCGAAGAGTGGAGCCTTGTGCTCAAAGTACCTGCCACGCCGGTGCCAACGGGCAAAAGGAGAAGCTCTTCGGAGGAAGTCAGGCAGTTCGGGTTAGTGCACAACAGAAGAACAGGTTCCGCGACTCAGGCGCAGCCTCCACAGCGAGTAGAAGCAGAGCGCGAGTACGGACAAAAGGGTGCTGTTTTACACAGCAGGGAAAAGCAATGGGATACTGCAGGAGGGTGACCAGATCCTAGCTATACTACTCACCGGTCCCCGATGCAAGTAGACCCAGGCTTCTCCACGTTAGTTTCAGCAGCTGGCAGGTTCAGAAGAGTCGGGAAATGCCTCGTCGTCGTGTAGAGCAAAAAGACGTCCCAATCGAAGAAACCTGCACAGTTTTGTCACCACCGCAGGGCAACAGAGCGGCCGTGTGTATCCGAGCCAAATGTACACTCCTCCCTTCAGACTTGGGAACGCCAAGTGTACGAAGCGTGGGAGAGTGACAAGGACTCGAAATACAACTCAACCTGGCGGCGGTTACAGAGCAGGACTCCCTTGTAAGCTGGTCAGTCAACTGGATGGCCCAGAGACGCTTCCGAAGGCTTACTTGGCAGGAGATGATGAAGTCGCCGGGAATAGCTGTTCCTGCTATTCCAAAGGTCGAAGCACCAGTACAGGCCTTCTGGTTCGATCAAAGGAGGAAAGGGTTTCACAGGACGACAGCAGTGCAAAGGAGGATTCCTTCAGCGGGTCACCAGCGATTCCTCGGTCCAGCCTCGTGGTTGCAGGATACTTGGCTCCTGTATTCCTTCGTTCGTGAGAACTCAGGAGATCGACATGGTAGTGGTGTTTCCAGCCCCCTCTTATCCACGGTTCCCTTCGCGCCAAAACGGAGGGGAGCCAATGGGAGATCCGCTCATCAACACACATACCATACGTGGACCAATCACGGACCACGGTGGTCCCAGGCATTCACACTACCCTAGACTCTCTGGCACCCAGGATGTGTATTGGGACCAGACATCCCAGCCCACACCCTGGAGGCGCACAAACGACATGTAGAAGCCCGCGAAAGCAACCACGTTTCGCGGGAAAGTACATGCCCAAATAAGGAAGGCCCCGGGTCGCTCGACCTGGGGAAGGTGAAGGGAGCAAGACGGTCAGTGGACAAGACAAAGGAGCCTCGTGGTCTGGCCATTTTGGGAGCCAGGCCACCATTTTGGGTTCAGTGCGAAAAATGCGCTCAGAACGCCAAAAGGAGCTCAAAATACACAAAACGATCGCTGCCACCATTCGAGTCTCTGAATGACTTGCACCGATCAAATACAATCCTAAACGAGTATCTAGGGCCTGTAGAAGGCTAGAGACCCAAGAGAGCTGTAACTTAGCTTACAGTGCCCTCTTGTGTCATGTTGCACTAAAGCCGCAACATGATAAAAGAAACTACGGGAAACAGCGTTCCCCGGTACTGACTGTCTTAAGGGCATGTCAGTTTCCCCATAAGAACAAGGAGCGAAAGCCCAGAGGAGTGCAGCAGAAGGCTGCACTTCTCTGGCAAAGTCAAGAACAAGGTGAAAAACAACAGCAAAAAGTTTAGGGGTTGCCACATGGAAGGAAAATTACCTACAATTACGAAATCTTTCCTAACACTCGCCCCTCCCAGACTATGGACAGGGGGAACTAATCCACCCCTGGATGAGTCTCTTGTTCAGGTCGGTTAAACATTCTGGACAACCCATCAGCATTGCTATGTTGGACACCTAGCCTATGCTCAATAGTGAAGTCGAAGCCTTGTAGACTTATGGACCACCTAAGCAACTTTGGATTCTCCCCCTTCATGTTCATTAGCCACTTTAACAGCTTATGGTCAGTTTGCACAGTGAAGTGGGTCCCATAGAGGTAGGGCCTCAGCTTCCTTAGGGCCCACACAACAGAGAAACATTCTTTCTCTACCGTGGACCATCTGAGCTCTCTGTCCTTAAGCTGGCGACTAATAAAACCGATAGGGTGTTCCTTACCCTTCTCATCTACATGTGATAGTACAGCTCCTATCCCAGTGTCAGAGGCGTCCGTCTGCACGATAAAAGGTCTTTGATAATCAGGGGCCCTGAGGACAGGGGCCTGGCACAAGGAGTCTTTTAAGCCATTGAAGGCCTTCTCACACTCGTCGGTCCAAGTTACCTTCTTGGGTTTATTCGGAGTTGTGTGGGCAGTCAGAGGAGCAGCTATGGTGCCATAGTCTGCCACAAAATTGCGGTAATACCCCGTGAGTCCTAAGAAGGCTCTCACTTGGGTTTGTGTAGTGGGGGTAGGCCAGTCTTGTACTGCTTGTACTTTACTGGGTAGAGGCTGTATCCTCCCTCCACCTACTTCATGTCCAAGGTAAACCACTGAGCCTTGTCCAATCTGGCATTTACTAGCCTTTATGGTCAAGTGGGCTTTCTGAAGAGCCTGGAGCACAATCCCGAGGTGTTTCACATGGTCTTCCCAGGTGGCACTGAAAACTGCTATATCGTCCAGATATGCAAGACAGAATTCGTCCAACCCATTCAACACATGATTCACAAGCCTCTGGAAAGTGGCAGGTGCATTCTTCAACCCGAACGGCATTACCCGGAATTGGTAAAGGCCGTCTGGAGTAGAAAATGCTGTCTTCTCCTTGGCATGTTCTGCTAAAGCTATTTGCCAATAGCCAGCAGTGAGGTCAAACGTGCTGAGGTACTTGGAGGCACCCAAAGTATCCACCAGCTCATCTGTTCGAGGCAAGGGGTGTGCATCTGTCTTGGTGACAGCATTCAGAGCCCTGTAATCCACGCAGAACCTCAATTCAGAAGTGCCTGCCTTTGGAACCAACACAACTGGGCTGGACCAAGGACTACTAGAGGGTTCAATCACCCCAAGATCTAACATCTTGTTGACCTCGGTCTTAATATAAGACCGTACTTTGTCTGACATCCTGTATCCCCTACTTTTGGTAGGTACACTGTCTCCTGTGTCAATGTTATGTTTGCACCAAGGTGTCAAACCAGGCGACTGGGAAAACAGGGGGGAAAACTGCCTAAGCAAACTTTTCACCTCAGCCTGCTGATCAGAAGTCAGGTGAGGGGCCACTCGGACACCCTCAAAGGAGCTATCTGAAGGACCGCTCTGGAACAGGTAGGGGAGAGGTTCAGATTCCTCTTCCTCAACGTCTGAAGCCAGTAGCAGTGCTGCGATTTCGACTCTTGGGAGGAAAGCCTTCAGCCTATTCACGTGAAACACTTTTGGAGCCTGTCCAGGCCTTCCAAGGTCCACTAAATAGTTAACCTCACCCAGGGGCTCCACCACTGTGTAAGGGCCTGACCATTTGTCCTGTAAAGCTCGAGGCCTTATGGGATTCATGATCAGGACTTGCTGACCAGGTGTAAAGTTGATGAGGGAAGCTTTCTGGTCGTACCAATGTTTCACCAGCGCTTGTCCTGCCTTCAATTTATCACTAGCCAAGCCCATCAGAAGTACCATCCGTTTTCTGAGCCCTAGCACATAATCAACTACGTTGGTAGTAACAGGGGGAGTCGGCATCTCCCATCCCTCTTTGACGATGGCTAAGGGTCCCCGTACGGGATGACCGAACAGAAGTTCGAAGGGGCTGAAGCCAACACCCTCCTGTGGTACCTCTCGGTAGGCAAACAGTAAGCATGGTAAAAGAAGATCCCATTTTCTTCTCTGAGGCTCCTCCAGAGCCCCAATCATGCTCTTTAACGTCCTGTTGAAACGCCCCCCCAGACCATTGGTCTGGGTGTGGTATGCAGAAGAGAACCTGTAGGTGACCCCACATTCTTTCCACATAGCCTGCCTATACTTCGACATAAAGTTGCTGCCATGATCCGACACAACTTCTTTAGGGAAGCCAACCCTAGTAAATATGCCGAGTAAAGCTTCTGCAACTGACTTGGCAGTTACAGTTTTCAATGGGATGGCCTCAGGATATCTGGTTGCATGGTCGACCAGCACCAGGATAAGCCTATTGCCCGAGGATGTTTGCGGGTCAAGGGGACCAACCATGTCGATCCCTACCCTTTCAAATGGTACCCCCACAACTGGGAGCGGTACCAACGGAGCTTGGATTGTCGCGCCAACCTTACCAGACAACTGGCAGGAGGCACAACTCCTGCAGTGACTTTCTACTTGCACCCCCATCTTGGGCCAGTAGAAGTGCATGGATAACCTTTGCTTGGTCCTCTTCATACCAAGGTGACCAGCAAGGGGAACTTCATGCGCCAACTGCAGGAGGAAGGGCCTAACAGCAAGGGGAACCACCAACCTCCTATGGTCTCCTTCTGTAGACTCTGTGGGCTCACTATACAGGAGTCCACCTTCCCAATAAATCCTATGCTTCCCAGGAGGTTCACCCTCAAGCTGGGAGCAGGCCTGTCTCCTTAGGCCTTCCAGAGATGGGCACTCACGTTGGCCTTTACTGAATTCGTCCCTATCAGGACCTCCTTCAACTAACAAGTCTTTTAGTTCAGGATGATCGTTGGGGTCGAATACTTCAGGCATCGCCACCTCCTCGTCAGGCCCGGGCGATTGACCAACTTCCTCCACCGCAGTGGTAGGCGAGCTCGGGGGAATATTCTCTTTCCCTCGTTTTGACTTGTAGACTCCTTTCGCCTTGGGTTTCCCCTTTGGCTGGGGCGGCGTATTGGACTTGGCCAATGCTGCCCGTGCTTGAGACCGTTTGTAGGGTCTTTCGGCAGTGTCTCCTACGAGCCCTAAAGCTCTGAGATCATTACCCAACAAGACCTTTCCCGGGACGTTTCTCTGAATGCTCACTGGAATCCTGACTGCTGTACCATTTAAAGTAAGATTTACAGGTATTACTGGAAACATACGGAGGGGGCCGTCAGCCAACTTAGTGGGCATCAGAGTAGCTCTGGCAACTTCCTCTGAGTCTACCAAGGTAGAATCCACTACAGTGCGACTGCACCCACTATCCCTAAGAGCTGGAGTATCCACTCCATTGATCAGCACACTGTCTTTAAAGTAGTGCTTGGTATTATCCGGAATCCTAGCATAAGCCTCTGCGACTTTAGGCTCCCAGGAACCCAGGGACACTAAAACTACCTCAGCCTCTATTCCGCTGGGAAATGAGTCTGAGGAGAAGGATGCTCCTGTAATCTCTTCTTCCTCGTAGGAGGAGAAGGCCAGATTAGCGGAGTGGACCCCCAAAGGTCTAACCTTACAACGGGGATCCCCCTTCACGTGGTCAGTTGCTCCACAAGAAAAACAAGCCCCAGTGGGTCTGTTTACGTAGGGAGGCTTAGTGTAACCAGAGTTCTGTTTCGGAGGCTGACCTCCACTACCCTGTGAGTTCTCTTGTGTCTTAACCTTGTTTTTCTTTTTGTGGCCCTTATGGGAAGAAGATTTAGCAGATTCCCCACCCTCCATATCGTTGGACTTTTTCCCTTCCTCCTGCTTACCAGGATGAGTTTTGTCCTTATGGGACACTCGATGTGACACCCATAAGTCTGCTGCAATGGCCAGCTTCTTAGGATCTATCTCCTTCGAATCGGCCAAATGCTGCTTAAGCTCCGGGGAAGAAGAAACAAAAATGTGTTCCAGCATGACAAGATTTATCATGCCTTCGAAGGTAGAAACCTTATAACCTTCGACCCAGCCAGTTAAGTTTTTCAAGGATTCAGCGACATAAGATACCCAAGTACCACCTTCCTTTTTCTTATACTCTCTGAAACGTTGCAAATATTGGGCCGGAGTCTTCCCAAACTTTAAAATGAGAGTTTGCTTTAACATTGCGAAATCAGCTCGCTCAGCCTTCGACATTTCCATAATGGCACTACAGCCAGAATGGGGCAGTCTGCTGAGTAACCATGCAATCTTATCAGCATTGTCAACTTCTTGAACCTCGCATGCATACTCAAACGCATTCAGCCAGTCCATAATGTCCTTCCTTTCTTCATACACACTGAGCAGATCTTTCGGAAACCGTGGATGAGAGGAAGCCCCAGACCCATGTCCAGGACCCTTGGACCCATTTGCAACCTGAAGCTTGGCCAGTTCCAACTGGTGATCCCTGTCTTTTTGTTTTTCTGCCTGTTAGATTTTTAGTTTGGCTATGCTGAATTCAAGCTCCTGCTGCCTAAACCGCAGCTCTTGCTTCTTGAATTCAAGCATAGCCTCCCCATCAGCACTGGCAGAGGAAACATTAGACATCTCGTCCTCCCTGTCCTCGTGGTCGCGATGGATCAGTGCAGCGGCAGAACCGTCGGTTCTACCAGTGAGAGCAGCCCCACCACCTTCTGCACTGTCCTCAGAAGTTATAGCGTCAAGCTGCGCTTCTTGCCACGCCACGATTCTTTGGATCATTTCCAATTTAGTGCCTTGAGAGGAAACACCTCTCTTCGCACACATCTTCTTCAATGTTTCTGATTTGGAAGCATTTAAAGTTAACAAGGTATTTGTTTCCATACTGTTTGATAGGACTATGGCCTTTTTAAAGTTATACTACAACAATTCACTACGTGTACTGGTTGGAATAACCTGAAATGCCCTAGTTCGAGCGCAACACTGGATACCTTCAGTCGTATCCCACCGCTGTACACCAATTTGTTAAGACGGATTTCTGAACTCTGTCCTGGTGGCGCAGAAGTTCAGAAGGCCAACCTAATTACTTGGAACAGGGTAACCTCTGGACGAGCCAGACCAAACAAGGTAGCGATCGCGGCGGTCAAGACTAGGTCTCAAGAGGGGTGAGGGTGACTGAAAGCCTGCAATGAGCACACAAAGCAAGAGCGCTTACAAACTACTCCAAACAGTTGTTATATCAAAAATATATACACATTTATTTTAAGGCCTTTAAAACAATGACCGTAGCGAGAAAATCACAATATCACAATATTAAGCCAACACATACCATATCAACACAATATATATACAAATACGACAGTCGCAAGCATTAGAGGCACGAAATGTGTAGTCCACCTGAAAGGGAAGGAAAACAGGCAGTGCGATAATGCTTTAGACTCAGTTCGCCTTCAGAGGCACCTAACTAGATGGAAGTCCGAGCCCTGCGAAGAGTGGAGCCTTGTGCTCAAAGTACCTGCCACGCCGGTGCCAACGGGCAAAAGGAGAAGCTCTTCGGAGGAAGTCAGGCAGTTCGGGTTAGTGCACAACAGAAGAACAGGTTCCGCGACTCAAGCGCAGCCTCCACAGCGAGTAGAAGCAGAGCGCGAGTACGGACAAAAGGGTGCTGTTTTACACAGCAGGGAAAAGCAATGGGATACTGCAGGAGGGCGACCAGATCCTAGCTATACTACTCACCGGTCCCCGATGCAAGCAGACCCAGGCTTCTCCACGTTAGTTTCAGCAGCTGGCAGGTTCAGAAGAGTCGGGAAATGCCTCGTCGTCGTGTAGAGCAAAAAGACGTCCCAATCGAAGAAACCTGCACAGTTTTGTCACCACCGCAGGGCAACAGAGCGTCCGTGTGTATCCGAGCCAAATGTACACTCCTCCCTTCAGACTTCGGAACGCCAAGTGTACGAAGCGTGGGAGAGTGACAAGGGCTCGAAATACAACACAACCTGGCGGCGGTTACAGAGCAGGACTCCCTTGTAAGCTGGTCAGTCAACTGGATGGCCCAGAGACGCTTCCGAAGGCTTACTTGGCAGGAGATGATGAAGTCGCCGGGAATAGCTGTTCCTGCTATCCAAAGGTCGAAGCACCAGTACAGGCCTTCTGGTTCGATCAAAGGAGGAAAGGGTTTCACAGGACGACAGCAGTGCAAAGGAGGATTCCTTCAGCGGGTCACCAGCGATTCCTCGGTCCAGCCTCGTGGTTGCAGGATACTTGGCTCCTGTATTCCTTCGTTCGTGAGAACTCAGGAGATCGACATGGTAGTGGTGTTTCCAGCCCCCTCTTATCCACGGTTCCCTTCGCGCCAAAACGGAGGGGAGCCAATGGGAGATCCGCTCATCAACACACATACCATACGTGGACCAATCACGGACCACGGTGGTCCCAGGCATTCACACTACCCTAGACTCTCTGGCACCCAGGATGTGTATTGGGACCAGACATCCCAGCCCACACCCTGGAGGCACACAAACGACATGTAGAAGCCCACGAAAGCAACCACCTTTCGCGGGAAAGTACATGCCCAAATAAGGAAGGCCCCGGGTCGCTCGACCTGGGGAAGGTGAAGGGAGCAAGACGGTCAGTGGACAAGACAAAGGAGCCTCGTGGTCTGGCCGTTTTGGGAGCCAGGCCACCATTTTGGGTTCAGTGCGAAAAATGCGCTCAGAACGCCAAAAGGAGCTCAAAATACACAAAACGATCGCTGCCACCATTCGAGTCCCTGAATGACTTGCACCGATCAAATACAATCCTAAACGAGTATCTAGGGCCTGTAGAAGGCTAGAGACCCAAGAGAGCTGTAACTTAGCTTACAGTGCCCTCTTGTGTCATGTTGCACTAAAGCCGCAACATGATAAAAGAAACTACGGGAAACAGCGTTCCCCGGTACTGACTGTCTTAAGGGCATGTCAGTTTCCCCATAAGAACAAGGAGCGAAAGCCCAGAGGAGTGCAGCAGAAGGCTGCACTTCTCTGGCAAAGTCAAGAACAAGGTGAAAAACAACAGCAAAAAGTTTAGGGGTTGCCAAATGGAAGGAAAATTACCTACAATTACGAAATCTTTCCTAACAACATGAATTATAACAGGAATTATAACACCTCTGAAAGAATTGCAGTCCAACCCCAGTAAGCTTTTGGGAAACATCTGAGTTGAGGAAAAGTCAGCCAGTATTTATAAGGAAGTCACTTATACTTCCTTATAGGGGAAGGAAGGACAGCTTACCCCCTCACAGGGCTCCACAGCTCAGAAAATCCAAGAGATTTCCGGCCAGTCCTGAACTTTTTTCCCCTTCTGCTTCCTCGTCAGTAGGTGCCTGAGTGGCTGGGAGAAAGTGTCCCTGGCACTCATGCTGGGTGGCAACGTTTTTACACCTGTCCTTGTATCTTGCAGTGCCCCGCTAATGTATTTATTGGCTGCAGCCAACATCTTCCCATTTTAGGGTTGACTGGCGGGGACAGCGTCAGGACCTTTCAACTTTTTCAATTTAAAGACGCCACACAGAAGCATTCAGCAACTGCCCCATGTTGCCAGTCAGCATTCTTGTAACACGGCAGTATATTCCTTTTACTTTTGTTCTGGCCATTTAAATGTGCACTTTGCAGCACTCTCCTTATAATCTGCGTTCGGTTGTCACTTTCCTTGAGATATACAGAAGTGTTATCGCCTCGTTACCTTTTAACACCGGTTCCTCCACATCAGCCACTTGCTGACAAAGAAGAATGTGTAGATTTTCAATGGCAATTTAGTCTTTCAGCTCCCCGCTGGCTGGCCGTCTCGGGTTAATCAGCAGCTATTAACCTTATCTTTGTCTCCATTATAATGTAATCACCCCTTAGGGGCCGCAGGCTGTTTTCCACTCTAAGCAAGCCCCCCGCCCCCAACAATCATGTTGAAATCGGCCCCCACACATCTTCAGCTGGGGCTGTTCACTGGATAGTCTCACCTTCAGGGCGGTCATGAACAGAACAAAATGCAGCCCCTTAACAATCTCTTTCTATGGGACATTGCCATGTAAAAAACCGTACAGCACTACAGTTACCTACCAGGGCCAGATGACAGGAAATTTGCACTGGTGCAAGTGCAAATGCAGACAATATTATCAACGAGACAAAGTTTGCCCTAGTGCAAAAATTGTTGGGTCCATATTGGAAAACCTTTGAACCACGACAAGTGCACTTTTGCATGGTATTAGCACTATTATTATGTGACGAAGTCCGCACTGGTCGCTATCGCGATGTTGGCGGCTTCGTTCTCCTTTCCATGCAAATGCTCATGTCAACAAAGAAGGCCACCGGAGAACTACTTTTTCCTTTTCCAAGATGGCTACATCGAGTAGCCACGTTCATGTCATCATACAAGATGATGCCGTCCTCGATCACGGAGGATCAGCGTTATTAAAGGAATGCAGCCCTGCGAACACCGTGTCACACTAGCTCAGGTAAGCCATTTTCCTGTGCTGATGCTCTCCGAGGTTCTTTGCCTCCTTCTATGTATTTTCCTTATTCATTCCCTTCCTATATTCTGTTGCCTATTCCTGAATCCACTGCTCATTATTCCTGTCCTTTGTCTTGTTTCCAGCCTCAGTCCGGATCCTATTCATGGCTCCTGTTTTATGCATGTTCTGGTCTTTTATTCCATCATGTCCTCAGATCTAGATTCTGCAGCGTACTACTACCATGTCTATCTTCAGTGCCATTGGATTTATGAGGTTTTTCTCTTCTTGAGGTTTTTTTTCTTCTTGGCATTAGCCTTGACGCCTGCAAACCTTCCCATTGTCAATCATGGTGGGCGACGCGGGTGGCACAGGACAATCTTCAGTATTACCTGTTCAAACTTCTCATCGTGTACGTGACATTGTGCATTCTGATAGTTTGCGACGCCTAAAAAAGAAATCCTTCTTAAAAATGAAACAGATGCAGCAGAAGTCCAGATGTATACAAAGATCCAAATCTTTAAGGTGGAAAATGCGGCCCTTAAACAAATGGTGACTCATCGGACTCCTTTGACACAGGAAGTTCCAGTGGGATCACTGTCTTCTTAAAAGTTTGAAGGAAACCCTAAAAAACCTCAAGAATTAATTGATGCATGCACGGTGCAATTTACCTTTAGGCCCTCCTATTTTCCCATGAATCTGCAATGAAGGTGCCGATTCAGTGCCAGGCAGAGGGGCACACCTACCAACTGCGGGGAAATGGGGGTGGGCAGGGACACCCCCCAAGGGAGGGACAAGTGATCACTGGAGGCTGTACCCAGCCCCAGGGACCAAGCATGGAGGGGAACAGGTGGGGTCACTCTGTATAAATAAAGATATGGATGCACAGGACCCTGTGGCGTAAGTTTAGAAACCTCCGGGTATTAAACGCGTTATAAATAACTACTTATAAATTTAAAAATATAATCAATTGTAAGCGCAAGGAAGGTGAAAATACAGGTAGCGCACCTATGAGGATGCTGTAGATGGGCCTTTTTTACAGCAAGCCAGTTTGGACACACGGCAAACTCGCCGCGGGTGAGTGGTGAGGGAAGCTGAACTCTGGAAACTCGTCTCCAGCAGACCGCCATCGCTGGGAACAGCACAGGACAATACAATCAAGGTCGGCGAGCAAATCCCAGGGTTACTCATGGCAGCTGATCTATTGACACTAGAACATGAAATTAAGAAATTAGTATCAATAGACATCTACAAGAAAAGACTGGAAGAAATTAACAAGGAGATAGATGACTTTAAAGACTACACAACATGTGACAGAGTCAGAAGAATGAAAAAAGATCTAACAGACTTCACGCATGAGAAAGCCTTCGCATATACTCAAGACAACTACAAGGACGTAAAGTACGATTTGGTAACACATCCTACAGCTCTTACGGCTCAAGTGATGAGAATGTGGAAGAGACCGATGATGACTATTCTAATTGCAGAGGTACCTCAAGAGGCAGAGGATCTAATGGTATGAGACGTGGACAACCACAAAGACCGCGCAGAGGAAGAGGGAACTCAATATCTAACTCCAGTTTTTTAGACCATGACCCAACGAATTAGGACTTCGAGCCACGGCACACAAGGAGCAAGAGACCCTACTGGTGAACCTATCTAATTACCATCCTACCAAGATAGAGAGAGAAGTACTAGAAAAAGGCCTAAGCTTTGTCCCTACTAATCACTACGATGCATTCGGAAGTAGAACTGATTTGGAAATGTTATTCAGGAAAATCACCTGAAACAATTCTTTGCAACAAATACCTACACGGGTGAGACTAATGAAACAGGACTGCGTCGGCCTTCTAATTTTAATTCCCCCACGACAAGCAATACTCCAGAATCTCTAGTATTCAAAAAAAGAGTGATGAGTGACCTTGTTAAACTTGAGAAAACTACTGATAGACACATATTTCAGAACATTAGTAGAAGAGAGAGAGAAGCAATCCAAACTCTAAAATTGAACCAAGATATAATAATCAGAAAAGCTGATAAAGGAGGAGTAATAGTCTTACTCAACAGAAAGGACTACATCACCGAATGTGATCGCCAACTTAGCGATACCTCATTCTACGAACAGCTGACTATGGATCCTACTAAGAGACTACAATCCCTGATTAACCTCAAGGTTACCAAAGCTGAAGAAAGAGGGTGGATATCGAAACAAGAAGCCGAATACTTGACACCTAACCGCCCAAACATTCCTAAATTCTATACACTGCCAAAAATCCATAAAACCCTCGAGAACCCTCTTGGTAGACCTATTGTGTCAGGCTGCGGCTCACTTCTAGAACCTCTTTCTAAATTTGCAGATCGCTTTTTAAGCCCATATGTTAGACTAATGACATCTTACATCCAGGATACTACAGAAGTTATTAGACTGGTGGAAGGCATGAAGATAAACAAAAATGACCTACTTGTCACCTTAGATGTTGTCTCACTATATACCAAAATTCCCCAGGCAGCAACCCTGAGTATGGTAGAAGAGAAATTGTTATATTCTAGAACTACAGGCAAAATCCCGAACTCATTTATCCTTTGGTGTACAGAGATGGCACTATGTGAAAATTATTTCTCTTTTAACAATCGATTTTACAAACAAATACATGGAACTGCCATGGGGTCAGCAGTGGCTCCAACTCTTGCGAACCTATATGTAGAAACTAATGAAGTACACACCATCATGACCGAACTTAATCCATATAGACAATATATTAAATTATGGAAAAGGTATATTGATGACTTGTTTATGATTTGGTCTGGTGATGTATTGAATTTCAACGCTTTTGTACTCTGGCTGAACTCACAAAATCCCTTTTTGCAGTTTACTAAAACTGTGAGCCTTGAATCAGTCAACTTCCTGGACTTAACGATCTACACTGACAAGAAACTGTCAATACTTCAAGTCAAACCTTTTCATAAGGAAACTGACAAAAATTCGATGTTAGCTTATTCTAACTTTCATCCTAAACATACTCGACAAAATTTGCCTTTTGGACAATTTCTGCGTATGAAACGCAACAGCAGCACCAAAAGAGATTTTGTGATAGAAGCTGACAACCTGAAACAAAATTTGATCCAGATGGGCTACCCCAAAAAAATAGTTAAGACAGCATACAAAAGAGTGGCCAACAACAACAGAGACGCTATTCTAGAATACAGAGAGAAAAAAACGATCAATGACAACATTGTGTTTGTTAGCACATACAACCCACTCTCCAATGGTATATCCAAGATTGTGAGAAACACTTGGCATATATTAGAAAAGGGTGACTGTCCATCATCTACTCCTAAGTGTGCATTTCGCAGGAGCAAAAACTTGAAAGAATTGATTACAAAGAATGATGTGGCTCTAAAGCCAAGTAGGCTATCCACATTAACTGAAAGTTGGGGTTTACCTAGAACTACAGGCCATAGCCCGTGTGGGCATTGCAATTGTTGCGCACAAACCTTTAGATCCAAAGATATTGATTTGGGGCTTAACAAGAGATGGGAACAACGAGTCCTAACAAATTGCAACTCTACAATGGTAGTGTACGCTATCTGGTGTCCATGTAATAGACTATACATAGGCAAGACCGAAAGGAAAGTTAAGGTCAGGATAGGCGAACACAAAAGTTGCATTAGGAATAACACCATGAACGCACAACTAGTGGGCCATTTTACCAGCCAGGACAAGACAAACCTGAAGAACTTAGGTGGACAGTAGCTTTAAAAATAGAACAGACCCAGGACACTAATAGCGACAAACATATGCTAAGTGTATAAGAACAAAAAATGATCTTCTTAACTAAAAGCTACCCTTATGGATTAAATGAGAACATAGACTGGAGTATATTTATCAAATAATATACCACTGCCTTAGATTAGGACCACTTGAGACCTTATGTGTCCTGGCTAGCCCCTCATTATACTAGACTACAACCCTTGCCTAGTTAGGCTGCACCTCCTAGCACTATAAACATTTTTTCTACTAGTAAGAACTTATGCACTTGGTGCACCTTCAACCTCCTTTGAATTACTTTTTACCTGGAATATGATCCATCCTAACTACAGTGCACTATATTAATAACTGGAAGTGTACACTACCTTTACTCAATGTTAGGATGCCTCCTTTGTTGGGCTTTACCGTAACAGACTCATGCCCGCATCTGCCTGTTATCTTTCCAGTTAATAACCAATAGCACTGCAATGAATGCCTTATATTTGGTGTACTCTGCATACTTATTGTACCACCCCCACTCATTAGGGCGCACATGCATTTGCCACTGGGCACTGTCTTCCTAATTTCAACGCCCATGACACCCATTCTGTGAGTATTACACAGATGCATTATTATACACCACGGTGTCACTATACCACTTATGCCCGTCCCATTCGGAGCGCCATCCGGTTCTGAAATCCAAGGTCAGCTACATTCCCCAGCTGCCTTGCTTTTTCTTCATTACCCGACCCGCGTGTTTTATCTAAAATTAGTCAGAGACATGCACAGTTATTCTGCAGAACATACGCACCGTGGCCGGTTCCTATGGCAACAGACTAGCGAGCTGTTAACAACAGGGCCGAGCTAACGCTAGTTAACGTGACCATCTCAGTCATTAGTCTGGGGGCTATAGCAGACACCCCTCGCTGATATCTATCTACCATTTTAGTCTAACTCGTTCACTGGCGATCCCGTCTACAAAGTGAGTGTGACACGGCTTAACATTAACATTACCCTCCTGCGTATTGAGCAATAGAATACGCTGTGTGCATGCGCAATGTAGTTACATACACCACCTCCGGCAAGCGTGCTGCCATAGCAATGGTCGCCAGAACACTGCTGCGCTGAATGAAGGAGCAGCACTGCTGCTACAGAGCCATTTAGTTCCTGAATTTCAGGTACTTGCTTTGCTTCCCGTGCGTCTTTCCCTTCTCCCTTTTCCTATCTCCTCCCCTTACTTTCTTCTATGCACTTACTCTATCAGAATTGTCCCTGGACCTAGTATGATAACAACCTCGTCTGTCTCTTCCCCCCTCCCCTTACTGGTTCCCTGGACCCCCCCCCCTCAAGCACTATCTGAAATGTCATCAGGCCTAGTATGATAGTCGCTTGTTTTGTTCCTCCCCTACCTTTCTGTACCCCTCTCCCTCACCTCTTGTTCTTCTCCGGCTCTACCAGAAATGTGGTCAGGCCTAGTACGGTAGTCGCCTCCTGTTTGTTTCCATTTCCTTCCCACCCTCCCCCTCCCTTCCTCATCCATGTCTTAGCTCTTGCACTATCTGAAATGTCGTCAGGCCGAGTACGATAGTAATTTCACATCCTTACTGTTCATGGCCTATAAGAATGTCATTGTATTTTCCCTTGTTCCCTCCTTTCCTTGAAGCGCTTTGAAACACATTGTGTATAGGCGCTATATAAATAAACTATCATATCATCGATGCTGCAGTCAAAGCGACTGTTGTTAAGACACAAAGGAATTATTATTATTATTATTATTATTATTATTATTATTACTATTACAGTATTTACTGAGGACGGACCTAGCTTCGAGAAGCAACTGTAAGGAAGGCATGGTATCAAAGTAAGACGGACACAAGTGACCACAGTTAAAACTTGTTTATTGAACTTTATCAAGGGTGTGATAAACGCGTATCTAACCCTAAACCTAACCTAGCACCCGGAGGAAAAGAATGACAATTGACTATGGATAAAGAACTATTTGCACTTTCCCTGAAAGCTGGCTTGCCAAAATCCCACCAAACACCTGGCTAAAAATAACTCCATCAGCCTGTTTCTTAAGTGCATTCATACTTGTTGGCACATAATGTTACTGCATGGACTGTTACTTGTTTTTTTTATTTCATAACCCTGCATTGTCAAATAGCTTCCTGTCCAGTGCTACCCAACAAACATTTCCTAAGCCATGCAATTATGGTCCCTTAACATTGCTTCTCTACTTCCTCCTTAACTTCCCAACTTGGCATCTTAAGTGTGTATTCCTGGTGCAATTCAGCGATGCTGCATGGATCACCTTTACTTCATGAAATAATTTGTAGACAGCTTTTGTAACGTAGCTGTCCTGTCTCTGAACAGAAGTGGCTCAAGTAATTTCAGTTAGCGATTTGCGCTATCCAAGTCTATTCGCTCATTCATTTGCTCACTCAGTCATTCAATCAGTCATTCACTCACTCATATATTGGGCCTCATTCCAAGTTGGGCGGTAAGGGATACCGGGCACCGGTAAGGAGACCGGTGCGGTAATCCCTTACCGCCCTACTACGAGGTCCCTTAGCGGGTCCCTCCTTTAACGCCTGGTCTGACCTGGCGTTGTGGACGGGACCCGTTAAGGGACCAGGGCGCAAATAACGGGCTTGACATACGCCAGCCCGTTATTTGCACCCTCCCCATTCCCATTGAGCTCTATGGGGGCTCAAATGGGAATGGGGAATGGCATTTTCAATGGGGATTTACCGGTCCCGCAAAGGACGGACTACACCGGTAAATCCCCATTGAACTAGACTAGTGCCGGACCCATTATTCGTGGCAATCATAGCGCAAATAGCGCCATGACTACCACCAACCTCGGAATGAGGCCAATAGACTTATTTCAGAATCTATCTCTTGAAAATAGTTTCAATCCTATGCAGCTTAAGCAGAATGATTACAGTTAAAGTGATTTTTATGAACATTCAATAAGCATTAATATGTATTTATTTAGCTGTGTTATATAGTGGCACCCGAATTCCAATAGAGTAATCAATCAATGACCATCAAAGACAGAATCCAGCTGAATACAAGGCAGTGTTCCCTATCTGGTATCTCTCAGTCACTTCAGTTCAAGTCATTGGCCTCTAGACGCCTGGTTTGGTTTGAGTCTCCTGCACGGGGTGTTTGCTTCCTGAATATGATCACATAGCCTCTGATTCCTTGATAATCTGTTTTCGATTGAAATATACACCCTTCGACTGCCTCTTATTCCATTTTTTCCTATTTGCGACTCCCACCTCAATTGTCCTGGTAATCAATGGCCCTCATTCCAACCTTGGCGGAGGACCATGGTGCTATTAGCACCATGGTCCATGCCGCTAAGGTTACGATTCCGCCATGGTGGATGGCGGAATTACCGCCCCATTCCAAGGTGAGTGGGGCGGTAATTCCGCATTCACCATTTGCCCTTCCCCATTCCCATTTTTGCCCCAATAGGGCATAATGGGAATGGGGAAGGCGCTAATTACGGCACCGTAAATTACGGTGCCGTAATTAGCTCCAAAGTCCCTTTGCGGGTTGGATTTTTAACGCCTGCTAAAAGCAGGCGTTAAACACCAACCCGCAAAGGGACACTTGTAATCAGGCGTTAAGGGTTAACGCCACTGACGGCGCCGTTAAACCCTTAACGCCTGAGTTGTAAAGAGGGCCTATATCTTTTCATTTAAGAGGATAATCTGTCCATCCTGAATGCCTTATTGGGTTGCTTTCAATGATCATTGGCATACCCAGGAGAAAAGAAGCACTTAAAATGCACCTTTCCAACTCCCTCAAAAATACCAAGTGAAAGACAAAGCGAAGGGAAAAGGTATGTGCTGAAGTGGTCTTTGAAAGAACAGGAAAAACCCTGCATCTTGAGTCTGTTTTCTATTTTTAGGATCAGCTGATCTGACCCTCTGGCCCCAGCTAGAAAATAAGTGAGAGTCAGTGGAGTAAAGGCGGGCTTTGTTGGCTATTAGCAGGGGAATCTGGGGTAGGATGCACTGCAGGTGTGAGCAACAGGACCATGGAGACGCGGGGACGACCTGCCATGATACTGAGAGCTGGCAGGTGTCAGAATTCTGTGAACACATTGAGAAAGTGAACATAAAAAGAAACGATGCATGCTGGAATTTGGCCTCAGAGTTCCTTCAAACACATTGGAAACGTGAATCCAAAAGCAAATGCAAACTTAGGATAAGTGTTCCTAGAGCTCATGGAGAAAGGAAATCCAAAGAGAGCTTAGAGTCAAAGTTCCAAGAGCATATTTAGGAAACAAAGACAAAGTGCATACTGGAATGTGAGGTCAGAAGTCCTAGAGGGCCTTGAGAAAGTGAATCTAGAGAGAACTGTTGCATACTCGACCTCGGAGTCAGAATTCCGAGAACATATTGTGGAATCAAAGACATAGAGAACCATTGCATACTGGAATGTGAGGTCAGACCTCCTAGAGGGCCTTGAGAAAGTGAATCTGGAGAGAACTGCTGCTTACTAGAACGTGAGCCAGAGTTGTAAGAACATGCTGAGAAATCAAAGAAAGGACAAGATCCCTAGAGTGCATTGAGAAAGTGAAATTAGAGAGAACTGCTGGATACTGGAATGTGAGGTCAGAGTTCCAAGAGTGCTTTGAGAAAGTAAATCTATAGAGAACTCCTGCATATTGAAACGTGGATGCAGAGTTACTTGACGACATTGGGAAAGGAAGCATAAAGAGAGAGGCCCATAGTCACTGTGGCAAACTGAGCGCTTTAATCCTGTTGACAAGCCCACTTTTGGTAATACATCTTTTTAAAACTCTATTTTTCTGTCTTTATGCATAAATACTGTGCTCAGGTCATGTTTGTTCCAGGTTCGGTTGTGCTGAACGCACGGGCACGATTTGCAGTTTTGCAAGGGACAATGTTATCTATGCTAGGTCGTTTCTGGTCGAGGTGAGGATGGACTGCATGGGATTTGTTTCGGCTCTGCCCATTCGGTGGGCTGCTTTCCCTGGAGGATGTTCGGTGAGGACCAATTAAGGACTGTGAGGTTGAGACAGCGGCTCGCGGACGTGAGATTTAAGGGCAGAGTGTCACGTCAAGTGGGATGAGTCATTGCGTTCAATTTCGGGGATGCCGATTTATTTAGGAAGTGTGAGGGGTTCTAGAGAAATCGTGTATCAGTTAATTTTGCATCATCATACTAGTGTGTAAGGTGATTGAATACACAGATAATCTTATGCCACTTTGCCATGGCCTTATGGAAATATTTATTTAATTTATGTATGTATTTATTTATATACAGGAGGAACAATGCTGTTTTGATCACAAAAGAACGTACAATAGATAAGAAATCAGATTTGATGGGAAGTAGTGAGCTTCTTACAGTGGGGCAAGTTTGAGGGACTTTCTGACCAGGTTGTGGAGGGGAGTAAATGGAACAGTCACCGGGGACAATAGGTAAGTGGACATACATAGATGAAGGACAACCAACATTGGACATTTTTAAGTGCAGGTGGGCGGTAGGGCCAGCTGTGCTCAGGATGCGACCATGATGGATGAAATGCTAGAGTCGAGGCAGAGGAAGTGAGGGACAGAGGCAGGTTAGAGGCGAGGACAAATGTTAGCTAGCAGGGAGATGTGAGGTAGGTTTAGGGGTAACTTGGGGCGAGGATTTGCCAATTATAGCGTAGCACATTGCTTTAAGCAGCATGCATTGAAATTAAACTCAAACTCCACTAAATGAAATCGACTTGGATGTTTATGAAACCAAAAGACATCGAACAAGCAAATTGGAATGGAACTAATCGGAATAAAATGCTAGTCAGTTGCATGATCACAGGAGGTGGCACGTGCTGACATGGCTGCTTTTCTTTGCATCTCTATGGTAGGAAATGCTTTTCATTCATGTTTCGATCCCACAGATATTTTTGCTTCTTGGCTGGCTCTGGCTCAATTTCTTGAAATTTTGCTTTCTTGATGGTGAGCGCTCTTTAATGCTCAAATGTAAAGCAACAAATCACTCTTGAACTGCGGCGTGCCAGCCTCTCATGAAACTAATGAACGGCTTAATACTGCGATCCGCTATTTTGAACAGTTAATGGTACAATTACATTTTCTTTTTTTAACTCGTGTCCTTCATTTAGTCTTAACATCCGCTTCTCAATGCATGTTTGCATTATACCTCGGGTCCCTTCAGAAAAGCACTGAATGTAGTCTATCCAATATTTGTAACTGATGCTGCTTTTTCAGCCTTTGCGCCCAGAGGTCATAGTAACATTGAAAGGCTCATGCTTTTCCATTTGAGAGGGATATACAGGGACGTCATTTCACCAAAATGCCAGGGGTCGCGGAAGTGACATCACAATGACACGCCCCCAAGAGTGACATCACAGGGAGTGATGTCATTTGACCACCCCCCGTGTGACATCACACCGAGTGATGTCATTTGACCACGCCCCCGCGTGACAAGTGGCATCGTAAAGCATTATCACTCAGTACACTAAGAAAAATATGGTTACGATATCACTATATTGTGACAATTTATACACGAATGGATCATCATATGTAGCAGTGTGTCAAGGTCCATGTTGCCATGGGAAGTGTATGAACAAAAATCCCCACGGTCGTCTCGGTTCTGCTTGTAAAACTGAAGAATTTCAGTGCAAGAACAGTTTGTAGCTGTAAAAAACGTATGTGTACCATTATGGCATTTGCGGTATAATTTTGGAATTACCCTTATGCTTTTCTCAGTAGTTAATTCGGATAACATGATCGATATATCTCAGTTAGTTAAAACAACAGTCAGATTCAAAATCGATAAATTACATGAAATTGTTACATTAAACATTAAAGCAAAGTCCAACACAAAATTAAAGCAACGTCCAAAATAGATATGTTTAAAATGTAATTCTGCTGAAATATCTATCCAAGGCGTATGCAATATTTCCACACGCAAAAGTAGCATTTCTTGGGCCCAAGACACATTCACGTTTACCGATGCTAGGGTGGCAAAAATAAACGAGCTTCTCACTTCAGCATTACTTGTAGGAAGGATTAGAACTGGGGCTGTGTGTTTTTTAATAGAACGTGTGTGAGCAGCCGTTATTGCCAAGGTGAAGAAGATTCATGTAATGAGTGTATGAAAGTTTATATGTTTATAAATCAGCTCCATAAAAGTGTAATGTGTTTGAAAGTGTTGCATAGATGGCAGCTTCCCCAATGTCGGTCTGGGAATGCTCGTCAAGTGCGTATTTTGATTCGTAGTGTATGGAACATTTAATCAAGGTTGGACAGGGACTGGGCCATCACATTGTCTCGGGCGCCAATGAAAAAGTGACCCACTTGTAAATGGCAATTAATTCCCTGCGGCAGCAGCTGCCGGCAGACTGACTGTTTTGGAACGAACCAGTGGGCCAGGAGGGCCTGTTAAGACTTGAGGAATAATACAATTATCACGGATAAAAAGCTTCAGGCTATGGTGGGACTGTCATGGTTAGCCAGTAAACAGGCAGAATGGATGTGGCTGGCCGACTTCGTTCCGTTTTGTGTGTTTGGGGTACGGTATTAGGGGGTCGGTGGCACGGTGAGGTGGTGGCGTGGGTTAGAAGGGGTCTAGAGGGGAACCTCCATTAAAAAAACACAGCAAAAATGGCCACAGTGAAAACACAACAGCACATATGCAAACGGCTAAAATAGCCCAGAGGAAAACACGGGAAACCAAAATAACGTAACACAACAAAAATAAACATATCTTTCAATGGAGTGAGGAGGACAGAAACCAGATTGGAGTGAAGGAAAAAGGGAGTCAGAATCAAGATAATATGAATGTCTGAAAATAGACAGCTCAAAATATATTATTAGAAAGGGAAGATGGTAGATTTGATGATCGTTAGAAAGAAGAGAGGAATCAAGAACATACTTTTTAAGAATAGGTAGAATAGTAACATGTTTAAAGAGAGAAGGGAACGTGGGAGCAGGTTGAGGAGAGTTGAATGGAGAAGTAAAATTAGAAAGACATAGGGATGTGCCAGAACAATAAGGGCCAAGGAAAGCGCGATAAACAGAGGCAGCACTGGGATTAGCCTATTACAGCATGAGAGTAAATATATATGGAGATAAGGAAGAAGGCGAGAATGAGACAGGTGAAGGGCAAGAAGAGGAAAACAGAGAGACTGATGTGAAAGCAGAAGGACGATGATCAATCTTTGACAAAAATAAGAAGCTATGTCTGAAGCAGGGAGAAAAGAATTAGGCACAGGATCAGGAAGGAGGGACACCAAAATAGTATTACAAGGAGGAAAGAGATTACATGGATAGTGAGAGTAACAGTAGAAATAGTGCAGTCATCATTTGGCATAAAGTAAACATCGATCATAGGAAGCGTGGAGCGAAGATTCAGTACCAAGATCATATGGAGAATGAGAGAATGAGAGAATATGTTTTGCATTGCGCTGATGCCCCGTGTGCGAAGCACACACACCCGACCCACACACCCGACCTCAGTCAGCCTGGGCCTGCAGCGGCGGCGCCGTGGCCGCAGGCGAGGGCTGTGCACAGACACACGCCGCAGCAACAAATCCCCAGGCACACATCTGCCCCGACTCACACACAGCCAGCCCACCCCGACCTGAGACTGTACTCACTGGGCCTCCGGCACAGCACTCAGGAGGAGCTCAGGAGCACGCCGCGCACATCTTTTAAAACAGAAACCACCCACGCCAAAATGGAGGACAAGCAACACACAGCACGGAATGAAGATCCCTGTGGCCACGCCCCCTCCTCTGATTGGACGGATGCCAGAGGTCGCAAGAGATTGACAGAGGTCGCTGGCCAATCGTCAGCGGTCGCTCTTGCGACCTCTGGCGACCCCCAAATGACGTCCCTGGGGATGGTGCACTTTGGAAGGTAGCACTCCACCACCATGCAGCAAATGCCCGCTGCACCCTCTCGTTCAGATAGGCAACATCATATTTTTTTATTTAATTATTTTTTATTATTTTTATTGGTTTGTTACAAACCTTTAAAAAACAAAAAACAAAAGGCCAAAGTTTAGTAAGTAAATTTGAGATACAATAAGAGTTTCACAAGAAATGAGCAAAGGGAAGGTCAAAAACATACGTTTCGGACTTCTGCAGAAGTATAGAGGTAGTTTGAGCAAAAGCAACATGATGGAGCCAAAGATTTAAACTATATCAAATTGCTTTAACAATTATGTTTCTAGGTCCACTTCTGCCATTAACAGTTTTTTCTCCATTGAGTCCAAGCAAAACGTTAACTCAATTGTTAATCTGCGGTCTGAATCTTGAAAAAAGTTTCTCCACCACTCATCAATAGACAAGGATGGTTTTGCCAATATGAACCTTCCCAGATGCTTTGTGCGTTCTTGTCTCAATTTTGGGCATGTTAGTGTTAGATGCTTCAGGGTTTCATTATTTTTTCCACAGAGACAACATAATAGAGATACTGTACCCTCTATTTCCCGTATACTCAGATTTTCCTGTGTTGGAAATTGATTTGGGCGATATTTCATAAAGATGGATCTGCAATTTTTCTCTGGAAATTTTAGTAGATACGGCTGAATCTCGTTCAGTTTTCTCTCGTCATTGGGCATCAATTTCATGATTCTGTGTTTTCTACGAGAATCAACAGTATCTATCCAGTCTTGAGTCCAAAGCATTGATTTGACCTTGTTTGGGGTTTCTTGTAGCAGGCTTCCATCTGCTCCTATGTCGCTTAATATATTTTCACAGCGTAGAGCCCACAATGACAAGACAGAGTCACAATGTCCCTTAGATGGATCTTTTAGGATGTTATATTGTGGTTGTGGATTCACTGCAGTTGTTTGCGATATTCATTTAGCGTGTTCCACAATATCCTTCCGTTAATGGATAGAAGACTGAGCTCATGTCTTATGCACGCGGTAGGCACGCCCAACGGAAGTCGCAGCACTTTGGACCAAAATGAGTGTTCCAGTGAGGCCCACACTTCTGCAGGGCATCCAAATGCGCAGTCAGCTCCATGGATTAATGCCGGAATGACCTTCATTTTATAGAAGGTCAGTACGGGTTTTAATGAATGTTTACCGTATTTCTTATGCACAATGCAAGCTTGTGCTGTTAATTGCTTGCATTTATCCTTTACTTTTTCAACCCATGGACCGTCATTGATGCTTGAGCTCAGAAGCATACCCAGATATATCGATTGTTTTGTTAGCTCAATTTTTTCTTCGCTCAATTTCCGAATGAACTTTTTTTTCCCAGCAAATTCTTTGTTCTTTTGCAGATTTTGAAAAATTAATATTTCTGATTTTTGCGTGTACACGCTTAGACCATTTTGTTGGATGTAATGATCTAGGATGCAAAGTTTGCATTGAAGACTTATTGGGGTTAGGTCCAAAAGGACTAAATCATCCGTTGACTTCTTGTCCATTCATTTTTGGAGGGAATATATTAGCAATAGCAATATATTAGCAACTTCGTTGAATGCGAATGTCCTCTCTCTCAAAATGAATGTCCCATTTTGCAAGCAGCGATAAAGGTGAATCGGTGGTGGTACTTTTTTTCTCATACACTGTGTGAAAGTGTTTGGGCCAATCACTTTCACTCACCATGTTTGTTTGGATTGCTTCTTGGCTACAATCGATGTTATTTATTAGCTTCCAGAACTCAGAAGAGTTCTTGTTGTTAAGGCTAGCAAGCATGGATTCGCTGTCTTGTTGGTACAGAATTGCCTTATGGGAAATTTGCCAATTTTTGTATTTATGTTTGCTGATTTTATTTGCCTGCTTTTGTTGATCTGTTTTAAGGTTTTTATGTTGCCTTAATTCTTTTCGTAGTTGTTGTTTTCTTTTGAGGACTTGTTCGTCATAGTAGTGTTTAGGTTGGAACAATGGTCTTTTTGCTCCAGTGTCTATAGTCTTAAACTAATCCAGAAGGCAGGTGTATTCCACTTTCTTATTTGTCGCATCGCTTAAGTACTTAACATATGATTCTGTGAGGATCTTGACTTCCTGTGGCTTTATTCTTAGTCGAAATCTGTTAGATTCTACAGTTACCTGATTATTCCATTGCTGTGGCTTCTTGATATTTGTTGCCTGAATCGATAGTTTAAGTTGACTATGATCACTATTTGGATCAGCTGTAATTTGCAGAGACACAGCTCGTTGTTGTAGCTTTTCTGAGATGAAAAAGTAATCTATGGTAGACGACTGCTTCGCACTTCTCCAAGTTTTCTCTGGAGGGGTGTCGCCTGTGATGTTTCCATTCACCATTGTTATGTTTCTTTCCTCAAGGTCAGTGCACCATTTTTTGGCCAATTTTAGTAATGGATTTTGTGTCCCGGGGTCATTTTTAATCTCATTAATGCAAGTTAAATTCAGGTCTCCACAACAGATTATGTTCGGTGCTTGATGGACGCTATTTATTTCATCAATTAAATCACACACCATTTTTATAAATTTAAATCTTCCCGCGATTTTATGGTGCCAGTAGAGATTGAAAATGTGGATATGACTAATGTTATTATTTGTCTAATTTTCTGCGGCAACCACTCTGTACGGTATAAACGGTGTATGATTTGATGATTTTATCAATTTCCAACCAGAGTTTTTCCTGATCATTGTCAGAAGGCCAGCAGACGGACGTCCCTGGATTGTTCTTATAGCTGGATTTATTGCTAGCTCATAATCATCGGAGATCAGGCAGTTAGCCATCCATGTTTCCTGGAAACAGATGAAGGTTAAATCATCATTCCATTTTCTTGTTTCGTTAAACAGGTGTACGAAACCTCTAGTGTTCCAAGCAACATCATATTTGCTAGCTCTGCGGTCTACATCGTTCCCCTAAAACATGGGTCTGCAACCTTTGAATCTCCAGATGTCTTAGACTACAACTCCCATCCGTTCTAGCAAGAGTAGTCCATGGTAAAGCGCTATGGGAGTGGTAGTCCCAAACATCTAGACATCGAAAGGTTGCAGAGCCCTGCCCTAAAACCAACCTCTGAATCCTACTGTTTAATCAAAGTAACGATCGCTGGATCCTACTGCTTCATACCACCTACCCCATCGTGTTGATGAGTGCTGAAACCTATTGCACTATTCTGTTGCCTGGGTGGGTAGCTCTGTGAAGCAAGCTCTTACCATAGACATGGGGCCAGCCTGCAGTTCATAAGTTCGAATCCTGGCTCGGCTGGCCTGCCCCTTCATGTTTCCAAAGTTGATGAATTGAGTACCCTTAAATTAGTTAATAGTAACACCTGTTATTATAGCACTTAGAAGCATGAGGAATCGAGCATGAAGCACTTTATAAAACCCATTGTTAACATTGTCACACTCAAATTCCTACTACCCCGAGCTATTGATGAGCTCGGAAATCTAATAGTAAACTCACAATCCTGCTGCTCCATCCTATTTTCAAGTTTAGAATCCTGTTTCCCTACCGATTGTTAGGTAGAAATCTTGTTAAGCGCAACAAATCACCTCAGACAAGGCCACAAGGCGCTTGAAACAGATCCCGTTGAGCTAAGAACCCCAGTGCGCGACTATCGCAGATATCATAATTCAATTGCTGTATCCTTTTGCCAAGCTCACGATACAATGTCCTTTTTTAGGACCTATGAATCATATTGTATTCCCTATTCACAAAACCCAAGTCCAGTTGTGCCACAATGTATGCAAATTCACAATCCTATTAATGTATTTATCATCGTTGTCCCGATTTCCAAAAGAGGGGCAAGAGACGACCCCCGACAATATAGACCGATAGCCCTCCTAGACGTCATTGGTAAAGTGTTTGGCTCTCTCGCCTTAGACGCCTTCCAAAACTGGTTAAAAACATCCAATGCATCAGACCCATTCCAAACAGGCTTCATAAAAAACAAAGTGACAACAACAAACATACTCCTGCTAAGTACCATCAAAGCAAACATTTTACAGGGAGGACCAACGGTTTATATGGCGTTCATTGACCTGATCCAGGCTTTTCGACCAGGTCAGCGGGGATTGTCTATCGGCAAAACTAGAGAATAAGAACTGCCCCGAGTCAATAATGGGACCAATTCGAGCCCTCTATAATCAAACAACGATGAGGGTAAGACTCAAACTCGGACAAATATCAGAAGAAATCACAACAGCTAGGGGCGTAAAGCATGGGTGCCCATTGGCCCCTGCTCTATACAACGCCTATATAGTTGATTACGGTGATACGGAAGAGACGTTGAGAATCTTTCCCCCAAAAGTCTCTAGAATATTGTATGCTGATGATTTTATTCTTCTAGACGTAACCCTGATTGGTCTACAAAGGCATATCAACAACCTTTCCCAGTATTTAAAGATTAACAATCTAGAAATGAATAAAGCAAAAACGTAGGTAATGGTGATGGAAAGGCGAGAGAAAAAACTGGAAAAAAAACAACTGGAACGCAGATGGCCTCCGATTGGAGAAGGTAAACTCCTTTAGATATCTTGGAGTAACGATAAGCAGCAGCCAAACAGAGTACCTGATGCAAGACTTTTTACTTGCTAGACTAAAAATTCTAATGTCTCAGGCAAAGGCAATTGACAAGAAGCATGGACGCTTCTCGTTAATACCTGTCATCAATTTCTTCAGATCAAAGGAGACACCAAGCTTGACTTATGGGACTGAGACAATGCCTTTACTACCAACAACTCTATGGCTGAAACTAGAGAGCTATTTTTGGAGAAGAGTCTTAGGCCTATCTCCTACAACACATGATGACCCTTATCAGGCGCGAATTATGCACGTCATCATTGGGAGCAATAGCTACAAGAAGCACCTTGATGCTGTATAGAAAGGTGATTATAGAGCCTAGACCATTGATCATGTCCATTGTCAATTCTGAATTGGAAAGTGGCAAGAACTCCACCATGACTAAATGGGCCTTAACCAACAAAAATGTACTGGCGGGCCTGGACACTACGGAGGCAGAACTTTAGGAAAACCCAAACAAAGTGGCAAAACGACTAATGGAAAGAGACTGGATTACGACACTCGGGGCAGATAATAATTACAAATTAACAGAGGGCTTTCCAACAAGGTCAATGAAAGTGAACACAGTTCTGAGTTATTTAGAGAAATTCCCGGATTAACTCCTAGCAAGGCTATTTCTAAGATTCAGATTGAATCAGATAAAGACTAACGAAGTACTGGCGGCAAGAAAACAATCTACCTCAAACAAATGCCGATATTTTGAGGAAAAAGACAGGATAGAAACTAGCCGACACCTCTTACTGTCCTGCACAGGAACACAACTTATTAGAGAAAGACACCTGAGTAAAATTCTTGCAACTTTTTCAAAACTTTTGATGAAGAGAGTTGGTGGATCGCCTTAAACAGCGGGACAAAGACACGGTGGGTGATTGGCGCGGCCCTATTCTTCAAAGAGCTTGACTTGGACCAATGCAAAGATCCTTCACCAACAAACTGGGACTGTCGGTCCCACAATTTTTGAAACTCTGAAAAAAGTGTGGAGCATGTTGGATCTACTTACTCCTCACCACTTTTCATCTTTCGTCCTTTGTAAAAATTGTACTACAATAAAATTTCAAATAAAAATAATAATGTTTTTATGTAGGTGTGCTATACAGAGTGCATGCAGAGAACAGAACTTCAGTGCTAAGTTAAGAGTCCTTTGCTCAATCCTATTGGTGCACTCTGAATCCTATTGATACGTTCTATTGGCAACCTTACAATCCTATTGCTCAAGAATTTTGTGGCACTCACAATCATTTGTTGCCCTATCCTATTGTTGAGCTTGCAGTCCTACTGTCCTACTCTAGGGCAAGGGCCAGAATATTATCGAGTTTATGTAATTTGGGGGATAAAAATTATGGGTGTACTGAACTTTAACATTGAATAAGTATTTGGTGAAAGCTTTTCCCCTCCGGCTGAATTATTCGTTGATGTTTGGCTTTAGCCGAATATTTTCTCTTCCAATCTGAAGCTCATGCAACTGTTCAACTGATCAGAGAGGTAAAGGAGTGTAGGCTGCAATAGGAAAAATAAGTAATTTGTCAACATTTCGAATTTCGAATATTATTGTGCGGCCCACCGCAGAGCTCGTTATTGCACCACCTTATCATAGTCAACATCAATGGTGTAGTTCTCTATTTTATTGATGAGCTCAGAATTCTACTGCTACATTCCAAAACAAATGTAAGAATCCTATTGTTCCAGCTTGTAGTCTTTAAACAGCTATGTGTGCATCCTTCTAGCGAGCTCGGAGTGGTCCCAGTGGTGCTTGCTTGACCTGTAGAAAGGCTCTACCCCTGTATGTAACTCTGTGCATCCTATTCTTCTCTTTCTTAGCCTGGAGGCGGCCAGCATCGGCTTCATCATCATCATAGACCGGCGAAGGGACAAATGGAGCTCAGTGAAGGCCTCCCTGACCCGCATAGCAGTAAGTGTGGCTCAATCCAGATAGTAGTAAGTGTGGTTCAATCCGTATAGCAGTAAATGTGGTTCAATCTTCATAGCAGTAAGTGCGGTTAAATCTGCATAGCAGTAAGCATGGTTCAATCTGCATATCAGTAGGTGTGGTTCAATCTGCTTAGCAGTACATGGGGTTCAATCCGCATAACAGTAAGTGTGGTTCAATCTGCAAAGCAGTAAGTGTGTTTTAATTCGCATAGCAGTAAGTGTGGTTAAATCATTTTGTGGAAACTGGCTCATCAAACAAGTTTTTTTCGCAAGCATGCCACTGCAGACACCACAATGACACATTAATGTCCTGTACTGCATGGCACAACCTTAAAACCTGATTCAGAGGCTCAGAGAAGAGGACAATGTATGTGTAAAATGGCATGCATTGCTGCGTATGTGCATGCAGCTGAAACGTGTGGTACTACTGCATGCAGTATGAATGCACATTCTGAGAGAACTGGAAATGCACACACTGAAAATGGTGCCATGTCTGTCTGCATCAGTTCACACCAGGTACAATCCAAGCATTTGCTTTGTGGAGTGTGAGGGATTGCACTGGTGTATTCTGCCTCACATCTCTGCCAATTGGCATTCTGAGGGCATTTTGCAGGTGACAGTGTTGTTAGGCGTTATCGCTTGCATTTGGTATCAGCCTCTAAATATGTGGACTTTCCACAAGAATGTGGCAACGCCTCATATTTCAGGGGACCTACAAGAAGCCTCCAAGATCCATCTAGGGACTGCCCACATGACCTCTGACACAGTGACTTCCTGGTTACTTTGGGTATATAAGCACTGTGCTTTGGGCGTCCATAGCAAAGGGAAGACAGAGCGAAGGGTTACTGTTATAGCCTTCTCGATTTCATTCTGTGTTCCCTGTTAGCCTCTGTTAGCCACAGGTTGCCACAAAAATGCCTCTCATACAGCACACACACCCATTCAAGTTAAACTCCAACACAAAACTCCACCAAAACAACAAATTGCATATACCTCTATTCTTCTCAACTGCCACTCTGCACCTCCGCTCACACATGAAATTAATTAACTCATTAGCACACACTCTTCAGATATACTCTTCCTTACTCAAACATGGCTCCAACCCTGCCACACACCTATTATCCAAGACGTGCTTCCCCTACACTATCTCATCCACCCAAGAGACTTCTCACACAAACAAGGTGGTGTGATTGCCATCATATATATTAAGACATACTCACACTTAGTAATTCTACACACTCCCCTACACATCCGTTGCAGCACTCTCTCACGTGCCCGCCGTCCACCTGTGACACTGCATTCCTGCCTGTGCTGTGCAATGGACAGAGTTTAGGTCAACCTTTTTTTCTGGGTCTGTCTGAATGCTGTCGGAAGCGGCCAGAGAGTGGTGCAGCTTGACAGCTCTGTGAGCGTGGTGTGCGCAGTGAGGTTTTTCCTCGAACTCGCCTCTGTACTGCCGGTCCAGTCCACTCTCGTGGAAGGAGCTGAATGAGCATTCCAGTGTTCTCGCCAGTGATGGCAATGGTGTTTACATCTGCAATTGGAGTGCTCCTTGGTAAGCTTCTCTGTGGATCTGACTAGTGACTTGCGGCCCACAGGGCTACAGGGGATGTGTGGGGGGCCAAGACCCACAAAGGTAGTTTGGACCGGTTGCCGCATTGTCCAACCGGCTTATTAGCCGAACAGAGGCACGCAGCTTGAAGGCTGAAGCTCTCGGTGGTGGAGTGGAGGTGTGTGCTTAGCACAGGCATCTGTTTTGTGTGTGCCTGAGGGGGCGTGGCAAGAGATATAATTTAAGAAGCCACGAAGATACCCCATTGGATAAAGAAACTACCCCCATCATCTCTCACGGTGAAGGTGAGACGGAACCTGTAAATAGGAAGATGACGCTCTTCCCTCAGGTCGTCCAGAAACATCATACTGAGGCTGTTAAATCTGTACAGGTGGAGCCTCTGCCTAGTGCACAAGAGGAGACAGCTGTCGTCGGTGTGCAAGAAGAAACAGCGGGTGAGGCACAAGGCTGTACTGGGGAGCCAGGTGGCATTACTAAAGCTCTGGGTGACTTAAATAATACTTCCCTTTTAAATGCCTGTCTAAGCCTCAAGGAGGAAATCCATGGGTTGAACCCTATGGGATATCGATTAAGTGCATCACCAAATGTATTATTCTCTGAAGATGGTGGAGAGCGGAGAGACTCTCATAGCAACCTAGGGCATACAATGGATGGCACCTGCTCCTCTCTACCATTCCAAGGGGAAGAGCCCAATCACCCAGAGGGGTTCTTTAGTGGAAGCTCCTTCTCAGCTTTGAATTTGGTGCTCCAGGCCTTAGTGGGCTTATACGATAATATAGGTCTAGAAACAATAGCACACACAGGGGCACTGATGGAACTGCAGCTTATGGTTAATTCCATTAATGATATGCTGGCTGAGAAAATGGGGGCTGGCCACACTAATGAGCTACTTAGAGGACGGGGAAGGACAGGCATACCTAATGATCAGAGCGGCACTCTCAGGGAGCATACGTCCGAGCCCGTGCCACCAGCAGCACCTTCGAGAGTAATCAAGGCTGTCCCTCAACAAAAGAAATTAAAAAATGTAACTAGAAGTTCGGCTCCCCCAGGAATGGATCAAGAAAGTACTTATGTCATTTCTTGCGGTCAACAAAGAGGTGTGAGAACGAGAACTGGAATGTTGATGGAAAGGACAAAGCCTTGGATAATATACCTAGTCATATTGAATCACCACCCTATCCCCGGCATGATGTGAATTTGAATGTAAGCCATGAGACAGCCAATTGAGATATTGTAATTATTGGCACACAGAAGGAAGGAAATGGGGGGAGCATTACAAATACACAAAGGGCTGAAAGGAAAAAAAGAAGAAAAACTAAAAGGAATAAGAAGATCACTCGTTTCTTCAACAGGAGGAATTCCCCTGCAAGAGACTTACTAGGGACAATTCTGAGGAATTACTGTTTGAGCTTGTAGAGTGCATAGAAGCTGATGTTGTTAGAAATGTGGGATTCACTGATACCAGATGTATAAACTGACACTGTAATACAGACAATGGATGACCATCCAGAAGAACTGGGAGTTAGATCAAAGGGTGTTCTTAGGAAGGATGTGTCCACGCAATCCCTAGCAGCACGCACTTTGGTAGGTGTTGGGGCCCCCAGACCAGACATGGGGTCTGGGCATGACTGTAAAGGATTAGAGCAGAAGCAGGTCCAACAAAGGAAGGATGCGTAAACGCAATCAGTGGTATCATCTATTGCGGACGGTGCCAGCCCACCCAGATTAGACATGGGGCATGGCTATGATGGGATGGGTTTAGAAGGGGAAAGGGCCGAAGAATTAACCAATTCTGCTCCTGGGAGACATGATGACATTAAGGTTGTGGCTAAGGCTGTGTATTTCGAGTCCATTTCGGGGAGGAGTCAGATACTCCACTGAATAGGTCTCGTATACTTACGCTATTAAGGTCGGCCCCAGGGTTTAGGGAAATTAACTCCTCCGACATTCCATTTGTGGATCTTTATGATGGTAATGATCTGGGGAGATATATAGTGCACTTTCCTTCACAATTAATTTGTGACTTAGCCCTTGCATCATATTTAGAGCTTTAACAAAAAGTATTTGAAATATACAAACCAAGAATAGTGATGAAGATGGGAATATATCTCAATAAAGAGAGAAGCCCACCTACGCAACAGGAGCTACTCTTGAAATGTAAAATAGATATGAGGGGTTGAAGATGTGTTTCGTCTGATAGCAACTGGGAGAATGGTAAGGACTGGTCATTGCTTCCGTCGGTCTTGGGACCATCTGTACGGCAATGACCAGGCCACTAATATTCCTAAACTGATGATGCTTAACTGGAACACAAGATGATTTGATAGCTTCCTCAATCAAACTAAAGATATCTTTTCCAATAAAAATGAATTGTTAATGTTCCACGAAGCGTGGCTGGTAGAAGCTCTGGCTATAGATCGGTATGTGATCAAGACACATAATACCGAAAAGGGCAGAGTAGGTAGCCCTTTTGGAGGCCTTTTGATTGCTGTTTTGAACATGCAGCCCCTTCCATGCACTTTTCCCCTCCCCCATGCACTTGCACGTTCTCAATGTCACTGGGCCTAGTAAGATCGCTGTTTTGTTCTCCCCTGTTCCCCTCCCTTGCCTTGTCGCACTCTGAAACACTTGTGTACGAGCGCGATAGAAATAAAATATCAATATCAATATCAATATCAATGCCTGAGTGGTCGCTGATGCATGTAACATCGGCAGATTCTTATCTGATGGCTGACTTAAAGATGGGGAAAAGGCTCTCTTCAGTGGAATTTCTGCTGATAAATGTGTATCTCAACCCTTTGTTGGACGATATCATGGAAACCCTCATAGCTCTGGAGGGGGAATTGCCTAAATGGCTGACACTCAGGCCTCATTTGTTTGTGGAGATTGGGGAGACTTAAACGTCTCCTGTCCCCGGCTCCCAGGACTCTTTAGTGAGCTTGACAATACTACAAGTACTAATATTGTATCAGGGAGGGGAGTGATGGCAAAAAGAATTATAGGGGAAACATATTGGGAGATTGTATGACTAGGTGGAATATGTATGCTGTCAATTATCTTTTTGATGACAAGAAGGGTCCCCTCCCTACTTGGTTTGTGCCCACCTCCTCTAAAATTCTCGATTATATTTTTATTTCGGGGTTGGGAAAAAGTGATATCTTGGACTTTCATGTATAGATAACCCAGTATGGTGATCATGCACAACTTCTCGGAAGTCTCCAGTGTAAAGGAGCCCATAAATAGGTGTATAACTCAGAGTGTAACAATACAGTTGTTAATATTGCAGGGACTTGCATAATCCAGTACTAATCATTTAAAGGTGAATTCCTATATTAAGGAATGCTGGTTCCCCTGGCCGTTGACGACAAGGATGAGGTATTGTAAGCCAGAGTCCCTTTGTCAGGACCCTTGTGAATTGGAATGTTAAAACTCAATGTATAAAGCAATGGAAAAAGAGGGTGGTCTGTATGAAAGTATTTAATCATTTAGTTAGAGACAGAAACAAAAGGATAGTGGATGTGCGGGCAGCAAAAAAAGCTGTACATCGCTCATATCAGGAAAAGGCAGACTCCAAAATCGGCAAACTGACAATAACTGGTATAGGGCATATATGATGAATTCTTATATTGAACGTAATCAGAAATGTATGAAGTTTATTGTGAAAAAATATGTGAAAGTAATTTTGCGTCTGTTAAATGACACAAATACAACACAGTCACATTTACAGTCTAATAGTGTAGCAGAAGCAACAGGTGGCAGTCAGTTTTCAAAAAGATTTGGAGGCACTTAGAGAAGTGACCATATAACAGGGGAATGCTGGAAGACATAATTTAAGAAAGACAGTGTAGAATGTGTTATTGGACGATTGAAACCTTCACGAGCCATTGGACCTGACGGCATTCCTAATGCACGTTTTCCAATCTGTGGCCGAATATCCTGGATACCCTTTTTAATCAGATTGCTGTTCAACTTATTGTTCCAAATTTTGGGTCTGAAGGGAAAATTCTGCCTTTATTCAAAAGGGGTGAGCACACCTCTTCTATGAGTTATAGGTCTATCACGCTTATTGATACTTCCTCTAAGATACTAGCACGCCTCGTACTCAATGATCTCACGCAAAGGCAGAGTCCACCAATCGGTTGAGCATTTTCCAAGCAGGATTCCGAAAAGGGACAGGAATGGTAGTGTGTGGACTTCTCGTAACCTCTAGTATGTCCCTCATACAATGTGTGAAATCTGGATTTGTATATATTGCCAGCCTTGATTTATCATGATCTTTTGACAGGGTAGAGAGCGTGACTGTGGAACAGACTTGCAAACTGGAAAATCGATCAAGGTCTACTGAATATGCTGATCTGTCTTCCTAGCAACGCCACTGTTCGTGTACGTCTTAATGTGAGGAAGATCTGTCTAGGCGTATTAGGCATGACCGAGGCCTGTGGTAGGGCTGTGTGCTCAACCCAACACTCTTTAATCTGTATGTGTCTGATGTATGGAGTGCTGAGTACTCCTGTGTGTTGCCCCCTAGGGTGGGAGCTTTATCTGTAGGATGTATTGTGTATGCAGATGACACCATCCTCCTGTACTATACAAAACGTGGGTTACAGTGCAGAATGAAGGGGGTAGCGGTCTATATTGTGGACAATGGCCTTTTGTTGAATCCAGAGAAATCGAGAATTGTGTCTATAAGCACAAAGAGGAAGCGTAGAACAATAGTGTGATCACTGAATGGGAGGGTGATTGAGGAGGTTATGCAATTGACTTTTTTGAGCTCCTTAATATCGCACCAGTCACAAAAAACATTGGGCATGAAGAAAATGGAGGTGAGGATATCGACACCTGTTTATCTTCTGAAGATAATAAAGAAGAAGAAATGTGCATGTTCCTTATTAACCTTGATCGAGTTTTATAAAGCTAAGATAACTTCATCTGTATTATATGGAATCAAACTACTGCACTTTAAAAGCAGGAAGTGGTTTGATCGTCAGGAAGGCAACATTTGGAGAGAGAATTTGGGAATTTCTGCCTCCGTTCTGGTTAGTAGAATTCGAGTTGAGATTTGCCTTCAATCGTGGTGGGCTCACTACAAGTGTTGTAGACTTGGCCTCTATTTTGAAATTAGGGAATACTTCAGTGCCCTGAAGGTACTTTGTACAGTGAATTGAAGGAATTAATGCTGAAGGAAATTATACCTCCATTACTAGAATTGAAAGCAGAATGCGAGGCATATTTGTTAGAAGGTAATGTCCCGAGTGATAGAACAATAGGCAGAATTAAAATAGGAATGAGGACTTGGGACAGGATATCTGATGAAACAGATCTTCAAAGATTATCCCCGTACAAAGATATGATGACTCAGTATACTAACCGAAGAGTCCTGAGACCTTGCATAGCCCAATTTACATCAGAGAACATGTGTGCTGAATATATTAGGTTTCGTTTCAATTGTTTACACACATTGGAAGTGATTGGTCCAAGATTGGGAGTTCCTAAGAGGGAGTGTACGTGCAGACTGTGCAGAATGCCTGAAGTTTAAACACTGTTGCATCTCATCATGAAATGTCATGTAGTCATGCACAAGAGAATATTGTATTTTGAAAAGTGTGTGCACTGCATAACAGCAGGCAGTTGTTCTTTGTAATTTATGGGCTCCAATAACGGACGGCAGACGTGCTTTGGTGATTCTGGCCGTAGTCTAATTTGTTAGGGTCATTTTAAAAGAAATTGGTGACAATAACTGATCATTTGTTTTAGATATTGAGCATTTTAGCAATGTGACTTTGGACATTTTAAGTATATGTGCTTCTGTTCTACTCTTCCTTTGTTCTGTGTAAGATTGTGAAAATCATTTTATAGCTTTTAAATGTATTTCAATTGTGACGAATCCGTGGATGTCGTTACTCCTCCTCGAGGGGGAGCCCCTTCCCATGAGGCCAGGGAGATCAGGCTGCAACCCGATAATAGTCCCCCTGGGGTTGGTGCACAACGGGAGGATCTCATGGGGAGAGACAACCCCTCTGGGGACAAATAAGAACATCTAGGGAGAACACGGCATGGTCCTCTTAAAATCAATCCTAATAAACCCTACACACGTTGTACACCCCAATACCATACCCAGTCACCCCATGTACACGTGTAGGGCCAATAACATAACTACTGAAATGAAGCAGAGCACAGGCTATCCACTGGAGGAGGGTAGTACTAGTACTGAGACAAGGAGGAGATGCGGCCTCATGAATAATGCAGCAAGAACTAATGGTGAGCATTCTAGTGGTTACCAAACAACTATTGACATAAAAACCAAAGAATGACTGCAGAAAGTGTTGAACCAGTCCCGGGGCAGAATGCGAAGAAATGGGTGATTTGAACGAGCAGGAGCCCAACAACCAGAGATGCTAGCAGAAAGCTGGAGGTGTTCCCGGGTACTCCACAGCCGTTGAGGCCAGGCAGACCGCCGCTATGCAGTGGCAGGACCTCCAAGGGGAGGTGGGCCGTGCAGTACTTAAGCCCTGCTGAGACTGCATAGCACAAGTATCCGCACCAAAGTGAAGCAGAAGAAGCAGACAGATGGAGTGCAGGAGGCCGGCCCGATCCCAGGAAGAACCACCACCATGCATGAAGGTCCCAGAAGTTAACAGGAAGCAAGAGTGGGTTGGCAAGGATAGTGGGACATCATCAAACTCTCCTACACAACCTCAAGGCACTGGGTGGGCTAAAGAAAGGCCCACAGAGTCTGGGACCCGAATTTTCAAGAAATACATTTCAGAGGGAATCTCCCTTGGCACAGTGGGAATGAGAACCCCTTAGCCACCAGAGAGGAATCTGGAAACCCCAAGAAAAAGAAGCAAGAGAGCAAGACCCTCTTCTTCATGGCAGTACTTGGCAGGAAAGTAAACCAGGTCTGCCCAAGCTGAGAGACAGAGAAGCCTGGCTCTAGATCCTGCAAGTGAAAGAAAAGCAAGGGGAAGGGAGGCATTCCCTCTGGTGTTGTTGATCTGTGAAACCAAGTGAAAGACAAACCCGGGGAAGGGAGTCATTCCCCCTGGTGTTCTGACCTGTGAAACTAAATACAAGAGAAGCCAGGAGAAAGGAGTAATTCCCCCTTGGCGTTGTGTAAGGGCTTTCTGATACAGACTGCTAGAAAACAGGCAGTGTGTCTGCCAAGGAAAAGTGTTTGAACTTTTGCCATTTTGTGTTGAAGGGCAATTTTGACCCAGGAAAGGGAGCCATTCCCCTAAAAAGAAGCCAACACCTGAATAAGAACTTCTATCCCCAGTCTGGAAGAAGGGAGTTGTTCTTCTGGACCAAGAAGGTTGACCTTATCTAAAGTTTAGTTTTAAGTGTAAGGGACAGAAGTAAAGTTTTTGACACAGGACACTGGACTATTCATTTACACGGACAGTCTGACAGAACCCTTAGTGTTTTAGTTGAGGCTTTATTTTCTGACTAATAAACATGTATAACAATCAGAATGCCACCTGTGTGTCACTCTCCTCCTTCTGCACCCTTACACAATGTTTATAAAGTGTGCAAGGTTTGCTTTTAACCATAAAAACAATACAAATAAAATTAAAAGAACTTGCTCCCCTCCATCACACACACCATACCTGTTTGCACCTCATTTATTGCCCTGCTACACTCAATACCAACTTCCTCACTGGACTGGACTGACTTCACTTCTAACAACCACACCTCCACCTGCAAGAACATCTTCCTTGGTGACCGGGTAGTTACCTTCCATACACAAATCCCATACTGAAAGCTAGCCCCTCTCCACTCATCACCTATCCCCCACATGTTGCTGGAAACACCCTTGTCAATTTGATCACAAGCAAAAAGCAGGCCTCCGTGGATAATCGGATCTGGGCTTCATGGTCTGACCACTTTGCACTCACAATATCACACAAAATACCACTACCTGCCACACATCACCCTCATCCCCCAGCCAGACAAACCATACACATTACAGACATGGGTCATTATAAGTTTCCTGGTGCAGGAAATATTTCGGTAAAAGTTGAGGTAATACCGCCACCAGCACCTTTCATGCACCGAGAAACTACAAGTTTGCCGGTGGGGGTGAGTGATTTACCCCAGCACAGAGCTGGAGGTAAATTGGGCCCCCACCAGTAAAAAAGATTTACAGGCACCAGTAAAACCGGTGCCGGTTATTCCAGCAATCCCCTCCATGGAGTCCTGCGGGACTCCATGGAAAGGGGAATTACGTACTTTTCTGGCACTCAGAATCTGCTGGTAATTCCGGCAGACCAAGTTTTGCTAAAGGTAAATCTGTTTTGTGGTATCCCACTGGTAATACCGGAGGGATACCACCAAACTTGTAATGACCCCAATAGCTTTAGCACCACTTATACCACTACACCCCTCCCCACACGCACGTCCCTCCATCCTAGTCCATCAATACAAAACCATAATTGAACAGGAACTCAACAGAATTGCCACCCTCAAACTACAAAAACCCCACAGCAATCACCAGAAATCATGGTTCAACAGTTCCCTCCTCGCCAAGAAGCAGGAAGCCGGATACCTAGAAAGAGCCTGGCAAAAGAACCCATGCCCCTCAACCAGGATACACCGTCAGATACTGCTGTAACAAATACAAAACAGGCATACGCAATGCCAAAGCCACCCTTTACTTCCAGGAACTCGAGTCCGCCACCAATTGTGCCCAGAAAGTATTCAGAATTGTCAAGTCCCTCTCTATACCATCATCCACACCTTACACACTCTCATCCACTGCAGTATGCAACTCCCTCTTGCACTACTTCAACTCCAGAAGACACACCATCAGGACAGCCCTCCCCTCAGCTCTCCCACTCACACCACCACTCCCAAACATTCCACCAGATGGGACAACATCCACCCCATCAACACTGACACCCTCATCATACCATTGCCAAGACAAAACCTGCAGGCTTCCTGGATGATGAATGGCCACCTCAAGCTTCATCCTATTCCATCACCATCCTAGCTCCAACCTGGCTCAACATCATCAACCCCTGTCTCTCACATGGTACTATCCCCACTGCACATAAAACTGGACAAATCACACCCCTCCTCAAAAAACCATCCCTGAACCCCAAGCTTGCTGAAAGCAACTGCCCCAATAATATCTTCCATTGTCACTACCCAACTTTGACTACACATCACCATAAACAACCTACTCAACTCCTTCCAATCTGGCTTTTGTCCTGTGCACAGCACTGAGACCGCTACTCTTCACATCCTCGATGACCTCCACAGCATCACAAAGGACACACAGCACTACTCGTACTCTTCAACCTCTCTGCAGCCTTCGACACCATAAAGTACACCCTTCTACTAGAAATACTAGCCCACAGGATGAATCTCTCTTGCACCATAGTAGACTGGTTCCCCTCCTCTCTCACTGACAGATCACACTTTGTCCCCATGCCCCCTTATCAATCAGACCCCACCCCTGTCAAGTCTGGGGTACCACAAGGCTCCTCCCTATTGCCACTCCACATAAACTTATGTGTTGAATCCCTTGGACAGACGCTTAGCAAATGCAACATCCATTTCCACAAATATGCACATGACACACACATGTACTTCCAAATGTCATGCCCTTCCCAACTCCACACCCCCACAACCTGTCTCCCCACCATCACCAATTGAATGGCCACCCACTTCCTCAAACTCAACCCTTCCAAAACAGAATACCTCCTCATCTGCTCCATAAAACACAAACTTGACCTCACCAGCTGTATCCATGAACTTGCCACAGGCAACCCACACATATCCCTCTCCACACCTGTCAAATCCCTTGGCTTCACCATCAACCCCCACCTTTCCATCACAGACCACATAGCCTTTGTAACCAAAACATGAAATCTACAACAACGCCCCCTATGAAGAATCAGACATATCCTTCCACATGACGACCTCTGCACCACAATCCAAGTACTGCTCCTCTCTAAACTGGACTATGGAATGCTCTCCTCACTGGACTCCCCAACAGCACCCTTACCTCTACAAGCCATACAAAACTCAGCAGTCAGACTCGTCCTCCACCTAACCAACATTCACACATCACCCCCGCTCTTGCCCAGCTCCACTGGCTCCTCATATCCCAGATAATTGCCTTAAAAGGACTCTGCTTTGTATTCAAAGCCATCCATCGCAAAGTTCCATCTTACCTTCATGATAAACTCAAAGCCATCTCCCCCCCACACACACACCAGCCAACACCTTCTATAAATTCCACCCTGGAACCTACCATGCACACACACACAAGCATTTGCCCACTTGGTACCCACGGCATGGAACACCATACCTCTTCACATATGCACTTCATCTTCCATCACCACTTTCATAAAGAGTGTAAAAACATGCCTGTTTCCCCACACATAAACCTGCCCACCTCCACTGCTATCACGTGCCTATCCTAATATGCCTATGCTTTCCTGAAAACATTTTATAAATTATTTTTTCAACTCCCACCTTTTCATACTTTGAACCATGTAAGGCGCTCTGAGAGCTTCTCAATAGGGCCAGCACTAAACAAAAATTCGAATAAATAAATAAAGTGGGTTTGTGGTCCAAATGTCCACATGAAGCATAGAAAAAGACAGATGTCAGCTGCTGTTCCCCAAATCTTCCTGATGATTTGGAATATGGACTGAATAGCATGTTTCACCTTCAAAGTGCTTCACCTGGATCTCATTTGGCTGTTAGAGCCAGACACACCATTAATGCATGACCCAAAGTCCTTCAACCTACACCACCCTGCCTGGTCTCTCAATGCAATTCAAGGATGGACGACTCTTAACAGAGACACACCTGAAGACCTTGTCCACCGACAACCACATCTCTCTTCTCTCTTCCATTCTGAGCCTCCACGAACTAAGCCCTGTTCATAACATTATGCTATCTTTCAATACTGTGCACAGAGCATCTCTTCTCAAAGCCTTTCACTATCAAGGATCCCTTTTCCAACTCCTCCTTCTCTGGACTCCATCAACCTTACATGGCAAAACCTCAAAACATCCAAAATAAAGACTTGAGGCTGGCCTACAATATAAACCTAAATCTCATCCACTTCCCAACTTCTCTGGCTACCCATCTGCCCCCAAATCAAATACAAAACGGTCTGCCCGGTCCACAAAGGTGTTCATGAGCAATGTTCTACTGGCTTAAGGAAAAAGATCAAGAGCTAACTGCTGGCAACACCAATTCCATCCCTTGGAGTCTTTCTCACCTCTTCCAAATTCCCAGAAATGCTGACTAGTTGTTCATAGCTTGCGGTACACGCTCCTGCCCCATGAAACACGTTTTCATCCCTTCTCTAACATGAAGCCAGCTATAACCCTCTTCCAATGAGTCCACAAGAGTTCTCTGTTTCATCTTGACTTTAAACACCTTCCTTAATTTGTCTGCTTCTCACTGACCCCAACTCTACGCTACACTCCCCACTTCAAGGCTTCCAGATCCCCATGCTAAGTGGTGATCCCCTGAATTAATGAATTAAATGAAAGGTTGATTTAACTTGGAGACTTTTAAACACGTGGCCACTTTGTTATCAGATGTTCAATGAAACCACAGGAAGCCTTAGCTGACATGGGGATTTTTTGGTAGAGTTTGACCTCTTTGTCCAAAGTTTAATTTTAAACTTTATTTTTTATGGCAGTTTGAAACATTAATTTGCCACAAAGCATAATGTGGATACATTGCTCTAAACGTCCACCCATCTTAGTAGAGTGTGTGTTTAGTACTGGACCTTATGTGAGAAGCACATCACAACTTCCAATTTGCAGTGGAATGGAAAGGGCACACCTGTTGTGCTTTGTGCAGCTGGAGTCATGGATTTAAATGCACTCACAGGGACTTCTGAATATTCAGGGAACATTGGCCCACATCACTCCATAGTCCTCTCCGGAGCAAAGTCCATAGTCGGAGTTGGCCACCAGTTACCGCACCAGAGTGGTTGAAATGTGTTTGTCTCCTGCTTCGGAAAGAAAGGTGATCTGGAAAACTCCCTCGGTTCCTTGTTGTAGCAACCAAATTGTACCTGCAACTTTGTGGGCAAGAAAATAACATTAGATAATCAGAGGTATCTTTGGGTAATGTATGTGGTTTGTCTCTCCGTTCTCAACAAGTTTGGTTAATTTCAGGACATTTCACAAACGGCCTAGTTTATAGATAACAATCTGTCCTGTTTAAGAATCCCCATCTGTGTATAAAATGTGCCTGTCTAAGTGAACACAGACAATATTCTTCTTGGGGTTATTACTTCCCTTTGCCAACGGGATGATATCAGCAAAGGTCTTTCTAAGGGCTACAAAGATCTTCCCAACTAGACGGACCAGCTTGCCTACATAACTTGTCAAGTGGAACAATTTGACCTACTAGCATACTCTGAGTCCCAAATGCAGTCTGTCACATGAATTTTCCAAGAGCCAGACCTTAGAGAGAAATTATTGGCATCACCTTGTCTACCAGACCCCTCTAGCCAGGAGGGCATGAATGCTGCCCCATCCTACGATGTGGGACATTGCTGCAGGACCCTAGTGCAAGCTTCTAAGGGCCCTGGCCAGTATCCCGAAGCTTTTAATTGGCAACGGAAAGGTAAAGAACTGCTTAATTTTGACCCATAGACCAAAAGTCTAAGCTCCGGCAAGAGGGTGAGCGCTAAACCAATACACTGTCACCTTGAGTCAAGAGATGCCTAAAGTCTGGGATCCCATGACGATACCAAATCACTAGAATGTTAAGAAAAAGGCCACCATGCATACTTAGAATCTAATGTCTAAACTCTGGGAAACACCTCAACACGCTTTTGTTGGGGTTGAACCAGAAACAATGCAAAATGTAATGCTTGCCACCGACGAAGTGCAGGCAGAAGTGCACCTTGGATCATTAATCAATGGTAAAACCATTCCAGTTGTCAATGCACTTTGCATTGTAAACACAGGAAGTGCTGCCATGCATACTCAGATAGCAGCACAGAACACTGATCCATGCGTGCCCCCTCACGTTCAATACCATATTGTAGCGTTGATGGAGGTGATGAAGGAATCTAGACTGTCTAGAAGGCTTGTCTTGAGGGCCCCATGAAAAACACAGGCCGGCATCTCTGTTAAAGTCAGTGATATTGCACCAATTGCCAGAACCGTAGATGACCACAAAAAGAGATGGAATAGCCACTAGCAGAGGGTCAGGCGACACATAACTGAGCACTGCAGATGCTGTCTGGGCAGAGAGGGCAGCAGGCCATCGATGCATTATCTCTTGTCAAGGGGTGAAGAAGATGCACTCTGTTATTAACATAGGTGTACATCAAACCAAGTTGGAAGGCAGCAATGGGTGACAGAGATGCATGAGCTGACACTCCAGCTGCTGAGGGTGACACATATACACATATTTGATGCATGTATGGAGTCAGAAATGGCCATAAAGTTGAGATATTTAAGGTGAAATGTGTACATCAGTGTACATGTTTCATGATGTGCACAATGTCAAGTTTGTCATTTACTGGTAGTTCCTCAAAGACAAAGATGTCATAGAAGGAATTTTGTATCAGGAGATGGAAGGACAAACATTCTGGTGGATGGGGCCTTCTCATAGTGGGGTCCCCCTTGGGCTTGCATGCACAAATCATGCCCAAGGGGTACACATCTGAGCACATTCACTTTGAAGAAAGGCACCACTAAATGCTAAAGCCCATTATCAGTGAGTTGGCAGAGCGAGATGAGATATCTGCTCATGAGCAGGAGAAAGATCAAGCATGTAACCAAAGCAAGAGTTGAGCCTGCTGCAGAATTATTGATCCCAGGTTGCCGGGAAAGACATAGGGCCTCATTACGAGGTGGGCGGTAAGGGATTACCAGCACAGGTAAGGGCACCGGTGCCGGTAATCCCTTACCGCCCTACTACGAGTACCCTTTGCGGGTCCTTCCTTAACGCCTGGTATTACCAGGCATTAAGGACGGGACCAGCAAAGGGATACCGGGGTCAATAACAGTACCGCATTTTCGGGTACCTTTATTGCCGCCTTCTCCCTTCCCATTGAGCCCTATGGGGGCTGAAATGGGAATGGGGAATGGCTATGGGGAATTACCGGTCCCGTCGACCTCGGCATGGACCGGTAATTGCTCCATCCACCAGACCGGAGTCGGAACGATTTTGGAGGCAGCCCTGGCGCTAATAGCGCCATGACTACCTCCAACCTTGTAATGAGGCCCATAGTCCAGGAACCAGGAATCCTACAGACATTGAGAAGCTGAAAGGTCCAGGAACTCCTTCGGGACATTGGGGTAAAAAAGAATGCACTAATACCAAGCAGTGAACTACTCGCCAATCTTCCACTGAGCGGTTGGCCATCTTTCTTTTTTTGGTTTTGGTATTTTTGCCAATTTATTTTCTAAATGAATTGCCAGTAATACATTCTTGTTATTTTTAATTGCATTTGTCTGGGCATTGTGTTCTTTTCTGTGGAGTCGATTTGCCTTTCATTGGGCTATGTTTATTCCCTGTTAACCACCTGCTGGTTTTAAGCCTCGAAGTCTTGCAAGCTGTGCAGCAGAGAACCAAGTGTAGCTTAGGCACACTATGGTTTATCTCTGGATATGAGAAGATGTGGTCAGGTGCTGTGGGAGGCTAAGCTGTACAATATTTAAATTGTACTCATATTTATACCCCTACCAGGGCAGCAACTTCCTCACGCAGTATGTTCAATAACTGCGGCAAGCGAACTGCAAAGCACTGGCCTTCTGTCCAGTTGCAACATATTCCAAGAACCTGGAATAGATGCGTTGAGTCAAAGGGGCGCCGAAGAAAAGAATATTTAATTTTTGCTGTATTCTGAGGCCCTCAAGTGGATTCATTTAAGTTGTGAATGACAGTTCCCTGGAGGATTTTTGTGCATTCCCAGGGAAGACCAGGTTTTTTCTTCCAGTTTCTTGTCTGGCTGAAGAATTTCTGGCCAGGGGAATGTATATGCTGAGGCTGAGCTGGAGTTAGTGGACATGATTGGGCTATGTGTTGGAGGTAGACTTCTCTACCAAGACCCGCCCTCCAAGAAGATGAAGCACAGGGTTTATCATAGTAGACCAATGGGGCCACACATCAGATCTGCTTTTGAGAATCATGCTTGAGCAAATGGAGATTGCCTTATGACTTTGGTGCTGTAGTGATTTCCTTATAGGAGAGGAGAGAAAGAGGATGGGTACTAATGACCTGTTCAATAATGAGAAACAGCATTTCTTTGCTAGCGCCATTGGGTTTCAGGTCAGGGGTTGCCATTGATGATTCAATGGTGAAAAGGTGGGATTGTAGGGACTGGAAATGTGTTTCTTGCTGGCAATTCTCAGGTGGAGTTGATAGTAAACAGAGTGACAGTAGTCGCTGAGGGTGGTATGATTAATGGCTCTCAGAAGCGAGTACAAGTAAATGTTGACATGCGAACGTAATAGGGTTGATCTTGGGGGGACACCACACAAGACATCTTGGGCGTCTGATATGAATGGGCCCAAGTGTGGGTCACTGTGATCAGTTGTACCCGTCGACAGAAAATAGCATCAAAACGTTAAGCTACTTCTTAGAGCTGCCAAAACAATGCCCCATCTTTTACAGCATTAACTGCCATTGATCCTTCCTTGCACTAACAGGGATCACCATCCTTACTTGCACTAGCAGCGATCACCGTCCTTCCTTGCACTAGCAGGAATCACCATCCTTCCTTGCACTATCAGGGATCACCATCCTTCCTTGCACTGGCAGGGATCACCATCCTTCCATGCACTTTCAGTGATCACCATCTTTCCTTGCACTATCAGGGGTCACCATCCTTCCTTGCACTGGCAGGGATCTCCATCTTTCCATGCACTATCAGGGATCACATCCTTCCTTGCACTAGCAGGGATCACCATCCTTCCTTGCACTATCAGGGATCACCATCCTTCCTTGCACTAACAGGGATCACCATCATTCCTTGCACTACCAGGGATCACCATCCTTCCTTGCACTATCAGGGATCACCATCCTTCCATGCACTATCAGGGATCACCATCCTTCCTTGCACTAGCAGGAATCACCATCCTTCCTTGCACTGGCAGGGATCACCATCCTTCCTTGCACTAGCAGGGATCACCATCCTTCCTTACACTTGCAGGGATCACCACACTTCCTTGTCTGTTTAATGGCTGCCGTTGAAGATTGTTTTTGCTGTGCTACTTAGTTTTCATGCCAGGGGCACAAGCCAATTTGCAGTGGGTAGAGAAAGTTGGAGCTGCCAAGTTGCAGCAGGAATTGGCTAATCTGTGTTATTTTAAAGGTGTGGCATGCTGTGGGAAGGTTGACAATGGAAGGGTTCTACATGTTGGTACCAGGGAAAATGGCACTTGCAACTTCCTGTTAGAAGATTTCTAGGTGAGTTTCAGGACAGAACTGCGTGAGTGCATCATTGCAAGGGTGTTTGCAAGCGGGGGGAGCCTGCAAATATGCATCCAGTTAACCAACTATTGGGGTGCTGTTTTGGATATCTCCAAGTGTCGTCATATACTTAACAGATTGTACATAAATCTACCCTTAAAATAATAGCCACATCACTCTCAATACTCCTGTGCACATTGTGGAGTAGGTTCAAAGGATTACCATTGGTCTCCCTATCCTATGGACTTCTGCATCCCTGTGGTTGTTTCTTGTGTCTGATTGTTTTGTTGCCTTGCAGGGAGCGTTTCCTGGGAATCTGCAGCTTGTCTTTGTTCTGCGCCCCTCCCGCTTTATTCAGAGGACAATCGCTGATATTGGTATACGGCTTCACCGAGATGACTTTAAAATGAAGGTACCGGTAAGCATGTCTTTTCTTTTCTCATCTTCATTTGCTTTTCTCTCTATTGTTTTGATGATAGCTTCTGTCTGATAGAGTGTTGTTTGAAGTGTATAAATCCATACACCATATTCGTCGTTCCTTTGATTTAGACACGGAATATCATTGCGACTTTGTAGGAGTGTGCATGTATGGTAACCCCTGTCATGTTCATGTTATGCATGTGTTAATCAGACCTACCACATTCTGACATTCACCCCTTCAGAGGGAATCAGGGGAGTTGTTTGAACTCATCCAGTTTCAGGAATTCTGGATAGCAAATTTACAGTGATCTCGTAAATGATGTTGTGTTATTGAATATTTATACTGTGCCCATCCCCACCATAGTGGTCTTTGGTGCCTCACCCTTGTCCGAGAGGTAGTTTATGGTGGCGTCGCCAGGGTGTCTGCAGACCTTTGTCTGTGTGGATAGTAAATAGGTGGGTGGGTGGGTGTGGGATGGAGAAAAGAAGGGAGGCTTAACCAGCAGACAGGCACATAAAGAAGATCAGAGACACAGGGGATGAGGGGGAGGTAATATGGTTGTGTGGTGGTAGGGATGCGTATTTCTTTACTGTGATTATTTATCGGCAGGGCTGAGTTAAGGGACAGTTAAGGTAAATATGTTCAGTGCAACAAAATCTTTGAAATTCAGTGAAAAAACGTTAGTTGAAGTGATGTCAAGGTAAAACATTCTAATCCAACGAAACCCTTAAAATACAGTGAAAAAACTTTAGTTGAAGTGACGTTGAGGTGCTGAGCTAATGCCACAAATACCCTGAAATTGGCAGGTGCTGAAGCTGCGCCACCTTAACTATGATGCCTTCATTGTGCAGCCCCTTAGCACACTGATCACATCACAAATTTCATTACTGATGACATTGCATATGACATGACTTATGGCATCATGAGTAACATCACCTATACAGCAAATCACGTGTGCTAAAAATAGAGAGGCAACATTTGAAAAGCACCTTTCTGCATATAAACGTGGATTCAGCTTGGTTTGAGTTTGCATTTAAAAATACTATATGCGTTTACAGTAGGGAACAGCCAGTAACTGGTGAGGGATGCCAAGCAGGTACCCACGCTCCTACATTAACTGAAACAGAAGCATGGGGGAAGCATGAGATGACAATTAGGGAGCCATCAGAGAGACTTTCAGGAGGGCATTCACACAACAGAGCTCACAGAGGTAGGTGACAGCGGCAAGGAAATTCCGTAAAATGGGAAATCCATCGCCAAAGGCACACAATTGATCATCCTTAGAGTTTGAATTGGAGATGAGATTGTGGTGACTCTGGGTGAGGGAGGGGTAGGGGATTGCATGGCGGATCTTGCAGAATGGGAAGAAAGAAGCTTAATGAAGCTATGGGGTGAAAGATTAGAGGCTTGATAGTAGCAGGCCAAGGGGTGACAGGATGACCCGAGTTGTGGCCTGGTATATTCTGGGCATCTCAGGGACTATTGTTGAAACCTAGTTTTTTGTTGTTCTGATTAGAGGTTATGGAGGGTTTGGGGGGTAGGAGAATGGGGACGGGGTAGGTGAACTGGAAGTACACCTAATCAGGGTTGCGAAGGTCAGGAAGTCAGGCAAGGATAGCTGGAGTGTTACCCCGAGAACAACATTTCTCCTGCATGTACCATGACGTCGTCTGAAACCAACATTAGGGTGGAAACACTCTATCTGAAGGGGTTAAACTCACCCTACAAATGATCTCTGTAGGCTCGGGAAATCACGCAAAAGAAATTGACGGTGGCCTTTGTCCAGGAGACATACTACATAAGGGGGTTGGAGAGACACATGCCGTGGAGACACATGGGTTCAGCACATTGGGCCTCAAACAATCTGGTAAAGAAGGAGGTTTTATTGTCTCCAAAGCTATGAAAGTGACACACCTGCAGATGAAGACCAAATTGGATAGCAGGTTATTGGTGTTGAGAGGAAAACTGGGGGATAAGGGAATCACGCTGGTGACTCTGTATGCTCTGAATTTGGACTAGATTTCCTCCCTGTTGGGCCAGGAAACCCAGAGGTAGAGACCACATCAGTTTGAACCTGAGCCAGTGCTTGGAGGAGGGTCAAAGGCGTGATGCACATAAACAGTTACACTCAACATTAGGGGGACACACATTTTATTCTGCACCAAATGCGACCGTCACCAGCATAGATTACTTATTAGTAGAAAGACATCTTGCTCACTGCATAAGGGAAGCCTCAGTGGAGTGGATCACAATATGATGATATAACCCCAGGGTGGGCTCTCCAAAAACCATTCAGGGTCCAGCTGAAGGAGCAAATTACACAGTTAATTGAGATGAACGATACTGTGGAGGTAGCATTGAAGTATGTATGGTTGGCAGCCAAAGCCACAATTAAGGGTCTTCTCGTTGCAGACTGCGGGTGGGCGGGGGAGGGAGCACAGCCTGGGGGAGAATAAACTGGAGACAGAGCTAGCAATCCTAGAAGGGCGATCCAGGAGAAAAAACAGGAACTTCAGAATCTATTGGTGGGACGGATTTACCATAGGATGAAATTCACCATGCATAAATATTACGCGAAGGGGGATAGAGTGGGAACGCTCCTGGCCTATAGGCTTAAACCCAAAGGTTGAAAAGGTACAAGGGCTTAGTGGGAGGATTCAGAAAGACCCAAAGGGTATAGCTGCAGAATTTGCAGATTACTACAAAGACCTGTACATGAACGGAGATTAGGCCCCATGTCGGATCAGTAAGGCTACTTAGCAAACCTGTATCTCCCCACACTAACAGCCCATAATAGGGAATGGCTAGATGCGCCCATCAGTATGGAGGAGGTACTGGAGGCAATAACATGTCTGAAAGTAAGCAAATAACCAGGCTCAGATGGGTTTACAGTGGCCTTCTATAAATGCATATGCAGACACCTTGGCCCCTCACCTGGCCAGAGTCTTCAGCAGTATCAGGGGTATTGAGGGTATTCCACCCTCGGATTCTCCAATTGTAGTCTTGCTTAAGGAAGGGAGGGATCGGACGAAATGTTCGTCCTATAGCCCAATCTAACTTTTGAAGCTCAAAACAATAATCTTCACTAGGGTACTGGCTTCTCGACTGGACACGGCCCTCCCTGGCTTGATCCACAGGGACCAGGTGGGCTTTATCCATGATAGGCAAGGCTCAGATAACTTCAGGAAAACATTAGACCTTTTGACCTCGAGACAGGTGAGAACATCAGGCATGGTGATGCTTTCCGTCAATCACGTGAGCTGTGCATTCATTGAAAGGTTTCTGGAGAGAATGGGTTTCCGGAGGTCCTGAAGGGAGCAGTTCAGGGCCCTGTACTCAAGCCCCACGGCAAAAGTATGGGTTAACGGAAATAAATTTTTGGCTTGGAAATGGGGACACGTCAGGGGTGTCCCCTATCTCCCCTTCTTTACACTTTAACAATGGAACCACTGGTGGTGAGTATTCAGACTAATGAACGGGCAAGGGCAAGGGGGTGGAGATAAAGGAGAGGGACTTTAAACTGAGCCTCTTTGCCGACAACATGTTGCTGTATGTGACCTACCCCCAGGAATCCATCCCCCATGTACTAGGAGAGCTTCAGACATACAACCTTTGAGCTGTTCAGAGTGAATTACATGCCCTATGGGAGCAGATCCACCAGGACATAGGTAAAAGGGAATGATTGACACTCTTATGGATGGCGAGACTGAACACAATCAAGAAGACGATTATGCCCAAATTTCTATTTTTTTAAAAATGATACCCATCGAGCTCCCCTAAGCCTTCCTGCGGATGGCTCAAAAGGCCCTCACGAGGTTCCTATGGCAAAACAGGAAGCCAAGAATAGCCTATGAGATGGTCTGTCTCCCTAAGGATAGGGGAGGTTTAGGGTTTCAAGATCTGACTCCATATTACATGGCTGCACAGCTGACAGTGCTGGTAAATTACCTTGGTCAACATGACACCAAGCAATGGGTTTACATAGAAAACTCCTTAATGGACCCGGTGTCCATGGGGGAATGATTGTGGGACCCACAGAGAAGATCCCAAAGAGGATAATAAACCACCTGGTCCTAGCAGTATTTTGGAAACTCTGAGGGAAGGGGGGGAATGCAATGGCTCAGGACGTCGGACTTCCCAATAAGCTTCATATCGGCCCCCCCCGATTAGAACCCAGCAGGCTCCAGGGGTGGTATGATGCTGTGTTGGAGAAAGCGGGGTAATCATGGGTGAGTAGGGGCTTCATGGCACATAACAGGCTGGAGGCAGTGTTGAATGTTGGCACCTTACCAGTATTCCTATACCTCCAGCTCAAGGGGCTGTTGACTGATCTGAGATGGGGTAACAGCCTCCGGAGGAAAATTACACCTTTCAAAAGGCTTATCCTGACTACGAGGGGGTCAAGGGGCCTCATCGCCTCGCTTTATAGGGAGATATACCTGGCAGAGCCGGGCAAACCCATCCAAGCACGCAATCAATAGGAAAAGGATCTGGCGTAGGTATTGCCAACAACTTATAGTCACTCATGTGAATGAATGCCTATAAAACCTCTATAGCCACTCAATATAAGACACACTCCATTAGGCTCCTTCACAGATGGCACTACATCCCAGCCAGGCTATCCAAGATGAAGACAGGGGTGAACCCGAGATGCTGGAGTTGGTACCAGGCGATTAGAAAGGATGGTCACATGTGGTGGGGATGTGGGCACATTCAGAGATTCTAGAAGAAGGTCCTAGCATGGATAAGGGACCTGGATGGAATTACACAACATATGTCCCCTTTATTTGTTCTTTGTGGGGTATGGGGAGGGGGAGGATGAGGTATACTCATTGAATCATATGACCCCCTCTTTACTCCTAGCCGCAAGGAAGTGTGTGACTCAATACTGGAAAAGGCCACAGAAGGCCACAAAGATGGAATGATTACTGAAAGTGCGGGACATTTATGACACGGAATGGCTTGCATGGCTGTTGGACGAGTCTAGGGAAAACATAGACGAGCTTTGGCTACCATTCCTCATGAAATACCGACCGGTGTTTGAGGCCGAGGGATGAATAGATAAGCCACCTAACACATGCAGCGCAGAGAAGAACTAACAGCATGGTGATAGAAAGGGGATACTGCCAGGGGGATGTGGAAGGGGTAAGGGTGAGATTTGGAAAAAGTATTACTGTGTCTTTTTGTGAACTCGTTGATGTATAATCTGAAAGAAGCAATTAAAATTTGACTTAAAAAAAGATACTGTTCCTGTGATATAGCAAAGTATGCGGGTAAGCTGTTGACACATGTAAATTTTGCAGTATGTAACACACATGCATTGACATTGCGCTGTGCCTGTCACCATGAGTCTTTCACTGATAAGCCACATGTGTATTCATACTCACCCTGACATGTAAAAGCACAGAATGCAGGACAAGGTTTGTCTGCACTTGACAATACTTGCAAAATGTACAGCCCTTCCATTTAACCATACTCCCTAGCCACATACGGCATGTCAGATGCCATCAGGTATGATATCAAGTGAGAAAGCAGGCAGGCATCAGCTGTAATCTCATCAATGGCCTCACTGGTAAGTACCAGCCATGGGGAAACAATCTTTGACTGACTGTATTTGAATGTATAGCACAGATGCAATATACCCTGTGTTTTATGAATGTCCAAAAACACTTATCAAGTATTGTAAGTAAGGTTTCGGGAACTGTGGAAAGTTGCTCTTGCACAAAGTAATTGACAATTTAGATGCAATATAGCAGATGTCTGCAAGCCTTGGATCTCTAGAGGTCAGCAAAGGCACTGGTGAGGATAAATGGAAGCCATAATTCAAAACGTGCAGTGGAATGCCGGCTTCAAATATTGGCACTAAAACTATTGAAACCTTTTGAACATCAGTACATTAGTCACTCTGGTCCTGACTACTATGTATCCTGACAACATGAAAGTGTTTTTAACATAATTGACCCTTGCAGGCCTCCTGCCCTAGCCTTTACTATTTTACGGTCAAGGCCTAACATTTGATTTGTTATAATGACAGTAAGTTGTCCGCCATACGTTGATACGTTGGCTTCAGAAACTGCCCCGTGTTATCTGTGTTGTATTCTTTAGCAGACGGGTGTAACATCTTTATCAGAGCACTCAAATGCCTTTTTTGCATAGGGGACTGTTTTTAGAACAGAATGATGAAGGTACTAGAGTGTCTCATCATGGCGAATGCTCAATCAATACAGGGTAAATCTGATGCATAGGAATGCCGTGGTTTCAAATGGAGAGTATTTTTAAATGCAAATTCCAATCATGCTGAATCCACCCTTTTCAAATGTTGCATCTCTCTTTCTTGCACACGTGATATCCTGTACAGGTGATGTCACTCATGATGCCTTAAGTGATGTCCTATGTCATATAATCAGTGATGTCAGTTGTGATGTCATGAGTGTGCTTAAGGGCTGTGCAATGGGGGCATCATGGTTAAGGTGGCGCAGCTTCAGCACCTCCCGAATTTCAGGGGTTTTGTAGTGTTAAACCAGCACCTTAACATCTTCAACTCAAGTTTTTTCACTGAATTTCAGGGGATTTGCTATGCTATACCTCCCACCACCTGTAATTCTGTCTTTGTACCTGATAACCCACCTGATGTCATTTCATTTGTTATGACTATCTGTTATTGAGCTACACAATATCGGGTTTATCAAGTATTTCATCTTTTTCCGGCATCCACTAGATAAGAGAGTGCACTAGTGGGGGCATGTGATGAAGAAGAGCAAGGTATGATTGGAGGGGGACTGTCACGAGGAAGACTGAGTTTGTACACATATATAGCTTACACATTATAAACACAAAACTTCTTTTAGGGACTACCTCTACTTATGAACGCTTTATTTTCAAAAATAATACTCAGATCAAGAATTATGAAACTACTGGGATAAGGAAGAGGAACATGGTGATTCATGAACAATATCTATGTCTTTAACTACTGCGATCGAGAATCAACAAGAAACGGAAGATATGAACACACTATGTGAATTGAGAAATCATAATGGTATGAATTATTCATTCGATACTGAGATGAGGAACAGTACATTGAACAATGCAGATCTCGAACCACCAATACACCTAATAAAATAAAAACTGCACATTGTTCTTCTGATAACTTTAATTTATGGGAAGGGAGGATGTAAACACTACAAAAAAACATTGATCATTGCACTCTCTTTTGGTAAAGTTCAATAAAATTGAGAAAAAATACAGACTATTTTCAGAAAATACAGCACAGCACAAAGCAACACGGCAATATCATACTGTTTTTTCTTTTTTGATTAAGCACCCCTAGCACTGTGCTGGTGCTAAGGGTGGTAAATTAGAATTACCTTGTGGCACCGTCGGAACAATGCTCTACTTCCTCAAATCCATCTTCTTTGTTAATGACCTTGACATTATCAACAAAGAAATTGACTTCAAAAGTACAGCACAGCACAACACCACACCACAGCACAAAGTAATATATATTGTTTTTATTAAACACGCTTAGCACAATGCTGGTGCCAAGGATGTTTAATTGGGGAAAAAAGATTTACCTTGCGGCACACCTCAGCACCACGGCCTAGTTTCTGAAATCCATTTTCTAAGTTTATGACCATGACATCATCAACAGAAGACCATGTATCCCTATTGGCTAGGAGACCCCTGATACACCTATTGGTTGGAAAGTTCCAAGATAGAACCCCTTTTTTAGTTGTAGATGAACTGTTAGTGTTAGTGTGTATGTGTGTATCAGCATTAATCCCAATCCCATTTATAACAAGAATGAAAGGGTCGAACAGGGTAGGAGGTGCAGTATCTCTGAGACTTAAGGAGACGTTTAGGTCTTGAGGGAGATTCCTAACCCTAATAGAATGGATGTCCTAGTGCAGTCTACACAGCCTGACACCTTTCATAAGGCAGTTCCAGGATAGGAACATTCTTCTTAGGTCTAGAGATCGCCCTGCTTCCCACAGAGATTTATCCCATCCTTATCCTCGAAAAAATAAAGAGGTGAATCCATATGTTTGGATTACATCTTCTGCTGGGCCACCACAGAGGAAAGCCCTGATGCCAACTTCCCCAAACCTCAGAATCTCTGGCTTGTGTGGGCTATGGGTGCTCTTGGAAGTGTAGAAAACATACATAGCCATTGCCAAGTACCAGAGGGTGGAGTGTAGATCTGTTCATGCCAGACCAGTGGGAGTGGATGTCAGTTAGACAAAGCAAGAACAGGTAAAGGGTTATTTCAACAGTATAGGCCGACATGAGCATGGGCATGTGAAATCAGAGCAGAAAATACTGCTGCTACTCACCCACTAATGTGAAAGCATGCGCCAATATACAATTTCTCAGTCATGGGTGACAGAACATTTGCAGGGTGTCGCTGCAGATTCCTACACCAGCTCCTTAGTAGCTGCTGTTGTGGAATGTTGGTGCTTCCTCTTTCTCCAGTGTGGGTCCTGGATGCCACTCCTGGCCTGCATGCTACTACTAGTGCCTACTGAGTAATTGCCTCCGATCTTAACTTATCAGCACCTTTCCCAGTGTGGTGTCTGACAAGTAGGCTGGATGTATGTAGTTATAGTATTGATAGAGCACAAATATTGTTAGGAAGCAGTAGAGTTGTACAAACTAAAGAGATTTATCAGATAGGGGAGTGGCACGCTGGTGGTAATTCCGCTGATTTTGTAGATTTTTTTATCGTAAGGCAGCTAAATTACCTCCAGCATTTTGCTGTAGGTTTTTCCTCTATCTCACAACCAAAATTGTAGTACGGTGGTGCGGTCATGCAGCGGTAATGCAGTGGTAATAGAGTTAATCTGTGGAGGAGGCTCACAGTGCTGGAATCCTAAAGTGCTGACAGAGCACACATTACTGGAGAGGGGTGTGAAGCAGGAGGAAGTTAATAATGCTTTACTTCATTGCATTAACGTGGCCTGTGGGGGAGCTTGCACTGCTAGGGTCCTGCTGGTTGTGAGTGGGACTGTTAATGCTGGAGATGTGTGCCATACATGGTGAGGGCTATGCGATGAATCTGATTATGTCATCACTACTTTCCCAGAGCAGCCCTCCCTTCATGTGGCCAGGGGACGTGAACCTGGAGGTGGCTGTATGAAGGAGGACCACATGAGCGGAGGTGACCCTTTGAGAGTGGGCCAGACATCATCGGGTGAGACGCGGTATCACCCTTTTCCTTTTAGGGATGTCCCATCCATCCCTCATGCCTTAATGGTCTTTTGTAACAGTCCCCTTCAAAAACCCACAAGACTTGTTGACGGCATACTTCAAAATTCTGTAATCAGAATGACAAGAACTGATTTTCAAACCTGTTTACATGAAGCCTTTGAAAATACTGGGACGAGGAAGAAGAATGGAATTTTCCCAGAGAGCTCCTGAGTTGTGGTGGCGAGACAAGAATCCAATGCAGGGGCTTCACACTGGCGTGGAGAGCCGGTGCGCCAAAACAATACAGTGCTGCTGCTGGAGAGTGCTGCCAAGGGGAAGCCGACAACGAGGCTTTGCACTGACGTGGAGAGCCGGTGTGCTGCTGGAGCACCGTACTGATGCTGGGGAAAGCTGCCTGAGTACTGCAGAAGCCAGAAACAGACCTGAACGAGAGTATGTGAAGCACATCAAGAAACACAATAACAGTGAGCCCATGGTGGAGGGTTAGGACAATAGGGAACTGTTATAAGAAACCAGAGAAGGTGATTTTCTTTTCTATGGCGAATCAGATATTCCCTTTATGCCTCCTCAGTAATCCTCACAGTCCCAGTATTTGACAAATGTGGAAATAAAGTAAAAGTAATTATAACAAGAGAGAAGAATGTAAGATAAGACAAATACTTCTTGGGTCTTTCTTTGTGCATAGTGTGTTGTTTAAAAGATCTGGGATCCACACCCATATAGAGTTGTGTGAAACCCCTGGCAGTAGAATATACCAGGCAAAGTCAAATGTGTAAAAGTGAACTACTTGAGAAAGTCCTGGCAGGAGAGTATACCAGGCAAAGTCAAGTGTGTAAAAGTGAACTGCATTAAATGCCAGTAAAGAACCTGGCAGGAGTGTATACCAGGTTTCTTCAAGTGTGTAAAGAGAACTGCATATTGTAAAAGGAGAATCCGAAGGAAGCCCCATGCCCTTAGGATGTTTGAACTAGATTGAATATGAACAAAGAACCCGGCAGGAGAGTATACCAGCTGTCTTGCAAGTTTGACACTCGCAAACAAGTTGTGTTGTCCCTTTTGAAAGGAAAATCCCTAAGAAGATCCATGCCTTTGGGATTTGAGTAATTCTGAATGTTGTTTCTCCTAGAGTGAATTGTGATAACAAGAGGAGGAAGTTATCCCTTTGGGCTATGAAGCAGTTTCTTTGAATTTTTGTTTTGCCCTGGAGAAACCTGGGGAAGGGAGCCATTCCCTGGAACTGTGAACACTAACTACTTTGGTTAGAGTTATAACTTTTCTGTTGAATTTGAACATTTGTGCACTTTCAAGGCCAAAGACATATCCTTCACTTCCTTAGAGTTAGTTGCTAGAATGCGAGGGCTAGGATAGGGTTTGGAACACAGCATTTTTGCTTTGCTTTAGACATCTTGGCACAGGAAAGACCCTTCATTTTGATTGAGGTGATGAAATACCTCCTAGAATAGGGATAGCAAGGCTTTTTCTAACCCTTTTATTATTTAAATAAAAATGTTTAGAAACCAGGAGTCCTCTGTGTCCTTTTCTCATTCCGTTCCTCACACCTACCATTGCTATGCATTTGAGACACGCATGTTGACCAGTGAAGCCCTTGCGAAGAGTACACATATATTTCAGAATATCTAATGTTAACGTACAGAACAGATGTAGGAGATTATTGAAACATAGTGGAGATAGGTGCGTGTGATCTAGAGATGAAACTCTACAGGGAGCTGAGCATGTTTCATGATTGTCACTGCATAGGTCTCTGTGTGTTAGACAAGCATATCTGCACAGGGACGTGTCTATTATGCAGGGGATCCATGTGTGGTGTTGAAGCCAGACTACCCAGGGGCTGGATGTACATTTCTTAAAGTATGTAGTCGACTCTTTCTTTCACAAATTAATTAACTCCAGGCTGTGGGGGCGGGGATGTTGGCTTTAACCTTCATATGGCTTATCACAGTCTTAACAACAAGAAAATAAGCATCTTTCACAAAGGTTTAGACTTTTTCACTCAAAATGGTCCCTGAGGATGAGCCATCCCCTTCTTACCCACTTTCCGTTACCAGCTGCACAGCATTGGAGCCACACTTACAATGAAAGGGTTATTGAGATCCCTGCAGGATGTTCTAATTAAGGAACCCGAGTCATAAAAGCTCCGACACAGCGCACAACTTTCATCAATAGGTCTGAATCCTTCACACCCGAAACATGGAAAATAGAGGGAGTGGAAAGGTAACTGCTGCAAAGGCCTGCTGGTGGCAACGTGGAATGAAGCAGGGAGGGGTAAAAAGTTGATGGAAGCCAGCTTGCTCCTTTCATAGGCTGAGGGGGCCAGTCTGGGGTGTAGTCAACTTGTGTTTTCATTATAGTTAAGACACCGGCTGCAGCATCCCCAATGTTTGTTGTTAGCCACTAGGAGGTAGCAGTTCCCATATCACCATCGTCAGTGTGTGCACCTTCCTCACGTTCTCATAAAATAGTAACGTTTGTAAAAAATGAATCGCAATATAAATTAATATATATCCCCCAAACGCATGCCGTCATTTTTTTTGTGTGATTTGAAGACTTAATAATGTTTCCACTTGACTGAGTTCTGAATTGTTAATCTGGGTTGCTGTTCAGTTGCTGGCTTTGTGTTTGCAGTTCATGTTTGATGGATGGCCCCGTGGAAACAATGGCCCAACCCCGAGCTCTTTTTTACTTCTGTAAAGCTGCCAGCACTCAGGGAATGTGTCCTGTGAGCTACGGACTCTGAACTATGGAAACCAGACTACCTGCTTGCTCGTGTGCAGTGGAGCACGCTGTCCCTTTAGGGCATGACACTGAGAACCAAAAGAAAGGGATTAATCGCTCAAATGGCCTTCTGTCGCCACAGTACCAATGGATTCATGCTAAGCTACCCTACTGACACCCGGGCCCATATAAAGCACTGCTTGGAGTTAGGGAATGTAATAAGAAAACATTTGCAAACAAATTAAAACCTTTGGTAAACAATTAGGGATGCTATTGTAATTTAAAACCTCAGTTGCTTGGAGGGCACCAGGACTTCTTGTACCTAAGTGTAAGAGGTCCCCTCTGTGCAATCGTTCACTTTTCTACCACATGCATAAAACAAAGGTAAAATAGCCTTTACACTTTACTTTTGCGCTACGTTTGTGGGAAACTTTAAAGGCTGCCCCACGATTCATCATTGTGAGAGGCATTTACAAGCAAGCCTCTTTTACCAGGTGGTCATTTCAGGCAGATTCAATAGGAATCCATTGTATTACCACAGCTTGAAAATACATTCTGGCGTAATGCGGGCACATTCGTCGGGTGGATTGGGAAACAGCAGGTGGGCATGTACAGTCTGTCCTGCTTCCTACCTTCGACTGACAAATTGTGGACAGTGCTACAGATCTCTATATAAGTCAGAAAAAGTGTGCCGCCACTTTTACTGCCATTTTTACTGATTTGCAAAATGATCCCCAAAGTCTTTATCTTTACAATAGAAGGAGCTTCTATGGTGTGGTGCAAATAAAAATCGTCACGTGAGTGAGGGGGAGCCCGTCTCAAGTGACAAGGCAATGCAAAGAGATAATAAAGAGGGGCATGCCCGGAAGGGGAAGAACCCATTGTAACACAGAGTCTGGAAGAGATAATAAAGAGGGGCATGCCCGGAAGGGGAAGAACCCACTGTAACACAGAGTCTGGAAGAGATAATAAAGAGGGGCATGCCCGGAAGGGGAAGAACCCATTGTAACACAGAGTCTGGAAGTGTCTTCTTTTCGATGACCTGTCTGTGCGAATAAGTGTGTGTGTGTTGCCGCCCGACCTCCGTGTATGCAGCAGGAGGTCGGCATTATATCATCACACTGGCGACGAAGTGTGAAATTGAGCCACGTGTGTCGCACCCCCTACAGTTCACACCCCCACTGCTGGCTGCGCACTACCAGGAAAAGGCGCGAAAGCCAACAGAACAGCCCAGAGTGAGGCCGAGTAGCGCTGGACAATGCTCCTACAAGGTCAGACCGTGGGTGAGGGGCACACACCCTGGCAACCTAGAAAAATAAATAAAACATACTGTAAACCGAGCAGGCAGCAGCAGAAATACACTCGCTGCAAACAAGTCAGGCAGGCCCACATGCACACATACATCTAGATCACATGGCGAGCCCCAGAGCAGCCCAACAAGAGAAGGCAGCAGAACACCCAGAGACTACTATATGAGAACAGAAGGCTCCGATACCACACAGACAACCTTCATGAGGCCTTTTGACCCGTATGCTCTGGGAGCGGCACTTGGGTGGGGAATATGAATTCCACAATTCCAGCTCAACATGCAAGCCAGGGACATAACAGAGGGGAAGAAACGGTGCACGCTGCTACTGTTAAATATCGGCGCTCTAGACGACTACAATGCAGCAAAATCAGCGCTGAACAAGTTCAAACCTGAACTGAACCCCGATTGCGAACGTTTATAAATCTGCATGACCAGACAAAAGGCCAAGGAATTAATGATTTCCACGCACGACTCAGGGAAATGGCACTAGTCTGAGAATTCAGACTAGGGTGGTGTTGTCCGAGAAGAACATTCCCCTGGACTGGATCCTGGCCATGGACAGACTATGGGAATGCACAGATGACCAAGTAGCCACCAAGGAGGCAACCATGCAACGATTACCTCTCGACAATATCCAGAAGGAGAAAGCGATTGCGGCAGTCATGGGAAGGCCAGAAGGGGGACGACCCAACAACGTCACGCAAATGGTGTGGGGGACCCTGGCACGGAGGTGAACCATGCCCAGCCCTACGAGTTACCTGCTTGAAGTGCAAGACGCTAAACCACTTGCAGCAGTTTGCCTCAACCCGCCTCCCCCGAGAGGAGCAGAACAACCGGAAACCTCAAGCCACAGGTAGAAAGGGAGAGGCAAACCAGAGCCATCGGCGCAGCACAGGGATCACCCAGCAGCAGTGACACAGATGCCTCCTCAGAGGAAGAGGGAGACGCTGCAGTCATCAGAAAAAGAACAGTGAACGAGTACACATGATATACACCATTAAACCCATGAAGAACAACCACAAAGGGAAGAAGTACAGGTGATCTGCCTGCACCATCAGATCTGATGGGGCACATACCAAAGTCGTTATAGACACTGGAGTGACAGTGAACTTCATGCCCCTGCTAAAATGTAAAAGGATCGACCCAAGTCCCCAACTCAAAGACAAACAAGTGCAGCCCTTTGCATACGAGTGAAAAAATCCGCTACCAGTAGCAGGGTCATTCCGCTCCAACCTATCACACAATGGAACAAGATGTCGAGCCATTATATATGTGGTTGGCGCAGGCCTGGAAACACTGTTGAGCTGCCGCACCACCGAGAAGCTGAGGCTTGTGAAATTTACATTCATTGTTGACACACCCAAAATCGACAACCTCCTGACGAAGCACAAAAAAGTGTTCCAAGGCATAGGATGCCTCAAAGGAAGGACAGTCAAACTGCATATTAACACAACAATCGAGCCCAAAGCAGTGAGGCTACACCAAGTTCCTTTTCACATGTGTAAGGCAGTGGAGAAAGAACTAGAAAAACTAGAAGAGCAAGGAATCATAGAGAAGACATCACATCCAACACCGTGGGTATTTTCCATGGCCGTTGCCCAGAAACCACGGCAACTGAACGCAGTAAGGATCTGTATCGACATCCGGCCATTGGTCGTGAACGTCATGTGAGTCCCACTATAGACAAGCAAATTGTAGATCTAACTCGAGCAAAAGTCTTCAGCAAACTAGACTTACGCTCCGGCTATCACCAAATACTCCTGGCTCGAGAGTCCCACTACAAAACAACATTCTCATCTCACCTAGGCCTCAGGAGTTACAAGAGACTAAACCTTGGAATATCCTCTGTCGCAGAGATATTTCAGAACAAGATACGGAAAGTGCTGAACTGCCTGGCAGGTACCACCAACATCAGTGAGGATATCCTTGTCTACGGAACGACTACAGAAGAGAATCAAGAGCAGCTAGCTGCCATCCTGCAACGCCGTCCTGCAACGCCTTGAAGAGTCCGGTCTCACCTTGCATGCAGAAAAGTGCAAGTTTGGCAGGAGCGAACTAAACGTCTTCAGCTATGTGTTCGATGCAGAAGGTGTGTCGCCCACTCCCGCCAAGGTGTCAGACATTAAGGAAGCCAAAGCCCTCATGTCAGCATCGGAAGTCGGGAGCTTCATGGGAATGGCTACCTTCTGCGGCAGGTTTATATCAGACCTAGCAACCATCACAGCACCCCTGAGAAGGCTGACACAAAAGGAAACACTGTGGGAACGGTCCAAACCCTACCAACATGCCTTCCAGCCAGGGGTCTTGCTAGGTCTGGAAAAGACTTGGGGCTGTGCTAATGTCAGAACTGTCAGGACTGGGGGCTAGCTAACCTTTTGGTTGTAGCTCCTGAGATTGTATCCGAGGCTACAACCAAAAGAATAGGGGCTATAGCCCTCTCAGCCCCCCCTAGCAACGCCTCTGCTTCCAGCAAATCAAGGACTCCCTATAAACCACCAACAAGATGGCATTCTTTGACACCAACTGTACCACAGATCTACTAGCAGACGCCAGTCCGGTAGGATTAGGGGCTGTGCTGACTCAAATCGACTGGGAAGGCACTATGTACCGAGTCGCTTTTGCCAGCGGAGCCCTTACAAAAACGGAACAGAACTACACCCACATAGAAAAAGAAGCCTTAGCAATACTGTGGGGATGTCGGGATTTCCAGGTCTACCTCCTGGGACAACCGGCAAAAGTATTCACAGATCACAAGCCCCTAACACCCATTTTTTAAGGCTCAGTTCCTCACCCCCCCAGCAAGCTTGGAGAAGTGGATACTGCAGCTGCAACCATTCAATATCGAGGTATTGTACAAAGCCAGTGCAGACAAGCCTGCAGATTACCTGTCTCACCACCCCCGCCTGGCCATCACACAAGAGAAAGAACATGCCATCGAAACAGAAGAACACATGTATCAGGTGACAGACTGGGCAAGACCGCGGGTGATGACACTACAAGAAATAGCAGAAGAAACAGTGACAGATGCTTACCTACAATGCACGAAACACACTATTCAGTCGGGTGACTGGAGGAACTTCCTTTCTGCAGTAGCACATCACACCACAGCGGCACAAGAGAAGTTACACGCCCTATTCGGAATCAGACATGAGCTCACAGTACCTGATGAAGGAGTCAGCCTAAAAAGACATCGGATTGTGTTACCAGAGGCGCTATAGGAGAGTGCCCTAAGATTAGTGCACAAGGGCCACCAAGGCATCATGAAAACCCAGGCATACCTGAAGTCCAGAGTGTGGATGCCAAAAATATAAAACAGAGTAACAGCTGATAGAAACCTGTGCAGCGTGCCAGTCCGCGAGAAGACAAATGATGCCCGAGCCAATCACAAGCGCACCCAGAAACAACACGAGATCGGAGTCAATCAGTGTGGACTTCTGTACCCTTGCCAGAGAAGGGTACCTGTTTTTCCTGATCGATGAATTTAGCGGATACCCAGAAGTCGAGCATATCAAATCCTCTGACGCACCATCAGTTATAATGGTGCTAGAAAAAGTGTTTGCCATACATGGCATACCGTGAAAAGTGAAGAGTGATAATAGGCCCCCATTTACCAGCTGCAAACTGAAACAATTCCTAACCAGCCTGAACATCAAAAACAGAAGGATTACCCCATGCTGGCCGCAGGCTAACAGAGACGCAGGAAGGTTCATGGGGTCTCTCAAAAAGACGATAAGCATTGCAAAAGACCAATGACAACCATGGCTGCCGGCTGTATACCGTTTTCTTCAGTCCCACAGACAGACGCCGCACACCTTCACAAGGGTCCTCCCGGCAGCACTAATGTTTGGAGTGCCTATCCAGGCAGAACTACCACTACACCCAAGCTGGATAGTCCCAGAACCAGACACCCCGATCATTGAAGAAAGGTGAGAAAAACGGAACAACAAAAAGAGCCAAGCCCGTCTGGCGCAGCACAGAGAACTACATGCAGGAGACACAGTTTTGGTGAAGAACCGGGCGCCTCCAAAGAAGATGACGCTGTCCTATGAATCATGTCCCTGGACTGTATGTATTCTAATCACAGCATGGTGACCGCCACCAGAGGTTAGGAAGTGGTAACACAGAACATATCACACTTTTGCAAGGTGCCCCCGACTCTATGGAAAGAACAACCCACCCCAGAAGGCGAGGGAAGGGATCCACCCGAGTCAACCGGTCGACACCTAGGAATAAGCGGCACCGCGTCTCTTCAAGGGGAGACACCTAAGTCACCAAGCCCCAGTAACGATCAGAATCTCAGCCAAAGTGAAACAGACCCTCTAGGAAGGGCGAATACCAAGTACAGACAGTCGACCCGGCTGCGGGGATACGTCCTACATGAATGTACCACCGAAGTCAGTGGACCCCGTCCAGCAAGTGAAGTGGCAGGCAGATGCCCTCAGCGGGTGATAAGACTATTGTGTTCAAAAGATCCAAGTTTGAAAGGAATGTGGTGTACACAAATATCCCGAGTCACACGAGTGAGGGGGAGCCCGCCTTATTTGACAAGGGAACGCTAATAGATAATAAAGAGTGAGATGCCCGGAAGGGGACGAACCCATTGTGAAACCTTCAGAGTCTGGACGTGTCTTCTTTTCGCCAAGCTCTGTGTGCGAATAAGTGTGAGTGTGTTGCCGCCCGCCCGACCTCCGTGTATGCAGCAGGTGGTCGGGCATTATATAATCACATACAGGTTTTATCGGTGGTGCAGCTAAGGGAGGGCGTGCATGGCACAGGGGCACAGATCTTGATCTAGCCTTGCCACCTGCAAAGTAGTGAAATGTTACTCATTGGTGCCACCTGAGGAGCCTTCCACCCCCTCTGGGAACAAACCTGCTTCTACATGTTTTAAGTTTCGAGGCGATTTGTTATTAGGTCACAGTTAAATACTTCACTATATTGTTGGCTGATTCTGCAAGAAGTGCATCTTATTTCACATTCCTTCCCCTTTTTCTCTCCACTGGTTCAAGGGTCAACTGAAAGCAAAGCATCCGGCCCTTCAGGATAGCATGAAGTGCATTTATAAGCACCCTGACGTTGTGAGGGAGCTGTTGCTGAACACCAAGTGACATGGACAGCATAATTCATGTTTGTACACCTTCACCTACAAAGCAGGGATAGAAATGTAAGAGTGTCATTTACAGTGACTGACAATTTAAGCCCTGCCACACTACAAATGTGCTCACTGACCCTATGTGAGTAGAGCAAACTAAAACTAAATAATGATGGATGCAAGGCTTTGGATACATCATAACCACTGGTACTGAAAACGAACAGCAAAAGGTGGTGGATGAAAGGCGTGGAATCATACATGCCAACATTCCGCGGAACCTGGGAGGGGAGGTTTCGACAGGGAAATCGGGAGACCTATTTTTTCCGTAGAAATGCATTGGGGCTACAGTTATTTTAGGTGGGAGACTGTGAAAAATGGCAATATTTTTTACCGAAAATTCGGGAGTCTCCTGCCCAAATCGGGAGGGTTGGCATGTATGGTGGAATTGATCTGGAGGACAGAGCTGCTTCATTAATATGGAATTTGGCTGAACGGCATGATATGCTACAAAGGCTTTGTGGCTTAACATTTCTTTTGTAGACATTTATTTGTATTTGGGTTCTTTCTAGGTGGACTCAGCATTTCCTCCTTCTGAGGTTGTCATCTGGTTACATTCGAGCCTTTTGGCTCGTAGTTCTGGTACACACCTTGTAATGTTCCTTGACACTTTGTCGTGCTATGATCAGGGACGTCATTTCACCAAAATACCAGGGGTAGCGGATGTGATATCACACGACCTTTGACCTCTGATGACATCACAGGAAGGGATGTCATTCGACCCCGCCCCAAGTGATATCACAGAAAGTGGTGGCACACTACCTTTCACCCTTTGACAAAACAGGAACTGGCATCACATAGCATTGTTCCTCAGTACACTAAGAAAAATATTGTTTCAATATCACTGTAATATGATATACATTTCATACAAGAATGGATCGCCATATGGAGTGTTAATATCAGTGTCTATAGGCCCATATTACCAAATTACTCTGAATGTAAGCAGACGTCCAAGGCCAAATGATGTTATGCAATGGAAAGAAAATGCATAAAATGAAAGAAGGTGTGTCAACAAATTCAACCCTTAGAAACTGAGCCAGAACCAAGCCAATGCAAAGTCTAGAAGGAGCTAAGATTGTCTAGAACAGAAACTGAAGAAGGCTATGTACCAAAAGAAAGTGGCCTACTCCAGTGGCGAAGAAGTGCATTTGAGCTGATGTTTTGCAGTATACATGTTGGATAAGATGATGGAGCCCAATATCCAAAGCTAGAACATTCACTGTCCTCATTGAGCTGACAGTATCGTACCAACAGTACATCGGAAGCGATGAAGGGGGCTATACAACAGTGTGAGCCTGGTAGCAAACAGGAAGGCAAGTGACATGGAAACAAGGATGGCCCCACTGATTTCCACCTCCGATTTCAGTTGAGACAGAAAAACCTGAAGGCCCACAAAACAACAACGTTCCCATGGCCAACAGCAAGCTGCAACTGGAGAACTGGAAGTGCTACAGTAATCACTGTGGCACCTGAGGTGCATTGTCTAAATGAACCAACGTATTGCCATGTACATGGATAGCAAGCATCAAGGTTACAGCGAGAGTCTCCCCGAAGGGGAACAGATAATAGAGAAGACAAATGATACCAGGGCTGAAGAAAGGGCTGACATAGACCTTGCAGAACCACTCATGAATTAGGAGCTAGTTGTACAAGCCACCATCTCTGCCCAAAGACTTGCAGCCTCTGTCACAAGGCTTCAGGCACTGAAGGAAGGGCAAGAACACACACAAGAGGAAGATATACTCATGTCTGGAGGATATGCGAGCCAGCCATGGACAGGCATGTTGAGGAAATGGAAAAGTACAACCTAAAGAAGTATCGCAACCTCTTGGAATGTGACGCAGCGTCCTACTACATGCCATAGAGAACAAATCACATGCTAGCTCTGCACTGCTCCATCCCCTAACTGCACGTGCGGCTGCAACGGGGCAGCAGGGGGGTGCACCGGGACACTGGATGGGCCGGGGGTGGGGTAGGTGGCCACCCTCTTTGCCACCCCCTTAGCTCCACCAATGAAACGACAAATCTGTTGGAGCTTCCGTTTTTTATTTTTTTTCTCTCCAAAATACTGGGGTCATGGCCAGGACCTCAGGGGCCGCGTCCGGGACCCCTGGCAATCCCCAAATGATGTCCCTGGCTATGAGTGTAAACATATGGGGAGCATCCCCTTGAAATATAGCAATCAAGGTACTGCCTTGTTTCGGTCTTGTATAACTTTAGATATGGAAGGGGTTTGACACCTCGTTAATTTTTCCATCAGTTTTCGAGTTTACCCCAAGGGAGAGGAGGCATGGGGCGAGGCAGACCCTTACATCCTAGAAGGAGTAAAGGCAAATCAAGAGGCAGGAATGTCTTAGCGGAAGTGTGCTTCTAGGACTAGAGGTTACGATGTGTCTTCACAGAGAGGGGCAGGGGGATAGCAGGGGGGCACATTAATAAATATTTCTCACACAAAGAATAGTAAATGCATATCCTCCCAGCTGATAGGGTGTGGGGTGATTAGGGAGTACCTTCAATAGTCGTGGGACAGGAACATGTATGTTATGGTAATATGTTAGGATTGAGCAAGTTGGAGGCCATATATGGTGCAGTCCTCAAAAATCTCCAGTCATTCCATGGTTCACTGTAAAACATTTCCCACTTTGAGGCAGATTACGGGAGCATTTAGCAAGAACGCATCACCTTTTCAAAGCAGTTCAGGGGGTCTCTCATCCATGATTATTTTTTATAGGACCCAGTGTGTATTTCAAGCACAATGTAAGTTCATTGGCCAATAATACCCCCTTCGTAGAGCAATAATGGTGCTGCTCAGGATTGGCCAAACTGGCCTTCAAACTGGATTAGGAATAATCAAGCATAATTTATACATTGACCAGCAGGGAATTGGTCTGTAATGATCACAGCAGTCAGGTGATTAGCAGCAATATCCAGCAATATTTGCACTAAATGCAACCGGTACCTGATGAGCAGGAAGGGGAATTGGTATAATAAACAATTGGGAAAGGCTTAGCAATATTGAATCCATGTAGCATTCTTAATAAAGACCAAAAGACTGGATTAGCCATAATTCTCTCAAGCAAGATCAGCAATAATGACAAATCGGGTCATTTGGGTATCGTGTGGCTCCGGAACCAAACCCGTTCCCTTTCTTTCTAGCCCTCCCTCCCCACCCTCGCTCACTGGTGTCCTCTCTACAGCTGTATCCCCTATCAACACTTTACAGACACATCCCGATCCTCTATATCCACCTCCCCATCACAGCTCCCCCAATCTTTCTTTATGTTTAATAATCTTTATTGAGATTATAAGAAGTAAGAACAATACATATTAATAACATTGCAGAGAATCATGAAGAAAAACATTAATCACAATATAATCAAGGGGAATACGATATTATATTCACAAAAAAATAATAGCTAAATGAGTATGGCCAAAAGAATAGTTCATGAGGGAGGTTCAACAACACTGAGATCTGCAATCAAGTTGAAGTTCATATACAAAAGACTTACGGGGACAAACGAGCGGACGGACACAATAAAAACACGAGAACCGAGGGAAGGAGTGGGGGGGAGGTATATATAGCAATATATTGGGTATTTTTGATACATAGCAATGGGAAAATCTCATGAACAAATAAAAGGAATCCGGTGATACCCAAAAAAGAAAGGCAAGAAAGATCGAATACCAAAGCTCAAGTACCATGCGAGGACGCATTCAAACAGTCTAGATAACGAATAAAAAAGCGCATTTGGCGTTATACTTGGGAATAGTATCCAGGCAAGTGGCCATAGATAACTCAGTTTCACATGACAGATGTTGTTCCACCAACCTCCGGTGTAAATGTTGTGCGAGTCCTTCCAGGTGTTGGTGATGAGCTTCAGAGCAAGGGAAATCAACAAATCATATAGCTTGGCAGAGGTATGCAATTTAATGTTCGTGAACGCCAAGGTTCCCAAGAAAATATTCAGAAAAGATACTGGAACATCCACTGTAAAAATGAGTTTGAGTAATTTCCAAACTTCCTGCCAGAACTTAAATACATATTGACAGTCAAGAAACATGTGTTTGTAGGAGATTGGGGCACCACCGCACGACCAACAATTATCATCTGCATCTTTCTTGGATTTGGATAATTTCAACAGGGTAATAAATGCTCTGTGAATGAAGAATAGATGTTGTGTTATGTTGTCCGAAGCAGATATGCCCCTGATCCTAGTGTACATTAGAGACCACGGGCCTCATTACGACCCAGGCGGAAAACCATGGTGCTAATAGCACCATGGTCCATGCCGGTAACTTACTGATTCCGCCATGGAGAAAGGGGCAATTACCACCCCATTACAAGGTTGGCGGGGCGGTAATTCCCCCTTCCTCCATGGCCCATGGCAGATAGACGTGAAAAATGAAGGAGAAAATGGAACAGGGAGGAGTTGCAAGTTATATAAAACAATGGGGGACAGCATCATCTTAATGTTGTCAAGCCGACCCCACTAGAAGAGGTAGAGGGGAGACCACATTGAGGTTAAGTCTGTCTAACAATATTTGCATGTTGAGTTTGACAGTATCACATATTGAGAAGGCAAACTGAATACCAAGATATTTAATTGAATAATTACATCATTTGAAACCGAAAACATCTAAGTCATGTTTGACACAAAAGGAGTTGAGGGGTAAACTCTCTGATTTATCTTTGTTAAATTTGTAACCAGACACTAGGGGAAATTGATGGAGTCTATTAAGCAGATGAGGAAGGTGAAGTTTGGGATTCTTAATAAGGATAAGAATATCATCTGCATAAGCTGCAATTTTAATAACAGATTTTCCACAGGGGATTCCAGGAATGTTTTTGTCTGATCTGATGAGTTCCAGCAAGGGTTCAAGAGAGAGAATGTAAAGAATTGGGAAGCGGGGACAGCCTTGTCTAGTTCCTCTATGTACGGGAAAGACGGATGAGGATTGACCATTAATGCTAATAGATGAATTGGGACAATAGTAGAGAAGGTTAACAAGGGAAATAAACTGCTCGCCACAGCCATGCTATCAGAGAGATTGAAACAGAAAGTCCCAGTGGACCCGGTCGAAAACTTGTTCTGCGTCAAGCGCGACTGCAGCGTAGCCCTGTCCATCTTTCTTGTCATTAGAGACTACATGAAAGGCGTCTAGTAATAATCTAGCATTTGCAGAGATGTTCCACCCCTTCACATACCAAACTTGGTGGGATTTGATCAAAGCGGGAAGAGACAATTCAATTCTTTTGGCGAGAATTTTAGCAAAGACCTTGCTTTCAACATTAATGAGAGAAATTGGTCTATAGTTGCTGGGAAGTGGAATAAGATGAGTAGAGCCTCAGAGTAGGAGTCTGAAGAGGATTTCTGCGAGATAAGTAGGAGAATAATAATGTAAGTTTAGGGGCAAGGGAATGGGCCAATCTATCGTAAAATTCGGTAGAAAGACTATCTGACCCGGGGGCCTTTCCTTTACCCAACCCCTTAATGGCACGAGTGATTTCGGAAAGTAAAATATCACCCTCTAAATGAGACAGGTCAATTTGGGGATAAGAATGTCTATTGATGTTGCTGAGAAAGGAATCAATATTCTCGGAGGCGACAGTGGTTTCAGGAGTGTATAAGGTTGAATAGAATTGTTTAAAACAGTTTTAGATATCATCAGGGTGATTAAGGGAGATGCCAGATTTATCTTTAATGTCCGATATATATGTTCTTTCCTTCCTAGTTTTGAGATAAGAGCCAAGTGACTACCCAGCTTTGTTGGAAGTCTGGTAAATCTTGGGATTATATTTTAATAAAGTCCCACAGCTAATTCAGTGAGCTCATTGTTAATTTGGAAGCGTAAGGCCATGGCCAGACAGAGGTTTGTTGCACTGGAGTCTTGATAGTAATGTTTTTCAGCATTGGACAGCTGGATATAAAGATCATCAAGATATTTTCTATGTAGCCTGTTTTTTTTACCCGAATAAGCCATGTTATGGCCTCTAAGCGCAGCCTTAAACGCGTCCCAATTGGTAACTACTGAAATATCACAATCAAGGTTTTCAGCAAAAAATTGTTGTAGGAATAATTGAATGGATTGAATAAACTGCTGGTCTTGTAACAAATAATTATTGAATTTCCATCTGGACATCGGCTTTTTGATGTCCTCAAAATTGAAAGAAGTGCAAAAGAGGGGCGTGATCAGAAATAATAATATTAGAGTTCGAAGAATCAATAATAGTGCCCGTAAGGGGTTTGGAAGAGAAGATGTAATCTAGGCAGGAGAGTGTATCATGTGGAGGTGAGTGAAATGTGTAATCTAACTGCGTAGGATGGGAAAGCCTCAATGAATCAACTAGGCCAGTCTCAGGAAGACAACTAACAAAGGATTGTTTTTTGAACACACATTTAGATTTCCGATTTAGGAACGGGTCGAGGACTTGATTAGCATCGCCACACATAATAGGATTGGAGAAATCATTTATGAGAATCATTCATTTCATGGAAACCAAAAAGCCAGGATCAGGAAGGTTAGGACCATAGATGTTCAGGATTGAAACATGAACAGACCCAATCAAAAGCTTGACCCACACCCATGTCAGAATCTTGGCCCAGAATCTTGAATGATCATTTCTTGCTGAGAAATATAGCGACTCCATTTTTCTTGCCCACCACAGGACTTGCAATGACCTCTTTGGTCCAGAGGGATTTGAGTTTCATCGCTTCGGCACTTGATAGGTGAGTTTCTTGTATGCATGCCGGTGATGGCTTGAGTTTATTGAGATGGAATATATTCTCGCACCACTTTATTGGATTATTGCAACCCTAAACCTTCCAAGTTACACACTTAAATACCATGGAAACAATTAGGTAATTGTAGGGGCAGAATATAAACCTGTAATGGGCACAAAATGCGAGCAAACCATAAAATGTTCACTGCCAGAACAATATGAGTCAATGAAGTAAAGACACAGTTGGGACCTCCCCTAACAGGGACAAGACATAAACGGAATACACAAAGGGATGAGGGGATAGGGAGGGGAAGTTTGATCAAGGACTATTTGGAGTCAAAAAGTGAGGGAAAAACTCAGATTCAGGAGAAAAAAAAATCAGTAGCATATATGACTTAGGAAAAAAAAAGATGATCAGACCAGGAAGTGGGAAAAAAAGGAAGAACAAGGTAAAAGGGGTAGGTGACACCTACCGAGCCGTCAAAAGGAAAAAGACAACTCACAGCAGAAGAGGGATGCCACAACATGCCCCGACTCAACAATGTTATAGCATAAAGTTAGTAACGCTATTGAATAAAGCCCGACATGGGTGAGATAACAAGACCCTCAAGTTCTGGAACAGTAGAGACATTAACAGTTGACAATGTGTCCATGCCCTCAGTCTTGATGGAACGGATAAATGCTTTGAGGTCAGCAGGATTGTCGAACATGGCAATACACTCCTCATGCATACTTTGAAGGAGCATGGGTGATATAGACCATATCTAATGTTGAACTGCTTTAGTGCTGGGAGGAAGGATAAGAATTATTTTCTGCGCAGAACTGTACTCCTTGTCACATCCTGTGAAATATGTAATTTACTTCCATGCCATGTGAGAGAGTTTTTCTCCTTGATCGTTGAGATTATTAGCCAGAGCTGAGTATATTCAAGCAAGTGGAATATAAGAGTTCGGGGAGGAGGGCGAGGGGATGCTGAGTTTTTTAATGGACCAATACGATGAGCTCGCTGTATATTGAATGATGTTTCCATCGGTAGATGAAGTAGGGCAGTTAGTAACTTCTGTATAAATGTGATGGGGTCCGAAACTTCACAACCTTCAGGCAGGCCTGAGATGCATAAGTTGTTGCCTCTGCTTCTATTTTCCAAATCCTCATTATGTCACTGGAGATGTTTAATAGTTTTTTCAAGCTGCGCCACCCTAGGAGAAACATCCTCCACAAGAACTACCCTTCTCTCCACCTCTTCCATTCTGTCTTCAAAGCCCCTCCAGCTATCATCCAATTGTTGAAGTTTTTGATTAGTAGTCTCAATGAAGGGCCTTAGTACTCTAATTTCTTGTAGAATGGTCTCAATGGTTGGGTCCGCCAAACTGAGCGGAGGTGGTGAATCACTCTTTGGCCTTTTCAGGTTTGTTGAAGAAAGGTTAGTATCTTTAATGGCAGACGTTGTTTTTTGATTATTTTTACCAGTGGTCATTGTAGCCTGAGGCGCCAGATAAGAGACACCAAGGATAAGAACAGCTAAATAAGAGATGCATCTGATGTAAAGCCAAGCAAGAGATCCAGAAAAGGGCCATGTATTAAATGATGCAGAGGGTATTAGAAAGGACTGCACAATAACCAGAAGTTGGCCCCAAAGAGTTGTAGGAGGGGTAAGATATCCAAGTTCTGAATTAATCCAGAAAGACGATTCAGACAATATATTGAATATGAGCAGTGATGTCCATAAATTGCTTAGATATCTTTTATTTGTACTCTCTTTTCCTTAATTTAAAATGTCCTTTCACTTTGCTTTCCGTCTTTCTCCTTTCCTTTTTTCCTTTTCTTCTGCCCCTTTCCCTCTTATTTAAAATATTTTCCTCCTATGCATCCATGTATTAGTAGAGATATAATCTTTCTTCAAACATCCCCACTCACTCGCCCCTCTTTTGTGCTATGCAGCTGCCCAATTCACTTCAGTACTGTGCGAGAGAGTTTCTACTTTCCACAGGAGCAAAACGTTGTGGAGAGAACATTACAATGTCTAATATATATATATATATATATATATATATATATATATATAAAAAATGTGAGGAAAATTTAGCTTAAAGGCATTGATGAATAGCAGCCCTGAAGTATACAGAGTCCTCAGGAGGTGGCGCTGTGATTAAGATAGAGCCGGCAAGGCCCGAGCTGGCGCACTATGGTCCACACAACGCTGGGTGTCTCCTCATGCGAGGCAGCCGTTGTCAGTAGCAGCAGGTGCTTGGATGATGAAGTGCAGCGCACCGGCTCCCGCTTGAACGAATAGAAGTCGAGACTTCAGATTAAAGGTGTCCGAACATTACCACAACTCCGGAACAAGGACACGTCAAGAAAACAAACATGTGAGTTAAAGAAATGCAGTGATAATCAGGGTCGGACTGGGACGAGAAATAGGCCCGGTCACCCAAACAAAAGTGGCCCACTCCTCGCCTCAAAAAAGTGACCCACCCCTCGCCTCACGACCCTTGCACCTGATGACATCACCGGAAGTGATGTCATTTGACCCCACCCCAAAGTGACTTCCCAGGAAGTGATGAAACGTGACCTTTCACCCCTTGACAAAACAGGAAGTGGAATCAAATAGCATTGTTCCTAAGTACACTAAATTACTGTGAATCCAAGCAGACGTCCAAGGCCAAATGATATGTTATTGTATAGAACTTAAGCTTAAGTTCTTTTTTATAGAACAAATATGCATACAATATCCCCCAACCTGTGTTGGTACTCATTTATCGACCTAAGAAGGATGAAAGGCTTATTGAAAAAAAAAAAAGGGGAAAACATTTTTTATTTTTTTTTACATTTTTATTTCTCTTCCAAACCGGCCCAGGCATGGCCAGAAACCGGCCCCCACTCCCTAGGGACGATATCGGCCCGGCCACGGGCCGAAAGGCCGAGGGGCCAATCCGACCCTGGGATAATTTTGAGGTGAGTCGGGTGGCGGTTTTAGGTGGCCATCATCCACGGCGCCTGGCCATGCCCCTCTCCCCCAATCTTTCTAACTTGAAGATCTGGATTGTAATGCTGCTCTCCCCACACCACCAAAATTGTGTGATCTTGGGAACATCGGCAACGAGTTCTTCTGTTCACTTACTTGCTAAATGTGAGCACGCTTAGAAATAAACGTGAAACCAATCTAATGTGCTACGTTAAAACAAAATTCCCAATTATGTTAAGATGCGTTTTGAATTGTTTTGTGTTCCCATAACAATGCACATAAGAACTGCTTTTGGGGCAATCTGCGGTACTTACACAATGCACTGTCTACAATTGTTGCAGATTTCCTCTGTGCTCTTTTGCAAATATGTTTAGTGAAACATATGCTAAACTGCAGTGAATGGTAGACTTAGCACCACAATGTTTTTCCTTTTGCAATCAAAAATAGGAATAAAGTCAATGACACAGCCAATTTTAAAAGGCTGGCTTTACAAGTATATTTCGTAGTTTACTTTATTTTTCCTATGACTACATGCACCCCGTATTAGACTGTGGATGGGTTTTACAGGCAGATTTACTCCAGCCAATACCCCAGACTAATATCACATACACAACCAACAGTATGTTCAATTTATAAGTGGTAGGACCCCTTTGTTTTTAACATATGTGAGGAGTCAGGAATGGGACGCAAGCACAGGGGACTCATGGATTGGCTATAAACCTTTATTAAATGATCAAATTCCTTGATTTCCCTATTCTGTGAGGAGATTCCCTGCCTCAAACAAAACTAATAGGTCTGTCATTTGTCAAGATGTCCAAATAAAAAATATGCCATGTGTCCAAAATCCTATCCTGGCCCTCACACTAAAAATGAACTCTAAGGTGCAAAGGATATTGTCTCTGAGTTCCAAGTGCAAAAATGTTCAAATCCAACACAAAAGGAAAAATCCAACCAAAAAGATCCAAGTGGATAATATTTAGAGTTCCAGGGAATGACTCCGTTGCCCAGTTTCCTTTTCTTCCAAAAGGAAAAGTTCAAACAAAGAATAACCAACTTCCTTGTAATGCAAGAGGACAACACCTTCCTCTTGAGGTGTTCATGGTTCCTGAGGAAATGGCTCCCTTCCCCAGGTTTCTTTTCCTTTTCACATTCAAGACTGTTCAAAATGTTAAGGGTATATGTCTTCCTTTTGATTCTCTTGTCGCTGTCTTACACTTTGGTTGTGGGGTCCAGACTTACAAGTCACTTGGCATATTGCCTTGCCAGGCTCTTTTCCACATTCATAACAATTCACAATCTTAAGCGTATGGCTCTTCCTTGCGATTCACTTCTTACTGTTATTCATCACACATACTTGACTTTGCCTGGTATACTCTGCTGCAAGGTCTTAGAGGCACACTCTTTCACTTTCTTGCACACAATTGGCTTTTCCTAGTATACTCTCCTGCCAGGATTTGTTTCCAATTTCTTTCAAGCACTTGACTCTGCCTGGTATACTCTCCTGCTATGACTTGTATGCAGTTTGTCTCAAACACTTTGGCTTTGCCTGGTATACTCTCCTGCCAGGACTTTTATGTGGTCACTTTCAAACACTTGGCTTTGCCTGGTATACTCTCCTGCCAGGATTTTTATACAATCTTTTTCAGACGCTTGGATTTGCCAACACTTGGTATATTTTGTTACCTAGTCACTACATGTAATGTCTCTATGGTTTCCGCTCTTGGTTTCTGCCAAGCTCGTACTGAGGCACCCAGTCCCACTGTCTAGGTTATTCGCTCGCCGCCCGACAGTGCCTCAGCATCCCACCCCTTTCCCTGGGCTCATCGGTTCTCTCTTTTTGCCTTTGCAGCATTCCTGGCTCCAAGTCGGATGTTTCTCTGGCTCTCGCATTGCTAACTACCCTTGAGGGCACCTCCAGTAGATGTTCGCCCTTAAGTGAGTTTTCCAGTCTTTGCAGCAGTCCGGAAGCACGGCTCGCTCCCTCATGCTTCTTTTTCATCTCCACTGAGCCTCCTCGAGCGTGTCACTCCCAGGCTGGCCTTCTTGCTCTGTATAGCTGCTTGGACTCCCACGCTGCCACCAGTACTTTGCTCTGACCTAAACTGGAGAACTCCATGCTTCTGTAACCGGCATGGTTTTGAACAATGTCGTGCCAATTGGGTTTCGCCATGGACTAGACCGCTGTCCCTGGTGTGCATTAGGAATAATACTCATTGCTCCTTGCCTCTTCTTCATCTCAGTTGTTGTTTTACTGTTCCTAATGTGATGTACTTGAATCAGACTTGGTTGAGGAAGAATGTTGCAATATGCCATCAAGGCAGGAGGAAGGGAGGGAACATCTCTGAAAGGGAATGGGGTGTATGTAACTTTCTCCAATGATGTGATGTAATTCCCCTGAGGGTTGCCTCCCCCTATGTGGTCCTCCCACATATAGCAACCCTCAGAGTCAGGATCAGGTAGTGACTGCCATCCCCTGGCCACATGAGCAGAGGCCACCACAGGGAAAGGAGTGATGACATCATCAGATTCATCACACTACACAAGTATGATAGCATTTTACTGAGCAGAAATGCAACAGCTTGAAAGCAAACACCCGGACTTCTGGAGTGAGTTTCAGAAAGACAATTGGGGAGTAAACAAGACCAAAGTACCCTTTTGTGCTTTCGGCTCAGATGAAGTTCATGAACATCAAAACGGGGCAATGAAAGTAGTAGAGTAACTTTGCTGAAAATGTTGGGGGGAACATGGCATCTTAAGGAAAGGAGCCCAGGCCAAATGAGGGGGCCAAAATGGTGTGCCACAAAGGTTGGGGGGGGGACAAACACCCTTGCCCCTACCAAAAATTACATGAATTAATGTACCTAGTGGTGTGGTTAATATTACTCAAAAGCAACAAGCCATAGCACGATTCTTTTTAGCTTCTCTTGAGCTGTCTACAGAAGCAAAAGAAATGTAGTAATCACAGATTGTGAATGGTCAAAACATCACTACCTAAAAGCATCCAAAGCAGCACTCCCAAAGGAAGATGTTAAACAGATCTACAACTCAATCATAACATTGAATAATCCTGTGAATTATGATGAAAAATAACTCATTAGCATATCGACAAAGGCAGATTTTGATGAAAATAAATTCAGAAGGACACATCAAGAATGACAGAAAAAGGTTGCCAAATGTACAGCAGCTTTAAAGAAGACTGGATTGAATTAGACAGTTGTAGCCTGTGGACTCCAATGAAGAAAATGAAACTTCAGCTGTGTAAAAGTGCACGCAAAGTTGTTAAGACAAAAGTATCAGACACCATAGTGCAGTATCATTCTTTGTTCACACGTTTGCTGATTGCTTCACAAAGTCGAACTGACATTGATCGACAGAAATGCTTGAGTAATTGTGAATTCTATGCAGTACCTCTTTCAATGTTCTACTTAGATGGTACAATGATCTTAGCTGCAAACATAAGCAAGCTGATGAAGACACTGGAAGAGGAACAACATACAAAGGTATCTAACACTATAACATAAGTCTCTTCATTTGCTATTGAGGACAGATTATCTGTACCAGAGCAAACATATTCAGCAGCTGTCCTTGACAGAATGGCAGAATTGCCAGTATTGCATAAACCGTCATATGTGAAGACATGCCATGACCTTGCAATTGAATTTAATGAGTAAATTGAACCTTATTTTCTCAAGTATGATGACACTAATTTAGTATTTGGTACCTACCTAGTAAATTCACTGAAGAACTCCATGCTATGGAAATGAACAGGAAAAGCAACACCTGTTGAGTACAAAATCACAGATTCTACAAATATTGAAACATTTTCCATGAGAACCCTCCTACTAAATTCTAAAACTAAAGATGAGTTTACCAGATTGATGGAGTGGTGACACGCTGACCAACAACACCCAAATCTACCAGAGCCATCACAATTCGGGTGGGAGAAGGCAGATAATCAATATTCACCTGCTATATGTATGCTTCCATGGGCACCACAATCAATAATACAGCTGGTACGGTGTGCATGTGTCAAAGGACAGTGTGCTGTGCTTTGCAAATGCCGAGCTCAGTCACTAAGGTGCACAGAACTGTGTAAGTGTGGTGGCAATGAAGAGCTCTGTGATAACGATTTTGTAGATGATGAAAATGAACTCTGGGACACTTATTTCAAATGTTCTAATTCAGTGAGCATACAGTTGAAGGTTTTTCGATGAAGTAGCAATCATTTACGAGGCTATACCTCGGAAATGATAAAATATATGATTCCGTATATGAACTTTTCTATTTGATCATGTTTAACAAAAAAACGACTCAGCAAATTTTTCATAGAACCACTCTTAAACAGTTATAGCTCAAAACGGGTATCCGTAGAGGTGGCTATCTTGGATTAATGACATCACAAAGGCTCTCTGCTACAAATTCAGACAAAACGCCTGGTAGCACCTGATTGTATGCTTCATTATCAATGGATCCCCAGGAGGCATACCTTCCCTTCATTCAAAATCCCACGGACTAGGTTATTGTAACAGATGCCCCTCAAATACAATGCAGACGCCTGCAGCGTGAGCCCAGTCATTAAATGTGGCATTAGCTAGGTGGCCCGTCATTTATCTGAATAAACTCATGTGTAAAGTGTGACTTTCCATCCACCTAGCATGTGCTTGTCAGAATGCTGTAATCCAAGAGTTGACCCTTATTAAATATTTCCCACAATGTGTGCAATTTACCGCCAACTTGACACCCTGGTTGGGGACAAATTATGCACACCAGGGTTAGATCAGAAAACAGGCAGACTTTATTGCCCCGTTACCCTTCATCTATCAAACTCTTCTTTAAAGATTCAAACAACCGTATCTAGAAACGTGATGTACACCTGTTTGATATCCATCATGGTGTGGGGGGGGCGTGCAAAGTTTCTTTCGGGTGCTGTCTGCAGAGGACTGCCTTCGAATGCCTTCTTGATGGGAAACACACGTTCATAACGTTGCTCACTCTGTTTTTGCCATTGAAATAACATACAAATAATGATTTAAAATCTCCTTTTAGTTGCAACAAATATATATGTGCACAGTGACTGCCTATTGTTAGCAGGATATGAATGAGTCAATTGTCACATAAAAAGGGTTAAACTTGTTTGGCCTCTGGTTACTGGAGATTTTTAATTCGAGACTTCAGACTTGTGGTAAGTTTGTGATAGTTGTGTCCAAAGTCACTTCAAGTGGAAACGGTGCTTTTTGTCCCTCTATCTGTATATGTTCTTTGTCCTAAAATAGGAAATGATTGTAAGTACCGCCCACTCCAGCACGTGTTCTCCATTAATCTTTCGTGCAGGGGTGTTGCTAGGCTAGGCTTGTAAAAGATCCGGGGCTACGCTAATGTCGGGAGTGTCAGGACTCGGGGCTAGCTAGCCTTTTGGTTGTAGCCCCAGGACTTCTATTTGGGGCTACATCCAAAAGATCAGGGGCTGTAGCCCTCTCAGAGTCCCCCTAGCAAAGCCTCTGCTTTTATCCATGTGTCAGAGAGATAAAGCATGAACCTAGCATCGGAGCACTATGCAAAGGGGACCCCCCCACCCATGGGGTTATAAGAAGGGTGCCGGGGTAGCAGAGGAGCTGGGATGGGTAGGGGCCAGGAGAGGACGAGGATCACTACAAAGGGAGAAATAGGGTTGAGTGTAATAATAGAAAAATAATGAAACCACTTCATTCTTTTTTTTAAATAAATGCCTAGAGCACTTTTTAAATGTTTTACAGGAGCTGAAATGTTCAAAAGAATGCATGTACAGACCAAGAAAAGATATTTTACATGGGCAGAGCCAAAGAGTACATGCAACCTTTTTTTCAAATAAGTGTGCTAATTTTACATTTGATTTCTGTGTATTTTTATGTGACCTCTCCTTCCTTTTTGGATATAATGGTGGTTATGTTATACTGGCACGTATGTCACACCATACTACGTATTTTTCGTTATGTCATTTCACAGCATTGTCATATCGCTTTGTGCAACACTGACAGGGGCTGTGAAGCAGCTGGACGGTTGGCATGCAGAATCGCACAATCCCCCAAATAAATAAATAAAACATAGAAAGGGCTGCGGTCTAAGACTGCAAATGTGAGCTGGTAATCAGGCTCTACAATCTTTCTGAAACTATAATTGCAATGCTGCTCTCTGCTAAGAGGACAAAGGGACTGCAGCCCACCGTGTAAAAGGTAGACGATGAAGAAATGCTAGGAAACAAATTCGGAGGCAACAGTGTGATATAGAATATTGCAAACCTCATTAATAAGTCCATATCTAAAAGCCGTTGTTACTTTCAAATAATTTGCCAGCTTGCTTTTTTTTCAGCAGGGCAGAACAGAATCCCCAATGTTCTGCTGTAGGCAGGGCTTAACTCTGCCATGATGAAAGGCCTGCGCCGTTTGCCTCAGGGAGGAATATAGCAGAGGTGTCAAGGGTTGTTTTCCTCCCCACTTGAGCTGTTCAATGATTCTCACTTTCCCAGCCCAACAGCGAGAGCAGGGATGGCGGGGGCACATGTGAGCGCACACGTTTTTGCTGCAGACTATTATGCAACATTGTTGTGTTATGTTACATTGGTTTTGTACCCATGCTTCTTTTCTGGAAATGTTTACATAATGTTGTTCTTTTTAATGTACAGTTTTCTGCCTTGATGGCGGTGCCCAGGCTCCCCTCCCCCGACACGCACTCCTCTTGGATGTCCAATTCCTTTCATCCTTGTGTTTTAGGAAAAGCCATTTGAGCCAAGTCACACATGCTAAAGTGCTACACAATATCCCTTCCAGGAAGTTCACCTGCAGTTTAGAGCCACATGAGCAAGGCATTGTGTGCATGCAAATTAGCCTAAACAAACATTTTTCTTCATAAATTCTCTTTGCTTTACAGGGCAGTGCTATTTTGTGCATAGCTTATCCAAACATAGCTCTGTTGCTCTGAACGTTTTATGGCCTCAGGGCGGGTGGGGAACCCCATTGACTTCTATGAGCAGATAGGGGGCTTGGCGGGCGAGAAAGCTGCCTGCAGGCCGGGTGACACCCACCAAAGCTTGTGTGCTGTATACACTGACACCCTTGTGATGGGGCATGTTTAGCAAACACCAGCAAAGTATGGTGAGTTTAAAAATGCTTGAAAAAAATCCCTTTCACCTGAAATGTGAAAGTAAGATAGGCCATTTAGCCAAGTCAAACATGCAATAGCGCCACCCGATAACTCTCACTGAAACTTCACCACCAGTTCAGAGCCACATGAGCAATGCATTGTGGGACTGCAAATTAGCCCAAATGGAAGCATTTTGATCCAGAAAATTGTCTTCGTCTTTGAGGGCAGTACTATTTTATACATAGCTTAATCAACCCAAGATATTTATTTCTGAAGGTTGCAGATGACGGCATGCACAATCTTACTCTTGTTAGGGATTATCAGGGAAGTGAAGTTTGACAGCCCGCCAGTTAGAGCATTGGGGCAAGTGTAGCAAACACCAGCAAAGTTATGCTGGTTTAAAAAGGATTGGAAAACTGTGAAAGTGGCCCCTTTTTTGTCCATCTCGCTTCGATGCCTATCGAATGAAGCTCGCCCCTACTTGCGCCCCTCTCTGTTTCCTCTTTATTCTCTGCAACCAGCGCCTAGATGCCCACGGGCTTTGTGCACTGCTTTATAAATGTACAACATAAATAAATAAATGCCATTTGAGCCAAGTCACACATGCCACAGCGCCACCCAGTAACCATCACTGGAAGTTCATCTTTAGTTGACCTACCTCCAAATTAAAATCTTTCTACCAAAGGCCATTTTCAGTTTTTAAGAGAGTTTTGTCCATGTTCTGTTTTATCTGTTTGTATATTTACTTATTCCCTGCCCCGACACCCCTTTTATTCTGGGACAAAAGGTCAGTTTTGTTATGCTAGCGCATTATGAGCCTGATTCATGCAAGTGTTTTATAATGGTGCAATCCCATAGGAAAACGATCCATGAATCAGGCCCTAAATGTTTTATGTCATTCTACATTATGTCATGTCTTATGTGTCACAGTCCTTTTTAGAAGGCCATCAAGGCATGTCAAGCTGCTGGATGGTGAAATGTAGCACACCACAGGCACCAAATAATTAAATAATACACAATCACAGCACTCAGTTCAGAAAAATGTACACCTGGAAATGTAAACTGGCAAGCAGACTCTGCAATCCTTCTGAAACTCAAATTTCTCTGCTGCCCTCTATTAACAGGAAAGGGTACCTGCAGCCCAGGTTGAAAAGGTAGGTAGGCTGGATTATGCAGATTAATTCCCTGAAGAGCCCAGCCTGAGCCTAAGAGGAATCCACCCCCCTAGACCAGCATTGGCATCCCATAAAGCATACCGTTTCCAACACTCCTCAAGAGCATCCAGGCAGCCCGGTCCAGAGCCTTGCTGGAGCTACAGACCAAAACCCAGCCTCATTTAAGAGTGCCCGTTGTTCCTCCCAGCTTGCCTGTGCATGGGTTTTGGCTGTTTGTGGCCCACGGAGTAGAAGAGAGAGCAATCTGGTGTGGCTTGTGCTGTTGGAGAGCCTTTCTGCACAGAGCCAATTCATGGCTCCGGCACCTCCCTCAGTGGGTACGGATGTACCAGAACCCCCTCTGGCTATTAGGAGGGAATCCAATATGTTCATCTTGTTAGTAGCCCCCACCACTCCTAGGCACTCTTAAGCCCCGCTCAAGGTCATCATGCATCCACAACATGACTTAATGTAATACCACCACAACAGTAATTGCAGGCATGGAAGTTCTACCAGCCTACAAGGTAAGCTCATGTCTCGTATTTTAGTTACATTTTCTTATGGTCAAAATACTGAAAACTACATATTAATTCCAACAGTCACTACCACTCCTCCTTATGTTTTAATTCCCCTGCATGTTGTGAGCTTGTGTTGCCATGATTTTTCCACTCTTCCACTTTCCGCTCTCTTTTGCCACATTTTCTTTTCACCATACAAGCCACAGTCTAGCTGTCGCGCAGGGTGGACTTACAATTCGCCTCTACAATGACAAGGCTCAGCGCGTTTAGACCACAACAGCGGTGACGTTCACAGTATGAAAGACCCATAACATAACCTCTGGCAGTCCTCAGGGCCGTCTTTCTCATCATTATTTTTTCAGTCTGTCTGGGCCATTGCAGAGATGGACCAGGCCTATACCCACTAGCCTTTGTTCTCAGACCAATGGGTCCAGCCCAACCCAAACTGATCGGTAACACCCCACTGTATGGCGACACAACCAATCCCAAATATGTTTTGCCGTGTTGGGCCCCATCAGTGAGGTAAAGCTAATTTCAGTAGGCACAGTAAGCAAGGTGCCCAGGTCTGGCAAAATCTCCCTCAATGAGGGAGACCTACAAAAACCAAAAACCGATGGCTATACAAAACAACACCTTGAATTAACCAATGGTATTGCTCTGTGCAGCTTTCCATACTACTGTTTTTTAAGGTCTGTGCCAATATTAATGGGAAAAAGCCACATGCAAACCAGCCTTGTGACAGCATGCCATGGTCTGTTGATTGGTCTGGGTTTTCTGTGTGCTGTGGTTAAGTCAGAATCAGGAGACATACTATGGCATTTTCTATGACTGGTCTGTTTATTTAAAAAAAATACTCCTTTCTGTCCGTAACTGTTTAGGCCATATCTTAAAGGAAAGAAAGGTGTCACATGAGTGCTTGTCAGGATGTCGAATAACAGAAAGTGTGTCCGTCATCTATAACCTCACATACCTGACTCCTGTCCCAACCGCTAATACAGAAAAGAAACAAACCAATGCTTCTTCCCCCAAGGATTGAACAGTGGTTGGTGTCTCTTTAAAGAGGGGTTCATGGCCCCGTAGTTCCTTCAACCCAATTGTCTCTTTCACCTCCACCATAAAGGATAGAGAGTTATATTTAACTCAGTGCCCTTTCTCCCCTTTTGCTTTCCCGGGTTTTAGCTTTTTCGTATACTTTGTGCCAGTTCCGGATGTCTGATAGCCTTGGTCTTGGTAAATCCGGTTCCCGGTCGTCTGCCAGGTTTGTATTTGATAGCTTCCCACAATGCCCTCTCTGTCATTGTTGGCAGTTCGTTTGCTGTTTACCCCACCTTGGGGCCGTCTTGTGCTTGCCCTGCCTTGGGATGATTCGGCATTCACCCCGTCTCGGGGTCGTTTCCCTCTCACTCTGTCTTGGCGTCATTTCTCTCTCGCCCCCTCCCACGGTCTGCTCCTCACCCCACATCTAGGTTGTTTTGCTCTCACTTATTCTTAGGTCTGTTCCTCTCTCATCCCCTCTCGGAGTCTGCTTCTCTCCACGCATCCGGGTTCTATCACTCTCATCCTGTATTGGGGTCATTTCTCTCTCACCCCGTCTTGGGATCTGCTTCTCACCTTTTTTTGGGGTCTACTTCGACCGTACCACCCACCTCCCGACTGCTCCAATCAACCATGTACCTTTTGCCTTCAGGTGGTGCTCCTCTGATCGGGCGTGTCGGGGATGCTGGGGGGTTTCATCCGGCCATCCTCCTCTGGCTTCGTTGGAGTGGATGCTCCCTTCCCACCAGCGTCTAGTGGTTTCACGTTGTGGCGGCTCCACAACTCCTCTCAGTCTGGAAATTCCAGCTCCTCCCGCGGGGCCACCTGTGCCGGACATGCCTCTTCTTTGCAGTAGGGGATATTACAAGCTCAAACCTTGCTGGAAAGGAATGGAGTGCTGTACATGGGGGACATACCCATGGGATTACAGGTAGGACTTGGCGGTAGCATAGGTTGCTGGGAGGGGTACAGGGAGCAGCATCTCCTGAGGGGCAGAAGTAGGGTTGAGTCGGGCGATGAGTGAGATGCTTTTTGAAGAGTACCATATTCAGGTCCTTCTGGTTTGTAGGACGGGGGATCAAACATATCTGCGTGGGAAGCACTTTCTATACTGGAAAGAAGACTACAATTGTATCCTATAGATTCCCGTAGACTACATGCAACAAGAGATTGTCCCAAATTGTCTAGGGCATCGCTAGGTACGCCAACCTGGAAATCAGTGATAGGGTCAATATGATTCGGGTAGCAATGTTAAACAAACATTGGCAATGCCAACAGTTTGGGCTTTTCTGTAGTCATGGGAAAGGCACTTGCCTAATACTTATATGGTAGCCAAATCTGTTGGCTTTGCCAATGCTTCTTTTTAACAGGACTTCAGTAAAGGATATACATGGGGCTTATACTGGTTAAGACATTTTTGTTACACAAGTAGCAGATCTACAGCTCCAATTAAGTCATTGGGCCATATTATGAGCCTGCTGGTCTGGAAACAAGGGTGCCGGTAAGCTCATCGGCACGGTTGTTTCCGGACCAGCATATTGCAGGTCTGCCTGCCGGAGCCGCTGTGCCCGGCAGGTCTGAACCTGCCAGGCACAGTGGCCACAGTAGGCAGACCGGTCACGGAATCACTGGCACCGTTAGCATTTTATAACTTAATATAGGGTTAGTTTGTGATAAATGAATTATATAATATGTGTTTCTTTGAACAGTAACACTTAAACCTCCTTCTCTTTCGAACGCTACTGAAGTGTAGTGCATTGACAGCCACTTTCAAGAGTTAGTCCTACTTTTATGTTAGCTGCTTCTCTTTCTGTGGCCCTCCCCCACGCATGCCATGTCTTAGCATGACGTGCGCGCCTACTGCACGTCACTTCAACATGACACAGTCTACGCAGTGTCACATGTCCATGCTGCTTTTGATAAGGTGAGGCCACAGAGTTCTGCTGTAGAACTAGAGGGCCAACATTCCACCAGAAACTGAGGGCTGGACGCCCTGCTGCTGGATCAAACAGCCCCGGAATGCCCCACTTTCTTATGCAGCCTGGAGCCAGCAGCATTTTTAACCAAAAATAACCCTCCTCTGTGCTGTCCTGTATTTTAAGAGTAAAGGCAATACCGGACACAGATTTCATTTCACTTGTCAGTTGTGCCCATTTAAGGTGTTTTTTTGGTCTATGTGTGTTTTGTGTTTTTCTCACTGAACAACTTTCGTAATTTGCTGTTTTTACATCACCGTCAATAGTATTGGTAACTTTTTAAATGGCACATATATACGTTTTAGCAATAGACAGTGACTGCTGTAGACTCGGTCCCTCTGCCAGCAGAAACTATTTAAATTAGAAGTGATATTGAACAGGACATGGGAACACGTATGGCAGGTGGCTTTCAACATTACTGAAAGAGAAGTAAGTGTGCTTTGTGTGTAACAGCCAAAGCTATACATGTAATCAGTGCTGTGCACTGAAGAACAATATAGCGCCAAAGCATTCGGTAAAATACAATTTTAAAGCGCTACCAACAGGGTCCAATCAGTTCAGTACAGGCATGTCCCTCGGCTACACCTTTCAACGTTTGGGAACAGTTGAGGGGGAGATTATGCTCGTGGAAGAGGGTTATCGATTCCCCATTCAATTATATTGGCGGAAAGGAAACTGCAGCACAAACCTGTATTTTGTGTGGCACATTTTTAAGTTAGTTGAGGGTGTGAGCAAGCCACGGTACAATAACAACAGCAACTGACCTGTAAGCAATCATCTCTGGGAGACCCATCATTGGAAATAACACTCACTTCTTTTGATTGTAAATATGAATGGTCACCATTATTATATATGCAGCAACACCAGTCCAGTAAAGTGAGGCTTTTTTTGCGATAACATACACTGAAAACTGAATCACTTCTAGAGACCAAAAACTTTGGCAGATAAGGCACAGTTAGATTAAATGAGTTGCCCACGATCACACCTGTTGTTTAAGTGTTGAAGCCAGCATTTGCAACTAGTCTGAAATGCAAGCACTTCACCACATATCTTTCCAGTTGAATTTGGTACAAATAGGTGTTAATAATTGTGTGTGAAAACTCAAAATACTACTCTGTTTTAGAAATGACTTTAAAAGTACACCAGTCACACAATAAATCAACCTGACCATGTACAAAACATTGTAGACACACGTTGTGCAAAAAGTGTAGGATTGAAGCTCTATGTTCCCCATCTTGAATAGGAGTCTACAAGTCCCAGCATACAAAGGAATGTGGACCTACCAAAATATCCTACAGACAAAAACTGAAGTCAAATGGATGGCAAGGTCATTATTTCACGCAGCGTAGACACTGTTATGCGCCCCTCGCATGTCTAATCACCCAACGTAGTAACCACTGATGGCAAAGCCAATAGGTTTGGCTTTGCACTTAAAGAAAGTTTGACTTTTTTGTCCAGTGGGGTCTTTACAAAGTAATTGTATGCTCTTGATTTAAAAAGCAAGTCCTATTGGCTTTGCTAATGCTTGTTTTCCAATGTAGCAGGGTGATTACTATACCTATGCCATTTAACTCACATAGTTTGTTATGGTTCCCTTTGTTGTATAATTGTTGATGATGGGTCAGTTGCTAACTATTAATCTAATAATCAATCTTGAATTGTTCCTCCAAAAAACGTCCATTCGTAGCTCCCACAATGTTACCCTCTCATCAAGTGTTGTCAAGTCAGTGAAGTAACTTCAAGGAAAGCGTTTTACATTTAACTTATCACAGGCCCATGCCAGGAGGATACTGGTCTGTCATTTCGAACATCTTTGAAGCCAAAATGAATGTAGCTGTAAAAGAAATTAAATAAGACCTGGTCCATGCCCTGTGTCCTTATGAAACCCCCCATTCACCTCTGCCCTTTCCGTCTGCCAAGGAAGGATTACCACGAGGTAGTTCTACACTCCTCCGTGTAGAAGACGCTCACTGTGCTGTCTGATATTGCGAGTTTACCAGCTAAGCCGAGGGAGGAGAGGCCGAACTCAGCCTTTCGTCCTTCCAAGGTCCATGAATGAGCACCACACAGCGTGGGTAAAAAGCAGCGCTTGGATGCCTTTGTAGCACTATATAAATGCTAAATTAAATTATAAATCCTGGACTACATGTCTCAGAAAAACAGTACAATTGGACAAATAACACCATACGGAATAGGGCGTGTTGGTAATGCAGCTCAGAAACAGAGCTCTCAAGTTTCCCAATTCCATGCACGAGAAAATCAGCCAGCCCTGTTTTCGTTTTCTTTGCATTCTGTGATTGAACAGTAGGTCCATAATGGGGACAAAAAAAACAAGTCCTAGAATTCAGGAGACATGCCAACAAGCTCCATTCGGGGAACTACTGGTCCAGTCCTGGCTTTAATTTTGCATTCAGGGAATTGTAGTCCTGGATGTCCCAGTTGTAAAATCCAGCACTGCAAGTCCCAGAATGCAAAGTTGAAGCCAGGACTGAGTTTTCATCTCGTGAATGGAATAGGACATTTTGGTATCCATGCCACAGGACTTGAAATGGCAGCAGCCCACCGTGTAATTCCAAGCAGCAAAGCCACACTGCATGCACACATCTATCCGAATCTTCCCATTTTCAAAATTGGAAGACTTAGGGCGCATGAGTCTAAAAAGAAGTATGAAACCAGAAGGAATTCTGGGGTAAAGGAAAGGTCAAGGGGATTTGCGAGTACAGTGGGAAATCTTTGAGTGCATTATTTTATTGCCATGTCTAATGTACGAGGCCATCAGTGACTGAAAGAACACACTTGCACTCTATTTCTTTTAGAAATTGGATTTTATTTGTAGATTAACATGTTGTTGTAAATGTCAAACCCACATTTTGCACATTCTTTGCAACGTCCACTGTTGGAAATGCTGGGGTTTCTACTGCTTCTATCCCACCAGCGCAGCATCCATGGCTGCACCACTTTATGCTATCAATAAACATGGGCGCTCATGTTGCACCAAGACGTAATTTGGCGGCAGGGAGCAGTTATGTGTAGAAATAAACGTAGGCAGCTTCCTTACGCACATTTTGGCCATTTGCACAACAGAGTGCAAATGTGCAGGGAAAAGGCGGCGTATAAGAGTGTACGCCACCTTTTGCACTCTACCAAGCAAATGAGTAAACACTGCCTGCCAAGCGCATGCAGCATTTACAATTAAACGCTGCCTGCTAAGCAGCGTTTAATTATACATGCTGCCCGCCATGCAAGAATGGCAGGTAAAATGTGCAATGGATCCCTCTGGAGTCCCCAGGTGTTATACTGAAGCATAAACCCAACAGGCTCCATGGGGATATGCAGCATTTGCCCGTGCATGAAAATGCATGCTGGCGCAAAGGCTGGAATTATTTGTATGGCGGAGAGGAATGGAGTGTTGGAAAGGCACGTTGAGTTCCACCCCTCCTCTCTGCCATACAAATGAATGAAATTGAGGCGATGCACGAATCAAAGGTTTAAAAGCCTTGTGCAAGCCTTGTACACCTTTCATGCACGTTACGTCCGGTGCAAAATGAGCTCCACAGAATGCTAGCCCTCTAGTTCTATACTAGAACTCTATATGCCCCTCTGTGATGGCAGAGCCATGGACACCAACATGAAAAGCAGACCTGTTCCTGCGGGCCATGTTCATTGGTCTGACAGCGCATGCGAGCTTTGACTTTCCGCACAACCTGGACTCGTGAGAGTGCTGATCACAACAGCTCCTTGGGAAGGCGTGTCTGAAAATGAGGGTGCAAGAAGCAAGAGATGTTAAATCTTCTCCCACTAGTAAAGTTAAAATGGCGCCCTGGGGTCTAGCTTCAACCGCCTTTTGGCAGTGCCAACTCTGGCCTAAGTTGGCTCAGGGCAGTGAGAGGCAAAGAGCCCTGGCGTCGCTGTTAATATTATAAAGGCGTGCCTTGGGTGTGCTCCCACGGGTGAGACGTGATCAAACAACCACAGCGCAGCAAACTGAACACTGTGTTATTTACTTGTCGTTGACCTCTCCTGCATTAGCTGGAAAGCAAGAAGCACAGACACAGAGGCCGAGTTAACGATCAATGCAGCGTGCATACACGCTTTGGAATGTATACGAGCGCGATGTTAATCAGAAATCCTTCTTAAAAAACCCGGCTTTCTTGGCACAGTGCCGGCACATTTAACAAAGGCTGGAAGGGCACAGCTCGGCCAGCATGGTTTGGAAACATAACCTGTCTGTTTTTGGTCTGCATGGAGCCAAACGGAATGTACCTAATTACTGGCTTTTTGGACATCAACTACACGAAATGGAGTGTTCACCAAATGTTGGACCTCCCCACACAACTGGAGTTTGATATTTGCTTTTGTTGTCCTGTGCAATCATGCAGTAATATCCCCCCCAGCGGTTGACTGACGGGAGGTGTTTAGAGTGTCTGGTTGCACTGTTAAATATTATTTTGAAAAATACCCACGGTATTGTTATGTGCTACTAGAAAACCATTTCCATCCTGGCTGCCCTCTTTTATCTGCCACCCTTAGCAACCAGCCCAAGCCCACAATCTATCCTGACTCACATCCTAGCATCCTCAAGAAGAAGGAAGTCAGCCTGCCCAACTCCTCCCGGGCGGACGCGCCAACGCAACAAGTTACAGCACCAGAAGAATGAGCACAGGGAAGTCATCAGGGAATGCCTTCTACTGAAAGAGGAGGGTGGCCTTGATTGTGTGTGTGCTGGGGGGGGAGAGTACGAGGGGGGCACGGGGGTGCAAAATGGCAGGTAGCCACATGGATCCAAGCTTAGCAGACTCAGGGCTACTATCACGCTGTCAGTCAGTGAGTGAAGAATGCAAGGTTTACCTTAAGGCTCATGTTTTCATTCTCCTCCAAGGAGCCGTGATCCAGGTACTCTTGCTGTTGGTTTACTCAGCTCCCCACCTTTCACTCTTCATTCCCTACCGCATCCCCCTGCCACAAAGCACCTCCATACCTTCAGGCCGCTCCACCCTCCCTTGGCCCCATTCCCTTTGCCCGGCCACCCGCACAACATCACCTGGCAACATGCCCACAATCCTACACAGAAATGGAAGAGGGCTCCACCTTTTCCATGGCGGCCTGTGCTTTATAACTTGACCCGTGCGGCCGGTACCACCCCAGGGTTTGCCCATGGGCACTAATAGCAATGACATTCCCCTCTGCGTGGCACTGCTCGGTGGCATCCTCACTCAACCCTCATTAATGGCCTCCAAACCTGACGACTGCAGTTCGATCCCCCAATTTTTCTTTGGGGCTCACACTGTGAAAAAAGTGGGTGGGCGTAGGCCCCCCCGTGGTTTGAGCCTTCACTATGCATGAATAAGCTGTGTGATGCAGTGCCAGTGGAAGATTTATCAGGGCTTGTGTGGGTCCATTTCAACATAATGTCTGGGGACCCCCTGTCTATAGCTGAGCCAAACAGTCTGTAGCACCCCCTGGGGTTCTTGCATTATAATGGAGACAGAAAAGTAGCAAAGGTTTAACACTGAATGCCCACTGTAAAGCTAGTTTGCATCTTGCTGACAAAGCGCGATTATGCAGGAATCCTGAGTAAAAAGGCAACAAGGAGAAACGAACCTTGCTTCATAAGCCCAAGATGGGGCAGAAAACGGTTCTCTGTAAACATTAGGCTGTAAAGTACACATTGAAAGTCCATCTGGTAGTAACATATTGCAGTATAGTAAGAATTCCAATGTGGGACAGCTGATGAGGCCCTCCTCTGAGGCCTAGGGCCCATTTCAAATGAAAAAAGTTGAAAGGCCCTGATGCCATCGCTGGGTGGCAGCCGGCATCATTTTTGTCAACCACACTTTTTACCCAAAATTTGAATTCTTTCTGAATCACACCTGCACTTCAGCAACTCGGGCATTTACAGAATCTGCAGATTCTATGCAGTTTAAAGCATTGTGACTCCATCATAGTATAACAGGTGAACATCTGATAGCGGCTCACTGTGAGGGAAGAGGTAACGTTACCTCTACAAATGAGAAGCAAGACAACGCTCAGATTGCATTAGAGTGCTAGACGTTTTAGCCAAGTGCTGAAATTGTCCCAATGAGCATGTCTGGTTCATGGTTACACACACTTTAATGTTAGGGTGAGTGTTGTGAAGATTAATTGAGCGCCAAGTCCAGCGTGCATCATGTGAGTTCAGCATATAATTCTCTTAACACAGATACATTTGTCAAACATAAAGATTTATGGTCATTCTTGTGTTCCCAGAATGCTTGTTGACTTAATTCAAAGCAGGCTTGAACGCATATTGCTGCTATTTGTCCCTTTCCCGTTTCTCATGGAGGTATTTCAAAACAGTACAGAAGTAGTGTACCAGAGACTGTCAATGCTGGAATGGTGACCTTCTATCAGAACATAATTCATATGATTATTTTAAGTTGTGTTAATGTGCTCTTATCAACAAGAAAGATGTGACATTCTTATTATGACTGCTATCTATGCTGGAAGTGATCATTCGAAATTAACGCTGTACATTTTTTTCTTTTGTTTAAAAAAGCGCCAGTTTCCAGTGTTAGAATAATTTAATAATGTTCATTTTTAAATAGCTTATTTTACCAAAACAACTCAAGATATCTGCATTTTTCTCTGTCCATGTGGTTGTCAACACCTGGAATGACACTGACACACGTGCAGCTGACAGCTCGACTCTGATCTAGAGAGGGGGAGACAAGAGAAAGAGACAGTGACATAGATATAGAGTGAAGCAGCGATAGATACGGGGAGAGAGAGAGAGAGAGAGAGAGCAGAAACAGAACAAGAGAGAGAGCTAGATCGGAGAATGATAAACCGCTTCAGCTAGCGATGTACACCTCACTGAGATGGGCCACAATCAGACTATCAGGTGGATTTCATATTATTTGAGTCCATTTAAATGTACCTTCCAATGAAATGTCCTGCTTTGTGGTCTGATAGGAAAACCCTCCATGTCACCCATTTCCCAATCACACCTTCTCATCGCCTTGGGAACTGTGTGGTTTACTTTGCATGTCTGGTTTGCTTGCTTTTACCACTGGATTTCAGAGAAATTGAAAGCTGTGTAGCAACAGATGTGTTTGATGTTCCAGATCATCATGTTGAACTCCGTTTCGGATCTTCATGGATACATCGACAAAAGTCAGCTGACGCTGGAGCTCGGGGGGGCACTGGAATATGCCCACGGCCAATGGATCCACCATCGGACGGTACGCAATCATGCACTTACCTTACACTGGACGGTGTGTGCTTCAACCTTCACAAATGAACGTTGGCAACAAGATGGTTAGAACATGTATGTTTCTGCATGCAAAACATTGAAACATGCATGTTTAGCAATACAGTTTTTATTTGTATACAGTAAGAACATGTTTCATTTATTTTTACACTTTTGGTAAGTGGAAAGAGTACAAACCAACAAACAGCTGCCAACATGATATCCTGATACAGTACATCACTCTACTGTGCTATCTGTGTGGGAGCAGCCGGGGAGGCCCTGCTTTGAAGTTTCAATGCATTTATTGGTGGTGGTAGCGGGTGGTAGGGGGACTTAGTTGTTGGAACACATGATTGTGATCATTTTAAGATGTTATCCCGTTTCCTATCAAAATTAACTTCATTTAGAAAACATTAATTCATTATTTTTCTAACCGCCTTTTTCATAGTTATTAATGTTTCATGCAAAGTATCAATGTTGCTGCCTTTTCAAGATTGCTCTTTTGAATTTGTGGTGGTATTTTAAACTTTAGTGCTCAAAGTTCTGACCTATGACTATAATGTGCATTACATATGCAAGAGAATACTCATGTCACGTGCATTATCACACACACTGCGCATTACAGTGGAGGTATTCACCTTTACAAGTTTGCATGTAAATGCCAATGCAATCTGCAGTGCTTACCGGAAATGACACGCATAAAGGCCGGAAGTCGGCAGATGGGGCGTCTGGGTCATCAGGGTGTCGAACTCACTGGGACCTGCACTCATCCACACAATCCCCCCTACTGCCCACATGCAATCTAAAAACATGTGCTTCGACCATCATTTTACAACAATGCGCTTTCTGTTCTCAATATCTTTCTGTTCAAGGATGTACTGAGAGAACTGATCTCAGTAGATCTGGCCAACTTGTGTACACTTTTCAAGTGGAACTGGACCCCATTTCAAGAAAACACAATGAGAAAGCCACATTTTAGAGGGGCTTGGAAAAACACCAAGGAGTGGACGATGGATGAAGCAAGGATACTCCTAAATTCCTATGTCCTATCATACTTGCGGAAGTGAAGGACACGTCTGTGAGGTTAAATTAGAACCACAAGATAGCCATCTCTTAGGCTGAGGTGTGCTATAAGATCCCACTCCTGTAGGGTAACCTTCAGGAGGCTCAATGGCAAATAAACGCCCCCTCATTAAAACCTCTCAGCTTGATCACTGCTTTTAACCTCGTTTCACCAGAAAGAAGTTGGGTTTTCAGTGCTTTGTGCAATGGCTGCTTTCTGTGTGAGTTCCCCAACCTCCTTACCCTTGAGCTCCCTCACTGAAATAGAGAGGAGAGCAATTTCTTGGAAAGGTATGTCATGACGCTCTACCAGGGACCATCTGCAATACCAAGCCTCACTTAGTGAACGTTGGCATTTCTTTGTGGCTAACACCACTGGCCCCCTTGCAGGAGGAATATCTGGTCCCACGCGTCCCATCTGTGGTATTTGCGGGTCGCTTCGTAGCTCCTCTCTTCTGGAAGGGAAGGTGGTGTATGGACCGCTGGAGTCCCAGCATTGGCCAACTTCCTGGCAAGATCACCAAGAGTGCTCAGGTCCTTCCTTGGTTCTGTGGGTTCCTTGTGTGTGAACATCACCTTCTGGGAGAACATATCTGGCAAGAGGGTCTCTTTATCCTCCAAATCAGATCTTGAGAAGGCCACTCTTAATTAATTCCGAGCCTCTTTAACTAGAGATCGGCACAACTGTAGATGCAAGATGCAAGTATTTAACCACTTTAGGACGCAGATTCGAATCTTATAACCTCAAATGTTGTGCACATTCCATTGTGAACGTCCTCCCACCTTATCGCCTTTGACGTGGTGAGGCAGAAACACTTCTCCCCCCTCGATCTTCCCCCTTCTCCTGCATTTACACCAGTCCCAGCACTCAAGGAAGGGAAGCTGCCTATGGACGTGGTCCAAAGCCATGTTGCCACAGTCTGATTTCACGCTGGATGAAAATCGAGTGCAGGCTGCTTCAGAATTTGCATCCTCTGAGACAAGGGGCAAGGACACGCAGAGACCCTTTCATATGGAAGGCAGCCTTAAGCCATTCAAAAGCAAACTGGGAGAGCATTCTCCACAATCCTATACTGGCAGCAGTGGATAGACTCGTGTCTCTTCTGAGTCTTTACTCTTCTCCCTTAATTGACAGTGAGAGGAGGTCGTCGGATGGACAATTTGGTCGGGGGTCACTCTGCTCTGTGGGTACCAGTCAGAGTCTTCCATGGGCCTAATGACATTAGACACAGCCACGCACGCCAACTAACCACTGATGACCCCAGGACACTCCTAAAGCTACCCGCCAAGACCCTTCACAGCAATCCTGCTAGGTATCTTGACTGTGGTGGCTGGTCATGATGAAAAGACTGCTGTCATTAGACTATCCGTTGGGGTATTGGTGCTGTTAAGAAGTCCCCACAACTGATTATGGGAACATCTAGTGGGGTGACCAATGGTGCTGGATGCCCCCTCCCCCCCAAAAGCAGCAGATGATGGACCTGGGGATCATATGGGATGGACCCCTGGTCACACGAACATTGTCACCGCCACTGGGTAGAAGATAGTAACAGTGGCAGTAAATAAACACTAGCCCTATAGGAAACCTCAAAGAGGCACCGTGGGCCAGGAACGGTCATCCACCCACCACCAACAGTCTTGGTGCCATCACCATTTTTCCAGAACAGGTGTAGACCATGGATGAAAGTGTGGTAAAAGGAGTGACAGGGCATATAAACCCAGTTTTGCAGTCAGAAACTGTGGTCTTCAGAGAAAGAACTTCTGGCAAGAGTTTGGGCATGGTTGGAGAGAGGAAGGGGCATGGAAGAAAATAAGAGCCTACAGAGGAGTAAGAAGGGCATGGGACAAGGTAGACGGAAATAAGGAGGAGGCTGTTGCACGTCAGGGGTAGTGGTCGAGGAAAAGGAGGAAGAGGTTTGTGAGTATCAGGAAGAGATGTCAGCCGAAAATAAAGAAGAGGTTGATAAACAGCAGGAAGTTGTGCTAGAAGAAAATGAGGAAGTGGTTTGTGAGTATCAGGAAGAATTGTCTGCGGAAAATAAAGAAGGGGTTGATAAACAGCAGAAAGCGCTGATAGAGGAGAAGGAGGAAGAGGCTTGAGAGTATAAGAAAGAGATGGCAGAGGAAAAATAAAGAGGAGGTTGATAAACAGCAGGAGGAGGTGTTAGAGGAAAAGGAGGAAGAGGTTTGTATCAGGAAGAGTTGGCAGAGGAAAATAAAGAGGAGGTGATAGAAGGAAAGGACGAAAAATCTTGTGAGTATAAGGAAGAGATGGCAGAGGACAACAAAGAGGAGGTGATAGAGGGAAAGTAGGAAGAATATTGTGAGTATCAGGAAGAGATGGCAGAGAGAAATAAAGAGGAGGTGATAGAGGGAAAGTAGAAATAATCTTGTGAATATCAGGAAGAGATGGCAGAGAGAAATAAAGAGGAGGTGATAGAGGGAAAGTAGGAAGAATATTGTGAGTATCAGGAAGAGATGGCATAGAGAAATAAAGAGGAGGTGATAGAGGGAAAGGAGGAATAATCTTGTGAATATCAGGAAGAGATGGCAGAGGGAAATAAAGAGGGGGTGATAGAGGGAAAGGATGAAGAATCTTGTATCAGGAAGATATGGCAGAGAGAAATAAAGAGGAGTTGATAATCTGCAGGAGGAGGTGATGGAGGAAGAAAGGGAGGAGTTTGGGGGAAGAAAGGGAGGAGTTTGGTGCAAATCAGAGGTAGATCACAGGGGGAGACAAAGAGGTTCTTGGAGATCATCAAAATGAGGTGCTAGAAGAAACTAAGTATCAGATGGAAAGTAGCAACTATTAAATCAGTTTCTGTGTTAAGAACGTTGTAATATCACTATTGGTGTGAATTGTCATGGAACGTGCTCAAAAGATGATTTTGCGAATAATAATGCCACTTATATATAATCTGTTATCTACATAACGCTTTCACTAAGGTGATTTAAACAGAACATTTTGATATGCAAGTATTAACCAACAGAACTTGGTACTCATTTAACAATTTGAATTTCATTTGAAACTGCATATCACAGAAATAGATTTCAGCAGAGGGTCCATTACACACTGAGCTATTGTACCGGCTTATGGAAACAAATTGCATGATGGCAGGGGTATGGAACCTTTGGCTCTTCTAATGTTTTGGACTGCACCTGCCATCAAGTGTAGCCTGCATTGTCAATAGTGAGGGATCATGGGAGTTGTAGTCCAAAACATCTGGCGAGCCGCAGGTTGCGGACCCCTGTCCTATGGGAACCGCTGCTGATTTTAATGTACAGAATTTGTCAAATTAGTTTTAGAGAGTCTTGCCCGTGGCTTGTTAAGTTGTCGCTCTCTCAAACGATAGATGTGGAGAAATACATCCTGCTTTATCGTTACAGGCCATAGAAAACTTTGCGCTGACTGTGAAGACTACAGCACAATTGCTACAGACATTTGGAACAGAGCTCGCGGAGACAGAGTTGCCTAATGATGTACAGTGCACCAAGGAGCTCCTCTCAACCCACACAGAGGAACACGACAAACTCAAGGTAGGAAGCCTGGGACTCCTTGGTTTATGGCATTTTGTTTTGTATCCGCCATGCTGCTTTTGTAGGAGATCACTGAACACAAGACATGGATTCCTGCCACAGAGGAGGCTTACTCTGCCGCCCTGTGTAAATAGGTGTCCAGGTGGAGACTAGGACTGAAGGCAGACATGGAGAACACCTGCCCCAAAAGAGCTTCTGAAGTAACACCAAAGATCCTGATTACAACACAGCTTCATGAGCAGCACTGACTATTGATTTGTAGAAGCAGGAAGCAATGGATTAAATTATTACGCAAACATCAGATTGTGGGATTGAAGCCACAGTGGGCAGAGACTCTTGTACGCCACTGGGTCCAGTACTTGTCCTTCCCATTATCAATCCCCACTTAAAGCCAACATGCTGTTTCCCCCATATGATCCTTTGCTCCTGTCCTTCTCACCATCCTCATCATGGATTGCCTGTTCATGTTAAAAGTATACAGCAATTGTAATGCTGGCAGCCTGCTATAGCGAAGCATTCACCTAAAATCACACTGTGCATCGTAGCACATTTGCAGAATCACACGATTACATAACAACATATAAGTCTGTCTTTCATTTGTAAAGCGAGGCTGCCAACTGTTAAGTTGTCAGGTGGACCTTTCAGTCACAGGTTTGTGGAATGTGTGGCAGGGAGAGGCACAATTGCCATGTTTCGCTGCAGGGGGGTCAACTGACAGCTCAGAGTTAAGGTGTCGGTTAAACTGGTTTATTGAACACAGGAGTTTTTTTGTTGAGCCTGCGGCTGGTATCTGGGATTAGGTAAACATGCCGTGGCTTGCCTTCAGGTCCATAGCGCTCAGTTTTACCTCTCTTCCTTGAATGAAATCCTACCTGCTCTGTGGCGAAACAGCTACTCACTGTCTCTGGACTTTTAAGTGCCTCACACTTATTTCTTGACACTTTAAACATGTTCTTGGCTGTTTGTCATGGCAGGATATTGCATTGGTAAACCCGGTCTTCTAGAATGCTGGACATTACTACGCCTAGTACCTTGAGTAATCTTGATTAGGCAAGGTGTCCGACTCTTCGGCTGGTTTTGGGCCCTGAGATGAATAAGCTCCACCCCCTGCCCAACTTCTCAGTGGTCTGGTCTGGGCACCAGGCCTTGTACTGCCACCACACCCTTCTCCATGACTGTAGGCTGAAGGTCAGGATCAAGAGTGTGGGGACTGTCCCTCTGTCCCTTCTACTCTTCCCGTCGCCCATTTCCTTCTCCCTTCCTCTATACTTCTGGTTCTTTGCTTTCTCCTTCTCCCCTTGCATTTGTTTCTCTATTGCCTCTCTCCTGGTCCCCTCACTGCTCATTCCTTCACCTCACTTCTAATCCCACCTTTCCTCTCTGTCAACGCAGCCTCCCCTTTGATGGTGGTGCTTTCTTTCTCTTCCTCTCTATCTTGGCCTCCTCCTCCTACACACTGTTTTTCCTTAACTTCCACCACCTTGCCCTCCTCTGCTCCTGTCTAGGTCTCTGCTTCTTTTCCTGACTCCTCTGATTTTCTCTGCACCGGTGCTCCTCTTTCCCCCTTTTCTGTTCTTCTCCACACTCCCACTCCTCTGCCTCCCTCTTCCCCTGGCATCTGCTGATTCTCTACATCGCTCTCCGGCTGTCTTTTCTCCTTGGCTGCACTGCCACTCTCTGAATGTCTCTCTGCTCTCTGTACTCCAAAAGCCCACACCTCCAGTCAGACCTGTCTTCCTTTATCCCCACAAGGTCTGGGCTTTGTGTGTGAAAAGTGGACAAGCGTATGCAGCTGTGTTTGTGATTGGTTATAGGTTGTCTCACTGTGTGAGAGAGTGTATGCCCAGACGTGGGTCCCTTGCTCGGTGCGCTATATCAACCAAGCTGCCCCTCACCGATGAGGACAAACAAGGCTGAAATATGTCTAGAGTTGCTTGTGTTTCCATGCCTAGGGGACCTGGTCTAGCAGTTTGGGCAGGGCTGCTCCCATTGGTGACAGTACTTGACTGATTGGCACATGGCTGGCCACTTTTGCAATGGCGCCCACTGGCTAAAAAACGGTGGTGTGGAACGTTGCCCGGAGCAATGCCAGTGATTTAGATGTATTCAAAACCTTCCACCTATCACCTTTTTGGTTATACCATGAACATTGGAGCTGCAGGAACTGCACCTGAGACTATGTGGTCATTAGCACATCCTGTGGCTCAATGGGCCATCGTCTCAAAAATCCCAGCCACCATCTTGGTTTCACTTATTCTGCAGGGACGATCCATGCGTGTCATTTTGCATATTCTGAATGTACAACGTCATGCTGCACAGGGTGCTTGGAAAGAAGATGCTGTCGATCACATATGAGGCCTGGAAGGAATTGGGGTAACTGTAGATCCCTGATAACCCTTCCCCGGGGCCTACATTACAGAGTGGGTGGTGGACCCCTACCACCACTATCACCCCTTTCCCATCCCCTAGCATAAGACACGGGACTTTATCGCACATGGCTGTTGGGTTGTTTGAGGAGAGGAGAGGAGAGTGGCTGTGTACATATGTATTTGGTGAGCGAGGATGCAGGAGGAGTCTCTTTTTATTATCATGGTTTTCTACACAGAAACAGGTTGATGCTGCATTCAGAACGTTACCTGCTCTAGGAGAAGTTGTAGGTGCTGTCTTAGAAATACTGTGGTCTGGCATTTGAGGTGTGACATCCAGTCCATATGGGAGTCATGGAATAGACCATGTGCTGACTTGCCTGCATCCTTGGCTTTCTTGCACCCCCTCTCAGAGCACAGTCCTGGACCGTTACCGTAGATTTCACCGAATACCATTTTACCTAATGAGATTTCACCAAAAAAAAGTGGTATATGTATAGTGCATAATAGGTGGGGTGTGGGGTAAGGGTATATGTTAGGGTAGGGGGATGAGGGGGGCTCAATGGGGTCTCCCCCCTCATTATAACAAAGAAAAAATACAAAGTAAATTTCGTTTTTCTGTGAAATGGATTCAGTGAAATCTCCATTAGGTAAAATATTTTCGAAGAAATCACAAACATCCGCCCTGGGCTACTATAGTATATTCAATTTGTATCACTCAACCTTTAGTCCACAATGTTGGAAACTGTTAATGGCTAGATCTTCTGCCTCTGTCTCCCTGGTTGCTTGCACTCTCGTGCTGTACTCACAGCTTGCCTTGAAAGGGCCAACTCCATCCATTCAAATGCCTCCCGTTATCCTCCCTTGTGCCCCAGAGAATTGTCCTACATGCGGCCACACGCCTCTTCAAGGGTCTATGCAGATACGACCACATCACCCGGACCCTCATCGACCTTCACTTTCTCCCACTGCACACACAAATCACCTTCAAGTCTTGCTGGATCATCTATAAGGCAGTCGCCCTCAAGTCACCCAGCTTCCTCGTGGCGAAACTCAGCATCTCCAGCAGACAGCCCACCACCAGAAGCCAGGACATGTGCAGACTTGAAATCCGCTGCTACAAAAAGGAAAGAACCAGAAATGAAGCCTTCTCTACCTATTCCCCAAGACTATGGAACCTCCTCCCCATCAGCATCAGACTCGCCCCCATGCTCCTACAATTCAGAAAAGAACTCAAGACCCACCTCTTCAAAGAGTTTCTCCTCCTCCACACTCAGGCCATCACGTCACCCACCATGCCACCTGACTTGCTAGATGTCATACGCCCCATCGCCACCCTGTTCAGCTGTAATCCTCCTCTCTGCCCTCTGTATCCTGCCCCACGCTGTATATCTGTTCTGTTGTTACCTTTGAAAAGCACTCTGCTATGCATCTGAACTGTTGTATACCTCTGTAAAGTGCTCTATTGATTCTCGAAGGTAGATCCATGCTCAATAAATACAATAATAATAATAATAATAATAATACTGTCTACAATCAAAAGTATTGACATACCGTTCCACCATAGTATGTTTCTGACCACAGGGCAGTACCAACCTAAGCCAGCTGCCAATGGTCCTGTAGTGCCATTCTGTGGAAAGAAATAACACAATTCTAGCATTGAAAAGTATGCACCAATCTGGGCAGTGCAGACACTTAATTACATCTCTTCTTCTGATGGGGGCTCCCTCTGGAACAGCCTCCTTGCCTCTCTGAAACTTGAGGAGAGCCATCTCCGGTTCTGGAAGCACCTAAAGACCTTCCTCTTTGCTTTTGCTTTCTCTCCTCCTCTCCCCTGCTGATCTCCTGGCTGATTCTGAAACTGCACTGGTTACCTGGCTACCTTCTGATTTCGGGCCCAGGTCCCCTCCCTGCCAGTTGCACACCTGCACTGCCCCCCTGGCAACCTTTACACTTGGGGACTGTTTCTGTATCCCTATAGCCCCTACTAGCACTTGACACCTGATGTCTGCACTTACCCTTGCACTTGCCACCAGCTGGCTGCATTTTTATTTATTGTCTTTATTATTTCACTGTTATCCTATGTACTGCACTGCCCCCTCCCCTTGCCCCCTGCAATGTCCCCCTCCCCCCTGCCCCCTCCCCTGCACTTGCGCGATCTCAATGTCACCCGACCTAGTAGGATCGTTGTCTCTGTCTTCCCTCTGTTCCCCTCCCTTGCCTCGTAGTGCCTTGAAACACTTGTGTATAGGTGCGTTATAAATGCCATATCATATCATATCTTCTAGCCTGCCCACCACCAGTTGTCCCTTCGCCTTGGCCCTACCCTTCAATTCTAGACCCCTCAAATAATTGTAGCACTATAAAATGTAATTGATAGGATGCCATGGCATGGTATGTGACGGGCAGGCACCACAGAAATCGAGGATGAGTTTCAACAACTCCTTTTTACTTTCTACTTCAAGGAGGAATGGTTGGGAAAACACCTTGCCTCTGAGGCATCAACAAAGGAGGGTCGTTCTAAAGAAACTGTGGACGGTTTCTGGGACAAAAGGAACCCAGTAAAAGCCTACTCTAAACAGACCTAATGACACGAGTCCTATCCCTGATCGCATTCTCTCTCTCTGGAGCGTCTGCCCAGGGCAGTATTCCCCTAGCCATTCATAGCCACAGGGATATTTAAGTATCCCGGAACTCTTCTTTGTCTCTGCCTTTCCCGTTGTCTTTGCCTTTCTCAGGTGAACCCCTACCTGCGTTCTTAAAGTCTGGCACAGTTCTTTACTTTGTGCTGGTGTCCTTGGAACTGCCACCAAGGTCAGAGAACCCAGTGGGTTGCTCTTCAACTCTTCACTAATAGCCTGGCACCTCCAGCCTCTGGGCCCTGGTACCTAGTGTGCTCTTGATTCTAGTCTTCACCTGCGACGTGGCCTGATCTCTAGAGTGGCCCACTATTGTGAGCCATCTCTGGTTATGGAACCTTCCCAGCAGTTGGCCTATTTGGATTGGCCAATGCAGGTTCCCTCTCTGCCTCTTCTCTTCACCCCCTCCTCTCACTGCACCAGAGTTTAGGCTCTAGAACGCGGTCCTACCATCCAGGTTTGTACTGGTTTATAAACGCGCTCTAGGAATTATTGCACGAGGGCTTAGTGGGTCCATTTTCCCACTAATTCCTGAGCGTATGATAGGTTATCGACAAATACTTCCAGCTCCTCCCTGTGCACGTTCTTCACTCTTGGTTAATCTTGGTTGTTCTGCTTGTTTAATGAGTCAGACTGGTCCTTTCCCCCCAGTGCCTTTGGCAGAGACCATTAAAAACCATTTCCACAATGTTTGGAACAGGCAGGCGTGGCATATCGGCCCCCTGAGCCTGGGCTTCTTCATTTGTGGGTAACCATATCTCTTGGTGAACAAAATCCCTAAACTCTACTCTGGACCCTCTGGTTTGGTTATCACGAAACCCACTTCTTGAAGAAGGCACATAGAACTGCTGCTGGCCCGTAAAGCCTCCCACAGTTACACTGGGACAGATTTGGGGGATCCTACATTTACCACATAGAGGGGTTGCATCACAGAGCAAGGGGCTCCCCCTGACACCAAAGTACCCAAGTCTGACATCTTGGGCAAAACGCAGGTGACATTGTCCAAGGTACTATAAGTCATTCCAGTTCTACTGATCGATCATGTTGCAGTGCTCCTGGCAAGGATAGTCGCCTGCCTTCAGAAGTTGCTACAAGGGCTGAATACGTTTTGTGAACAGAGAAAGCAGGTGATGAATGGTAAGCAGTTTCAGAGGCCTGACAGATGGCCTCTGATCATTGAGGAGTAGCTTGGGTCTCTAGGCCACAGCATGCACAGGACCCACGTCTGGGCATACCCATCCCACTCGGGGTGACTATTGCAAAACAAAAGAGTTGATGGCTGGCATTTATGGTGCAGCATTCCATGGGAGTAGGGGTGAGTCAGCAGCAATTAGGCCTTCCTGCAAGGTCTGCTCAAAGTCCCACATGGTACCTCTCCTCTCTTTGTATTGAGGCAGAGGTGGTTAGTAAGCCTGGGAGAGACATGATCCACCTCAAGTCCTTTTTGGGTTAGCACAAGTCACGCAACACTAACAATGAGCAGTCGAGACTGGCTAGGGCTCTCATTTCACTGCAGGAGACCCCTTGGTGCTGCATCCTTTCAACCTCTACAGCGGTCACGTAGCTCCCCAGTGGTCACAGATGTCGCTTACCTATATCAGCAGAAGATGCTGCATCTAACCCTGGCAAGAAGAGTTATCATGCGTGATGGTGGCCGCGCAAAGAAAAATGTATATAAACCCCGCCTCTATGTAAGTATGCCATTGGCAAGTAAAATAGAGTGGTGCTTCCTGTGGATGCTTTATCTGGGGGTGCAGCTCTTGCATCCTCCTTCTTACCTGTCTGCCTAAATAACTCATGATGCTATTAACCAGAGGCATCACTAGGTGGCTTGGGGGGGCTAGAGGACTATAGACCCTGGTATTTTGGATGTAGGCCTGTATAGAAGCTCAGGGGCTACAACCAAAAGGCTAGATAGCCCCGAGTCCAGGCAGTCCCGACATTAGTGTAGCACCAGATCCTTTACAAGCCTAGCAACTCCCCTGCTATTAACAAGCTCTCAATGAGGGAGCATGACATGCGGGCACACATTTAGAAACTGAAGACATTCATTCAACTTTTTGTTACAGTTCTATTGTGTGGATTGCAGTTAATCACGCACCCTAATAACGCACTGCAAATTCCTTGGATTGCCATCGCTGATGAGAAAACGTTGATGTCGCCCCCGGGGAGAGTTACTGCGAGATTTCCCCATTCCTGGCATTTCTCTCCCAGGTTCTAATGCAGAGTCAAATGCCAATCCAGGAAATTGTGCATGCGCTTGACGCCCAGTGGAGTAAATTGCATTATCTTTCCCTTAGATCCCACATGTCCTCCTGCTCCATGGGCCCACTGGTACCATTCCAAAATCTGCTTTCCAGCGGTGAGGACATTTGGCCACCGTACCATTGAAAGATTGCTGCCTCAAGTGTTACAGGCTGTCATCTGTAAGGTGCCTTAAGTACCATGTGTCCTGTTACTGAAAAGCCCAAGGTTTAGTTCAACAGCCTGATTTTTATATATAAACCACTTGAGTGACCAGGAATGATCTGGGGAGGTGTGGAGGTCATCCATACGATCCAGCGGCCCTGCACGCTGCACAACCAAACAGCATTAGAATCTTTGCAGCTCCTTACATGTTAATTCCCACTCTCACATAAGGAGTCTGCCACTTTTCCCCTGATAGGTTTGGCAACTTCATGGACAAAATCACTGACCTGCTCTCCTCTGCTTTGATCACCCATCCTACCAACATTTTTCTCAGTGACTTCACCCTACTCAGAACCCTGGCAACTAAAAACACTGGCAATGTCCTCTTTAGCCTAGTGGAATCCCTGTACATTACATGTTTAATCTCCAACTCGCATCATGTCCATAACATATCTCTGTACCAGTCTGCCTTAGTTGGTGGCGTGCTACTCTTCCACTTCTGTAGTATTGCCCTCTTGGTAAACAATAAACTCAGGTTTAAAAGTTTCCACCATGTTGGGTTCATCTTTCCCACCGCCCCCAGCAGACACATCTGAGTTGACCATTCAATGGGCTGATCAGCCATTTCGTCTAGCGCTAAACATATCTCCGCCCAATATTCAATTAATTTTGTACATGTCCACAGCATGTGGAAAATATCTGCATCTTTGGCTTGGCATCTCGGGCATGTACTTGCTGCTGTGGGGTAGATACACTTAAGTCTAGCAGGGGTATAGTGTGTCCTGTGGACAATTTTGTAATATATTAGTTTGTATCTGGCATTACATGATATGTGTTTGGTCAGAGTGCATATCTGCAGCCATTGGTGGTCTTCTATTTGCTGCCCCAGATCATGTTCCCACTTAATTCTGGCGTTATGTTTCCCTGTTGGGCGAGTCTGAACAATAGTCTTGTACAATGTGGAGGCCGTGATTTTCCCTGTTCCTCCCGTGAACATGTATCCCAGGCCCTGATTTATCACTGGTTCTTCTGGAAAAGTAGGCCACAAGTTCTTAGTAGATGCTTTTATGCGCATGTAGTGTAATTTGTGTTTGGCCGCCTCTCCTACTATGTCTTTAAGCTTTTCCCAGGTGACAAAGTGTTTGTCAGGGAATAATTGACCCCATTGGACGATACCCCTAGCGCCCCAATGTGTAGCTGCCTCCTTGTCTAGGGTGGGTGTTATATCGGGGCGCACCAGATCGGCATGCTCGGATGGTATAAGTTATCCGTGCAGTATATGCCAGCTATTCTGGCCCAGGCTGTAGTCGTTACCCGTGTAGGTTCAATGGAATTGTAGTGCTTGGGACGTGACCTTGTCATGTTATGAAGTACTATGGTGGGTTCTGACATGTATTGTTCATGTGCTGTGCCTGTAGGGTTAAGGAAGTTCGTGGCCCATTGGGCAGCATAATGCGCTTGTTCTGATAAATAATAAAGTTCAAAATCAGGTGCCGTTAGGCCGCCTTGTGGATACGGGTCCGTTAATGTCCTCCAGTTCAGTCTGGAGTGTCCCCCCCATGTAAATGTGACGCAGGCACTTTTCATTTTTGCGAACAGTGCGCGACCTGGCCACACCGGTACTGTATTGAATAGGTAGAAGAGTTTTGGGAGTATTATCATTTTGATAAGAGCTATTCTTCCCATCATTGATATAGGTAAGGCGCTCCAACGTGTCATTTTTGCAGACAGGACATCGGCCAAGGTGTTGTAATTGAGAGCGCGGGATAGTTGGGTGGTCCTGGCCACGTGTGTTCCTAGGTATTGGATGTGTATCGGGCTCCAAGTGAGTCCGTGAAGGTCTTGGGGCGCTGCTGTGGTTTCCGTAAGTGGGAAGATTTCAGATTTGTTTGCATTGAGCCTTAGGCCAGAGAAGTTACCGAACCTTCTCACTTCTGCCAGAATCCTGCCCAGCGCACGATCAGGGTTTTTTAGATCCAACAGAATATCATCAGTGTATAATGTGATCATTTGCAGTTTACCCTCTAGCCACAGTCCATGTGTACTGTAGCGGGTCCTTAGTATATCTGCCAGGGGCTTTATCACCAGTGCAAATAAGAGCAGTGACAATGGGCAGCCCTGTCAGGTGCCTCCCAAGAGTTCCAGCGTGTACGTCAATGAGCCGTTGACGCTTATTTTGGCGTAGGGCCGTGTAAATAGTATTTTGAAACATTTAATGAAATTGGGACCAAATCCATAATGCTGCAGTATCCTAAATAGGAAGGGCCAATATACCGTATCGAATGCTTTTTGCATATCGAGAGAGACTGCTACCCCTTGAGTTTCTTTAAGTATTGATGCCAGAATCTTATGGCACTGTCTAATATTCATTGGCGTTGATCTACCTGCGATGAATCCGGCTTGATCTTTATGTATTCAGTGGGCTTAGCCGGGTTGCCAATATTTTTGCGAAGATCTTAGCATCCGTGTTTATTAGTGATAGCGGTCTATAAGAACCGCATTCTTCCGGGGGTTTCCCGGTATTATGCAATAGCATGATGACCGCCTCCCTAGTGGTTTCTGGCAGTTCCCCTTTCTCTAAGGCCTCTGTCTATACTGCATATAGCTTGGGTACTAGAAGTTGGCTAAATTCTTTATAGAAGTCTGCCCCCAGGCCATCTGTGCCTGGCGCTTTCCTGTTAGGCAGCATTTTTATAGCTTCTGCTATTTCGGCCTCAGTGGTTGGGTTTTCAAGAGTTTCTCTCGTGGCGTCAGCTAGTAATGTCGTTGGTATGTGGGAGAGGTATAGATCTATTTCCTCATTTGTCGCATTGCACTGAGGGGAGTATAGCTGTTTGTAGAAGTCATAAAATGCCTCTTTAACCTTTGTACTGTCTGTGGTCACTGTATCGTTTGTTAATTTTATGCATGGGATGGTAGTATAGCCTCTTTTGCCTCGTATTGTTCTGGCTAGGAGCCTTCCAGGGCGCTCACTCTCCCCATATCGTCGCGCTGCCGCAGGTTTATCGAAATAAGGGATCTCACGTTCCGCTGCTTCTTTGTATTCGTCTAGATTAGTTTTAATCTCTAAACTTAGTTGTGGGGATGGTGATTGTGCATGCTGAGATTGTAAAATAGCAATTTCTGTCTCTCTGCGTACCAAATTTCTACAGATATCTTTGTGGACTCGGAATTCAGTAGACATTGCGTTGCCCGTAACGCAGACATTAAATGCTTACCATAGTATTGCCTGACTGGACACGGTACCCCCATTTATGTTGAAGTATTCCTGTATGTACTGGGCTAATGCCGTCCTATAAACCAAATCCTGGAGAGCTGCTGGTTTAAATCTCCATGCCGGCCTGCTTATTTTAATCTCGGGGATTTGTATCTTTAACTGTATTGGTGAGTGATCCGAGTATGTCCCGGGGTAAATGTGCGCACCCGTTACCCAGCTCAGTGCATCACTAGAGACTAACCATAAGTCTATCCTGGAATGCATATCGTGCACGGTGGAGTAGCACGTATATTCCCTTTTCGTGGTATTTAATGATCGCCATGCGTCCCTTAGATTTAAATCAGCCATGTGGGTGAGTATCATTTGTGCAGATTTGGACAGTGCTCTTGATTGGGTTGAGGTGCGATCTAAGTGTACGTCTAGAATGGTGTTGAAGTCACCGCCACATATCAAGTAGGCCGTAGGGAATTTTGCCAGTTTTCCGAATAGGTTGGAATAGAAGCCAGGGTCATCTATATTTGGGGCATATATGTTAAGTAGGACTATCTCCCTGTCTTGGAGGGAGCCATGGACCAGGACATATCTTCCATCGGGATCACACTCAGAGTTATGACAAGTGAACGTAAAGTTTTGTGTATGAGAGTTGCTGTGCCCCTTGCCCAACTAGAAAATGTCGTGTAATATTGGTGTGTCCCCCAATTCGGGGCGAGCTGCCCAGCTTGTTGATGTCCCAAATGTGTTTCCTGTAGGAAAACTATCTTGGGGCCTTGTCTGTTGATATACGCTAATATTTTCCTTTTCTTGATCTGGGATCCCAGGCCACGAACATTCCAGCTTGACATTTTTATATCGTCGTTACCTGCATTAGCCATTGCCCTGGAAATGGATGCAATTCTCTATCATATGTGTTGTGTTTGTTGTGGTCTCATCCTTGTTAGTGTCCATCACATGTGTGCTTTCCGGTATAATACCATTCTCTTTATAACTATACCGCGGGAAACTTGCCCCGTAACCCTCCCCATCCCTCATAGTTCCATGAACTTTAACTATGCCCGCATGTCCCTCCCTTCCCCCCCCATTAACGCACCTGCTACAGGGGGTCTGTAGCGACATCCTGGGCCACCAACGCTTATGTTTCCTTTCATTGTGGCCAGTTCCTTATGCTGTTGCTCTTACTCATTTGAACTTTGAAGGGGGAAGTCTCATTACCAAGATATGTGGACTGGTTTAGATTTGTCTCTTCTGTGGGCCGCCCGGTTGGGGGCCTCTATTTCCCCAGTTTATTGTTCATTATTCTTTTGTGTTCGCTGTTGTGCTATGCCAGCATTTTAAGTATCCTGTTCAGTTCTTGGATGCTGGGTCAGCATTGGAATGTGGGTTTCCACGATGTTTGCCGCCTCCTCAGGAAATGTGAAAAAGTAGGTTTTATTCTGGTATTGTATCTTTAGCCTTGCCGGGTATAGCATGGCATAAGGAACCTGTCGCTCTCTCAACAGCTTTTTGACCCCAGTGAAGAGACGTCTTTCTTGCTGCACCGCCAGTGTGAAGTCAGGAAAAATGCGTATAGTGCTGGCTTCACAACTCAATTCTTGCTTTCCTCTGGCCATTTTCAGCACTAAATCTCTGTCTCTGTAGTTCATCAAGCGTGCAATGATAGGTCTCGAGTATGCTCCGGGTTTGGGTTTGGTGCAAGTGATCTGTGTGCACGTTCCACAACGAACATGGCTGACCATCCTGGATCACCTAGAAGAGTATGAAGGAGGTTTTCCATCGCTTGCTCCATGGGTCATTTCAGGGCTTCCTCCGGCACGCCAATTATGCAAATATTGTTGCGTCGGGATCTGGCTTCTAAATCTTCACACTTAGTTTTTATTGTTCCCAATTCTATTGCCATTGTAGATACTGTGGACTTTAAAACTTCTAATGCATCTTCTGTGCCAGAGATACGCGTTTCGGCCTCCGTGATAGGCGTCGTAGTTTTGTCCAGTTGCGTTTTAATGGTGGTGACATTTGCTGTTATCCCGTCTAGTTTCTCGTTGAGGGCAGAGAATCCCTGCTACATAGCCTGGAAGACAGCCTGCGGGTCCATCATTGGAACTGGTGTGCCTAGCTGCTCTTGTGGTGATGTTTCCTTAGACATCGTGAGTTCTGTTTCTTTCCTTATCGTTGTCGTGTACTTTTCCATGGCCCCTTGTGTACTTTTCCATGGCTCCTTTACCTTTCTTGGGACCGAAGCCCTTGGGCATCGTTTTTTGTTCCTCCGTGGAATGGTCCCGTAGGTGCTTGCTTTTGAACGTTCTTTGCTTTGTACCTGGGCTGTGGTCGGATATATGGTTTCTGTGGCATGTAGGGGTTTTATGTTCACGTCTCCCCCGACGTGGCCACCTGTAACAGTTCCGTTTGTGATCCAGCTGGTTTGTTTGTTGCCCCCGTTTGTTGTTTCCCTAGCGGCTTTGTTGATGCCCCCAATATGATGTGGTCAGCGGGCAGTTGGGTATTAGTCTTGTGGGGTGTTGGACCTTGCTCGTGCCTTGTTCACTCTCCACCCAGGTTCGCAGATAGTGTGAGGCAGGTTTGATGGTAGCTTGGGTCCGTTATGTCTAAAGTTTTACAATGGCGACTCGTGCCCTGGCACTTCCCCCCTCCGCACAGCTGTGATCTGTCACAAAAGTGTAACTATCCTCACCTAGGCTAATGCGCAGAGGTGGTATGATACAGAGGGGGCGATGGGTTCTTCTTGGCTTGAACACTATTGTTGGGCACTAGTGACGGTTGCTTCCAGGGCAGCAGGAGGTAAGTGTCCTAGGCAGTTTATAGAGAGCACTCCGCCTGATAGGGGGGATCTGGTTATGTCTGCTTGCTATTGGGCCAGGCCTGTGGGGGCGGGGGGGGGTTATGTCCTCTGTGTTTGGTCGGGGGTCCTTAGCTGCAGATGCAGCCTGTCCTTAGTTTATGTTGACTGAGTTTTCCTTGTACTATATCCAGTGTTTGCTTCACTTATCCAGCCCAGGGTTGTCTCCTCCTCGAGATTGGGAGCTCTTTGCTTCCAATATCACCTAATGTTACTTTATCTGTGGGTCGTGGGGGAGGATGTAGTCGTGATTGTTGTAGTTATTGTGCTGCTTCATGTGGTGGGGTGCACCGTTGTACTGTGTCTTGGGGGTTGTTTGCCGCGTTATTCTGGATCCCCAGCAGGTGAGGTCAGTCCGTGATGATGGTTGCAGCTAGAAAGGCCCCGCCGCGGTCGGGGCCAATGTCCCTCGAATTGTTGTTGAACGCGGCCGTGCAGAGCCACGGCCGCGTTGGATTGTGTGCTTAGGCAGGTGTTTGCTCCTGTCTCAGAGTCTTGTGCCGCGGCAGGGGCGGGGGCTGCCCGCCTCACAGTCGCGGGTAGAAACCTCTGCGCTGCCTGCGTCCGAGACCCCGACACCTCTGATGGGGGGCTGAGCGGAGGCACGGACCCTCGCTGGTTGGGGGCGGTGGACGTGGTCCTCACCTCTCTTCCAGAGCTCTTCCGTGTGGGAGGGTATGGGCAATGAGCCTGGAGGGGCCAGTCCACTATGGGCGATTGAGTACTACAGGCCCCCTTCTCCTTACCGCACACAGAGAGGGTCTTCTTATCTTCTCGTTCCGCTATATCTGCACCAGGGAGGCCACACGTCTTGAGTTAGCGGGCGCTCAACGGAGCCCCGGAGCGCCCACAACTTTCCTTGTGATGGCAGGCCCGCAGCTCAGCCCTCCGGCCCTCGAGTCGCCACTCCGCTGGGCTCCTCGCCTCACGGCATGCGTTGGCCGCGCTCTACCGTCGGCCGCGCGGGAGCTCCCCCGCGATATATCTCTGGAGTCCTGCCAGTAATCAGGACCAAACCTTGTGGATTTAATCTTCTTGCCCTCTGGAACACTTTTGCCAATTTTTACGCTGAAACGGCCCGTTCAGACAGTTAAAGTAGCGTTGCAGCCCAGGATGTCTGCAGAGTTTACACAGGAGCGGCCATCTCTCCTAATGCGCAACAGTACCCCCCCTCCAATCAATTTAAACTGAACAGATCAGTCTGCAATCCCTTTTACCTTATTACACACCATCCCTTCCAGTAAAGAACAGGACAAAGCGGCGGCCATGTCTACGCATCGCTCCTTCTAAACTTTCCAGTGGAAGCATTGGAAGTTAATCTGATGAACCACGCTGCCACCACCAACATAAATTCCCTAATGGAAACCTTCAACCAAACCTCAAAGGAGCTGTTGACACACATGTCCCTTAAACATATGGCATGTCAGAGTCACACCCTCTGCCTCATGGTACACAAAGCAATTATCTGAGAGCAAATGCATTTTCAGAGCATACCTGAGGGTCTCTTCAACCTCAAGACCTTGCGTTCAACATGGTGGGCCCTTAGTAATGAAATAACACCTCCTACTACTCTGCAACAATTGCAGAAATCTTTAATAGGATCAAAGCCCTCTTCACAACAGTCAAACACTGCTCACTCCCTTACCAAATGAAGTAATGTTTGCGTCTTTATAGAAAAGCAATGCCATCAATGATTTCTTCTTTAGCAAAATCGACATAATTAAACACTACAACGATACCTTCAACTCCTCTGTGCCTGCGGCACCACTATCTATCCCACCCCAGGCTCAACTATACTGGAATTATTTCACCCTCACTAACCCTCATGGCTCTCACCAACACACTTGCGTCACTAAAGCCAACTTCCTATACCGATGACATCGTACCTCCTACCATCCTAATAAATATCTTGGGATTTGCTCTCATTCCTCCCTCAACCAGGGCATTTTCACATGTGCTTCAAAAAAGGGCTGATACACCCACTCATCAAGTTTGACCTCGCCAACTACCGACTAATCATCATCCCCACTTCATAGGTAAAAGTTTTAGAATGAACATTTTATTTATTTTTATTTATTTATTGGTCATTTGTTAGGAGTTTATCCAATTAGCAAAAACTCTTTCAAAGCACCCACAGGGCAACAGGGTGGGGACAGGGGAAGATAGACAATGAATTACAACAAAGATAAATAAATGAATTAATAGTACAAACAAATAATGAGACTAACAAGGAGGGGAAAGAAGATTACTATGCCTGGTGAGTGTTCAGAACGTGCAAGTGCAGAGGTGAGGGGGGTTAGGGATAGGTGCTGTGGTGCTCGTGGAGAAATGCTGCTCAGGGTGAAGTGCTTAAGAAAAGAAGAATGTAAGTGCAAGCTCCCGTTGGAGCATAGGTAAGTGCAGTAAAAATAGACAGCGGCTGAGATGAGAGGTGTGGTGGGTCAGGGCCCTGAGGGTATATAACGGCCCTGCACATCAGTCAAGGTACTGTATGATTAGCAGGGTAGAGAGGAGGAGAAGGAAGAGGTAAAGAGAAAGGTCTTGAAGCTTTTTAGGAACTTAAGGAGGTCCTGCTCAAGTCTCAGAAGGAGAGGAAGGCTATTCCACAGAAGGGAGCGCACCGAGGAAAGTGATCGACCACCAGCTCTCTGTTTAGCAAACCGCTTCACACGCAGGGAGTTGGTGCCAGAGGAATGCAGGGGTCTAAAAGGGGAGTATTAGGTTAGGAAACGTTGAAGATAGAGTGGTCCCCGGCCCAGATAGCCTTGTGGATGATACAGAAGGATTTTAATTTAATCCGTGCTGAGACCGGGAGCCAGTGAAGGGCTTTGTAGGGCAGGAGAGATGAGGTCAAATAAACCTCTCCGCATTGTCCCAGGTCTACCAATCTGCGTTCCATCCTAAATTCCCCACCAAAACAGCCCCTACCCATGCTCTCTAGATCAGGGGCAAAGGGGATTTCTGCCTCTTCATTCTTCTGGACCTATCTGCTACTTCGATACAGAGGACCACCAGACTCTGATCAGTCTCCTCACACAAAGAAGACAAAATAGACGTACTCTTCATCACAGAAATCTGGTATTTCAATGACCAATCCCTGTAGGAGAGTAGGAGGGATAGCATTTGTTCACAAAGACTCCACTACAGTCCCGACTCCCCTCCCTCGGCAAGATTCTGGACTCTGTGTGTAGCTCGTTCTTAAATGCTCTGTTTTTCTCACTGCATCGCAAAGCTTCATCTTAATATACAGACCCCCTTCGTACAGCCCACACTTTGCAGCCAAGCTTGTTGATGCCGCCACCAACCTGTCTGTTGGCCATCAGCTTTTAACCTAACTATCCACGCATTGTCATACGCCATACAATTGCCTTGTTTAAATTGTCTAAAGAAACAATGTCTGTATGCTAACGTCTAAGAAACATTGACTGTATGTTAACAAACATGCCAATATGTACCAACTAAGCATTAAGTAATCTCGTAACCCACGCCGTGATACCCGAGGGATTGGGCGCATAAGCAAATGTAATAAATAAAATAAATAAATAACCATACTCAGAGCTTCCAACATCAGGCTTAAGAACGAGGACAAACCTGCCACTAAGTTACTCAGATTTAATATTGCCACATTGCACTTTAAAACATTGGTTAAGAGCCCCACCCACATAGCCAGGCAAACTCTGGATGCCATTTTATGCAATGCAAATATAAACTCTGACTTGCCTTCAGTACACCTTCCTGTGGGAGACCACACATCCATCCATCCCTTTCACAATATTCACAGAGACGCCACCTCTCCCCGAACCATTAAAGAGCTGCCTGCAATGACTGGACACTTGAAAGAAATACAACCTAACTCTCTAGCAGAAAGGCTGGAGGCAAACGTATTCATTTTAGCCACAGATGGACCTACAATCACATTGGATGCAGAAATCCACAACCTGATAATATGATATGGCAAAGTTAGCAGTGAAAATGACGATTGTCATCTGTAGTGCCTTCATCTCACCTGTGGAAGTATGAAAAGTCGGTAACTGTTACAATGCTATGAGGGAGAGATGAATGGAGATTAATTTACTGTCGTTTATTTTTTATGTTCATTGTACATGCGCCTCGATGCCCCCGCGCTGTATGCGTGCTTTATAAATGCAAATAAATAAATAAAATACATTCATTCCAGTATGTAGATTTCACTTACATGATTGGGGAAAATATGCCAATTGCAACATAAAGCAAATGTAAACATTTCTACCAACATGTACAAAGGTATTGATATTTTTCATGGAAATGCAACGAAACCTAGGGCAATTTCGCACTGATGTTTTAAGAAATGCTTCCTGAGGACTGAACCATCATTTTAGTTTTTTAAAATATTAATTGCAATATATATAAAAACAAGAAATCTAAATTGAAGGCAGTTAATATGTCTTTTCGCTACAGCAGACGAGCTGCACTTAGGAAACCAATCAACTCGAGGATGGTGCTCCCAGTTCCAGCAAGTAGGGAGTGTTGAAATGGAATATAATATCATACTTTGGCTGCTCTAGCTTTTGAAGTAGTGCGTGAGCTGTTCGTGTAGGCCACTGTTGCTTTTAAAGCTTTGCATGTCTTGGGGTATTGGGTCCGCCTGACATCTGCAGAATTCCATCAGAGTTCTAGCGTTCTTACTTGGGGCATGTTATTCACATATTTTAGAATGGTAATGCATGTTAGTTTAGTCAAAGAGTGTTACACAACTGAAAAGGAGCTGTTGAGAATATGACAAATCTTCCTTATGTCATATTTTGTTATGTTATTACATGTTTATACTGCGCCCCCGCACCTGCATGGTGTTCTTGCGGCGCCTAAACCTTGTCTGAGGAGGGGCATATTGGGAGTCTGTAGACATAAAAGAAGAGAGTTAGGGGGAGAGGCGGCAATAGGAACAGGGGATTAGCTAGTGGACACACCACCGTAGTGGGGGACAAACACATGAGGCGATGAGGACAGGGATAAAGGTTGTGCTAACTAGTATGCTTGTTTCTTTACTGTGATTAAACATTGGTAGGCATGAGAGACCATTTAAGGAATGTGCAGCCAGTTTTACAATCAAGTCTTAACTGTGATGGCAGCATCTAGACCAGGCGATACCTGGTGCTAAACAAGGTTGATGGGTGATTGACTTGAGAGGTGCTCAAGCGGGCCCAAGTAATGTGTTGTATATTTGTTTTGTCACCATGATGTTGGTGACTCGTTTAAAGTGACGAGTCAATGCCAACGTTTTACAACTTTTCAGTGGTGGTGGCGTGCCATGCACTGAATAAGATAGCCTTATAGGGGTGCACTCGTATATATGCCCATGTCTTCCATAAAACACACATTGGATTATACAAAATGATATTACACGAATTCAGGAGGTAAACGGGATGCATTTTATTACAGAAAAATCCACACAGATTCTGACAGGGACCCCACAGGTAGTTTACATCATCCAACATCGGTTACCATGACCTTGACCCTAGAAGCCCTGCTGATCCGCCAGCTGCCTGATTTGCCTACTTGCTGTCTGAGCTGTTACAGGGTTAATTGCATAATCCAATGTCCAGCCAGACAGTCCAACGCCCAAGCCTGTCATGATGCCTACCCCTGGGGATCCAGAACAAGTCCAGCAACCCCGAAAGCAGGCATCAAGTTATTCCAAGCAAGCCCAACAACCCCTGCTACGGGCTATTTGGGTGCAGTCCTGGCGTCTATGGCGCCAGGCTCATATAAAGAGTCAGTCCTGGCACCATAGGCGCCAGGCTCATAGATTAAAACTTACCTGATGCAGACCATGCTGCAAACTTACCTGATGCAGACAATGCTGCAAGAGCTCCAAGCCAAAAGAGGCTTGGAAGGGACTACTTTACCTGAGGACTATTTTTTACTCGGGTGGGGTCGAGGAGGAATACTTACCTGGGACTACTTTGGAGGCTATTTAAACCATGCCCGAAGAGCAGCACACGCTTCTGCATCCAGCAGCGTAACGCTCACCGTGCCTGCACGTCTGCATCCAGTCTCCTGCCACGCCCGCCTCGAGTCTGGAGCTCCTAGAAAGAGGGAGAAAGAAGGAGAAAAGGTTAGAACAAGAGCAATACCTTTAATCCTTACCTGAATTCCCGATCCACTGCGCCTTCGAGCTGGAAGAAGGAAGTTATTTTATGCGCGTCGCCTCGCCTGCTGCAGCGCCGCGCTGAACTCACCGGCCTTCGCAGCATCTTCACTATACACTGCATCCTTCTGCATGTTCCCGCCGCACTCCGGCACCTAAGGGGAATACAAGAACAGCAAGGTGAGCCAAGGGAATAAACAGAGGCAATATTAGTTACCCCCCACAGACTTACCTGATTTTACCGCCGGGGGTACTATTCCTCTTCACGGGTCGGCGCAGCCTCCACAGCATCTTCGCCGCACCCCAGCCCCTAAGGGGAACAAAAGGACAGCAAGGTGAAACAAAGGGACAAACAATAGGAATCCTTCTCACCACAATAGACTTACCTAATTTTACCGCCGGAGGCATTATTCCCCGAGACTTCATAATTTCTCTCAGCACCTGAATAAGGGAGAAAGCAACAGGTTACATACTGACATTATTTATCGAACTGTGTTGGATAATACAAATCCTTACCTGAATGTTACCGGTTGCCATGAGGAACTCTTCGCTAGGGTCAAGCTGCAACCTGCAAGGAATCGGACAAGAGTGAAAGTCAGACATTTGAACTCTTACGAACTATATACTTACAGCGTCTCGCCGGAAATCTCAGAGTCAATATTGTTCTGGAATTCACCAATTCCTTCGAACCAGTGAAGCAACTGGTTATCTACACGCCCCTGCGCTCAATGCAGGATGGAGAGCTCATCTTTCCAAACCATCAGGTGAGAATATAAGAGGGGACATTAAGGGTGATCAGTGGGGAGAACAGCGGGGGTGGGGGTTAACACTCAACTCCACGGGTGGTTAATTCCCTTTCTCCATTTGCAGAAGAATACTCCTACGGGCCAAGCAAACGAAGCTAGGTGGGCCAGTCCAGTCTGTTAACTAGGCGCTACGCGTCACATTGGTGGAGACCGCAGCTGTCCAGTTCAGATCAACGCCCCTGTGGGAGCCAGGTGAGCGTAACAAAGCCTCAGCTAAATATCCACCCAATGGGCAACCCAAGGAGCCACCCCTGCAGTCCACGCCTGTTTGACATAGGACTCAAGTGGACCCCTCAGCCCACATCCCAGGTAGCAAATTCATAGGCCATTGTTGAAAAGCCCCCAGCAGCTGAGCCTGAAAAGAAACAGAAGGTACAGTTTCCTAGACTGTTACTAGACTTTCCTAACCTTTCGTAGGAAAACAACACATTTCCTTTACCACAATGACATGCCGGAACGTCTGACTTGTTTTTCTAAAGTTGCTGATTTGTTCTTCACCCCAAAGGAGTGTTCTCCTGTGCCCTTCCACTCGCAACCCTCCCCGATTGTAGCAGTAAAACACTCACAGGGGTCTTTGCATACCCACAATACCTTCCAAGCAAAACATATTTAAAGCCTCACGATGATATTATGTGCAATTTAAGAAAATGTCATGACTCTGCATTTGCACAATTATTTTGAAGTGTATACATGATTGCTTGCCACATAGTCCACCCTTAAATTGTTAGATAGGATTAAACAAATGCTCAGTGAAATCGTGGTTGTATAGCAGCGATTTACCATATCATTTATTACGGTCTATGCCCAATTGAACTCTGAAAACCTGTAAAGGATGCCGATTGTGTGAAAAGCATTCTAACTGTTTGAATATCTATTACCCTGATAGTATTTATGAGTAATGTAAGGCCTAGTCCATAACTATAATCCCTTGCAGGCCAAGCAAACAATACTGCAATGTTGTTCTCCATTTATTGGGTAATCTTAGCAATGCTAAAGTAGGAGATGCTAAGCATGACATTTGCCTACTCAAAATCCTCAATGGGCAAATTATTATTTGAGTTTTATAATGCGTTCACTTGGAAAGGGACTGCTTCAAAGTGCTTGTGTGACATTTGTGCAAAGAATTCCAAGCATTGTAGCCTGCTTACTTAAGGTCAGTATCCAATATTTGAGATGGCAGTTGGCTTGTATGGTGTTGGGGATGCATGTTCTAAGGCACAAAGAGTAACACATTCTAGTTCTTGAACATTATTCATATAACAAAAATAAAACAAGTGGATGTAGGTAACAGTCTGGCAACCTTTCGCAGAGCTATGGTAAGCAAAGGCAAGGTTGTCTGGTAATGTTTAAATGTTATCTGTGGAGGAAGTTAGTCATAAGGCATAAGTGTGGTACAGTCAAGTAGAGGAGTCATTGGTGGGGAGGCATGGCTATTAGACTAATGTGTGCAGGCATCTATTAGGTAGGTTTTATGCTCCTGGAGCCACTTTTTCTTATTAGTCATTTTTTCTCTTGTGGGTCTATTCTATTCTTAGGGTGTTTAAGGTCACGCTTGCATAGCAGTGTAATGTAAACAGGCTAGAATGCAATATCAGTATAATTTAGCTTTATTTTGAGAGAAAGCAAATGTTAGATACCTGCTATAGGTTCTGCCTTATTACATCTTTTTCAATAGATGGGAATTGTCTGTGTGTGCTGCTAAAACTCTTCTGAGTGACACCCAGAAGGAAGCTGGACAAGCGCACCTGTGCACGGCTTGGGGGAACAATGCTGCAGAGTAGAACAAGTAGAAAAGCAGGCAGCGGGGTAGCTGAAAACCTTAATGGCCGTTTCAAAGTTCTTAAACTTTCTGTGTCTGTGTCACAGGAGTCCCCCCAAGTATGGGGACCAATTTCAATTGTAAGGGTTTAGAGGCCCTGATGCTGGACCTACTCACCCATGCCCACAAATGTGAAAGGGCGACTAAATAAAGCGACAGACCCCTCCATGCGACATTGCATTTTATAGCGCATTTTTTCACAGGCAATTGAAAAGGAGCGGTAAGAGTTACCGGCAGTTCTGAAGATATAACATGACATCTATGTTACAGTCACTCAACCTGGTTTGCTAACTTAGCAGCTTTCGGCTTTTGTTCCTGTCATTTCAGGGATTCAACATGCCCATCGCTCCTGATACTACTCAAAATCACTGCATAATCAGCAGTACAGTTCAGGAATATGGCTTTAGAGACAGTAATGTTTAATCTCCAGCAACATTTACACTGCATACATCTCTTCTAGAAAATACACTGAGACACTGAAAACTGCAAACATCTCTATGGGGTAGAGTGAAAGGACTGCTGTCCGCATGTGCTATGAAGCAAATTATTATTTATTTTTCATTTTAAAATAGGTATGTACTTTGGACAAGCTGACAAAGAGTACCGTGACCTCTTGGCACATATGAAAAAACAGCTACATGTCCAAAAATGAATATTTGTATGCAGAAATATGCACACAAATGATGCCAATAAGCAAAGGGTAGCAGGTTTGTTAGTGACTATTCATCCACTGGGAGCTGAGTTAGCAGAGAGTATATTATAGAGATGAACAATTCAAATAGTACAACATACAAGATAAAGCACACCCTCCGAGTTAGTCAATTAGACAATGGCCCTCATTACAACTCAGGCGTTAAGGGGTTAACGGCGCCATAAAGAGCGTCGGCGCCGTTAAACCCTTAACGCCTGATTACAAGGGTCCCTTTGCGGGTTGGTGTTTGTTTTACAAATCCAACCCGCAAAGGGACTTTGGAGCTAATTACGGCACCGTAATTTACGGTGCCGTAATTAGCGCCTTTCCCACTCCTATTATGCCCTATGGGGCAAAATGGGAATGGGGAAGGGCAAATGGTGAATGGGGAATTACCGCCCCCGCCAACCTTGTGATGGGGGCAGTAATTCCGCCATCCACCATGCCGGAATCCGGCATGGACCATGGTGCTAGTAGCACCATGGTCCAACGCCAGGGTCATAATGAGGGCCAATACCTTTGCTCCATATCAGGAAGAGGGGAGTATGGCATGTTCATGGGCTCTGGTGGGTACTGCAGACTGCTCAATTAAAAGATTTCTTTGGCACAGTGCCGGGTAGAGAGTATCCTTAGTCTAAGGTAGGGGGCTGCGTGGTGTGTGTTTTCGCATGTGTGAGAGGTACGGTGTGTGTGATAGGTGCAGGTGTTTTTGAGCATGGGTGTATGGGTGAAAATGTGTGCGTGTGTTTGAGTCTGTGTAAGTGCATGGTAGGGGTTTAGGGGATCCATGGCAAGGCTGAATGTTTTGCTTATGGGCAAATTTGAAGTGGTACTGATTACATGTTATTAGCATCATGTATTTAAGTGGCAATACTGACATATTGGGCCTCATTACGAGATTTTCTGTAAAAACCAAACCTTACTGTCATGGAGGCAATGCCACGCCCGGGTATCACTGATGCCGATAACAGCGGCCGATTACAAGAATGCGTGCACACGTGTAGCGGCATGCCGGTAACGTCCGTACTGGCATGCAGTTAACGACCCTAAAACCCCTGTTAGCGGCATCATGCAAAGCACTGGCACCTCCTCCACCTTCGCCCACCCCTAAATAATGGGCACCAGCAATAACGGGCAGAGGCAATACCGGGCCCGGCAATACCGGAACCGCAAGTAACGTCATCGCGCCGGAACAGGAAATGCAACAGCGGCCATCTTGAAAACACAATCCATTGCAATCCTCCAGACACGGTTCCTAGTGATAGTTTCGAAAGGCAAAAGTTCCGACACAAAAGTGGCAGAAAAAAAAGTTTGGAGAAACCTGTTTTTCTTTAAACACTTATTTTACAATACAAAATTAAAATAAACCCTTTAATATAAAATAAATACATTCAAAACTTTTTTTCCAGCACTTTTGCTGGACACCTCCAGACACAGGACCTGGATACACAAACCACCACTTACATCTCCAGCACAATGCCTAAGGCCATCAAGAAAGGTGCCTCGAGTCAGAGCAAGGTGCGCTTTTTGGAGGATGAATTGAATATGTTAGCAGACACTCTGGCCCAGAATGGTGATGTGGTTGTCGTAGCAGACCTCAGGCGACCTGCTCAGATAAAAAAAAGAAATATGGGAGGAAGTGGCCAGGAAGGTCAGTGCAGTCGGCACCTCCCCCGCAACGTCCAAGATGTGAAAAAGAGGTGGGATGACCTGCGCCTCCGTGTGTGGAACATTGTATCGGCCAATCGGAGCCAGGGTCTGGCAACAGACGGCGGGTCCAACTCCCCCATCAAGCTCACCAGATGGGAGAAAACATGTGCCAGAACAATTGGCATGAAGGCCATTGAAGGAGTCGGAGACATGGAGCATGGAGTATCATCATCGGCAGATGGAGGTGAGTGTCCACACAAACCACTGAAATTCAAAGCATGATGATGGGCCACAAATGTGAAAGTGGCATAAGCCAATGCATGGGCCATCACACACACATGGACACATCCCTGTCTAGATGCTATCCCCAGCACCGTCACATCAACATGCCAATACCACACCTGAGACACACCCCACAAACAGCTAAACGGCATGTGTCACACTGCACACAGTCCACAACACAAAGTCATGTAACACTGCATATACCACCTTACACATGTGAGAACCTGACATATGCCTGAATAACCCCCCATATAGCAAGCAACCTGTATGTCCCAACTCCAAGACATCAAATCATCACATGCGTACAACTGCAGAAATACCAATGTATGCATGATGCATGTACAACCATCACTGATGCCGTGCCTCTCTCGGTCCCCCACAGGCACATATTTCGACAGCGATGGTGAGGACACAGCGGCATAGGCCAGGACACCATCCAAAAAGGCCAGTGATGACGGCACCAGGCCGCCCATATCTAAGGGCATTGGCAAGCAACAACAGCCACCCAAGCTAATACCAACACAAGATGCCAAGGCACAGGGGTGGCAAAGAACTGCCATAAAACCAACAGAAGGTAAACAGGTGGAATCCACTAATCCTGAGGCTGTGGCAGACGGGACCCTGTCATCCGCAAACAGCTCCATAGGGGAGGCAGCTACTGCAGCGCCCCAGAGTGGAGACGAAGGACAGTGCCAGGCTGAGGAATGTCTACCTGAGGACGACAACCTGTCCATGGATGTGGTACGCACACCAAGCCCCAAGCAAACCCCCCAGCACGCCCCAGTGAGCACCCCCAATAGCACCCCACTGGACCAGTCAGGAGGAGAGGCAATCCAAGAGGCCTGGAGCCCCCCAGTGGACACACCTGCATTGAACCCCTCGGCAGATGTCCCATCCACCTCAACAGGCATCCGGGATGGAGAGTGGTGCATGGCCCAAATGGGGGGGCGGCAGCAGGAGGTCACAGGGCTCGTGAAGCAGTATGTGTCTGATGGTGCCTTGACAAGGCAAGAGGCAAGAGAAAACACTGTGGCCATGACAGGGCCCATGGTGTCAAGTACCAGGCGGATTTGTGAGGAGCTGTCAGCGGTGACGCAGGCCCTGGCCAGGATTGCCCAGGCCTTGGAGGCTCAGCGTCCCGCCCCAACATTGGAACATGCGGGCACAGCGTCATCCACCAGCTCTACCCAAACAAGCCCCCTGCGTAGGTCTTCACGCACCATGCAGCACTCTGACATGCAGACCCCGGAGGCCGACAGAGGCTGCCAGTGGCAGGGGCAGCCTGTATTATAGACTAATTTTCCATAGCATGACTATGATTGCACACCATGTGTGGGGAAGTTGTGGGGGGAGGGGGAGGGTGTGTGTGGTGGAATTGTGGGGGGAGAGGGAGGGGTGTGTACGGGAGTTGTTGGGGAGGGGGAGGGGTGTGTGGGGGAGTTGTGGGGGAGGTGGAGGGGGTGTGTGGGAGAGTTGTGGGAGGAGGGGGAGTGGGTAGGGGCTGTGTGGGGGAGTTGTGGAGGGGGCGGGAGGTGGGAGGGGGTGTGTGTGAGGTGGAGGGTCAATGCACATTGTATATATCACCTGTTCAATACACCCGTTGTGTACAAAAAAAACACATGACTGGACATTGCTTATTGTGTATGTGTGCTTTATTGGTTTACAGTGCACAGTGTCCATGTACCCCACACCCAGTGCCCAGAGTCCCACATCGATGGCACACTCTGCATCCATGTGTCTTAGAAATATTGGCCTATCACAGACTGACGCACAGCACGTCCCTCATGTGCATCGCCACCTGGCTGATGTGCAACCCCTTCTTCATCCTCATCTGGTGGTTGCTGGTTAATGTTAGGCGGCAGAGGCACATTCCATCGGATGCACATGTTGTGCAGCATGGCACATACCATGATGGTCTTGGCCACCTTCTCATGCCCGTACAGGAGTGCCCCACCCGACCTGCTGAGGCAGCGAAACCGTGCCTTCAACAGGCCAAAGGTCTGCTCGATCACCACATGGGTACGGGCCCAATTGTAGTCCTCTTCGTGCCTGTTCTGCGGGTTCCGACCAGGATTAAGGAGCCACAGCTTCAAGGGATAGCCAGCATCACCTGCATGGGAGCAAAATGAGGTATATGTGAGTCAATTCCTGCCATGAAACCTGTACATATCACTATCATTCCTGCAGATATTTGTTGTTCACATACACATGTCCCTGGATGTCTGCACATATCTTTATTTGCCACAATGTGTGTTGTTCCATGGTCTACAGGTGTGGGTTGCGTTGTCCAGATGATGCAGGGTGTCCACTTACTTGCTGGTGTTCATGCACTGTGGATGCCTACTGCTGCATTTGCAATCATATAGGTGATGTGGAGTGATTCGTATGTATTTTTATTAGCAGCATTGGCACAAGTTTCATCATGATTTGTCATTCATCGGTTATTATTCCCTTGGTGACGTGTAACGCTACTGTGGTGGTGGGCCAGTGACAATCAGTGTATTCCCTTGGTGGGATTGATTTGTGCGCACACTGGATGCATGTCCTGTGTTGTGTTTTGCTGCGGTCATGTACATTGTGCATACTCACAGCATGTTGCTACATTGTGTTACAGAGTGTACTGTCTGATGATGTGCAGTGGACGTGTTGAGGGATGTGGCCTGGTTGCAGGTCTGGCATATTGGCATTGGTGTGCAGATTCCATAATTTCTATGACGTTTAGGTGTCATATTCAGTTTGGGATGTTTTGGGGCACAGTGTTTTGCAGTATGGGCATTGTCCAGTAACCACCCCAATCTCACCCCGGTGGTGTGTGCATCTCTCCCTGACATTACACTGCCATGTGCCTGTCATGCAACTTACCAAGCAGCCACGCACGTCGTCCAGCATGTCGCTCCATGTAGCGTGGTATCGTGGAGTTCCGCAGGACCCTTGATTCATGAGTTGATCCGGGATATCGGGCACAACAATGTGTGATGAACTTGTTGGAGTCACATACCATCTGCACATTGACGGAGTGGTATAGCTTACGATTGCGGTATGCCACCTCCATGGCATGTGGGACCACCAATTCCACATGGGTGCAGTCGAGGGCACCAATACAATTTGGCATGCCTGCCAGTGCAGGGAAGCCAATTTTAGTGTCAAAGATCTCCTGGGCAGTCCATGTTAGGGATATGTAGTCACTTATGTGCTTCAGGAGGGCATCCAGCACTTGGTTCAGCATGCGTGGAAAAAAAGGCTGTAATATACCATGCATCTGCTCCACTGTGTGCTGGTAGGTGCCTATGGCCAAGAAGTGAACAATGTCGTTGTGTATCATGTCCACAATGGTGGTGATGGTGTCCCGGTCCAGGCGGTACAGGGTGTGGATCTGCACAGGTGTTAGTTTGAAAGGACTGGCTCTCATGCGAGGGATTGGTAGCTGCCTGCATGGTACCACTGGTTGCACTGGTGGGACTTGCTGGGCCTGTCTCACCCTCCTTCCCCTCCTGCATCTCCTCTGTAGTGCCTGTTGTTGTTGTTGCTCATGGAGTAGCAATGCAAGCATGTCCTCCAGCCCCAATATGGCAACTGCAAGTGGGATCATTTTGGTGTGGGAAGGGGTGTGGTGTGTGGGTGTGCTCCTTTTGTGCTGGGCCAGACTCAATTGCCTCCACCTGTGCTGATTGTGTGCACCTGTGGCAGTTGGGAACACAGCACATTGCTATTAGCGGGTGATCCGTGATGCTGGTGATGCCGGCATCACGGTATCCCTAATTACCGCCTTCGAGATGCCGGAAGGTGCATGTCCACGTGACTTGTGATGTCCTCCTGTTAGTGGCATCCCGGTATTGCCGGCCTGAAGGGCTGCGTGCCCGCACACATGCCGGTACGGAGGAGCACGGTCTCAGCGGTGGCACTGATACCAGGATGTCTACGCGTAATGGGCCGGAGCGGTAAGCGGTGCCAGTATTCCCTTACTGGCATCGTTTTTCCATTACCGTAAATCTCGTAATGAGGCCCATTGTTGGCACTGATGACATGGAAGTATTTTTAAGTTCCATGGATGACATACTGGCCCCATAAGCATCATGAAAGTGTCCTTAAGTGACAACTTTGACATATGTTGGGGAAACAGTGTCATGAGTGTTTTTTAAAATGACACGGTTGCCATATATTGGTGACACCAGCATCATGAAACTTTCAAAATGCAATGATGACATATGTTGTGGGCACCCGCATCATTAAAGTATTTTACAGTGGCAATGATGGCGTATATTGTGGGCAGAGGTATCATGAACATGTGCTTTACATTGGCTGTGCTGGCATATATTGTGAGCAGAGACATCATGAAAATGCTCCCTTGTACTTTTGGTGATCTGGCATCTACTGGATTCTTTTCATGTGTTACACTACAGAATTGCCTGGAAATTATATGTTGCGGTACAAACATTTTAGCAAAAGAATTTGCTGTAAAATAGTACCATTTCAAACCATAATTTAAAACAATAATTCTCTGTGGGAGATGCCCCCTCCACCTCAACCTCCCTAGGTTGGTTGGGGCTTCCTCGCTACGCCTTGTCACTCGTACAAATTCATGGGAAATATTTACTCCCCTCCCCTCTTAAATTTCACCAGCCACCACTGTTCACACCGAGCTATCAAACAATGGGCACCTTATGAAATAAGGGGAGAAGACAACATACAACGCAACACCTGGCAGAGGCAGGGTTGAAAGACCTGTTGAGAGGGTTCATCCACAGAGCCAGTCTCACAGTGATCTTTGTGGACCCTGAAAGAATATGTTCAAATACTAACAGGGTTCTTTCTGCCTTTCATCATAGCACGGTCAATAAAATGAGCCCCATTTAGTTGCGTAGTAGTAACATTTGTTATTTACAATGCCACAAATATGGATGATATAGCTCAAATGTCTTCCTGGTCTTGTAGTGTGTAAAAAAAGGAACACTCTGATTAAATAACTATTTCCCCTTTAGTTTATGGTGACCCACCCCTGTCCTAAACCCAGGTGTACATGCTTCTACACCAGTTCTGGCCCCCAAAATAAGGGTGTCTGCTGCATATTTCCATTGCAGAGCCTTCTAACGCAGGTTCGAATCCCGGCGGGGCCAAACTCAGCCTTTCATCCTTTCCGAGGTCGATAAATGAGCACCACACACCGTGGGTAATAATAAGCAGCGCTCAGATACCTGGGGGTTTGTAGCGCTATATAAATGCCAAATTATTATTATTATTATTATTATTTCCCATGGATCCTGGCCCCGGTACAGCATACGGCACCTTCCCCCACACAGGCACCTGCAGCAGAGACCCCTTCCCACTTTCAGATGCACCTATGCAGCATACCCCCCCCCCCCCCAAAGACCCCTGGTGCATACTGCTTCCCTGCCATTCACAAAAGCACCCCCTTCAGCATGCAGCCCACCCTATCCTAGACCCACAAAAGAACGTACTAAGATATACAGCCTCCACACCCCTCAGTCCACATACACACATGTATAGGAACCCCTTGTGGTATATACCACATCCCCTCTGTAGTGTAGTGCCGGCGTGTCAGGAGACAAAGGCACATATTGCAGGAACGGATCAGGTGACCTCAGTTGATGTAACCACGCCCGGTGCGGAAATAAAGCAGTTACATGTAGGAACCCGTGGTGCGTGGACATGCGTTGTTTCAGCGCAGGCGCTTATGGTGGTGCGCACAGGCTGGAGTAACTTTGCTGAAAATGTTGCGGGGGACATGACATCTGAAGAAAAGGTGCACCAGCCAAATGAATGGGAACAAAATGGTGTGCCATGAAAGTTGGGGGGGGGGGCAAACACCCCTGTCCCCCCTAAAATTACGCCCATGCGCAAAGCCCCGAGTAAAGATCTGATATTGGCGACGAGGGGCCGCTGAGCCCATGCAAGCGGCTGCCCATCAGCTGTGCCCAGTCGTACGTCGCCCTGCAGCGGACACATCCACGGTCAGCGCAGAGGCGGCTTTGATAAGAGAGGCATCAGGCCTTTGGGAAGAGGCCACGCCTGAGCAGATGATCCTCCGGTGACAGATCCCCGGCAGAGGAGCCTGGCACTCACACAGTTAGCGCTGGCTTGATAAAGAATAAAAAAATAAAAAATTAAACGAAACGAATCCTGCTGGGGACACAGCTACACAAACACAGCATCACACAACAGGCAAGCTGAACTGCGAGCCAATCAAGCACACTGGAAACACGCGTGTCTGGCCACAGACATCACCAATAACGCTGCTGCTCTGGGCACATGCTCTCCAGCTGCCTGCCTGCATGATCAAACAAAAATAAATATATACACTGGAAGGAAGCGAACTGGTTCATGCCAATAAGTGAAACCATAACTTTAATAAGACAACAGGAGGAGCAGGCTCCAGTTCCCACAGAGTGGCAGCGCCCCAGAAAGTAGCCAGCTGACGTGTGGCTGAAGGCATTCGAAACGCTCACCATGACACATCTCCAAGAAAGAGGATGGGGAGCTCATCGGCTGACCCAGCGCCAGCTGCACTGGCACTGTGAGTACCCAGACCTGAAACGCAAACTGAATGATCATGACACAATCTCTCCAACACAGGTAAGTAGAATAAAGTATCTTTATTGCGAGACCCCGCAGCCTGCTGCTACTGCTTCCTCAGCTCAACGGCCACTGTGGAATGTTGACTGCTGAACATGCATCAACATTCCACCAGTGTGCCTATGCACGAGCCCGTGCATATTACAACATATCCTTTTCCCTTGGATAAAAATGTTAACACCAAATTGAACAATGGAAAAATGAACAAAATATTACATGACTAGTCATAAATACAACTTTCACAGCTAGATAAAGAAAAATAATCACATAGGTGCGATGCACCATTAAATGTACTTTCACGTTTAACAAATGTAATCTCTAAATCTTATGGGAGGACCACAGCTCCTAGCCGCACGACCCCTTTGTTGTCCTACATCAGGTTGCTGATCAATAGCATTTTGACATTCCACATTCACTTCTGGACCAGAAGGACCTGGAATTGGGACAACCTCTTCCTGTTCAAACCTGATGGCTTGTGAACCCACAGGATCAGATTCCACACCTGCCCTGTCCACACGTTTGCAGCCATCCACCACCACCCGTCTCTTACTCCAGACAGAGCCATCCTCCAAGTGCACATGGCCTTTTCCGACCTTAACAACTCTCCTTGAGGGCATAAAAGTGCTGTAGCCTTTGTGAACCATCCTAGGATTCTTTATGTGCACTTCATCCCTAGGCTTAACATTCAACTCCTTCCTGGACTTTTGTGAGGACATCGTGGTCTGCTGGCGCTCCAAAATGCTGCGATGAATAGCTCGCAAATCCATATTACATGGCCCACCACCCATAGCCAGAGTTCTCAACATTGTACCTGCCTTCCTGCCCCTCATTAGTTCAAATGGAGATCTTCCCGTAAGCATGGCAGGGGTTCTCCGATATGCAGCCAGATATTGTGTCACCACTTCCTGCCAATCCAAACCATTGGCCAAAGCCAATTGTATGGCTGACTTGATCGTACCATTGGCCCTCTCAACTAATCCATTAGCAGACGGATTATACAGAGCTGTCCTATATTGAGAAATGGCATGCTGTTCCAAAAATTCTTTCATTGCTCTAGAGGTGAACTGCACCCCATTATCAGTAACTAAACATGCAGGTAATCCCTCACGATCAAATACTTTCCTCAAAAAATCAATAACGGAATTGGTTGTAACACAGGAACACGCCGCCACCTCAATCCACCTGGACGTATAGTCAACCAATGCCAACATATATCTGGACTCAGGCTCTAAACAGTCAAACGGACCCATGATGTCCAAAGCCAATTTCAGCCATACATGCTCTGGAACCTCTACAGGATGCACAGGTTGTGGATGCAGTACCTTGCTCTTATCACTGACAGAACATGCCTGACAATCTTTCACCACTTGCTCCATATCCTTGTCCATTGACGGCCACCAGTACTCCTCTCTCAGTCTCCTTTTGGTCAAAGATCGGCCCAAATGACCAACATGTGCCAATTCCACCATTCTTCCCCTCAGATTTACAGGGGTTATCAACCTACTACCCCTAGACACACCCCAGGGACCCTCAGCTAATTCATGAAGAACTTGAGCATAAGCTTTCCCTTCCGGCCTGTCCTTAACGGTGTGCCAACCCTTCACCAGACCTTCCCTAATCCAATTTAACTCAAGATCAGCCTCAGACTCCCGATCCCACAACGACTTCTCCACAGCAGAAGTCACCAAAGCAACCTGACACTCCTGCAAATCATCCTCTTTTACTAATCCTGCCTCACTGTCCGCCTCTACAACTGGCAAACGGGACAAACAGTCCGCAGCAACATTAAACTTCCCCGGAAAATACTGCAAGGAAAAATTGTAATCCTGTAACTGTACTGACCACTTTGCAATCCTCAGGGATACTGCCATGACTCCCTTGGTAGAAAATACCTGCACCAAAAGTTTATGGTCCATTATGACAATATAGGGTATGCCCCACAAAAATGTCCTGAAGTGTTTTGAAGCCCATAAAACTGACAAAGTCTCTCTCTCAATTACAGAGTACCTGGTTTCCACGTCTCTCAAGGTCCTCGAAGCAAAGGCCACTGGGACCCATTGACCATTTATCCATTGCTCTAGCACTGCCCCCAGACCCACCTCACTTGCATCCACAGTCAAAGCAGTTTTATTTTTCGGGTCAAATGGCTTTAGGCATGAGCATTCTCCACCTCCTTCTTGACCGACTCAAATTCTGCCGCACTCTCCTCAGACCATGCAAATCTTACGCACTTCCTCATGAGAGCTCTCATGGCCACCGTTTTTTCAGCATAATTTGATACAAATTTAACATAGTACTCCGCAAGGCCCAGAAAAGCCCTTAGCTGATCCTTATTGACCGGAGCTGGCGTATCCCTCAACACTTGTACCAACTCCCCTTTCGGGCTCACACCTCGTGAACTCAATGTGTGTCCCAAGTATGTGACCTCCTCCACACCCACCTGACACTTGGTTAATTTTACCGTCAGACCTCTCTCTTTAAGAATCTGCATGACCTTCCTTACCCTGACATCATGTTGCTCCTTGCTGCTGCCCCAGACCAAAATGTCATCTTGAAAATAGCTGACACCCAACACCCCTCCATACATCTGCTGCATCAACCTCTGGAACACAGCCGAAGCCGAAGCCAGGCCAAAAGGCATGCGACAAAATCTGTATGCCCCAAACGGAGTCACAAATGAAGTAAGGGGTCTAGATTCAACGTGCAGGTCAATTTGATGATACGCCATTGACAGATCAAAAGTTGAAAAGTATTTAGCTTCTCCCAACGTCAACAACAACTCATTAATATTTGGCAAGAGATGCCGATCCACCCATATGCTGGAATTTAGCTCCCGCAGATCTACACACATTTTGATGCTGCCATTACTCTTCTTAACTAAAACCACAGGAAACAACCATTCTGAGGACTCAATAGGCTCAATTATGCCTGCTGACTGCAACTTAGTCAATTCCGCTTTGAATGCCTCCCTTGCTGCAACTGGCACTCCCCTCACTTTATGAACTTTAGGAACTGCACCCTTCGTCAACACAATGCGATGTGTAAAACCCCTAAGCTTACCAAGGGTGTCTGAAAATACCTCAGGAAACTCACTCATGAGCACTGTGGGAGTAACTATTATGTCATTCTCTCCCGCTCCCTCCATGACACTGAGAACCGGTTCCTTTTCACCTGGATGAATTTGTATTTTTAGTGCAGCCTGCTCATCCCAACCCAACACACTTGTGCCCTTTGAAGCCACATACAATTTACCCAAAGTTTGCCTCCCTTTGAAGGAGAAATTCGACCAATTATAACCAAGCAGGTCGATGGAACTCTGCCCATAAGCATATGGTCCGATGTTCGGAGTCAACAAAGTAGAGATCTGTTTACCCAAAACCTCTTGATACACTTCCGGACACACCAGAGTATAAGGTGACCCCGAATCCACAAGCATATCCACAGGGTGCTGGTCCACCAATACCGACACCCATGGACCCTTCCGCCCACTTCCCTCCACATGTAAAATGACACTCTGATTAGAGCCACCTCCTGATGCCCCTTCTAGCACCATGGTAGAGTCCTCTGCAGCTACATTAGCGACCACCTGCCCCTTACACATGCGTGCAAAATGGCCCAAACGTTTACATTTCCTGCATTCAACATTGCTAGCAGGACAGGATTTCGAATCAGCAGTGTGACTCGACCAGCCACAATTTTTGCACCCCTCCTTACCCTTAGATGCTCTATTCCCTTGTACCACAACTTTATCCAGACCTTTATTGCTCCTTGACACCACAGCATGCACCATCTCCCTATTCCCATCCCTTTCAGTAACAATTTGTACACTTTTGGTAAGCAGAACTGGCGCTGCGGGATGAACCGAACGCCGGGTTAAGGCGCCCGATGCCTTCGAGGCTTCAATTGCTCTGGCAATCTCCAAAACCTTATCAAGTGGAGGATCGCTCTCAATCCACAATCTCTCTCTGATTTTTTGATTAGATGTCTTCATCATAATCTGATCCCTTGTATGTTCCTCTCCATTACCAGGGAACCCGCATGTAGCCATGAGTGCACGTAGGGCTGTAACATATGAATCTATGCTTTCCGTGGAACCTTGTGCCCTAGAGAAAAACGTATACCGCTCTAAAACCACATTAACTCTTTTACCAAAACGTATTTGCAATTTCTTCAAAGCAGTCTCGTAGGCACTTACAACCATTTCTCCCTCACCTCTCCCTTGAACCATTACATTCTCTCCAGGCAGGTGACGAAAAACCCTCAACCCCTCAGTACCAATACAATTCAGTAATGCAGCCTCCTTTTCATCATCGTTGAACTTTGCCCCACCTGCAGCCCTCAAATATACTTTAAAGGCATCTACCCACTGCTCCCAAGGAGCAACAGGCTCTCCAGGGTTAGGAAAAAAAGGCAAGTGGAGGCCTGACAGCTGTATGCAACATGGCTGAATGTAATGCCTTGTACCTTATGTCCCCAAGAAAAACTTGCCCACCGCTGTGCAAGACTCAATACTTCTTGCTCCTTTGAGGCAGAGGATGTCCCCACTGTCACCTTGTGCACGTGCACCCACACGTATATGCAGTACCGCCAATAATTTGGCACTGGGTGAGTCACAACAGACCAACCGATGTAAAAGCAGACAGATGTCTCCCACTGTTGCCTTGTGCACGTGCACCCACACGTATATGCAGTACAGCCAGGTTCTGGCACTGGGTGAGTCACAACCAACTGATGCAAAAACTGACTTGCAAAAATCCCAGCCCAAGCAGATGTGCCAACCTTCACTTGTCAGGGCTCCACACGATTTGTGTGCCCCAATCTTACCAACAACGGCCCTTTAGATTCAGCTCCGGGATGTCCTGTGGCGCCTCAAAATTGCAGGTGTCCCTGGAGCGTATACGAATTAGACTCCTGCCTTCTCCCATCCGCCGGTTAGCAGCAGTCAGCTGATTGCTGAGCCACGCCGCGCAGCGCCACCGCAGCCCCTCCTCCTTCCCTGAGGAGACCGCAGACCGCGGTGAGCAGCGTGGTGTAGAGACGCTGCCGGGGGTGGGGCTAGCGGCCGGCGCTCTGCTTGTTACGCGGATGCAATCGTGTACCGGTGTGCAGGCCTCCATATTGCCCAACGGCTGCTCTCCCTCCGAGGCCCCGACTGGACCCGAGCAGCCAAAGACTCCCTGCAACAAATAGAGCCCACCTGCCACCGTCGCTGCCACCGATGGGAACACGGATGAAAGGCAGCCGACAACGGGGACTCCCTGGCACTTCATGCTGCTCGTGGCGAGCCGGCCGCGAACTGGCCTGCTGAAATGCCCCGACTGGGCACCCGGACAGTTTTTTCCGCTGGACAACCGCATGCCCGTCAAGAGAGCCCACCTGTGGCCAGCGCTGCCCTCAATGTTGGACAGAGCGTACAGCAGACAGCTCCCGACGGATCCAGCGTTGGTCAACCCACGTCCTCGCCGAACAACACTGGAGATGAGCAAGGAGCCAGGACAGCTGACCCGCGCACACGTGGGACAGGGTCTCGCCGAAATCCTCGTCGCCAATGACACAATCTCTCCAACACAGGTAAGTAGAATAAAGTATCTTTATTGCGAGGCCCCGCAGCCTGCTGCTACGGCTTCCTCAGCTCAACGGCCACTGTGGAATGTTGACTGCTAAACATGCATCAACATTCCACCAGTGTGCCTATGCACGAGCCCGTGCATATTACAACAGAACATTTTATAATTCACAAAAACGTGGACTACGAACGCCACGTTTTCCACACCACGATGCAACACCCGGACGTGACCATGGATACGTTTGTGACTCACCTCAGATCCAAGGTGAAACACGCGACATCCCCCTGTTCACAAATGAGGAAGCCATAAAGTCCCAAGTTATAACAGGCTGTGAGTCAATGGCCCTCATGAAAAAACTGCTACAGAAGCCCCACACTCTGACTGAAATCCTGCTCCTAGCTAGGACGAACAACAAGATAGTATTCCCGTGTGAAAAAAATATGCATTAGACAGTGATTTAATCACATAATTCATAGATCCGTGGTACCTGTATGCATAGTAAACATAGCACTATTTTCATGAAAACCAGAATTGTAAAGAGAGAGAGAAAAGGAAATATTAAATATATTCTTTTTTTTATTTTGAATAAAACGTATCATGAAATAAATGAGCAAGCTTGGTAATGTACCAATTCGTAAACAATGTTGTTAGGGAAATTAGTGCATGTGTAAACACACTTGTATAAAGAAGCAGCAGAGAAACAGTTATTAGAAAACCACAGTGTGCTCAAAAGCAAATTAAGCACAAGAAGTCTGACTTTTAAAGACATAAATTAATAAGTGTATCCACACACATTTGCAAGAAAACAACAGCAAAACATAACATTGTTGAAAAAGCACAGTCAATGTGTTTCTAAAGGAAATTTAGCCCAAAAGAAATCTTGCTATTGGAAACATTAACGGTCATAGAAATGCCAAAGCACAGCTAAATTGACTGGATGTTCCTGGATAATTCATATAATGCAAATAAACAGAAAAAGATACAAATTTCAACTTTTTTGTAGAAATCAAAAATGAATGAAAATGCCATCAAAAGGGAAAATGGCACAGTAGGCGTTTCGTAGGGGATGAAAGAATACATCACCTTCATCAGGTAAAGATTTTCTCTGTTCAGCCCTTTAAAGGAGGTTATAGAACAAATCAATATTTAAAAGGTGTACAGATACAATGTTAAAAAAACTTGGAATTGTTTAGTCCGGCTAGGACGACCACAGCGCTCGAACTCCAAGTATCCACCATGAGCAAGATTCACATCTCGCCAGCAGCAACAATCAAAGAAGATCTCTCAACAAAGTCCTAACTGAACTGACCACAGCGAGAGACGACAAGACAGAGAAACAACAATGCTTCAGGTGTGGCTACAAGTTTCCCCACGAGAGCACGTGCCCAGCAATCGGACACGAATGCTCAACCTGCAGAGGCGAGGACCATTGTCGATCCATGTGTCACAACCCCAAGGCCTCCAAGTCAAGCCAAGCAGGACCCGCAAGTACAAGTCACCCCCTCCACAAACCAGGGAGGAGCAGCACCAGTATTCAGAAGGAGATACAACAGGGAATGATGCAGCACCGGAACAAGGCGCAGCCCCTTCAGAAAGGAAGGTGTTGAGTTCACCACTTGCGCACAATCACGCCATCCACGAGTGGGTCTGAGACCCAATCAAGCACAGAACGACGAAAGATAGGGTACCTATATGCTCTGGGAACCCCCTCCACCTCAGAACACAGCCCCACCCTACCCATCACCATGCAAGGGAAGACAGTCAACTTCCTCATCAACTCAGGGGCTACAGTTAATGTGATGGCAGAGTGTGAGTACAAGAAGCTTGCACAAGCGCCACGACTGAAGAAAGCCTGAGTGGACATATGCGCATGTAGTGCCACGCAGCCTCTCCCATGTCTGGGGGCATTCACAACCACTTGCAGGCACAAAGACAAACACAACTGTGTACTCATCCGTGTCATCAAGGTGGACGCATCCGGTGGGTGTTTACTGAGCCTCAGATCAGCACTCCAGATGGGGTTCATCCAAATCTTATACCACATCATGGCCGGCAAATACATCACACCGGCTGCCAGTATTGAGGCAGCATTCCCAACTCTGCTCAAAGGGATAGGGAAACTGAAAGGGTGAAAAATCCAACTGCACATCGACACGTCAGTGAAGCCAATTGCACATTCTCAAGGGATACCCTTCAACATCCAACAAGAAGTTGAGAAGGAATTGCCGGCCCTCATTTATGCTGACATCATCGAACCCGCTACTGGCCCCACTGCCTGGGTCTCACCTGTCATACCCGTACAAAAGCAAGGCCCGGAAGGACACATATGGTTTGCATGGATATGCGTGTGCCCAACCAGGTGATATTAAGGGAGCATCACCAATCCATGTGCATCACTGACATGATGCATTTGCTAAATGGAGCCTAAGTCTTCTCCAGGCTATCCCTTAATAAGCGGTACCAGCAGGTGGAGCTGAGCAAAGGGTCCCGCTACATCACAGCGTCCACGACACATCTTGGACTGGACTATTTTGCTACAAGTATATCGTCAGCTGCAGAAATCCGGAAAGTTATATGCCACATACCAAATAGCGTTCACTAAAGAGACAGTATTATTATCTTTAGAAAGTCACAGGAGGCCCACAACGTGACGCTTATCAAAGTTAGCAAAGTCCTCAGTGACGCGAATCTAATACTCAACAAGGAGAAATGTGCATTCAACAAGGCCACCCTCAAATTCTTCAGACACATTCTCAGAAATTGGCATTGAACCAGACCCCGACAAGTTCAAAATGCTAACGAAAGCCCCCCCCCACCCAACACATGTCACCCAAGTGAGGTTGTTCATAGGAATGGCGACCTATTGAACATGCTACCTCCACAACTTCACCTCTACCAGCGCCCCACTGCGAGCACTGACGAAAAAAGATCACATGTTTACATGGGAGCCAGTGCAACAAACAGAGTTCGACAAGATCAGGAAAGACATTGCCGCAGCAGTCTGCATGTCGTACTTCGACCCTAATCTACACACAGAAGTGACCATAGACACGAGCCCAGTGGGCCTAGGAGCCATCCTAGCTCAGCACTCTGGCAGTGAACTTGCCCAAAGGAGAATTGTATCCAGAAAGAGCCTTATGGAAGCTGAGACACTTGTGTATAGGCGCGTTATAAATGCCATATCATATCATATCATACTAGCAGGCCGAGAAGGAGGGCCTTGCCGTAGTGTGGGCCTGCAAGCACTTCCACCTGTTTCTACATGGCAAACCGTTCACCATTGTCACAAACCACCAGACCCTGGTCACGATTTATGGGAAGACCACAGCCCAAATGCCACCTCACATCTCCCGCTGGAGACTACGCTTGCAGGAATACCGTTTTAACATCATGCACAAGCCAGGTAAGGAAGAAAACCCGGCTGACTTCCAGTCACGTCACCCACTACCCGGACCACTGCCTTCAAGAAGCAGAACAGATGGCTATGTCAACTACATAGTACATCAGGCCAAACCACAAGCCATCCCCATGGACGAATTGGTGAGGTGCACGGCGGTGGACGCGACCCGAGCACTCGCAGCTGCCTGCCTCCACAGCAGGCAATGCAAGTCGACTGAATGCCTATATAGAGCACAACCCTGCAGTGGGCGGAAAGCTCTTCAGGATGCTCTCACGATCAATAGACAAACTATCCATGTCCCTATCCATGCTGATCTTCAAGGGAGACAGAATCGAACTTATGGCACCCCTGCGTTAGAGAGCAGTGGACACCGGGGGATAAAATTAACTAAACGGATGCTCCGAAGAAAGGTGTGGTTCCCCAGAAATGGACCGAATCATTGAGAGCACCCTTTGTGCATACCACATATGCCTCAGCCTACAGCCACGTCCCTGGAACCCCTGCGAATGACACCACTCCCAGGCGGGGTGTGGGAAGAAGTGACCATCGACCTCTTCGGTCCACGTAGGTCGGGAGACTACACACTGGTGGTCCTCGATGAATATTCCAGATACCCGAAATCGAAATCATGCAGTCCACCGCCGCCACTGCAGTGATCCCAGTGTTAGATTGTATTATTTTGTTGTATGGCATTCCGAAGGCAGTGAAATCGGACACTTGCCCCCCCCTTCACCAGCCATGATTTTCGAGACTTTGCACATTACATGGGCTTCCACCACAGAAAGGTCACTTCACTGTGACCCCAGGCAAATGGGACAGTCGAACGGTTCGCAGCCAACGTCAAGAGAGCCTTCAGGATATCCACCATCACGCACATGCCCTTAGAACAGGCGATTTATCAACTGTTGTGGTATTACCGAAAAACACCACACGACACCACATGATCCTGCCCCACAGAACAAATGTTTGGGTGGCCCGTTCGCACAAAAATGCCCCATGACCACGGGAATGAAGACTACAGTGTGAACGACCAGGAGGTGAGGAGAAGGGACGGAGAAACGAAAGTCTGTTTGAAAACTATGCCGACCACAAACGCGAAGCCCGGGAATCGCACTTACACCCAGGTAACCGCGTCCTCATGAAATAGACTGCCTCCCTCAAGGGGATGCCGTTGTTTGATCCTTGACCATCGCCAGCAGGAATGGCTCCATGGTCACTGCCGAAGGAACTGACAAATCTGTGATGAGAAACGCCTCCTTCTTCAAGAAAATACACCAAGAGCATCTGGAAGAGGACCAAGGACAGAGGGAGGATGAGAGCATCGCCCTGGAAGAATCAGGAGACACAGGGGATGAAGAGGAGTCAGAAATAGAGAGAAATACTGACCCAGAGGAGGAACAGATGGAAAAGCCCCTAGGCCCCAGAGTCGAAGGTCAACCGCAGAGAATTATCCGACAACAGAGGCAGTGGATCGAGGAGATATGGTAGGACACTGTTATTTTGGGCAGAGAGGTAATGTAGGGCTAGCATGTCAGGTGTCAGGGGCACATAATGCAGGAACCGGTCATGTGACCCCAGTTGATGTAACCACACCCGGCACGGGAATACAGCAGTTACATGTAGGAATTCATGGTGTGTGGACATGCTTTATTTCATCGTACTCACTTATGGTGGTGCGCACAGCCCCGAGCCAAGATCTGACACCCTCGGCCGTCAGCACAGCACATATCTGACCCCTTCTGAGGTGTCGTCCAAAAGTAGCAGTTACACAGGACTTCTGTGTTGCCACAGGTGAGCAAAATCCCAGCTCATCACAAAAGACAGAGCAACCACGCCCATGACTGACAAGGGATGTCATGCCGCATTGCTAGAAAGTAAGATTGTGCAACTTTTACAAGTGTCTGACGTAGGACACAATCGTAAAAGCGTCAGAAAATGTATTTCTGTCAGGATTCAAGTGTGGGGTGATCTTCGGCTCCACCTCACTATCCCAAGATCTGATTAATTCTAAAGCACCACGTTTCAAATGCACACATTAAGAACTTAAAGCAAACAAGCACTGTCGCCTACTACGAAAGGATAGTACACTTAGGCGCCTGCGTGTTTTAGATTGCAATCTTCCTGGAGAACATACAGCCATTTCACACAGTTCTCCCGCTCTTCCGCATGAATGCCGAGCCACACATTTATGAGATGTTGTAGATCAACCGTCAACCTGAAAGCGCAACAATCAACTTCCTGTTTCAGCAACAAGATACGTTGGTCTGTTTGTTCACACACTTCATCAACCGCTGCCTAGAATGAGGGCGCAGAGAGACCGCAAACAGTAGCAAAATGGTGATCTGCCACCACTGCCAAATGAAACAGGAAGCGTTTCTGACAATGGCTCTGCTTAGCTTGCTTGATAGAATTAGCCTTTGCTCGGCTGGAAGCAGACTGATTAAATGAAAGCACATTTCCTGATCTGTTTGAGCCAAAAGGGTCAAGATGTCGGCAGAGCTATCGGCCTGCAAATAGGGAAGTGTCTAAAGAAACTAACAAAAAAACAGATGTTCTGCCTGCTGAAACACATGAACAAAGACCACAGTACGGCAGCGGTTTTGATGGAGAAACCAAGGTGGAAGTGAATCAGTGGGAGAGCCTGTAACCCAATAGTCAGGGTCGTCATTTGGGGGTCGCCAGAGGTCGCAACTGCGACCTCTGAAGTCACCCTTGCGACCTCTGAGGTCTCCCTTGCGACCTCTGTGGTCACCGTTGCGACCTCTAGAAAAAAAAAGAAAAAAAAAGACAAAAAACGTTTTTTTTTTTTTTTGGTAATGTAAGCTCATGGGCTGTGGCCAGCACCTTGTGGCTTTTTAGTTCTGGAGTGGCTGACTTTCTTGTTAAAGCCCCTTAAAAAAAGAAAATGAAGAAAAGGAGTTACACAATAACACTTTCAGCACTGACCCTAAATAAGAAAGATTAGGAATACCAAATAATGTGTCTTTCTGGTATTTTATTCAATAATTGCTAGACTCATTATAGGTTTATTTCAGGCACACTTCAAGGGGCGAGTCACTGATTTAGTCTGTTCTTAAACGCTTCAACTCAGCCTTTCATCCTTCTGAGGTCGATAAATGAGTACCAACACAGGTTGGGTGATATTGGGTGTATATTTTTCTATATAAAGCGCTTAAGCGTAAGTGCTATATAATAACACATCATTATCATTTGGTCATGGACGTCTGCTTGCATTCACAGTCATTTGGTAATATGGGCCTATATACACTGATCTTAACGATACATATGGCGATCCATTCTTATATGAAATGCACATCACATTATAGCAATATCGTAACAATATTTTTTGTAGTGTACAATGCTATGTGATAGCACTCCCTGTTTTGTCAACGGGTGAAAGGTTGCGTTCCATCGCATCCCGCGATATCACTTCAGGGTGGGGTCAAATGACATCACTTCCTGTGATGTCTCCAGGGGTCAAGGGTCGTGTGATGTCACTTCCCCTACCCCTGGCATTTTGGTGAAATGACGTCCTTGCCAATTGTACTTACTTGCCAAAGTCTGTATTGCTCAAGCAGAGAACAAATAAGAACAGTTACAATTTATATAGCATGCACCACAAACTGAATTGTCTCTTGATAATTAAGCATTACTGCCTTCAGGTGGGGTCAATGCCGGTCATTTGGTGCCCAGAAAGCCTGAATTAACTACGCTGAGTGAAGCAGGGGCAGTTAAAGAGGGCTAAGGGTCACCTAATGGCCATCATTGCCCCTAATCAACGATTTGGGAGGGGGGCAAAGCGAGCAAAGGCAAGGAGCTGTGGGAGTAGTTTGGGCTGTGGCACTTCACCACATTGACATGGTGATGCAACACAGTAAGTGGAATCGGCTTGCAATGGTATAGGGGTAAACCCGTAAAGGACCATGGCTTCATGAGAGAAACATTACATTATACAAAATGTACGACAACATTTTGGAGGTAAATAGGCAGCACTTTTATTACATACAAATTCTCAGAAATCAAGAGGGTGACCACGTGTGTTTTGACATCCAGTATAATTGGTTACCATGAGCATGAAGCCAGAAGCCCTGCTGACCTGCCAGCTGCTGGTTTGGTTACTTGCAGAATCCAATGTCTAACGGAAGAGTCCAACGGCCAAGCCTGGGCTACATTTCCACTCAATGGGAAACCAGAGGGGTCACCCCCACCGTCCATGCCGGTTTGGCCTATTGGACGCGAGTGGACCCCTCAAGCCACAACCTGGATAGCACAATCATAGTTCAACATTTTGGTCATGGCCCAAACATTCCCATAATACATTGTGTAGGACCCCGTCAACAGCGCCAACATGCTACACAAAATTAAAACACAGTATGATTCCACACACCAATCTTCAGAACATAACCGGAACAAAATGGATCCCCAGATACTGGTTCAATCAAGGCCACCAAGTTAAGGGGTTGGGTGGGTGGGTAAACTTCTGCTGGATGCGGGTGACAGGAAAAAAGGCAGAATCCGCAGTTCAGCCCCCTTTTATGGGGCGACCCTCCGGATGCAGACCATCCCTTCCGCCGCCACTCCTTGCCCCTCCCGAAGTTCCTTGCCAGCAACCAAGGCCCATCAGGGCCCACGAGGCAGCTTCTAATGTCGCTGCTCTTATAGAGCCATGGAGGTGCCTCCATCTGCTTCACCCATGAAAAAAGGAAAGGCACAGTAGTGAGGAGGATGGCTGACAAACACAGCCATGTGTGGTCGGGAATAGAGGCAGTGGGGAGAGCAGTCTAGCATACTGGGATGGAAGAAGGAATGGGCTATGGGGGGCAGTAGGGAAAGACAAAGGTATGCAGTGTTCGAGCGAGGAGAATATTGAGTGCGGTCAGTCTGGGTTGTACCAGAGATTAGTGCCCAGAATTCCTGCTTCCTGATTTGCTGGGATGCCCCCAACGGTATCTAAGGGGTGTTCCACCCTATTATAACGCACCAAGAGACAATTCAGTTTGTAGTGTGTGTAAATTGCAACTAATGTTGCACTATGTTCTCTGCAATTTAAAAATATAGACTTTGGCAAGAAAGTAAAATTTGTATCATCCATTTTATTGCTGCTTAATTCATGGCTCTCGGAAGGATTAATGTTTGAGTCACCCAGGCCAGTATCCCACCCTGTTACTGCAGGTTGCACAAAGATGTCAGAGAAAAGTGTTTACTCTCCTTGACACTGATATTTGGACTCTCGGATGATATACAATTTGATTTTCCAGCAATGGAAGGGGCTGGATATTGCCTACTGCATCCTTGCGTTGTTCCTTTTCTCCCAAGTTGATTGGATGCATGCAGAGGAAAGAATACAGTAGCAAGAATCCTTACATGGCAAATTCTGCCACTATAGCCAAACATGTCAACTACCTTCGATATCCAGTCATGAATTCCTTAACTGTATGTGCATGTATGTTCATTTTTCCATCGTTTCTGTCTGTGGTGTTTCATTTATTTAATTAGCCCAGCTTTTATTTTCACGTCTAATCTTTAATGCTTCAAAAAATGTAAGAAACATCTGGAGTGCCATGTCCGTGGTTTCACCTTTCTAAAATGGATGCCACTTTTTTCATAGCTTACTGCTAGCCATTTGGACTGCAGCCATGCTGATGAGTGGCATTGAACATCTGCAATTCTATTCACAACAATAGCAGGCATTGTTCAGAACAAATTCTCCGAATGGAAATGCTTGCTGAGACAGGCTTTACCAGAAATATGCAATATGTGCTAATATCTCTGGCAATTTTTGTAACCCACAGTCTTGCTTTACCTTAAAACCATGGCTGTAAACCCAGGGAAGTACTTGAAGCGTTGCTACAGGAGGATCTCCTAACTTTAGAAAAATCAGTTAGGATGGCTAAATCCTTCGATGTACAAGAAAGGGTAGACAGATTCACCAGGAATTTATCAGAGATAATGAAAACTTGGTGGAAAACATCCTACCAACTTTGTTGCGCTATGGCGATGAAGAAATGACAACTATAATGCTATGGTGTCTAAAGTGTGCAGATGTCAGATCTCAGGACACTTAGCCCATGCCCCTCTGAATTCTAGAGCCAACTATGAGATGGTTTGCAGGAGGAAGGGAGAATTAGAAGGGAATTTGTGGGAACAAACCTGAAGAAAGCAAGATTAGCATGAACTCCTCCTCTTTGTCTAGATTGAGATATTCTGCAATTCTAATACACTTTTTTACATACGTAGGAGGTAGCCATGGTGCTATTAGCACCATGGCTACCCCCTTACTGCATTCCGGGTCCAGGTTCCCAAAATAGGGACTTACCGGGTCATTCCAACCTTGGAGGACCCGGTAAATCCTCATTCCGTGAACCATTCCCCATTCCCATTCGAGCCATTCGAGCCCCCATAGGGCTCAATGGGGAGGGAGCAAATAACAGTACCGCAATTTGTGGTACCGTTATTAGCTATGAACTCCCTTAACCAGTCCCATCCATTACGCCTGGTAAAACCAGGCATTGAGGAAGGGACCCGCTAAGGGACCTCGGAATAGGGTGGTAAGGGATTACCGGCACCAGTGACCTTACCAGTGCCGGTAATCCCTTACCACCTACCGCGTAATGAGGCCTATTATCTTTTCCTGAAATTAGAAGGTATGGTACTCAATACACTGGCAAGCCGGATCACCCATCTAAAGTAACTCTAATCAGGATGTTTTCAGGAATGGTTTTCTAAGGCTAGAAGCTGGTTAGCAATGGCCAGCAATGGCTGCTTGTGACATCCAAACATGTTATATTGGGTTTGGTAAATACCTGGGAGAACAAAATATTTTACTGAATTGTGGGATACACCCTCTCGCGTCGAGAGCCAAGGTAATTATACCCGTACTTGCAAAAATAGTTGCTCTCAACGTTTATTGACAATATAAAATTGATCTGTTTCGTAAGGACCAGGCTGTGCATAAACGCTTATGTAAATCAAAACTTAAATCGCTTATACAAATATATAGGTATTTTTAATAGGTTATACGTTCGTACAAATTACTAAATAAATACAATAGTGAAAAGCTACAAGTGAAAATTCAATTGCATTATAGGGCACCCCAACACTCGACACCCACTCTTTTATCTAATTTTCCAAATTTCAGAATAATTTCATCATTCAGGGAAGGACGCTCAGCCAATCAGATGGCTGGAACAGCGGGCTACAATACACATTGTAGAGCCTGCTGTTTCCAGCCACCCAAAGCACCCTTCCTCGGGTGGTGCCATGGTAATTGTGGGGAGGCAACAGAAAACCTCTTCCTGTTGCATACCCATGTCCCCACCCTTCCCCGTGCCCCCGAAAAAAATATAATACCCCCTCCCTTACATGCTGGACTGGAGCTTTGTGCTCCGGCCCCGGCGCTCATCCCTCAAGCGGTCAATGCCATAAGAAAAGGGACTGAGTTCCTTTTCTTATGGAAGCAGCCATCTTTTTTCATCAGGAGGATGGGCACACGCAAAACGTGCAGAGCCCATCTCCCCAAAAAAGAAATTAAACTCTTTGCACCCCGGGCAATCTCTGGTGTGCGAATGGCTATCACCCCCTTGTCAGGCAGGTGGACATGGCCGGTAACGGCCCACAGTCCTCACTGAGGCACCTGCTCCGCTCGGGCTGGTAGGCAATTACCAGCCATGTCCTCCTCCCGACGCGGGGGTGATTGCCATAATATATTGGTTGTATATTTATGCAAGTTAGGAGTCCATTAACTTCCCAAATATATTCCCTTCATCATTTCTGAATGTATGAAACTTACGAAAGATCTACATGTTTCGACTTTCCAGTTGCCACAATTGCTTTGTCGAGCAACAAAGTCTTCCTCTGGAGCACACAATTGAAGTTATAAATAATTTCCAGTGGGTTTCCTCATTTCCAATGAAGATTTCCGGACTCTTTCTCATTTCCTTTTTATAGTACAATCTTGCAGATTCTTGAATGCAGGTTGACAGCCGCAGTGTCATTTACTTTTTCATTCTTGAGTTGTGAAATCCCTGTGTAATGAAATCCTGTTGTCGCAAGTCTCTCTTACTGGAGCGGGAAACAAAATTCAACTCGAAACTACTCCTATTCCTCTGTGTTGTTGGCCATTTAATCATCATTATCCTTAGCAGGGATGTTCCGCTCTTTACCTTCCCTCTAATCTGCAACATATGAAGGCCCTCTTTAAACAGGATTTCAATGCCCTTGCCGAAAGAGGCATCTGCGGGGCGAATAATTAGATAAAAAGAAATACCACGTGGGTCAAAACAACACCAGAAACAAAATCCAGGAGGCAGGTTGATACAAGAGTGCCACAGGTAGGTCATTCCAAGAAGTCAGTAGAGTCATGTGTGGAATGATGGATAAACTAAGGCTGCAGCTACAGGATGAACCTGGTTGAGAAGTAGTGTGCCAGTGTGCCAATGTCTTTTTACACTTCTGCATGCCTGGTAGAGTGTGGGCTGGACGGGTGGGCATGACCCGCCTCCGCATTGAAGCGTCCTGGCATTGGTGGATAAATCACTTTTGGATAAAGTAGTCTCCTAGGACTATGACGCTCAGCGAAACCCCAGAGAAGCTGCCACATTAAACCCTGTGCTCTGCTACCTAGTGGACAATGTGGTGCAAGAAGTCACATGGTACACCAGTACATGACACCACCGCCCCCCATCCCGGAGACCAAGGTGTCTTAATGTGATCATGGCATTCACATGTCAGAATCTCACGTGGTCTGAGCGTATCATTGATGAGGAAAGTGATCCTATCACCTTCGCCTTTGAGACCCTGTAATGGGGTGATTCTGGTGACTTTCCAGAAAGGTTCTATACCCAGGTTATCAACACTGCTGACCTGTCTTCTGATTTCAGAGTGGCCAGCCTATTCGGCATGCTTGTTGAACTAGACGTCATTGCCGCAAATGTGTCAATTCACTGTACGGTTGCCAAAGAAATCCACTATCTTGGCATTCACTCCTCTTCATTTAAATGAGAGCACAACACCTTGGTTGACGTTCTGGAGCAAGAGGCAAAAACGGAGACCATGCTGCCTTTTAGCTCAGCCTATTTCTGCGCCGGTTCTGGGGCTGTGGAAAAAAAACACTTTCCATTCCTGTTGTCTAAAAGAAGCTGGCTAAAAGCGCCGGCCTGCTCTGAGTGGCATAGGATATGTGTCCATACCAATCTGATTCCAGAGAGGCTGGAGGTGCAAGCTTCAACAGGTGGTACAAATACAGCTGCATTCCCTTCTCTGACTCCTAATAGGACATCAGAAAATCTTAAAGGTTGAATGCCTTTGGGCACTAAGTTTTCACATCTGGGAGTTTGGCCCTAGGGACAATTAAAGCTGTATGTACTCTTACTTGCTATTCCTGTGAAGAGACCTAAACTGGACTTGCCACTGGTGACGTTTTTCCTTTGAAAGGACAAATACAGGATTGGCACTGCAAAGACTGGTTTGTGTGACAGAGCCCCAGGGATGCTTATTTGCACGCTACTTTCAACTCGGACATTTGACAGTGCTTGAAGTTTGTGGTGGGGATGTACAATACACAAGCAATCCTGCCATTCCACTGTTCCTCTGCCCAGACAACCTTCTACAACGGATGGTGGTGGCAGTTGGTGTCGCACCTGAGAAGAGATGGCATCCACGTCTTCCCAAACTTGGATGATGGGCTGATCCAGGCACGGTCACCTGACATGCTCTTCCGTCGCCTCTTCATGGCATCTTAACTACTGCATGGTTCGGGTTTCCTCCTCAATCTGAGAAAGTCATAGCTCTTTGCATCCCAGCCTCCAACCTTTATATCCACCACCAGGGCCGGGAGGATAGCTCAGGGGCAATGTGCTTGCCTTGGAGGCAAGACGACGTGGAGCAACACAGATTCGATCCCCAGGTCCCAGCTTAGAAATCCCTTGTTTCTTATAAGCTTGTTATAAATAACCAATTACAATTACAATTTATTGGAATAATGCTGAATGCCCATGCAGACATGGTCTTCCCCCAGCAGATCTAGAACATCAAGCAGGTGGTCCGAGAAATGACATGGGCCTCATTGCGCACGTTTGCTAAGCATTACTGCTTGGATTCTTTGGCTGGTGAGGACACACATATAGTCATTACAGCGTCCAGATGTTTCTGGTTCCTCACTATTCCCCCCCTCTTTCTTTACTATTTTACATTGAAAGTGTTTCAAAGATGAGAAATGTGTGGGTGTAAGGTGCCCATCAGAAGAACAAATTATTTACCTGTGGTAAATCTCCTATTAAAGGATTGCTCGTAAATAGAGGCAATTCTGCAGTTTTTCAGCCTTCAAGTCAGGGACGTCATTTAGGGGTTGCCAGAGGTCGCAAGTGCGACCTCTGAGGTCTCTCTTGCGACCTCTGTGGTCTACCTTGCGACCTCTAAAAAAGAAAAAATATATTTGTTTTTTTGTTATGCAAGCTCCTGGGCTGTGGCCAGCACCATGTGGCTCTTTACTTCTGGAGTGGCTGGCTTTCTTGTTCAGGCCCCTTAAAAAAAGAAGAAAAATAAAACCAGGAGTGCCACAAGTCTAACACTTTCAGCACTGACCCTAAATAAGAAATAATATGAATACAAAAAATGTGTCTTTCTGGAATTCTATACAATAATTGCTAGACTCATTAAAGGTTTATTTTAGCCACACTTCAGGGGGTGAGTCACTGATTTAGTCTGTTCTTAAACGCCTCAACTCAGCCTTTCATCATTCTGAGGTCGATAAATGAGTACCAACACAGGTTGGGTGATATTGGGTGTATATTTATTTCTATATAACGCGCTTAAGCGTAAGTGCTATATAACAACACATCATTATCATTTGGTAATGGACGTCTGCTTGCATTTACAGTCATTTGGTAATATGGGCCTATACACATTCTTGTATGAACTGTACATCACATTTTAGTGATATCGTAGCCATATGTTTTGTAATGTATAATGCTATGTGATGCCACTTCCTGTTTTGTCAACGGGTGAAAAGTTGTGTTCCATCGCTTCCTGCAATATTACTTTTTGGGGTGAGTCAAATGACATCACTTCTTGTGATGTCATCAGGGAACCAAGGGTCGTGTGATGTCACTTCTGCTACCCCTGACATTTGGTGAAATGACGTCCCTGCTTCAAGTGGGGGTACCTTGGTGGGACTAGTTCATAAATCCACATCCTCTCACCCAGTATCCGCCACTCTGTAAATTAATGTTAAAAGGTTTTGTACGAATTTATTTGCCAAAAATACATTGTTTTCTCTGAACGTTTCATTAAATAAATAAATACTTACATCCATACGTACACAAATAAATAATGGGGCACTGAGGCTCCATAAATATATCTCTGATGCCATATCCAGTGCCATAGGCACGAAGGAGGCGGAGCTGGTGCAGAGCCACAGCGCGCCTCCTGGAAGATGATGCAAACGATTTCTATCCAGTCTGCATGAGAGACGGTTCAAAGAAGAGTTACCAAGGTAAGTGTAAGCTGCGGTGAATATAGACCAGATACCAGGACATGGTGTCCATTATAGACAGTGTCTCAGACATATATCCTCGTGAACGGAGGATAGCACAGGGGCAACGTTATGGTCTTGGAAGCAAAACCACGCAGAGCAACAGAGGTTAGAATCCTGGATACGCGCTTACAAACCGAACTCCGGTATTAAGCGCGTTTTTAAAAAAACAATTAAAACAAATAAAACATACTGGCATAGACCATGTCCTGTCAAATGAAGCCCCTTCTCTGTCTTCCCTCCTCAGTGCGCCACCTGACCTTCATTAGTGACAGCTGTTCAGGGTGAAGCCAGCATGTGGGGATTGCGGGGGTGCTGAGGTTACTTACTCTGTGCTGTTTCCGCTCCTGACGCCCATCACTGCATCCTCTCTCAGTCAGTGCCGGAAGATGTCTCTGCCAGCTGCAAGTCAGAGCTCTCGCGTTTGTAAAGCAGTCGGCAGAGACCCCTGCAGTTCCAGAGAATCCATAAAACGGCCAGGAAGCGTGCATAGACACACAGGACATGGGGTCATTACGTTAAACGTGCAATAAGCATGCGGGAGACTCCCCCCCACACTTTCGTGCGGTTCGATCCCCGGCATGTAGTTTTGCACATTTTGCAAAAAGAAGACGACTGCAGCCAAGTGCAAGCAACACATGTTTGGGGAGGGCAAAGGTAAAGCCTTTGATAAGATAGTAAATTGGCATAAAGAAATATGAGAAGCGGCACCAGGGGAGTTAAAAAAGATATTTGCAATGAGTGGGAAGAAAAGAAAGAAAAAATACATGTTTTAAGGCAGCATTATAAAAGCTGGCTAAAGAATCATAAAATGCAGATCTATATTAAAGGGAGTCAAGATCTTTTAGTGAAGACAGCTGACACAGAGCTACCTGGCGGAAGTTAAACAAGAAAGATGTGACTCAGTGCAAACTTCAGTCTCAGAAGGAGATTGGAAGACACACTTTTCTAGTGGTTTCGATACTAATGCAGTTGTCCGGGAAATTGGAGACTCATCACGGAAGTCACATGAGCAGTGGGAATATACGTTTGACAGAGAGAGGTGACATTAAAATGGTCGTTGAGTCTAAGAACACTAGATCCTGCGGTCCTGACTGTGATGGGTGACCCTCCCACGTGTATTGCCCCTTTAAGATGGGCCATGACTGTGTCATGGCCCAAGCTAATAAAAGGAGCACCTGCAGGCACGTGAGACAGAACGGCTGCAGACTCCGTGGAAGGTTGGTCTGAGTCCGTGTCTCATTGATGATGTAGGCCGCAGGCCTACATGTGGGAGGTACAGGCCTGCAGGCCCTGTTGCCATGGGACCCTCGTGCCAGGACGGTGGCCGAGGTCCGCATGGTCAGGACCCTGGCAGGCTGTGCCTCCACCCCGATGGCGCTGATGTCCCCTAGTGCCACGGGGCCTGCCGGATGGACATGGCAGGCCCCAAACTCCCACAGGCGCTGGGCCTGTTTGGTGCTGTGAGGAAGCAGCACCCCGGGGGCGCCTGCCGGATGGACATGGCAGGCGACCCCCAACAATGGCGACCAGGGCTGGAGCCCATAGCGGCGTCGGCCGCCTGAGGTATGGAGGAGCTGGGGTGGCCCAGGGCCCCGGATGCGTGGGCCCGGGCCGCCTGGTGCCCCGGTTCGCAGTGCGGTGCTAGCCGCACGCAAGGAGAAGCGGCGTCAGCCACAGAGGAGCTGGCGGCCCCTCCTGCGAAAAAGGAAATAAGGACGGTGAGCTACCGGCCCGTCTCCCGAGGGAGACGCAAGGCAGTCCCATAACAATGAGAGGTGGCCCCGGGAGGAGGAGCTGCTGCCTCCACCCCGTGTGGAGGGGAATGTGCGGCGGTGGCCGCGTGAGCTGCCCCACCTCATTGTCCCGAGGAAAGAAGAGGCGGCGCGAGCCGTGAAGGTGTCAGCTGGAAGGGGGCCGCCGTACAGCTGAGGCGGCCCCGAACCGCGAGCGGCGTCGGCCGCATTCGGAGGAGGGTCTGCCCCCCCATGAAGGGGGGGGGTGCTGTCTCCCCGAAAGTATCTGCGGCGGTAGCCGCGACGTGGGGGCGCTGCCCCTCCCCCACCCGCAATCCGCAAGGAAAGGGAGAAATGCCCGCAGCTTCGGCCGCCACAATGAAGAGGGCGGCGTCGGCCGCATCAAGATTCCTGGCTGCGGCAGGGAGGGGCTGCCCCCGCACGAAGTGGCGGCATCCGCCGCGTACAAAACAGCTGACGCGGCACCCCATCCCCCATGGGAGGCGGGCCCAACATCAACCGAGAAAGAAAAAAAAAAGGGAGTGGATGCCTGCTGGAAGACAGCGGGCTCAGTGGTACAGTGGGTCCTCCCCGGCCGCGGCCCTCGGCAATGAGGGTGCTCGTGCGGCCAGGGGAGGAGCCAGCCTGCAGCCCCTGTGGCATCCGCCACGAAGAAGTGAAGGAGTGAGAGTGACACTCCCCTCCCTGGCGGCATCCGCTACACACCGAGGAGTTATGCTACCCCGGTCCCCGGATGGAGAAGAGGGAGCGGGCCATCCCCGCGCCCTACTGGCGGTCCTGTTCCCCTGGCCGTGGTCCTCGGAAAAGAGGGCGCTCGTGCGGCCAGAGTGGGGATCCGCCTGGAGGCCCCGCAGTGCGTGTGGGGCCCAACGAGCAGCTCCCTGCAGCACCCGCTGCATGCATGGAGGAGGCCAGCAGGTCAGCCATGGCGAACAAGAAGACTGGAGGGGGTGGACTCGCTGTGGGAAGGGACATGAGACGGCCTGCACCAGCGTGCCTCTCCATGTTGTGGAGGCAGGAGGCAACCTGCCTAACGCGGCAAACCCCGCCGAATGAAAAAGAACACCTGGATTACACCTCGGGTGTGCGCCTCCAGCTCAAGCACCTCCACCAGAGCAGAGGGAAAGACTTGCCCCTCCCATACCGCAATCTGGGGCTATCTGCTGGAAAGGAGGGAGGTGCTCCAGTAGCAAAAGTTGTGCCAACAGGAACCCTCATCGTGCCCCGGCGGCGTTCCAGGAACACTCATCGTGCCCCGGCGGCGTTCCACAAGCGAAACAAGGAGAAGCTGTGCTGGTCCCGCCCCCTGAGCCGCAAAGAAACGAAACGGCTGATGCTGCAACCAAGCGAGCAGTGGAGCTGCCCTGAAACAGAGGGGGCAGAGGGGCCCTGTCTGCGATCCTACCTTGCCGCGTCCCTCTGCAATGAGGGTGCTCATGCGACCAGGAAGGGAGTGGACCTGCACACCTACACGGTGTCCACCGCAACAGAGATGGAATGAGAGCGGCCGTGTGAAATCCCGGGCCGCTGGGCGGTGTGAGTGATGCAGGCTCCAGACTGAGGCAAAGGATAGAGGCCCCACGTTTGCTCTCGCCATGGGTGCTGGTGGCCCCCCTTATGTGATCCTGGGCTACCGGCGGTAAAGACTGCGTGCTCCTGTCATCAGAGCAGACAGGAAGTGAAATGAGGCCCAGCCTGATCCCGAACCCTGCAGCGGTGTCATGAAGAAGGTGACCCGATTCGAAGTGCTACTGCCGTGCCCTGGTAGGAGCGAAGTGAACACCGGCAGCCGCACCAGCACAATCCTGGGCCCGGCGGGGAAAGCCAGGGAGGTAGCCAGCCTGCAAACCCTGGCGGCATTGCCGGGGCTGCGAAGAGGGAGCTGGCCCAAACCCCGCAGCATCCGCTGTTTGGAATGGAAACGTCTCGGGGTTTCGTTTGCAGCCCGGACCAACCTGAGGAGCAGAGAAGATAAAAGGCAGCCCTATGCTAACGGAGTGTGGCACGGACCCAACACCAACTGTGGCCACCCCGTGGCCAATGTGGGACTTCCACCCTCATGCTCTTTGGAATTTACAGCCACCCTGCCTATCCCACAGGTGGCCTCGACATCTAGCCACCAAGGTTCCTGGACTGCCGGCCACTGGTGTCGCCCTCCCTGCCATACCATTGTTAGACCAGGCCAACGTGGGTTTGGGGGCGGTACCTCCAGCCCTCTCCCCGAGTTCGGCCAACAACTAGTGTCTGACCGAACCAACACCATGAAGTCGTGCAGCGGGGAGGGCATGGGTTGCAGCTCATCAGGAGTGCTTGTCGCCCTCTGGCACCCCGGGAGGAAGGGGACACTCCGGCCTGAGGGAGCACTGCGGGCAAGGGGGGGTAAGTGATATCCTGTCACCTCTTGTCCTGACCTACAGCACCGTCCCGCAACGCCTCCCATCAACAACTTCAGGAGCAGCATGGACGCCCCTCGACCGGCGTTTCACTACCCTGCTCTGAACAACAGGGGACTAGGCCGATGTGGCCCCTGGGATCCGCCAGGTGCGGCTTTGCCGGCTGTGCTCTGTACCCTCAAGGGACTTGGATCTGGGGGAAGTGACTCATGCACGAGTTGCCCACAACATCAAGGACCTATGCCGATGTGGCCCCTGGCACCACCTGCCAGGTGCGGTCTTGCCGGCCGTGAATTATGCCATCAATGGACCTGGACGCTGGAAGTGACTCCTGAACCGACGCTGATAAAGGGCGAACTGGTCTGTGGTCCTGCAATTGCGCAAGGAGGACTCAGTAATCTTGTGTGCTTTGATGTTGTGAACCTGCATAGTAACTACATGTTTCAAGTGCTCGCAGGAAAGAACTATGTTGTGAAGCTGTGGTCCCGCAGTTGCAGGGTGTGCATGTGGTGCCAGCCGCCAATCATGGTATTGTTCCGGCATTTGCTGTTCCGAACCCCAGGTTAATAAAGGGTTTTGTAAACTGGGAGAACTGCCGGCATTTTTCCGGCAGCTCACTGAGCTCGACTGTCACCCATTGAGTGTGTGTAGAATTGGTTAGTAGTTTGTCGTTCTGTAACAGGGGGATGCATATATGCCTCAGCAACGTTTGTTTATTGTTATGAAAAAGGAGGAGTGGGATGGATGACCCTCCTGCGTGTATTGCCCCTTTAAGGGGATGTGTCCCTCCCACGTGTATTGCCCCTTTAAGATGGGCCATGACTGTGTCATGGCCCAAGCTAATAAAAAGAGCCCCTGCAGGCACGTGAGACAGAACGGCTGCAGACTCCGTGGAAGGTTGGTCTGAGTCCGTGTCTCATTGATGATGTAGGCCGCAGGCCTACATGTGGGAGGTACAGGCCTGCAGGCCCTGTTGCCATGGGACCCTCGTGCCAGGACGGTGGCCGAGGTCCGCATGGTCAGGACCCTGGCAGGCTGTGCCCCCACCCCGATGGCGCTGATGTCCCCTAGTGCCACGGGGCCTGCCGGATGGACATGGCAGGCCCCAAACTCCCACCAGCGCTGGGCCTGTTTGGTGCTGTGAGGAAGCAGCACCCTGGGGGCGCCTGCCGGATGTACATGGCAGGCGACCCCCAACACTGACAGTATGTCAATCTGTCTACTCAAAAATAATATGGATACATGGGGTGACATGCTGTTTAATCTGTTTAGACAGATCGTTGTGGAAACAAGTAATTGTCCAAATGTATAAGAGGAGAAAGGAGTTTCCCGCGAGTTACCGACCTATATCTGTTATTGACACTTCTTCAACAATTTTAGCCAACTTGGTCTTGAAAGATCTAATGAAGTGGGCAGAAACCACACAGAGGCCCTTTCAAACTGGGTATAGGAAAGGGTTAGGGGTGGTGATTGGTGGTTTAGCATTCTCCTCTTTCCTGGTGCCGGCAGGAGGGGCAACAGGGAAAACGATGTACGGGGCAAGCCTGGATTTGTCCTCAGCCTTCGACTCTGTTGATAGAACCTGACTTTGGGGAAGGCTTACAAGATGGGGAACAGACCTAGGTTTGCTCCATATCCTACAGCTACTTTACTCTAGTGAGATTGAATGTGGATGGGCATCCATGGCGCAAGTTATGGTAAACAGGGGGTCCGTCAGGGCTGCGTCATCGCTCCGACACTGTTTCACTTGTATGTTGCTGATCTCTGGGAGGATATTCTTTGATGGGGTGGCTATACTCCAAAACGTCACGGTCTTAGAGTAAAATGTATAGTTTATGCCTACGACCTTCTGCTTCTTGATCTCACACCGGCAGGACTACAACGCTCGCTTGAGGGAGTTCCATCCCATATAAGTGTCAATAGCTTGGTCATTAATCCTTCAAAATCCGTGACAATGACTATCAGTGGTAAAAGGCCCAAGAAACACTACTTAAGTGGTTGAATCATTATGTTACCTAGGGATTACTTTTTTGGTAAAAAAAACACCCACATCAAAGAGATGGGGTAGACTGAAGGAAAGGATGAGAGCCTGTATTTCACAGATGAAATCAGTCAGGTACAGGCTCTGTGCCATCTCTCTGCTCCTGTTGACTGGATTCTATCGAGGGAAGGTTTCGAGGATGGCACTTTATGGGACTGAGTTAGCTTTTTTTAATAAAGGAACGCACTTTGACATCGTAGAAGGTCTTATAAGGGGAGAAGTCCTTGTTTTGCCAAAATCAGTGCCAATCAGTGCAATAAGGTTGGTGCTTGGGTTAAAATCGTGGTGGTCGCAACATGTTACAAAAAGTATTACATTAGATAGGAATGGGATGATGTTGGACATCCTGGTCTAGGCTTTATTTTGGGAGAAACAATGAGAATGAAGTCTAATTTGTACCTTCAATGCTTCACTAAGCGCTGTGAGAGGTTTATAGAAACAATAGATCTAAAGTAAAGCGATTCCCAAAGGGTTATGAAAAATAAAATCTGACGGTGGGATAAAATTGTTGATAGTGATGACTTAATTAGACTGAAACTGTAACAGGTCTCTTTGGAGCATCACCCTGCCTGACACTAAATTATGTTTAACGACATTTCCATCTCAATTATTCAGAGCATGGTAATTGCCCTCGATGGAACATTCCGCAAGAGTTAAGAAGTTGCAAACTTTGAAGTACAAACTGTAAAGAGACTTTGTTTCAGATTGTAATGAAATGTCAGTCACTAGTAGCCATTAGAACAAAGTATTTGGGTCCCTTTAGTCATTCTACCCCAAGAGTCATTACAACCAATCTTTGGAATAGATTGATGAATTGGAACACATGTGTCCTTGGTGCTTGTGTCGGTCAGATGCTTAATGGTTATTTTTAATAAATTGAAACCAGTTGAGAAACAATGATATTCAATTTTGCAACACATATGTGCAAATGATTAATGAATGACATGTATGTGTCTTCCCTTCTCTCTTCTGTACATTTTTAATCATGAATTGACCAGAGAGTCAGCGTTTAATAGTTAGTTGGATTCTTATCCTTTTCCCTTATTTTTCTTCCTTTGCTTTTAACAAAAAAAATAGATGAGGTGTAGATAATTCTTGGTATTCGAATGAATGAATTGATTTTATGTTATTATGAAGTACTGTCTGTATTTGGATGTGCTTTGTTTCAAGGTTACTAAAATGTTGTGCAAGGTTTCATTTGTACCAAAACACAATAAAAAAGAAGATGAAAATGAAAGAGTCAAAATCGCCTTTCTTCTTACATTTGCCTACAATTACGCTTTGCAGAAAGCATTTCTAGTGAATTCCTACGCGACCCGCCTGCTCTTAGCAGGTGCTACTTGCAGGTAGAGAGTACAGAAATGCATTAGTTTAACACCAGCACAGAAATGCATGTTGCTGTTAAGGGACACTTTGAAATTGAGGAGGAAAGCTCTGTGGACATGTCAATGTGTGCTCTTTCTCTAACTCCAATGGAACACTCTTCCCATTGTGCCTCTTGTTTCCTGCACATGACACTGTGTCCAATGTACAGAGATCTTCCTACTAATCCCTGCTCCCTTTGCCTGCATTCAATGCTTTCAGCACTTTGTGACCGATTCATGGAATTATTTGCGTGTAAAACAGGGATTTGCCTGCCATTCTGCCCGCAAATCCCTGGTTGACGAATGGGATGGGGATTTGCGGGCAGAATGGCACGCAAATCCCTGTTTTACACGCAAAATAATTCCATGAATCAGGGCCTTTGTGATTACCACAATGAAGTGATGGAAATGTGCTGCTGGCGTAGCCTTAGAGGACTTGGGAGGGGCCAATATTTCAGCGCTCAATTGCCATTCCTCCAATTTATGGAGCTTGGCTTCACCTCAGGCTATAACTTGGTGGCAGGCAATTATCCCGCGATTAAAGCCTCCCGCACGCTAAAAGACTTAAGGAAAGGCAGTAACAGAAGTGGTGTAAATAGGAGGGCCTGACGTAAGGGTCGGAATGGAATGTGTGGCTGTAGCAGGCGGAGGCATGCGTTTGAAAGAGACCAGCAAAGAGGAGACACACGCACACCTCAGTAATACTGGGCCCTATTGGCAATAGGAGTATAAGGGTAGGACCTAGTTGTAAAAAAAGAGTACATGCAGGCTCTGCTAGGAAAGAATGATGAAATACTGGCATTGCTCCAGCTTACAACTACTGAATCCCTCAGCATCTCCATTGGACAGCGAGACAAAGTGGTCTTGGTCTGTGAGGAGGGTACGATGTCCTTTCACTGCGGGATGTTTTTCACAGGATGTTTTTTACAGCGGATTTTTTAATGCAAAAAAAACACATCTGAATTTTTAGGGGGTTACAAAAATATATATTTGATGTGTGGTTTTCAGGAATATATACAAAATTAAAGAGGATGGGGTTTGGAGGAGGGACCCCGCAAAAATAAAATAATCTGCGATACAAAAAACAGCGAGAAAACATCCCACGATGAAATGACATGGAACCGTGAGGAGCTATACTGCACCTCTATATACTGACCTGCTCCTTCAATGGACTCCCTAGCACTGTCTGACTCCCTCACATCTCTGGCAATAGAGAGGCAGTCCACTAAAAGCAGGTGTTTGCCACATGAACGAGGGGATAGGTGAGCTCAAGGGAACAGTAATAAAAGAAATAGACCAAGCTGAGACAGCAGAGCTAGCTCTCACCCTGGAACTACCTTTATAACCCAATTAGCTAAGGAAACGCAACACTGCAACTAGGACTCAGGCTGCAGATGCTAGAAGGAACACAAGAACATTCTAATTGGAAACAGAGGGATGGCGCAAGGAGATTTTCAGCAGTAAGCATCGGTGTGCTCCAGGGTCACGGGGTCTATGAACGATGCTCCCACACAGGTCTGATTCTTTAGCTGGGTCTTTGCAATCAGGTATGCACACACTACATGTGTGAGAGAGAGAGAGAGAGAGAGAGAGAGAGAGAGAGAGAGAGAGAGAGAGAGAGAGAGAGAGAGAGAGAGAGAGAGAGAGAGAGAGAGAGAGAGAGAGAGAGAGAGAGAGAGAGAGAGAGAGAGAGAGAGAGAGAGAGAGAGAGAGAGAGAGAGAGAGAGAGAGAGAGAGAGAGAGAGAGAGAGAGAGAGAGAGAGAGAGAGAGAGAGAGAGAGAGAGAGAGAGAGAGAGAGAGAGAGAGAGAGAGAGAGAGAGAGAGAGAGAGAGAGAGAGAGAGAGAGAGAGAGAGAGAGAGAGAGAGAGAGAGAGAGAGAGAGAGAGAGAGAGAGAGAGAGAGAGAGAGAGAGAGAGAGAGAGAGAGAGAGAGAGAGAGAGAGAGAGAGAGAGAGAGAGAGAGAGAGAGAGAGAGAGAGAGAGAGAAGAGAGAGAGAGAGAGAGAGAGAGAGAGAGAGAGAGAGAGAGAGAGAGAGAGAGAGAGAGAGAGAGAGAGAGAGAGAGAGAGAGAGAGAGAGAGAGAGAGAGAGAGAGAGAGAGAGAGAACACACGAACGATAAAATGCTAAGGATAGAACTTTGAGGATCCAGTGCACCCTGGCGCCGGAATGACAGGATCCAGGCAGGGTGGTGGAACATTGGGGTAGCTCTGCTAGTGGTGTCATTTCACAAAATCATAGGGGTGACGTAAGTGACACCACACGCCTTTTGACCTCTGATGCCCTCCCAGAAAATGTCATTATGTGACCTCCGCCCCGACCACTGAGCATTAATTGCCTTTATTTAGACAACCTTTATGTATTTATTTATTTCTTTTAAATCAAAGTTGCATCCTGTTAATAAACAGTGACTGATACCAGGTAAAGACTATCAGATGCTAAAACCAGCCAAAGCCCAAAGCAATGTTACTCGTAAAAGATTAGTGGTCAGACTTGCAAGCAGCAGCATGGAGTGGCAGTGCACACGAAGAGTGGGGCTGCTTTACATGTTAAACATGCTACTGCCAGGTACCCCCACATGATTCCCCTGGCGCTGCATTCTTCTAGCAGTCAGTACAGGCGCATAGACGCTACTTGATGTTGTATTTATTGAGGTCCATGGGTTTTCTCCAGCCATTTCTTCAGTGCAGAATGATGTATTTTTACTTGTTCACCATTTTTACATTCAGTGCAGCAGCAAAATTCCCCCAAAAATCCCACGTTAACCTCCACTCCTGCCTCTAATAAACCATTATTTGTTATTCTTTTATTTATTAAATGCATACATGAGGCATTTGGCATCCTTTCGCACACAGCACACAATTCAATATTTACAATACACAAAAAACTATTCTACAACCAGGTTTCCTAAAAGCAATCATATCATTTCAAAATCACAGCATAAAATAAACACATAGAGTTCATCTTAAACCAAACGTGGAAGGCAGAAGCCGTGATACTATAGGACTCTCCACACTATAAGGTGCTCCAGAACGGATCGGAGCCATAGCTGACAAACTTTGCATATCCCCTTGCGTAAAGGGCCCGGAGGGCCACACAATTGGTCAGCACAGGACGCACTGTTTCAACTTGAGTAGCACACAGGCGACAAATGCGCTCCTCTCTGTTTATTCCCCTCCAGGCTCCCGTATTAGCTAACACCGGAAGCAAATCAAACCGTAGGTAGAGAATAAAGCGTATTAAAGCCGAAAGGCGGAGCGTAACAAGATATTTCCTCTGAGAGTCTCCACACGGGCCCTAGTGTGTATGAGTAGCATATTCACGCATTTCGGCCAACCTACTCAAGGAGGATACTCGATCAAATATTCACAATTTGCGACTCAGGTTACTCAGGAATAAGGGTATATCAGGGGTCGCCGAGCAGAGTAAATTAGTATCCTGGCAATGGCTACCCACCATAGATTCCAATTCCCTAAAGGATACGCTTCATGTTACATGATCCCTATGGGTCTGTGCGCTGTATAACAGGGAGTCAGTCGATCTCCAGTTGTATTTTATATCCACCCAGAATTTACAAGCAGCCGTTTTCCTAAGGACATAAGTGACTGGAGGCCTAGCTCCAGCCTCAAGGCCTCCACTGGCACAGCACTAGGCAAGTCCAGTAGTAAGCGGGGAATGTTTGCCTCCAGCTTGGCCATCCAGAGTACTGCTTTATAAGGGAAAACTTCGAGGGCATAAAGGATGCTGGGGATTATAGACACTTTATACGCCATTTAAAGGGCGTCAAGGGATTTGCCACATTTTTTGCGAATAACCTTCCTGATAGCCAGCCACTTACCCCATGGTCTAGTCGCTGTCCGTTACTCCAAAAAAGCAAAGGACGGGGTATCCTGAATATGAATGCCGAGATACGTGTAAGTATGGACTACGTCAAGGCGTTCATGATCTAAAGACCGTATGACGGATCCATTCCCATAGACCTTTCTGCCGCATGTCATAACTTTCGTCTTCCTAATGTCAATTTTCAAGTCATTGATTTTTGAATAATTTTGTAGTGCATTCAAAGAGCTCTGCAATCCGATTGCAGTTCGATCCATAATTACTGTATCATCGGCGTAAGTTAGGCATACCGTTTGAAATTTGCTAAATTGTGGTGGTAAGTTAGATACAGAGATTTTAGTGCCAAATCCAAATCTGCCGCATAGAGTTTATAAAGCAGGGGCGCCAGCACACACCCCTGCTTATGCCCCACATTCGTGTAATACTGCCCTGATAGTACTCCTTCTTGAGAGAGTCTTACTCTGATATTAGTATCGCCATGTAGGAGTTTTATAAAATAAAGCAGGGAAGGGTTGATGCCCCACACTGCAAGTTTTCCCAGAGTTGAGAGCGAATCACGCTGTCGAGGGCTGCGCTGTAACGTACAAAGCATAGATACAGCGGCGTCCCCGCACAGCGGTAAGCGTTGGAAATAAGTGTCTGGAGTATCCAGATAGAATGGGAGGTGTTAAATCCCTTTCTGAAGCCAGACTGGTGCTTACGCAATAAGGAATTGCTCTCCACCCAGGAAGACAGCAGCTGCAGTAGTAGGCCAGCAAAGAGCTTTGCGCTACAATCTAACATGGCGAGGGGACTATAGCAGCCCGGATCCAGGCGTGACCCCTGCTTAAAGACTGGCACCAAAATCGAGCCTCGCCAGGAGCAAGCAATGCCACCGACATCATATATGTGTAAAAAATACAGTATCATCGATGCAGCCCAAAAAGGGGGTTCATCTTAATACAGAGGCTGTCAGGGCCTACAGACCGGGAAGACTTCGTTCTCCCAATCATTTCCTCCAAATCAGAGAGAGCGACATGTGACCTAACAAGGGAGTTAGTCATAGGTGTAACTAGCTGGCCATCACTGGCCTCTTAAGAGGAGCAGTAATGCTCCATAATGAAACTGCCCCAGGCCGCATCCGAAAGGCATCCGAAAGGCAACTAACTTCCCGAGACTCTGGGACAGCACAATATAAACCATTATCCCTGTTGTGAATTTCTTGGAAATTATATTTCTGTACTGAAAAATGTGTGCAGTGAATATCCTGCAATGAAATTACTGGGAACTGTGATGTTTACATACCGCTGCATTGTGGGACAACCAACACACTGATCTTTTCTTCATGATTACTTTGCGTGTATTGTACACGGTGGGTGGTGCACGAAAAGCTAATATTTAATCTGTATTTTGTTATGCATCACTGTCTGCAATCTATGAGTCGGAAAATGCAGTAGACGTCACGTTTTCTGATCTGTTTCCAGTCCTTACACTGAAAGAAAAATACCAGGTGTTTTATCTAGGTGTTTTAAAATATTGTCGAACATAATTCTATCCTGCCTCTGGCACTTGTTAAAGAATGACAAGGAAACGAAGGAAAAAGGCAAGACATTGGTCAGTGGTCAGGCTGGAATGTGTGTGGGCATGCAGTTGCAAGTAGCACAGATGTTCCACAGCAGATGTACCCATAGGTGGCAAGCAATGACGGAAACACAGTACACAGAAGCAAAGACAATCAACCAGTGCACCAGTTGAATCACCTGCCATGGGTCCCGTTCTGTCTCATTCCAACGAGACTTTCACTGGTACTGGTCCAGGGGCATCCACGTCAATTGTAATTGTTTATTTGTAAAGCGCTTATACACAAGTGAAGTGCTTCAAAGCGCTACAAAGTGGGAAGGGAACAGAGGAATGCAGAGTCATTCTTAGGCTTTGAAGATTCCGAATGATCTAACAAACGGCATTATTACTAGTGAAGTCAAGACAGGAAGGAAGGCGAACAGGGGGTGGAGAGGGAGAAGACATACAGTCCATAGATTAACATGCGAGGCCAGCAACGTTTCAGATAGTGCAAGTGCATGACAAAAAGTGGTGTGATAGGGGAGGAGGAGAACATACAGAAACAACTACTGTCCTAGCCAGGCGAACTAAGCCTAGTGCATTCTAGGTAATGTAAGTGCACAGACAGGAGGTGAAGGGGAACAAGTGCACGCAGTCAAGCTTTGCTCTGGCTTATGTGCAGAGAGGTTACCCTTCTCATGGAGCGAATTCAAGAAGTGCCGTAGTGGTGAGCAGAAGTGCAGAGCCCGGGGGCAAGTGCAAAGACTGGCGGGGGAGCCTGGGACCTGTGAGGCTATGTAGGTGCACCAGGCAGCATAAATGGAGTTCAGTTAAGGAAGAGAAGGAGATGGAGAGGGGGTTAGCAAGGGAGCGGGAGAGAAAAAGAGGAAGAGAAGAGGAATGTCTTAAGGGGTTTCCGGAACTTAGGCAGATAAGGCTCAAGACGAAGAGGGCCAGGGAAGTTGTTCCAGAGTGAAGCACCTGCTTATCCCCTGGTAGAAGCCCCAAATCTCTGTTTGGAAAAACATCTCACCCGGGAGAAAGTGAGAAAAGGTAGTATACCTCTGAGGAAGTGCAGCTGGTAGTGGGACTTTTTAGAGATGTCCTAGATGTGAAAGGAGAAGGAGAGAGTGGAGTCAAAGATGACCCACAGATTTTTTGCCACACATGTGGGTGAGGGCACAGGGCAAAGGGAGGTTGGCCAGAGTGAGAAAGGGAAGGCGGGAGCAGGAGTCCCAATGTGGACAATCTCTGTCTTGCTGGCATTAAGACAGAGATCGTTCACAGCACACCAAGACTGAATTGCGGACTGACAGTCAGGAATGAGCGAGGAGGAGGTGGCGGCCGAAGATAACCTGAAAGAGAGCTGTGTGTCATCCGCATAACACTGAAAGTTGGAGGTGAAGGCGGAGATCCTGCGGGCCAGAGGTGCCATGTAAACCTTGAAGAACCAGGGGGATAGGTTAGAACCCTGGGTGACACCACAAGTAGAGAGAGTGATAGCGGAGAGAAAAGACCCAAATTCCACCTGGGGAGGACAGTCAGAGAGAAAGGAGGCGAGGCACGCCAGGGCCTGATCTGTGATGCCCAGGGTATCACAGAGAAGGGAGATCAGGATTTTGTTGTTTACCATATCGAAGGCAGAAGAGAGGTCAAGAAGAATGAGGACAGAGGGAAAGTTAGAGCCAAGATTTGAGAGCAGGTCCTCACTGATGGTCATGGTCATGGAGACACCCAACACATTCAGTGTGGTGGGTAAACTGAGAGATAGCCAACTTCTCCAGGAGTTCTCCCAGGAAAGGAGTGATAGAGATTGGGCGGTAGTTTGCCGGAATAGGAGGGTTGGCGGAAGGTTTTTCGAGCAGAGGGTGCATAAGAGAGTGCTTGTGAGAAGTGGGGAAAACACCATTGGCAAAGGAGAGAATAATGTACTTTTCACGAGAACACACCCGCCCCCCACAACTACACCAGGTTTTCATGATAACCACTGAATATGTAAACAATGCCTATTTAGATTCACTGTATTCCAATTCAATTTGTGTGTGAATTCTGAATACCTGGGCTGTATTTGACTCTTGAGGAACAGACTTGGAGATCCCTGTAACTGGCATGTTGGAAAAACGTCAGAGTTCCTTCCAGGCCAGTCTACCTCTAGACTGAGGTAGCATGGTTTGTTTTGGGTGTTATAAAGGCGCGTGTGTATCCATTCATCATCATGAGAACCTAGTGTGTTGAATTGCGGGATTCAGTCACTTCTCCCAGGGGGGCGCCTTTCCCGCTGAGACTAGAGAGGTGAGCCGGCTACACAATATCCTCCCTAAGGGTAGAGGCAAGCAGGACCTACCCGGGAGCGTCTCCCCCTTGGGGACAAGGACGCCCGTTCCAAGGAGGAATTCCCTAACCCTCTTCCCAATAATCCATAGGTTACAAAATCTGCTAGAAGAAAATATAGAGGACAAGTGAACATTTGTTTTTGTGACAGAAAACCCGTGAGTAAACCTGACAAAGAATACAACTGTGTTACTGAGACAAAGAAAACCCCTGGAGCAATACAGACCACAAGTAGAACAAAGAAGAAGGACTATTACGCTATGCTAGGGAAGACAAATGGCTGTGTCGTAAATGTGGGAGGAGGAGACCTGAGCGAATGAGAAGCCAGGAAGTTTCAAATTAGCTGGACGAGTGAAGCCGAAGCAGACATGGACAGGTGACTTCCGAACTTGGAAGGGAGCTGGCGTGCAAGTCCGCACCTGTGGCAACCCGAAGCAAGAGAAGTTGAAGGACTGGAAAATCCAAATAGTAACAGAGTAAGAAGTTGTGGCATGACCAAGAGTCGGTGGACTTGAGAGTCCATGAACTACACCAAGACCACTTGTCAGAGGGCACCGCGGAGCGTGCCTAAAGAAGAAGAAACAGAGAATCAAGAAGCCACCCTGGCAATCACAGAAGAGGGTCCCATCCTAACTACAGATCCAGTGATGCAATCTCTAAGGCAAAAAGATAACGGGGAGAGTGGGAGACCCGGGAGGGAAACTGAAACTAACAAAGGGAACAATCAAGCTCATCCCACTGAGGAACAAGTATTGAAGGTCCCAAATAAGAGCATGAATCATTACTGGAATAAACGTACTCATCCCAGTATGGACTAAGTAGGGAAGAAGAGTAGGAATCAGTACTGGAGTTCACCTACTCGTCCCAGTTAAACACAAGCAGTGGAGAAAAGTAAGAATCATTACTGGAATACACATACTTGTCCCAGTAAGGACCGAGATGGGGAGAAGAGTAAGAACCAACACTGAGGTTCTCATACTCATTCTAGTACAGACCAACTATTGGAAAAGAGTGAAAATTATTACTCGAACACTCATGATAATCCTAGTAAATATGAAGAGGCAGGAAGAGTAAGAATCAGTACTGGAGCTCTCATATTCGTACCCGTACAAACCAAATATTGGAGAAGAGTGTGAATCATTGCTGGAACCCTCATATTAGTCCCAGAAAGACTCAAATGAGTAAAGTGCTTCAGAAAAGCGAACGTTATAATTGGAACATTCTTAATTGTCACAGACAAGGCCAAAAGACAGATTCTAAAAGAACAAAGGAAAGTTGTTATTTGAAGAGTCTTATTAATCATAGTCAAGAAGAAGACGGAACATTAAATAAAGAGGAAGTCACAAGTTTGATTAATAAGGGAAAAGCGAAATTGTACCAAGGAAAAAGAGGAATAAAATCAAACAAGATCACACAAGCGAAGAATAAAAATGAGAGCGAGAACCAGAGTATAAAGGACACTAGTGAACACTTAAACAGTCCAATCTCTGAATTACGTGACTTAATAAAATAGTAATTAAGAAGTGCCTATGATTACTATATTAAACTGAACTTATTAAGGTATCTGGCCACAGTAGAAGGGAGTCGTTCTCCTGTGTCTTAGTTGGTTTTTGTAGTGGTAGGGTCAGGTTAGATTTGTTTTGGACAGTGGACAGAGCTTTCTTTTGGATTTACTGACAACTGACAAGCACCCTAGTTAGTTTTGGCTAGGTAGAGAAAAACCATAGATTAGGGAAAGTTAGGAGTTTTCTTCTCTTTACTTTAATAAAGAATACCATACAAATGGAAGCTTCTAGTATGTGCGCTTCTTCTGACCAGCCACACTAGCCAATCAAACAGATCCATTGATGATGGCCTGTTCATCTCAAATTTCCTATGATGGTAGTTATAACTGCAGTGATTCTGGGGCAAGTATCCCCCACCCAGAAACGAGGAGGGGGTGTTTCAGGGTTCAGCGGGACTCATTGCATTGGCTTTTCGTTTTTCGTTTCTTAAGTGCAATGCCAGATTTGGAATAGTAAATTGCTCCCACAGTGTTTGAAACACAGGTGTACCCTGTTCTCCTGCCAATTAGCATCTACTTACCTGTGCGAAAAGCTGAGGAGGTGGGGAAGAAGGGGCGCTCTTTTGAGGCTACAAGGATTTGCAGACTGACCTTCCTATAGTTTACCTCTAAATGTCAGCATTTATACTTTGTGTGTAGCAGGATGAACATTTATCTGTGGTGAACCGCTTGTTGGCCATGTTCTTCATGTTGGAACGTGGTGTTAATATCTCTAATGTGATGGTTGGGGGATGAGGATTTTGGGCCGTCTTGAGAAAATCAAATTCCAGGAAACAGGAGGGTGTGCATGGGCAAACAGCCCCAACCCACCATTCAAACTGTAATATTGAAATTAAAAAATACTAAGGTAAAACATATAGGAAAAAATAATTTAGTTCCATTTAACACAGCCGTGTGTTTTAAATGAAACACCACGGAGGGAGAATACAGAAATGACACAACTCGCCACCTTCTGCGGGCACACGGGTATAGCTGATCAAGCCGTTCCCCTAACCAGTACAATGTGACGTATGGCCAGCAATGCTGATGCATGCATGAGCATCTTAAAATGATGCACTTATTGGTCTCTTGAAGCTCCTGAAGCCATATTTGCCTAGCATGTAAACACTTATCCAAAGACTAGCCATGGAAAACAGTCTGAAATGTGAGTGCAGCGCAGCTCCAGCCATGACCTTCTAGGTCTGTAATTTATAAAGTACATATGTGTCCAAGACCATATTGCACCATGGATAGGAAGAATCATGGGGTCCCACCCCCTTTTTCTCTGCATTTTAGATATTACTTAGTTCTTCTACTGCTTACTGTTTTCTGCACTCACAATATGGCCAGATAAGTGGACTGAGGCACTGAGATATACAGTGATTTGCCCATAAACATGTGGGCCTCCGGGATGCTGGGTTTGTAAATTGAACATCTCATCTCTATCTAGCCCCCTTGGCACGCCTGATCTCTAACTTTTCCTCTAACTTTCAATGTTATGAGGATGACACGCAGCTCTCTTTCAGGCTACCCTCGGCCTCCTCCTCGCTCATCCCGGACTTTCATTCCGCTAATCAGGCATGGTACGCCTCTAATGATCTCTGCCTTAATGCCTATAAGACAGAGATCCTTCTCATTGGGACCCCTGCTCCTGCTTTTCCCCTTTCACTCTGTGGCTGGCCTCCCTTGGCCCTGTGAACTCATCCTCTTGTGTGACATAAAACATCAGGGTCATCTTCGACTACACTGTCTCCTTCTCTCCACACATCCGGACATCTCTAAAAAGTCCCATTTCCAAATGCACCTCCATTTTCTCACCTTCCCCCAGAGGCTCACTGTCTTCAGAGCCCTGGTTCACTCTAGGCTTGACTATTGCAACAGCCTCTTTCTCAATCTACCTAACTCTACCCTCTGCCCTCTGCAACTCATCCAAAAGAGGACAGCGAGAAATAACCTTGGGCTCAAGCCCAGCGATCGCATCTCTTCGGCTCTGAAATCCCTCCACTGGTTCCCAGTGGCTGCAAGGATCAAGTTCAAGACCCTCTGCATAGTCCACAAGGCCTTCTGCGGCCAGGCCTGTACTATCTCCAATGCTCTCTTCCTAAGTAATTTCCTTCCAGAGCCCTCTGCTCGTCTACTTCCAATTCTCTGCGTGTAAGTCGCTTCTTCAAGTAGAGAATTGGTGGTAGATCTCTTTCCTCTGCAGGTGCCTCCCTCTGGAATGGCCTCCCTGCCACTATTCCCTTTAAGCCGGACCTCCTTAAGTTCTGGAAGCTCCTCAAGACCTTCCTTTTCTCCTCTTCCTTCTCTCGGCCTCTCGCAGGTAACCTTTCCCCACCTCCTTTTCTCTCGGCCTTCCCTCTGCTATCCCTCCCTTTCTCCTGTTTTTACGTCATATAGGCCACCTGTCCCCCTCGTTTTGTCCCTAGCACTTGCCTCTGGGCCCTCCTCCACTGCCACCTGGCATTCATTGCACTTCCTGGGCATGTTCCACTTGGAGTCCCTGCCTTCCTGCACTTATCCAGGGCACTGTTCCACTGGGTGGACTTCTCCTCCTTCCTCTCCCCTGCACTTCTTGTCTGTGCACTTGCACGATTTAAATGATACTAGGCCTAGTAAGATCATTTGTCTTGTTCTCCCCTGTTTTCCCCTGCCTGGCTGGTTGCGCCTTGAAACACTTGCATATAGGCGCATTATAAATAACCTATCAGTCAATCCTTCAACAACCTATGGGCAAAAGAAATGGCAAGCAAACTCATACACCGTCTTTTCCCCTGTCCTCCCCACAACCATTCCAAATAAATCAGATATTTATAATTCTGTGCATTGGGGACAGGTCATTTATACAGGCAGCGTTGCCCTCAGACTAGACTTTTCTTCTCAGCCCTTCCTCTTCTATAATTCCTCTTCCTTTGTGCCCGTCTCAACCAATGTCTGAGATATCGCGCTCAGTGGGATTATATATCAAGTTGCTCTCCCTTTAGTTCTAGGCTCCCATCAGGCATTCAGCTCTCACTTTCTCCTCCTCTTTCCATGCTCCTTCTCTCTTCGGGGTCACCTTCCTGACTGCACCATTTCCACTCTCGCCAATACGGCTCTTGATTATCCAAATGCCTCACCTGATTGGTTCCTTGCGTGCCCCTCTCTCAGCTTGCCCCAAGACTGGCCCTCTGTCTGTCCTTTATGGTTACTTTCAGGTGTTTTCAGTGTTTTCATTACGTTTATAGGTGCATGCCTCCTGCAGTGTTTGGTTGAGCATATTTCCCTGTTTAAACATCTTGTCTGTCATTGTGGAGTCAGGCAGAAGTGCCTGGCTAACAGCGCTGTTTCGCAGCATGGCTGCTTCTCTCCACCGCACTTTGCCTCTGGTTCTTGTGATTGTGTCTCTCCTGAGAGTAAGAATTTTGGACTCTACTTAATAGATCTTATGGGTGATTCACAGGGAAGCAGTAGCTTTTCTGCACAGGGTTTCACCACTGCTCCACCCTCTCCTGCCCTTCTCTGATGTGTCTGATCTGAAGGGACACTGCTACGCGTGTACCCCAGAAGCTTCCTTCTGCCTTGTGGCCTGCGCTAGGTTCCTTAAGGCGGGTGAAATCAGGGTTACATGGAACTAGAGGGATCTCCCCATATCTGAAATGTAGGGGTAACAAGTATGGAGGGGACTATGAATGATCCCCAATGTATCAACTCCAAGAAGCACATAACAGCGCTTGCGGACATCGCCCGCCCCCAGAGTCACCCTTATGCCTGTACGTGGCCTCTTCCATCTGACGGTTGCGGGTGTGTGATATTGTTATGCACATATAGCTGCAGTGAAATGTCTTGCAGAAGCTCACGCTAGGTCGCAGGAGGAGAGTCTGATTGCAGCAGTCCCAAAAAGCAACGGAGACACATTTCCACAAATCGCTCACAAAGCTGCACTGGGCAATATTTCTACTGCACTGATGTCCAGTGCTGACCTTTCTCATTTCAACTTTGCATCAGCACTACTGGGAGGAGCACCCCCACACTCCCAGCCCCCTCTTTCTTATCTCCAATTATATGATTGCTGCATTCCTCAATTCAGGGCACCGTTTGCACCCTTTGTACGGAGGATGGAGCCTGGAGGAGGTCACATAAACCTGAGTCTGGCTTCCCGGACTAGGGTTCACATTTGGGTAGACACTCGCTCGAACACAGAAGTACCAAATGTGGATGTAAAATGACTGCATTTATTGGCATTTTTTTTCCATCCAGTAATTCTGTATGATTGACAGGGACCCGTTTATGTCATTGGTGAACATTGTACATGACCCGGAAGCACTTCCCAGGCCCCAGGAAACCTGTGGGTCTAACAGGGACAGGTATTGCTCATGTCTGAGATCCAGCAAAGTAAAGAACATATGCGGTTGGTTCAAAAAGCTCCGGGACCTGCTCCTCCCCTTTCCCTGTGGACAGCCTGAGGTACAAGCAGACTATCCAAGCCTATTGGCCTACAAGACATAAGTACACACCCTCACCCACAAAACGGGGAAAAGACCAGGATTACAAATCATCTACATTGTGGCACTTTAATGTAATCAAAACTAAATGCGACCCTGTCAATTCCGCCACAGGCTGAGGGTCCTGTTGGCCATGTGCACTCACCCAGAAGTCCTCAAGCACTGGCATCCAGTTAATGCAGATGAATCCCATTGCTCACCAATGGACAGGCAGATTAACCACCTGAGTTGTAGGAACCTGCCACCCAGTGTACTACCTACCAGTGCCACAAAATCAGGCAAAGTACTGCAACTCTGGGTGACCACTTACTGACAAAAACCTAGTAAGGTAATTAACTCGGATGATCTTATGCTCGACCCAGAGGTCAATTAGTCAACTGGATGGTCAACTGATGCTTCACAGCCAAAATAGTTTGTTCCCTCTCACAGACTGTCGAAATGCCCCAGCTCAGCATGGCGGTTTTCCGATCGTAGCCCATACAATAAGAACCATTTTCAATAGGCCTCATTACTCGGGGAAAACCATATGCCCGCACCTAAAATGTATAGGTATCCGGAGCACCATGCTCTAGGAATCCATAAAACAAACTCACCCCCAATTTGTTCAACTAGTTCTTTGCCCACTGGCCCTTAACCATCTAGGATAGGGCTCGCCAGATGAAGCCAAGTCTATGAAACAAGAAGCACTGGTGGCAAAAATGGTGGTTGTAAATCACAAACGACCAGCATTAAAAGGCCACAAAGAGCAGTTACGTGTCACACAACGTGACCATGTCCAGGTAGGTAACGATATCTGGGGGGGGGGAAAATGCCAGCAAATTGAAACAAACCGGTCCAAACAAGATGAATAAATACATTAACAAAGGTGGCGCTCGCAAAGGCCGAAAGTTGAAAAATCCCCTTTTGACAGAAGACAGTATTGCTTTGGCACGCCACACTCTTCTATTATAGCAGCATGCTGGGGCATACCAATTTACTGTGGACATCTGAGAAATTGTATTGAATTTTATAGTCCAGTTTCACCCGTGAAACCGCCATTAGGCTGCACAATTGACAAAGAAATGCGTACTTTGCTCGGATCGCTATATTGCTGCACGGCCCCGCCAGGAGACTGCCTATACACCTAGGAGCAATCCCCGTTATAAAGAGCCTCCTGCAAATGCACCCTGCATGTGGAACATGTGTGCGAGCCTCAAGAAAAGTACATTGAGGACAGGAACATTCAGCTGTTAATGTCTACCAAAGCGAGGACTGCTCGAAACAGCCCCTCCCCTGACAAAGGATACTAACACACTGAATACCATGCCATGTGACTCCTGCATTTCATACTATACAAACAGCAAATCAGGTGAAATTACCAACCCATTGAAATGACTATGGTGCACAAAAAGGAAAATGCCTTCGAACAACCAAGTTGAGGCCGACCCTTAGGTGTAAACCATTCCAATATCTACTAATCGGATAGGATTCTGCATAGGAATGCCTCAGTTTGGTTAGATTTCCTCACTGAATAAGGAGAAGAAACCAGCCCCATTGCATGTCAGGATCCTATGGTCATATTAGGTCCCGCGCGGTGTCTTCTGCTCCATGCCTGGCTCGGGGTGAACGCGTAGGCATATATCATATGATCAGCTGCATGGCTGGCTCCAGCCTTAGAAACTAGGAGATTGCTAAAAAGAACGTCTAGAAGCCTCCAAGGTGTGACCCCGCTTGCCCATTCATGTGTACGTACCCATACAAATGCCCGAAAAGTGTATTTCAGAGCCACCATTACGTACATATAAGACATTTGGTGGCACACACAAACTTGCTGAACTAGTAGATACCATACATATGGCCTTGCATTGCCAATTGTCAGAAGGCAGACAGTTCATAACCCACCAGGGGTGTTGCGGGGTCTGGAAAAGATCAGCGGCTACGCTAATGTTGGGACTGTCGGGACTCGGGGATAGTTAGCCTTTTGGTTGTAGCCCCTGAGATTCTATCCGGGGCTACAACCAGAAGACCCGGGGCTATAGCCCTCTAACCCCCCCCCCCGTCCCCAGCAACGCCTCTGTAACCCACTATACTCATCATGTGTGAGCTTATTGCGCCTGCCCAGGACAGCACAGTTTAAGAATCACGGTACATGAATTTAGCTCCACCGCGATAAGAATGCCCCGTCCCGCGAATTCAAATCCCAGCAGTCGCTTAACAGGGTACTAAAATGCTGCACTATTCTTTGTTGAAGGGCAGCCTGTTCTAGGCGCTGACTTTGCCAGCTGTTAAACAAAGATGGAAAAGGAAGCTCATTCAGCATTTTAATTGTTGCATTTCAGCACATATATCCGCACACAACTGATACTTTGCATGATCTCACCAGTAACATCCAAACCAACAACGATGAAACAAAGTGTTACCATATGTAACCCCAGATCGACCACTGGAAAAGCTGGTGCCCTTCTACAAGGAGGCTCCACCTTACAAAGGGACCTAGAGAAGAAAATGAACTTGGTCCCAACCAAGACATGAATAAAGTAGAGCGCGATTAACCAGTACTCCAAGCGTACGGTGCAAACACAACATTCTAGACAAACCTGGATTCCAAAACACAGTTAAAAATCTTGCACCGTGACACAATTCTATAAGACAAAGAGAATACCACAAAAACAGCTACCCGCCTACACACGTGCCAGGTGTGTCTAGTTGCACAACGTGCTACCTTTCATGTCGGTCAATTATTTGTGACAGAAAACATAGAGAAATACATATTTTAATTCCTGGATACAAAACCGCATCCAGTGCACTCCCCTTGCTGCACAGGTCGCCATCTTCACCCAGGCTCCCTACCCGAGCCGGTTCAGAGATTCGGAAATACCTAGAAAGACTGGCTACTGGCGTGCGAGGGAGCTGTTCACACACTCCATCTTCAGGGAGGGCGCGGTGCTGCCCGAGCACCAGCTGCGAGCTGGCGGTGTCGAGCACACTGGGCTCACCGACACACCGTGTACTCCGGTAGGGTCTGTACCCGTATCCAGCGAGGAGCGGCACGCAGTCTTTGAACATGGGAGGGACAAAGGAGCGAGCCGGGCTTTAACGAACTGGTGGCCTGTCTTCTCTGGAGTTGCAGTAAACGAGCAGACTGTCCTGACTGATGTGGCATTTAGCTCCTCTAGGGTTTCCAAATCTTTGAGAAGAAATCACAGTTGGGACCAGTGAATCCTGTCCGCATCTGTTCTAAAATCAAGGTCACACACGCCAAATAAACTATGAAAAGGAAATTAACCAATGAACTATTTCTGAAATTCCAATTTGGGAGATCGATATAAATCAAGTCCTGAAGACGGCTCCAACGCATGCCTGATAGCATTAAATAACTAGCTACTGAGCCTGTTTAACCATCTTTTGCCAGGACCCAGAAACACACTCTTTGGTGTCGACAAAGTCAAGGACAGAAAAACTGACAAAGTCAAGGATAGTGAATTGTTTCAAGGTTTCATTTAATAATAGGATGTCACCTTATATGTTTACTAACCTCACTACATCACCAGTATCTGACAAATGTGTTCAGTTCAAACCAACTGGTCAAGATAATTGATTTTCAGTATAGGTTCTTTTATGGAATGTTATGTGTAAACAATTTTTTTTTCGTTCCTCTTGTTTTAATATAAATTTTTCTAAGTGTTTTGTATCCATTAATTAAAATATGTATTTCTCTATGTTTTCTGTCGCAAATAATTGACCGACATGAAAGGTAGCACGTTGTGCAACTAGACACACCTGGCACGTTTGTAGGCGGGTAGCTGTTTTTGTGGTATTCTCTTTGTCTTATAGATTTATAGTAGTCCTTTGCCACACAGCCCCCTAAAAAGAGGACTCCGCAGCTCTAACTGCTTCATTTCACCGTGACACAATTGACAAGAATGGACTTAAATAACCTCCCAGGCGAACATCAACCACCATAACCTACAGTTTATGCACCGCGAAAACAAAGAACACATGAAGTCGCACACTGCACCAAACTATTGTCTGTAACCCATCATTTCTTCCTATTTGCATGTACTAAATATTAAAGTGTTTGTATCCAGCAGCTCGATTAAAAAGAGGTGGACCCTGCGTTGACTGGAGCAGTCCCACCACAATGCAAATTATGCTGTGTCGGACCCGAACCATCCCCCGACTGATGGAGATAATCTAATTTCCACGTTAGCCTTGATAGGATGCAGTGATAGGGTGCATCACTTTGGTCAGTATCCAATGATGGCTGACATGTTTTATCACTTACTTATGCACAACGTAGTGGTAGGTCAGGATGTAAGGGTGGTCATTTCCATGCCTAATGATTAAAACCCCTGCACTGCTGCTTAAAACATAAATCCGAGAATTGGATTCTTAATTCCATTCCAATGGTGCAGCGTACTTCTGTCCAGTGCAACCTGTGCACAATCATCAGAACACAATTGCTCAATCACCATTCCAACAGTGCAGGCTACTACTGTCCAGTGCTACCTGTGCACAATCACCAGAACACAGTTGCTCAATCACCATTCCAACAGTGCAGGCTACTGCTGTCCAGTGCAACCTGCGCACAATCATCAGAACACAGTTGCTCTGTCACCATTCATATAGTGCAGGCTACTGCTGTCCAGTCCAGTGCATCAATGCACAATTATCAGTACACAACTGCTCTGTCACCATTCCAATAGGGCAGGCTACTACTGTCCAGTGCAACCTGCGCACAATCATCAGAACACAGTTGCTCCGTCACCATTCATATAGTGCAGGCTACTGCTGTCCAGTCCAGTGCATCAATGCACAATTATCAGTACACAACTGCTCCGTCACCATTCCAATAGGGCAGGCTACTACTGTCCAGTGCAACCTGCGCACAATCATCAGAACACAGTTGCTCTGTCACCATTCATATAGTGCAGGCTACTACTGTCCAGTACAGTGCATCAATGCACAATTATCAGTACACAACTGCTCCGTCACCATTCCAATAGGGCAGGCTACTACTGTCCAGTGCAACCTGTGCACAATCATCAGAACACAGTTGCTCTGTCACCATTCATATAGTGCAGGCTACTACTGTCCAGTCCAGTGCATCAATGCACAATTATCAGTACACAACTGCTCCGTCACCATTCCAATAAGGCAGGCTACTACTGTCCAGTGCAATCTGCGCACAATCATCAGAACACGGTTGCTCTGTCACCATTCATATAGTGCAGGCTACTACTGTCCAGTACAGTGCATCAATGCACAATTATCAGTACACAACTGCTCCGTCACCATTCCAATAGGGCAGGCTACTACTGTCCAGTGCAACCTGTGCACAATCATCAGAACACAGTTGCTCTGTCACCATTCATATAGTGCAGGCTTCTACTGTCCAGTCCAGTGCATCAACGCACAATTATCAGTACACAACTGCTCTGTCACCATTCCAATAGGGCAGGCTACTACTGTCCAGTGCAACCTGCGCACAATCATCAGAACACAGTTGCTCTGTCACCATTCATATAATGCAGGCTACTGCTGTCCAGTCCAGTGCATCAATGCACAATTATCAGTACACAACTGCTCCGTCACCATTCCAATAGGGCAGGCTACTACTGTCCAGTGCAACCTGCACACAATCATCAGAACACAGTTGCTCTGTCACCATTCATATAGTGCAGGCTACTACTGTCCAGTACAGTGCATCAATGCACAATTATCAGTACACAACTGCTCCGTCACCATTCCAACAGTGCAGGCTACTACTGTCCAGTGCAACCTGTGCACAATCATCAGAACACAGTTGCTCTGCCACCATTCATATAGTACAGGCTACTACTGTCCAGTGCATCAATGCACAATTATCAGTACACAACTGCTCCGTCACCATTCCAATAGGGCAGGCTACTACTGTCCAGTGCAACCTGTGCACAATCATCAGAACACAGTTGCTCTGTCACCATTCATATAGTACAGGCTACTACTGTCCAGTGCATCAATGCACAATCATCAGAACACAATTGTTCCATCACCATTCCAATAGTGCAGGCTACTACTGTCCAGTGCAACCTGTGCACAATCATCAGAACACAATTGCTCAATCACCATTTCAACAGTGCAGGCTACTACTGTCCTGTGCAACCCGTGCAAATCATCAGAACACAATTGCTCAGTCACCATTCCAATAGTGCAGGTTACTACTGTCCAGTGCAACCTGTGCACACTCATCAGAACACAATTTCTGTCACCATTCTAATAGTGCAGGCCACTACTGTCCTGTGCAACTTGTGCACAATCCTCAGAACACAATTGCTCCTTCACCATTAAAATAGTACAGGCTTCTGTCCCATACAACGTGTGCACCATCATCAGAATGCAATTGCATATTCACCATTCCAATATCGCAGGCTACTACAGTACAATGGAACCTGTGCGCAATCATCAGAACCCAATTGCTCATTCACCATTCTAATAGTGTTGGCTACTGTCCAGTGCAACTTGTGCACAATCATCAGAACCGAATTGCTGGTTCACCATTCCAATAATGTGGGCTACCTTCCAGTGCAACTTGTGCGCAATCATCAGAACCAAATTGCTGGTTCACCATTCCAATAGTGTGGGCTACTGTCCAGTGCAACTTGTGCACAATCATCAGAACCGAATTGCTGGTTCACTGTTCCAATAGTGTGGGCTACTATCCAGTGCAACTTGTGCACAATCATCAGAGCCGAATTGCTGGGTCTCCATTTCACTAGTGTGGGCTACTGTCCAGTGCAACTTGTGCACAATCATCAGAACCGAATTGATGGTTCATCGTTTCAATACTGTGGGGTACTGTCCAGTGCAACTTGTGCACAATCATCAGAACCGAATTGCTGGTTCACCATGCGCTACTGTCCAGTGCAACTTGTGCGCAATCATCAGGAAGCAATTGCTCAGTGACCATTCACTAGTGTATGCTATTATCCAGGGCAACGTGTGCACAATTATTAGAACACAAATGCTCTTTCACCATTCCCATGCTGGAAGCTTTGCATAATTCGGATGCAGTTGTGCATTCGCCATGCTGGGTGATATAAATGATCATTTCAGGAGGGCTAAATAGTGAACTCGTGTTTGCTTCCACGCACGTAACACCATTATTTGTTAGCACCCAACTGCACCCTCTGTGGCATTTCCGAAAGATAAAAGGAATAAAACAATAACAACAAATAGGCACAGCGGTACCTGCTGCTTGCAAACCATAGCCAGCGGCGAGCCCCCAATGCTGCCAGCCCATGAAGATAGCAAATATCCCTGAGTAATCACCGAACATGACATAATGAGACGGTCTATTTATGCCACATTAAAGACAACTCAAACCTTTAGTTGATCTCTGACAATTAAACAACGCAATGTGCCTGGCACTGGCCAATTCCGAAACAGGCTGTTCCTATGGCAACCCTAACCATCCCATGCAATTGGGGCGACCCTTTTAATGAGTGCATCTGTAGTGTTGCAATTTCCGGCCGGAGCACCCAGAAAAAGCAGTGGTTCACGTGACGCATTGGCCACGCTTGGTGACCCCTAATGGCTGCCACCCCCTATGGTGTGGTGTCTTCTCCAGTGGAAGGGGCTGGATGGGATTTTCTGTTAAGGTTTCTGCATGTCTGCTCTACATGACCGAGGAGGCGCGTGCACCAGGCCGGGCACAGCTGTATTAATGTTGACGCCCAGCATCGCCTCTCCTGCACAGTGAAGAAACTGAAACCCAGTTCCAGTGTAACTTGATGTTCAAACCTGCAAAGTTTGTTTTTGTTTAAAGACATATAATAATGGACGTGGTGAAGGCTTCAGCCCTCAGATCTGACGCAGTTTGGGTTTGAGCGTCTTGTCCCAAGGTTGCCCTAGTCCACCCCAGAATGGTTTGCAAGGTTACCTTCGCATTTCGCAATGGCTTAGGTTAAAGGTAAACAAGTATGCCTGCTTTGCAGTTTTTCCTTGCCAAGATATTGGATGAACCTTTGGTACAACGCCGACTGGCATACAATCCCTGGCCTCGGGCGCCCATCCAAGAGCAAAGCACACCCTTGGATGCTCGGCTTGGCATTGAGGATACAAAATAGCAACGAATCCTCTCTGTCAGCGTGGCCAGATGCGGCGCTAAAGATGAAAAAGCTTCAGGGCAATCAACAAGTTCTGAGGGCGCCACAGCTTCAAGCCAACAGCCTTATTTTCATGTCCCAAAATCCAGATAATCCTCCATAGAAACCTTCGTCCCTCCCCTGCCACCACTCAGCCTTTTGGGAAAAGCCCCCGTCTTCATGGGTACCCCAAGCACTCACACAGTTTCTTTGATTCCTAAAAATGCATGTCCTACTTCCCAGTCCTAGTGGCTCCCTTGCTGTCGCCACAAGTAGAGCACTTTTTCCATTGCAGACACAAGGGGGTACACTTTAATTTGTTTAATCCGTTTACAGGTGCCTTTATTTATATGTAATCCCATATTCCCATCAGTTTGACTCCCAGGGCTATGTCTGGTGGCACGAACTAGATGTTAAGGGACATGCAAAGGCGGGATTCCTCTTTTGCTGTGCAAAATGTCAAAAGGATTCCCGAAACAGGACTCACATAAGCACATAGGCCCAAAGTGGTGCATAGTGCCAGTAGCCACGCTTGATAACTGCACCCAGCACTTCATTCAAACATGGCAACCCCAGTGTCTCCTGACCTGGTGAATCACAAGGAGCTGATACATTGATTACATACCCTCTGCTTTGCTTGGTTGAATGTTCCGGAAGCCACACCTTCTGCTGTTAGTTCTTTTGAGAATGGCTGCCATTGTTATTTTGTCTTTCTCACGCTGCTACGTCAAAGTAGGCAGAGGGCTTAACTTCGCACAAACAGCCCCCACCAAGCCCCCTCGCCTCCAGAGCTCCTAATGTGGGGATACGATATATTGGCAGGTTTGCATAAAGAGCATGACGTGTACATGTCTTCATAAGGGGGGCGAGGCATGCAGGGACGTCATTTGGGGTCGCTAGGGGTCGCAGGTGCGACCCCTGCTGTCTCCCTTGCTACCCCTGTAGTCTCTTTTGCTACCTCTGTGTTTAAAACGGATGCGCCTAGGGGGAACGGAGCCTGGCATTTAACTCTGACCTATTTACAGCCCCTCCAGCTGGAGCGTACTGCCTTGTAATAACGATAAATGAGGCAAAAACGGAAACGAGGCCCGGCGCGAGAAACGGAGTAGCCGACCTCCGTCAGAAGGAGCACGTTGAAATGAACATGGGACTTGAGGTGAAGTGTAAGCTTCAGCGCCTGCCCCTGCCAGGCTCCCTTTCTCTGGGTTCGGGAGAGCTTGCAATTCCCCAGGCTGAAGCCATTCAAATAAATACATGAAGACGCGAGGAAGGCTACATTCAAACGTGTTGAGGAGTATGAAAAGGGGCAGCTTCCGGCCCTGGTTTTTCCAAACGTTTGAAGGCGAGGACTAGGAGACTGGAATTGACTGAAAGTGTAGAGCAGCACAGAGATTAGTGTACAGATCGGTCCATACAGGGACGAGCAGACTTTTGACGTTTGCAAATGAAGGGACTTGACTGCCTGAGAAACAAGCTCGAATTTTCCAAGTCTAAGAAGTAGACGAGCTGCCGTCGGCTAGATTCTGTGCAGCCCAAGATACATTGTCTAGAGTAGTCTAAGCAAGACAGTCGGGCTCAGCACTGGCTAACTTTACATACAGGGGTCAGAAAAAGAGATGTGTATTTCAAAATCTTTGTGCTAAAAAACATTTCTGCGCCCGCTATTGGTATTATTCCATGGGCGCCTTCAGCCGAACCAGGGCAATTAGGAACTAGATGTACACTTCAGGAAGGTAATAGGAAAAGCATTGACATGGCTGGGAATACTGGACACTGGCGCTGCACACCCTACTCTGCTCTTTACTGTGGCCTGCTCCTACAGGGCTCATGAAGGGGGATCTTTATTGGCACGTTTCTTCCATAGGTACCATGCAGGGTTGCATACTCTGCGCCTGTCATTTTATAACCCCCTCGTAAAAAAACAAGTTATAGCTTTGAATGCAAAACGGCTTCTGAGATCACAGACACCTGTTGTCAGTGATGCAAATACCTAGTTATGTGAGTGTCTCAGCGTTTGATGTCAATTCCTGAGAAATGGTGTGAGTACATCTGGCCATGACATGGAAAACCTGGACGGTGGTGTGAGTACCTAGACATTTCACGGGAATACCCCAGGGACGTCATTTCACCAAAATGCCAGGGGTAGCGGAAGTGACATCACCCGACCCTTGACCCTCTGATGACATCACAGGAAGTGATGTCATTAGACCCCGCCCCAAAGTGATATAGCGGGTAGCGATGGTACACGACATTTCACCCGTTGAAAAAACAGGAAGTGGCATCACATAGCATTGTAAACTATGAAAAATATAGTTATGATATCACTATATGATGTACATTCATACAAGAATGGATCGCCATATGTATCATTAAGTTCAGTGTTTATTGGCCCGTATTACCAAATGACTGTGTATGCAAGCAGACGTCCATGACCAAATGATAAGCGTAAGTGCTATATAATAACACATCATTAAGCGCTTTATATAGAAAAAATATACACCCAATATCACCCAACCTGTGTTGGTACTCATTTATCGACCTCAGAAGGATGAACGGCTTAGGCTTAGTGAGGCGTTTAAGAACAGACTAAATCAGTGACTCACCCCCTGAAGTGTGCCTGAAATAAACATTTAATGAGGCCAGCAGTTACTGTATAGAATTCCAGAAAGACACATTATTTGGTATTCCTATTCTTTCTTATTTAGGGTCAGTACTGAAAGTGTTAGAAGAAAAATAAGAACAGGAGTGCCTCAAGTCTTTTTTTTTAAGGGGCCTGAACAAGAAAGCCAGCCACCCCAGAAGTAAAGAGCCACAGCCCAGGAGCTTGCATAACTTAAAAAAAATAAATAAAAAAAAAAAGTTTTTTTTTTTTTTTTTTAGTAGAGGTCGCAAGGGACACCACAGAGGTCGCAAGGGACACCACAGAGGTCGCAGTTGCGACCCCTGGCGACCCCCAAATGACGTCCCTGGAATACCCTGCAAATGGCGTGAGAATCGGACAAACCATGGTAACACCTGGCACAAGTTTCAGGTACTTTGGCAAATTATAGTACAACCTGGAGAACATTGTGAGTGAAAGGGCAAATAATGGCAACAGCTTGCAAATGGTATGTGTACCTGGCCATCTGATGGCAAAACATCACATATGATGTTGGAAAATACCGACTGTGTTTTGAGAGGCTATGCATTTCATGGCAACAGCATGCAAATTGAGCTAGTACCAGAAATACGACGACAATGCATAATGCATGGGGTACCTAGACACATGCAACATGTAACATATCATGTCAGTAACTTGTAATATGATGGCAATACATGGCAAATAATGTCGCTATGTGGCGCATTGGGAGAACCTGGGGAACCGATATCACATGCCATTAGCTGTCAATACTATGGATGATCCGGTAACTCAGCATGCCATGGCCTTACTTAGCAAGCAATTTGAGTAACTGGATGTAAGGTGGCAATACTTAAACATAAGTATTTACTTAAACGGTAAGCCTACCGGCACCGTTGTTTCTGGACCGGCACACTACAACGCTGCGGGCGGGTGCCGTCCTGCCCGTCAGGGTCAGACCTACCGGGCGGGACGGCACCTGCCTGCAGAGTTTTCACGGGAGCACCGGCACCGTTAGCAACGGTGCCGTTACTCCCGTGAATAACCCGGGAAGTCAGGCACCAGTAATTTTTTACTGGTCCGGCGGCAATCCGCCAGCACCACCGGCAGGGTTAGTGCCGGACCCGTAATGAGGCCCTATATGTGGCCTGGCTACTGGCTTGGAACCCTCTTCCCACTTTGTCTGTGTGCCCTGCCCTGCCCGTGCAAGCTCCACTCTCGCTGTAATTGTAATGTGTGAATTAGAAGCAAGAAAATCAGAAGCATTTTTGTGACATTTTTCAAATGGTAAGTGAAATGTTTGCCTGCAGAAATGTCATCTTTTTCCATAGGCGAGTACATTTCCGGTCAGGGAGCCATGGATTGAAACATTCACGCATTGTTTATATAAACAATCTTCCAAAGGCAATGCTGGCCCGCAACATGGAACCACACGCGAGACTGGGATATGTTTGAAAGCCTATTTGACGTTTGCCTGCCTTACCACATGTGATTCACAGATGCAGCACTGACACATTTTCTATTGAAGGAGAAACTGACTATCTTCAATGCAGGAGGGTTTTTTTTATAAATACAGTGCTTGAAGTTTCCTTTTTGTGAAATGACTCCCCTTTGTTTCAGGAGCCTGTAACCCCTTAAATGCTGATCTCTATGCAAGTCTATGCAAATAGGACGAGCATACCCGTCCTTTTAAAGCACACGTCCATGAACCTTTTTTCTCCCGGCTTCAATCCTGCCCTGTCGGCTGTCTAATTTTAGCAGTAGCATGGGGTTTAAACCCTCGTCCCATGTGTGCAAGGCTGCATTCTAGGATGGCTGTGTGCTGGCTCCTTAACTGGAGGGAGCTGGGGTGTCTGTTAAGCTTCTCTTCATGACGAGGGGGCCGATGTGATTGCCAAATGTAACTGTCCACTGCCAAGTGATGGAAGACAGGGGAGTGACTCAGTCATCCTCCCTGTACCATCCTGAGTCTATCAGGGGAGAGTGACTCAGTCATCCTCCCTGTACCATCCTGGGTCTATCAGGGGAGAGTGACTCAGTCATCCTCCCTGTACCATCCTGGGTCTATCAGGGGAGAGTGACTCAGTCATCCTCCCTGTACCATCCTGGGTCTATCACCAATCAGCCCGGGAAGTCACACGGCCCAGCGAGTCATGCCTCTGGTCTCCAGAACAAGGCAGGAGGCTGAGGTGCAGAGGATAGATGAATAAGCAAGCATATGGTGCTGGAGGGCAAATTAATAAGGGAATATTTTAAGGGCATATGACAGTGTGAGGATGTATGGCTACATAAGTGCATAGGTCTGATATGAATGAATGAATCATTAGCGCATACAGTGAGCATAGTGATGGAGCCTTACAATAAGAGAAATGGTTTACTAGGGGTAGCCCCAAGACAGTTCTTAAGGTAATGGGTTGAAATGGTACATTTGTACAACACATTTTTAAAAATAAATTGGGTAAAAAGCCAAGCAATTTACTAACTGTTCAGTAGGGTAACACAACAATAAATCCAGTAGATTCCAGATCAACATACACAGGATAATTTTACAACACTTTCATGGTGATGCAGCCATAAGGCACCATTCTCAATGTTAAACCTTCATAATGCTGCACTAGCAATATATGCCAGTTTCTCGCTGTAACACTTTTGTGAAGCTATGCCCACACTACAGACTATCCTTCGTGCTATAAAGCACTTTCATGAGACCTCTGCTCCTGATATATGCCAGCATTCCCACTGTAAAACCCTTTAACGTGGTCGCGCTCACAGTATACATCATCAGCATCACCACTGTAACACATTCATAATGGTGCAGCTGTGCTCACAATATATGCCAGCATGTGTACTTTAAACCACTTTCATGATGCAGGACTCACAATATATAGCCACATTCTCACTGTAAACCACATTCAATGGGCTACACACAATGGTAAACCCATTTAATTGAGCATGGTTCACAATATATGCCAACAATCTCACTGTAATCACCTTCCATGATGCATCACCCAAATCATATCCCAGAAAGTCCACTGTAAAACCTTTAAGATGCAGAGCCCACAATATATGCAACCATTCCCACTGTAAACAATTTTCATGATGCAGCACCCAAAATGTATGACATCATTTACACTGTAAATCATTTTCATGATGTCGCTTTCATGATGTGGTGCAGTTGCCACGCCAAGACAAAACATGCATACATTGCTCCCATACACAATCACTCACTGAGCCAAACACACACACACACATTCATTGAAACTCTTGCACACACACAGCACATCATTCGAAACACACCCAGGCACATTCAATTGTTTTTTTTACAGGAAATAGTACCTTTCCGTATTGTAATTAGTGTTCTCTCTTGTGTGGGAATCAAGAGTAAGCCAGTCATCAATGTCTACCTATCCTCTGCCCTCGGATCTCCACAAACAATAACATCAAAACATCTGACCGCCCTCTCCAGAGTTTCAACCATGGTCTGCTACTGCAACAGACTGGAACACAGACTACTACACTGAGCACTTCATGGTTTGTGCAGCAGTAATTTCATTTAGATAGTGATTCTGTCTCAAACCTTCTTTCTTTTTCTCCTCCAAAGCATCCAAATCCTGCATAACTTGCAGCCCCTGAACTGATCACCACTCTTCCTTCAAAGGACATTCTTTATCACAACAGATTCCAATGTCATTGAGTGGTGCAGGCAGCAATGACACCTGACGTGTGGCCCTAACCTGGAAAACGTCTTCTATCAAGATAGCTTTGAACCAATGCCACCAGACCACATCGCCCCTGTTCCAGACCCCCCTCATACAGCAGCTCCACATTGGCACCAAAGTCCAACATGTTCACCAGCCTTCTTCCACGAGGGAAGATGATGAAACTCATGCACACATTGTTATCAGAGGCCCATGCATTCTGCACCTTCTATGAGCACGCACAAGTCGTTCCTCGCAATGGTCAAAACTTTAGCTGAGAAGTCCCAGATCACTGCAGCCAATGGGCCTTTTGTTAGCATTACCATCCTGACCATAGTTGACGTGTTTGTTGTCCAATAAGTGGCTTGCACGCTTCTGCCAACTGGCGCCTGACCACAGTGACCGGACAGAATCCACAACATAAAGCACCTCATTGGATGTATGTGTAACATCACGCCATTGGATACAACTACAAGAAAAGAACAACATATTCCAATGCATGAAGAAACACACCTCATTGGATATTAGCAAGATATTGCATGCGCACCAACAAACACATAGCAGGGTTGAATATTCAACAAGATCGGATGCATGCACACACACACACAAGAAAGACACACTAAGGCAAACACAACCCAGCTGATTTGATACATCGCATGCACCTGGGGAATAAATATGAGATAGGTTTCATACAAAACAATTGGATGGTAAAAGTACCACATTTCAATGCAAAGAACTGCACCAGCCACTAGTTATGAAAGGAAACCTTTCTCTGGTTTTTATTTGTTAAGGTTCTTATTGACGCAGGAGTGCCCTTTGTGAGACACGTGTTTCGGTACGTCATGTGCCTTTTTCAAATCAGGGCAATATATGTTACATTGTCACATATTCTGATCATCAAAATAAACAGTACAGTCTTGCAAATGTTGCCAATAGGTACAATGAGATGAGAGGATGGGGAACGGGGAGGAAGTTTAAGGGGCAGTTGAAAAAGTCATACAAGAAGAAAAAAGTCAGAAAAATGTGCATTTCATATTTGACATATATACAAGATCTGCTGAATTTATCTGTTTAATTGCGTCATTTCAGAAAGTTATTTAATTAATTTTGATGTATTCTCTGTATAAATAATCCCCTTGTATATCTTGGTGCTTATGATTGCCACTCTGTGCCATGATTCGTTTGTCTTCTCTATTTGGTGTGCATTCGTGAAAACCCCTTCAAAGTTTGGCTTGATTGTTAGTCTAGGGCCCTTTGCGTATTTGCACATTTCAGGGAAAATGTCTCTGCATTTTAAAGTGCATTCTATATCCTGAAAAGGCATGCGCTTTAAAATGCAGAGAAAACAAAGACGCCCCCTGCGCCTGTTTGGAATGAGGGCAGCGGGATGCATTGCATGGCAGGGGCCATACTGACCCTGTAATGCATTCTTTGTAAGTGGACAGCAGCGGTTGCCTCACTTGCATTTCCATCCATGAATTAGGGATGGGATTTTGTGTGTGTGCATAAAGGACCCATCACTGTAGTGTTCTCCCATAACCCACGTGGGGGCTGAAAGCCTGATGTACGTGTGCCCAACACTAATGTATGCAAGGGGGCTGGCCAGTGCATTTTTTGTGCTGCAAGGCAGCCCCAAGAACTGTGCAGTTCACCTAGGTAGATGAGGTGATCAGCACATTTCTACAATGCAGGTAAATGTGAAAAGCGCACCCTCTGCGCGTTTCTCATTTGCTGTCTTTTATTTCTCAGGGCCTTAGTGAGGACCTCAGTGCCACAGCTGGGCATCCAGGGTCACAGATAATGTTTACGCTTTCATATGAGTTCACCCAGATAAAAAAGAAAAGGAAGTGTTTAGTTCCTTTCTGTACTGCAAGCGTTTTCCTTCTTGCCCGAGGTCCATAGGCAGGTAATTCCATAATGCGGCCCCTGCAGCTTCAAGGCGATGCGGCCCCCGCAGCATCAGGGTAATGCGGCCCCCGCAGCTTCAAGGAAATGCGGCCCCGCAGCATCAGGGTAATGTGGCCCCCGGAGCTTCAAGGTAATGCAGCCCCCGCAGCATCAGGGTAATGTGGCCCCCGCAGCTTCAAGGTAATGTGGCCCCCGCATCTTCAAGGTAATGTGGCCCCCGCAGCTTCAAGGTAATGCAGCCCCTGCATCTTCAAGGCAATGCGGCCCCCGCAGCATCAGGGTAATGTGGCCCCCGCAGCTTCAAGGTAATGCGGCCCCCGCAGCATCAGGGTAATGAGGCCCCCGCAGCTTCAAGGTAATGCGGCCCCCGCAGCTTCAAGGTAATGCGGCCCCTGCAGCTTCAAGGCAATGCGGCCCCGCAGCTTCAAGGTAATGCGCCCCCCGCAGCTTCAAGGTAATGCGCCCCCTGCAGCTTCAAGGGTCCTTCTGCACCTCTGTTCCTGAACGGAGCAGCAGCAATGTTCTTTGACTACGTGAATATAAGACTTCCGGAAGGCAGTATTTGACTTGATTAGTGGTCGAAGTGTATGTTCCCTGCTGGCAGGCCTGCGCTCCCCACACCCCCTGCCACGTGCAATCCGAACGCCCAAACATACACGCCTGCTGTTTAAGGGAACGTTCAGTGCAGTGCACTGAAGTGCAAGTTTCAACTTCTTCTTCCTACACTTTTATTTTAAAACTAAGCCATTCGAGAAAGGCTTATTTTTTCAGTATGAAACCTGGGCCCATCGCTACAAGACTCTCAATTCCTGAGCCGGACATATAAGCAATCTCGTAGCCTACGGTACGTATAGCTCACACCACTAGAGTGGACACAGGCCGCAGGCACGGCCACACATCCATAGATGATAGAATATGTCTACTGCTAAGCACATCCGGTCTAGTTTCACACATAGCCATCCAAACTGAAACACCTGACGTACCCAACACCTCTGCCACTAGCATACAGCGACCACCTCCCAAAAGGAAACCAGTATAGATGGCCTCAGATAGACTCTCTTGACAATAGCAATCTATCTCTTACCCTCAAAGAGCACCCACCCATGTGTCTGACCTCTATTGGGCTGCTTAGTCGAGCCTTGCCAGCCACCCAGGTCTTAGAATGGCAAACATGCACACATGCATGTAAGCTAATCCCTAGAATCTCTAATCACATTGACTACGGTCACCAAGGGCATTCCAACCAAGGAAAAAGCGCATTGAGGCCACACAAGTGGGGAAAGAGTGCTATATAAATAACAAAATACAAATATACATGTAGTTAAAAAAAGTTGAGGAACACCGCTCCCGCCCACTGGACTTGATATATGCAGAACCCCTTTCCCAGGCAAACTTTTGTACGATGCATAGAGCCTTCGAAACTGAACAGGGTGAGACAGAGCAGAGAGGACAGGGACAGAAGTATGGGGCCCTCAGGCTTCGGGCAGACAGCCTCTCCAGCTTGTTTAGATGATTGGAGTTTGTGGATGAGCTATTTAGGGAGCGCCAGGAAATGGCTTTTGCAGGAGTCCAGTCTAGATATCATCAAAGTAGTAGTTGCCTGAATTCTCGGAGAAAGGTTAAGGAGACGCGCAGCTGGGAGTAGGATTCCCTTGTGGTATATTGGATTTGAGCACAGAAGGACAGCATGCTGTCGAAGATGCCTCCAAGATTTTGGGTTGTAGCTGGCGGTGCTAGACCACCCCCAAGGAGTGAGACCATTGGAAGGTAGCCCCAGCAGCCTGGAGTATGCAACAAAAACGTGGAAGATTTTAAAGAGCGGGTTTGGACTCTGGTGGTGAACGTTCGTGCAAGTCAAATGCTGCATGAGAGGGGGCAGTGTGCTGCTGCACCTGGTTGTCTGCAAACCACATTGGGCATTATTGGCCAAACAAGCATGTTCTCATCTCACACAAGAAGCGTGAACTGAAAAAAATGTTCTTTGACCATATGCCAGTAACATAAGTTCATGTTTTATCTAACAGGACCTTCTGAAGGTGCCCCTCACAGAGATGGAGACAGTACCTCCCCACCTAGCACAGACTGTGACACATCCCAATCAGCTTCGGGAGCATGACCACTCCTTCTCCAGTCCCGTGGAAAGTTGTGCCCTCATATAACAGCAGAAACTTGTCGACCTTTCAGTTGAGTTAAACGGCTACACACTTGCCTGGCATTATATATTTGAAAGGATATTTTATGTGGGATTCTTAGCTTTTTTCATATTTCTTAATTGCGTTTATGATTTATCATCAGATACCCCTTGATAGCCCACAATAAATTAGAAATATGAGTCTTGGAGAGTATCTGCAATACTACTGAGGTGAAGGGTACTATCCCCCACCATGGTGAACACTATGGAGGCATTCACTTGGGTGTGAAACACTGGATATAAGGAGATCTGTCCCTATTACATAGAGAGAGCTGTCAGACCAGGGTGGATCTAGGGTCAGCCTGCAACCAAGGCAGGGATAATTAGAAATTCCCACTTGCTGTTCTCAAATAGTTATCATTATTTCAGAGGAATAAATATGTTCTTTCTGTGTGAAATAACTCACCCAAGGCAAAGAGTATTTTTTTTTGGTTAGGTCCACTTGCAGTGTTATCCAACTTTAACAAGTACATTGGACAGGTTTGGCTGCTACATAGCCATGGCCTCATGTTGACACATCAGCAACAAGCTTTGCCACATGTACAGTGATTGAGAGTACAATGCCAAACAAAGAGGTGATGGCTGAAAGGTTTAGAATTCATCCTAAACCTCTGGCATTGCTCTGGGCAAACCTCCAGACCATCATTGATCGCATGGCAAGCAAATACAGAAAGGGGAAAGAACATATACAAATCAGGCTTGGTCGCACTGCCAAAGGGGCTGTCCAGCCCAAACTGATAGGTCACATCCCTTCTGCATGAGACCACAAGCATCCCCAGACATATTACGGTTCAAATGGGCTTCATCAGTGAGGAATAGCTTGGGTCTCTAGGACCAGCAGGCACGTGGCCCACTTCTGGGCATAAGCGTCCGGTGACAAAGCAAATCAAGGTGATGGCTGGAAGATTTAGAATTCATCTTGAACCCCTGGCAATTGCTCTGGGCAACCTCTAGACCATCGTTCATCGCCTGCCAAGCCATTACAGAAAGGGGAAAGACCATACTCACACTTGATTTTCTGAGATGTACCCCAATTGTTTTTATAAATGAATTGTAAATGAAACATGGCAGTTTGTGCCCCAAAATTTCTGTATTTTGGCAGTGACTATTGCCGCCTTCAGGGTCATGGAGAGTCCTAGATCAAGTTCATTGGGCATTTAAGACCTTTCCCCATTGCTATGCCATTAGTCAACATGGACAGGAACAGCCTTCTCTATATCTAAATATTCTGGCAATTTTACAATCAGTGCATTTGAACTTTGCTTATCTGAAAGTTTACCAAGGACATCATATTCATTTCAGAGGGGAGAATAGTTTTTTATTAGTTATGTTATTCATTATCTAAAATGTCTCCATACAATATCACATTCATACATGTAATTTAACCAAAACGCACCACTCATGTTATGCTGGACTATAAGAAAGAACTGTTGATATACACTTTAAAAAAAATAAATTACTCTTGCTGAGCTATTAATGATGTCATTTTCATAAGGGTTGTATTGATGATAGATCCTATTATATTGGAAGGTAAGAATACCATCTATTCCTTGGCCAATCAGGGAGCTAAGGGCTGCCCGAGGCCTGGACTTCTTATTAGCATCACTGATTCCATAGATGTGGACATCATATGGACATCTTGTATTAAACATCAAAATGCCCCCTGGCCTTTGGGGCTATACATATATATATATTTCTTTTATTCGGTTTATACAACCTTTAAAAAATGTTTTACAAAATACACAAAGGAAAGTCAAGCGGAATACATTTGCAAAACCAAAATGTAGCATTTCATGTTGCGAATTTTCATTTTCGATTTCCGTCCTCTGGAATCCGCTCGTGAATTGATCAAGTTCTAAAGGCTTTTTTCAAGTTTGATCATTGTTTGAATAGTGACTAAGGAATTGTTCAGTCGAATCCACAGCTTGTGGTGGCGAATAAGTCTCCTATGTCGTCTAGAAAGAACATTAAGGCATGGTTTAATTTTTTTGTTGTGCCCACTCAACATCTTTTGCCACCATTCTTCACTGCTCAGTGATTGTTGGCTTTCAATGATTGTCACCAAACGATTTGTCCTTTGTGATTGGATGCCAGTGTAAAAAAGGACCAAATGTTTTAGAGTTTCCTCTTGTTTGTTACAAAATCTGCATTTTGTGTCTCGATTGCGATTTTTGATCCATGTGCTCAGCCTTTCCTTAGTTTTGAAGTCATTTAGTCGAAAACGCAGAAATGTAGTTCGAAAATAAGGGGCAGGAGAATGCTCAACAACACTTAAACGTTCATTGAGTCTTCTTGCTTCACATGGGACATCCTTCATTGTCTTTGGTTTGACAATAGCTGGTGCTAGTCAAGCCTCCAGAGTTTGTTTTTAACTGAGTCTGGATTGCTTTGTAGGGTTGATCGATCGGTTCCCAAGTCGTTCAGCAAGCTTTCACAAGGTTAGTAAGGTTCCTTTATTACCATTTTCTGGTTGATGTAAGATTTCAAATTGGGGAGCTGCATCGCTGATTGTGATTTTGCGGTATAAGGCTAGAGCGTTCCAGCAGACTTGTGCATTAAGGGCTAGAAGCCTTAGCTCCTATCGGATGCACACTGCGGCTGTTCCCTTAGGAATTTGACAGACTTTTGTCCAGAATTTATTTTCCAGTGTAGACCATAGATCATGTGCGCAACCCAGTGCAGACTCTGCTCCAAAGATTAGAGCTGGACCTGCTTTGTGGTTGTTAAAGTTTAATACTGGACGCAGTGACAATTTGCCGTATTTCTTGTTGATGATAGAGCCTTGGCATGCTAGCTGTTGACATTTGGTTTTAGCTTTCTCTGCCCAGGGACTGTCGTCAATATGGGCACTGATTTGCATCCCCAAGTATCTAGTATTGGTCACGATGTTTAAGATTTCGGTTCCTAGTCGCCATTTGAATGTTTTTCCATTTTTTTTGGTTTTTGTTCTCAAGTTTCGTAACATCAAAATCTCACATTTGTTTTTGTTGAAGCAGAGGCCGTTTTCTTTCACGTAGATTTCTACCGCTTCTAACTTTCGTTGAAGACCAATTGGAGTGGCGTCCAAAAGGATCAGATCGTCAGCATATAACAACCAACTCACGTGGCTTCCGTGTATTTTAGGTGGAAAAGAACACACACTCTCAATTGTGCGCCGATGTCAGATATGAATAGGTTGAAAATTATCGATGTTAGAAGACAGCCTTGCTTTACACCACAGAATGTGAGAATCGCAGCCGAGAGAGTGCCAGCTTGATCTAGGCAGATCTTAATGTTGGTTACAGTATGTAGCTCCCTAATGGCCGCCAGAAGGTCTGGGGGGCAGTTCCAGTTCTTCATTTTGTACCAAAGGATTTCTTTAGCAATGCTATCAAAAGCATAAGGGAAGTCAATCAGTGCCAGGTACACTTTGCCCTCTGTTCATATGAACTCCATTTTTAGTAAATTAAGGATTAACAGGTTTAGTCCAAACCTGATACCTTTCACAAAGCCTGTCTGTCTCAGGTCTATGTGCTGGGATTCTGTGATCCAAGTTAGGAGACTTTGTTGTAGGATTGTGGCATACACCTTACTGAGAACATCCAAGAGTGCTACAGGTCTGTAATCATGAGGGTTTACCCTGTTTCCTTTTTTGAATACTGGAACTATCACAGCACTATTCCATGACATTGGTGATTTCTGTGATTCTTTGGAAGAGTGTAAAGCATATTTCCGACCATTCCTCTGGATTTTGTTTGATGGTATAGTTAGTTAGGCCATCAGGACCCGGAGCCCTGGATGAACTAACCTTTTTTTTTTATGTCTAGAATGTCGTCTTTCTTAAATTCTAGATTCCAACTTTGCAAGCTTGGTAGTTCAGGCTCTACAGAATGTCCTTTTTTGCTGTATAGCTTACTGAAGTGTTTGATCCATTCAGCCTCGGACACTAAGTTTGTCTGAAGTGCGCTTTGTGTTGCACGTTCGTTGTTGATTAAGTTCCAAAAATCACGAGGGTTTTTGTTTCTGAGTTTTTCTATCATGCATTCAGAATCATTTTGTAGCATTTTGTATTTGTATTTTGTATTTAGTTTATTTGTAAAGTGCAGCCAGGCCCGTGGGCAACCGGGCGCATAGACTTACATACAGAGAGAAAGTACATTAGATTAAGGTTCATGACAAGGGGTACAAGCTCACCGGGTTACAGGAAGATGCGAGTGAGCAGACTTCTCTTTGACACATCAAAGTCATGAATACAGTGATATACAGACATAAGCAGAGTAAGCAGGTACATATGTGGAAAATACAGACATAACCATTAAAATGAGCATGTACGTAGCATGGAAACAGAGTTGTAGTACCTGATTGTATAAGAAGTGCATTATGTGTTTTGTGTAAGGAGCCAGGATTTAGATTTGTTCTTGAAGGTTTGAAAGGAAGTCTCAGTTCTGATGGGAACAGGAAGGGAGTTCCAGAGTTTCGAGGCTAGGACAGGGGTGCTCGCACCACCTGCTTTTTGTAGTTTGAATCTGGGCAGGATGAGGGTGTGTGTTTGAGGAGTTCTAGTGGGATGTCTGGAGGTATGAAGAGTGAGACGGGAAGAGAGGTACGGTGGGGCCTTGTTTTCCAGGCATTTGTGTGTCAAGTCTAAGGTTTTCAAGGCAATTCTTTGTTTTATTGAGAGCCAGCGAAGATCTGATCTGACGTTAGAAATATGAGAATGCCTAGGGATTTTGAGAGCCGACCTGATGGCATTATTCTGGGTTGTTTGCAGTTTCCTGAGGTTAGATTGACTAGTCCCCAAATACAGTGCACTGCAGTAGTCGATTCTGGACATACTAAGTGTTCTAGCCAGGGTAATGCAATTGTGGGAGTTCAGGAAAGGTCTGCAGGCATTGATGAGTTTGCAGGTGTGGGTCGCGGCTGACCTTACTGCATTGGTTTGTCTATTTAGAGAGAGAGCGGAGTCCAGATAGAAGCCAAGAGTTTTAGTGTCCTTGGAGACCTTAATGTCATTGCCATCGATGATGAAGAACTTGAAGGCCTGGTCAAGTTTGTTAAGACGTTGAGCTGAACCTCATAGTAAGAGCTCCGTCTTGTCATCATTGAGACAAAGTTCGTGTTGTGCCATCCAAACTTCAATAACCAGGTAGACGTCATTCACGGCTTTAGTGTCGGCTGTGTGATCACCAGTAATGGGGATGAGTATCTGGGTGTCATCCGCATAGTTAGTGTAGGAGACACCCAGATAATAAAGCACATCAAAGAGCGGTTTGGTGAACACATTGTAACAGGTCGGCGACACACAGGAGCCTTGTGGGACACAACAGTGTATCGGGGAAGGGTCAGCAGAGGCTATGGGAGAGAAAATCCTCATGGATCTATTGCTCAAGAAAGAGTGGATCCACGCATTGGCTGAGTCCGAGAAATTAGCCGCCGTTTTAAGATGTTGGCAAAGTATTTGGTGATCGACCAAATCAAATGCCGCAGAGAGATGGAGAAGTAGGAGTAGTGCTAATTTCCCATTATCTTTTAGGATCTGCATTTGAGTTTTCAAATCGATCAGGGCTGTTTTGGTTCCGTGTTTGGGGCGGAAGCCTGATTGTCTTAGCCCAAGGAGATTATTGGATTCAAGATATTCTTGGATCTGCAAGTAGGCTGCACAATCTAGAATCTTGAGCAGGAAAGGGACCGTGGTGATGGGTCTGAAATTAGCATGATCGCTTGATGTGATTTGATCCAGTTTTTATATATTTGCTTCACAAGTCTTTTTTTGGTTGAGTATTCAGCAAAGTTATTGGCATGCAGCTGTCTCAGGTTGTGTCGCATGAGTCTCTTTCGCCTAATGATTTCAAGATCGACCGCATGTTTTGGTGAAAATTTACGATGTTTTAGGGCTTGATGCTTTTCAGTGTATTGAGTTAATAGAGTTCCATATTCGACTCCTGTTTGATGTTCACAAAATGTCCTTGTTAAGGACTTTATTTCAAGGTCGTCGAGATGGAGTCTCACTCTCTTAGATTCTACCTTGACATTCCAGTGCCGGGAAGAGTTGTTAGGTTTGGCAGTAGAGTGAAGAGTCATCTTTACCATTTTGTGGTCGCTATGCGGTCCATCTATGACTTGCAGGGAGGCAACTTGCATATGGATGTTTTCAGACACAAAAAAATAGTCCAAGATTGAGTGTTGACCCAGTCGAGTCCAGGTAGGCTGAGCTGGTATGTCACCTTTGGTGTTGCCATTTAGCATGTGTATAATCCTGAGGTCCATTTCAAGGCACCAGCTATTTGCAAGCTTGTCATTTTTCGTTTTCTTAAAGTTGAGGCAGTCTAAGTTTAGATCACTGCAAAGGATCAGTCCTGTCTCACTTTGTCCTTCATGTACCTCCTCAATTAGTAAGGAAACCTGGTCCATAAAGGATTCCAGACCAGCTAACTCATGGTGCCAATATAGATTTATGACATACATTTTTCCTCGGTTTTGATTGGAGATTTTAGTCACTTGTATGTACGAAGATACATTTGTGGTTTCGATTATATGAAGGCCTGAGGTTTTCCGTACAAGATTCGATAAAATCAACCATGGGTCTACCTTTAGGGTTGCTTAGTGCTGGGTTAAAGGTGATCTAAAATCGTCGGACACTGGCCTCTCCAGCAGCCAGGTTTCCTGAAGCCACATTATATCAAAGTCACCCACCCAGTTGTTTTGGAAGAGGTGCTTGAAACCTCTTGTGTTCCAAGTTCCGATCTTGATGGTAAGGTCCTCCGCTCGATCATCACATTATGCTACAGAGGGTTTTGGCGTTTTTGCTGTCAATGCTTCAGCAAGCCAATGCCAGTCATCCGTTTTTAAATCGATGTGCCCGTTTGCTTTGGTGATCTGCTAAGTGGATCTCACACCTGTGTCACATCCAAATGTTATTTTAATTTATTGTTTGTTTGACCAGTCATGCAATTTGTTGAAGTCTTCAAGTTCTGTTCTTTCGAGTTTACTCGTTTTGACTTTCATTAGGCTTGACACAAGAGTAGGTTTGGCATTGAAGTTCGATGGTAAGACAGTTTTGGGGCTATGGCTCAAGGGTTTTTTCAAGGTCGAACTATAAGGCTTCCCTTCAGAGGAGCCAGGTGAAACATCACTAATCTTGTAAATGTCAAAATCTAGTGATATGAGCGCCGAGGTGGCTTTCAACAGAATGTTGAATATAATGTTTGAGCTTAGATGTAATATTACTTTGTCATTTTGAGTTTCTTCAACAAATTCCACGATTTTCAGGTCATCCGATACAATGGTTCTGAGACTAGGAACATGATGGAGTAGACAGAGGACATTATGTCGGTTTAGGATGAGTCTGTCGCTGCTTTCAAAGCGTTCCAGACCAAGTTTAAAGATGTTTTGTGAATTGTTCGCCGGTCTTCTTGGGTCTTTTTTGCAGTGTAAAGAAGCCCGACTTTTTACATTGAATCACAACAATGCATCTTTGGCATCCTGTTTTGTGGCTAACGATACTGGTTGATGATGAGGGTTAGGTTTGGGTCCGTGAGTACCAGACGTTATCCCACTTGCCTCCATGTTTGAGACAACCTCTATACTGAGTGTTCCTGCACTTCCCTGGAGCTGTAGACCAAAATGTTGATCAAGGTTCTTCCATCTTTCATTTAAAGTCATCGCAGTTGGACTGGCTTTTGGCATACTTTTAGTAACAGAAGGTATTGGTTGAATAAAGCTACAAATTCTTCCTGAGGATACTGCTTTTGAGTTTTTAGTTTGATCCGTTATTGTTCTTTCTGAAGGTGTTATATTGATTTGTGGCACTAACTCCACAAGTGGAATTGTAGCCGTTTGATCACCCATTTTTGCAGTGTCAACCGAGAATGCTGCTGCCTTTTTGCTTGTTGTGTCGATTTTTGAAGGTTTGGGCGAGGAAGATTCATCTTTTACCTCTGTGATATCGTCCTCATATGTAGAAAGGTTCATTAACTTCGTTGTGGAATCATCACAGTTTTATGTCTCCACAGTTGGACGTGTTTCCAAGGTTTTCTTACCATCAACTTTTTTATTTTCTCGGATCACATCACCATTGGTGTTTACAGTAAGGTTAACAGTTTTTATGTTGCGCAAAAATTCCTCTAACTTTTGCATATTCGGCGGTTTTTGGAAGTCTGTTTTTTTGTCTTTTTTTGTTCTAATGTTTTTGTTGACAATTGCTTTGATGAAGTTACGTTCTTGTCAAAGATAGCAACATTTTCATTGTTTTTGGATCTGTTTTTGGACCCTACACTATTAGTTTTGGTGTTGCTTTTTTAAGGCCTGCTATGTTTCCTGAAGTGGTTGACAGTCAAGTAGAGCTGGATTCGTGTTCTCCATTGCACTTTGGACTGCACAAGCGAAGGAAGATTGCATAGTTAGAGCTTTGTTTGAATCAGATGGAATGACACTGACATCCTTTATAGTAGTGATCGGGCCATTACGTCATTACGTCTTGCTCTGTGAGTTTTGTAGCAGTCAATTTTAACCTTTGGATTAAATGGGAGGTGTTACCGCTTGAGATCTTTGTTGATGAGTCGCTGAGGTGGATAGCTTGCGCGTCCAAGTTGTGTTTGTTTACATTCAAGTTAAGTGAATCTTGTCACGTCAAAGCTTTGATGGTTTGTGCTGTAAGCGATATTTGTCTGTCCTGTTTGGAATGATTTCCCACTGGATGAGCTTTCATTTTGATTAATGCCAAGGCTTCTTTTGCGACTTCAGCAAACAATTTTTTTTCCATGTTGCAGGTTTTTTTTGGTCCGTTAGGCTCATCAACGAGCCTTCGATTCTTGCATTCATTTCAAGATAAGTGTACTTGAATAGTGTGTTATCACTTTCAAGATTTACCACTTTAGCGTTCAGTAAGGCTAATAATGCTGTTACGTCTTTGATGTTGTCATTGATTTGTTCAAATAGTTTGATGAATGGCGAGATGGTTATTGCCATTGTGGACATAAGAATTGGTTGCAGGTGCTGGAGGATCTTTTTGTTTAGATCATCTAGATGGTCGTCTTGTTTTGTACGAGCACTGAATATAGTTTTGCGAGTCTTGGGAAACTCACGGTCCATTATAGATGAGTCAGTTGAAGAGGACGACGTTGTGTAGTATGATTTTGTTTTTTGTCAAGGGTTCCCGACTTTTGAGTGTGTGGATGGATCTGAGATCATTGGTTGGTTTCTTGTGTACCGTTGAGAGCAAGACAGGTTAGGGGACAAGCTAAGGTCCACTCTTCTTCGTTTATACGGTCCACTCTTCCATCGCATATTCGATGGAGCTTCAGCTGATGTGTGTTTCAGGGTTTGCGTTTGAACTGCATGGCTCTCTTCATTAACGTCAGTGCTAGCCCCTTTGTTTTTGTCCACTTTGTTCGTTTTGTTGAGTTGTGTTAAGTCAAGTAATTGTTTATTGACTATATCAAGCTACTTTCGTCTGTCCTGATTGAAATCTTGTCGCGGCTTATCTTGAAGTTGAAGAAGTGCTCCAGTAGGCATCACATCGTTTTTGGGTGAGTAGGCAGAATGGTGGGGGTTTGCAGTGGCTGCATGGAAGGCCTTGTCCTTTTCCAATTCATCAACGGGCTCAAGTTCGACTTGAACCACTCCCTCGACAGAATAGGACCTTGTGAAGTAAGAGGGTTGTCACAAAGATCTAGTGGGCTAATCACGTTGTTTGTAGAGCTGTCTCTCAGTTTGGCAGTTGAGGGTTCCGTGACGTTGAGTAAAAGTGGGTTCGCTAGGGAAGGTGGCAGTTCAAGCTGGCCTTTAGACTCGTCATGACGTTTGCCCCATTTGTGTAGTGACTCGCTCACCAGGCAAGGATTCGCAACATTGGAATCCCATTGTTGATATTGTTTGCTGTGTCAGCAGCAAAGGAGAGAGCTGACCAGTGTGACGTTGAACCGTTAGGTGGCATCCACGAAGCATCATCATCAGGTGCGTTACCATTATGTGCATGCATAGTGTTGTTTTCATTTGTGCATGCATTCGACCTCAGTGAATCACACATGTTGTTATGTGTGAGTGCCCTAGGAGGCACAGAGGAAGTCACAAATTGGGCATTGAATGTGATGTTTGTGTCCGTGTCCGATACATTAGTCACAGCAACCTTGTTATGCTGAGGTATAGATAGAGGAGGATATCAAGTCGTGTTGTGTAGACTACACTCAGGCGCATTGCAGTTAAAGGATTGACTTACTTGTGAGGTCTGCGTTGCAGCACGCTGGTCACGGGCCCGGTCTTTTGTAGACTTTGTTGCATTTGCTTCAGGCTCCATGAGACCCGATATAGTCACTCCTGAGTCTTCAAGCTCCCAACGTAGTTGTACTCGAGTCTTTGGCTGCAGGGGAGCAGACGGGGCGGCAAGAGACTTTGACCGGGCATGTGTGTTAGACATAGTCACTGCAGCAGCTCCTGCTCCTGCCCCTGCCTCTGTGAGCATCCAGAGACTCCAAAGACTCTGCTCGACTCTGCGACCGCTCCACAGTGCGGGTCGGTTTTTGAGCAGAGATACGCCCACCAGGATGCAATAAACACAGTAGAGTTACTTTTCCAAACGCTCTACACCGCTCCAAAGACTCTGCTCGACACCACGATCGCTCCGCGGTGCGAGTCGGTTTTTGAGCAGAGATATGCCCACCAGGATGCAATAAACACAGTAGAGTTACTTTTCCAAATGCTCCACACCGCTCCAAAGACTCTGTTTGACTCTGCCTGAGGCTATATTCACAATTACACATTTTTAAACAAATGCTACCATGAGCCGTAGCTGCTGTTTGTACAGCCACCATCACTGTGTGATCTAAAGCCCACTAAAAACCCTTAAAAAACATTATTTAATTGCAACCAGGTCAATGTCTCGTATGGAAACAAGTTTGCAACTAATTCTGTTCCTTTAGATCGATGGAGTGACATTTCGGTGAAACTGTGGTTATACCACCTCCCTCAAGATTTGTTTTGTGTGCGGAACAAGGAAAGCAACAACAATATGTGTGTAAATCTAATGTGCTCGTTAAAAAAAAAACCTAGAACAATTAAAATGGTTATTGAGTCAGACCTTCTTATACTCCGTGACCTAATCACTTTGATACGGACCTCATTGAATACTTTTAATCCTCCTCGTCATAGTTTGTGCTGGTCTTGGTGTTCCCTGCCTTTTGTCTTTGACCCATTGAAAATGATCATAATATATGTTTGGTCAATCTCCTGTCTGATTTGTACACTTGTACAGTGTGCAGCCATGCTACTGGAGCCAAGCTATACCATATGGTGGGTTCCTTGCAGAGTGTTGCTTTGGGAATTGCTTGGGTATTCTGATCTGTGGAGAAATGTATCAATCTATCTCTCGCCGGAAGGGTACAGTCTTGACTGTTAAACCTTGTATCTACGAGATAGATATGTCTGTTTAGATTTTCGTTTTTAGTTTTTTAACAAAATTGCAAGGTCCTATATTTCTCGCTAGATCACCTAAGTGAGACTGATCTTTTTAACAGACGAAGAGAATAGATACCTGGAATTCATTCCGCGTGGACAGCAATTAATTAGTTACTGTTTCTTCCTAATCTGAAGCTGATCCCCTCTAAAATTCGATCACTCGCATCGTTGTGTCTGAGCCGCTGTAACAGGTTAAAATAAATAAATAAGGAGGATTGGACCGACTCTAGGTGCTGTAGTCTGGGTTAATCACTGGAATTGCTAAAGTAACGTGTTGCACAGTAAACTTATTTTTTACGTGGAATGCATTTGTCCTGAGTGAGCGCATCCTCGCAGAGGCTCCGTTTCGCTGTATTTCTCACAAGCAGTGCTGCGTTGCGCAGGCGTCTACTTTGTTGGGTAAGCCGTGTCCCGTTTCCATTGGCACGGCTATAGGCCATAAGATATCTTGTTTTCCATATGACCCTGTAACATTTATTGTTATACCTAAAAGGAATACCCAACACATATAAGGAATTATTTCCCAACTAGGATATCCTTTACAAACTGGGGTGACTCTATAGCCCCTTTGTTTCCACTTTGATCTTTGGATTTACCACAAAGCATTTTTTTGTGTTCACACAAGTGTATATATTAATTCTTTTTCACTTTATTGCATATGTTATAATTTTCACTCTGCATTTAAAGGCATTGCTAATTGTTACTCTTCTCATGTATGTTGCAATTCTTAAATATTGTTTTTTAAATTTTTCTTCTGCACTATATGTATTCATGTAACTAGCAAATAAACTATTGCTTTCGTATTTGTGTATATTTGCAACACAGTGGGCATCTAGTATTTACAGACTCCCTGTTTTGGATCCCCTACTTAGGAGACCATACCTTTGAAAAAGAGAAAAACATCTGTGGACAGGCCCTAAAGTCTTGCATCTGTCCATGTAAACAAATTGCTTAGAGCATTTCTCACCAGTAGGGGTACATTCATTTGTTTAACCGTTTCCATTGGCAACCTTGTTTCTGCACACATACGCATGTGTGATGCAAATATCGCGTCATGTTGCCTGGCAACCAGCGTCAATTGCTGCGCCAGTTGCATAGTTGCCCTGTCAGCGGCGAAGGACCTTTTTAAAGAGGTGCACACAAGTGCTGCTGGTGACATGTTTATAAATTCCATTACATTTTGGTTTTCCTGATTTTGAAATGGGGTGCGTAGTACCCGCATAGTCGGTATTGAACATTGTGCATGCGTGTGTTGTGTAGGGCTTCATGTTGCTTTGCACCAGTGCTGCTTGCCGCGGTTTGTATATGATCATGCTGCTTTATCAAGATACTAGTGTGAAGGTGAGGGTAGATCAGGCTGGAACCCTGACCAGAGCTATTCCTACTTATATGGGCCTTAAAAAAGGGTGCATTTTGGCACCTGTGTTATTTAACCTCTATTTGTTTGTTTGTTTGTTTGTTTATTTATTTGGCAAAGCGCACCAAGCCCTTGGGCAGACGGGTGCAGCGGAAACAAGAAGTCTTAAAACTTAGTTACAGTGCAAAGGTAGCAATACATAGAGCAGTGATTGCAATAGGAGCATAGTACAAAGGTACACGATACATCAAATGGTAAGTCAAGTCAAGGGGCGTTAACATAGATATCAGTATATGCGCACATATATATACCCATAAGTATATGCAGCTTTGCATGTCTACGTTATCGTATATCCATGGTACATGCAAATATGACAGCGCAGACGATCATGCGTACACAGTTAACCAAACTGCAGTGTGGTTTGGCGGAAACAAAGGGTCGTGTGGGGGCTGGAGAGGTAGGAGTGTAGTTCGTCAGTTATGTGTCATTAGTGTGTAGCCAGTTGAGTATCTTATGTCTGAACTTAGGGTAGGGTTGTTCTAGTCTAAGGTCAACTGGTAGTTTGTTCCAACATTGTGCAGCTTTAACAGGGAAGCTGGTTCCTCCTGCTGTCGAGCGTTTGAACCTAGGAATCTCCAACATAAATGAGTTGGCAGATCTCGTAGGGCGGGTAGCTGTTTTCCTAGTAATTTTATCCATTAGGTATGGAGGTGCTAGGTTATTCAGGCATTTGGAGGTGAGGGATGCTGTTTTGAGGAGAATTATGTCTGTTATTTTCAACCAGTTAACCTCTTTCCTGAATGCGGTAATGTGCTCTCTGTAAGGGAAGTTCAAAACTGCCCTCTGGCCATTATTCTGCAGTCTTTGAATTTTGTCAGTAATATATTTGTTGGCACCTGAGTACAGGGCATTACAGTAATCTAGTCTTGACATGATAAGAGCATTGGCTAGTGTAGTGCAGCTCGCTCTCGAGAGGTATGGTCTGGAAGCTCTGATGAGTTTGCAAATATACGTTGTGGATGAGGCGAGGGAATTGACTTGCCTTTTGAGAGTGAGAGAGGAGTCCAAGTAGAATCTTAAGGTTTTAACTACAGACATCACCTTGATAGGGTTATTATCAATGTTATTATCAATGTTGAAGGATGTGTAGTTTGGGCTTTTGAGTTTTTGGATATTGGCTTCAGAACCTAGGATTAGCAGCTCCATTTTTTCGTCATTCAGGCAGAGGCCATGGGATGCCATCCATGACTGAATGAGGGTGTATATTTTGTTCACCAAGGCTGAGTCCGCCTCGAAGTTGCCCGAAAGGGGTATGAGGATTTGAGTGTCATCTGCATAATTAGTGTAGGTGACACCCAGTCTATCCAACTTGTCAAACACTGGCTTGGTGAAGATATTATACATAGTAGGGGAGACGCAGGAACCTTGTGGGACCCCACAGGTTATTTTGATAGGGTCGGCAGAGGCTGAAGTAGAGAAGACTCTCATGGTCCGGTTAGCTAAAAAGGAATGGACCCAAGCTATGGCATCTTTGGTGAAGTTGGCGGCAGATTGGAGGTGGTTACATAACACTACATTCCATTATTATTACTACATTCCATTATCTTTTAGTTCTTCAATTTGTGTCTTGAGGTCTTGCAACGCTGTTTCAGTGCCATGGAGAGGGCGAAAGCCAGATTGTCGTGAGCCAAGAAGGTGGTTGGCTTCCAGATAGTCCTGAATTTGTATGTTAGCAGCTCTGTCTAAAATGTTAAGTAGAAATGGCACAGTGGTGATGGGTCTGTAATTGGTGGGGTCCAGAGTTTGTTTTTTGAGTAGTGGTAGGACCCAGGATTCTTTAAGGTTGGCAGGTACTGTATTGGTTTTAAGTGAGGAGTTTATCGGCTTGGAGATAAAAAGGTCTAGGTCTCTAGATGCATCCTTTATTATCTGTGCTGGGCACGTGTCGCCTTTACAATTAGAAGGTTTGAGGGAGAGTATTATTTTTTCTGTTTCAGTTATGGAGATAGTCTTGAATCTAAAGGGTGTGGTTGTCCTTGACACCGAAGGTTGACTCGTTTGTTGGTCAGTGAGTGGTAGTGAGGCCTTTCTTTAAGCAATTTTACATTGTAAAGACAAGATTCTATTCGATAGAGCATTTTGTATGTTAGTACACCATGCTTTATCCTTTGGGGCATTGTCTGCCGGTTGGATAGGGGATTCTAGTTCACAGAGGATGGAGAATAATTCTTTGGTGTTGGATTTAGCTTTCTCAATCCTGTCATTGAAGGTGTTCTTTTTGGCTTTGGTTATTTCTTTTTGTACATTTTTGCAAATTCCGTTATTTTTGTTATTTTCAGAGGGGGAGTGGCACCAGATAGACTAGAGTTTCCTTTTTTGTGATCTTAAGGATTTAAGTTGGGGGGTGAACCAGGCATTCAAGTGCGCTACTTGTCTAGCTTTACATAGTTTGACAGGAGCAATCATGTCCAGTGCCTTAGTCATAGCATTATTAAAGGTATTTACCAATGCGTCAGGGTTGTTATTTTCCATTCCAGAGATGGCAGGAAGGAGAAGAGGGATCAGTTTTTCAGCAGTAATATCCTTCTTACTTCTGGTAGGGAGAGGTGGTGCCAGGTTATTAGGCTTGGGGGTAAGGAGGTCTAATGCGGCAGAGAAGTTTATTAAGTGATGATGTGTCCAAGATTGAGGGACAATATCGGTAATGTTGATATTACAGTTTAGATCGGCTCTACCCAGTCAAGGGTCCTTCCTTTGATGTGCATTGGTGAGCTGATTTTTTGCGTAAGACCATTGTCATTTAGTAAGGCTGTAATAGATTCAGCATGTTTGTTGACAGTATCATTAAAGCCTAGATTGAAATCTCCCAACAGTAGTGTTTGGGAGTGATCTTTGGTGTTATTGGCTAGCAGACTGGTTAGGTCATCTTCGAAGGTGCCTAGAGGCCCAGGGGGTCTATATATCAAGAGGATGGTTAGAGTACGGTTGCTGGAGAGGGGCAGTTTGGCAGAGAGTACTTCACAAGATGTGAAAGGAACTGAGGTGGCAAGTCTAATAGGGTGGGTTGTTTTGAAGATGATGGCTAGGCCACCACCTCTGGCATTCGGCCGGTCCACTCTAATGATTTGGTAGTTGTCGGGTACTGCTAACATGAGAGTTGGTCCTGCGGCCTCGTGTAGCCAAGTCTCAGTTATGGCCAGTAAATCGAGGTTGTCATTGTTTAAGATGTCTGCAATTTCGGTAGCATGGGCTACCACTGATCTAGAGTTTATGAGGGACCCTGTTAGCATTAGGCTACTGTCAGGGTTAGCAGTTAGCAAGGTTTTGTATGAAAGGGTATCTTGGGAGGTGTGATTTTGGGGGGGAGATTAGTCAGTGGTATTGGTGGAATGCATTGGTGTGGAAGAGGGGTTCTTGGACCGGGTATTAGTTTGATTATTGGCATTGTTAGGGCAGGTTCTATAAGGTTCATAGGTGGGAGACAATCTAGACCTAAGTCTCATGTTTCTATCCTTGGGGGGGGGGGGGTTTGTTATAATGGCAGTGGCCATAATGGTTATGATGGCACAGGTAAGTAGTGTCGTCTGGGCTAGTTTATTCAGGTGGGCAGAGGTCATTGTCAGACTATACTAGGGTCATACTAACAACTAAGTGTTAATTCAGTGTAGATGATGGTGGGCGGGACTTCTGTGCTATACCTAGCAAATGCTAGTTGTAGTTAGATCACATCTAGGCTAGTCAATGCAGAACACACCTAGGCTAAATGCAATTGTAGGCACAGGGCACATGTAGGCTAGTCAATGCTGAACACTGTCATGATGCCTAACTCCAAGGAGCCAGGTCCGACCCAGCAACCCCAGTGGGAGGCATCATTTCCCCCAGGGGAGTGCCAGCGGGCCCAAGCTGGGGCCCTTTGGACGCAGTCCTGGCGCCTTAGGCGCCAGGCTCATGTTGGACCCCTGTCCTGGCGCCTTAGGCGCCAGGCTCATAAAGCTAGACATGTGTTCAAGTGTTTTAATGTGCACTTACCTGATGCAGACCATGCTGCCACATCCAGGCCCTCTTGAGGCCTGAATGGAACTACTTTACCTGTGGAATTACTTTCCACCCGGGTGTGGTTGGGGAAGGATACATACCTGATCGGAGGAAGGATACACACTTGGAACTTCTTCCAAAGCTATTTAAACCACACCCGATCAGCAACTCACGCTTCGCGTTGTTCTGCTCCTCGCAGCTGGACGCTCACCGTGTCAGCTCCTGCATCTGGACCCCAGCCACGCCTGTTAGTATCCTGGGTCACCTACAAAGGGAGACACAAGACCTTACCTGCTAAATCAGCACCACAGAGGCATCACACCGACGATCCTGAAAAGGAAGACATCATTTTTAAAGCATTTCGCTACGATCGCTGCAGCGCTGCATTTCACTCACCTTTCCTGGACGCCACCATCTTCAGCAGCGATCATCCGGATCCACAGCCACTTCCCAGAACCTAGAGAGAAAGACAAGAACAAGGTGAGAGAAGGAAGGGAATAGGAAAAGCTCAGTTTCCTTCTAAGTCTTACCTGTTGGGTCATTCCCATTTCATTTCGGGTCTTGCCGCTTCCAGGCATCCGGGCCCCGGCCCCTATGGGGAAAAAAGACAAAGACATTGAATGAGCGAATGCAAAGACATTACCCGAGCGCTCATCCAGAACTTACCTGTCATTTACTGGAACTGCACGTATCACTTCGGGTCGGCGCCATATCTCCGGCATTCCGAACCCCGGCCCCTAAGGGGAAAAATATAATGAACATTATTATTAAGCTTGGACTTTTGAACTTGCAACAGAACTTTTACAGAGCCTTATCTGAATAGTCAAGCTTACCTGAACTCCCATAATCCTCAATCCAGTGAAGTAACTGGGTTTCAACGCGCCCCTGCATCAGAAGCAGGATGGAGAGCTCATCCTTCCTGACCCTAAGGTGAGACTTCACGGGGAATCGTGGAAGGGTATCGTGGAGGGTTGGAAGAGAGTGGGAGGCTTGAGCATAACTCAGTCAGTAGGTAATACTCCCTTTTCACGCACAGGGGAATATTCCTGCGAGCCGGAGAAGCCAGAGTAGAGGGGCCCTTCCTGTCCATCTTCAGAGTCCTGCGCTTCACCATTGAAGAAGCATCAGCACTCGAAGCCAGACCTGCGCCTCCGTGGGAATCAGGTGAGCGTTACAGACACACCTAGGCTAAATACAATTGTAGGCACAGGGCACATGCAGGCTAGTCAATGCAGAACACACCTAGGCTAAATACAATTGTAGGCACAGGGCACATGCAGGCTAGTCAATGCTGAACACACCTAGGCTAAATGCAATTGTAGGCACAGGGCACATGCAGGCTAGTCAATGCAGAACACACCTAGGCTAAATGCAATTGTAGGTACAGGGCACATGCAAGCTAGTCAATGCAGAACACACCTAGGCTAAATGCAATTGTAGGCAACAGGGCACATGTAGGCTAGTCAATGCTGAACACACCTAGGCACAGGGCACATGTGGGCTGGAGGATGAGGACAGTGCTGAGCTGTGCATACAAGTCTCAGGTGTACAGAGTATACTGAATATAATGGCAGGTTAGTGCAGTCTACAGACAGGGTATAGTATAGGCATGCGGACACAAGTTTACTGAATCAGATTGGAAGTGACCAGGGTGAGCAGTATAGGGCACTAGACAGAGCAGTCTGGTACGGCGAGGTAAAGCATCAAATAGTGCACAGCGCCATTGTATCGTGGTTCAAAGTCAAAGTCAGAAAGGCAGAAGGCACCTTACTTGTGCACAACAATTGTGGGGATTGGTGTAGATCATAAATACGATCTAAGCAGGTGACACAGGCAGCAACATCAGAAGAGGCTTACCCGGGAGGGGACAGGATCCATGGCCCGGGCCTCGGACACCTCCGGACAGGCTCCAGACAGGCAGGGCTCCTTAAGTAGATGGTCCTTTGGTAGGTGGCCGGCGCTTGCCTGCCGGCGTATGATTGGCCTTGTAAAGCGAAGGCAAGCCAATCAAAGCTGGCGCTGGTGTCATGTGGCCGCAGGGGAGGCCGAAGAAGTGCTGGTGGCCATCTATGAACGGGATTCCCTCGTGGGATCCAATGGTGGCCAACAGAAGTGGCTGAAAAACAGCTTTTGGGCACAAATTCGAGCCTGAAGGGATTTTATCCTGCCTAATCAAGAATTGTAGGCTATATTCAAGCAGTTTCCAGAATAAGGAAAGAAACAGACAGTAGTCTGTGAACGAGGCAGGACTGCTGACCACTGCTCCTGCAGTGGGGGGTGCTCCTGCACCGCCGCGCTCCTGTGCACTCCTGCGCTTTTTGGCTGCCCTCACAGAATATCTAAGTCAGGTAACTGCTTTGCCTCCTTCTCTAGGGGGAGTGAACGTCCCTTGGTTAGGGTACGCAGAAGACCTCCTTTTGATGGATAAGACCCCTCGAGGGCTGCAAGTACTACTCAAGAAATTAGCAGAAAGTGCCACTCTGCAAAACCTTAAAATGAACACGAACAAGACTAAGATAATGGTGTTCAGACAACCCAGGAAAAAAACGGGAAAGAGTTTTAAGTTGACCCTTAATGGCACTGTAGTGGACTGTGTCCATAGTCATACATTTCTAGGGGTCTCTATAGATCAACACCTTACTTGGAATATGCAGCTAGAACAACTCGGGGTAGCATCAAACAACTAACTGTGGCAATTAAGGTGTTTGCTAAACAAACTGGGGGTACCTAATTAAATATATGATCAACGTTTTCCAAGCAAAAATCATCTCTAAATTACTTTATGGGGCAGAAACATGGGCGAACTAAAAAAGCAAAGAACTGGGAATGACTGAGGGAATTTGCTTCAGGTCAGTATTGTTCTTCCTGAAGTGCCTACCTATTGAATGTTTAAGATCTGAATTGTGTATTAATTCGATAGAAGCCCAACTACTGCTTAAGAAAGTAAGATATGGCTGGAGAATGGTGAATGGGGGTATTGTCGAGGAAACATATAATTGGAGCCAGAGATGACATTTTAGCATAAATAGACTCACAGAAGTCATATTAAAAAGGGTACGTAAGGAGGCCATCTATCCGATAGGTAGACTGCAGAACTTGGCTAGTCTTGCTACCAAATCAGCTAGATAAGGAGGATTGGATAGCACAGAAGGGCACAGCATTTTCATGAGTTCCCAAACGCTCACTTGCAAAGGGAATACATGCGTGTCACATTTAATCTGGCCGCCACCCTCGATGTGTTGGGTGCAAGGAGTGCCATCCGTAAGCTGGAACGTACATGTAGATGTTGTCAGGGTGTGATGGGATCTGCTAACTACTTGCTAATGCACTGTCCCTATTTTGCTAAAAGCAGGAGAAACATTTTAAGGACGATCAGAATTGCGCATGGGCCTGATATAGAAGCAGCTAATATCTGGGAAACCTGTCTAAGGGGTGACCATATCCCTCTGATTCGTCACATTAGGAAATTGAGGATAAATATCCGAGGTAACTTAGAGGGTCTTAATCAGGCCAGGGAAGCTAGTGGTTGAGCATCTGAGATGGAGATGGGAGTATTGCTTCATCCAAGTAGGAGCTCTTGTCTTTTTCTCCACTACTGCATCCTCTACAGACTCTAAGGTAGGGCTCTGGGGCGGCGTGTCCACATTCTGATTATGGGGAGGATGGGACAGTGGGACAGCAAAAAGTATATTTGATATGTTGTGCTGTCTCGCATCAGGCCTAGATGTGAGTGTATATATGCTGTTTGTTTTATAAAAAGTCATCTCTTTTTTGTGGCTGTATTATAATTTAAAGAAATGGTTGTATTCAGGGTGCTTTGTAAGCATTCTCATGTTATACTACACTAAAGGCCATAGGTCATAATATAGGACTATGCCTAACTAGAGTTCTTAACACCCAGGTGAGACATATCATTCGTATACATCTTTTTCACTTCAGCTTTACCCTTGAATATGTGCCTTTTTCACACAAGAAAGTGAACCTCAAACATATACTTCATTTGTGTGTGTTTTTTTATGTCACGGATCATGGGGTGAGGTCAGGGAAATTGTTTTCTGAGTAGTTGTTAGTTTATGAAACACTAACACTATTATGGAGGCAACCTAAGGGCCACCATTGATGAGGCCTGAGAGGTGGAAACTGGTAGAGAAGATGAGTCACCGACAGTGATAGACCATGTCCTCCTAAACGCCCCCCCCCCAAAAGAGAGAGTCCTCACTCGCACCCGCCAGTCGAGGTGATGCCAGCTGTGTCATTGGCACACCGCACAGTGCACCGCCCTGGTCTTGTGCAGCTTTGAGTCATCAAGTGACCTGTGCTGTTGGCAGTCATTTCAGTTTGTAAATGACATTTCTTCTCCCCATATGTCTACAAAGATGTCAGCCCGCGTTACTGTAGTCCCGTGTGAAATGATGTTCTTGAATGTTGAAATAATACACTTACAGTAAAACAGAGCAAGCAGATTTTGAAACAGAATTTCAGAAATGGCTATTTGTTTCCCTTTTCTGTACCTGGCAGTTGCAGTATTAGCAACCATATTACATAATACCATTTCTTGCGCATGAAATTTCGGGTGGCGGGGGAAGGGGGGACAACAAATGAACAGGCATTCCTGTGTTGTTCCCAAGTACTTGAATTCCCGGCACTACTGCATTGCAGGCAGGGATCTGCAACTACCTTTGTGTGTTTTGCACATTCCATTCAACCAGGCCTGAATGCATCCCTTTGTGAAAATGGTGTGCAGGTTGGAAGGTGCTTGCTAAAACACCTTGCACTCGCGCAACCTACAGAATGTGCACGAGGGCAAACCTGCCTGCCCCAGGGCATTTCAGCATGCTTGTTTGTCTCCTGTCAATCAACCTTCATGAACAGTGCACACATGCTTTAGGTTTGGCTAGGGCCAGCTATTGATCGCTGCAGAGCTCTTGTAGTAATATGTAGAGGGGCCCAAGTGGCATCCAGCTGCTCTGAAATGCAGAAAGAATGTATCATGGAGAAAGCTATGCTGGACGTTGTGTAGAAGGTAGCGAGCCAAAGAAATGGATGTGGCCTGTGGGATGGAATCCCATTGCCGAGGCTGGGCAGTGGCTTCACAGGGACCCTAGAGCTGGAGGTGTTCATCCACTAAGTGATGCCAGCATGGGGGTGATTTTCAGTGGATCCTCAGGACTTCTCCCATTTTTCCAACCTCAGCCTTGGGGTCACCCACACGACCCTAAATTTGCAGAGACAACTGATATGAAGCCTTCTGAGGGAACAGGGCATGCTCGTTTTGCTAGCGGTGATCATGATGGCCGCATCCGGCTTTGGAGAGCGGGAAGAGTGTAGGTGCAGATTGCAATCCATGCCATTACCGGGATCCTGAATTCAACCTCGATTCTGCACGTGGAGCCCTGGAAGGACCACAAATGAACATGGGCCGAGGGAAGTGAGAGGCACACCCGGGTCTGTGGGGGAGAGGAACAATGGAGGAACCAGGTGGCCACCATGACACTGCCGCCTGATTCCAAAATGACCGACACCCCCTTCTGCCATTTTGGAATCAGATAGCAGGGCTCAGAGAGTTTGAATCCTTGTGGATTGGAGCCAGAAGCTTTGTAGGGGCAAGAATAGAAAAAGGCTTGCAATGGGCTCTACTCCAGATACTGGTGGGACCAACAAACCTACAAAGGTCTAGTAACAGAGCATCATTAAGAAATCCCATTGAGGTAAAGAACCAAAAAAGCAACACAGAGACAAGACAAATGCTCCCATGTTTGCCAGGTTTGCCAGGAGCCATGACCTGGTTTACTGGTCGAGTAATGGTGCAATAACCCATTAGAAAAAACAAAGAGTGACCACCTTGTTGTGAGCCAGTTGAAGGAAAAGGCTCATAGACAGAATCCTACTGAAGACTGAACCTGAGAAGGCCTGTGAAGAATCTGAACTTAGAGAGAGAGTGAGAGAGTCAACTGCCAAGCTAAACCGGTTCGTGGAAGACAGGATCCTGTTAGATGTGGACTGAAGCCCAATAGACAGATCAGGCTGGTGATCTAAAACAAGCCAGCAAAGGCCCAACAGGACACCTAAATCAGAGCTCGACCACCGAGAAATTTGAGCTAATGGCGGGTGTCGCATCCAAAGACAATAATGACAAAAGCCTGAAAATTAACTCAGGATAAACAGGAAAGAACCACACTGTCATCTGCAAAGCTAAGTGACTACTGTCCAAGAGGGTCACTGTATGCCATCTGCTACCAGGAGGGGTAATCGTGCAACCTTGAATGCTGTTACAACTTCTAGTGCATCGGCCAGGAGCATACACACTGGCCATGAACTGTTACAAAATAGATCCCTGGGACTTTGGACCTGGCCCTATCACAAACCTAGCTCTAGACTCTACCTCTTTTTTCAGCTATCACTCTGCCATGATGCTCCTTAAAGGAGAGATCTCCACATTACTCTAACTCCAAACCTCCCTGTGCTTTTGCTGCCTGTGCCCAAAGAAAATCATGAGGTCTGTCTTAAAAATACATGCCAGAATTTAAAATGTAGAACATTTTTATCTTGCCTATTTTTTTTTTTTTGCATTTATATACAGCGCACATAACCCGTAGGTATCTAGGCGCTAGTTTCATTTATAACACGCTTTTTTTTCTTTTTTTTTCTTCAAGCGTGGCTCGGCCCCATGTCACTCTCTCGCAGAAAGTTCTGCTCCATGAGTCTGTCTGCCCATGTACTTCCCACGTGGATCGCAAGGCCCAGTTCTGCCCCACAGTCACTCTTAAGGCTCATGTTCTGTCACCATGTGGCTTTCAATGTGCATGTTTTGCCACAAAGTGACACTGAGTGATCAGTCCTGTCCCAATGTGCTCTGGGTACCCAGGAAAAGAGACTTTGCAAATACACATCAGGCAGCAAATTAAGATTTCTTTTGCTGTTTTTTTATTTTTTTTTTAATTGAAGCACACCCCTAGCACTGGCATGTGAGGTGCTTGGGAGCGAAGGGGTGGAAGGGGAAGGGCGTGCAGGCCAAGCAGCACTCGGGCTGTTAGGAATGCAGGCTTGTTCCAGTGCCCATAGCCTGTGTTCCGAGCTTTCTGATTGGCTAGCCCCGCCTTCCAAGGTACTAATGCTCAATAATATTGCTTTTATTCTGGCTGATCTGAGGTTAAGGCTATCCATTGCTTTTAGTGTCTAAACATCTTTACCTGTTGTCTCTGGGGAATCGCTGGCGTTCATGGGTGTGCTAGGTATGGCGGTGGTGCTGGGGCAGTGCATGTTGTTCGGTTGGGTGAGGCTTTTGGTCTTTTCTTGAAGCCCTCTTCTGTTAGTTTGTTTATTTTCTCTATGGACTGGTTATCTATTGTCGCTGCTCACTGTTCCCGCCTACTCCACAATATTGGGTTTCAATGTCAGCAGATGAAATAGAAGACATCCATCATTCTGTTGTAAAGCACAAATCTAGGGCAGAATTGATATTTTATCTGAATATAGATCTGTGTGGCCAATGTAGAGGCTCTGCCCATCTCCGCCGTCCAGCCATCCACATATTGGAAGGTAGCCAGTGATATGAACGAATTTAAAATAACAAAATACATTTTAAACTAACTCTGAATACTATGCATGGGGGTTGGGTAAAGTATTAAAACGGGTGAGGACGGATTCAGGGTGTGGTTATAAACTGAGGGAAAGAGGGGGTTTGGGAGGACCCCCAACATTAAAAAAAAAAAATAATGCTATTTTTTCGGTATTTAGTGATTTTTTAAAATGTTTTCGTTATTTGATTTTCGTTAAAATCACAGTGATGCATTTTCCCGCACTGCATACAGCCATTAAAAATAAACAGATATTATGGAGGACAGTGAACAGAAAATGCCTTGCCTCAGTATTTAGCTGCAGTAAAATAAAAGGGCAACATCCACACTGCACGTGCAATGGTGCAGAAATCTCCTGCCATGAGTGTGTGGGTGGGGGTGGGGATAGCGATCAGATAAGAGCAAATCCCCCCCCTCCTCCCCGGACCCCTTCTGCTGTTGCTGGTGTGAGCACTAAGAGCTCAGGAATGAAGCCACCGTGAAACATGGTGAGAGAGAAAGGAGAATGGGGAAGGATGTTTTCTGCAAGGATGCAGCCAGTTCCACTTCATGGGGAGAGAAACAGAGAAAATGCGAGGCCACGTGTTAAAATGGGGAGAGCCACCTAAGGTTGTGAGGAGAAAAGGGGTGAACATTGGAAAGAAATACAGTGGAGAGGTGCTTTTTTGATGCAAGCAGGAATGATAAGGTGAATAATACCAAAATATAATAGGTGTCGCTGAGGGAAAGGATTATACAACAGCATGAGGGAGAATAAGAACAAATGGGTGACAAAATGAGTTTGGCAAAAGGATGAAACGTGAGGGCTAAATAAAAGATTGGATGGGGCAATGAATACGAAAAGAGGCAAAAGGTGTGATCTTTGGAGGTGGCTGGGGGTAGCTGGCGTTATGAGTGCGCAAGGACAGGTGAGGCTGGGGTGGGGCTAGTATCCAGCTGTTTCAGCGTATAGATACTCTTTTTTTCCACGCTAGGTAGAGGCTATTTCCTGTTGTTAGGATGGCTGCTAATGCACAAATCTTGTGGTTCTGCTATGGACCACAGTTAAAAATGGTTAGCGTTTGTGTAATTGTGCAGTTGAGTGCACATATCTCATTCCATAAAAGTCAATCAATGGTAAAAATATTAACAAATATTAATCATTTTTCGTGCTCAAATGGTGTTTTAATTGTACTCTGACTTCCTTAAAACTAAAGGCAACACGTGTTTCAACCAAGACGGCCTTCTTCAAGGCTATATGGTATAAGGTGTCCAGAATGTAGCTTTTTACATTCTGTTTAGTGTTGGGTCGCTGTGTTGTCTGCATACCCATACTAGGGCTGTAGCCACATTATATGTCCTCATGGAGTTTGCGAATTTGATCGTAGTCCTGTATAGTGGCTTACGTCGTTCAGCAAGCTAATAAAATACTGTGTTCCGCCACAGCCTTCTGCATGGCGTGGGTGGGAGTAGGCTTGCTCTATGAGATTGATTAATGGTCCTTAGATGGAGTTAAAGAATATCAGTGTTGTCACTGTGCCTCTCAGGTCCCACCAGTATGCAGCCTCTGTGGGATATAGCTCTGGCATGAGCTTTTAGTAGTTTGGCGTCTATATGTATAAAGAGAGGTATGAGACCCAGTTTTGCAGATGAACTTTCTCCAGACAGACTGACCTTATTTTGTCATCTATTTACACATTGGCGCTCAGAGTCTCACTTTCACAGAATAAAAACAGTAACTGTATTCTGTTTACTGCAGAATTGTAATTCTTCTTTGCTACAAATGGGGATTAAAAATATTCCCTTGAGCGCAGGAAAGTCTGCGCGCAGCAGCAGTATTTGGGTGCGCCTGCTCGCTCCGGCTTCCGCTTCATGGTTTGTCTGAACCATACCCCAACATGCATATGGTGCTATTTCTCTGCCCTTGCTCGCCATGCACAGCGCAAGGGAGGGGTGTGGGATAAGTAGGCCGGGATGCCACCACAGATTTATCCAAACATATCGAATTACACACAGTGACGCTTGTGTGCCAAATGAACATCAAATGGAAAGTCACTATCACTAAAGGAGTTCGATCACAGCTACCAGTGTGTTGCCAGAGCAACATAACCAAACGTGCGGAGGGGTGCCAGGATGCTCCAACGTTGTCATCAGGTTAACGTGAAGTCAGTGGTCGAAGAGCGGGAGCGGTTGGGAGCGATGCTCCTCTACTTTTTTTAATTATTAAGTTTTACAGCTCCTATACTTTTATTTTAAAAAGAAACCGTTCCGGAACAGTTTAGTTTTAAAATAACAATGTAGGAAGAAGTTGAAACTTGCACTTTCAGTGCACTGCACTGAGCATTCCCTTAAACAGCAGGCACATGTGTTTGGGGGTTTGTATTGTGTGTGGGTGGTGGCGGGGTAATGGGGTTTGTGAGGAGTGGGGCAGGCTAGCAGGGAACATAGTTCCACTACTTCTTTTCTTACACTTCGACCACTGCGTGAAGTGCAGAACAACATGACACATCTAATGTTTTATTGATGTACGAAAACAGTGTATCCTACGAACACAATACATGGAACGCACTAGTAGCTTAATCAACACTTTCCGTGCCACTTCTGTTTCCTGCAAGGCACTCTAAATGTGGCCTCAGTGGGCCCGATTCATGGAATATTTGCCCGGTTCAAAGTGAATTTGCACTGCTGAAAAGTGCTTTGCGCTGCCAACACAAACCCTGATTCATGAAACTGTGCAAAGTGTACACATCCTCCTGAAGGACTGGGATCTCTTTGAGCCACCTTTATCAAGCTTACCATCAACTTTATACTCGAAGTGCCTGCCAGTGTTTTTTCAAAGCAGTCTTCTGAGAGTTAATGACTTACTTGGATCTGTAAACATGCTACTGGTATAATAAAAGTGTCAATGCCGTCAGCCACTCGATTTGTAAGCACTATGGGCGTCCTTCTCTGAAGACCTCTCGAAAACAAGCATTGGCAAAGCCAACAGTTTTGGCTTGTGTATAAGTAGTAGGCATTTGCCAGGCACTGCTATTATATGACGAGGTACTCACACAACTTTGCAGCTGCCACCATCGATGGGCAATTAATACCACTACAGCAGTAACTGGCAAATGCCTTTCCTATGTCTGTCCAAAAGCCCAAACAGTTGGCATTTCTAATGCTTCTTATATCTGGGCATGAAGAAGGCCAGAATGCTAAGGAAAGCACATGAGAGATAGGATGGTGTGCTCCAATGGTATCACCTCTGAACCAATGAGCTCTCCATTCTAGGCAGTCAATGTTGAGAGTTATTGTGATGGTGCCCACCATTTAATGGGAATACTTGAGTATTCATCTGCACACCTGACGCCTTGCCTGACATGCTGTTTGAGTACACAGTCTTTTGTTTGCAAAACCAGGCTTTTGATGGCAGGACTGCAATATTATGGGAATGCCTCACTGCTAGTGGACGCAGCTCTGCATTAGACAGCACTACGTGGCATACCGTGTGAGTACATTGATATTTGAAGCCACAGCCTGGCATTCTATGGGGCCCCTCGCATTTGATGAGAGTACCCAAGTCCATTACTACAGTACATAACCATAAAATGACTCGCCTCAACCTACGGAGGTGTGACTTGACAGTGGCACCTATGTAGGAATAGGATGCTGGTAGTACATGTCAGTGGGGCCCCACTCCCTGTGTCCCTCCTCCTTCTTCTCCCTCAGCCCCCCCCCCCCCCTGTGCTAATGTCACTACGTCGCGGCACTCCCCCCCCCACCCCCATTGGGCCATTCTTTCCTGGGACACACCCCAGTATGCCTCCCCCTGTCCTAATTCCCTGGCACCTGTACTTTGGAAGCCACTACCTAGCAATGCAAGTCAGAAAAATGACTAAGATGTTAAAACAGTAACTCAACACGTGCTTTGGTTTGTGACAGTACCTGGGATTTGATGGCATTATCAGGGCATTTGATGGCAATACCTGCTGCAGGAAGGTCTCAGAATCTGATTTGAATATGAGAGCATATGATGGCACATCCTGGCACATTGTGTGCCTTTGCTTATCGCCAGATATGCCATGTGCACATGCCACATGTATCAAACAATACAAGAGCAGACCCATATTGACGGTTACATTGAAGAAAGTGCACCCAGAGGACCCATAGACCTATGATATGATATGATATGGCATTTGTAACGCGCCTATACACAAGTGTTTCAAGGCGCGATGAAAGGGAATACTTAAGTACATGAAAGAATACACAGCGCGGTATTTACCAACCACATGGGGCATTCTGACCGTGTTCGAAATGAAAAGCACAGGCATGGGTTTCCATAAACCACTCTTACATATTCATATAATACTGCAGCATCAAGATGGAAGTGCTTAAGGCAGTCAGCTAATATCTTGCAGCATGTGCACGCCTGACTCACATTTAATCCCCACCCCCTCCCCCCCCCCCTATTCCAGGAGGTTTGAATGCACCCAAGAGTGTGATAGGTGCTAAAATCCATCTAGCAGCTGAGACCTAATTTGAAATGAGATAGTGCCCATAAATAGGACCCCCCAGCCGGTGTGTGTGTCCTCGTAAAACGGGATTAACTTACACTTATGACTACCTGCTGTCGCTGACTGTGGAAGGCCAGCTCTGCTCCCCGCACGGCCTGCCACGGCATTCGCGCCATAGCCGCAGCCCTGCTGGCACATTATCAGCCCCACTCTCTGCTTTACAGCTTAGAAATCAAAGATGCTGTCGGAAAAGGAGAAGCTTTTTGAAAGTCCGAAGGTTGCCCACTAGCACATCCAACCATTAAGATCATCAACTCTCCCGACCGCGTTCAGATGTCTTTGCTGTCGCCTCTTTACTGTTTATTCTCGTCTTAACTTAACAACAGTGTCCTAATCATGCTTGATTGACCCATCTTCTATGCCAACTGATGGCAGAGCACTGACTCCTGCGCACAGAACCCGGTAGATAGTAGCTTCCCCGGCAATGGCATTTGGCAATAGCTGCCACAAAGCCGTGTGTCATGTTTAGCTCTTCCTGTCAGTCCTAATGTTCAAGGAAAGGAGCCTTTGCATTCGGGAGCCTGTGGTTTGCTTTACTCTTGCTGACTGTGGGCCGATTAGTCCAGGAATGCAAAGTGCTTGCAACTAAAAAAGCGAGAACAGGCTGCAGGCATTGCTCTCAAATAGACCCATTTCAGGTGGGTGCAGTCCACCCAGTCCTGTTTTATTCTTTGCATTATGGGACTTGTAGTCCTGGACTTACAATGAAAACATTACAAACACCAGTTCCAGAATGCAAAGAATAAAAACTCTGCATGCATCAAGTTGAGAGCTCTGCTGCAGGTGCAGTGGTGAGATGGGCTAATTGGCTGCTCCATACGGAAGTGCTGAGAGTACCTGGAACTGCTGCCCCCCTAAAGAGGTGGACCAGGGTTATGACCAGTGAAAATAACAATAGCACTTTGGGCATCCGTACAAGTTCGGCAGTATTTCCTTTTGAGATGCTGGCAAACCATTTACCGTTACTACATGTGGTCATGATGCAGGAACTGGAAGGGTCTGCTTGGCTTAGAGTCATTGGAAACCTTCCGTTAGTCCCCATGTGATAATACCCAATGAGTAATACCGCACCTGATAATGCTTTTGTGCAGATGTAGGTTTTTGACTTATTGGTTCCGTGTGGAGCAATACCACAGGCGGTATTGCAAAATACTGCAGCAATACCACAGGCGGTATTGCAAAATGTGGCATGTTTGAACATGACTGCAACACTCATGATGAAGCCCTTAATAATGCAAGTTTCTCGTGTTCACATCGGTACGTGGTGAGCATTATTTCAGTGTGGCCTGGCCTGGCCTCGTACCTTCTGTTAATATACGCACAATTACAACAACTTAGATGGCAGTTGCACCCATTTTTGGATGAAATAGTTTACCTACCTGCTAGGGCTGGGGATTTGCTCGTAGCCAACGTAGACTGGCTGGCTTGGTTGTGTCCTGCTGGCTACTGCTGGAGATATGGATGTGAATCGATGGGATCCTTCTGGAGTTTAGGCTTGGCCCACGCTTGCGTACTGTGAGGCACGTGCAGTCGCAGAACGTCAGCCCCTGCTCAATGCGCAGGCGTGGGCCAAGGCTTACCGTGTGTGATCCCGGCATTGCTGCAGGCCTACAGCTCAGTCAGAATGCCGATTTATTGACATCTCAGCGCTATACTTTTATTTGAAAAGGAATCGCTCCGGTCTCCGGAGAGGTTTCGTTTCAAAATAGAAGTATAGGAATGGTGACACTCAAAAAAGAAAAGTATAGGAGCACCGCTCCCAGCCGCTCCCCCTCACTTCGAACACTGCAACTAAAATACTTTTTTATCCTGGTCTGAACATGCAAGTGGGTCCGCAGTGGTCCATTCCAGTTAAAAAGAAATGCATGACAAGGTCAGGAAGGGGGCTGCCATGCACTGCACATACTCCCCCCCCCTCCCCGCCCGTGTTTTGAACAGGTCTTTGTTTTCTGCTCATTTAACATTGCGTACCATTTGCGAGCAGGAAATGTGCTAGCACACCTCATCACTTGCGACATGTTTCTTTTGAGATTCTGGCTCTATGAGAACAATGATGAGCAGATCCTTTCTGCATGAGCCATGCTAACAGTGCTTAATTTGTAAAAAAATAAGTGCCAGTGCCCAAAATATATTGGCCCCATAAGGCCGAGAGCGGAGCCGCCCGCAGTGTGGGCGCGGCGCCGCCTTCAGCGCGGGCGCGCCAGCCGCGCCAGCTCAGTGCTAGACCTACCTAGATTGGCCCACCACCAACCCATCACACTGCTGCTGCTCCATGTCACATGTTTGGCGCTGCAGCAACTGCTGGCACAGGCTAGTAGTAAATACGCAACTAAGACATGATCCTCTTGTAACTGTGCCTCGATACCCCCGGGCTGTGTGAGCGCTTTAAAAATGCAAATAAATAAAAAAGCATTCTGTTTCAGTCACTGTTGCACTGTATTTGTCTCCACCCCTTCTGCCCCGTCTGTTAAAGTACACCAAGTATTGGTAATCGGTTACCTCCAGGAAGAGCACCCTCCCCTCAGCCCGTTCTTCAGTCACCTCATCCAGGTGTTTTGTGTAATCAATTTACTCTCAAGCCCTTATCAGTCATCACATCTCATAAATGCATCCCCCTTCCTTCAACCATGAGCGTGGTGTTGTATAACTTGGAAAATGTAATTTCTGCAAGACATTGTTGTGAAATCAACGGCCTATGCTACTTCTGCTTTAGGGCCTCTTTCCAGCTTAACACATATTAAAAACTAAATATGTTTTGTCATCCAATATTCAGGAGCCAGAGGAGAATGCATATTCAGATATCTCCTTCCCACTGACACGTTCTTGACATACTTCACTAAACTGCGGGTTGTAACAGACACCCACCTCCCTATCTGAGGATTCCTATCTGAGGATTGCATGTGCTCTCATTCGGGGGAACATGCTCGGAGCATATTGTACCCAGGTTAAGGGGCCACATCTGGTGTATAAACCACACATCAGGATAGAAAACATGTGCTGAAATTATGTAAAAAAATAACAGCAAAAGACGGTTGAGAATTATACACGAATACTTAACTAGTGCTTTTATTTATGACGACAGATATGTGGGCATGTGCACCATGTTTATCCCCGTCTAGTTTCCATGTGTGTATCTTTAAGCCTGAAATGGCATTTCAGAAGTTCGTCTTTGCATGGTCTTTTCTCGTGAAGTGCATCCTGTTCGGTTCCGGCCCAATACGTGCACCGTTCCGGATCCCCTCGCTGAAGCTCGTTTGTGAACTAATGAGGCCGATAACATTAAAAGGAAGAACGGAAACACCCAGGCAAAAATTCACAGTTCATGTTTCGCTTAGATGAATGCCAGGGTCGGACTGGGGCATACAATTGTCTCTAGTCGGGCTCGGCACCAATGAAAAAGTGGCCAAAGTTGCAAACAACAATTCATTCCTTTTGTGACAGACACTAGTGGGACCACGCTGCCGCCCATGCCCCGCCCAGTCCTGGACTTTGCCCTGCCTTGCCTCAATCACTTAGGCTACCTTCTGTGGGGCCACCACCGCCACGGCCATGCTGAGCCTGATGATGACAAAAATAGATGTGCGGCGCAGCAGCTTCACGGAAGGTAATATTTTAATAGAAAAAACGTATATTTAGGCGGCTGGGGCCCATCACTTTGAAAGTGATGGGCCACAGCTGCCACTGAAATTAAGTTATTTCTTTTAAAACCTACCTCCCGTGGAGCGGGCCCCGACCACCGGCCCCATGGAAGGTCAGGTTTTCAAAGAAAAAAGTAAAAAACTTACTTTTGGGCACAATCCACAGGCCTGGCCGCCCGCGGGAGAGTCATCCGACTCAGTCTGCGGCAGCCGGTAGCCCCTGGTCACAGAAATTGGCCTGGGCCTGGCACTGACTGCAGTCAGCAGCACACTGCACACAGGTCACACAGACAGAAGCCCGGGCACGGATGGGCCCCTGGTGGAGTCCTGACTCCTGGGCAGTCAGGACACCACCAGGGGACCGTGCAGCTGCCCGGGCCTCGACCTGGGCCTTCCTTGCCTGATCACTTGACTGTGACAGGCTCAGGCTGCACCGCACGCAACAACAAGTGACTTATCTGCTTTGCCGGCTGGGACTTGGTCTCCTATCAGGGCCTCAGGGTGAGGGGGGGGGCGGGTGTGCACACTGGCACCCGCACAAATGAAAAAGCAGGCAGAGGTGGCCCCAGGAAGCAACTAGGCCGCACCACGCAGTGCAGCAGGGCAGGCTCTCTCTCAAAAGTCAGGACCGACAACGCCACGCCTCGACACCTACACTTCACAGTAACTCGTGAAATGAAGGTGGGGCCGCGCAGTCTCCTGTGGCAACAACAACACGTCACCATGTAATTTCACTGGCTCAGAAGAACAGCCAATGAAAACTGCACATTCTGTGTTACTATGCAGAATGTATCAAATACTGCATAGTAACAACAGAATGGTAGTGTTCATTGGCTGTTGTTTGTAACAGTTTGTTGTTCATTGCTATTGCTGGCCCCTCCCAGGCCCAGCCAGCCATGGCCTGCAACCTGCAAGCACGAGAGAGATCGAGATTAGAATGACAAATCCCAATGATTTATAATCGAAGCAAAGCGAAGTGGAAGAACAAACAAAGCAATTGAATGTGCGCTGGCTCCGCATGAGTTCCGGTGCCCAAAAAAGAGTGCTGGTGTTGGGCACTGGCAACCACCCCCACAAATTAAGCACTGCATGCTAAGAAGAGATGATTTTTTTCCGCCTCGCTGCAGGGGTCTGCCGCTTGCGGCTCTCCAGCGGTTTAGGACTCCCACTCCCAGACTTCCTCACCATTGACACTGTTGCTTGAGCAGGCTCGGACTGGGCCATAAAAGTCCCGGGTACCAATACCAATGAAAAAGTGGCCCACAGTTGCAAATGGCTATTCATTCCTTTTGTGACACTGTTGGAATAGGACCCACGAGCGAGTTTTTTTGATAAAACGTGATACAAATTGTGCATTTTAAAGAATATTTATTCAGCAACACTGGTCAGAACTACTCGCCGCAGAGTGAATTAACTCATCAAACTGGCCCACATTGTTCAAAAAAGTGGCCCACTTTGATCAAGAAAACTGGCCCACACCAGCATTTTGTGTTTTTGGTTCGGCCATCGGCGTATTGCCCTACAGGCCAGTCCGACCCTGTGCTTGAGGCTGATAAGACTTGTAGTCCAAAATATCTAGACAGTCGAAGGTGGCAGACCCCCAGTTGTGGGTGTCTGTGCACCAGTTTCCCTCACATGCGCTCAGGGAACGTGCCTGTCCATTCAATGCCACCGCACAGGACGAGGGACCTGTACTTTCGTTTCAGAAGGCAACGCTGGCCAGGCCCGCAATGGAAACAATCAATGCAATGACATGCACATTCTATTGGCTGTGCTCGTTGTCTCTGGGCGGACCATAGTGGAAACCATCATGCAGTTCTTTTTATATACTACTGTCCTCGCTCGACTGCGCCTGTTCTTATATCAGGCAGCACAGGCCAGACCGCACTGGAAACCTCCAATATGTGGGCATGCTTGTTTGCTGGGCCGTGCACCTTGACCTGGGCCGGACTGCAGTGGAACCCGTCTTATGGTTATGCGTATATGCAATTACAGCTGTCTCGGTAGCGCTCATTCATTCCTTAGGCCACACTGGGCGGACCGCGACGGGAGCCACTAACAAAACATCTTGCTTAATATACGGGCTGTGCTCTTTGTTCTACAGCGGACCACAGTGGAAGCCATCACACAAAAATTGTTCTTGTTAAGTGCACCGTCCCTCGCAGTACGCTGCTCGAGTTGGACAACAGTGGAAGCAATTTGATACTGTTTGATTTTGTAAAACTTTTTTCACTGCTTGCAGCAGTTTGTTGTGACTTTATATCTGCTGATTCCTCTGCATTTGGTGCACTGGGCCAGCCTTGCCGCTGGCCAGCCTCGAAATTCTCCTGGTCGTTACAGATCGTCCATTGTCAATGCGGTTCTCCAGAGCGCATCAGCAGTATTGAATGCACGCCTGCCACCAGCGACCAACGTCACTTTGTAACACTACATGTCGGCTCCTCCTTCAGTGCTTCCGTCGGGGTACAGACCAACACAGCTCCCTTCACCTTAAGTACGCCTATCAAGTAGCGTACAGCAGAGCGAGCAGTGTGCGATAAACCCTTTCTTCAGCTCCGGTCGCCAGCTAGGTTGGGCCAGAAATAGCTACTGCATTGCAGCCGCACCCGGTGCGGTGTACTGCGGCCTCCGGTGCCTCTCTTAGACCCGCCATGCTGTAGTAGTCATTGTCTGCTTAGTCCTTTGTTATATGCCATCTGCCATCTCCATTTTCCCTTTTCTTGTCAGGCCGCTGACTCTCCGTTGCTTGGAGTCAATCGATCGTCCCTTCACACCGCTTAGATGGCTTTTGTCACGGCTTCTTCAAATACACAGGCATCCAGTTATGTGCACAAATGCGCCTTACAGCCACAGTTATTGCTAAGGATTATGCCGGATCAGCAGGAGCCTCACAGGAATGCGTCCTACTACATGGCCCTTAAGCCACGCCTCTTAGTGGGACCTGTGATATCACTAATCACATATGATGGTATGACAGTTGCCTGGTGACGTCATTCTACTATTACAAGAAATGTCAGTTCTCAGAAGAAGCCCATAATGCGAATACAATTCACACTGTGCCAAATATTATCTTGAAGTCCATAATACTTGTTTACTAGTGAAGTCCAAAACCTTTGCCACTCTTGTGCTCACAAACATCTAGATGTATTTATTTTTTATTTTTTATTTATTTATGAAGCGCCTGAAAGCCTAAGGGTGCCAATAGGGTGCCCTTGGCACCTCTGGCTGCAATGTTCGCGAGGATATTGAAGCACCATTCCAAGTTACCTTACGCGCATTTTGATTTCCGGATTAGCTACTTAGGCCTGTTGGTATCCTCTTTGGGCTGTGACCTCCCCTGACCCCCACCCTTATAATTCATGGCACTTTAAAGTGACTTTCTCACAGTGTAGTACAGTGTCAAACCTAAATAAATAAATACATGTACATTAAATGTACTTCACTGCCTACAGGCAAGTCACTCTGTAGCACGACCTATAAACATATATATTTAGAATATATATTACTGTTGGCTTGCTACAATGTTTTTCGGGGGCACCACTTGTGTAATTGTAACTGTTACATTTTCAAAAAATATGACACGATTAACTTTCTGCTTAAGTCACTTAATACGACATGTAGCTATATGCAAATGCCAGTCTTGTATATGGTAAGCGCCACTGGTTCTTTGGAATTTATGTAACTGTTTAGTTGTGTTGGCTTTATTGTCTCACTTGCTTTTTTTACATTGTGAATGAGATGGTATTGTTTGCTAATTTTTGTTGTGCTACATATGCACGCCTTCCTTGGGTTCCCCGAAAAATCATCACTCTATTCTTTTTTATGAAACTAAGCATAAAAAATACTAATGATTTGATGATTTTGCTTTCATATCCCTGTCTTGTCTTTGGCGCAGAATTTCGTATTGAGTGAAAGATTGTAACGCATGTCGTAATGTCGCAATAATGTGTCCCCTCTGAGAATGTCTTTTGCCATAACTTAATGAACTACTAGCATGTCCTCAACCATTCTCGTGAATGTTTTGTGACGCGATAATATGTTGCGCTGTGTGGGATCTATGGACTGCCATTGGCTGCATTCGCGGCGCGAGGACGTCTTGACTCGTCGCCGACACTGGACTATAGCCTGGATGTCGTAGAATAGATCGGTAGGTCTGTGGGTTTGGTGAAGGGACTGTGCCGAGCTGGCGGTTCGGGTTTGTATAGGCCTTCTGGCTCCAGAGAAGCTTTTGAAGTGGAGTATTTTTTACTCCCTATGTTTTGAAGTTGAGAGAAACATTATTTTGAAGGGGTAAAAAAGACATTTCTTTCACAGTGCATGGTATTTTTTAGGCAAGTAAAAATATACTTACACCCCAAAACAAATAGCTTTGTGATCCATTTTTTTTGCACCCAGTAATTTGTGCAAATTAAATGATACATATTTTGACCTTAAAGTTCCTCCTCAAGCAGCATCTCGGCTCGTTCAGGAGATACTGCTCTGCTGGAAGCACTGATCGCAACATATCCATGGAGCTCTGTGTCTGGACTTAAAGGGATAGTCCAGTAAAAAAATGTATTTTAAAAATAGATAGGCAACATTAAAAAAATAATACTAGCACTTTTAAAAAAAAAACTTCCTATGTAAAATTTTGAGCTATTCAAGCTCAAAATTCGCAAAAGCAAGCACATGGGCGCATCCATTTTGTGAAATGGATGCCCGCCTGTGCTGGCTTCTGCTTTTGCGGCACTAATGAAGGAAAAGCCAGCCAGCTGTAGTAAACAAAAGCTACCGCTGGGTGGCTTTCCCTTCATTAGTGCCGGGACTCGGAGGACGCGGACCGGAGACCAGAGCAGGAAAGCTGCAGCTGAATCTCGGTAAATGCTATTTATTTTTAAAAAAAAATAAGCACTAGCTGCGGTTTTTTTTCTAAGTTTTCCGGGCTGGAGGAGCTTGGAAAACTTAGAAATAAAACTGCAGCTTTAAAAAACGTTGTATTTATGTTTGCGGTCGCTTTTGAAGCGACCGCAAACATAAACACAACCGCGTTGTGTTTCTGCCTGCTGTGGCTATCACTTTGGGTCTCCGGTGCTCCCCCAGGGGAGCACCGGAGACCCAAAGTGAAAACCAAGGCAGGCAGAAACAGAACGCGGTTGTGTTTCTGCCTAAATCTGCTTTCCCATTTTGGGCTCTCGGGCTCCCCACGGGGGGCCCGAGAGCCCCAAATGGGAGGGCAGATTTAGGCAGAAACACTGCAGCATTTAGCATTTCCCATTTGGGGCTCTTGGGCCCCCCGTGGGGTGCCCGTGAGCCCCAAATGGGAAATCAGATTTAGGCAGAAACACTGCAGCATTTAGCATTTCCCATTTGGGGCTCTCGAGCCCCCCGTGGGGAGCCCGAGAGCCCCAAATGGGAAATCAGCTGTAGGCAGAAACACCGCGGCATGTGAACACAACCGTGTTGTGAAAACGCTGCGGTTTTTCTTTCAGAGTTTCTCAGGCTCCTCCGAGCCGGAGGAGCCTGAGAAACCTGGAAAGAAAAACCGCAGCGTTTTCAAACACAACGCTGTATTTATGTTTGCGGTCGCTTCAAAAGCGACCGCAAACATAAATACAACGTTTTTAAAGCTGCAGTTTTATTTCTAAGTTTTCCGGGCTCCTGGCTATTTTTACTCCCTAGTGTTTTTTGTTGGCAGTATTTGCCTCTTTCTGGGGAGTTTAGATCGCTGATATGCCGCTTCTCTGATCCCTTCTGTCTGGATTGGTTTGTTGAGGTGATATTTGAGTGTCTGTGAGATGCCCGATTGGTACTGCCAGGAGAGATGGCCAATGCACAGGCCTGTTGAAGGCACTTCATAGTCTAGGTAGGGGTTTGGGGTTGGAATCCGAGGAACCCGGTGCTCCGTGTTTACGTTAAAATTGAACCTGAGTGGTTCATAATTTTTGATCCCAAAAGTAAAGGATCACTCATGTTTATAGGTAAGTTTTCATTTCGGTCTTGATTGATGCTCAAAGTGCTGACACGTGTTTCGACCCCACAAGGGTCTTTATTAAGGCAATTTAGTATGATCCAATGAGTTTGGTAATTATGATTACTGCTCTTTGTTACGCTTCTGAAAATATATTTGCTGGGTAGCAATCTGTGTGGGCGGTTGGCCTCTGTAGTTAGGTCCTGGCAGTCTCTGTGATCGTATTGATATGACCCCCATCCTTTCAACAATTGGGACAATCGAGCACCGTACCACGGGAATCTCTATCTGACAGCAGAACTTATGGTATAAACAAACGTTGTGTAGCGCAGCATAACAAACGTTCCCTGTGCTCCAAAACCTTACATTGCAACTTCATAATCTAGGGGCCTCATTACAACATAGGCGGTAGAGGGTTACCAGCGCCAGTAGAGCTGCCGGCGCTGTTAATCCTCTATCGCCTCATTACGAGGTCTGCTCACGGGATCCGCTAAGGACGCCTGGTAAAACCAGGCATCCTTAGCGGGACTCGCGAGCAGACCAGGATGCTAACAACGGGCCCGTTGTTAGCATCCTCCCCATTCCCATTGAGCCCTATGGGGGTTCAAATGGGAATGGGGATTTACCAGATCCAGGTTCCTGGAATGGGGAAAAACCAGGCCCTTCAAGGTCAGAATGCCCCGGTATTTCCCCATTCCAGGAACCCGGAAATGGGCCCGGTACCCAGCATGGGGTAGCCATGCCGCTACAAGCGGCATGGCTACCTCGGTACTTGTAATGAGGCCCTAGGTCTTTGCTGTGGCTGAACTCTGCAATCATGGCAGCCCTGCCAAGTACCAGCAGGCGTGGATGTCTGTGGTTTGTGAACCTGGTCTGTCAGAGTCTGTAGCCATTTCAAATCAGGGCTTTACAAGGTAGCCACTCTGAGTGCAAGAGGTCTTCCCAGGTCTGCTTGGTGTGTCTCTGTTTGGAAGACCTGGTTGGGGCCAACTAATTCACTTCTTCACATGACACAGCGCCATCATTACTTCATGTTTAAGGTCTGCTGGTTTAACATTTGAATGATTGTTTCCTCCCACCCCAGGATGAACTTCAGCTTGCAGTAAAGCAGGGGGCGACCTTACTCTCCTGCATCAAGGAACCCATGTCCCGGAACCCCGACTACAAACTGAATCCAGACGAGGTTGAAAATGTAGCAACTGTTGAAAGGTGAGTCTCACCTGTCATGCCAGGACCAGTTTGGCTCTGTAGGTTTGCAAATAACAACATATTTGAGCTTCATTTTAGTTTTAACTTTTTGCTTAAAATTCTATTTTCTGTCTTCTTAATATATGCGCAATTTTGAAAACTGTTTTGAGGATGTTGGGTTTGGCTGTAGCTCTTGGAGGCTGTTCATTGGGCCTCTTTATGAGTCTGGCAGTAAATCCACTGATTTAGCCGCAAACTCGTTTACCGCTACAGCCACTCAGTACCGTGGCATTACCGCAGGATTACGAGTGGTGGTAGGACTCCATGGGGATATTTGGTGGATTTACCGCTTGTGGTGATAAGCCATTTTCTGGGAGGTAAAGTGGAGGATTGGCCTCTGGAAATGTTCTGCAAGTGTGAATCCTTTGCTTTGCTCCAAACTCTGAATGCAGTGGAGTGATCAAAATGGCAGGAATTCAAGTACTGCTAATACAAGTGACACTAATTGAGTTACCACCACTTTTTACCGCACCGCTGATCAAATAATGAGGCCCAATGTATATTGCCCTCTGTATATCTGACAGATTAGGAGGTAAATTGGGAAACATTCAAGCGATAATATTCGTAAGTATGTTCATCAAGAAAAGGTGCTTGCGCCTAAACATGTGACTTGTGTCAAAATACATATGTGCACAAAAAGGATTGCGAACGAGACCGGCCATAGCATGTGCGGGTCCCTGGGTGGCAAAAGATGATCAGAGGCATCTCATTTGCAAATGTATTGTCATCTCAGAGAATGAGTCTTTACTACTTACTCAAAGGGATCATTGGACATTGCATTAAAAGAAGTTGCCAGGAATAAACCAAGAGAACGACTTTGTGATGTCTAGCAGATGAATGGCCACTGTTAATATCACATATGTGTGCAATATCACGAGGGAGACATGTTCATGCAGTAGCAGACAGTAGGAGCTGTTCTATGGACTTCACATGTTGGCAGACAAGCATCAGTGAGATACAATGATTTGCCTGGATGCACACACAGGTTAAGTGGTGAAGCCAAGATTTGGGACCCGTCTGGAACTTTGGTTTGAAAACACGATTTGACTAGAAAGAAGTGCAAACAATTGTGACTGTGTTTTACTAACTGAAGTAGTGGTTTTGGAGCATATTCAGGGTTGCTTTTATTTTATGATGTATGAATTTGACCATATTGTCCAAACTAGTCATATGCTTTTAACTCCGAAGCTACAGATTACGATTATGTTGGCTAGCAAACAAAATGAATCGCCAAGCAATACTTCTATTTGTTTTAAAAACGTAGGTGAGCCAGGGTCGGACTGGGACAAGAAATAGGCCCGGTCACCCAAAAATAAGTGGCCCACCCCTCGCCTCAGAAAAGTGGCCCACCCCTAGCCTCAAAACCCTTGACCTCTGATGACATCATCGGAAGTGATGTCATTTGACCCCAACCCAAAGTGACATCCCAGGACGCGATGAAACACAACCTTTCACTCCTTGACAAAACAGGAAGTGGCATCAAATAGCATTGTTCCCAAGTACACTAAATTACTGTGAATCCAAGCAGAGGCCCAAGGCCAAATGATCATATGTTGTGGTATAGCACTTACGCTTAAGCTCTTTTTTATAGAACAAATATGCATACAATATCACCCAACCTGTGTTGGTACTCATTTATCGACCTAAGAAGGATGAAAGGCTTTTTTGAAGGAAAAAAACATTTGGAAAAAAAAAAATCTCTTTTTTTTCCCTTCCAAATTGGCCCAGGCATGGCCAGCAACCGGCCCCCACTCCCCAGGGACGATTTCGGCCGGCCACGGGCTGAAAGGCCAAGAGGCCAATCCGACCCTGAGGTGAGCTACATCCCTAAAGGATGTTTCCTGCTGTTACTGCAGTTTCTAAGAATTCCAGGGGAATGGGCCCATTGGCGACTCCATTTTTCTTTAATTGTGTGTCAATATTTCTCAGGAATATGGATAAGCGACCAACTCATCTCCACACCACCTCTGGCTCCCATGATGGTCCTCTGGATTGCACGCATCACAAAACAATTTCCTGGTTCCTGCACACACACACACGGTGGAGCTGGATCACCACCATTCGCTCCCCTTGGCCTCTAAATGTGAAGTGAGGCCTCCTATGTACATTCAGACCTGCAGTACTAGAGCCTGTATCCCCAATGGGTCATGCAAGGCTGGGGAAGCAAAATCCCCACAGCATTGCAGCATTCACACTGGGGTACTGAACCATGTTTCTCTATACACTGTAAAGGCAAGGCAGGAGTGCTCCCTCGGATGCTTGATCCAGTCAAGGGAGCACGCAGTGTTTTCACGGGGCTGGCTTGGCTCGTCCATAATGCAGGGCAGGTCAGTGGCCCGTCACTCATTATGGAATTGCCCTACTATGATTGATAGAGCCTTTTCTTCTGATGTTATCAAAATCATGGAACAGGGAAAGCAACCCCTCCATTTTACAGGCCAGAAATCGCTCTTCCCTCATCCCTGGCAAATCATCATGACTCATTTGCCCTCGCCTCCTTTCCCCTCCATAACCCAATGTTTGGCCTTCAGCAATTCTCTGTTTTATAAAGGTGACTTGAAAAGTACTCACATCCTAACAGCTCACTCCGACAAACATATAAATTGTTATAGAAATATGTTAAGCAAAGAGAGTATGATTGTAGCATACACCACCGTGAAGGGAAGACTACAAATACCAGAATGCCAATCATTGGAAGGCTAAAAACATAGCCTGTGGGTTTTATACATTTACTTTCACGACAAAAAATGTACGCGTGAAACAGTAGCCTGATTTTTTTTCATTATTTGACAGAGGCATGCTTTGTATTTGATGCAGCGCAAATGTGGCATTAAACAAAAAATAACTTTGTGTGACATTTTTTCTTGGAAGAAAGCACACACTAGGGCAGCTTATGGGTGCTGCGCTTTGTGCTTTCACAGAAAAAATTCCCAATTTTTCAGTGCTTATCATGGGAACATTAAGAACGTCTTGTCCAAAAACAATGGGTAATTAAATGAACCATCAGTTATGAGTAGATTTCACTTGGTCTGCCAAAACAAAGACCGTCATAGGTAGTAAAGTATTTCTGAGGCCCCAGTGTTGGGTATTTGCCTCCAGAGAGCCACAGGGGTTTTGGGAGGTGACTGCACAGCCTCAGTGGAACATGCAGACAGTCTCCTACCTGGAAACAGCGCAGCCCCTCCGAGCATTCGCCAACTGGTGCTGCCAGGGCCTCCATGAGCCTGCGTCCCTGGCGACTGCACAGACAGCCCAGGCTTAGGCTCGGCCATGAATTCAAAAGTTATGGTTTCCAATTCCTTTTCCGTACTAGCAGCACATATTTTCCCCAATATAGTTTTAGCACATGCTCACTTGGTACGTTTTACTGCACCTTGTGTACCGCAGACCTCTCTCCATCTTTCTCTTTTTCTCAGGTGCAATTTAGCTGTGTAGATAAATGCAAGCAAGCAATCAGGGCAGGTGCTAGGCAAGTCCAGCACGTGCAGCTGCCCTTGGCCTTGCACCCAAGGGGCCCCGTGCAGAGGTTGACCTTCTTTCTCCCTGGAGAAAGAGGGTCAGCCTCTGAGACAAAAAACGACTTGAGGTCACGGTGTTACTCCGCTTGTTTGACGAACACGTGTAATTAGGCTTGTTTACATTTCAGCTAAGCCCATTTCACCTCATGGCCAGAAAGCTCCTGGAGTGAGCTGCTGGCAGTGCTTTGATCGGCAATTACAACTTTGTTATATATTTTTAGGCATTTGGCATTGATGGGATCTTTGCATCTGAAAGACCCCTCAGAGGGTCAGAGGTTGTTACCTAGCCAATAGGGGTCGCATCAGTACAAAGTGCCCAAACATATACCAACCTTAAAAACCTTAGTCATGATGTCTATGACTGACATGCAAAACAGGTATGCTATGTATGTATAGACAAATGTTCTTAACACCATGCACCTGAGCAAACTGAAGGTTTGTCACAAAGGTAGTCTGCACCCAAGTGACATTACCACTCGACTTTTTTGTGATTTTAAACAACATTTCAGGCTTGTAATATTTTGCTTTCTGAGACATCTAGTTTCCTATTCTGCTCGTTGTGGATACTAAACCTAAAACAATATTCTTTTGGCTGAACATGTTTCTTTAGGAATGTACATAATGCAAGTTTGCCTACATACAAGATCTATATTTTGCAAATAAATATTCAGGGTTCTCAAGTTTTCTGAGGCCACGCATGAGGTCACCCAGTCCTGTTTTTTCCATTTGTATTCTGGGACTTGCACTTTTTTCTTATCCGTTTGACATTTAGGAAAACGACAAATCCGAGATTTCCAGGCAAAACAGGACTGTATGGCTTTAGCACATAAAGCCATGGTAAACGTGAGAGCGCTGCTCCTGAAATCCAAATTGCAAATAATTGGATCTGGTGGAGTGTGGAGGTATGTGTTCAACTGCGTAAACTGTACAGTGGTTTAAAATAAATCACAGGTTCACTGTTAAGCCAGTGTGTGATCCTGGGCAAATCAAATCACAGGTTCACTGTTAAGCCAAAGTGTGTGATCCTGGGCAAATAATGTCTTCTCTTTTAGTATAGAGGACTGTTCTCAGCAGAGCCAACATTAGTTTTCTTCCCCTTTTTCTGCCAGTCACCAAAGTGGCATGGTCTGTGCAGAGTACTGCACCACAGGAGAATGAGTGAAATGCTTTCCTATGCCCTGTTATGCTATGTTATTGAGTCTTGCAGAGCACACAGTCTGACATTTTCACGGTTTCTTGGAGTTCCAGGATGTGCTAGAGGCAGGGTTTGGGACTAATGTAGGAGTAGGACAAGGTTGCCTTGTTGCAATGTTTCTGTGTACATATCTCAAAAGATAGGGTGCTCGGCCCTGTGTTTTAGATATTTTGTGAATTATCTGGAGCGAGCAGTGGTTAATGTGTGCTTCATGTTGGTAACATAAATAATGTCTGCCGGAGTGGCATTTAAGGAGTGTTGAGCGGCAGGGGAGTTGCTAGGTCTGGAAAAGATCTGGGGCTAAGCTGATGTCGGAATCGTTGGGACTGGGGGCTAGCTAGTCTTTTGGCTGTAGCTCCTGAGATTCTATCCGGGGCTACATCCAAAAGATCAGGGGCTATAGCCCCCTTAGCCCCCCCCCTAGCAACGCCCCTGTTGAGAGGGATGTTGCTCTATCTGTGATGGGCTAAGCATAGTTGGCAACATGATCCATTGCAATATATGGGTGTTTATATAGTCCTGTTTTTTGTGCTGCATTCTGGGTCTTGTATTCTGAGCTTTAAAATGTGAAAATCAGAGCTACAAGTCCCAGAATCCAAAGAAATACAACCAGACTGGATAAGCACGTGCAGATTGGAATGGATCATCTTGGCAACTATGGGCTACTGTGCCATTCAAGGAAATGTAGCGTAGGCAACTGTCTTCGGGTGGTGTGCATTCCATTGTGTAACCTTTGTTGTTTTTGTGGGGGACCTTTGTGTAGCAATGTGTTCAGGTGGTTACTATTACCATATCCTGTGGAAGAGTCCACCTAATAACAACTGGCAACACGATTTTTCCCTTTGGAAACATCACAGTTCGTCACAATTATTTGCCTAGATCAATGCAAAACAGCTTCTCCCCAGCTTTTGTGCCTTGTTTACCATAATATGCAATGTTAGGCTAAGTATTGCTAAATCAAGTGACACTGTGCACTCGGTTTCTGGTCAGTTTCACAAGGCCTCCATTATGACTGCCCACTGGCATAAATCCCAGCTGTAACCCTGCATACCTGCCAATTTACCTCACTCCAGTCAAGTGATGCTAATCTGGTCCTAGCTTGAACTGTGCCGTCTGTTGCTTGTAGTCCCAGATTTATAACGAGGAAACCTGGGACTGCAAGTCCCAGAATAGAAAGTTAAAACCAGGACTGAACTAGCATCTCCCGAATGGAATAGGGCATGTTGACATGTATGGCACTGCTCAGTCTTACATGGGATTATGGTAGAATGCAAATGAACTTGCATTATCAACTCAAGTGACAAAGCCACCCACAACCCACATCCCAAGCACTAGAGAAATGATGGACCAGAGAAGCAACTCAGAAGGGAGCCAATGACCAGAGGGCTGATGAACCAGATGAGCATTGGACAGCGACGGGTGACTGACCGCAGTAGAGTGACTCACCAGGGAGTCAACTGCCATAGACCATCTCCCCCATGTCATCTACCCATTTACCCATGATTCCTGTCCCTTCTCCCTGTGTCACCTCCCTTCTCACCACTTTTCCCCATGCCCCAGCTTCTACCGCCCCACACCAGTTCCACCTCCATCCCCTACTCCCATCTCCAGCCTCTTCTTCTTTTATAAGAAAGTGGGTGGTTCAACGTAAAATCACGTTGAACAAACTGCGGCACAGCAATATGCAAAATGATTTTTATTTTTTTTAAAACATTTTTTTATTGAAACACTAGTCCGTCATGTCTCAATGCGAACATTGTGACATCAGACTTTTATTACAATTTATCTAGAAAAAGGAAAAGTTCCCAAAAAGTTCCCTAAGCTGAATTCCATGGTGCTGTAACCATTGCTTGAAGCCATCATAGGACATCCTAGCTAAAACATGTATATCAATTAAAATTTGTGTCGAGACGTAAAGAGTCCAAGTAGTCAACTACGGCACAACTTAATTTTATACAATGCCCAGCTGCCGCATAAGACCACCAGTCTCGACTGTTACCGTCCACTGGAATGAAGCCTCCCAAGTGCGTCATCCGTTTGGCAGTAGTTTCTTTAGAGCTAGTAAGGAGATGTTCCGAAGTTTCAATTTCGCAATGACAGAAACGGCATATGTTGTCTTTCACTTCTTTAAAGTGACGTGTCCACATCATGTCTTATGTTTTAACGGCATTTAAGCGGAACCTTAAAAACTGCTCTCGATGATGTTGGGACGGGCAGTTTTTTAAGTAATTACTTGTCACATTTAGCTTGTGATCCCCTATTCCAGCATTTAAGGTGGTCGGCTTCGAAAGACGTAAATCATTATTCGATATCCAGCACCACTGTTCGAACTTTATTTTGACTTGTTGTGGTCTCAGCAACAGGTCATTCAGGTTGAGATCAACAGCGGCAAGAATCAACAGCATGATTTGTTTCCACTCAGCAGGAAGTTTTGAATTTCCTGTTTCGCTTGTAGCAGAGAAAATTTGCAAAGCGGGCGCTGTTGGGGACAAATTCATCTTTCGAAATACTGTTAAATATTTCCACATTACATGCAAATGTAAAAAGTTTAGTGAGAGTTCATGTCTGATTTGAGTCATTGAAATATAGGTAGGAAGCTTCAAAACACGCCACCAGAAGATTCCTTCCAACTTGTGCCAGAAAGAAACGTCTAAATTCCAGCCTGATTCTGATCCAAAGGTCATTGCCGGAACCACCTTTTGGGTATAGAAAATCAGGACTGGTGCTAGACCAAACTTGCCATAACTTCTGTTCAACAGCTGACACTGGATGCTAAATTGAATCATTCGATTGACCATGTCAACCTTCCAGTGATGTTCATGGACTGAGTTGTTGAAGATAATTCCCAAGTATCTAATTGAATTGACTGTATCAAGACAGTTATCCTCAATTTTCCACTTGAAGGTTTTTTGTCTTTTTGAATGACCTTGGCCAATGATGATGATCTTCGTTTTTTCAGTATTTAGCTCCAGGTCATTTTTATGCAGGTATTCGTGAAGGTTTGAAAGTTGGCGTTGGAGTCCTATCTGGGTCCTATCCAGTAGAGCCACGTCGTCAGCGTATATTATGCAGCCTACTTCGGTGTTATTCAATTTAGGTGGAAAACATCGCACATCTGTGCGGTAAACTGGGATGTCTGAGATGAACAATTTAAATAGTTCAGTTGCTAATGGACAACCCTGTTTCACACCTATACTTGTTGGTATCCTATTGGAAAGGGTGCCTTGATTGTTTAATCTTATGCTCACAGTGGTTTGAGTATGCAGAGCTCTAATTGGCTCCACGAGGTTTCTTGGGCAATTCCAGTTTTCCAGTTTTTGCCACAGTTTGTTACGATTAACGCTGTCAAAAGCTCCTCTCAAATCTATGAAGGCGAGGAATAATCTTGTCTTTGCCTTTTGACTTTCTAGTTTGAGGATGTTTAGGAGCATTAGGTTCACCTCTACCCCCACGCCTTTTGTGAAACCTGTTTGTCGGATGTCAAAGACTTGCTCTGACGTTGACCACGCAGCTAGGCTTTGACGTAAAAAAGAAGCAAAGATGTTTCCTATGGTGTCTAGCAGGGCAATCGGGCGGTAGTTGGACGGATCCGCCCGATTGCTCTTTTTGTAAATTGGGATAATAATCGCATCATGCCAGGAGTCGGGTATCGTTGCAGATGTGAGTACACGGGTGAACAATAGTTCAATGAAAATAGCCCATTGCTCCTCATTCTTTTTTAACATCATGTTTGATATTAAATCAGGGCCTGCTGTGTGAGAGTTTTTCAAAGATCGGATGGCGACGCTTATATCTTCCCCTGCTATTGGCAGTTTCCAAGATGTCAACTCTTGTGCTGAGTTATTGTCGTCCTCATTAGGTACTTTGCAAAAAATGTTCCCATAGTGCTTTTCCCATGAGTCGGCCTCAATCTCATTTGATGGTAATGACTGATGCTTCGAATTTCCTGCATTCAAAATTGCCCAAATTTCTCGGGAATTTTTTTGGACTAAATGCCTCAACAGCTGCTCGGCCTTGTCTTGCTCTATTATCAATTTTTGCGATTTCAACCAGTTGCGGTGTTGTTGGCGACGTGTTCGTATTGCGTTTTTAATTGCATTTGCGTCGCTAACAGTTTTACTGGATTTCCTTAGGGCTCTTATGTCCCGTCTCATCACCTGTTTTGCATGTGTTAGGATTGACGAAGAGAGATGTTTATGTTTAGAGCCCATTATGCGGTCACCAGCTTTTACTGTGATGAAATCAGACAGCAAGGGTGCATAATTTACAGACAAACCTGTGTCCGACCGTAATTTCCGATTTAGTCCCTCTATAGTTGGTCTGTCAATCTTCAACCGGTTTCCGCCGCTGTTTATTGAAATTACAGGATCGTATTTTCTTTGCTCGATTGCCCATTCCACCTCGCAGGCCAACCGAAGCAAGTTGTCCTCGCTACTTGACATAGGGCTAATTGATAATCTCATGTCGTTTTCAAAGAGATTTTGTGAGACCCAAAAGTAGTCGATTATTGATTGAGCATTTGGGGATGACCATGTTTTTTGAGGGGGTTGGTCGCCCAGGACTTGTCCATTTACCATATTGCAATTTCGATTTCGTAGCGCCTGGCTCCATGCCGACTCACGACTTTTTACTTCGTCGTGAGTTAATTACTTAACCTGCTTGGTTACATGATCGTGTTTGAACCAAGAGCAGTTTAAGTCGCCTGCACAGATTATTTATAGATTCTTATTGTTTAACAGTGGTTGATCAATGCAAGTTGTTATTGAATCCATGAATTCTTTTGTGCTTATCTTGGCCGGGTTCCAGTAGCTATTTGGAATAAGCAAATGTGTTCTTGTTTCTTTGTCTTTGTTAGTGGTTTCGAGCAGTGCACTTTGCACAAATGGATTGGGGCTGGAGGAATCCACGAGGCGCCACCTGGTATTTATTTTGATCATAATTACCAGGCCTGAAGAAGACCGCCCCTTTGCGTTTTTTATTGCAGGATTTAATAGAGTCAGGAAACCATCCATAGATGGTGGCTCAGACAATCATGTCTCTTGAAGACAAATGACAAAGACCTTTCCCAGGTCAGCCTCAAATTCATTAAATAAGTGTCTGAATCCTCTAGTGTTCCATGAGATTAATTCACGCATACACTTATTACCGTTGTCTAATGGCTAACATCGACCAGGGATGTCAGTGTGACTGCCATTTTTTGCTGGGTGATTGAGGTTTGTGCGTGAGGTTTCTGTAGATGCCATTTTTCTGCGAAGCTCGACATGTCGTTGTTCTGGCATCCCTTGAAAGGTGTCTTTTGAAAAGGACTCCTGCATGTCGGACCTAAAGCTCGTTGGTTCCACCGAAATGTCAAACCCGAACATTAACAGTTCCTCTGATGCGTTGAGGATTGTATTTCGGACTGAGGCTGAATAAATGTGTAGCAGAACCTTGTTGCAGCATTTTTCAGTGGCATACTCTACTATACGTATGTCTAGTGATTTTGCTGATTAGTTAACCAAATTCAACAGTATCTTCCAAATATTTGCAAAAATAACAATAATAAACTTCAAAGTTTTTAATCTGTGTATTTTTAAGTTTTTCAGGTGCATATATCATAAACAGTTCAAAATAAAAAAGGGTCAAAGAAAGGTTTCTCAGCGTAGAAATGTTAAATTGTCCATTTCACATTCCCAAGGTGAAAACTTGTTCATTTCACAATACGGGTCTTGTTCACATATTCAATTCAAATGTTCCAAACTGTATTAGTCAGTTATTGTAATCCAATAATCTTGATAGGTATCGGTTGCTTCTCCCTTGAGATGGGCAGAGAGTATGACTGCCTATCATTAAACTATGCGTTTCGGGCGTTACTTGCGCTTCTTCAGGTTTGAAAATATTGGTTGTGTGTTCCTGTTATCTGTAAGAAATAAATAATGTGTCTTAATTACTAATCTAAATGTAAGAATAGATTGTTGAGAGTGCGTTCAGCCTGAACAGCTGTTGCGAGCTACCTTGATGCTGTTTTGTGAGAGGTTACTGCACTGATATTGTGCTATTTGTTTGCTGCATGTGGAGCTTGGGACATTGCGGCTGCCCAATGTCATAAATGAATTCCTTGGAAAAATACCAGACTTCCACTTTTGCGCTCCAAATCTTGCTTGTCGGTGTTTCTAAAATTCCTCTAAAAAAGAGTAAGGGGTAATGTCTCCTGTTCTGGTTTCATCTTCCTGTGATTCTATAGATTTGTCAATGTCACTGTCTGGCTCTGATGATTCCGAAGTAGTTTCTTGTGGTTTGATTGAATGCTGTGAAGCTGCTGATTTCCTAAATTGTGTTTTACTTGTTGTTCGTGTTCTAAATTTGTTTTGAAATGTGTATACTCGTTTAAATTTGTAGTCTAGTTCGTCACATTGAAATGCCTGTTGTTTTTTGAATTTGATTTCTTTTTCATAATTGCTTAAATATTCATCCATGATTTGATAATTTTTGAAGGTGGCTTCGGGTAGATTTAGGTCTTCAATAATCTGTTTGATTGCTTCTATCTCTTCAAGAAGTTTAGCATGTATTTTTTTAGAGTACATGATGATTCTATGGATCATCTCTTTTGATGTTGTTTTGAGAAGTTCTTCCCAATCTCTGAGGTCTTCAACATCTTCCTCTTCAAACGATGGGAAGATGCAAATCCGGAGTCCTCGTGGTATTCTTCCCACATTTAAATATTTTTCCATGGTGGTTATTTCCCACCAGCGAGAGAGTTCTTTCTTCGATAGGGCTTCCAGTTTTTCAAATGCCTGTTTAAGTGATTTAATTTCGGATGCATCACTAGGTTTTTGTATTGGAGGTGTGCCAGAAAAAAGATATTCTGCTTCCTGTTCCCTTTGTTTAAAGCGTTGTTCCATTCTAATGTTTTAGATTTTGGTATATTGCCTGGTGCTCAGCTACTGCTGTTGTTAATATAATAGATTGTTGAGAGTGCGTTGAGCCTGAACAGCTGTTGCGAGCTACCTTGATGCTGTTTTGTGAGAGGTCACTACACTGATATTGTGCTATTTGTTTGCTGCATGTGGAGCTTGGGACATTGCGGCTGCCCAATGTCATAAATTAATTCCTTGGAAAAATACCAGACTTCCACTTTTGCGCTCCAAATCTTGCTTGTCGGTGTTTCTAAAATTCCTCTAAAAAAGAGTAAGGGGTAATGTCTCCTGTTCTGGTTTCATCTTCCTGTGATTCTATAGATTTGTCAATGTCACTGTCTGGCTCTGATGATTCCGAAGTAGTTTCTTTTGGTTTGATTGAATGTTGTGAAGCTGCTGATTTCCTAAATTGTGTTTTACTTGTTGTTCGTGTTCTAAATTTGTTTTGAAATGTGTATACTCGTTTAAATTTGTAGTCTAGTTCGTCACGTTGAAATGCCTGTTGTTTTTTGAATTTGATTTCTTTTTCATAATTGTAAGAATAGGTCCAGGGTATTCCTAGTGTGTCTCAATTCAAATGTACTAACCTTCAAACTGGTCTCCTGGTCAAAGCTTTCAGCCCATATAAGTAAGACTCGATTTAATTGCTGTAAAATAATAATAGAATCAAAGGTAACTTGCATATTCCCTTATTAAGAAAGATCGGAGGTGTGCAGAGGGAAAAGGCGCTGTTCAGAGTGCTGGGTGCCCCTGCGCACCGCCTAAATTGTATCATTTGAGTAATTGTAACTGAGTACAAAAATGAAAGACTTGAAACTCACCAATCAGAGAGTATTTCTTGTATGGATTAAGGTTGTGTGTTTACTGCAGTGGGTATACTCCTGTAAAATGATTATAACGGGAGCTTTAGATACTGTGCAACCTAGTATTCCTATTTTGTCATTTAGTTCAAGTAAAGATAAAACTGTGACCCTATCTTATCTTAATTGTAGGTGTAAATCTCAAGTGGGGACTCATTTCTGCAAAGACACTTCTTGCAGTCATGCGGAGTGGCGTGCTGGATGTCACTGATATTGCTAAAGTAGGAACCTTTGTGATCCTAAAAGATGTGAAGTACCTGTTATGTCGGATCACAAGTGCTGATATATGGGGAATCGCGATTTAGTCTACATGAGGCTTACCTTCATCGGTACGGAGGCTGCTTTTCCCTCCGCGAGCTCTGCTGCCGTGTGCGATGCCGGCTGCTGCGGTGCAAACAAACGCGTCGCTTAGCAGCCAGTCGGTATTGTAAGTTAAAAAGCTAGTAGGAGTCTAATATGTGCTAACCTGGGCGCCATCTTGGGTGAGCAAAAGGGAAGAAAGTGCCGGTATTCTATTCGGGAGGGAAATACCAATTGCTATATTTGGTGTGAATTCACAAAACACCTAATGATGTATAATGTGCCTACTATTTTTATGAAATTATGAATATAGCTATCTCTAACTCGAATGAGTTCTGATAAATAGTGACACATCTTGGGTGTAAATCTCTCATAGACAGCTTCTGTCCTAGTTACTAGCTAGCTTTTTGCACCTTCTCATCCAGAGTCCAAAACTCACTTCTAGGTGCATTTCAGAAGTTGGTATTAAAAGACATGAAAAAAATCAAATCAGGTCCAGAGGCAATTTAACTCAAAGAGAGAAACAAGTTCTCGACCACTTCTGGCAGAACCCTGAAACAGGCAGACAAGGGTGGCGCCCTTGTTATAATGGACACGGCATAGGTTACAGCAGGATTTACATTTCTGGTTGCATTGGAGGCAAAGTTACATACACAGAGGCAAACAATACAAATCTGGATATTCAACATCTGTTTACACTCGAGGCTGGGATACATATACACTAGTCAAGAGCAGTGTTCTTGGAAGACAGTTCTTTTTGAGCTCTCCCAAGGTTTTAATTACAACGGGTTGTCTATGTATCGGTGTCTGGTGGGGGAGCGGTTCTACCCTAATCTCTGTTAAATAACCAGGTCTTTAGTGATTTTTTTAAGCTTGAGTGCGCGGGTTCACCTCTCAGTGACACTGGGAGGGAGTTCCAAGTTGTAGGCGCTAAGACCTGAAACCTTGATCCTCCCACTTTCGAGAGTTTGTAAGCGTGGGACCTGAAGTTGGGAATCATAATTAGATCTTAATGTTCTTGTTGACTTCTTGGCTGTCACTGTGTTAGTGAGGTAGATAGGGGCTGTCTGAATTAGGCATTTATGCATAATGCACAACATTTTGAAGAGGATTCTCCACTTCATTGGTAGCCAGTGAGCTTCCTTTCTGATCTTTGAGATGTGGTCATGCTTTTTAATACAAAGCGCTGCTCTTAGGGCTTTATTTTATAGAAGTTGTAATTTATCCAGGTTGGCTTTGGACAAGCCAAGGAGTAGCACATTGCAATAATCCAGTTTGGACAGTATTAGTGCCGGGTGAGGGTAATGCAGTTTTGAGGGGTCAGAAATTGTTGACTGAGTGAGATTAGCTTGGCTGTGTAAGCAGTAGATGAGGAGAGTGAGTTAATGTTCTTTGTCATAGTAAGGTTTGAGTCAAGGTACAGCCCCATATGGGGCAAGATGGAACATGGAACACACCGAGAAAGGCTGCCAGTGTGTTCCTTATGTGCACCAAAGAAAATAATTGAAAAGCAGCGCTGCTAGCTGAACATTTCCCATTGAAAAAGGAAATATTTTGCTTTTAAAATGATGGCGGCCTTATGCCTTTTTCCACCGTTTCAGCAGTACACAGTTGGTTCCAGTGAGACTCAGCTATGCCCAGCCATCTTCAGGTTGTTCTCCAGCAAAAGAAAGCATTTATCATTGAATGATAGGCTGTGTCAGGTAAGATCTGTGAAATCACAAAGAACTTTAATCCCAGCCGTACGGAAAAATGTTTTACTTTGCAACAAAATATCACTGCTGAACTCTTCAAAAGAAGCCCTATTTCTTTGTGCTTATGTTGGTGTCAGTGGACCTTTGCCTTCAACAGATTGCTGTGTATGAGAAATTAACTAGGGCTGCAAAAAATGTTTAGAATCTAGATGGAAGAGAAAACCGCATTGGAAGTGACAGCAAAAGGAAAATGTACCACGTGTAAAAAGGGTTGCTTTTTACAAACAAGAAAAATGTCTGTTTAAAAAGAGTAAATGGTTGAGTTAAGGCCCGGTCCTTGCCTAAAATTTTAAGGGGGGGTTTGTTTGAAAACATATATGGGATGTTTTATTTCAACAGACTTACTTCTGATTCAGAAAAAAATGAAGGAGGCGACATATATTGGCTGACCTATCCAATTCTTGGGGGTAGATCTAGCCAAAGCCTGCCCCCATTGTATAATCCTGTGATGTCACCTGCCTTATAAAAGGGGGAAGCTCACAGAGACAAAAGGACACACTCTTCTGAATTTTCCAGCTCCTGCGTATCCAGACATTTCATCTTCCAAGATTCCAAATTACCCTTCCAGGCCAGCACATAGCTGATCCTATCCAGGCAGAACCACCCTTCAGAACTAAACCCCATAACAAAATCCCACTAACTCAGGGAGAAAGGGGGGGAAAGCTGTGGCACACTTTTTGAGAGTATCCTGTGACCAGACCGGCTTTTTGCCCCACTTCCTGCATGCTACTGTGCCATGCCCAGACATGCCCAGCTGTTTTCTTCCGTGACCAGATCCTTTGAGTCCAGAAACCCGGTTGGCTGTCCCAAATCCCAAACTCCAGCGCTGATTGTGAGTATTTCACCCATCCCATAGCAACACATAGTATACCCCAATTTGATACCTTGTCTTGGTTCCACCTTCTAAGTAATGCCATCCATACCCTGATAACTTGTTTAAGATAGTCTGAATCCTCTGTGTATTCTGTTCCTTGGATTCCTAGTGCTAGTGCAATTCTTCCACTCATTTCGGTCTTGTGTAAGTCCTTAGTTCTATTTTTGATTAAACTAACTAATTCCCACATAAAGAGCCACACAGTACAAAAGGGGTTACACTTGCAAAGTAACCTGTGTCGTGGGCGGCCTCTCTCTTTTCTAGCCATTAAAATATAGTTTCTGTCAGAATTGTTCTTTCCATTTTAAACCGATTTTCTCTGTCAACTGCTTTTATTTTTAAAACCAAATTTCCTTTCACATTGAAAATCCCATCCGGTATTCAGCCAGAGTCACTCTTTCACTTTCATATTATCCCTGTGATGTGCATCTATCACCCAGCCTAAAATCTGCATTCTGATTGTGTCTATTTCACCTGTTTTTCAAACCGTTTTGACATTTAAACCTGTAAAAAGAAGGAAATGCAATTTCTATGTGTGTGATTTTGGCTGCACTGTGTTCTTACTTCAAAGTTGATTTTCGAACTGTATGCCCTTTGTTGATAGCTTGCCTGGTAGTTGCTATTGTTCTTGCTTCACTGATACTGTTAGAACGCAGATTTACCTCATTTATTCAACCGTACATTAAATTAAATATTTAGTAATTCCGAGTGCTATTTCTGCAATTGCAAGTATTTTAATTGTGCGCTACATCCTAGGCTAAGGGCAAGAGTCCTGCTTTGGTGTGTGATGCCTAGTTGGAATCCTTTTACAATAGTGGCTCACCCTCTTTACTTTCAATATTTTCTTTGTACACAGTTCAAAGGTTTTGGGGTTCAATTCCCTTTCTTCCACAGTACTTGTAGATCAAAGTCTTTTGATTGTACAGGGATTTTCCTTGACCCACTTTATGACCACGTTGACCTATTTCACTGGCCCTCCTACGGCCCTCTGGTACTTGTAGGTTCTCTCATACAGTGCTCGACCAGAGTCTCTTGAGTTAGCACCCACGTGGTGCAGCTTTCCCTCTGTAGCTGGTCTCCCCTTCATGTTTTTAACAGTTCATTTAAAGTTTCTTGGAAAATAATTCAAATTTGCCACTCCTGTGATTCTCACTCAACACACCACAGTTCTTTTTGGTTTTCCTCTCAACTCAACGGCTGTGATGAACCGCTTGGCTTTCAGCTCCTCCGGAGTCAAGGCCGGTACCACGGTTGCGGGAGCCCCCCTCGCTCCTGCTTACCGGCATAGGCTTGCCCCATGTACCATTGACATCTGCTGCACAACACTTGTGCTATTGTTCGCGGTCTTAGGCTCCCTTCCACGAAGGTTCTGCAGGCCTGGGACGAAAAGGGCAAGGTTACTTATTTCCTCGCCACCGTCTCAATTCCTGACGCCTTTCTCCTTCATTTGAACTGCTGCGTGGTAGCCATCTCCTCATGCTGTCTGCTCTACTCGCCTTTCTCGCCTTGCTCGTACTGTGCTCTTTGGGTCCACCTTTTATCCCTATGGGGAAGGAAAGGGACATCAGGTGTATTTGAGTCTGGGTTAATTGCCTGCTCTTGCCTGACGCTGCGGTTGGAATGTTTCTAGTAAACAGTTTGGGGATTAGTCAGTTGTCTATTGTTGGTGTCGGAAAAGGGGAGAGGTAGAATTTGCAGATGTCTTACTGGGGCAAAAGGGCAAAAGGTGCTATATGGAATATTCAGGCTTGTGGGGATCTCAGAAGGGTAGGTTGCACTTGACCTAGAATTTAGAAATTGATATTCAGAGGAGCGTGATTGTCAGGGTTTGTGAAATGAACACAGGGGATTCTGGTACCGGTAGTGGGTTCTCGGGGCAGATGGAGTATTTGTAAAAGAATAATCCAAAGGATGTGGAGAAAAATGGTTGAGTGTTTTCAGGCAGGAAATGGGAAAGCAGGGTTTCTGGGAGATGTGATTTTCCTCTTTAATAGGGTTTGTGCGTCTAGTGGATTTCCCGTATGGGGGTGGGTTGGTAAATTCTGTTACGGGAGACTTTATGGGAGAAAGGGTCCAGATGTAGTGTATCCCACAAAGGTCTCCCGGACCTCATCCGCCTCGTCCCCTTTATCTGCAGCATACCGCGTCTCACCTGGGGCATTCCCCCAAGCAAAACCCCAAGTTCCCCTACCCAGGTGATCCTCCCTCACTGGTCCACTCCCAGGAACTGGATCCAACAGCTATGGCTGTATTCTGTCCACCTGAATAAGGGATTCTCGAGGAGGTTGTACAGGACAAATACCCTCAGGTTTTTCACACTACCAAGTATAACTTTGCCATCTCTTTATTGCTGAGTGTTAATTTGGGGGACAGTTATGGGGCATTGTAGCATCCATAAACAGGTGTGGCAGTCACAGCTAATGATTTATAATTATCAAAGTTTATAAACTGAGGCATTCCTCTTTTCAAAACATGTTTTAAATTGAGTTACATGCAACAATTGGGTGATAAGATGACATTGTGACATGACATAAATGTTCTTGCAGGTGTGCATGAGACATTGAAATAACAGATGTAGCAATGCATTCAGAAAGACAGACACTGGCCCTCCTCACCCTACATACCCTGTTTGTCCCATATCCACCTGCGCCTTTCACACAATCTAATGAGCTCAGTCTGTATACGTAGCTCAGGCTATATTGTCTCTCTGTAGATGGCTATGTATGAATACTAAAAGTAAGGATGATTTGTTCCACTGCATTCAACAGTGCAACACTATATTTACATCCAGTATAAAACCTTTCTACTGCATTAACTTGTTCAATAGTGCAACACTATATGCAATATATACAGTGGTCGAAGTGTACAAAAAGAAGTAGCAAAACTATGTTCCGTGCTAGTCTGCCCCGCTCCCCGCAAACCCCATCCCCGCACCCCCTCCCACACACAATCCAAACCCCCAAACAAACACACCTGCTATTTATGGTAATGTGCAGTGCACTGAAGTGCAAGCTTCCACTTCTTCCTACACTTTTATTTTAAAATGAAACCATTCCAGAACGGTTTGTTTTTAAAATAAAAGTATAGTAATAGTGAAACTTAAAAATAAAAAGTATGGGAGGACCGCTCTCGACCGCTCCCGCCCACTTCGACCTCTGAGTATATACTATTTTTACTGCATTAACGTAGGTTGCAGACAAGTGGGCATGCATTGAATGTATCTTTCACATATCTGACAAATGTGCATGTAATTTGCATGTACAGTCATCTTCCTCCTCTGCCCACTGTCGGGCCCCTCTACCACCTCCGCAGGGTGTACCTGAAGCCTGTACCCCACCATGGGAGTCTTTCAAATGTGGCAACCTAATCCACATCGCTACTCTCAACTCTCGTTCTGCTGTTTAACACTCCTCTGACATGTGTCACCCCCTCGAAGAACTCAACCTAGATGTCCTTACTCTCACCGAGACATGGCTTACGGCCATTTCTGTCACGAATTTTGACACTCGCCTCTGTCCTGGCCTCTGTCATCCCTACACAGGGCTTCTCCGCCTTTGAATACCTGGTCTGCCAGCTTTCCATCCTTTGTGGCCTCTCTCTAACTATGGCCACCATCTACAGGCTACCTGGCTAGTCCTCTTCCACTCAAATGGGCCAATCTCTTCTCTCCTTGCCTCTATGTTCTAATCTGCATCTTTCTATTTGAAACACCCTGGACATCCTTGCACCTGTCACGAGAATTCCGCTGAAGCCTACCTTCATGTGCAACTCTTGGTATGATTCTGACCGCACCACCCTGAAATGCAAGTGCAGGGTGGTTCAGAGGAAGTGGAGGGCTTCGGGCACATCCTCTGACAAACTGGCCTGCTGCCTGAGCCAAAGGCAATACAGACTCTCTGTCCTGTCCAAGAAGAGAGCACACATTCAAGCCCATGTCTCTGCGGTCTCTAACAACATGGCCCAACTCTTTAAAATCTGCAAGGAACTGGCCCATCCTGTTGAAGTCTCTACCTCTCCTGTTCCCTCACAAGCCCTCTGTACTGCTCTGGCCTCTCACTTCTCTTCTAAATTTCAGGACATCCTGTACTCTATTTCCTCTTCCTTTCCCTCTTCCTCTCTCGGCCCCGCTTTGGCCATCTCTCCCTCTTCTCCTCCTTTCTCCTCTTTCTCTCTGACTTTCTCTCTGACAACACCTGACGAGGTTTCTAGACAAGTCCGATCTATGAAAGGGTCATCCAAACAGGTGCTCCCCTGCTCCCCTGCTCCTTCAGAATCATCAAGAACCATATTGACACCCTCGCTCCAGCCTTGGCCAATTTCTGTAATCACTCTTTCACCACTGGAACTTTCCCCTCTCCCCTTAAGCACTCCCTTGTGCACCCCCTCCTCTAGAGGCCATCTGCCAATCCTACCTGCCCGGCAAACTATCACCCAATCTCCACCACTTTCCTGGGAAAACTCTTGAAAAGCATCTCCAAGCTTACTCTCCACACTGAATCTGTTGGTTGTCTCCATGACCATCAGTCTGGCTTCCGAGGTGCCAGAGGCATGAAAACTGCTCTCCTGAACACCCGTGAACATCTGCTCTCTAACCTTGATTCCAGCAATCCTTCTGTCCTCATCCTCCTTGATCTTTCCTCTGCTTTCGACATGGTCAACCACACCATACTGATCAATCGACTCTGCAAGAACGTGGGGATCACGGATCAGGCCCTGGAGTTGCTGACCTCCTTTCTCTTGTACCGCTCCTGCCAGGTCCAACTTGGTTATTTTCTCTCTGCCACCTCTCTCTCTACCTGTGGCGTTCCCCAGGGCTCTATCCTCTCACCCTGGTTTTTCAACCTCTACTTGGCCCCTTTGGCCCATCTGATCTCAACCTTCTCCTCTAACTTTCAGTGTTATGCGATTGACACTCAGCTTTCCTTCAGGCTCACCTCAGCCTCCTCTCCTCTCTCGCTCATTCCTGACTGTCTATCCACGATTCAGGATTGGTGTGCCTCCAACGATCTCTGCCTTAATGCCAGTAAGGCAGAGATCCTTATCATTCGGACCCCTGCCCCTGGTTTCCCTCTCTCACTCTGAATGCCTGCCATGGGGCCTCTTGCTTCGCCTTCCTAGGAGGCAAAAAACCTTGGTGTCATCTTCGACTCCACTCTCTTTCTCTCCTCAGATCTCGGACGTCACCAAGAAGTCCCACTACCAGCTGCACCTTGTCAAAGGGACTCTTCCCTTTCTCACCTTCCCCCAGAACCTCACTGTCTCCAAAGCTCTGGTTCTCTCTATGCTGGACTACTGCAACAGCCTCTTTCTCATTCTGCCTTCCTCTACTCTCCATCATCTGCAACTAATCCAGAACAGGACTGCAAGACTTATCCTTGGCCTCAAGCTGTATCTCTCCAACCATTAAATCTCTTCACTGGCTCCTGGTGGCTGCAAGGATCAAGTTAAAGACCCTTTGCATTGTCAACAAGGCTTTCTGGGGCCAGGGGCCGCACTATATCCAACGCTCCCTTAGAGAGTGGGGGGCAGATATCTCTCCTCTGTAGGTGCCTCCCTCTGGAATGGCCTCCCTGTCTCTCTCAAACTTGAGCCAGACCACGTGAAGTTGAGGAAGCAGCTCAAAAACTTTCCCCTTCTCCTCTGCTTTCTCTTTCTTCCACCCCTGCTGACCTACCTGTCTGCTGTACTGACTGGTTGCTTCGCTACCCTCAGAGTCTCACTGGGTACCAAGCTCTTTCTTGACTTGATCAGCCATGCACTTAGGGGCTGTAACTGTAACCCTACAGTCCCTTGTTCTTCTTGCGCTACCCAGAGCCGCGCTGCCCTGGCTGCACCTACCTAGAGCATTGCTGCCCTGTTTTCCCCTCCCCTCTCCCTTGCACTTCCCCCTCCCTTTCCTCTTGCACTTCTCATTCTTGCACTTGCATGCTCTGAATGACACAAGGCCTAGTAAAATTGTTTGTCTTGTCCTCAAACTGTCTTCCCTCTCTTGTCTTGTCGCACCTAGAAACACTTGTGTACAGGCGCGTTATAAATGACTTATCATATCATATGTTCTGCGTGCTGCATGTGAAGTACAGCCGAGCCCTCAACTGCAGACAGTTGCATGTGAGGTTGATCAACTAATTTATAAAAGCCCCATCCTCCTTTAGCGCTGCTCCCCACAGAATACCGCTGAGTCACACAAAAATGTGGTCCATTTAGTCACTGACATGGCAATCCACTTTGCCCCTGAGCAATTCTACAGTGTATGGCTAGTATAATGTTTTTGAACTAGTCTTCTCTAATAGTAGTTGAACAGTCTATTAAATTGTAAATAATATTGCAGGTAATGCACGTTTGTTCAGACCACGTCTGCTGGAGGGCCATTGACCCCACAGCACCTCAAGGTCGTAAGTAGGCATTATACATGATAAAACAAACAACAAATGTATGGGACAGTTACAGCCGAAATATATGCCTCATGCATGCATGTACAAACATTGCAATTCTCAAGCAAATATTAATGTTCGTATATATTTTATTATTGACAGACAAGATGTTTATAGCCATGTGAGTCTGAGAATATATATCCATAGTGAAAGGGGTATTGGTGAAGGAAAACGCTGTGAAGACAGAAAATGTCTATAAAAATAGATTAAAGAAGTCTAACTAAGGAAGACCTAGACAACAAAGGAGCTGTGAAAAGGCGCAAAAAATGGAAATCAAAAACAGGAAGTGGCAGCCTAGAGTAAGCACAATGATGAGAAGGTATTAACTTTACTTCCTCATCCCAAACAACACATTAACTGTTTCACTGCTTGGAGGCCTGAAGGCTGCTGACAACAATTGGGCATAATGCCCATTCTCCTACCTTCTAGTACACAATACTCTAGGAGGGGGGGGGGTGTGGTAACACACTTTCCTGACAGGCTTCCAAGAGGTTCAACCTTAATATCCCATTCTGGTGACCCCCCCTTCTGGCCTCTCCAGGGTCTCCCAGTTATAAGGATTCTTTGGTGAAGTACCTCCAGTCGTTACATCATTTCCCCAAGTGTGTAACTGAGTGGGTGAGTGAGCGACTTACATGTACATACTTTTAGGGGGGTGGTCAAGGATGTCTGTCTCCCCCAAAATTTGTGTCACACCATTTTGTCCCCCTCATTTGGCAGGGGCGCCTTTCCTTGCTGACTGACAAAACTTGTAAAGCACAAACTGATGAGTGAAGCTGTTTTAGACATGGGTGAAAGCAGGCGAAACAACAGCATGGGCACTGAAGATGTGCCACAATGCAAGGGCAGATTATGTGGCCCCCTGAACCCACACACCATATGACAAACACAAATCCTGTTCCACGCTCGGTGGCATTACTATGTACATATCAGCATATTTTCGAATGATTAAATAATGATAAAATACTGTCGAAAATACAGTCCAGAGATTTCATATAAGAAGGAGTACCAGAGGCATTGTGGGCGGGGAGTTCAGTGGGCTTTAGCCCCGGGTCTTTTGGTTGCAGCCTCGGATAGAAGCTCAGGGGCCACAACCAAAAGGCTAGCTAGCCCTGAGTCGTGACAGTCCCGACATTAGTGTAGCCCAGGATCTTTTCCAGACCTTGCAACACCCTGGAGGAGCACTATATACACTCAGCTCAAGAGGCACTATATTGTCATCAATAATGTTTTAAAAAGAAACCTGTTTAATTACAAATGCGGATGCTGTGCACTCCACCCTGTAGTAAATGTAACCACCATTGCTCAATCCATCCTCACCAGAAACTTTAGATTGGGAAATCTCACGCAAACCCAAAACACTGCCACGCCTGAGAAGCTCCATGCCGCACAATCCTTCCCCCTTAATCTGCCTCTACAGGGTCCTGCCGAGCTCACCAGCACCGCCGATATGATCTATCCCAAACCACAACCCACCGCTACACCTAACAAGCCTACCCTGAACACAACTGACACCCATCTAGGCAAGCTAAAAGGAGCACTGATCAATGGAATCTGTACCACCCCACCCCTTGGATATCCAGGATTTGATCATAGACCACAAGCTAGACCTCTTAGCCATCACTGAGTCTTGGCTCCATCCAGCCTCAGGCCCTGCGCTCTCCCTTGCCATTCCCCCGGGGTATAATATGCTAAGCACTGCAGGCAAAATACAAGGGGAGGCGGAGTTGCACTAATATACAGAGAAACTCTACACATTCGAGAATGCCCCTCGCACACTATTAGTAATTGTGACCTACTCTCCCTAAAACATACCTCGTCTCACACTAGCTTTATACTATTAAACATAGCACACAGGCCACCGCGACCCCCCAGCACCTTCGAAGATGAGCTTACCCATCTCCTCGATGACATCCTCAAACCCACATCCAAAATTATCCTCCTAGGAGATGTGAACCTTGGTTCAAAAGACCCGACAGACTACGACACCACCTCTCTAGCCATTGCACTAAAAGCACTAAGCTTTATACTCTGCATAAGCACCCCCACCCACGTCAAAGGCCGTACCTTGGATTGGTTGGGAGATCTTAACTCAGAAGTCAACATCACAGATATCTCCCCATGACCCTGGTCTAATCATTTCGTCATTAAGTTCGACTTACCACTTCCCAGAACAACCGACAGACAGGCACGCCCTTGCCTCGCACATGGGCAAGAAGTTCCCGTAAAATCAACAGAGACACGATCATGCCACTTCTAGCCAACCTACACCCTGACCTCCTTACCCCCTGGGCTAACATACCAGTAGAACTAGCGGAACTCTATTTTAAGACACTGGAAACAGCAGTGGATATGGTTGTCCCACTTGTTCTATGCAAACCAAAAAGTGTTCTCCTACACCAACTCCTGGTTCTCAGAGGATCTCCAACACTTGAGAGCCAAGAAACGTCAGGCAGGAGCATCATGGAAAAACACACCAAACAGAGACCTACAAGGCCCTGTTTAAGTCCTCAGCTAGAATTTACAAGCTAGCCATCACGAATGCTAAAGCCACCGTCTGCAATGATAGGATTCCGAATGTTAACTCTAACACGAAGGAACTCTTTACCATTCACAAGGAGCTGGAAGCCCCAGCACCCGCGGCCATTATCAAAGATGGTACATGGTTTATTAACATTCAGAAGGCTCTATAAAAGAAAGTGGCCTCCCAATAGCCAAACAGTCTAACATTAAAACACTGCTTCCTGCTTCGCCACAACTTCCCCATGTTAGGAAAGATTTCCCTTAGGTGCGATTTTCCCTCCATTTGTGAACCCCCAAACATTTTGCTTTTGTTTGACTTACCTAACCTGACCTTTTCTAGTGGAGCACAGCCTTCAACTGCACTCCTGGGTTTTTGCTCATTTTTTATGGGGAAACTGACACGTCCTTCAGGCTGTCAGTACTGGGAAACTATGTTTCCCTTAGTCTTCGACTATGTTGCCATTTCTTGGTAAGTTTTAATCTATGTGCCAATTACCTGACAGTACCGCGCATAGGGGTCCTTTTGTTTTATGGCCCTAGCCACCCTCTAAGGATACCGCGTTTGGCCCAAGACTGTGGCCCGTGCAAAAAAGGGCCGTGCCATAAAGTCTTTTGTTCTGTCCTTCGGCCATTTTGTCCCTTTGCCTTCCCCCAGGTCGAGAAATGCAGTTATTCCTTATTTGTGCATGCAGCCTCCCGCAAAAACTGCATCTTTCGCGGGTTCCTGCATGTCACGTGTGTTAGTGCCCAGGAAGATGGTTGGCACCATCTGGTCCTAATCCACATTACTGGTGCCAGTATGTCTGGTAGGCATGAATGACCAGAACCACTGTGGGCCATGATTGGCCCACATCTGGCATGCATGCAAGAGAGCAGATCATCCATTGGCTATCTGAGATTTGAGCCCAAACCGAATCTTGGATAAGAGAAGGAGCTCTGCATCCATTCCAGGTCGATCTACTGAGGCTCACACTGAACCTCATAAGGAGCCAAGTATCCTTAACAAGAAAGCAGACTCAAGGAACTGCCGGTGACGTGCTTGGAAGGTTTGGCACCCTGACCCTGCTGTTGTCCTGTGGGACCCCTTTTTCTCCATCGAACCATGAAGGGCTTCAAGGGTGCTTCCTGCTTTGGAGTTGTGGGAACAACTACCCTCGCCATCTCCTACTTACCCTTGCAAAGAGCCTCTTCGGAAGAGTTCCTGGGACATCAGTGAACTGACCAGCTCGAACCCAGGGTATCGCACAGGAACGCTGCTGTCTCGAGTTGAGACTCGAGTTGTTGGGCAGCTAGCTTGTGGTCCTGGGCCCTCTCCCACCAAGACTTGTTGTACTAGCTCCTCTGGATCACGATTTGAGAGAGTGGCGACACCGCGATCATTTGCTGTCCTTGCGTCGCCCCGCTTTGGTCACCATCACTGAAAGTGCCTGCAGTTCTTGCCTACCGTGTCCTGAGATGTGCTGCACCAGAACTATCCTTCTCCTGTCTCCGAGAGCTGAGTAAAGGCTATTGTCCCACCATGGAGGTTCGTCCCGTCCTGCAGCCGCTGAGAGACAGAGCTTCCTGAACCTGCAGGGTTAACACCTATGAAGTGGGCTAGACTGCCAAGGTGTGGTCTGAACTGAGTCGAGGGTCAGTGAGTACTTTCCTAATTTACCATTGGCCCCCTCGCACATCCATCCCCTTTTACCACGAGTATCCCTCAAAAGATACTCACCTTGGATGGGATAGCCTACGCTCGCCAGCTATTCCCGAACTCCGAAAGTCATCCTATCCGCAAGGGTAGACCCTCTTCTAGGAATCAGAACTTATTCTTCATCGCCTCAAGCCCCTTGCTGAGCAGCTACAGCCCCCTGAAGAGAACCCGCTTTTTCATTTATGCACAACGTGCATTGTTAATGCACAACTGTACTTTGAGCGCTAGACTCCTCACTTTGCAGGGCTTGACTACATAAGTTATGGATTGTTGATGCAGGACTACCTAAACTGATATATATGCTGAACTAACCCCTTTCCTTTGCAGGTTGGGGTTATTTTCTCCCCCATCATCACCCTTAGGCTAATTCCATTATTGTATATATGTTACATAGTGAATAAGCGTGTGTGGTAATTGACATCTTGATAACTGTAATTTTATTGTGTTTTTGTTATAAAGGCCTATAATAAATGTAGTTTTGATATAGATCTGTCTAAGGGTAATCTGTGGAGTTTTACTATGTTTGCTCATTGTGGGCTTCCAAACACTCTCACCCCTCCTGAGTCTGAGTCTTGACCGCCTGCCAGAGCTACCATAGATTAGTCTGGTTTGTCCAGAAGGTTCCACTGTTACACTAAACTAGCCTATCTAGCCTTTTGGCATACTAAACTTCTGTCCACCAGGTCAGAGTTTAGAAATCCATCTTAACACCCCACTCAATCCAAACCCCCTTCTATTTTCGGGTAGTCACGGAAACAGAACTAGGCTCTATCCTCAAAAATCTCAAACCATCCGGATGTAAAGGGGACACATGCCCTGCACCCGTTATAAAAGATTGTGCGGAAGCCCTCATTCCCTTCATCACAAGCTCATCAATTCCTCCCTTTCCTCCTGCACAGTCCCTACCTCACTAAAGGAGGTTTGGGTTTGCCCCCTCCTAAAAAGAACCTTGTTATACCCAGCCACGCTAAGTAACTACCGACCCATAACAACAGTCCCATTCCTCCTCAAAATCTTAGATTTGCTGCTTACCTGCAAATCCAGCACCACCTTGAATCTAATAAAATACTAGGCCTGTGTCAATCCGGTTTTACACCAGGTCATGGAATGGAATCAGCTCTGGTAGACCTCAAAAACCAACTTAACTCCTTCAGAGACGAAGGTAAGCCGGCTCTTTTGCTGTTGCTAGATCTATCCACCGCGTTTGGTCTAGTTGACCACAACATCCTCTGCCAGCATCTCACATCAGCAGCCAACTTCTCCATAGAAGCCACATCCTGGATAGCCTCCTTCCGAGCTGACAGGACAATAAAACATTTTTCTCAGCAGTTGCCTGCGCCCCTCCTTCACCCATCTTGTGTGCTGTTCCCCAAGGCTACTGGGCCTCCCCTACATTGTTCAATATATTCACAAAACATCTTTTTGACCTTCTCAACTCCATCGGCATCACCTGCACTAAGTATGCTGATGACAAGCAAATTCTGCTCCCCCTCACTGACTGGCACATACACGGATGACTCCCACTCCCTCAACCCTATCTACTCAACCATCCTGCTTGGATGGCCAGCTTTGTTTAAATGATGAAAAAACCGAACTCCTGATGGTCGGGCCTCAACCAGTCCTTAAAAACCTTGGCACCCAATACGTCAATTTCAAGATTGATAAACTCGTGATACCTGTATCTATATCTGTGAAAACCATAGGCTTCCACCTAGACGCCACCCTGTCCCTCTCGCATCAAGTCAACGCCATTGTGACATCAGCAGCCTACACAAATAAGCTCATCAATGCCGCCAGACCTTTCCTTCTCCCCTTGCCAACTGCCTCACCATCGCAAGAGCTATCATAGGAGCAAGACTGGATTGCCATCTTTGCTGGCACGCCCGCACACAACACCCACAAATTACCACTAATCCAAAACAATACTATCAGAGCAACCCTAAACATCCCGAAAAGAAAGCACATCTTGGAGGCAAGAAGAAATGCCCACTGGTTACCTGTCACGGAAAGGATCATCTTTAAAACACTTTCGATCACTCACTGATGCCTATCCAACACGGCCCGCCTTACCTTGCTCAAAGCTTCAGCAAAGTACATTCCTCCAGACCCACCAGAAGAGCCTATGTCCAAAGAGTGGTCCTGCCCAAATCCAAGTGAGCCAAAAGCAGAGGCGCCAGTTTCCCCGCGGTAGCTGCCCGCCAATGGAACTCACACCCACCACACCATAGAGAGGACCAATCGTACTGTGTCTTCAGAAAAGCCCTGAAAATGTGGCTCTTCATCTAGCACATTGAGACACTAAGATTCTAAGGGCCTGATTCACAGAGTGTTTTCCAATGGGATTGCCCTATTATAAAACACATCTGTGAATCAGGCCCTAAATATGTCACCCCCCCCCCTGTTTTTACCCCTCACGTTTAAAAAGTCAACCTTTGAAGTTGCAGAGGAAAGATATAATTGCAATGTTCTGGAAAATAAGGACAGTTTACAATTCAGTAACAAAAAGATAGTCCTGTCTTTGGAATCTGTGATCCAAAAATCTGTCACATATTAACGGTGGGATCCTGAACACAGAACAATACAGCACACATAGTTCTTCAATCAGCCATTCTGATTGGTTATCCAAATGGAATGAGCGTATGGACGGTGCAAGTGTTTGCCTGGCAGATATTGCAGGCCTCTACTGTATAGATGATATCGTGAGGCAGTCTTTAGTATCACACTCGCACTTATTGGATGCAGCATATAACCTGGAGGCGGTTGTTAATGCCCTGGCTTACTTTGATGGTGGGGAGGGACCAGACAAGGACGTTGTGCACTTAAATACAACCAAACAAATGGAACGAAATAGTCTTCTAATAAAGGGCACATACTTTATTGTCACTGGCTTGTCTCATGGTAGTTCTCTTGTGAGTCTATGATTTTGTATAAGACGTTTAAAGCAGGACTGTCACAGGATTTGGTGAGGCACCCTACAACTTTTTTGGCACTGGCTTAGAGGTGACACCAGCAGAATATATGAAAACATCAATAACACCAAACTGGTTCAATGGTGGAATCAGAAACTATTTGTGTCTCTATTGCACTGATGAAGGTGACCAAAACAATACAATCCCTACTCCAAAGGCATATTTCAACGGGGCTAGCAACATCCTGCTGCTCGAGCCTTTAGAGTCCGCTTTGACCGCATGGAGGCCCTTTGTGTTGTGCTTAGGCGTGGCCTCTGAAACATGGCCACTGAGTTTGTTGTTCCAGCCTGAGCACTCCCAGTGCCCGAAAGACATCTGTTTGGCTGCCTCTCACCATATGGCAGTTGTGCCCGGTACCCGGCAGGCGAAGCCGGCCCCCGTCTAAGGGGCACCATTATGGGCAGTGGTCTACCCTGTCTGGGCCTGTCCGGGCATGTGAGTGGCCCCTGCCCTCTCGCCGATCCGGTGCCTACATCGTGCTTCCCTGTGGACCTGCACACTGTGGATATCTGGTAAGCCACAGCATTCAAACATACCTCTCATCATGGTGCCTGTGTGTACCTGTCTGAAGGCCCCCATCGCCTCCTGCCGTGTGTCTTCTGCAACACCTTCCCTCCGTGAGGCACCTCAGCCGGATTGCAGTGCCTGGCATTGCCGCCTCGTACCCTTTCATAACAGCCTCAGTGCTGCCGCAGTACTCACAGCCCCCCTGCCTAACTCCCTCTCAATCCGATGAGCTACAACAACCTGACAACCTGTGCCGCCCTTCCCAAACCCCTCTAAGTCGCGTGCTTACCCAACCCTTCCATCGTGCAATGTCCAGCTGCGTACTACCTTTGGCTCTGGTACCTGACTTTCTACTGACTTCCATACCAAATCTGGGTGTCCTGAAAAGTCCTGGGGATTGTGAATCTTCTTTTCCTTACACCCTTATCTTGATAGTCAAACCTTTATGATCTGTGTTCAAATGTTGTTTTTCATCCACACTCCTGATAGTCAAATCTGTGTTAAATGATATGTTTTTCACCCTCACTCCTGCAAGTCATATCTTGGTGATCTGCAACTCCTTGACTGCCTAAATGTTATTATTTCTAAAACACTACTGTGTCAATTGCTAGGCCTTTGCCTTACCTTTTACAATCATTTCTGGATGCTCACTTCACCGGCTGCACCTCCATATATTTGTGATTGTTTGTGCTTCCTGCTGCCTTTTGTAACGTAGGCCCTATCTCTCACTACCCCAGGATTTACTGTTTCATTTATTGCATCTGAATCTTCTTCACCTGACTTGCTGCTAGGCCGCTGGGTGAGTTCCACGTGCATTGTGCAGTCCCACTATCTGCTCTTCATCCCCCCTGCAACCATGGTGCTCTCCATCTCTCCTATCTACTCTAATTGCTACTCTATCACTTTTCCTATCCCTCTCGAAGGCTGGAAGGAAAAAATGTAAGAAAGCACTCCTGGTCTCCAACCAAGGATTGCCTATTGCCGACACCTATGTCAATGATTCTTCCAGGCAAACTTTCACTGACATCCTCTTTACTGTCCCCTCTCCTGACCCATGGACTCCCCATAAGGTCTCCACCCACCTACCCACACTTTTTCTTTCTCCCCCATTAATAGTGCAATCAGATGGGAAGTTATCTTGGCACACTTCCACCATCTAGGTGCATCACTAATGTCTACCAGAAGCGCACTATCATGGCCCAGGGCTCTCAGCCCAACCTCCTCCTTCTTGACAGGCATATTCCATCTCTCATTAACTTCCTCCCCTCTCCTGCCAATACTCCGTCTGCCACCGTTCTGGCCTCTTTGCCCCCACCAACGGGTGTACCTCGTCCTTGTACCCCACCTCGGAAGACCTTTAAAGGTGGTAACCAGCTTCACCTAGCCACCCTCAATTCTCGCTCTAATGTCAAACACTCCTCTGACATCAGTCACCTCCTTGATGACTTTGACCTTGAAGTCCCCACTCTCAGTGAGATATGGTTTAATGCCAGCTCTGTCACTGCCTTCGCCACTCTCCTTCCTGAGGGCTACAATATCCTCTCCAAGCCCAGGGCTAATCAGTCTGGAGGCGGAGTGGCCCTTGTCATTCCTGAACGGGTCCCTGCTTCCATCATACCCACTCAATTCTACTCTTCCTCTGAATGTCTTGTCTTCAAGCTTTGTGTCTCTCCAACCCTCTCGCTACCATCTACAGGGCCCCTGGGCCGATCGCCCTCATCCTTTCGGAGTGGGCCAACCTCACCTCTTCTCTTCTGATCTTCACCTCTAAGCCTCTCCTCCTCGGAAACTTCAATGTTCATCTTGACTCTCCTGATGCATCCACTTTACTCTTCTGAAACTTCTGTGACTCTCTTTCCCTCACCATCCTTCCCTCTGGTCCAACCTACTCAGCCAGGCACACCCTGGACACTCTCATCTCAGCTGATATCACCTTCTCTAACCCTCTCACTACTTCTCTCTCCTGGTTTGACCATGCACTCCTCTCCTTCCATCTGGAGCTCCCTGGCTCCTCGGCTAAGCCACTGCCCCGACTGCCAGCCTCCGTCTCCGTCATTCGACCGATGAAGCCGAGTGTCAGTAGCTGATTTTGCTGCCTCCTTCATTCTGCTCCCCCCCTTCTGACTCCGGCTATTGACTCTCACACTGACTCAACCCTTGATAATCTTCACCACTCCATCTCTAACATCCATGACACCCTTGCCCCTGCCATGAGGATCCACATGAAGCCTGCTTTCAGCTGCAATAGTTGGTATGATTCCGACCTAGCCTTGTTGAAACGCAGTGGCTGGCTTCTAGCACATTCTCTGACAAACTGACCCGTCACCTTCTCCAAAGGTAATACAGACTCTCCATCCGCTCCAAGAAACTGGCCCATATTCAAGCCTGCATCTCCGGGGCCACAAACAACATGGCTCAACTTTTCAAAATCTGTAAGGATCTTGCCAATCCTACTGGAGTCTCCACTTCTCTCCCTTCCCAAGCCCTTTGCACAGCTTTGACCTCCCATGTCACAACCAAAACTCAGGACATCCCATCCTCTCTCTCCTCTACTCCCTTCCCACCTCCCCCTGCACGTATGCCTCCCTTGGCCCTCCTCTCTCCTTCCCCCTACTCTCCTCCTTCTCACGCATAGCACCAGATGATGTCACCAAGACAGTTTGTTCTTTGAAAGTCTCCTCCAAACAGGTGCTACCCTGCTCCTCTAGAACTATCAAGGACAACATTACCTCTCTCGCTCCCTCCTTGGCTGAGTTGTGTAACTACTCTTTTGCCAGTGGCTCCTTCCCTTCACCCCTCAAGCACTCCCTTGTGCACCCCATCCTAAAAAAGCCATTTGTGGACCCTTCCTTCCCGGCTAACTACTGCCCTATGCCCTTCTTGGGCAAACTCTTGGAGAAATTGATCATCTCCCAACTAATCCATCACAATGAATCTGTTGGCTGTCTCCACGACCACCAGTCTGGCTTCAGAGCAGCCAGAGGCATGGAAACTGCTCTCCTGAAAACCCGTGAAGAATTGCTCTCAAACCTCGATTCCAACTCTCCTTCCATTCTCATCCTGCTCGATCTGTCCTCTGCCTTTGACATGGCCAATCCTTCCATTCTCATAAATCAACTCCATGATACCATGGGCATCATGGATTTAGCACTGGATTGGTTGACCTCTTTCCTTTTGAATCAACCACCCCATGTGCAACTGGGCCCTTTTCTCTCTTCTACCTCACTCTCTACTTGCGGCGCCCGTCAGGGCTCTATCCTCTCGCCCTTGCTTTTCAACATTTTCCTTGCCCCTCTTGCCCACTTGATCTCCACCATCTCTCCATATTTCCAGTGTTATGCTGACAACACACAGCTCTCCTTTAAGCTTCCCTCCTCTTCCTCCGCTCCTTCCTCTCTCCTTCCGAACTGTATGACTGCTATTCAGGCATGGTGTGCTGCTAACGATCTCTGCCTTAATGCCAGTAAGACTGAGATCCTTATTTTTGGGACTCCTGCCCCCTCCTTTCCTCCTACTCTCTGGCTGCTCTCTTTGGGTCAACTCCCCTAACCTTCCGGTGAGGCTAAACACGTAGGTGTCATCTTCGACTCCTCTCTCTCCTTCTCGCTTCATACTATTGACCTTGCCAAGAAGACTCACTTTCAGCTTCACCTCCTTAGAGGCATTCTCCCTTTCCTCACCTTCCCCCAGAAACTCAATGTCTCCAGACCTCTGGTTCTCTCCAGGCTGAATTACTGCAACAGTCTCTTCCTTAATCTGCCTCTTTCCTCCCTTTGCCCTCTTCAACTAATCCAGAATAGGACTGCAATATGTTATCCTTGGCCTCAAGCCCAGGGACTGCATCTCTGCAGCTGTAAAATCTCTCCACTGGCTCCCAGTGGTGGCAAGGATCAAGTTCAAGACCCCTGCATCATACACAAAGCTTTCTGGGGCCTGGGACATCACTACATCCAAATCTCTCTCCCTAAATACCTCCCTGCTAAAGTCCTTCGGTCCTGTAGCTCCAATTCTCTGCAGATCAGACGTTTCTCCAAGCAGAGAGTGGGGGTAGGAGCCTCCCTCTGGAATGGCCTCCCTTCCCCTCTCCGACTTCAGCCAGATCTCTTTAAGTTCCGGAAGCTTCTCAAGACCTTCCTTTTCTCCTCCTCCTTCCCTCTCCCCCTACTCCTCCCCCTCCCTTGCTAGCCTCCACCTGCCACTGCGACTGGTCTTCCCCTGCACCCCTTTTTACCAGCACTTGCCCTCGGGCACCCTTCCCTGACTAGCCTACTGAGTCTGGTCCACCTCTGCCTTACACTAGTTGACCCTCACCCTTCTCCCCCCCGGCACTTGCCCTCCTGTGCCTCTCCTTAGCACTTGCCCAGCCCCTAGGGCCTCCTCCCCCCTGCACTTCTCCCTCCTCCCCTTCTCCCTATCCCTATTCCATCCCTTCCCCCTGATCTGCACCCTCACCCTGCACTTCTTATAATGCACTTGCATGATCCAAATGTCACAAGCCTAGTAGGACCGTTATTGTTGTTTTCTGCACTGCCCTCCTTCTCTTTTTTGTCTTGTGACGCCTGGAAATACATTTTTCTGTGTAGGCGCCAAACAAATGGTCAATAAATAATATCAATACACTAGTTTATTTTTTATTTTATTTGAAATATATGATGTTGAGCAACCCTATCGCTAATAGCAGAGAACGTTTTCATCGTAGCAATAGCATCACGCTGTACGTTGGAACAGCCTAGATATAGGGTCTGCAACCTTTGGCTCATCAGATGTTTTGAGCTGCAGCTCCCATCGCCAACAGCCTTCATAGCCAATTGAGAGGGATCATGGCAGTTGTTGCAGAGACAACAAGAGAACCACAGGTTTTTGCAGCTCCTTTTCGTGAAAGGGTATAAGAAGGCAGTGGCAGTGGCTGGGCATCGGGGGCGGGGGATGGGAATATCTTACGTGACAGCATGACAGATACAGGACAGTCACCTCAAGGTTATTTATTTCACACACATTTGTCCTGTGCTTTCTCATAGTGTTCTTCTTATGAATGCGTTACTACTATCCCACAACCTGGCATGGCAGGCCTCCTCCCTAGCCCAGGCGTCCCTCCCACCCTGGGCCCAGCAGTACAATTCAAGAGAGACGTCTGCTAGGTCTACGCCACACATCTCCCACTCGCCTCCTCCGCCTGACTTCTCTCTCTCTTTTTCTCTGGCCTCGCTGGGTCTCTCTCTCTCTCACTCTTCTATTTCTGTATGCTTCTTTCTAGTCTTTCTAGGTCTGTGTCTGCGTCTCTCTCTCTCTCTCTCTCTCCGTGTTTCTCTCTCTTCCATCTCTCCATTTGTTCCTCTTTTCCTTCTCTGTCTCTCTTTCTCTCTCTCTCTCCCACATCTCTCCCATACCCTCTCTGTTCTCCAGTTTTACCATCTCCTCTTCCCAATTTCTCCATGTCTTTTCCTCGGTTCCATGTCATTTCATCGCGGGATGTTTTTTAGCAGGGTTTTTTACCGCAATTTGTTTAGCGGAAAAATCCATCAAATTATTTTTGCATTTATTTATTTATTTTTGGGGGGTCCCCCAAACCCCCATTCCCTTTCTTTTTATATCTATTACCAAAAATCCACATCCCATATATATAATTTTTTAACCCCCCCAAAAATTCAATGGCCCTCATTAGGACCTTGGCGGAGGACCATGGCGCTATTAGCACCATGGTCCATGGCGCTAAGTTGCCAACTCCGCCATGGTGGTTGGCGGACTTACCGCCCCATTCCGACCTTGGCGGGGCGGTAAGTCCCCAATCCCCATTTACCCTTCCCCATTCCCATTTTTGCCCCATAGGGCATAATGGGAGTGGGGAAGGCGTTAATTACGCCACCGTAAATTACGGTGGCGTAAATAACAACAAGGTCCCTTAGCGCCATGGATTTTAACACCTGCTAAAAGCAGGTGTTAGATCCGCCATGGCGCTAAGGGAACTCGTACTCAGGCGGTAAGGGTCGGCGATGTTTACGCCGGCGTAAACCCCTTACCGCCTGGGTCGTAATGAGGGCCAATGGGTTTTTTCAATGAAAAATTCACAGTAAAAAACCCCGCGAAAAAACATTTCACGATGATAGGACGTTGTACCCTTTTCCTCTATCTGCCTCCTCCTCTCTCTGGTCTCTCCACGTCTCTCACTCTCTTTTCCCCCCTCTCCATTCTCTCTATCTCTCTCTCTTCTGTTTACCCACTCACACACCATCCCCGACTCTCTGTTCCCTCTCCCTCTTTCGAGCTCCCACTCAATCACTCTCCTCACTGTCACTCCTGTTCACACAGACACTGCACCCACTCATAAACAATAAACAACCTTTAGTTGGTACTTCCCTTTCCACAACAACCCCTTACCTTCACTCTCTTCTGTGCACTCCACCAAAGTCTCCACCACCTTCACGCTCCTCCCTGATCTCTTGTTTTCACTGACATGCCTCCGGCGTCAACCGAACAACCCACGATACCTGTCTCCTCATCTGAAGTTTTACACACCCTTCCCACCTTCACCTGACTAGGGGTATGGTCTTTCTGCCTTTTATGTATGCCGTCGGCATAACTGTGTCGGCCATTTTAGAATGGTGCAATCCTCTGGCTCTGTTTCCAATATTTAAGGACCCTCTCCACACGTTAGACCTGCGGTGAGTTGTCTGCTCTTGGCTTTTCCTCCAGATCAGTGCTGCAGGACCAGATTATATTTCTTGTCGATGTTGTGAGGCATTATGTCTCTTATAGTTCTCGTAATTCAGTTTCCCTAATTCTTCAGCGCTGAACGACAAGAACAAGAGGGAGAGCAGGCTGCGCAGCAAGGCGGAAGAAACAGGGATAGGTGTTGTTAAGGGGAAAGTGGTACCAAGTCAACATCCACTCTCAGCATGAAGGGTCACCAGGATTGTGGTTCCTCCCAAAGCCACCATTCCACCACTCGGGCTCTGATAATGCCCAAGGAGGCGATCTATCTCAGGTCGAGAGAGCTCCCAGGAAACTTGACATGGCTCTATTGCAGCCCTGTCACACTAATCGAGTCATTACACCACATCACATGACATATTTACTAGTCCTACACTAGCTGGCCAACACCATTGACACATTCACCGCTGCCTCCTACATAATGTGTTCCACTACTGCACCCGGCTCACAAAGAGCACCTTTTTGTCCTCCTTGCATATGGGGTCTGTTGCCTTATATCTTCCATTGATCCCAGGGGAGGCGGCAGCGGTCGTCCGCCTTGCCCGCCCTGGCTAAATGGGTTAAATACTACAAAACTTGTCAAGTCAAAACAACAGCAATAGCCATTACTAAATCGTTGCACAACCCAGTTTAAAAGGCTCAATTCTTCTCATTCTTCAGGCTTTTTGCAAAAACTTTGCAATTTCCCCATGAAGTGGAATCATCTTAGAATTGGAGAGAGAAGGAGAGGGCCTGATGGACTGACCAGACATGAATGTTCTCAAATAAAGGCAGGGGGCATTTTCTTCTTAATGTTGTATAGAAGGGGCAAACGAACACACTGCGTCTGCCTCGCTATTGCTAGGTTTAGGCTCTTCCTATCCGCTGAAGGCTATCATGGTCCGCACTCCACCTAAGATCATAGATCCTATTATGCTACACCTGTGCACACACAAAGTACCGAAATGTTCCTTACCAGTGGTAACACAGGAGCCGGCTCCTCGTGCTGCATACCATCCCCTTACATCAGTGTCCCCCCTTTTTGTCTCCTCACCTGAAGTTTTATAGACCCTTCCTACTTTCACCTGACTTGGGGGATGGTCTATCTGCCTTTCTTGTATGCCGGCACTGTCTGCCTGGGTCAGCATAACTGCGTCCGCCATTTTAGAATGGTCCTTTTTGCACCGCCGACACCTAAAGAGGTCCTCCATTGTAGACACAGCTCCTGGCCTGGATCTTAGGTCACTGCACAGGAACAGTGAACCTCTCATTGTCCAGGTGCAAAAAGCCCACTGTACCTGCTGTAATGCAGCTTGGCTGCAGACTATTGCTACCAGAAACAGCAGGCTCCACCTGCGGCCGTCCTGCCTACCGCATCACTCTCACTTTCAAGCGATTGAAGCAAGAAATTCTCGCCTTAGAGAGCGCACCTAGCTACACTTAACCCAAAGGCAATCCGTCATGAAGCGCTGTATAAATACATGCTGTTATTAAAGTACCAAGAAGAGCATGTTTTTGTTAACAAATAAGAAAAGATGGGAACTAACGAATGACAGTGGAAACTGCTTCATTCCTAAAATTGATTGACTTGCAATGATTACGTAACAAGGGAGGAATTGACAAGAAAACTGAGAACACTCAAGGTATGATTCTGTGCTACCAATCCAGGACTCGAAAATTGTGAAGTGAGACCCAAATGCAGAGCAGCCAACATGGAAGGTCTGAATATGAAGTAGAAACCAGACTGCCCCTCCCTTACATGCACAAGGGGGAGAAACCTATATGTCGACCATAAAGACAAATATTCATATGTCATGTCATAGATGCTGAATCTAAATATAGATCAATGTGTAATGAACCATTCTAAACACATGTGATTCAGCATCTATGACATGACATATGAATATCTGTCTTCATGGTCAACAACAGGAATTAGTTGTCTTTTTGTTTGTTGTTTTATTCATAAGGTTTTTCTGAATTAAACTTTGTTTTATCTGTATGATTACAAGTGTGTTCCTCAATAGCTAGTTTTAATCATTTTTAGCTGAAAATAGGTTTCTCCCCTTTGTGCGTGTAAGGGAGGGGCAGTCTGGTTTCTACTTCATCTTTCTACATTGACTTTGCTTTCCAGAACCAGGCCCCCGTTAACAACAAAGAAAGCTATTGCCCATTTATTTTTTCAGGCCTGAATATGATACAATGTGGGAAAGAGTGTCAGCACTATCGGGCCTTGCAGTCAGACCCAAATCACAGCACACCCTGTTATTTTGCAGTCTAACCCTCACTTTCGTCAGATGGATTGCACGTTCTGTTGTTCTGCACATTGGGCTCTTCCGGCTATGCCATACATGTGAGCAACAAACTCACCAGGCTTTGCATGGATGTTGGTGGTACCACAACCCAAAGAGACAGCCACATGTACACCCTCCAGAGGCATGAAGGTAGTGAGGCCCACTCATGGTCTTTGACCGCCAAGGGAGCATCTAGGACAGAGGAACAGAGGGGAACACCTCAGATCGTGAGTCTGGGAGCAGAAGGCCGATCAGCACATTAGTGGGGCTACAGAGGAAAGTGGTAGATAGTTTTGGTGGGGCGAGTGTGTTCCGCGCTAACTCCTATCCTACTCCTTCTCCCCGAAGCTCAAGGAGTTGGGGCTATCTGGTTGCATGGTCTGGCATGCAGCCCCACTAACTTAGCCATTAGGACGAAGAGTGGGCTGAAGTAAGCACACACTCAGCAGAACTGATTAGGGGGTCCTAAGGATAAGCAATGGCCAGAAGAGTATACGGCAGTGGGGCTAGGAAGCACTGGGAAGGTGGAGTCACGATGTGGGTCGCTATGTCAGAGCACACTCATGTATTCAAACTCAGATGCCAATACTGGTGTGGAGAAGTATTCACTGGAGGGTGGCCTTGTGGGCCAGGAGCTAATATCACCCGGAAGCTGCATAAAACAATAAGTGGGTGGACCAAGGAAGACAGTAGGTAGTGGCCCGGATATGCCAGGTGTGGCCCACCAGTAGGAACAGGAACTAGAGTCATGAGGGACAGGTAAGAGAAACCACTGCAAGCAGGCTGTGTATGACTGGAGTGGCCTGGGGGAAAATTAGGGCAAGACAGGTATATCAGAAGCAGCTGGGAAGATGGAGGCAGGCTACATATACCAGAAGCGGCCCACAGAAGAAACAGAGGTCCTGGCCAGGAGCGTGACACAAAAGAAAGCGGGCAACCACCAGGAGGCAGATTCAGGCAATGACGGGTGGAGCAGCAGCCACAGTAGCGAGGCCGGTGGATTGCGTGTGAAGTGGCATACGCTCGTTCTCTTGACCCAAATATAGCTGATGCTGCTCTATGTGCGGCCCCTCATTTACTCGGCCATGGGCCCGTTCTGCTGGTCGCGTGCAAGTTCTGACAACACATCTCAAAGGCAAAGCCAGATGACACCAATGTCAATATTCTTCCCCCATTGCTTTAAAGAACAGGTTACGCTTGGTCACGAAAGGAAAATCTGTCTCCAGGTGTTTGCCTTTTCCGAGAAATCTTGCATAACACTTCCTGCTAACTCTAAGGCACTGAAATGTATGCATATTCCTAATGCACTCTAAAATTAGACCTCAAGAACAAAGGACAATGCTTGTTTGTTACACCTGAGGAAGGGAGAAGAAGCACATGGCGAGTGCATTACAATCCATAAGGCCAATTGAATAGGTTCTGTTGTCTGCAACAATACGAGGATGTGAAAGAGAACAGCTTGGAAATCCTTAAAACGTACCTAATGGTTGAGTGGATTTTATCAGGGCTATGCATTCAGGCCAAAATATGCCATGAGCGCTCAGCAGCCAGGATCACGAATCTGAACATGGATTTCCCCTCTGATTCGTTGTGGATGAGCAAAGGATAAAACATGGATTTTCTTCTCCTGTTCCTCGTGCATTGAAAGAAACTCCCCTCGTTTGATCTGTGCCTATGAAGAAAGTCTCCATCTATTTAGATGGAGTCAGATATGTGGCAAGGAGCCCTCTGTGGTTTCTCGTTGTTTCATTTAAACACAATGGCCCTCATTACGACCCTGGCGGAAAGTGACTGACCGGACCGCCACAGCGTAAATAGCGTTTCCGCCATTGCACGATGGAGCAAAGTGCGGCTCATTCCGACCCATCGGGCACGAGCACCACGCCATGGCGGAAGTGCAAAGTCCGCGATGGCGGAAATGACCCCAAAACGGCCCACACCGCCGCCGTACGGCGCCCTAGGTGCAATACCGCCACCCATCTCAGCGGACACCGCAGTGAGCGCCAACCGGAAAGTACGGTGACCGTAAATATACGGAAACTGAAGTAAAAGCATGGTCCCGGAACGGGAAACATCACGCCGTACACCTATAAAACCACTAAATCCACACAACCATTAAAAATACTACCCTGAGACACATCCCAACCCGTCATCCACCCTAGTGAAACCAAGAAAAATGGGAAAAGTAGCGAAGAAAGCGTGCGACCGCAAGCGGCAGGTCCACTTCTCCCGTGAGGAACTCACCGTACTCACAGAGACCCTCCAGGAGAATGCAGCCGCCGTCTTCTCCACGCAAATGACCAGGACGGCACTTGCGAACAAGAAGGCCATATGGGCCCTGGTGGCACAGCGGGTAAGTGCGGTGGGGACCGCACCCCGCAACCCACAGCAATGCAGAAAGCGATGGGACGACCTGCGGATACGCGTCCGTAGCATACTTTCTGCCAACCGCAACATTGCCACAGCCACCGGGGGAGGATCGGAATCACCCATCAAGTTGACCCCCTGGGAAGAAATCTGTGCCTCCACCATAGGAATGGAGAGCATAGAGGGAGTCGGAGGGATGGAGAAAGGAGTGCAGACATCCGAAGAATCAGGTAGGTGGCCCAAATAAAACAATGCCAAAACCACAATGTCCAATCATGTGAAGTACCACGTGCCCACATAGTGCAACAGTAACACATGTCCAGGAGAACGTCCACATACATAGGCCTGATAGCACACTTCAAAACTCACATCAAATACATAAATAATTAAAAATCCTAAAAACACCCTCTACACGTGCAGCAGGCACACCCTAACTGCAGGCTGCCAAACAACTGCACCCTCACACCACACACAAATGAAACCACCTCCAAGGCCCCGACCCAAATCACCCTCAGGTACCACCCCAATGCATGTGATACATTGCCATTCCAATTCCCACAGACCCATTAATAACGCTCGCCCTCCTTTACTCCACCACAGGGTCCGATCCAAACGACGAGCTCCAGGACACCCCTACCAGCACACCTGCAAAGAGGGCCAAGACCAACGGCCAAAGACCCTCCACCTCAGCTGCACGCATCAAGACACGGCAGCAGCACAAATCAAGTGGCAGCACAGAGGAGGGAACTCCAACAGGCACCCGAGCAGCCAGCATGCCCACACCACCACCACCACAGGTCCCCCCAATGGATGCCACAGTAGGCACTGCTTCTGGTGGCAGCAGCACCATAGGTGACACTGCATTAATGGCAGCATGCTCCGACACAGAAAACGGGGATGTCGAAGTCAGATCCATCCATGACCTGTCCTAATCCCCCTGTCTGTTCCATCCCGTACACCATGAGGATACCACGCAGGGGCACCCACAAGACGACGACTGGCCATCCCCCACAAGCCCTGTGGCAGGGCAACATGAGGCGAACAGCCACTCTGTGACACCACCGCAAATGGCCATGGCCCAGCAGAGGCAACAGTCCCTCGACCAGTTAATCGTGCAACAGCAGCAACTGGCCACGCTCCTCAAGGACCATGCCGATGAATGTGGGGGCACTAAGGCAGACATAGAAACATCAACTGAGACACTTAGGGCAGAAATGGAGAGAAGTACAGAGACACTAAGGGCACAAATGGAGAGTAGCACCGAGTGCCTGAGAGTCCAAATGGAGAGTAGCACCGAGAGCCTGAGAGTCCAAATGGAGAGAAGCACCGAGAGCCTGAGGGGGGAACTGCATGCGACGTCCAAAGACGTATGTGCCGAACTTGCCGCAGTGCGCCGTGTGCTCACTGAGCTCTCACAAACCCTTAGGGACATGCATGGACGTGAGCAGGCAGAGACATCATCCGTTGCAAGTTCCGTCCAGGGCAGCCCCCAACGTAGATCTGGGAGGAACCTGCTCTCCACAGGCAGGGGTGCCCCTGATACCCGCAGAGGGGGCTTGCAATAGCGACTGCCCACTGACAATGAGCATCTCTGGACACTGGTGTTCGGGGGGGAGGTAGGAGGGTGGAGGGGGGGTGTTGGGCTCACTTGGGTGGCGGGTCGATAGGGTGTTTAACATGATATCACATATGCCATAAACAATGCACGATCAACCAATGAGATGTGTGGACATTGATCTTTGTGTACGAGGCCATTATAGGCGTACAGTCCATATTGTGCATGTACCATACACACACAGTGCCACGAGTCCCGTGTCCATGTATCAGCCACCAGGCGTGAGTGCTAGAAGCATGCATCTATGAGATGCTGACGAATGTCACGGCCCTCCTGTGCCTCGCAGACTCCTTGAGGTGCTGCCACATCTCCACCCTCATCATGACCATCTTCAGGTGCTTGCAGTTCTGCGTCAGGGGGCATGGGCACATTTCTACGTACGCACATGTTGTGTAGCATGACACATGCCATCACCATCTTCGCAACCTTCACATGGCGGTACAGGAGTGCCCCGCCAGACCTGCTGAGGCACCGGAAACGAGTCTTCAGTAGGCCGAATGCCTGTTCTATGACTACACGGGTACGTGAGTGGGCATGGTTGTAGTCCTCCTCATGCTGGTCCCGTGGGTTCCGGACTGGTGTGAGGAGCCATCTCTTCAGTGGATATCCGGCATCACCTGTATGTGGACGATAAACGAATCATGTGGAATGCCATTGCTACGTACGCACCCCCCCCCCTTCCTGCCAGGTCATTGCCGCATCACATACCCCACATCATCATGCATGAAATGAGACTCACCGAGTAGCCAGGATCTGTTCCCTGCGTGTCGCTCCATGTAGCGTGGTATTGTAGAGTTCCTCAAGATCATAGAATCATGGGTTGATCCAGGGAATCGGGCACAACGATGTGTAATGATCCTGTTGGAGTCACACACCATTTGTACATTCAGAGAATGGAATTGTTTCCGGTTGCGGTACTGGGCCTCCATGGCATGTGGGACGACCAATTCCACATGGGTGCAGTCGATGGCACCAATGCAACCCGGTATGCCGGCAAGTGCATGGAATCCCACTTTTGTGTTGGTAATTTCCTGCTCCAAGCGTGGTAGAGAGATGTAGTCGTCTGTGTGCTTCAGGAGGGCATCGAGCACTTGCAATAGTGTCCGTGAGAACAGTGGCTGTGAAATGCCATGCAACTGTCCGACTGTGTGCTGGTAGGTGCCTGTGGCCAGGAAGTGGAGTACAGACACCACCTTCAGTAGGGGTGGGATGGCGGTTGGGCTATCTATCATGCTGACAAGGTCAGCCTGTGTCATGTCCACAATGGCGGTTATGGTGTCCCGGTCCAAACGGTAGAGGGTGTGGATCTGCTCATCAGTGAGGTTGAACGGATGTGCTCGGAGGCGTGGGATTGCGGGCTGCCTGCGTGGTGGTAGTGGCTGTGCTGGCGGCCCTTGCTGGCCCTGCCTTGCCCTCCTCCTCCTCCTGCGTCTCCTCCGTGCGGCCGGTTGTAGTTGGTGTTCGTCTTCTTCTTGAAGTTGGAGTACCTGCAGTGCTATCAGGTCCCCCAGGGCCAACATAGCTAGTCCTGCCGGTAGCATTTCGGAGTGGTTGTGGGAGGAGACTGGGCGTGCAATTTATGTGTTTTCAGGCTGTATGGCCTCCACCTGTGGTGATTCATTCCACCTGTGCAAGCTGCTCTCCCCTTTGGGCGAGCACGTCCCGCACACAACGCTGCAATTCGACGAATGGCATCTTGCTATTACAATCATGTATTTGTACCCGATGGCAGTGTAACATTGGTTGATATGTTCATTCGGCTATGGTCCCATTGTTTCACATACTATCTTTGCAGTCGCGAACAGACTTGTGAAGGGTCAGTGGAACGTAGTACTCGAGTAACGGTGGACCCTCATGCATCACTGTACCGAGGTTCAACGACGGGCGGGGCGTCCCATTTGTGAGTGAAGGCAGTTGCCATTTTCACACACAGCCGCACTAGATGGATTAATTTGTGATTTCAAGCGGCCACAGATGCCTTTTCGACGTGATGTTGCAAATGAGGAATTCGAAGGGCGGCGCTTTCGGTTTTCAGCTAGCGGCGAGGAGATGCCCACAGGTCTGACTGCAAATATAACGTTCTATTGTTCAATGTCCTTGGGACAGGGGCCATGGCGAGGATGCAATGATTGATATGAATAGTTTGGGATGCGCAATGGCGAAGTGGACGATGAGGCCGGACGTTCCCAAATACATGTTACTTCACAACACTGGAATTACGGGCTGGGGCACAGTGGATTTTGCAGGCTGCATAACGCACAGACTCAATGGAAATTTCACATGTTATGTGAGTATGGAAACAGGCGTTCTCATTACGGGATGAGGGAATGATGAATGGATGCATGGACAGATGAATTGATACAGAGTTTGCCATGTACAGGGCTTCTTGGAATCTGTCCGCCTCCCCTGCGCTATGTGATGCAGGGCTGCCATAGTGGGACCATCGTCTATCTGGCCTTGTTGAGCCCTCCCTGTCTCGACGCGCCTTCAGACACTTGTGTCTATGCACGTTACCAATCCCATCTGATGGATTCTGTTTTAACAGACGCATGCACAGGTACACTCGTTTGTGATGGTGTTTTCACCTCGATATAGATAGTTATGATTCGCAAGTGGTTTTTGGGTGGTGATGATCCTTTGGAGTGGGCTAGCATGCATATGGCTGTGGATTTGGTGTGATCATTGAAGTGAGTAATTCAAATGTAGTTCTGATGGCCATACTGTTCTTTTTCATTTCATTTGGTTGACAGGTATCTCCTCCCCTTTTGCCACTGCCATCTGTATGCCACTCCTGCAGATGGATTTTACTCCCGACACCTGCTGCTTCGTGTTAATCAGTGGAGCAGCATTACGATCTTATGGGACGATCGCCAATGGGCCACATGCCCTTACGCAGTACTAGTGGCTAGGAGCAACATTTCGGCCTTTCAGCTGGACTAGTGCCTCCCTATTGGGACGGCCCTGCGGTTCTAGGCGCTTCCATGTTGCCTTTTCGTACGAGAATGTAGCCCCTGTGTACCATGAAGGAACAGGGCGTCACACAAGAAGTAGCTGGTCATTTATTGCGGATGCAGCCCACAATGGTGAAATGTGTTTTGGAGTTCATGGCCTAATGGCTGTATGGGCTTGGTGAATTTGTTGTGCATTAAATTTCTATTCTGATATGGACCGTGTAGCGTTCTTCTTTGCAAGTGATGTGGCATATTCCTATTTGGGGAGCGATGTATTGTGAGGAGATCTGCATTGGGTTCCAGCTTCGGAGTATAGTTGCGTGGTACTGTGCTGGGCGCGTTTGCCTACGAAGCCCAGTGAGGTCAGGGATGAGGGCTGCCAATATGACTGTTTTAATGATGTCATGCTCAGGGGCGGGGGATTAGCTTTTGTGTAACAGATGCCGGTCAGCCAGGTGGATTGGTGGAATGATGTGATTTTCGGAATATTGCTGGTCACAGGTGCCTGTGTTTGCGTGCGTTTCTTGGTGGGAGACTGAGGTCATGTCCATTGGGATGCCTTCTGTATTCGTGCCATCTGTGCCCTGCAGCTCCCATTGGCCCCTCTTGAGATTCATTTGTTCGTTGGCAGGCATGGATGACTAGTACATTTCACTGGTTGCATTGTGTGACTTCATTGCACCTACGGGGAGTTGTACAATGTGGCCAGGGAGCGGTGTACAGGCACTCAGTGGGGCCGTTTACGGTTGGTTCGCGATGCCGTACTTCTCACCATGGCGGAATGGTACTTTCCGCCGTGCTTGATGGCGTTAGGTGCATGTCCGCTAGGGTCAGAATTCGCGTACCGTTGCGCCATGGTGGTAATTACGGTTTGGCATGGCGCGCGCGCGCGTACTTGGTGCAGTTAGCGTTGGCGTTCACTACGGTGTCGCTAATGGCATCGTACTTTGCGGTGACGGGTCATAGTCGCACCGAGCGCTATTCGATGGCGGTATTGCATTTCCGCCATCGTTTTTCGATTTCCGCCAGGGTCGTAATGAGGCCCAATGAGCCATATTCTCAAAGATTGGCATCAGGGCAAACGTTGCCCGTGAGGATCCTTGAGTTGCACGGTCTCCCTACTTCGGAAAGCCTAGACGGAAGCAAATGTGGGGATGCCTGGAGCATCTTTGAGATGCTCAGAAGCATGTGTGGTTCTGAAGGTTTGCACTATGACATCTTAGAGATTTTCCAGACATCTTCAGATTTGCTCCAGTTTTGGGGTTTGTGAGTCAGGTTTTGGGCAGCAGGTGCAAAACAGACATGTTCATTGGCATCTCCGGCTTTGCTCCAGTCCAAATATTTGTGAAGCAGGCAAAATGTCTTACAAGTGACAATATCGGCCCAACTAAACAGTGGTGGGTAGTAAGGCATTCAGCTTTGAATGGAGCAAGAAAAGGTGACCAAACTAAAGGACCCGAAGCCCCCATGCAGGAACTCCAAGTCCTAAAAAGATCACGTTTTTAGATATAGTTTTCAGTATAAAAAGTAAGGGTCTTTGGCCACACAACCTCATAGGCCGCTGCCTAGAAACAGGATGCCATCTGTTTCACGGTGTTGCCAAAAGTTCATGTGGAGGCCCAACTCTACCTAACTTCAACAACCGGGGACCACCTACAGGTGGATTTTCCTGTCTGCCTTGATATTCCAGGCAAAATAATGGGACCCCTTTCAGTTTGTTCTGAGGGGGCCCCCGAAGTTCATGCAAGCCAGAGACATACAAAGGCTTGGAGTTAAGAGGGTGGCTGAACAGTGGGGGCCTCGCTGCACCGAAGTGATATGCTCGTATATTCTGGCAGCTGCTTTATCCTGCCCCAAGGTTCATCAATATTTCAACTTCTTCAAGTGTGAATTCATATTTTGGACATGGAAGTATATTTTAAAGGTTGGATTGGCACTGAATTAAGATCTGTGAGCTGCAACGCCAGTGCAAAGCTTCAACCACTCTGCAGAAAATAATTGGGGTATGGGCTAAAGGTAACCCAATGTTTTAAAAGTAGCTACTAATTAAAATAGGACACAGGCTGGAATACTTATGTAACTGCACTTCCGTTTGTGCTTTTTTTGTGTCCGAATGAAGGTCTTCAAAATAAGCAGAGCAGCGTTGGGGGAGGGTTGGGTAGGTGGGGTGGGAGGTCTTATCTCCCAAAGGAATGGAATTTTAGTTTAAAGGAAGCCTTGGGGTCCAAGCAGGAGTTGCATAAAATGGGGGTCATTACGAGTTGAGCGGTAAGGGGTTAACAGCGCCAGTAAAGGTGCCGGAGCGGTCAACCCCTTACCGCCCTATTATGAGGCCACCTCGCGGAACCCGGTAAGGACGCCTGATAAAACCAGGCATCCTTAGCGGGTCCTGCGAGGAACCAGCATGCTAACAACGGGCCCGTTATTAACGGGCCCGTTGTTAGCATGCTCCCCATTCCCATTGAGCCCTAATGGGGGCTCAAATAGGAATGGGGATGTACCGGGTCCGGGTTCCTTGAATGAGGAATTACCGGGCCCTCCAAGGTTGGAATGGCCCAGTAATTCCTCATTCAAGGAACCTGGTACCCGGTAAGGGGGTAGCCATGACGCTATTAGCGGCATGGCTACCTTCTACCGTGTAATGACCCCCAATGTACTGGCCACCACATGCGCACACGCTGCACCTTATGTTGCATACACAGCATGTTAAGGTCTCAAGAAAGTCATCAACTTGATGATGTAGGGTTGTAAAAAGCAGGTGGATGCAAAGTACATGTTTTGAACCTATGAGATGCCTGTTTTTCCAATAGCACCTGTTGAACGCAGTGCCGGCTCATAGCCTTAGCCTGTATTTAGAATGTACAGGCACGCATTGGGCAACATGCATTTTACACCTACTTGATTTGTAAAGAAATGTTTAATGCATGGGATAGGCATTTCGACAAGATATTTGCAAGGTTGAATTGGCAGGTGTTGTGGTGTGATTAACATGTATCATTAACATTTATTTTTGTTGCATTGAGGGACGAGTCGGGATCTTGCTGCTCACCTAACATCCGTGGTTGTATCCTGCTGCTTGTCCCAGGATGGGTGGTGCAGTTTTGGAGGGAGTATGGAGGCGGTGGGATGTAGAGGGGTGGCAGCTGATGCAATCCAGTCTGGAGGAGGGTTGCCTGCCTGTTACTAATAGGGATGACAATTTGGTGTATCCTGTGTCTAGTCCCCTGAGCTATAACAGTGGTGGTGACTGGTGAGAAGTATTAGTTTCCAAGAAATATCTTCACGCACCACCTTTGTGGGCACAGATTGATTCTTGCGTGAGTGTAGGTAAGACTAACCTGACGTGTATGATAGCAGACTGTACTGTGCCTGTGAGTATGGTCACCACTGAACTTCTGTAGGTTTGCTGAAGCCTCAGAAGAAAACGAGACGGCCATTATGAAATATTGGCGGTAGCCAGCAGGGAGTATTAGGGCAGCAATCCAGTTTTATTATGTTAGGAATCATTTGTCTAAACTGTATTACATTTTTATTTTTTTCTAAAAGGTACTAGTCTAGAAGTGCTTTCAAAACACACAGTTCTAGAAGGCATGTGGGGCAAACCACAGAGTCACTGTTTACAATAGTTTCTAAAATATACTCAGTTTCAAGGACAGGCTGGCCTATAGGGAACTCTGGAGATTTCCCAGAGGGCCTCTTGACCCTGGGCTTCTTTTGTGTGGTATTTCCATATTTTCCCATAGAAAAAGGGTTGGGATTGCTGAAAATGTATAATATGGGGTTGAACATTATTTCCAGGGCCTCTTTTAGAACCCAGTCCACCCCTGTTTTGAAATCAAATGACCAAGAAGTGCTTCAAAAATACATCATTTGACTCGTCGTTTTATTATTTAAAGAAAACACGTTTTTTGAGCTGACACCTGGCTTCATGCATTAGTTGGTCTTTAACATATGTGATTAACCGGATCAGGCAGATCACCTGTGGGAGACGGCTTACCTCAGAAAGCAGCATAGTCCCTTCACATAGAGTGGAGAAATGCTTTCGCTGGCCACATAGGGAGGAACACGACCCTCCCCTCGATAGAAGGGAGGTTGCATGAATCATACACAAGATCAGAGACTTAATGTAACAATCCAGCTTCAGGATGCTACTTCAAGATCAGAGACTTGATGTAAGATTCCAGCTTTAGGATTCTACTTCAAGATCAGAGACTTGATGTAAGATTCCAGCTTTAGGATGCTACTTCAAGATCAGAGACTTGATGTAAGATTCCAGCTTTAGGATTCTACTTCAAGATCAGAGACTTGATGTAACATTCCAGCTTCAGGATGCTATTTCAAGTAGAGGACGGCCAAATGGGGACTCAGAGCCCACTACCTGGTAACATCAGTGAGTTGAGAGAAGGTAAAGTCTTATGTGATTTGATTTATTGGTAGCGTCCAACCGCGCATTCAAAACATGCACTTGCTTCAGAAGGCATGCATTATTCGGGCTGGACAGGACATAGAGAAAAGAAAGGGAGAGGGGAGGTGGAAAAGGTGCATGATAGAAAGGTGCAAATCATTCAGAAGATAAGGCACAGCAGATGTCCTTTCCGGGTTCTCTTGAGGAAAGGGGGCGTGGCTTCATGCTGCAGGTGGGGCGAAGAGGCTTCCAGGCAAAGCGTGCGGCTTGCACGGCAAAGAAGTGGCCTTCCATGTAATGTTCTGGTATCTTGAGCTTTTGCGAAGCAAAGAAGTGCCTGAACAAAGGGTCCTCGTGATTGGGCTCTAGGCCTTTGTGGTGCACAGCTCGGTGGGTGTAGGTGATTAGGGGAGAGATGAGAAGCAAACATCAATGAGTGTGGTGTGGCCAGAGGCCTTAAGGTTGGAGATTCCTTTGGCAGCCTCATCTGGGTGGCTAAGAGCAAAGCAATTAAAGAAAGCACATATAAAGGGAACTGAGATGCAGGATTCATTTTGTACTGAAAGATGATAGGAGTTTGATGTATCTTGGAACTTCTGCAAAGTACGATGTGGCCTTGGTGTTGCAAAGTCTCGGAAAGGATAGCTCAGGGGCAATGCACTCATCTTGGAAGCAAGATGACGTAGAGCATCACAGGTTTGATCCCTGGGACGGCGCTTAGAAACCTCTGGGTATTAAGCACGTTATAAATAACCAATTACAATTCAAATAAATAAATAGCTCATTACAAAGTTTAATTTCCACAGGGGCCAGTCAGCAAATAATCCTTCTGAGAACAACCAAGTACTGATGTTTATTCACTTTTTAAAATAAATAAATAAATAAATAAATAGGCATGTGTGCAAATTACCATACAATCAATTTCAGCTCTTACTTTACTGCACAAAAACAACCAGTATTTTCAATATTTAGAGTTACCAAAACTAGAATAAAAATGTGCATTCGACTTCTAAGGCTGGTCAAAGACTGGATTCAGAGACATGCCGTTATGCACTTTCCACATTGGTGTAAAAATGTTCTTCCTTTCTGTTAAAGAATTTGGGGTCCATAGTTTTCCAGTCAAAGATCATCAAATATCATGGATGTTGCCCCATGTTTAATTTTAATTTCTGCACTTTAATGAATTGGAGATGCTTAGACATACAACAGCACTGTGATCTCATAGCCCCTGTATTCAAAAGGAAGGATAACGGCAAAGGTTACAGGAGTCTTGATGGCTTTGCAGAATTAAAGTTGATTGTGTGTAGAGGAGGGGAATTCCATAGGCTGGGAGCCATGATGGAGAAGGCTTGGGCCCTCACTGAAGGTTAGAGAAGTTGAGATACTTGAAGCTTGGAGAAAGCCATGCAGAGACGTCCGGCGAGAGTGGATGTCCAGGTGATACAATGTATGGTGGACACTGCTGAGGTTTTTGAGTTCAATTATTTTGTCCACCTGAAGAGACTGTAAGGCAGTCAGAGCAGGGGAGATGTGGACCCATTTCTGTAGTCAGACAGGCAGATGGGCAACAGTCTGCCAAATTCTCTTGCCCCTTCGAATGAGTGAGAATGTTCTCCCCCAATATGCAAATAAGACTTATCTTTTAAAACATTCCCAAAACCTTCAATTGTTTTTCGATGTTTGATTTTCACTGGCGTCCACTGTAATTAGAAATCGATCTTCTGCAACTGTTTACTGGTATATTCATGTTGACTTATGGAATGGCTGGAATTCAGAAGTTATATAATTGGTGCCTAACTCGTCGTTCCAGTCACCAAACATTTTTCCAGTAAATATATTCCGATAAAATATGACAGCATACAAAAGTTGACCAAACTGAGATTATGGTCGAGTTAGGTATTTCTGCTTCTTAACTTGCATTTATTTCTTCTAAACATGTATTTGGATATTCATCAGGGGTTTTCCGCATTCTGAAATAGTTCCATATAGCAGAGTCGCCTAAATAGTATTCTTTTATCAGAACCCAAAAACAAAGGACTTTCCCTTCTCTACAGAGAGGGGGATATCTCAATGATGCCTCCTTTGGGGCCAACATGTCCACAAGAGAGATTCCTAAAGTATCTTGAGTAACACGCCAACTACTAATGATCTTCTTGATCAGCAATGTGCTAAGAATAATCGACCTAATTCTCTGAAAAGTGAACATTTCAATAAAAGTATAGTGTTAGGATAAGAAGGGAATTATCTCGCGATATAAGGTTGCGACATGGTAGGGGATGAAAAAAAAGCAATGTTGCAATGGTTGAATACTAAAGCATTGTTTTGAGTTCTACGAGGATGGATGGATTGGGGAATCATTTAGGGAGGACGGTGGCCACTTTCTTCTTCATACGTTTTGCCCTGGCAGTGACTTGCCGTCCACAAGGAGAATGGATTGACTGAGAAGGAGAATACAAGGTTTCAAAGGCAGAGTTTTGTTAATAAAAGCAAGAAAGGGAATTTTAGTGACTTCTGTATTAAGGAAGGTATATGTGTCCATAAGCCTATTCGGGAGACCAAAATATATGAATTTAAGAACCAAAATGAAGACAATAGTGCTACCTAGACAGAAAACAATGTTTCCTACTGCTACTGTGAAAGCTTTGAGCTGAGCTATTTGTACTAATGTCCCCCTTCAGGCTGTCTCTCTGCCTATTTCTTTGCAATGTCTATCATATGGGAGTGCCTGCTGTCATTAATGCACATGGGGTATCATACCACATATAAGAGGTTGACATACCGTTGCATTTGAAGCTTGGAGGATCTATTGAGGCACGCTACTGTTGAAATGGTGGCAACATGTGCACAAAAATGGGGATCTTGTCTGTTGGTCTATTAAATAACGCCAGCATTCCCCTAAGCCCGCGCAATCAGAAAAGACGCCAGAAGTGATGTTGTCTGCCCAATCAGAAAAGAGGCCAGAAGTGATATTGTCTGCCCAATCAGAAAAGAGGCCAGAAGTGATATTGTCTGCCCAATCAGAAAAGAGGCCAGAAGTGGTAATGTCTGCCCAAACCTCTCGTCCACCTGTTTTGCTTTTCCAAAAAGCACACGGATATATGTATTACTTATCTTTTTCCCAAGTACACTAAAGTTATTAGGCACCTTTATTCAAAACAGTCCTTGAGACACTACAGACTAACATAGGTGAGAAAACCTGTTTTTTTAGTGATTCAAAGGATGCAAACAATATCCAGAGCTCACATTAAAAAGCATCTTTCACTGAGGTTTGAGGAGAAGGTCCATTGCTGTTCTGAGCGCACCCAGAATGCATTTCAAACAGAGTCCATGTTTTTTTGTCAACGATACTACATTTTAAAAGCATTACACCGCCCCACACATCTAGAGGAGATGTGTTAAAGGCACAGTTCTATCTCATACCTGTGAAAGAGGTTTCAAAATGTCTGCAATTTCAGTAGTGTATGTCCCTTATTGGAGCTGTTGGGCGCTCTAAGTACTGGCCTTCCTGCTAAATATATACAGTAGTTGCTCCTCCTTCACAGAACAACTCGTGATTATGCTGAAATCCAGTACCAAGCTCACATCTTTGGAATTGCCTCACACCAGAAAGCCATATAATCTTTGGAAATTAGTACAAGCCCACATGTCCAAATGATCTAACCAGTGATGCGAATTTTAATGAATGTGTTTCTGTTAAGTCTCAAGAATGTGTAGGTGTTAAATGTGTTGATGGAAGTGTCTAATATTGTTACCCGGAGGAGTGGCTTAACGCTTAATAGCGACCAAATGCGGTGGCATGAAAGAAGGTGGCAATCATTAAATGCATATAATTAAATACATACCACTCTTTGGATAACCAATTCTGCAATCATCTAAATTCTGGTTTAACAAACCCCATGCTAAGCAGCCATTTTTGAATTGCAAGAAATTCCAATCAATAGCATGTATAAAGTGTTGCATGTGTCCAGAGGCATTCTTAATATCTTGCATGTTTATTTTAACAGTCCATGGCCTTCCTTTCTCTCCAGGTTACTGGCACAGCTATATGAGACTGAAAAAGCCTTTGGTCAGTTCTGGTCCAGACACCATCTCAAACTGGAACAATGTCTGCAGCTTCGGCACTTTGAATACGACTTCCGGGAGGTATTGTCTTTTTTAATGAGCGACATTTCATGTTTTCGAGATTTGACAAAGCATAGCCACGCTCTAGTGTACTTCCATAACCCACAAAGGCTTTTCATTGTAACTTTGTGATTCTTCTGAGAACTGCTCTTCCCAAACGTTTCTTCCTAAGAGACGGGAAGTGTGCCCGCCATCTGTTATGGCGCTATCCTCACTCTGCCCTGAATCCGGCTCATGCTCTTGCAGTTAAAAAAGAAAGACAGCTTGGGGGCGTTTTGGCGCTGGAAGCAGGATTCCAGGACCGTCGGTTGGCTTTATGTTGAAATATAAACAAGAACCACTTTCTGTTATTATTTTATTACAATGAATGTGTTCCTGTCGCTGTTTTACTGTTGCATGGCTGCTGTCTGGTAGTTTCACTTCTTGGCACTCACAAGAGTGCGTGTTTTCTGATGGTACAAGTTTGCCAATTCACCTGGCGGAAGTAAGCCAGTGTGGCGGAGCCCCTGCGCAACTCTCTCAGCCCGAGAGGCAGATGTGCACTGGCTGGTAGAATGGTCCACCTTCTGCTGTTTTGGGGAGAACCTCCTGTGACAGGGCTTGTTGCTGCCTCATAGATTCTTAGGATAGTGCTGCGAGGAGGAAATAGGAGTCCGTGTACCGAAATAAAGTAGTGGATCTGTGGCCTCTGTGTGGCACAGAGTAGATGGGTGCATAGTGCAACATCTGGCAAGGTGCTGTGGCCGGGGCGGGTCGACAACCAAGTGGGTGAAACAGGGGTGGTGTCCCTGTGTTGTTTTTCTTTTGGTCTCAGTCAATGGGATCATTTATACATTGCGTAGACTCGCTGATTGTATATCCACTAGAACGTGTACATAACATCTACCTGAACAAATGCCACTTCAACAGGAGCCTGGGACTGCAATAAGATTGCTCCATCATGATCGGAATTTGGTAATTTACTCCAAATCTTCGGTCCCAAGAATGAAAGTCTCATCTCTGCTGCTTTAACAGAAAGCGCGTGTTCTTATTGTGTGCTGAGACTGAAGAGGGTTCACTTGGGGCCTCATTCTGCTGACTTTCTTTAACCAGAATTCTGCATTTTGTAATGTGAGGGTCTCAGATGGTTAGTTATTTTTACCACCATAGAGAGGATAACGCATTCAGATCTGCATATTATGTATTTCATGTTTAAAAAAATGTAATTTCTTTCCCTATTTTGACAGTGCAAATGGACTGTGTGCAGTAGCAGGTCATACCCTTACTGTATCGTGTCTGAAAATGCACAGAAGGTGCAGCATTGACCCTTCTGTGGGCTACATTGCGCACGCAGCGATATGGTGGCCATTTTAGGTGCTTACATTTTCAACCCCTTTTAAGGTCCCCAAAGCACGTGTTTCCATCTTAACATAAAGGGATTCATCAGGACATCCCTTGACATAGGGACAAACCATGTGTATTGCTGGACTTATTTTAAAATGTGTTTACCTCTAGCTTTCGGCAGGAGGTAAAAAATCGTGGAATCTATGGGAGGATTTTGTGAAGGTGTCAGAATCGTGTGGACACCACATGTGTTAAATACCATCTGAGTTGTAATAAAGCAGGCAGTAAAAACAGGAGATATATGAAATGTTACCTGTGTTTGCTGCTGTCACCAGATTCATAATTAGAACCTTAACAGGATTCAAAGACAGAGGAAGATTTCTCTACGACATGATCCATGCACAGGGTTAATTCCAAGACACAAAGAGAACAAATATGTTTGCAGATAATAATGCCCTGGTTGTCTCCGTAGACCACTAATTTAAGTGTTTGTCAGGCAACTACAATATTTTTTGGGGGAGTATTTATTGATTGCGGACCTAGCTTTCAGAAGCAATGGGGCACTGCACTTCAGTGGTTAATAGGATTACACGCTAGGTGGCGTAGTTACAACAGGGCTGTTACATTAAAGTTAAGCAACAGAAGTGATCATTAGGGGTGAGGTGGTGATCAGCCGGCTAGTCGGATCAGGGGCCATTATGGTCCGTGAAGAAGGTGCTATTTGAAGAGGAGGGTCTTGAGCTACTCTCTGAATTGCCTAAGGGTGGATGTGAGTCTAATGTTGATGTGTGTGAGGCTCCACAGCTTAGAGGTGCTGCTCGAAGGAGCTTGTTTCCTGTTTCTTTTTCTTGTTTGCATTTTTGCAGCACTGATCTCACCTGGCCCTTGCTTCATGTGGAGTGTTGGCCACCAGAGATGGTGATGCTGTCGGCCAGGTAGGAGAGAGTGTGCAGGATGACAGCTTTGGAAACCATGTAGCTGGTCTTGAAGGCGATGTGTGTAGGAACAACCAAATGTAGTTCGCAGGTGGATGTAATGTGGTGAAATGTGTGAAGGCCTTCCATGAGATGAGGTAGAGTGTGGAGGTCAGAGCTCATTGGTACCCAGGTGGAAGTGGGTAGCCCGGTGAGCAGGGCATTTCCACTGTTCAGGTGAGGAAGGACGAGGGCTTGTACTGTGGATCTGATCAGAAGTTATTTTCTGTAGAACAAATTATTAAACTGGTTTCTTATATTGCACTGCATGCCAGACTCCAGCCTCGAAGCACAGTACCGGGACTGGCTACCAAAACCGCTCTGCTCAGTGAGGTGTTTACAAGACCAGAGTGTTGCCCTGAGCTATCCTTCCCGGAGAAGAATGAGCTTGATCTTCCATAAGGGAGATAGGTCATATCAAGCTGTCTGGCTTTCTTTTCTATTTGTGTTTTTAAGGAGAGATGACTCTGATGTGGAATCCCAGGGATGTATCACATGTTGTCCGCTGTGGGGAGATGCCCTCTGGGTTTATGGTACGTCTGGATCTGGTTGTTTTTGGTGTTATTGGAGAGGAGGAGAAATTTCGATTTGGTGGGCTTCGGTTTGAGGTATTGCACTGGACATCCAGGTTTGTATCAGGGTGAGACAGGCCTGGAGCTTGTGGATGGCTTTGATTGAAGATATTTTGAGATAAAGAAGAAATGCCCTGTGTCTGCCATATTTAAGTCACCAGACTACCAGATACTGGAGAAGGAAAAGGGCATTCCCGTGCATTTAGGAATGGTTCCCCAGGCTGATGGAGCCTCATGGGGAAGAGCATTTCACCAGTGTAAAACAAACTGTGGTCTTTGCACCGCGTTTCCTGGACCACCTCTAAAATACACCACCCAGGAAACACTGCTTAGGAGAGGCTGCATCACATGAGGGCACGTAACAGGGAGGAACAAGGAAGTGAGGGATCAGGTAAGTGGATTGTTGCTGTAAGGGCTGTGGGAGAGGTGTGAAGGTGGTTGGGGAGGAGGTGTGGTCTGGATGGTAGTGGCGAGGAGTGAGCTTAAATATGATGGTTTGGGGTGTGCTAGGGTAGGATGGGGGCTCAAGGTGCAGCAGGGAGGCAAGGCGGGTGCTGAGGCGTATACAATGGAGGGTTCAGGGGGTGACACCCTGAATGGTGGCAAAATCCTGCCCAATGGAGACCGCTCCAAGGCTATCTAAAAAAAGCTGCCTTTTTTGAAGTGACATCCATGAGCGGGATAAACACATAGAACAGTGTAAACATGCATTTCTACCTTACAACCTAGACGATGGCCGCAGCACTAATGACCATGGTCTGTAAACTAGAATAGAGGACATGCTTCCAGGTTTGCCTCACCCACTTTTCTTTCGGAAGTCACAAACCAATCTTTTGAACTTAAACACCACATATAAGCCACCTTCCTCCTACTATGGCCGCAGGCTGTGGAAATCCCCCAGAATGCTGCATATTCCAGCTAGAGAAGCCAGCTCATGGGAGAGAGCGAGAGACTATCAGTACATACATTTTACTACCATTAACCTTTTCCAGCAAACAGAAGATTTGAGAAATTGCAATGCAGCTTAGAGCTCCCAAATTGCTGTGTCATTAACACCCAGACCATAATGTAGAGCGAGATGGTCTTTGTTGGATCCCAGGCACCCATCTCCCTGCAACTCCTTTATTCACCACTTTACGAACCTTTAGGAATGTCAGAATCCAGATCCAGATGATGTCGTTCTTGATGGGTAATCCCCCTCTAACCGTCTGTGCCTTGTCGCTTTGTTCTTCTCCTGCTTTTACTCTCATACTGTGTCTCTTTCAAGTTCCACCCCACCCTAAGCCTTGGCCGCTTGCGTACCGAACCCAGAGGCTAACTCTCTCAAGTGCCTAAAAACAATTCACATCTTGTGTATGCGCTACATAAAAACCAATCTACTCAATAGGTGATCAACTTTCACCGTCAAAGGGTACGGCCTTGATCCATGGCAGCTCTCTCATATCTGAGAGGCGATCGAAGGTCTGATGAGAACAAAACACCAAGCTATCCAATGTTACATGCCAGTAACCAGGGATCAAGAGGCCACTAAACATTACCTACAAAGCACTTATTTGGCAAGCCTTGAAGATAAGGTATAATCCAAATATTGCCTTAACACAAACACACCAACGTCTTGAGGCCACCCATTGTCATAAACAGTATATTGGCATATTGAAGGCCCCCCGAGGCATGTACAAATTCGCATGCCTCACAATGACGTGCAGTCTGAGGTTTCCTTGTGTGGTCCCATTGTTACGGTAGAAATTGTGGCATGATTAAGATATGCGCGTGCTGTCACGATGGCAAGCTTGGAGACGTATGATAACTGTAGAGACAATGCTGGCTTTGTCAAACTCTGCCAAGTGGCAGATCTAAATTGGCTGCACAAAGAGCATTTTGTTAATCTCCTGTTTGGCCAGGCGTTGAAAGAACATTTTGTCCACCCCGAGAAGCTGTTACCTATCTGCAATATATTAAGCCCTGTAGTGAAGGAGGCGCGAGTATCCAATTCCCCCATGCCGCGCTCCTGCAAAGGCTTTATGACAGGTGTGGGACTTGAAATGGGTTAGTTGGCCAACGCAACTTCCTCCTGTTTCTGAGTAATGTTGTTCATTTATAGTTGAGTCCTGTAATGCAGGAATGAGTCATTGATAAACGAGATTAAAGAGCAATTATGGGCATTCGCCAATCAGGAAGTAGTAGATTCATAATGCCAAACCATATAATTATCCAGAAGAAAGCTGCTCCAAAAGACTGGCTTTCCGCTGTAACATCTCTCCGGCAATGAGCAATGCAATTTAGCGATGCATTCAGTTGTTGCAGCGATATGCAGTTTGTGTGGACACGGATCAAAGTAGAAATGAACAACGTCAATTAGTTTCTACATAAAAGAGGTGATGTAGATGTTGTGACATGATGCCCATGCCTGTAAACAGAGGAGCTGCTGTCTCCTGGCAGTCTTTGAGGGAGGGAATAGTGTGTTCAGGCCTGCATACAGTGAGGATGGGTGGGCGCTCGTGACGTGTGATATGATGTCACCTAGAATGTTTGGAGTGGAGCTGGGCGATTGTGTCTCAAGGGTGGTGGTTCAGCTGGTGGGTGTTCCCTCGCATATCTCGCCCCCCTCAAACATGCAACATAAAAAGAGAATACAACCACGTGAACTTGGACACGAGGGTCATGCGTACTTATCGAAACTTAACTACAAGAACCAGCATGCTACTGTAGAGAACAGAAGCACATCCTGCTCTGTTTACTCATACCTGCATCATCGATGTTCCCCAACAGGAAGGATTCCAGAATATTCCTTTTAGTTTTGGCTGTTAGCTAGCGCTTGAGTGGCATCTACAGGCAGACAGTGTCACAGGAATACTAATGGGAGGGAGATAAGATGTGTGGAGGAAAACACAGCCTGTTGGTGTTGCTCGGCTTATACCCACCCATTGATCACGAATTGGACATGCAAATTCCTTGGGCCATTTCCGCCCACTACCCACCTTCCGCACCAGAAATACACTAGGATGTCTTTGAGCTATCTCTCTCATGTAGTATCATCACATTGTGTGCTGTATATGGGAGAGTTAATGGCTTAATTGCCACTGTAAATGAGCGCTTGGTGAAGTGAAAATGTCTTAAACAGGTTTGCATTGCTCCCCATTATTTGTAAGCAATAGGTCTGTTCTTGCATCTGTTCCTTTCATTAAGTCCAAAAGGCTTGGGTTGTGTATAGGCATTAAATAGTCATTTGCACCTCACTGACGTCATATGACCAGGTGCTTAAACCTTTTTTCAGCTGTGGCCATTGTATGGCAACATAGTACCAAGATGGCAGTTACCTGCCAAATGCCAACCCCATGCCTACATAAAAAACAAAACTGTTGGCTTTGCCGCCGCTTGTTTTTGATGATACCTGATTGGCTATTGTGACATTCACTACACACAATCTTAAATGCGGCTTCCCAGCAAATGATGACACGTTAGGTTTAGTGCTGGACGGAGCATCTTTAAACAAAGATACATTCCGTAATCCAAATAGTTATTTACTTTTGAAGATGCATGTATGGGTGCAAACAAGGAGAATAGTTTATTTTAGCATCAAAGCCCATTAAAGTCTTCTTTGTATGTTGTTTTGATGACAGGGATTTGCAAATAGGGCTGGGTATAGTGCTTAATTGGTGAGGAGGGGGTGCTTGCCAGGGCTCAGCCTTGGCACTTATTTCTGAGCCCCGGCACTTATTTTTAAGCCCAGCTTCATTATATTGTGGTGTTTTGGCAATTTTATTATTTTAACTTTCATAGTAACATAACAATCAACAACAGTGTGCACTGGCTAGAGTCACTGCATCCTGGGCTGCCTCATTGTTATTCACAAACCTGAGGACCCAGGTTGGCAGGGCAGGATCATTTATCCATTCTCATGAAAAACAATTAGATGCAAGGTGACGATCCTGGGCACTGATGCTAGCCAGGTCCACACACTGCTCCACTCAGCCTGCATGACATTGCTGCAAGTTCTCTAGTGTAATAACCAGCAGGGTGGGTGGACAACAACAGGACAGTCACCAGCCAAGAGCCACAACACAGGGGAAAAGTCAGTGAAAAGATCCACATCGAACAGGAGGGCCAGGCATGATTGCCAACCTATGCAGGACAATCTTGCTGCAGTACTTAACAGGCAACTCATTGGTTTAGTAATGATGCGTCCTTCAATTTCCCATAGGAGGAAAGCATGTTTGCTCCTTTTTCCTGTGCATAGATGGTTAGCATGCTCCACTTAACACTGATGCGATTAGAGCACAATGTTAACGATGATGTCTTTTAAAGAAACACTTAAACATTTATTTTATTTCAAGACACAACTAATATGTTATGTTGATTTCACATGAACCAGTAGGAGCTTTAACCGCAAATATATTGACACCATATGGAGCAGGGTGTGACACTGAATGGAGCAACAGTGGGGGGTCTCAACAGTAGATGGGGGAACTGCTCCGCCCCCATGCAAGAAAATATTTGGGCCCTGGCACTTATTTTTGTACACATTAAGCAGTGGCGCGGATATCTGAACAGCTTTGGCATTGTGTACATTCCATAATGCTCCAAGAGTACCACTCTGACAATACAAGAGGGGTTTCCTGCGTAATGTTGCGGACCATCGCACAAGACCGCAAATACTGCAAATAATAAAGGCCTTAATGCAGGAATTCTGCATCTGCCTATTTATATCATGATACATATTGGCCCCGTTCTAAGATGGTCTACTGGTCCATGGCATGTGTTCCATTGGTGTCTGGATCCCTGTTGATAGAGCCTGCCCATTTGGCCACCTCTGAACCACAGTCACTTGATCGAGGTTCCTCCCTAGAGGTCAGCCCCATTGTCCAACTAATTATATTAAACGCCTGTGTTATGGAGTAGATGGTATGAGCCTTAAGCCTTGGTGGCCTCTCCCAGTAGTAAGGCCTAAAGCCATCAAAAGGTTGAAAAAGGTTGGGTCAACAGCCTGAGATTAGTCATTCACAAGATTACCCACATATCCTGCGTACACCTCTGCACATTTCTTATGGCCAGTATCTTCACATCTCTTAGGCTGCGTGAATATAATTCTTCCTAGCCTCTATTCAACACAGCATGCACTGCAGATGTTGACTTTTCAATGACGGGTAAAGCTGAACATTTCTCCCTCGCCTATCTACTGAAAAGGCTACCAAATGGGTGAAGTGCTTTTACCTTTGACACACAGGTGAAGATCCCATCTCATTGAATTACCAGGAGCAAGTTAGATCTCAGTGTCAGAGTGACCATATACACGTATATCTTACACACCTGACAGGTATTATCCACCTAGGGCACTTGAGTTTTTATATAGCAGCGATTATTTAACTTTGCACAGACGCTGCTGTATTTACTTTTCACTGGACTTCTTGGGTACCATTAATTTGTTAATTGTTGTACCTGAAGTCGATCATGATATGGACACAGCGCTTTAAAAGAGAATTCTCCTCCTGTAAACCCTGCAAACAGATTTGTTCTGCAGCAATGTTTTTTCGCTATCTCATTGGATTTCTCTGGCCAACTAGAGTACCCTTCGGACCCACCATCTTTGAACTGGCTCACTCCGAGGGGACTAAGAAACCTGAGCTCCACAATCATGCACAAAGAAAAGAAGGTCCCTCCCCAGGAATTTTGCTGAATAAGGATCCTTGCCCAAGTGTGTTGATACAGGAGTGGGGCACGCAAGCTGTTGCAATCTGGAGTAGGGGCCACAAGGAGGATGGAAATGGGAATGGGCAAGACACCTGAAACATAAGAGACAAGGGCACAACATGTCTTTGGACACCAAGGAACAAAAACCAAGCAGGGCACAAACTACTTTAGGGCTCCCAGAAGCAATATCAAATTAGGGCATAGATTACATTGGAGTAACCAAGATCCATATCGCAGAAGGGCACACATTAAAGGGTCCTAGGAGAAACATCACAATAAGACGCAAATGATATTGAGACTTCCCAGAAAAAGTCATTGTAGGGCACAAAATGCATTATGACCACTAGGAGCAACGTCAAGGTAGGGTGCAAGTTACATTGGTGCACCCAGGGAGACAATTCACTGTAGGGCATTCATGATACATGGTGATACCTAGAAGAAACATCAAAGTAGGGCACAGATGTAATTGGACCACTCGGGAGCAGAATCCTTATAGGGCACTATTTGCCCTGGAACCCATGTCAGGAGCCTCACAGCAGGACATTCATTACATTGAGTTCTGTCCCATACCTGTTTGTAGAGCAGACTGCAGCAGATCATGTGGCAGAGCAAGGCACAGGAGACAAGGGAAACAGGTGCCATGTTTTGCATCTTTCCTTTGCCACCAGTCTGGGAAAGGGTGCCCTGGGAGGAAGCTGAGCATAGGGCCGTTGGGGGTCACGTGGTCTGGGGAGGAGGTGTGGTCTGGATGGTAGTGGGAGGATGGCGAGGAGTGAGGAGTGAGCTTAAATATGATGGTTTGGGTTGTGCTAGGGTAGGATGGGGGCTCAAGGTGCAGCAGGGAGGCAAGGCGGGTGCTGAGGCGTATACAATGGAGGGTTCAGGGGGTGACACCCTGAATGGTGGCAAAATCCTGCCCAATGGAGACCGCTCCAAGGCTATCTAAAAAAAGCTGCCTTTTTTGAAGTGACATCCATGAGCGGGATAAACACATAGAACAGTGTAAACATGCATTTCTACCTTACAACCTAGACGATGGCCGCAGCACTAATGACCATGGTCTGTAAACTAGAATAGAGGACATGCTTCCAGGTTTGCCTCACCCACTTTTCTTTCAGAAGTCACAAACCAATCTTTTGAACTTAAACACCACATATAAGCCACCTTCCTCCTACTATGGCCGCAGGCTGTGGAAATCCCCCAGAATGCTGCATATTCCAGCTAGAGAAGCCAGCTCATGGGAGAGAGCGAGAGACTATCAGTACATACATTTTACTACCATTAACCTTTTCCAGCAAACAGAAGATTTGAGAAATTGCAATGCCGCTTAGAGCTCCCAAATTGCTGTGTCATTAACACCCAGACCATAATGTAGAGCGAGATGGTCTTTGTTGGATCCCAGGCACCCATCTCCCTGCAACTCCTTTATTCACCACTTTACGAACCTTTAGGAATGTCAGAATCCAGATCCAGATGATGTCGTTCTTGATGGGTAATCCCCCTCTAACCGTCTGTGCCTTGTCTCTTTGTTCTTCTCCTGCTTTTACTCTCATACTGTGTCTCTTTCAAGTTCCACCCCACCCTAAGCCTTGGCCGCTTGCGTACCGAACCCAGAGGCTAACTCTCTCAAGTGCCTAAAAACAATTCACATCTTGTGTATGCGCTACATAAAAACCAATCTACTCAATAGGTGATCAACTTTCACCGTCAAAGGGTACGGCCTTGATCCATGGGAGCTCTCTCATATCTGAGAGGCGATCGAAGGTCTGATGAGAACGAAACACCAAGCTATCCAATGTTACATGCCAGTAACCAGGGATCAAGAGGCCACTAAACATTACCTACAAAGCACTTATTTGGCAAGCCTTGAAGATAAGGTATAATCCAAATATTGCCTTAACACAAACACACCAACGTCTTGAGGCCACCCATTGTCATAAACAGTATATTGGCATATTGAAGGCCCCCCGAGGCATGTACAAATTCGCATGCCTCACAATGACGTGCAGTCTGAGGTTTCCTTGTGTGGTCCCATTGTTACGGTAGAAATTGTGGCATGATTAAGATATGCGCGTGCTGTCACGATGGCAAGCTTGGAGACGTATGATAACTGTAGAGACAATGCTGGCTTTGTCAAACTCTGCCAAGTGGCAGATCTAAATTGGCTGCACAAAGAGCATTTTGTTAATCTCCTGTTTGGCCAGGCGTTGAAAGAACATTTTGTCCACCCCGAGAAGCTGTTACCTATCTGCAATATATTAAGCCCTGTAGTGAAGGAGGCGCGAGTATCCAATTCCCCCATGCCGCGCTCCTGCAAAGGCTTTATGACAGGTGTGGGACTTGAAATGGGTTAGTTGGCCAACGCAACTTCCTCCTGTTTCTGAGTAATGTTGTTCATTTATAGTTGAGTCCTGTAATGCAGGAATGAGTCATTGATAAACGAGATTAAAGAGCAATTATGGGCATTCGCCAATCAGGAAGTAGTAGATTCATAATGCCAAACCATATAATTATCCAGAAGAAAGCTGCTCCAAAAGACTGGCTTTCCGCTGTAACATCTCTCCGGCAATGAGCAATGCAATTTAGCGATGCATTCAGTTGATGCAGCGATATACGGTTTGTGTGGTCACGGATCAAAGTAGAAATAAACAACGTCAATTAGTTTCTACATAAAAGAGGTGATGTAGATGTTGTGACATGATGCCCATGCCTGTAAACAGAGGAGCTGCTGTCTCCTGGCAGTCTTTGAGGGAGGGAATAGTGTGTTCAGGCCTGCATACAGTGAGGATGGGTGGGCGCTCGTGACGTGTGATATGATGTCACGTAGAATGTTTGGAGTGGAGCTGGGCGATTGTGTCTCAAGGGTGGTGGTTCAGCTGGTGGGTGTTCCCTCGCATATCTCGCCCCCCTCAAACATGCAACATAAAAAGAGAATACAACCACGTGAACTTGGACACGAGGATCATGCCTACTTATCGAAACTTAACTACAAGAACCAGCATGCTACTGTAGAGAACAGAAGCAAATCCTGCTCTGTTTACTCATACCTGCATCATCGATGTTCCCCAACAGGAAGGATTCCAGAATATTCCTTTTAGTTTTGGCTGTTAGCTAGCGCTTGAGTGGCATCTACAGGCAGACAGTGTCACAGGAATACTAATGGGAGGGAGATAAGATGTGTGGAGGGAAACACAGCCTGTTGGTGTTGCTCGGATTTTACCCACCCATTGATCACGAATTGGACATGCAAATTCCTTGGGCCATTTCCACCCACTACCCACCTTCCGCACCAGAAATACACTAGGATGTCTTTGAGCTATCTCTCTCATGTAGTATCATCACATTGTGTGCTGTATATGGGAGAGTTAATGGCTTAATTGCCACTGTAAATGAGCGCTTGGTGAAGTGAAAATGTCTTAAACAGGTTTGCATTGCTCCCCATTATTTGTAAGCAATAGGTCTGTTCTTGCATCTGTTCCTTTCATTAAGTTCAAAAGGCTTGGGTTGTGTATAGGCATTAAATAGTCATTTGCACCTCACTGACGTCATATGACCAGGTGCTTAAACCTTTTTTCAGCTGTGGCCATTGTATGGCAACATAGTACCAAGATGGCAGTTACCTGCCAAATGCCAACCCCATGCCTACATAAAAAACAAAACTGTTGGCTTTGCCGCCGCTTGTTTTTGATGATACCTGATTGGCTATTGTGACATTCACTACACACAATCTTAAATGCGGCTTCCCAGCAAATGATGACACGTTAGGTTTAGTGCCGGACGGGACATCTTTAAACAAAGATACATTCCGTAATCCAAATAGTTATTTACTTTTGAAGATGCATGTATGGGTGCAAACAAGGAGAATAGTTTATTTTAGCATCAAAGCCCATTAAAGTCTTCTTTGTATGTTGTTTTGATGACAGGGATTTGCAAATAGGGCTGGGTATAGTGCTTAATTGGTGAGGAGGGGGTGCTTGCCAGGGCTCAGCCTTGGCACTTATTTCTGAGCCCCGGCACTTATTTTTAAGCCCAGCTTCATTATATTGTGGTGTTTTGGCAATTTTATTATTTTAACTTTCATAGTAACATAACAATCAACAACAGTGTGCACTGGCTAGAGTCACTGCATCCTGGGCTGCCTCATTGTTATTCACAAACCTGAGGACCCAGGTTGGCAGGGCAGGATCATTTATCCATTCTCATGAAAAACAATTAGATGCAAGGTGACGATCCTGGGCACTGATGCTAGCCAGGTCCACACACTGCTCCACTCAGCCTGCATGACATTGCTGCAAGTTCTCTAGTGTAATAACCAGCAGGGTGGGTGGACAACAACAGGACAGTCACCAGCCAAGAGCCACAACACAGGGGAAAAGTCAGTGAAAAGATCCACATCGAACAGGAGGGCCAGGCATGATTGCCAACCTATGCAGGACAATCTTGCTGCAGTACTTAACAGGCAACTCATTGGTTTAGTAATGATGCGTCCTTCAATTTCCCATAGGAGGAAAGCATGTTTGCTCCTTTTTCCTGTGCATAGATGGTTAGCATGCTCCACTTAACACTGATGCGATTAGAGCACAATGTTAACGATGATGTCTTTTAAAGAAACACTTAAACATTTATTTTATTTCAAGACACACCTAATATGTTATGTTGATTTCACATGAACCAGTAGGAGCTTTAACCACAAATATATTGACACCATATGGAGCAGGGTGTGACACTGAATGGAGCAACAGTGGGGGGTCTCAACAGTAGATGGGGGAACTGCTCCGCCCCCATGCAAGAAAATATTTGGGCCCTGGCACTTATTTTTGTACACATTAAGCAGTGGCGCGGATATCTGAACAGCTTTGGCATTGTGTACATTCCATAATGCTCCAAGAGTACCACTCTGACAATACAAGAGGGGTTTCCTGCGTAATGTTGCGGACCATCGCACAAGACCACAAATACTGCAAATAATAAAGGCCTTAATGCAGGAATTCTGCATCTGCCTATTTATATCATGATACATATTGGCCCCGTTCTAAGATGGTCTACTGGTCCATGGCATGTGTTCCATTGGTGTCTGGATCCCTGTTGATAGAGCCTGCCCATTTGGCCACCTCTGAACCACAGTCGCTTGATCGAGGTTCCTCCCTAGAGGTCAGCCCCATTGTCCAACTAATTATATTAAACGCCTGTGTTATGGAGTAGATGGTATGGGCCTTAAGCCTTGGTGGCCTCTCCCAGTAGTAAGGCCTAATTCCATCAAAAGGTTGAAAAAGGTTGGGTCAACAGCCTGAGATTAGTCATTCACAAGATTACCCACATATCCTGCGTACACCTCTGCACATTTCTTATGGCCAGTATCTTCACATCTCTTAGGCTGCGTGAATATAATTCTTCCTAGCCTCTATTCAACACAGCATGCACTGCAGATGTTGTACTATTCAATGACGGGTAAAGCTGAACATTTCTCCCTCGCCTATCTACTGAAAAGGCTACCAAATGGGTGAAGTGCTTTTACCTTTGACACGCAGGTGAAGATCCCATCTCATTGAATTACCAGGAGCAAGTTAGATCTCAGTGTCAGAGTGACCATATACACGTATATCTTACACACCTGACAGGTATTATCCACCTAGGGCACTTGAGGTTTTAGATAGCAGCGATTATTTAACTTTGCACAGACGCTGCTGTATTTACTTTTCACTGGACTTCTTGGGTACCATTAATTCGTTAATTGTTGTACCTGAAGTCGATCATGATATGGACACAGCGCTTTAAAAGATAATTCTCCTCCTGTAAACCCTGCAAACAGATTTGATCTGCAGCAATGTTTTTTCGCTCTGTCATTGGATTTCTCTGGCCAACTAGAGTACCCTTCGGACCCACCATCTTTGAACTGGCTCACTCTGAGGGGACTAAGAAGCCTGAGCTCCACAATCATGCACAAAGAAAAGAAGGTCCCTCCCCAGGAATTTTGCTGAATAAGGATCCTTGCCCAAGTGTGTTGATACAGGAGTGGGGCACGCAAGCTGTTGCAATCTGGAGTAGGGGCCACAAGGAGGATGGAAATGGGAATGGGCAAGACACCTGAAACATAAGAGACAAGGGCACAACATGTCTTTGGACACCAAGGAACAAAAACCAAGCAGGGCACAAACTACTTTAGGGCTCCCAGAAGCAATATCAAATTAGGGCATAGATTACATTGGAGTAACCAAGATCCATATCGCAGAAGGGCACACATTAAAGGGTCCTAGGAGAAACATCACAATAAGACGCAAATGATATTGAGACTTCCCAGAAAAAGTCATTGTAGGGCACAAAATGCATTATGACCACTAGGAGCAACGTCAAGGTAGGGTGCAAGTTACATTGGTGCACCCAGGGAGACAATTCACTGTAGGGCATTCATGATACATGGTGATACCTAGAAGAAACATCAAAGTAGGGCACAGATTTAATTGGACTACTCGGGAGCAGAATCCTCATAGGGCACTATTTGCCCTGGAACCCATGTCAGGAGCCTCACAGCAGGACATTCATTACATTGAGTTCTGTCCCATACCTGTTTGTAGAGCAGACTGCAGCAGATCATGTGGCAGAGCAAGGCACAGGAGACAAGGGAAACAGGTGCCATGTTTTGCATCTTTCCTTTGCCACCAGTCTGGGAAAGGGTGCCCTGGGAGGAAGCTGAGCATAGGGCCGTTGGGGGTCACGTGGTCTGATCCAAGAGGAGGGAAATAGAGCTGAACTCTGATGCACAGCGTTGTTGCGGCTTTGTTACTAGCCTTACATCCCAACAGTGATTTTTCTTGGAACAACCATTTCCAACATCTTACTTTAATGGTGTATAGCTTTTTGTAAACTCTTGTAAGCAGTTGTTCTCTACTGGTGCATTTTACCTCAGTAGACCTCTGATCTTTGGTCATTAAAGAATGCAACTTTGATGATCAGAGGCACGTTTATGCATTCATTCAGGAATCTGACAATCAGTTAGACCTCACATCGATTCTAGAATCCATTGGGCAGATACCTTTTCATCCTATAGCATTCCCTTATTTTGACCTTTTTCTCTTGGAAACCCTCAGTCTTCATATCACTATTTTAGTAAGAAGGATACAGCGGCTAACATGCTCTTTTTCACAGAGAAATGTCAAAGTATACATGACCACCTTCTTCATTCTAATGCCATTATCAAGATGTGGTCTTGTCTTTCAGTTTCTGATTTTATGTATCTGGCTGATGAGCCCTAAGCCTTGCAGAGAACTCTGTGTTGATGGAGCCATGCTGTTCAAGGGCTCATATCATCCTTCCATCAATTATGAGTGGGACTAGTACAGACACAGCCCCCAGGGGTAGGTGGATTGACTCTTGCAACACTTTCTGTTACTAGATGTGAGCTCCTCCTCCTAATGGCTCACCTTACCCGCTACTCCACAATGCTCACCTGGGCAACTTCTCATGCCTCCATATTCATTGACCCTTTCTGCAAGCACAACGCTTTTCTTGGCTAGAAAGTCCTTTTAAACCTATGTTATTGACATCTGCTCCTTCATATACTGTTAACTCCTCTATGCATTTTAATGCAGTGAAATCTATCATTTGGCATTATTATTAACATTAAAAGGAAGGTAATTTCTCCTTGTTCTGATGGAGTTCAAGTAATCACAGTCCTAGTTCACCTTCCTTTACTTATAACAACCCAACCATCCCTATTGGAATATGCAGATTCCATATCAAGCCTCAACTACTGAGACAAGGAAGAGAAAGAGGAAGAAGGAGTTAATGCGTATCGAAAGAAACAAAAAGCTAAACATGCAGATTAGTTGTTTTGAGGAGGCCAGAGTGAGCGGGACATTTAAAAATGGTGTCTGCATTCAAGACACCACAGCCAGAGCAGAAGGAAGCAGAGGCAGGCACTTCCAGATAGCCGCTCGCAAACATTACACACTGCTGTGGTGTGAAGACAGGAGAGACACAGCAGGCACCGGGAGAGAACCGTTGAAGAACCAGCAGCAACAGCAGAGCTACCTGGGACACGGTTGTGCAAAGAAGCAGCGGTCTTGCCGGTGGGTGAACGTGGAGTTGCCAGAAGAGCTGGAAACTGGTCTGCAGTGCAAGGAAGGCCGTTCCAGAGAGGAAGCGTCACAACAGCAACGAGTCACGGGTCGAGAACACTACAAGACACAAGTAAGTCAGCCCAGAGCCATTGGGGCCCTCGGGGCATACCAACAGGCATGTCAGCAAATAAGAATATTTGAATATCGACCAAGTAAAGTACACAGACAGAACTTGATCAAGTCTTAATATGTGAGATGTCAATGTGGGGAAAGTTGGAGCAAACATTACCCCAAACAAATGAATACTAATGAAGATATGAAAAGGCAGAACTTGAGCAAATCCCTATATATGAGATGTCAATGTGGAGACAGTTGGAATAAGTAGTATCTCAAGCCAATGAAGTAGAAACACAGTGAAGAAATGCAACTGTGCTGAACAAAAAGGATAGTGAACCTGATAAAAAAAAGTCCTGGTGAAAGGAATACATCAGGTAGTGAACATTGGGAGAAGATACCTGGCAGAGAAGTATACCAGGGGATCTACAAGACCTCAGAAGAGGAAACCTTGCAGGGGAGCATACCAGGTTATCGCTTCAAAGTATATGCAAGAGAAGATATTTTGGCAAGATACCTGGCAGGGGAGTATGCCAGAGAATCTAAAGAATCGATGAAAGGAAGCCCTGGCAATCAAAACACCAGGCGAGTTCAAGTTAAATAAGAACATTAAAATTGTAGGAAGATACATGGCAGGAGAGTATACCAAGGAATCTAGAGAGCCCACTAAAGGATTCCTGGCAGGGGAGTATACCAGGAGGTCCACAAAAGTTACAGAAAGAAACATACTTCTCAAAACATATGGTAGAACATGTACACAAGAAACTCGAGGAAAACAGTCACTTGAAGTTGTAAAGTGGAACAAAAAGCTTTTCCTATTGAATTCAAAATATCTGGCAGAAGGGTATACGCAAAGACCTGAAAGAACTCACAGTTTGATTCCTGATAAACAAGCACATCGGGTAATCCCCCAAGATACCAAAGAGGTTAAAGAGAACCCTATTTTTTTTTTTATTGGCTATAGTTGAAATTACATCAACTTTTTCAATTTATATAGAATAGAAAAGTTCATAAACATAAAATCCACATAAGAAAAAACCATGTAAATTCACAGAATACTATAAAATCATCATTCTAAGTTTAAGGCCTGTAGAAAATTAATTGTTGCAATTCTTATACTCATACATTCAGTGGCTGCCAAGGCGACCCATCTATTTCTCGGATCAAGTTGTGCAAAATATGCAAAGTGATTAACAAAGTGCAATTTTCTTAAAGTGCTAAGTGCTGGACACTCCAATATTAGGTGTTGAGGGGTTTCTACAATCAGTACATTTTTACAAAACCTACACCAGTTGAGGTCAGAAGAGATTTGTTTTCTTCTTGTTTTAACCTCACGGGTGGGCCAGATGTTTAGCCTCAAGCGAAGAATGGCAGTTCTTAAGGCAGCAGATGGTGCCAAGCATAGATAAGAGGCAATGTTTTTAAAACGCTTTGGACCAAAAATTGTAGAATCAAAGTCTTTATAAGTTACACACTGGTATCAATCCAGTCCATCATATACACCTTCTTCTTTGCTTTCTCCGGATGAACCATAAGAAGATCAAGTGATATGTCCGCATGCACCATGATTGTTAATATTTTCGTAGACCAATATTTCGGAAATACTTCTGAAGAGTTGAGCAAGTAACTTCAGATGGTTGATAATGTAGAATTATCATGTGTAGATAATAAGCATTTGCGAAATAAGGCACATAGGCGCCAGTTATATAATGCAGTTAAAGAAATTAGTCCCAATTCATATCGTATTAACACACCAGGAATACATTGTGGTAGATTTAAGATTGCACGCCAAAACTTGGCTTCTAATAAATTGAGAAACCCTGGGGGGACACTTAGTGTTTCCAAACCATAAAGAATGGTTGCTACAACATTCTGGTCCCAATAAGTGATGGCGGCTTTGATGGAGAATTTGCCATATTTAGAAACAATTACTCGTGTCTGACAGATTGCCGTAGTTAATTTCTGCTTAATTTTATTTAGATGTGAGTCTAACGTTGGACCGCCCTCAAAGATAAGGCCCAAATAGACATAATTTGGTACCATCTTTAGGGGTGTCCCCTCAATCTGCCAATTTAACAAGTGTTTGCGTAAACCTTTAGGAACATACGAGACAATTTGTGTTTTACCCGTGTTGACTACCAATTCATTTTCTTTGAAGTAAGAACATAATGCTGACAAGAGATTGCGTAAAACACTGGGAGTTTTTGATACTAAAACAAGGTCGTCCGCATACCATAAGGCACAGATTTTTACATCATTCAATTTAGGAGCATCAGCGATTACTTTGCTAAAAATGCAACGTACATCATTAATGAAAAAAATGAACAAGGCAGATGCTAAAATGCACCCCTGTTTCAGCCCTCTGAACGTTGGAATTGGGGTTGATAGAAGACCCTCAGAGTTTAGTGTTACATAGACCTTGGTTTGTGAATGGAGGGCAAAAATGATGTCAATAAGAGTGGATGGGCAGTCCGCTTTGATTAACTTATCTATAAGTTTTGGTCTTCAGACCGAATCAAAGGCGGAGTGAAGATCCACGAACGCAAAGTATCTGGCTTGTTTCTTATGAATTGCTTGTTGTTTTATGGCATTTAAAGCAATTAAATTGACGCCAGTTCCTAAACCTGCCACAAATACAGTTTGTGCTGGGTCTCGTTGATTTACTTTATTTGACCAAGCATTCAAATCTCTTAGCACCAGCCTAGAGAACATTTTTCCTGGCACATCTAGTAACGGTATTGGACGATAATTTTTGGGATTCATTCGATCACCTTTTTTATAGATCGGAATGATCACAGAAGAACGCCATGATTGCGGAATATTTTTAGTTTGTAATATGTGGTGAAAAGTGTTGTTCAAAATTAGACCCATTCTATTATGTTTTGTTTGAGCATTACATTGGTAAGCCCATCCAAGCCTGCCGCTCTAGACGATGAAGAAGTTTTAATAAAGGCTTGAATAGTAAATCTTGTACAATGCAAAGTCCAACAATTTACAGAGTTGCTATTGTAATTATAGTAGTTCATCATGGGATGTCGTATAGGGACGAAAAATGTGTAACCCACACCGATTCAGGAACGCTATTGAGCTGCGCATGATCTTGGGATAAGGTGTTACATTTATTCAACAGCTCCCAGACCAAGGCAGAATTTTTACTACGGCAAGCTGACAAGAAGTATTCGCCATCTATTTGGTACATGGTAGCTCTCCTCGCTCGAACCCAATTTCGATATCTCGAAGAGGCAACTTTAACTGCTTTAATTCGATCAATCATGGGCAATTTCTGATAGTTTCTTATCTCTCTTCTGTAAGCTTTCTTTCTTTCACAGAGAGCTAGATCAAACCCATGAACATGTCTTTTAATTGGTTTACTGTAAACAGGATAAAGATTCGCCAAGGTGCTTAAGACATCTATATAGGAACCAGCCTTATGAAAACTTTGATTGTTTAGAATAGCATCATTCAGAGCTAGTAATTTATTGACAGACCATTTGAAACGGTTTCTGCCATTATTGACAGATACAGTCTGTTTATAGTAAAGTGCATTTTTCAAGTGATCACCAATTTCAACCGCCCAAAATAAGGCTAAAAGGTGGTGATCACTACATGTCTGTTTGATTATAACAAATTTGCTGGTATTCATGAAGATGGTATTAGATAAGAAAATATAATCGATGGTAGATTTTGAGGTGCCTCTTTCCCAGGTGTTCATAGGGGGAATGTCACCTATGATCGCACCATTTACCATCTTTAAACCATGATCTTCCATAAAAGAGGTCCATCTTGCACCCTCACGATTCCTGTTCCTTTTGTTTGAATGAAAGCAAGAAAAGTTCAAATCACCCATTAACAATATTCCAGAGACCTTATTTTGGACAGAAATATGTTCAAAAATAAGGGAAAGAGCATCATAAAAGCTGTCATCAGTAATGCCCACTGGATTTCTGTAAAGATTAATTAGTGCATAGGTCTGGGAGTTGAAGGAGATCTTAACCAGTTGTATGAATTTGTTTGGTGTTTGCCAGGGGGAGATTTTCAGACCCCTACTCGTTTTCACTGCTACTAACAGACCAGCTGTGGGTCTACCTTTACCACCATGGACTGCTGGTAGTAAACTAATCTCATGATCATCCCATATAGGGGGATTTATTAACCACGTTTCTTGTAAAGCTACAATGTCATAACTATTCAACCCGTTGTCTAAACTCCACTGCAGATGAGAGTACCCTCTAGTGTTCCAACTAGCAAGTGAAAATTCATTGGTGCGGATAGTTGCTCGTGGTTATGAACGGGTAATAGATACAACACTGGGATCTAATGGTGATTGATTAGTACAAAAATTGCAAGCACATGAAGGTTCAGAAGTAGTGGCAACAATAAATGTATTACCATCAATCCCCTCAGATTGCTGTCGTGCTGGATCTTGAGCCAAGATTAAACAAATCCATTCTGGCATTCCATAACGTATTACAAACAATACCAGACTTTATCCAGAGTCTAACAATGGAAAGATTCTTATCACAAAGAAACTCAACTTGATCCACATCTGATAAAGAAATGGCTTCCAATCCCTCTATATCTCCAAATATATTGAAGACACTAGCACGACATAAATCGTACTTTGGGAAGGGCCCATCGCGACATTTCAGAATTAAAGCATGAAACTGTTTAAGTTTCTTTGAAAATGCAACACTATCGTCATTTATATAGTGTTTACTACCACCATTACGTAAGTCAGTGTTACTCCTATTTTTTTCTTTAGGCGGATCTTGAGGGCGATGACTATTACAAAAAGGTGGAATGGTTGTTGTGCAATTGTCTGGTCTGTTTTTGAGGGATAGGACTTCATTTTGCGAATTGTTATTGAATTTATGTATATAAGGGGAATGATCAAGGGCATGTGGAGCTTCAGGTAACACCTCTGATATTCTATTGAGTAAATAAGAATCCACCGCAGTTCTTAATGCACTTAAACGATCTTCAACTCTCGCCATAGGAGCGAGAGGAGGAGGTAACTTGCCCGCACCTGTAGAGATGACACCATATTGAGCAGATAATGTCGTTTGTACAACCGGACAAGATTGTTTTGTTTGTATATTATCAGGCTTGGATGTTAAGAGAAGTACCAACTCATTCAAGGGATCATAATTAGGGGATGAATTGAGAACTTCTTTTGGGATATCTTGAGGAGTAACAACTTGAGGAGGTGGAAAGATGTCTTGCAAAACTTCGACCACACGAAAATTGCTGGCCGTAACGACCGAGTCGGTATTAATTATCTCATCACATATATCTGACGGACCAACAGCATTGTGAGTGAAAGTTTTCGTGGCATCTGAAGAGGGATGTATTTGAGGTAGTTTTTTTAAATCCGTCAGAGCTTTTTTAGTTCTTTGTGTAACTTTAGTTGACAACAATTTTATTTTTCTATTGTTTAACAAAGATCCTCCTATTTTTTGTGCATTTTGGTTGACGCCCCCACGAGATTTGCAGGATATAGATTGACCCGCACTTCTCACAGGAGAATCAACACTAATCCAGGATTCGTTATGTTTTACTGTATCAGCTTCCTCAACACATTCAATTGGTCGAATAATTTTAGAAAATATTGGTAATGCTGGCGTAATAGTCAGAGGATCTTGGATCAAACTCTCTAAGTGTGAGAGACGCTGTGTAATAAATGTTCCTGAGTGTACGTTTGAACCTTGATGAGCTGACCAATAAGATTCAAGAAGGACTACTCTTTGCTCTAGATTTACTAAAGAAAGGCTTTTAGAACATTTAAGCGAGGTCTCTCTCATCCAGTCACTTATGTGGTCTATCTTGTCGGTTTGGACAGCTAACTTCTGATCCAAAGAATTAAAGAGCTTAAATAAAGTAGACATAGTAGTGTTAATAGCCCCCAAGGTGACTTATAATAGGGCAGGATTGGCCGAAGATACAGATGATTGTCGTTTCTTATCAGAAGTTTGACAGCGACGAGGGGTGGGTTGCAAAAATGAGATCTCCTCATCTTGTCTTGTTGAATCCATGGAACATGGTTGTGCATAGTCAGTCATAATTGAGACTCTTGAACTTTCAAAGTCCCTGCATTCAGGGGGATTTTGAGAGGGGGATAGGAGAGACTTATTCTGAGTGACTTGTCCCACATCTTCAATAATTACTGAAGCCAATGATACATTCCCAGACGATGAAGCTTGTGCAGTTTTTTGGCTTTAATTTGTCATCACTTCAGAGTCAAGGGCTGACTCTTCTAGAACGGTGGCAAAAATTTGCATGGGTTTAATAGGTTTAATGGGCGAATGAGGTACAGTTAATAAAGTTTGATCTGAAATAGTAGAACTCAAAGAAGGAGCAGAAGCCTCATTATTAAAAGTGGGATTTTGTTTTGGAATCAAATCACTTACACCACCATTAGGTAGTGGTGACTCCGGAGAGATCGTTACGGGAGATGCCAGATCAGCCGAATTGGACGTTATTGGACCATGTGACTTTTTCACATAAAAATTACGGATGTCATTTGGAATTTTGTTGATTCGAGTTAAAATAATGTTTTTTTTTTTTAAATACGAGTTCGACTTTTGGTCTTTTCCTGTAATTTAGAAATGTTTTGATTAATGGGAGTTTGAGGGAGCGGAGCTAGATCTGGTATATTAGGCATTAAAGATGATGAATTGACCATAGGGTCTCTAGTTGTGTCCGATGGCATGCCTGTTTTTAGGGTGAACATGGAGTATAAAAAAGAAAAATGAAAAAAAAAATTCTTTTTTTTTTTCCCCCCCTTTTCTTTCTCTTTCCCCTTTTTTTAAGTTATAAAAACTTTACGTTGCGTGTAAAATACAAAACGTCGACCTAATATATTGATAACCTTAACATCTAATAAAATTTCAAGAAACGCCACAGTATTGGGTTTGGGAACCTAGCATAAATGGAAACGTTGGTATTAAACAGTACCTTGGACAAAATTCTTAAATGCCACCATCCGCCCAACAGCCGTCGGGCTTATCTCCTCCGGGCTTGACGCCGCGAGGGTGCCTGCCTTGGCTGTAAATAGGCCGGTTGGGTCACGTGATCCGGTACGCGACGGGAACGAAGCTCCGCCTCTATCAGGAAGCGGTTCCCTCCGCGGCAAGAGCAATTCCTGCTCGCAATGCCGGAGGACAGATAGAATCTTCAAAACAAACAGCCGGGCAGCAAATCAGTAGCAGTTTCAAGTTGATTTATTACGCCTCTCGGGCGCCTGCCTTGGCTGTAAATAGGCCGGTTGGGTCACGTGATCCGGTACGTGACGGGAACGAAGCTCCGCCTCTATCAGGAAGCGGTTCCCTCCACGGCAAGAGCAATTCCTGCTCGCAATGCCGGAGGACAGATAGAATCTTCAAAACAAACAGCCGGGCAGCAAATCAGTAGCAGTTCCAAGTTGATTTATTACGCCTCTCGGGCGCCTGCCTTGGCTGTAAATAGGCCGGTTGGGTCACGTGATCCGGTACGTGACGGGAACGAAGCTCCGCCTCTATCAGGAAGCGGTTCCCTCCACGGCAAGAGCAATTCCTGCTTGCAATGCCGGAGGACGGATAGAATCTTCAAAACAAACAGCCGGGCAGCAAATCAGTAGCAGTTCCAAGTTGATTTATTACCCTATGTGGGCATCTTGTTGAATATGATCTTTTCTGTGAATTCTTAGAAAGAAATATACGAAGGGCTAAATGATATGGGACGTATTACCTGCCCAGGAATATTCAGAACTTTGTACAAAGAACCAAAGGAACAGCTGTTTAAAAGAGACACTTTTGCCATCCGTAAGAAATTATTGTTTAAAATGGCGTATTTGCCGTTCTATTTAAATAATGCAGGGGAAGGGAACCACCCTATGGATCCAATGATTTCTCCTTGGAAAAGGCTGTTTCTGTTGGATTTGTCTGCTTGCCGTAGTTGGGAACACTATTTGCCAAACAAAAATTGGAGATATTTCCTTGCACCCTTAGTTGTTCATTTTTAGTGTGAGGGTCAGAGTAGTATGTTTTGGAAACAAGGACAGTTTATATGTTTTGACAATGAGACACACAGTGATGTTTAGGTTTAGTTTCCTAGGTAGGGAATCTCTCTTTAGGATAGGGAGAGGCCTTTATCCATCCTTTTTATTTCAACAAAAATGTCTGATAATGACAATATTACAAGTTTGCGTCTGCCTCTCATTTCTGACCTCTCATATCTGGTGTTAGAAGTGGGATGCTGAACTAACTGGTACAAATTGGGTACCCGCTAACCAATGCCTTATATTCTAAATGCAGATTATCATCCAGCAGTTAGAGGAAGGAGAATTTTCACTCGAGGTTAACCCCCATGATACTATCTTAAGTCTTAAACAAAAGATCCTGATAAAATTCGCTTTTCCTCTTCATCATAAAAACTTTTTTTCATGGCCTACCTTTGTTGGATACTTACAACCTAAGACCCACTGTAAATTGAATTTAGTTATAAAGCTGAAATAGATCTACCTCCAACCGCCTTTCCGGGTATCAAACTCAGTCACAAGAAACCTATTTAAACCCCATTGAGAGAGGAGGAGATAGTGGATTCCAATTTTACTTTCGTTGTTTCAATAGGGGTAGACCCATCTCCTAAGGAAGAGGAGTCATTTTCCTTTGTGTATTAACTAGATAAACACTCTGATACTTTCAGAGTGAACAGGATATCACCTTATTTTTAGAAAAAGATCCTGTAGAGAGTGGCAACATGTCATCTTTAGAAGATCTTTTAGCCCGATTAACAACTCATCAGATTCAGGGAGAAAATAGGTTTCAAGAGGTACTTGAAAGAATTGCAGCATCATCCCAAAGGCCCATATTACCACATGGAGTCCTACAGCCCTATAGAGAAGGGGAGGATTTGGGAAATGTTGTCAAATTCTGAATGATTAGCCCAACAGTTTCAGTGGTAAGATGAATTAAAAACATGTTACTTAGCTACCCCATTGAGTTGGAAATTCAAAACCTTTATCAGTTATTGAATCTATTAGGGACAGCACCTTCTGAAGACATTAAACAAGGACTATTAAAAAAGGTGGGACAAACAGACAATTTTTTAAAACAAAAGCTTAGAAATACTAAGTTGCAACCCGATGAAACCCCAGTAGAGTTAGCAGCCAGAGTTATAGAACCCGTTGTCTCTATGGTTAGGAAAATAATCTTTACCAGAAATAATGGAGATCTTAACCATAGAGCAATTTATAAATTATTGGCCAAATTACTTATAAAAAGCTGTTCTACAATTAAATAGCCCTAGTCTGACTTTAGCTTCTGAAACAGCCCAGAATTTTGCAGAGTTCGATTTTCATCTACGAAATCACCATAAAATTGAAGAACACAAAAGGGGCCCTTCCTCGCTTTCCCCCTTCAATAAACAAAGCTAAAACTCAAAAAGGCTCTTACAAAACCCCAGTGAAAGAATCATCTAAGGGAGAAAGGAGGTCTGTTATGGTTAAAGGAAAAGGAGATGAAGAGGGACGTATCCAAGAGCCTACATCATTGGTATGTTTTTCATTTGGGCAGTCTGTTCACTTAGCCCGATATTGCCCTTCGAATAAAAAGGAGGAACCAATGTAGATGGGCTATATGATGGCTCAGGATTGGGAGGAGGATGAGTTAAATGAAGAAGTGGAAGTTGCTAGTAATTTGTTTCTCGCTAGTAACACTTTTAAGACCCATAACTATGCAATAGCCAACAAGTTCTAGTCAGATCCTTGATTGATTCTGGAAGTAAACAAACAGCCATAAGATCTGATTTAATAATCTCCAGAGATCGGAAATGAGGGACCCCACTTAAGGTTACCAGTGTACATGGGGACGAACAAATGTATCATAGAACCACAGTCACTGTTACGGTTAAAGGGGAGCCTACTACGATTAATGCTGTTGTTATTCCAGAACTAACAAAAGAAACAATGATTGGTACAGACTTCCCCAATTTTGATAGAATTCAGAAAAATTCTAGCAAGACATCCCTTCCATATTCTCCTATTCATTCTTGGGAGGAAAAAGGATTTCCTATAACAGGCTCTGTTTGGGATTGGGAAACCCAAACTAAGAATCCTCTTCCTTATATGGAGGAGGCTATTGGTTTTCATCAAACCAATGCACCTAGAGCGGGAGGCCAGATCTTTAGGGGGAGTGTATGTGATGAATCCTGTGGAGCTTCACTGATTCTCCGGCAAAGATCTTCTCCCATGTGGCCAGGGGACAGCAGCCGCTACCTGATCCTGACCCTGGGGGTAGTACTATGAGGGAGGATCACGTAGGAGGAGAAGGCTGTCGGGGGAAGGTGATTAACACATCAGGAGGGACAACGTATTCTTCCCTTCGGGGAGAAGAAGACCTAATAATTCCTAAATTCTTGATGGCTTATTGTAACTATACAAATCCTTCCCATTGTAAAACCCCCAAGCCCCTCCTTTAAATCGTTCTAGGCAAAACACCATTCATGCCTCATACACACATAACACACATTTAACATCTCCTATCTCTAGTGTTTTTCTCAACAAAAGCCCTAACCAATATCCTTTTAGAAGTCCCAGAAGTTCTATGGACTCCAACTCCCATAAAGCCTCAAATACTGAGACGAAGAAGAGAAAGAAGTTGTTAATGTGGATCGAAAGGAATGCAATCTAAACATGCAGATTAGTTGTTTTTTGAGGAGGCCCGAATGAGCGGGACATTTAATAATGGTGTCCGCATGCAAGACACTAGAGCCAGAACAGAAGGAAGCAGAGCGGATGACGAGAGAAGCAAAGCCGTAGCAGAAGGAAGCAGAGTCGAAGCAGGCAGCAGTGCAGGGAAAGGTCTGTGCTGGAAAAGGCAAGCACTTCCAGACAGCCGCTCACAAGTGTTACAAATTGGTGTGGCACAAGGTTGGGTAGACACAGCAGGCACTGGGAGAGAACCGTCGAAGAGCCTGAAGCAACAGCAAAGCTACTGGGTACACGGTTGTGCAGAGAAACAGTGTTCTTGCCAGCAGGTGAAAGTGGAGCCGCCAGAAGAGCTGGAAGCAGGTCTGCAGTGCAAGGTAGCCCATGCCAGAGGGAAGCTTCGCCACAGCAATATGCCACATGTCGGGAATACTACCAGACACCCGTAAGTCTGTCCTGAGCCATTGGGGACCCTAGACCGTACCGACAGGCATGGCAGCAAATATGAATATTTGAATACCGACCAAGTAAAGTATAAAGACAGAACTTGACCAAGTCCCCATGTATGAGATGCCAATGTGGGGAAAGTTGGAGCAAGTTTTACCGTAAACAAATTAATACTAATGAAGATATTGTGAAGGCATCAGAAAGTAGAAGCAGACAACTGAGGAATGTTTGGGCTACAAACATTTATCAAGATCACAAGAAGGTTGGGAAAAGGCCTAACTTGCCCTATGCTAAAGTGGGATCTCAATACCTAACTGAAACTAATGGCAGTCTGTGTCAGGCAGGAAGTCTAAAGTAAATGTCTGTTGTGTCCAAAACCTATACTTGTCCTCACATCTACTTGTTCCAAATGTGTAGGGATGTCAGTGTCAAATGAAAAGTATTCAAACTAAAATTGAGAGCTTCCTTCAGCTCTTGGTCTGAAAAGGGGTTCTCCCTTCCCCAGGATTCAAGACAGTTCATTTTCAAACAAAAAGGCGGTTACCTTCCCCGAGCTTTCAAGTCTCTCAATGTTTTAAAGACAACACAATTCCTCAGGATAATTCCCATCTTTTCAGACTTCGGTATCTTTCACCAATACCACAAAGTTCAGATCTTTAAGTTCAAAATACACAAGCTTCCCTTGAAATTGAATCACAAACTTATAGATGAGTTAAGTGGCTTTCCTTTTGTTGGATGTACTCAATCTATGCGCAGTTGTCAGACCATACGGTACACCCATTACAGGTCACGCAACTGACACACCTTCTTTGCTTCTCTTCAACAGTTACACTGCCACTGCTTCAGATTAACAGTGGTATTTGATTTATAATCTTGCAGCTTCTTCAATACTTGTGTTGACACTATTCACTTGTTAGATTTTCAAATCTTCTCATAGCTTTGCCACTGCTTCAGCTTTCAATGTATATACTGTTCCTCTTTTCCTTATGGCTCTTGCCAATGCTGGCTTTCCACAGATTATTCAATTCACAGTTCGTCATATTCTTTATGGCACTTGCCAATTCTTGTTTTCTTTAGTTTACACAATTCACAGTTCCTTTGTATCAGGGAATACTATCCACTGCTTTCCATCCAAGTGGCATTCCATCATGGTTCCTTTGACTTCTCCTTCTGCAATTGTTCCACAGGCGATCTCCTTAGCCTCACCTAAGCGAGCCATTCATACTGCCCCTTTGGCCTCAGGTGAAGGCAATATTTTCAGTTGCATAACGGTCATGGTACTCGGCATCTCTCTTCCTCATCCCAGTACCAGAGTGGTGTTTGTGTGTGTGTCTGAGTTAATAAAGGAAGGATGTATGTTTCTATGTGGTATCTTCCTCGTCTTAGTCCCATATTGGTTTGTATTGGAAGATGGTTTTCTGTCAAAATAGGCAATGAATTGGTAGTACCCCATAAAAGCCTGGAGGACATTTGACTCCTTAAAAAGCTAAATGGGGGATACTGTGGCTCACCCAAGGGTGCCTCATCCCCACTCCCCAAGTCCCCTAGGCTCTGGTGGTCCTCCCTTGCATATCCACCCCCAGGTTCAGGATCTGAAAGCAATGACCTTTCCCTGGCCACCTGGTGGAGCTTACATTGGGGAAAGAAGCAAGGACATCCTCATTTTCAACACATAATGAAAAGGCAGAACATGAACAAATCCCCATATATGAGATATCAATGTGGGGAAAGTTGGAACAAGTAGTGCCTCAAGCCAATGAAGTAGAAGCACCGGGAAGTAATGCAACTGTGCTGAACAAAAAGGATACTGAACCCAAGAAAAAGTCCTGGTGAAAGGAATACATCAGGTGGTGAACATTGAGGGAAGATACCTGACAGAGAAGTATAAAAAATAACTTTTCGCCATTCTGTGGGAACTAAATAGCAGGAAAAATACCACTAACAAAGCCCTTCTCATTGGCACCTGGTGTCAAGAAATTCAAAATAGCTTCTCAACCAAAATAAAGAACCATCAATCTGCCATCACTAGCCACAGGCTGCGGATAGCTGGCAGTGCTGGTGTCTTAAAGACCATTCCAAGCAATTCAGTTCCAGGATTCAGCTTCAGTTGTATCACTAAAAAGTCTTTGATTGACATACTGAATGGGCTTAAACCCACAATATCTGCCGGTTATATATGCCCTGCAATAATCATCAAGGACTCTATTGTATGTCTATTGCCCCTACTTTTTAAAAAAACGTATTTATTGGATATTTGTAAGGTGCCTACAGAACAAAAGGTGTTTCAAGGTGCGCCAAGACAAAAAAGTGGTGTGGAGCAAGGGCGAAAGATAACAATAACGGTCCTACTAGGACTTGTAACATTCGGATCAGGTAAGTGCAGTAACAAGAAGTGCGGTGGTGGGGACGGGGGAGTGACGGTAGGGCAAAGTTACAAAGTGCTAGGGTGGGAAGGGAAGTGCAGGGTAAAGAGGAGAAGTGAAGGAGTGTAAGTGAATGGGATGGTGGACGAGCGAGCGAAGAGGGCTACAGGGGCTAGGTGAGTGTAAAGGGGAGGCCTGGAGGGCAAGTGCCAGGGATGGCATGGGTTGTAGGGGTGAGGGTCCACATGCTAAGTAAGAGGAGGGGGGTGCACTGGGCAGGGAGCTTGGTACCCTGTAGAACTCAGGGGAGCAAGGTAGCCAGTTACTGCGACAGACGGGGTGTTAGCAGGGATGGGGGAGAGGGAAGGAAGATCAGAAAATGAGGGTCTTGAGGAGCTTTCGGAACTTAAGGAGATCCATCTCAAGCCCGAGAGGAGCCTCACAGAGTTATGGATCACTCCCGTTCTGAATAAAACTACTCGAGATCCTGAGGCTGCTAGGAGCTACAGACTAATCACCAACATTCCATACTCATTGAAAATCTTATATAAGGTCGCCTACTTGCAGCTTCAAGAGCATGTGGAAAAAAACAACTTGCTCGGTATAAGTCAGTTCGGCACAGAAACTGCAATGCTGGATCTATGAGCTAGCTTGGCGGAAAGTGTCGATAACTGCAGGGTCACACTTCTTATGTTGCTCGACCTTTCTGACACGTTTGATCTGGTCGATCATATCTTGTTGCTAGAAAGACTGCATAAACCTGTCAATTGCTCTGAGTCAGCTATCTCCTGGTTTGCCTCATATCTTGGTCCCAGATCAGCAAGAGTAGCAATGGGTGGATTGCAGGCCCATCCAGTGATATTATCCTGTGGCGTTCCTCAGAGTGCCTGCCTCTCGCATCTATTGTTCAATATATACATGTGCCCCTTTTTGACCAGCTGGACAGCGTCGGCATCAAATATACCAACTATGCTGATGACATCCAGCTGGTCTTTGAGCTCTCGGGTGACTTGGACATGGATTCCATTCTGATAAAACCCAGAAGTATTTTTAACAAAAATAATGCCTTTCATTCTTTCATGTTGGGTGGGATGATATGTTTAAATATTAAAACCCAACTGGCTTATCCACTACTACCATAGAACATTCTTAACTCTGCACCATCATTTGTTCTGTTGCTTAAAACGTCAGTGCCCCTGTCCCCTCCCACCCGTTCCTGCAGAAAGAATTGTGCAACTCTTCAAATCTGTATCAGTTCAGGTATATGAGGAACTATCCTGTTTGCGCTAAATATTAAATGTTGTTTTACATTTTTCATTTGTTTAAATTTTTTTAAGTAACATAATTATATAGGTACATCAAAAATACAGTATTAACAAACAAAAATAAACTGTAATTCCTTAACAAACACACACAAAAACAACCTTCCACAAAGGTCCTACAACAAACATGAACTAAAGTCAATATAAATATTGCATAAGAGCAAGGGAAAGAATGTATGTACAATTAATATTGGCAAGCCAGTGGTTTAAATAGTTTGGCAAGAGGCGGTACAACAAAAGGACACCAAAACTGTAAAAAAAAATTAAAAAAAACAAGACTGCAAATTGTAGTGAGGTCAAGTATTGGCACAAATGACACATATTTTGGGTGGTTTGACAGCACACTTTATTGTTACTGTTTTAGTGATGACTGGTTGGTCCAAAACCTGTATAGGCTACGGGTAGTGCTATAATCAACAAGAAGTTCTCCTAAACAAAACAGTGCACAAGGGATCTTAACACAAAGGTGGGTGTCCTCACAGTCTCCAATTTATAAGTTCAACTCCTAATCCTTTAAGTCATTGTCTCCCTACAAGGCTTCTGGATCTCTAACAGAAAGTTTAAAATTATATGGTCAAATGAAAGTTACAATTTCTGAACTAAATAGGTCCTGTAGCCTCCTGGCTACCCTACTCTAGCAACGTACATTTCTCAAGGATTGGACAAAATACCAGTTCAAGGTCTATTCTTAAAAGTCCATCCCTATTCTACAGCAACAAACAGATATAGGCTTTGGAGAAGCCTCTTGCAGCAGTTACTCCATCTTTTTTCAGACTGCTCTGATTTCATGTGCTTCTTCAATCCTTCCCTCCCAGGCCTCCAGGTTTCCCACTTTTTTCTATTGTTAGGCCTTTGTGATCTTTAGAACAACTCCTTCTGGGCTTCTGCTAGCCTCTTGGGTTCTCAATCAATCTTGACAGGTCTCTCCTTGACCTTGATCTACCGGGTTCTTCTATGATCTCGACTCTCTCTCAAAATTTACACAGGGTCCCACCTGGACCTTGATTTTCCCTCAGGCTTCAAAGAGGTCCCTAATGGACCTTTGCTTTCTTGCGAGATTCAAAGAGGTCCCTTCTGGACCTTGGCTTTTTGTCAGGATTACAACAGATTGCCCAGAACCGTACCTTTATCTCAGGATTTAAAGAGGTCCCTTCTGGGCCTCACGATTCAAATTGGTCCCTCGTGGTACATGAATTTCTTCTCAACAGGCTTCACAACAGCAATCAGTATTGTCCCCCTCTACCCACACCCCTTTGTCCGGCAGCTATTATTTCTTCACCCTCCCACCACAGGTTCAAGTTCTCACTCGATTCATCTTAGGGTTGCTGGTGGATGGCCTCTAGCTTTGACCTTCGAATTCCCTTCAGGTTAGCGAGCAGCTCATCACACATGTTGGTGATCCTCTCTTTCCATTGTCTCCAATAATGGACTGGATTCAGCCTGCTTGCTTCCAGTCTGCTTAAGCACACGCTTACTCTCCTCAAAGTTGTAAGATCAGGGAAGAAGGCAGGTGTCCCCAAATTGAATCTTGGTTCTCTAGTCCTCCCTTACAGGGATCTATCTCCCTGTGTGTCAAGGGAGCATGGTTAGGCAGGTCTGCCTCCTCTGGAGTCTCTCTGCTTCTGAGTCTCCCCAGACTCCATTGGACCCCAATTTCCAATCGCACCCCTGATTGGTTTTCCTCATTATCATGTGAATTCTTACTGACAATTGTTTTTTCTCAGGATTGGTTTTAATATTCCTTGTTAAAGCCTTATTAATAGTATTTTAGTTTTGGCTAATTGTTTTATGATCTATTAGGCCTTTGGCGTGGGCCTGTGAGGGTTTGAAGGTTCTCACGTGTGCAGCGCTATCTTGGGATGCTCAGCGACGTACAGTCACCACCACTGTTGCTCAGCAGCTCCACCGTGCTAATCTGACACAGACCATGTTGGGCGCTTCTGCGTTCTGAGTCTGCAAGGTGGCATTTGCTCACTCTCTTGATGGTAAGATTTTTCTTCTGCTTGTGTGACTCACTAACTCAGTGGGTACATGGAACGGCTGTTCTTGGACGACTGTTCTTTAGTTTATAACTGTATCCCACAATGTATCTTGATAAATGTAGTCCTGCAGGCCACAACTCTGGCGCTAGTTCCCCTTTTGGGAAATATTGCATCTCTGGGTGTACAGCGAGCCAGGGGATCCCTCCTTTGCCGCACTTTGGGAGACACAATGGATAGCTGTCAGACCAGCCCAATCCCTGGTGGCTCACTTCCCCCACATGCCAGAATGTGGTGTTCAGATAACTGACCACATAAAATAAAATTATTATTGAAATTACAGCTGATACAAAGTATTATTCAATAAAATCATAGCATCATTAGAAACCCTACATTTCCCAAATCTCATTCCCAAACTATCCACCGATATATAATACGTAGTAATAGCAGAACATTTTTGGACAAATAAACAGACCTACATAAGTTTAAGGCAAATCAAATCATATGTAACTGTTTTGCTGCAGGCAATTCACATCTAAGGCAGTCATGTATAAAAACAGCTCAATGCAACAGAGTTGAACACTAGTCAATATCACTTTGTGATGCTGAAACATATGCTTAGTCGATAAGGATATCAAAACACATTGTCGAAGACTATCCTGCATTAACCATGTACCTACCCTTAGAATGTGTATATATCTTAATTTCCATCGACAAGCTTTGAAGGCCTTGTAGCCAGGGGTCTTATGATGCAGCATCCTCCACAGGAATTACAGAGGGACATCCACCAGCCTCCGGAGTGACACTGCACCTGGTCTGACTACGAAACAATAGATTGCACATTTTCCAGACATTCATTTAGTACATACACCATTTAAATTGTATAAGAATCTTGTGTTTCTGCCCAGGCAAGCAAGAATCCTGATTTCAGGATACTTAAACATATTTTTTCCCAAATCATGTGTAAGGTGTGCTTCAGGTTCAGGTGCCCAACACTGCATGCATCACATGACCCCTCCAACAGGATGGCTGTGTCTCCCCATACTGTACACATAGAAATGAAGTGTACCTTTCTGGCACCATGCAGCACATTTTACCTCAATAAAACCGTGGGCCACCATCAACCCTGAGTTCAATAGTAGTGCGTTGGGTTGACGAAAGGAGGAGGGATGGGATGAGAGATTCCCAAGGTAATCGCTAGTCAATAAAATAAAAGGTTAGTCTGTGGACACTCGGATTTCTGCATGCTCACACCTTTCTTCGAGCTGTCAATTTCAACTCCCAAGTATTTGAATGTTGACACGATTTCGATTTTGGACTGGTCAAGGTACCATTTTAGGGTCTCTTTCTTTTTGTTCCCCTGCTTCTGGAGAATCAGTATTTTTGTTTTCGATTTATTTATCTCAAGGTTATTCTCCTTTGTGTAGTGGGCTAGGTTGTCGAGTTGGCGTTGAAGGCCCACCTGTGTGTGATCCAAGATGATTAGGTCGTCGGCGTATAGAAGTTTGATGACCCTTGTATTTCCGATTTTCGGTGGAAATTATCTGATCGACTCTTGCGAGTCTTTGAAATCACCAAGGAAAGAGATGAAGAGTGCTGGAGCCAATGGACACCCTTGTTTAACTCCGCGATGAGATGGTATGTGGTTAGAGAGTAAACCTTGGTGGTTCAATCGAACTGACACACTGGTGTTGGAGTGAAGGGCAATAATCGGTTCGAGAATTTCATTGGGGCAGTTCCACTTCTTCAGTTTGTTCCACAGTTTTTGCCTATCAACTCTGTCAAAGGCCTGAGATAGATCCACAAAGGCAAGGAAGATTTGTGGAGCGCCTAGCAACACTTTTTCTTTAAGAATGTTTAGGATCATTATGTTGGCACCGGTGCTTGCGTTTTTCTGGAATCCCGTTTGAAGTGGGTCCATGTCCGGCGAAGATCGTGCCCAGTTCTGGAAGTGGGTCAAAAGGATTATTCCAAAAACGTTGCCGATGACGTCCAGCAATGCTATGGATCGATAGTTGGAGGGATGTACTCTGATGCCTTTTTTGAAGATTGGGACAATGACTGCTTGAGTCCAAGAGGTGGGGATTATCTTGTGTTCTTTGCAGTCTTTGAATATCATGCTCAGGATGGTTGACCAGGCGTCAGGATGTTGCTTTAGGTCAGAGTTTGCTAGACCGTCAGGACCAGGTGCTCGTGACAATTTCAGTTTAGAGATGACTTTTTTTATATCTTCTTTGTCTGAGATGTCAACCCAAGTTGCATCGGTAAATCGTTTTGTTCTCTCAGTGGGGGGCGCAGGGGACTCTAACAGTTGCCAGAAGTGGGTGGTCCAGCTATCTTCAGAGACCAAGTTTATCATTTGAGAATTCGGGTGATGGTTTGTGTTGTTAACGAGTGTCCAAAATTCTCAAGTTTCTTTGTTTGTTAGGACCTTGATCATGTTTTCTGCGTCTGATTGGTACAGGGCAGCTCTGGTGTTTCTTAGCCACTGCTTATAGAGTCTCAGCTCAGTGCGATAGGTTTCCCATAACGTAGTAGTGTTCCAGGTCGCTGCTTCTTTTTTTAGTTTTCTTAAGTAGCGTCGTCTGATCACCAGGTTCCGGTTGTATGTGTGATTATGGTTAAGTGCAGGCTTGTGAAGGCCTTTCCGAGGTTTTTTGTAGGCAAGTAGCAGGGGAATGTAACTGGCCCTGAAGGTTGACTCATTAGCTTCGATGTCAGAGGTTAACATTTTGTATTCGTCTGACAGGGTTTTGATGTCGTTTGTGGTCATGCGCAAGCGAGTTAGCTGAGAGTTTGTCTCGATCGAAGCTTTGTAAAATTGCTGGTCTCGACCTCGGATGTTGCAAGTAAGGTGTAGTAAGTTGTCATCGCTTGCTTCAGTTCTAATTACTTCGAAAGAGTCTATGCTCGAGTAGATTTTTTCAGATACAAAGATGTAATCGAGAGTCGCGGAAGACTGGTCGCGCTCCCATGTGGGTATCATGGTTTGCTTACTACATGCGTTTGCTGTGTTTCGGAGATTTTTGGAGTTCATTCGCGTTACCCACGATTTTCCTCTTTCCTCCGTCAGGGTATGCGCAGATGGGTTCAGGCAGTTTGCGTTTAGGTCTCCACAAATTAAGATGTTCGAGGTCTGATATTTGATCATTATCTCGTCAATGATGTTGGCAGCTTCATCGCAGAAGTTTGCCAAAGATGTTTTTTGGGGATTCCAGTAGACATTGATTATGGCAAAGGCTTCTTTGGGAAATGAAGCTTCTGTAGGGATTTTGTCGTTCCTTGTCATAAGCACCGCCAGAAAAGCATAAGTAGCTGCTATTATCTTGGTAGTGGTTATATTTGATCCTGTCCGAATCGCTGTCAGTAGCCCAGAGGAAGGTCTGCCAAGCGGACCTTTGTAGGCCGGTGAAATGTCTAAAGTATACCCGTCCAGAGCGGGTTTATCCGTCAGCCAAGTTTCTTGCAGGCAGAGAATGTCGTGAACCCCCAAGTTGTAACTCCCGGTTTTTGTTAAATGCATGTGGCGTCTGTGTTCCATGATGCTATGGACAGAGTTGGGTTATGAAGGTCTTCGTGGGTCGATTGGGGTGGCCATGATTAGTGGTTGGCACCCCGCGTTTGTTGCTATCTTTTGAGGCCTGGTGTCAAGGCATTCCGTAACCAAGACCAAGTGCCCTTTTTTGGCATGGCATCTGGACAGACGGCGGTCGAGTCTGTTGTTTGTTTGGACCTTTCAGAGCGATCTGGTGATGTGGGTCTACGTTCATTGTGGCGAGGTCTTAAAGTGTGAGAGTTCGTGTAAGGTCTTCCATACTCTTTGTAGTTTCCGAATTCTCTTTTTGTTTCAGTTCTGCCATTATAAGATGGCTCATGTTTCGAATGGTCAGATCTGTTTGCTAATTTCCAAGTTGGTCTGGTGAAGTTGGGGTCGCGTTTTCCCAAAGGAGATGGTGTTCTTCTCCTTCTTCCCGATCTATACAAATCCTCTGTTTGTGATTTGTATATATAGTTTTTGACCAGTGGTTTCTTGTAGTTTTCAGCCTGTTCCTTGGTGGTGTTTGCCACCTGAATCTCCGTCAAGGTGAAGCCCACATGTGCAAGGTTTGCATAAATGTCTTGAGGAATCTCACAAAGTGCCAGGTTTTTGATGTGTAGGTAGGCCTTTGCCTGCTTGTTCCTATGGTAGGGCTCTATTAGAGTGAAGTCATCTGACTTTAAGGTTTTGAGCGTGTCGACCTGTTTAAGTATCTTAAGGACCGTTCTTCTGTTCAGGATCATATAGTGGTCATCAGTCGATTTTTGTTCGATTTTGAACAGACGAACGGGGTTTGTAGGTTGGCCTTTCGCTCTATGGGTGCCCTCTTGTCGGTGATCTGATGAAGGTTTTTGTTCTTTGGTGGGAGAATGTCTGGTCGAGGAGTTCGATTGGGTTGTCTTTAGTTTTTGGTGCAGTTGTTCGATACTCGTGCCTTTTGTTTGCGTTCTGTTGTTTGGCTCCGAGCGAAGGTTTGAAAGTAAGGGTTTATCGTTGATTTTTTGAGGGCTGAGCAGTTGGATTACTGATTGTGGTTCGGAGCTGTCTACAGTTTCCGTGCCCAACTCCAAAGATTCTATTGAGTCCTCATGTTGGGTTAGATCGATCAAGGAGCTTTGGCTCATGAATTCTTCCGTAGTCCTTGGGGAAGGAGTAGAATGGGTCTTGGTGTTGATAATGTTTGCAGAGTCTCTTGCGTCATCCATGATCTCTCTTAAGGTTTTTTTTGGTTTTTTGTTTGAGATGGGCATTGGTTCAAGTGTGATCGCTTCTCCCCTGTTGGTAGAGTCTTGTTGAGAGCAGGCGGTTAGCTTCAATAGAGGCTGTTTTTTCGTTGCCGCTGTGAATTTTTGAGAGGCGTCGCTTGGTGGCACTGATTTGGGCACCTCTGTTGATTGTGGAGGAGTTTTGTCTTTTGGTCTTACAAACAGGGGAGCCGTTTTCGTGGGTTAACATATATTATATCTGTGATTAGTAATGTATTTCCAAAAAAGCATTAATCATGAATGACATGGACCAATTATTAGGTTCACTTTCTTTAATATGGCTTTAACTATGATTACTAGTTGACGGCTCATTGCAAACTTGTCATTCAATCTATCTTAAACAAATTAGTGAATTAAAAGAATTGATAAATAAAGTCTGCCGGCCTACCTGGGGAAAACAGCAGAGTAGTCCATGCTGCGTTCAATGCTTGGAAGTGGTGCTGAGGGGAGATCTGATTCTCACAAACAAGAGGCTGACAAGAGGACTCCAGCGACTCCCTACTGGCTCACAGGTGGGGATGGTGCTCTCCTCACCCCCATCAGAAGCTGCCCAAAGTGGGTCCCAACAGCGTGGAGACAAATGCTACTGGCATGGATTTCAGGTATTTCCCTGGAGTAAATGTTTGATTTCAAGTACTACAATATGAAGGCCACATGGATTGTCCATGCCTCCAAGAGCACACATCTCCACACAGGACTTCCCCTTAGACCATGAGCACAGCAACCTCTCTGTCATTTCTGCCTCGAGCAGAACCTCGGTAAGAGCAATTCATGACCATAGCATACTCGACTTAGTATATGTTATAAACATAACTAACTACATTGTACACACCTGCTATACATATTCATAGTATGCCACACAGCTGGCTGAAAAGTACATACCACGAAACCATAAAGATGTAACATAACACGTGGTCTATTATGATGCCAACCTTTGTTCAGTGGCTGGCTGGAAACATTTTAATGGAAAATATACGGAGAACACTGTATTAAACAACATTGCTTGCAGACCTGCCCATGTGAGCTTTTATAGTCAGAATACAATGAAGGTGCATCCCTATGAAATTGTCTGCTAAACACTGAAGATTGATTTGTGATACCTGATAGACTAATCATTGAGGATATGATGTTGGGAGAATCTAGCCAACCGCAAATGTGCTTTTGGTACCACTGGTAGACATCCATTAAATGGAGCCTTCCAAAAATGCCCCAAGAGCTTTGGGAACCTGTGTGTTTGAAGTCAAAGTATGGCATTTGGAGGTCCAGTCTATCCGTCCCTCAATTACGTAGAGTTATTCCATTATCTAGTCACTGCAGCTGCATTTGCCAGCGGAGTCTCCAATAGCCAACATCAACTGACAGCTTGCGTGCAGTGACATTCCATTGGGACACAGAGAATGTCATCATGTGCCATCAACTAGCTACTTCGCTCACACTGGACCGCTCAGGACTGATAAGTGAGTTTGCAGACTGGTCTCCTGTCCATGATGGTCGTTGAGATAGAGACAGGGATACCCCGTAGGGGAGCATTCCTTTCTGGGCAGTTCAGGGCCCGTACAACTCAATGGAGGCATGAGGAGCAGTGCATCCAAAACCTTCGGAAGTCTGGAGCAGCTTCTGATGTACTCATAACATTATGTGAGATCTCGACAGCTTAGGAAGCCTCTGTATGCAGTGATTCTATAGTGCACAGGCACTGCATCAGTAAAGGGCGCACAGGTTGCTGTGTTTCTTTAGCCTCTGGATTCGGAGTCTGAGTCTCATCACTGACTAGAGCACATGATTTTGGTGAAGTGCTCTGATGTTATTAAGCCTTCTCTCTTCTCATAGTTATTTAATGGGGAGATGCTCTACAATGAAGGCTTTGATTTCCACTTATCTATGAGCTTGTTCAGGCCTCTCCAGCCTAGAACACAGACAACGACATGATCACCAGGGTGCAGTGAGTGGAACTTGGCTCTGGTGCTGCAGCTGCAATTATTTCTCTGGGCACTCTTGTATGCAGCTGCATGTGCAAGCTTGTGGACCTACTGTAGCTGGTGTGTTGGCGCTGCCACACATAGCTGGCATTGTTTTCACCACAGATCCCATCGAGGGGAAATTCCAAAGCGCAAGTCCACAGGAAGCATTACATCCTGGCAAAGAAATTAGATACTAAGGTGTAAACCCTATGACATCATTGTTTTTGCTATTGTATGCAAGTGTGAGGATCACCACATGCTGGATCTGTCTGCTCACGCCCGAGGATGCGCACCATGGGCAGAAGACTAACTCTCTCCACCTGTGCATCTCCTTGTGGGTGGTATGGAAAGGTATGGTTCTTCACGATGCCCACCAATTCCAGCCTCTGCTTTTTCAGTTGGGATTTGAAGTCTGGACCTTAGTTTGAATGGCTCCATGAGGGCCAACTGTAGTGCACACAAAAAAACTCCCCCAGAGCACATGGGCAACCATGACATCTCTCTGACCTTAGGCAGGAAACACATGTGCATAGCACATGAAATGGCCAGAAACCACCAAGATGATCTGGATAACTCATCTGTCCATCTCCAGACACAGGAAATCTATGCATGCGAGGGTCATGCAATTTAAAGATTTGCCAACATTGGAAGTAGATTGAAGGATATGCAGTGGTCTGCCAGGTCATATATCTCACACAGTGATAGTGGTGGTTTTGTACTTCAATTGCCAGGTGTGGCCAGTATATCCTTGAGCAGACCACTTCAAAGGTTTGGTCACTGCCATGATATCCATGCTGGTCAGCAAGGCCAAACAGCGAAGCAGCAGGGTAACACCAGTGGGTGTAAGACTCTCATGTGAACCTCCGTATGGGGCATTCCTCCCTTCTTCAGCAATGACTTCCACTCACACAGCAATGCTGGATAGTTCAGGCCTTCGACATGGCAACTGAGTGCTTCATTTCCTCCTGTCTGAGCCTTGAGAAATGGAGCAATGCCTGGATCCGTGATCTGGGAAAGATGAATTTGGTCATCTTGAGTAGAAGTAGCTCAGATGCCTCCAGGCCAGTGATGGTCCACTATACCGGTGGCACAACTTCAGCTGGAGTTCTGATGGATCACAAAATGTCAGATGGCTTGGACTCCAGAAGCAGGAATTTCCTTCCAGGCAGAAAATCACAGTAGCGCATGCAGCCTTCTGTAGAAGGCATCAGCATCTGTATTTATTTGCCCAGATCTATAGAGGAGACTAAAGTCTGCGGCTGACAGGGTGGTGAGCTGCCAGAGACACACGGCATCGTGGATCAGTGCATTCCTATGGGGGCACTCTGTGAGGCTGGCACACTAAAGGTAGTTATGGAACCTTTCTGTTAGGGCCCACTTTAGGAACTGCAACTTCTGGATAGGGTAGTTTCTCTCTGCAGCATGCAGTCCTTGGCTAGCAAAGACATTGAGCTTCGTCTCACCATTTCTCTCCTGGTGTAATGCTGCTGCCAATCCCTCTAGGCTAGCGTCCATGTGCAAGATGTGTGGCTGCTGAGGGTCCACATAGCACAGGACAGGTACAGTAGTGAATGTCCTTTATAGTTGCTTGGCGGCCTGCTGGTATTGGTGAATCCACCTCTCGTCAAATGGCTTCCCGAAGCAACCCTGTCTCTTTCTGGGGCTCGTTTTCCTCATGCCCTCATGGTTGGATGGGTTCCCTTTAGTGAGAGGCACAATAGGTCAGCTGATGCTAGCAGACCTGGGCACAGAGCATTGGGTACTAGTTGCAAAACACTAAAAACCACTACAATGTCTTAATTTTCTAGGGACTTGATCAGTGGAGAAGGTCCTTCATCTGTCATAAGTGATTTCAATGTTCTGAAGGTACCTCACACATCTAAGTGTCTACTTTGGGAGGAGGTTGTTTGCTTCTAGGTAATTATGGCAATGGTAGTAGGTTTGTGAAAAATGTTGCAACTTTGTCCAATTTACAAAACTATTAATGACCAAGGTCATTCACTTTGGGTGGTCATGCTAATTTGGTAGGCCTCAAATGCACTCTCCGATCAATGGGTAAGTCTGGTGGTTGGTTATGGATCTGAGGAAGTAATAGCAGGCGTTTGTTCTCTCCTGTAGGGCCCAAAGTACCCAACAATGGTTGGTTGGGCATGTATCTACTCTCTTGTCTACTTACTAGCCTAAACTCGGGCTGCGGGCTTTAACAGCCCGCAGCCCGAGATGAGGCCTACCAAAGCTTGGGCTGGTGAGCCGTTAAAGCCCATGTACTTGATTTGTGTATGACAATTGCCCAGTTCTATTCGCATGAATTGCAGAATTTTTGAAATGTTCGATCTGTTGCGCTAAACTTTGCAAACGATGACACGTTATGTCAATAATAAAAGCGGAACTCATGTTTCTTCCAGGTGAAGCTCATCCTTGATAACCTGATGGAAATGCAGGCTGGCCTTACCGACCTTGGAAACAGCGTCGCGCGAGTAGAACAACTTTTGAAAGAACTGAAACACCTGGAAGAAATAGGACAGGTGGGCTCCTTATCATTTGTACCCAGGAAAAGTTGCAGCAATTGGAATTTTCACACGTGCTTGCAATGAACTAATATTTAAATATGTTGCCACAATGTTCCATTAGCATTTACCTTGTGTTTTTATAGGACTGCAACTGTTTTCCTTACTAGTTATTCACTGTCAGCAGAAAACAGAGCACTCCATCCTTTCTTGGGGGAATTCATGTAATAAATGGGTAGACTAGAGCGGTGGATCTGGACTCGTGGATTTCGTACTAGCTAGCGCTTCCTCATGGCCAAAATGGTACAATGTTTGCACTGACCTTGCTAAGGAAGCCCGCTGCAGGAGAAAAGGCAAGCAATGTGCTACTGGCCCTTGCTGCAGCACAGCTTTTGCCATTTGTATGGACTTGACAAGTGCATGATCAGTCGCTCTCCACTTAGATGTGTTGAGCCATTGCACATTTTTACATTTATAAATGTTGGCCGTGCCAGGAATATGGTTGGCTGTTCCCCAACATAATACAGTCTGCAGTTCACACGTGACAAAACCTGATTTTTACAATGTTCTTTGTTTTGTGTTTTCATATTTCTGCTCTACTCTTATTCTAAGTCTTAATCTGATGTCTTTAAAAATATTGAATCCCTTATGTGTACAAAAGGCATGAACCTGCTGAGCTTCCAGAAGAGCCATGATTTGCTATCCACAGACTTCTCTCTTAAAGTCTCACTTGCATTTTGCCTACACAAAATTCCTTCATAATGTACCGAGCTGCTCAGTATTAAAATCCATTAGCAACATGTTCTAGTATTAAAACGTTGAGGCACGTGCTCTAAAAGAAAATATGTCTCTTCATTATTCCACGTAATAACGTCTGCAGGATTTTCCGAAGAAAATCTAATTTTTTATTGTCAGCTTTTTTTAACGTAGCTTGTCTTGCATTTTCTGAACTCTGGTCCTCAACCCCTGAAACAGGAAGTGATGTCAGAGGAGGACAGGAAGTGCAGTCAGCAGGCCCATTATTTCAACAAAGATGCGCAATAAAAGGCTGGTTTCATTTTGCTTACTTTGTGATCCACCCTCAAAACGCCTCAGTGTTTGAAATGACCTTTTAATTATTTCCCTTTGTCCCCCATACACAGGCCTATGTTGTCAATACTGCCTACAGGCCAATAGGCATGTATACCTCTGGAGCTTGTTCATTGTCCCTTAACCAACAGTACTTCTTCCAGGTGGACCAGTACTATTGGTCCTACTGGTACTACCACCACTACTATTTCCACTGCTGCTATTGGTGCTACTAGTACTGGTTCTGTGGATATTAATCCTGTAGTATTAGTACACCAAGTTAAAAACTAGGTAGATAAAAATAATTTGCTGGTAAACTTTAGCATAAGGTTAGAAATTAATAGCATGTAACAGCTTATTTTATTTAGGAATAATGTATAATATGTGCCTTTGAAAGACCCCCTTGTTTGTCTAATGTTTAGTGCTAAACTGCTCAGTCGAGTAAGCCCATAAGTCTTCATCTGTCTCTCCTCATTGCTTGCATAAGCAGGAGTATCCTTTTTAATTGTTCATTAAGTTTTTATTAACTTATCATATAATGTACAATACGATAAATAAATTCTCCAAATAATGTACTGATCTCTCTATTGCATTCTCGCTCGTTTTTGCTTTGAAGTGTAACAAAGTTCAGGGCATCCTGCCAAATAATGTCTAAAAGCAAATGGGAGGATAGGAAGGCTGGAGACGAACGAACTAAGTATGAAACAAAGCAGTGAAAAAATACCAAAGACCTAAAAAGAAGTTCAGGTGAACATTGTGATGCTTCTTGTTTGGTGGGCAATTTGGACATTGCTCGGCTACCGAGGGACTTGTTCTACTGATTGTGAGATGCACAAGACCCGATCATACTAGGGTGTGCAGTTGTCATTCCTTGTGCTAAGGTCCTGTATTTTACCATGTGTGCTGATTTTTAGGGATCTCTGGAAAAGGCTCAGCTCTTAGCCTTGCACGGCGACCAGCTCATCCACAGCAACCACTACGCAGTTGACTCCATTAGGCCAAAATGTGTTGAACTGAGGCGTATCTGCGATGACTTCACGAACGAAACGAAGAAAAAATATGATGTCCTTGGAAAATCACACGAGCTACATAAGCAGCTAGACAAGGTAAGCAAGGCCTGCATCCTCAGGTGCTGTCTGCTCGGTTATCCACCATAAGTATGTATAAATATCAAAGTGCCGATTCTCAAAGAAGTTACAATGTGAATCTCTTACTTGACCTGACTTACTGAATCAAGTCAGGAGTAAGTCAGTGTTCCTCATGGTGGCTTCCTGTGCATTGAATAGTGCTGTGGAGGTTTAAGTCAGTTACTTCTTTCTTCAGAAGCCCCTATGTGTTTTCCAGCTATTTACACAAATTATTTCACTATTCTACAGAAAAAGGCTTCCTGATATTAGATATGCGCGTGATGGAGCTCAGAAGCCTAAACCCCTTTAGACTGATGAGAACTGCATCAAATAATGTAGTTGGCGAAAATAAGTTTGTTACATTATGCCCCCCCCCCCTTTTCAGCAATAATCCCTGTTTGTGCCTTTTTCGCTAATCATTGAACTCCTGTGTGATGACTTTGGTTCAGTATATGAAGGCAATGGTGTAGCCTAGGTAACTAGTGGCCATGAGCAGATATGAGTAGCAATATCCGCCCTGGATTCTTATTCCTGTCACTTGTGTTTGCAGTGGTCATTCTCCCAGCCTAGCGCTCAGCAGAAGTAGTTCAAGAGAATGAGGAACAAGACACTGATCTTTCTGTTTAAAGGAAACTGTGGTCCTTTTTATCACAGAGTTTCCTTAATAAACATGGTCATGCCTCCCATTATTGGATTGGAAAGGGTCTATGTGCAGGTACCCTTATAAATGATCTGTAAATACTAATATTTCGGTGCAGTAAAAGTAGGGCTCCAAAGGTCTAGAGTCCCTTCCATTTGGGATTTCTTTATTGTTATTTTGTATTCTCCCCCAAACTTATCATGAGTCAGATGTATCGTATTCTACTGGGGGAATACCTGCAGCAAACTCCTTCTGTGTTATTATGACATTCTAAAGTTATTTTTTATTTTATTTTATTAAGTGATATGGCTGGACAAACAAACCTTTCACTAGTTCTATGCATTGAAAAACAGATTAAAAAACAGGTAATAGTACCAAAAAAGTTAGTAATACAAAATTGATTTAAAAAAGCTCCCCAACAAAACAAATTATTATTTTTTTAATTTTGAAGTTATGATAAATGGGGTAACAAAATCTCTATTTTTCAAAAGTTTCAAAAGTTTAAAATGTGACGCATTTCAAAGAACAATTGTTTGTCCCATTTTTAGTTTGGGCTATTAGGTGCTGCTTGCGACACCTATAAGGCCCAAACCATTGCATTGAAATACTGGTTCAAGTATACATAGGGAAAAGGGCTTTGGAGAAGGGCTTTTGACGAGGGTCACAGAGAAATGACATGAGGAGGGATACACTGTTTCGTTATAGGCCAATCCATTCCTTGCTTATTGCCTTGCTAATCCCTACGGCTAATCCCACCCCTTCCTGCCTTTCCCTGCCCAGTTATCTGCATGGGAACTCTTTGAGGTCTGAGCTCTTCCGTGCTGGCGGCCCTATTGGAGATGCACTTAATTGTTAGCTTGTGAGGAAAATCCTTGATTCACGAAAACCAAGTCATTTGTTTTGAAATCTAGGGCTTAAAAATAATTTTTGTTTTTCATTACGTGCTATGAACACATTTGCTCATATTTTCGAAAATATTTTACTTTTCCAAAGAGAATATTTATTCATTAAAGCATGTTTCCAAATTGTAACGTGTTAACAGCTCCAAAGATGTGTGCGTTCATTATCAACATTTCTATTTCTTTAGTAACTGACCCATAGCAGTGCGTCCCAAACATCCCTTCTCAAGATGACAGCTGCATTCGTTGTCTAGCCAGATGAGAACATTGTGCTGCACTCTGCTTGGTTTCTTGGGGAATGGATGGTGGGTGTGTTGCCAGACACTGTTGTGGGACTGCTGAGATGTCAGGCTCCCTCTGCTCCTCACACCCACTGCATACACATAGAGTGAACATGGCTGGTGAAAATGTATCCCTCGCTGTGTTTATATGTGCATGCTATTAACTAATAGACATTTATTTTAAAACACATGTATTCCCCGACTGCTGCGCGGGCATCCTAATCTGCCCATGCGTGCCACACTTTCATGTATATAGATGCCACTGCCAATGTTATTTTAATTCCAACAATGGCGACTCTAGACATTAACGGGTACAATTCTTGTATCCCGTACATTTCCAGTCTCTCTGGCCCTTCAGCTCTCTTTGGGCACAGGGATTCCACCCTCCCCAAACCCTACCCCCTCTCCTTTGCCTAAGTGTACTGTATGAGTCCTCATCCCAGGCCCTACCACCTCGAGCTCGCCAGTAACAGCTTCTGCGGGAGGTGGATTGTGGCAGAGCCATTCCCTCCCAACCAAGCCTTACCATCAAACTTTGCACTTGAAGTGCCGGCAAGTTTTTTTTCAAAGCAGTCTTCTGAGAGTCGATGGGCCTCATTATAACCTTGCCGGTCCGGAAACAACAGTGCCAGTAAGCTTACTGGCACGTTGTTTCCGGACCGGCAAAGCACAAGTCTGCCTGCCAGAGCCTCTGTACCCAACAGGTCTGACCCTGCCAGACACAGCGGCCATGATAGGCAGGCTGTCACGGAAGCACCGTCACTGTTATTAACGGTGCCCATGCTTCCCTGATCGTCACTCCCGTATAGTCCTATGGGACTGGGGAACAACACTTTACCGGCGCCTGACATTCTGGGCCGCAGGGGTTACCGGGAAGTCAGGTGCCAGTTAATCAATATGGGTCCGGCGGCTACCTACCTGTAGCACTGGCACGGTTACCCTCAGACCTGTAATGAGGCCCAATGACTTAATTGGAAAAAGCCGAAACTTTTGACATTGCCAATGCTTATTGTTCAAGAAAGTGCTTTTATGGGCTTGGTTGTCTTTGTTAAAACTTTATTAGACAAGTAAAATGAGTGATAAGGGATTAATTATTCATATATATTTTGCAATGCTTTCAAAATCCCCTTCCTCCATATTTCTTCCTGTACAAACATCTCTTTGTAATATGGACTGGTGCAGAATCGATTTGCTGAAGACCTTATCACAGAGGCAGCAAAAATGAGTGCCAAATAGGGTTGCACCAACTGTTGCCCAAATGCAACATTTCCGTGTTAGATTTTTCAAGAGCCCTTAAGTAAAACAGATTATTGCATGTAAACATGTGTGCACTAACACATCTTTCGATTTTGTACTTTTCAGGCTAACGAATGGTGTGAATCTGGGATTTATCTCTTGGCCTCCCAAGCAGTGGACAAGTGCCAGTCCCAAGAGGGTGCGGAGACCGCCCTGTGCGACATCGAGAAGTTCAGGGGCAGTGCCAAAGAGCACCCACTTTCTAATCCCATCGACTTCTACAACCAGTTTGATGTGATTCTCACTGCTGAAATAAAGGTATGTGACTTGGGCCTGTTGCACAAAAACATTGCATACCCCCAAAACAGTGGGTTACCAGATTCATGAGAAAAACTGTGTACTTGATATTATTGGTAGAGCCAGATAAGGGGGTCCTGACATTTAACCAGCAAGGCCGCCCTCCCCTATATACCTTGTCTTCTTCTCAGTAGTCATTCTGGTTTCCTTTTCTCCAATTATTGACAGTCCATTGGATGTTGATCATTATGATGTCATCAATTTGCTGTCTGGCCTTCACACATGCTAGGGATGCTTCATGCTAATTGTAGAAACCTACTTGCTTACTACAAGGTCATAAACTGACAGCAGAAAAAGCCACTCAGGCCATCTCCCCTCTTTCACAATCTTGCGTAGAACCGTCAGAATCTATTTAGTCAATGAACTTACCTGGCTTTCTCCATTTTCTAAAACCTGTTTGTGCATTGCAGGCATTTGGAAATCCCATTACTTATTTGCGCATACCCCCATCTGCGAGAACTGATTTGCGCATTGAGCACTGGCAATGCCGTCCCCCCCCACACTTTCCCCAGAGGAGGGAGGAAAGGAGGACGGACCATGGAACATGCCTGTCCTGAAATCTCAGTAGAATGGCTAAGTACTTCACCCTACTGTGGCCATAGTAATAGGTTTTCAATGCTTAGGTACTTCTCTCTATGGACACGTCACATCTCCAGGGAATCATACACATTGGTTATCAGGCCAGAACAAAGGATTGGGCATACCCTCCACCAAAGCGCTTACGAAATTAAGACCAAACTAATCATTATTTTTGCATTGGACCAATAATCAACCACTTTAGGGCCTGAGCAGGACATATGTGATAGCGATCTGGCAGCATTTCTCCACTCCTCACACAATTTAGATTGAATTTACATCAATATGTTAATTCTCTGGAGGATAGCTCAGGGGCAATAGGCTCGCCTTGGAAGCAAGACGATGCGGAGCAACACACGTTCGATCACCGGGTCCGCGCTTAGAAACCCCTGGGTATTAAGCGTGTTATAAATAACCAATTACAGTATACTCATCTTTTTATGGCTTCAAAAAAGGCTAAACAATATTTGTTGCTGCATCTGATGCATCAGTATATAGCTTGAACGCCATATGACATTCCTATACATGCTTCTCCCTGAACTCTGGGCCACTAGCTGTCCCAACGATTATATGTCTAATGATCTTTTTTTGCTAACGTTTTTGATAGTGGGTGTAGACCCCCACATCCTCCCACGGCCCCTACACACCCCCACCCAATCCTCACCCACGTTGCCTAACCCCAACTCACTATCTAAATTTTTAGGGTACAAGTCAAGAAAAGAAATTCGAGCAAAAAGGATTCGAGCAAAAAAAACAACAATCAATAGTCCTACTTCCATCCTAACTCATCCATCCATTATCAGGGAAGGCAAAAGAAAGGGGAAAAGGGCGGAGACAAAGGGGACCAAACAAGTTACCACTGACTTGCCTATGTGTACATTTCTGGTAATGCTGTTATTAGTGAAGATCTTTTTACGGTCCACCATGTGCTGTCCGCGTTCACTGTTCCTGTTACCTTTCCCCACCGCCATCCGGATTAAAGGATCAACGACTACATCACGGCTATGTAAAGCACACAGCAAACGCGCTGCTCCAGGCAGTCACGTGCTATCTGTACAGGCCTTCTTGGAGAATGACTTTTCATTTTCAATAAATAAATTCAAAATGCAAATAAAACAAAAAGCCTCCTCTCTTCCCAGACTATTTCCTGGGTGCCATTGCACCTTTCACTCAGTCTAACAGCGGGAAGTTAGTGTGGCAGATTCCTCCCACCCCACTATGACTGATGCCAAACATCAGCTGTTAATAGAGGAGATCCCATTGGGATCTTGGGCACTTAGTAGAGAAACAGCTGACATGTCAGGCTCTGCAGTATGTTATGCATGGTCCCCATATCTCCCAAAACTGGGAGTCACTCTTGTGGCTTCTTCGTCAGGGCGACCCGGGAGATATGCCATAGGAGTCACTCTTGTGGCTTCTTCGCCAGGGTGACCCGGGAGATATGCCATAGGAGTCACTCTTATGGCTTCTTCGTCAGGGTGACCCGGGAGATATGCCATAGGAGTCACTCTTGTGGTTTTTTCGTCAGGGTGACCCGGGAGATATGCTATAGGAGTCACTCTTGTAGCTTCTTCGTCAGGGTGACCCGGGAGATATGCCATAGGAGTCACTCTTGTGGCTTCTTCATCAGGGTGACCCGGGAGATATGCCATAGGAGTCACTCTTGTGGCTTCTTCGTCAGGGTGACCCGGGAGATATGCCATAGGAGTCACTCTTGTGGCTTCTTCGTCAGTGTGACCCGGGAGATATGCCATCATAGGCCTAGTTTGCCTAAAATGGACTCCTTGATAGTAGCCATACTTTTTGTCTCCACGCCTTATTGTATGTTGTGCAAAGGAGGATTTAGTGCAGCTGGCTGTCTTGTAATGGTCACCCAGACTCATAATCATAATTACAAGAAGAATGTTACTCCATGCCAAGAAATGCCATCTTTTCTGGTGTGAGGATAATGCCATAGTGATGTAAAAAGAGGGCCTTCTCTTGACACCTGGGAGAATCCTGCATTCCTGCTATTGGTGGTTGGTATAGACGCTGCTTTGCAGCAATGTTGCAGGAATGTTGCAGGAAGTGGGAGTCGAAGGATCACATCGGAATGGCTTCTTATCTAAGCCATATTCTCTGGGATGTACTTCTATCCTAAGGTGAGCTTGGGACTGGCACCTCGAGGGCCTTACATTGGATTCTGGCATCATATCTGTATTTGCCTATCTCATATTTGGTCTGCTAGCGTTCAGGACTGTTGCATGTCTTTATATCGAGAGATTATATAAAGAATGATTACATTTCAAAACTTTTATAACGAAAAATGTTATAGTGAATGCATTTTTTGGGGGAGTTCCCCCCAAACCACCATTTCCTACGCCTACATTTCCAGCCCAACTGTTTCCCAAAAATATTTAACCCTTTACCCCACCCCTAAATGCATCCACTATAAAATGTTTTGATAGATAATATTCAATATATAATCTTTCTATATAACATTTTCGATATAAACACTGCATACCTTTCAGGACAACATGGGACCCTTCCTCAGACACACACTGCCTTAGGAAGGAAGATACTCAGCTGGTCTTGAAAGCTGATACGACTTTACCTAATAAAGGCATCATATCTGCTAGATGCTGTTTGTCTAACACCGGATTCCAGCACATATCCCTGTCGGATTAGCCAGTAGCCCTTCTTGCCACTGTAATTTGCCTCTATTGCTCTCATCTAACCCGCTTTCTTCTACAGGACTTAAATAAAGCATGGCAAAGCTAAACCACTGTCCCCGAATCTCAGTGGCATTGTCTTTCTCGCCCACAGTCCTGTGTCCAAAAAGTTTTAGAAAAACTGGCAAATGTGCAAGAAATGTTTGGCAAGAGGCAGGCGAGTTTGAAAAAGCTGGCAGCGAAGCAAACTCGGCCAGTACAGTCCGTCGCGCCTCACCCCGAATCTTCACCAAAGAGACCCTCACCAAAAAGCACCCGGCCCGCCTCTTTAGGTAAGAAGTTTCTGAATGGTCACTTATCTTTTCTTAATAAATGAAGCCAAGCAAAGTGTTTATGAATCAATGTTTTGTGCAATGGATATCACCCAAACCATTCACAGAGTCTCTATATTTAAGCCTTACAGAGGGGGTCATTGTATGAAGATTATGGCACATCCCAAAGGTATTGCAAGATCTATTATTGGGGTACGGGTTAGCCAAGGCGAGAATGACCCCTCTTGAGGTCTACAGGTTAAGTCGCACATCATGCTGTGCAACTTAAAATGGAAGCCACTTTTATACTGGAGAAACCAGACAGTACATGGCATGGTCATTTTATAAACTTGGCAATAGAAACAATAAACTCTACATATGCTGTGTTTCGTTGCTTTTTGTTGACTTGGAGAATTGACCTGCCCTTGCTCTCTCTGCCTTTCCATGGAAAAAGACAATTGTTCCTGTGCTGCTTGTCAGGCTGCTGCTTGAGTCAGAATGTTTGGAATAAGGGCTATACCAGAGACTATAGACTGCATTGAAAGCATTCTGATTGGCTGAAAGGAGATCTGTAATAGAATCCACGTGCAAGTTATATAATTGGATACAATTTGAACTGATTAAGACTGTAGGTGTTCATTTTAGCTGAAGCTGAGTGAATGAAAAACTTGGGCTGGCCACCGCAGTGTCATATAGTCTGCACAGTGGTTGTTTATTGCTGTTCATGAGAGCTCGACAATGGGTACTTGCGCTTTGAGAAGAGGTGTTGCTGGCCAGAAAACATCAGGTGGTATTGGCAGGTGTTAATCATGTGACGTTGTGGTGACAGGTCTGGAAATGCCTATTTGGTCTGTACCACTTTGTTAAACTTTGGATGCCGACTTCATTACTGCACCACCATGTTAAATATCATTCAGTTGTAACAGGACCCAGACAAGAAGTAGACAAAATAGGTGCCTGCATAGGGTGACCTAATAAAGAGTTTGGGATTTCCAGAGTGTATTCTTTTAAGGAGTTTGCATTAAGACTGTCAGTCAGATAATCCTTATCATAGTCCCCTAGCCTAACCCTGTCGCTCTGTTGAAAGTGGTCAAAATGATGAAGGCAGAAGTCAAGTGCGGGGTGACTGCACCCTTGTTTCTAATGGGGAGCGGGCATGGGATTCATTTGGTGCACCGATGACATGAAGCACACGGATATATGTGAATGTGCTTAGGGGCGTGGGGTTTGCAGCATGAAGCACCATCTGGAAGTAAGGTGCCTTGCCCACCGGCATTGCTTCCTGCCCCGAAAGAATGGAGGGTGTCGCTTATGTGCATGAACCCTGCCGTCTTTATCACAGGTGGCGGGGAAGGCCCGGGACAATGCCAAGGGATTTCTCTCTCCATCCTCCATGTGCAGGAGGAACCGGTGCCCAACAGTAGGAAAGGTGGCAGGCAAATAAAGGAGGCTGGACATTGATGACGCATCCGACCTCTGTGGTTGCATGGACCCTGCCCCGGATGGACACCACAGCTGCCTCCAACCCGTATAGTGACTTAACCAGCAAGTGGCAAGCTTGAGATGAATTTCAATGAATCCAATGTCCATCTTTTAATATAATGGCCTGATACCCATAGTGCTTTGCTCTGAGGTTCTGAAGTGAACGCAAACTTTCAGGGATCGCTACTAGGTGGCACTGTGAAATCTTACTCTTCTCTCAATAGTGTTGGACAAGGCCACTGGTAATGGGCAGTAAATACCAAGTATTGCATGGATGACAGGATGCATCGCAGGGTTCAAACTCTCCTAAATCGCACAGGAATTGATGTTGACTGGCATCGACCCCATGATCTCCAAAGCACTCCCCCATGCATTAACAAGGTGCATGGGGAAGACAATGGGGCGGGCCAATCTGGACAGGACAGGAAGAACGGGTGTCTTCGCTGAAGCGTAAGCTGCTGAGGTAGGGAATGCTGATATGGAGAGTTGCTGAGGTAGGGAGTGCTGATATGGAGAGTTGCTGAGGTAGGGAGTGCTGATATGGAGAGTTGCTGAGGTAGGGAGTGCTGATATGGAGAGTTGCTGTGGTAGGGAGTGCTGATATGGAGAGTTGCTGTGGTAGGGAGTGCTGATATGGAGAGTTGCTGAGGTAGGGAGTGCTGATATGGAGAGTTGCTGTGGTAGGGAGTGCTGATATGGAGAGTTGCTGTGGTAGGGAGTGCTGATATGGAGAGTTGCTGTGGTAGGGAGTGCTGATATGGAGAGTTGCTGAGGTAGGGAGTGCTGATATGGAGAGTTGCTGTGGTAGGGAGTGATGATATGGAGAGTTGCTGTGGTAGGGAGTGCTGATATGGAGAGTTGCTGTGGTAGGGAGTGATGATATGGAGAGTTGCTGTGGTAGGGAGTGCTGATATGGAGAGTTGCTGTGGTAGGGAGTGATAATATGGAGAGTTGCTGTGGTAGGGAGTGCTGATATGGAGAGTTGCTGTGGTAGGGAGTGCTGATATGGAGAGTTGCGCAGTGGAATGCAAGCTGGGATGGAATAGTGAAAAGGAATCATTACCTGCAGAATTTATTCTTAGGGAGGAGGCTGTTTGTGAATTGGTTAAACAGGCGTGAGAATATAAACTGTCGCTTTTTGCTGACGTGTACTGTTGTACGTCATCAAGGCAGAGACTTCTCTGCCAGGGCTGATTACGGCACTAGAGGCTTATGGCGTTTGTTCCGGTTTTAAATCAGACTATGGGAAAACAGAAGTCTTGCCTTTAACGGACCCCACGCCAAAGCTAATTAGTTCGGTCATCCGGAATGGCCTGTGCATGCAAACAGAAGGTTTGTGCTACCTTGGGGTGTCCCTCTGTAGGGATATAGCGAAGTTGCATAACGCTAACTGCCTTGCGTTATGGGCCACTATCAAGTAGGATTTGGCAAGATTAACCACTTTGGTTCACTCGTGGGTGCGAAGCCTTACTATAATGAAAATTAATGTCCTTCCGTGTTCATTGTTCCTGTTTCAAGCTTTACCGATTCAAATCACTCCGATTTTAGGGGTGGAGTGGGCTTCCCGGATTTATGGGAATGTTATAGGGAGGCACAGTTAATGGTCCCATTGTACCATCTTGGGGGCAGCAAAGACAAACAATGGGTTTCCCTTGAGAATGATTTGATGGCCCCGGCTATTGTAGGGGAATGGTTGTGGGTGCCTGGTAACCGTCTCCGGAAAAGAGTTAGGACACACCCGATATTAGCCACTTTGTAGGAGTTATGGAGGAAAGTTGTTTGCTCTAACGGGAAGGGATGTGGGGTCTCCTGACAGACATACACATTTACATTCGTGGGAGATCCCCTTGCCCAGCCATCTAATGCACCTGTCCCGATTGCTAGGTTAGGAACCGTTTTTTATGATCTCAACTATGAAAGTGAACTTGATACCGACTATGTACATTCTTGAAAATCACCACAGCACTGGACACTCCAGTGATCAGGTCAAAATGGGCGGGAATTAAAGGGTATGACCTTCCCTTACTTTTCAGCAGTATCCATTATCGTTCGCTTACTTTTTGAACCCCGTTCCAGGATGGCATTGTAGGACACCTTTGCATTTTGTTTTTTTTCCTTTCCACCTTCTGGGGATTTGAACCAGAGACCTGCCGGTTACAATTCACTGTCACATGGCAGTGTGCTATCTCACAGGTGCTGGCTTCCCTCTCTTTATTTGAGCAAACCATTTGGGGCATAACTAACTCCCATTCCCAAGGCGCAAAACCCAGTTCAGCAGTGATGTGCCTTTGAATTGCGTCTTTGCAGCTAAAGGGAGGGGTTTGTGTGTTTTTGTGTGGCTACAGTCATGACCATGTCCTTTAAGAGGTGAGAAATGGGTGGTTGAATAGAAAAGGAGGCTGCATAAAAAGCTGCATGCTGTGTGGGTAATAGTGGTCATTTAAATATTTGTTTTAGCTTTTTCAGCCTTGCTAGTGCTGGGGTGCAATTAGTCAGGGGAGCACCCAGGTATAGGATTTGAATCGCGGGGGAAGGGAGTCAGAGGGTAGGGGGGGTTGAGTATGAGGTTTGTGTGGGGGGATGGGGAGGAAGGGGCCAGGCAGAGGGAACATCATTACCCTGTTTTATTTTTACACTAAGACCCCGGGATCAGATGGACAAGGCCTATCTTCATAATGAATGACCAAACAAGGCACCCATGACGTCATTGTGCAGTAAAGACTATGTACGGACTGCTTCCTCTGAAGATGTCTCCATATTGTAAATGTGACAGGTGTTCTGAGGATGTTTTGAGCCATGCTGTGTTTAATTGTAAATATTTGCTAACCCCAAGCAAGGAGGATGTATGTCCTGTTCTTCTTAAAACGAAGAGATGTACTATAGCGAGAGCATGCGAAATTGCCTATGCACCGCAGGGCTTATAGTTGCTGCACACTTTGAAATGTATTCTTGAAGCCCTCTCTACTAGACCCGGACATGCTTGATACTGAACAAGGGTGCAGATTAATGCAATTGTATCCATGTGATTGTTAAATCATGTTATGCTGAACGCCATGGACTATTTAACTGACGTTTCATACAAAGGAGAAATGCCACCACTTCGGTCCCTTAAGGAGGCAAGTGTTTGTTTGAGGAATTTCGGTTGTTGTTGCTTGTGCTCAACAATTGATGGATGTGGTCCGTTTTTTATGGGCAACCAACTGAGGCTGGGGACAGTCAACTACTGCTGAGAGTAGTCAATTGAAGCCGAAGGATAGGCAACTCATTGTAGGGGTAACTAAATGATGCCAGAGTTTTCATTGTTGCTGAGGGCACAGCACTCCGCTGCTTTTGGAGGATCGGTAATGGATGCTGAGGACAGTTAACTCACATTGCTCTACGAAAGGTAGACAAATATGGTGAGAATCATCAACTGATGGTGTGGGATTCTGTGGTTGTGTGAATTAATATAATGTTTTCATAAGGGACATGTGTTGGCCAATCAGTGAGTGGAACTATATTATTGTTTATGGTCATTCTAATAGGTCTGTATTAGGGCATGTTTACTCTGCAATGTAATGGGGAATGGAATTCTAATAGGTGTGAACTTGGGTATAGAATCTCGGATCGGCATATTCCTGGGCACACTAATGGGCGCATTATGAAGCATGTAATACTGATAGATATGATAGCTCGGATCAGCATAGTCTGAGGGTTTGTAACTGTGGTGGGCATCATTTGTGCCTGTTAATTTTGGTGGGCATGTGCTGGGGCCGAGCTTATTTTTGTGTTGATATTTCATTACAGAATTCTCATCAATATATTGGGGGCACAATAAATGTATTGTCGGACACCAATTCTGATGGACATATTATGTGGTACAGGACGTCCGAGGAATATATTACCGGAAAGTTGATCATAACCGAAAATTTGATATCTAGACCCTTGTTTAAACATCACAGCAACAGGAATTGACTTTGGCTATATATTAAAGTAGACAGCAGCATATTTGGCCCACAAATGTCCACAAAGACTGGTGCTTTACAGCTTACCAAAGATAGAGTACTTGATGCTTTACAAGCACTTGCCATTTTAGGGTATATCTGGAGCTATTCATCACTCTTTTGAGCTTTTGCCTAAAACATCTACTTTTGATTTGAAAAATATTATTCTAAATAAAACTAAGGCACCTTAATGAGGGCTATGTTCGCACATGTGTATGCAAACATCTACATAGATTTGCTGGAAAAGAGATAAGTGCGGCTTGCAGGCATTCAGGAAATCCAAAAAGGTCACGTCAATGACATTACTAAACATCAGGAGTACACTAGGCCACCTGTGAACTAAATGATCACCTAGGGGCTAAACACCCCTTTGCCACTAGAAATTAGGGCACGAGTAAGGATTTGCTGCAGCTTAATGGGATGGGAAAACCCACAAACCCCCTACAAAATGTTGTTTATATTGTACCAAGTTCTGTCCAATATCACTGTCCCACTGTGCTCTACAATGGAACATTTGTTATTAAACATTTCCAAAGTCCCTTCTGAGATCTCTCCGCTTATAAAATAGAAATATACAATAAAATAATATCCGAATTTTCTAGAGTGCCTCTTGATGCACTCTTTCTACTTCTAAGCACTGTGATGTCAGGTGTTATTACCTAGTTTAATAGAAGACAAACCTTACCAACGGAGCCACTGAGTGTATAGAGGCATAAGGAAATGACCAAAAATCCTACTCGCAGAAAGGAGGGAATGTTACGAGTACGTTTGTGTGAAACTCCACCCAGCCTTTCACAGCTCAAACCGAATCCAGCTGTCTAGATGCCATGTTCTCGCAGAATCCCCTGGCACTCCCCCATAACCAATAACAGCAACCAAACCCGCGCTGTGGGTATGCGCAGAATGTGTTATGTACGGTGGGCCAGAGCCATCATTCCTCCTGGCAAGTTTTGGTGTGCTCTGGGATGTTTCTGGGCTCTATCAAATGCCAAGATCACTTTGTCCTTGCATATTGTGTTAGGCTGTGAGGGCAAGCCCATAGCTTGTGTACAAGATAGGTTTCAGTGTATTTTGGAGGTGTTTGGTGATCTTTCTTCCAAGTGTATTAGAATGTGGTTCTTTTGTATCCCTATTGTGTGCCCTCTTTTGTCTGTTTGTGCTACTCAGTCACTTGTTAGTGCTGTTTTTGTCTAGTGTCACGAGTGTACCAAGTGGCTATAGACAATATGAGTCTTTTGGGAATAAAAGGCTTTTATTTTTTTTCAGATAAAAGCAAGATGTCCGATAATTGCACAGTAGGTGTTTCTGAACAAAACATTTGGGTAGGGAAAAATCCAGGAAGCTTTCTCATTAGCTTCAAACATGACCAGGCGAAGGTATACATTACATTTGATTGACAACCGCTATTGGGTTCTCTGGGTGCTGGTTCCTTCATCTGTTTTGGGCATACTATTTTTGTGGCGAAATAGTAATAACATAAACAAATGTCCAGTCCAGAGATCAATAGGGCTTTTTTGTTGCTCTGCCAGTTTCCTGCCAGAGCATGATCAAGTCAATAAAGGTAAGACACGTCTCTTGCAAAAGTCTATGTTTGACCAATATCCAAACTGGGTTTGGCATCCACAAAGGAACCTGTATCTTTGTCTTCAGGTTGCAGGTTTCAAAGGGGTTCCTGAACCTGCTTCAGTTGGTCTGGTTGCTTGGGGGTACTACTTCAAAGGGTACTCCAGCACCTGGCGCACTAATAGAGCGTGTCCCAGTCAGTCCAGGCAGCTGCCAACTCTCTCTAGCTGCAAAGAATGCTCCCATAGATTCAGGGCTAGAAGAGACTGTTGGTTGGGTCTCTGTTCCTTCCTGATTTCTGGGCTTTTTCCCTGAGGTTACAGTCACCTAGGAGGGTCTAACATAGGCTCTCTGCCCTGAGGTATTTTGCCCTGGCTCATCCCCCCGCCTGACAGTCATTTCTGCCCTGGACTAGTCTGGCCCACTGGAACCTGCCCATTTACTTAGGATAAGGGGGTCACCTGGCCTTCACCATCCTCCTGTGCTATGATGCAAGTATCGCCCCTTCTAGCTGGTGCTTTGCTTCTCCAGTTGCCTCCTACGGGTTGATTTTGTCAGGCACTGTCAACCTTCCATCTAGAAACTCCCTTCATAGATGGTAATCCTCTTCCAACAAACAACTTCCTATTATATGGTACACTTCCTCCTCCAGCACAGCCTCTTCCACACAGCCTACAACGTCCTCTTCCAAACTCCTCTCCAGATCCTACTAAAAAACCTCATACCTGGAGACATTGTAGGGCCGCCTTTATACTCTGATTCTCCCTCCCCAAAAGTGGAGTCTACAGAAATGTCCTGCACCTGCATGGTGTGGACTGGCTTGGTTTTGGATTGACTCTTATGCTTATTTTATTTATTTATTTATTTATCTACTTATTTATTTATTTATTTGTTGTGTATTTTTCAGGCACTTATTCAACAAGTAAATTGTGTTTCAAAGCGCTGACAGGACAACAGGAAGGGAACATGGGATTGAAAACAATGACTACACTGGAGGATAAAGACAGTCCTTCTAGGCCTTGTGAGCATTCAGAATGTGCAAGTTCAGGGAGAGGAGTGGGGAGTGGAGGGGTAAGTGCTGGAGTACCCATGCTCATTGCTGAGCAGCATATGTAAGTGCCAGTGTAAGAAGTGCTAGGGAGCGTTCAGTTGCAATAAATAGGTAAGTGCAGGCCTACATTGGCATAGGCCAGTGTGTGCCAAGGTAAGTGCTGTGGGAGGGCAGAGGCTGAAGGCGATTGGGTGTTGGGGGGGCAGGGCCCCGTAGGACACATTAGGGCCCTGGTCACCAATCTCAGCAACTGTGGGATTAGCAGAGGAGAGGAGAAGGGAAGGAGGAGGTGAAGAGGAAAGTCTTGAGTCTTGAAAGGCTTAGGGTCATGTGGTCTGTGAGGGTCTGGGCCTAAGGTTATTTTAAGGCCTGTGTTTCAAATAGCAAACCACTTAGGTATACATCTTTGAAATACGTCTCCACTTTGGATTTTCTTGCTAGACCAAGAAGACATATCCTCCTACGCACATCTGACCACAAAGGTGCTCTGGGTACCACATGCTAATATTTGGCACTGTCAGTTCTGACAGACTGTCTTTGAAAGAAGCTTTACAAAGGTGGAAGAGTAGCTCTGTCTCTGTAAGTCTTGCGTTACCCGCCTCCTTCTCCCCCTCTGTGTCACTGCTTTCCAGAATTGAATCATGAGTTGTGACCTGGACTCAGATGGGCCATCTTTATCTTTGTCGTCATCATCTCAATCATCGGCATCATTAACCTTGGATTCATTATCAATGTATGTGGGTAATGGAGGAGTGGGATGCAAGGAACATAGCATACCCTGTACTTCTGCCCTGTGCGTTGATTCCACAAGCTCGTCAGTATATAGAATCTGCAACTCCTCTTCCCTTCTGCCCCAGAGACAGTGCATGCCTCTCATGAATCCTGACACATTTAGCTGCTCCATACATGCTGGCAATCTTAATGCTCGCTTCTCCATAGTAACAAGAGTATGGCATGTGCTGTGCACTCAGTTAAAGTCTCCCACCACCAAAGAAGTATAAGGCTTTCAACACACAAGCAACAAGTATTTTCTCTCACCACAAATAAATGTTGTACTTAAGATTGTTTTATTCACAAGCAACAGGTATTTAAAAGATGGAACACTGAGTTAAAGTTACTGAATGCACTATCGTACTGCCAAAGAATTATACAACTTTTTCTATTGGTCCATGAGGATAACTTGGGCCGGGAGGATATCTCAGGGGCAACGTGTTTGTCTTGGAAATAAGAGAACTCACAGCACACGTGCATGAATCCTGGTCTTGCGCTTAGAAACTGGTCTTGTGTTATAAAATAACAATTATAATTATTAAAGCAACAATTATGTTCTCTGGCCACAAAAAGATGACAAACTCAGCTGCCACTATTCAATGCATTGCCCTAGGCAATCAACTAACATTTTGTCTTGCCACTAAACAATGGTACACTGATTCACAGCCACAGAATGTAATGTCCTGACTTCCACCAAGCAATTCTGTGATGTTCTTCTCAATCTGGCAATAAATGTTGCCATGCAAGGAGATCACTGGGTTGTAGTTGTTAGTAGTAGTGGCACACATATGGCCTACCCTATTTCAACTCAGAAACTCTCTCTACAGTAATCATATTTTAATGTTCTACCTCATCATCTACTAAAGCCCATGTCAGTGTTATCTTTCTCTCTGAACTAAATCCTACTCAGCTCAATCTTACTAACTTTACACCTGTCCCTCAACAAAAGTCTATTCCCTCAACTGCTTTAGCAACCTCCTACTTCTGCCTCTGCCTGACAAGACCACTCCAGAAATCGAACCATGCATGCCGTTTTTATACTATTTTAGCTTGAAACACCTGAAAGATTTTGCCTGAACGTTGTTATCATTCAGAACCGCTCTGTTTACCAATAACGCCCAATCTTTGGGCATTTCAGATTATTGCTGAATAAGTTTGGCAAGGTTTAGTTATGTGTCAGTCAATAAGTGGTGTGCATAGCGCTGTGCACTTTCCAACGCTCCCGCATATCCAAACATATTACTGGGCGAGCCAGATGGCGGCCATAAATGACATACTGCACAGTGATCCGACAACACCACATATACGGGCAGAGAAATCCGCGAGACGGGGCCTATCCCTGATTGAAAGCCTATATCAAGTTGTGAGCCGCCCTTCTGCACGCACGATAGCAAAACACATGGCTCAAATCTGGGTGGAGGCACATAGACACATAGGCTGGGCAAGTAAAATCATCCCGGTACAACCTTTATGGAATAATGCAGCTCTCCCCGAGGTGCACAAGCTGCCGAAATGGCTGAGTTGGGAGGCGGCGGGTAAACTAACCCTTAATGAAGTGATAAGAGACGGACAAATCATACCCTTCCCGGACCTGTCAGCTACCCACGGTCTCCAACCAACTGAACAATACCGGCATGCACAGTTGTCCCACGCAACTCCAAAAACACATGCCAGAACATGCTGATATGCCAGAATGTACAACCAGAGAGAGGAACATCGTACTGGACAGTGTGAATGTCAAAACCACATCAGTGATGTACAGTGCTATCTCCTCCTTTGCCACGAAACAATTGTGTAGTCTGAAAACCAAATGGGAAAGGGAGGTGGGCCCACTGTTACCTGAGGACTGGACCTCTGCCTTAATGTACCCCAGGGAGATAGCAATATCGGCTAGGATCCGACTTATACAACTAAAAGTGTTACACAGAATATATTATCCACGAGTGACTCTGTACCGGTGTCGCAAAATCACAGATGCTAACTGTTTCCGATGCAAACAGGAAGAGGGCACTTTCTATCACATCTTATGGCAATGCGCACGCATCCAATATTTCTGGGGATAATGCTGCAATAGACTGTCTAGAGTTTTGGGCCGTCCAATTCCTAACGAGCCAAAATTAATGTTATTGGGGATTGAGGAGGAAGGTAAAATGACCCAATATGAAAAACTCGTATTCTCAACAATCACAGGGCTGGCCAAAAGGAACATTGTGCAACTGTGGGGCTCGGAGATCACTTCCAAATATGACCAATGGGTGTCGGATGTGGAAGCCTGTATAGCAATGGAACATCGGGTCTATACAGCCAGGGGCTGCCCTGGGAAAGCGCACAAAATATGGCAGAAATGGGAACAAGCTATATAGCAAATAAACCATGGTTTGTGGGCCAGAACCCACGTTAGACATAGCACGGAGATGTGTCTCAAGCACCAACCTATACCGAGCTGTAATGATGACAATAATCTAGTGGCAAATTGTAGTGCCTTGGATGTATGTGTGTAACAATGTGTTTTTGTATTGTATGTTCTTGTTTGTAATTAATAAAAATACAATAAAATGTGTTATCAAAATAAAATGGTATGCATGCTTGATGCCAACTGATAGAATAGAAATAGATACACAAATAGTACACATTGACACCAGTACAATGTCACCGGATCAATCATGTGACTGTGTCCACGTGGGACTCCCATTATTCAAGTCGACTGAAATATTCTTGCGATTCACAGAGAAACAATTTGAACCTATACGCAGCCATACCTTTTAGCGATACAAAGGAGAAAAAGCAAATGCACACAACCGCCCTTTTCACAGTCTCCAGGTGATCACATAGATATGAAATTGATAAAGGGGGGATGAGTTTTCAGGGAATAGCGGGCAAAGACAAGATGTTGTGCTCAACTGTTCATGCGTGTAGAACCAGGAGCAACTCGCGGCAGTGTGGATGTGATTTCTCTAGGTGAATTGTGATATTCACCCCAGAGGTATATGTTTCCAGATGGGGCACCTGGGAGTCAGGACGATCTGTGTTTTCTGGCTGGTGGGTGGGTTCAGTAGTTGATTGGAAAGTTGTAGAGTTGCTGTGACTATACCTTGGTGGGATGAGGGTTTTGTTTTAGCTGTTGTGTGTTAGCAAGGATGTGTGTATGTGTTGAGTGAGGTAAGTGAAAAGTAGTGAGCTTGTTAGTTGGTTAGGTTTGTTGCGTGGATCAGCAAGACTAAGGTTATTCGGTGGGCATGTTTTATGTGGTCTTCAAGATTTCTTTCTTTTCGTATTCCCATTTCACGTATGAATCCCGGATTCTTTGGTGGTGGCAGCTCTGGAGGGGCTGCGCCAGCTTGGCATGCTAGCCCTATTCGGTAGCGTTACTGTGATTTGGAAAACATAGCTCTGTTGTTCCTGATGAGTATTTGGTTATTATGTAGATTGTGATGTGTCCTTAGTTGGAAGGGTGTCAGGTTGTGCGATGGCACCAGCACTGTTGAGGGCTGTTGTAATCTGTTTCCTTCTTTGGGTGATGGATACTTTTCTATCACATTATATTGAAGGGCCAGGCTTTTAACACTTTTCTAAACATTATTTGGTCTTCTGTTGTCCAGATTGCTTTCGGAATGGAGTTCCATAATATTGCAATGAGGATTAAGAAATCTGTACCTATGTATTAATTTTTCTCATAGACACTGGATTCAGTAAGTATGTCATTGCTAGATCTCAAGGTCCTTTGAGGTTGCTAGGGGGTGGCTGCTTTTTTAATGAAATAATTCTGCTCCCTGTCCATGTAGGGCTCTGTGAACAGTGTACAGTCTTTTAAATTGGATTATTTTCTTCACTGGTAACCAGTGAAGACTTCTCAAGGCTGGGGTGATGTGTTCTCTCTTGTTGATTCTTAGTAGAAGTCTTGGCCCCGTGTTTTGGATGCATTTTGATTCATTGGGGAAGTAGTTAGGCATTCCGAGGTATAGGATATTTGCTTAGTCTATTTTTGAGCAGACCACTGAGTGGATTGTGAGTGGTCTTTGTGGTATATGCTGGCTGCAGTCTTTTTCCTGCTTCATTATTGGAGGTGGTGCTTTGCTTGTGTGGACACTGCTATAACCCCAACTTCAGCGCAAAGCGCTTAGCGGACGACTGAGTGGATTGCGAGTGGTCTATTGTGGTCCATTGGCGGCCCAGAGGTCGAGGGGTTCAGCTGTGTGCTGTCTATCAAAGGCCGTGAAGGTAAGCTTGGCTCTATCTGCTGTATCCCTTTTCCGTGGGAAGACAGTAAAAAAACAATTCCAGGCAAAGCACCAAGCAAGCCGCAGAATTATAATCTGAGGAAGCCGAAACCTTATGGAAAGACCAATGGATATAAGTGAAGCTCCCATCAGGAAATGGCCCAGGCAAACTTTAGAGGGGGGAGGCAATAAATGTGGAAAAATCAGTGACATGTGCATCCCCCCCACAGGCCGCTGCTCCTGACAGTAGTAAAATTACTACGTGCTTTAAGGCAGGTAAAAAGCCTGACCAATTGACGACGGTTGCGGTGATTGAGCATAATGTGGACTCTGGGACGGAAGGGTCTTATAGTACACAACAAGTCCACCAAAACCATCGGCTATTGTTGGGAAATATTGATGACAATTCTCTGTTAGAGTTGTGTTATTCACTGTGCAACGTAGAAGTAAGGTGCACAGTTTTACTACCAATTTTACTAACATCAGTCAAAACATGATGGCAGGAACAGGGATGGCAGCAAACAATGAAGTCCTCCATTTTGCAGTAACAATCCTAGTGAAACCATGTGGGCTTATTTATCCAGGAGGATGTTATCAAGCAGGGTGCAGTCCTTGAACATTTGAATGTGAGGGGAATGATAAAAACCAAAGGTCCACTGATATGGATAGAACCCTTTTGCCACCTGCGGAAGAAAGGCGGATGGTGGAGAGTAACAATATGGTGATTATTGGAACACAGGAAGTGGTTTGTGAAACAGAGCCTGCAGCTACCTCCCTCCTATCCCCATTAAGTTACTTACCCACTAGCAGCGGCGCTTAAGAAAGTGCAAGCTTTTGGCTAAAACTGATGAGACTAAGAAGTTAGTGGTGAGCATGTGTGATCTTCAGGAGGTGCTGTTGAACTCAACTATCATTGCGGTGGCACCAGTAATGACAAAATCAAAGAAAGGGAAGAAGCAGGAATCTCGATGTAAATAACGCCAGCAAGCATCTTCTGGTACCTTGACTAGCTGGCTGCTAAGGGAGGATATACTGAAGGCTGCAGACTGTGAGGACCCAGCTAACGAGGTTAGTAATGGCTTGATGGATGAGTCTATGGAAGTGCCTACGCCGCTGGTTATGGCTTCTGGTTGGCATTCTATAACAACTGCTACAACAAAGGCGCCTGGAAGGGAGGAGGCGGTTCCTGAGATAAGTGGTCGTAAACTACTGATCTCTACTTTTATGATTGGAACTATATCTACTGACAGATCAGGAAAATCACTTAATCGCTCAGCATTGCTAAACTTATTTGTTAAGATTCATGCACTGTGCATTCTGAACTCATCAGACCTTGACTTCGTGGTACCATTGGTAAAAGAGGTGGGCAAATTGACGAGGGTGCATTATTTGTTACCCTTTATGGCATGCCTGATGCAGGCACAGGTGGATTATCTTGTTCACTTGGGGTATGAGCTGGACAGGGAGCCTGTTTCAAGGGTACTGTCAGACTGTTGTCAGACTGTTGTAGTCATTGTAAGGGAGTGGGAAATAGGAGGGATACTGTACCCACTCCGAAACTAAAGGGATACGATAATGTGAAGGGATGGGAGTGGCTGAAGAGTCTATATACCGGGCGGGGAGGCCCTTCTGGGATGAACCTACAAGGTGGCCTCCTGGAATACCAGGGGCCATGCACATTTTGTGACTAAGGGCAATTCTGTGAATTGGTTGTTGGATCAACATGTGTTTATGCTCCAGGAAACCTGGCTGTTGATCCCTTTTATTTAGATGGTTTTGCAATTTATCAGCAATTTGCTAAGAAAGGTCTCAAGGGTTGGTGGGTGATGATTGGGATAAGACATGAACTTAGTCCTGCCTTAGTCTCTCCCAATGATGCTCTGGGCAGTGTTCTGGCAGTGGAATTGACTATTGAAACTAACCTGGGGGAAGAAACGGATGCTGTTGTTGAATGTTTATGACCCACCCCATGCCCCCGGGAGGATCTAAGACTAAAGAGATTTTTGAGTTTATAGATCAAACTATTACAGAGTGGCTTTGTACTATTGACAGTGACATTATATTATTAGGGGCTGATCTGAATGCACACTGCAGGGAAACTCTATTGGCAGCACCACATCCGCATTTATTGGCCACTAGTAGTTTAATTATCAATGAATCTAATGCTAGGGGTTGCCAATGGTTAAGGTTCCTTAATGAATGGGAGTTTATGATTTATTTTTTAATGGGAGAATCCAAAATGATATCCCGGGGAAGCCCATGTGGCAGGTGGGCTCTAAGCAGGCTTTGTTAGATTACTTGTGTGGGAACAATTTGTTATTGGAGCGGGTGTGCGATTTGCATGTCTATGCTAATAATGTTAGTGACCATGCGCAATTGTCTGCACCTGAAAGGGGATGGGTGTGGCAGGAGTGTGGAGTGGGGGATGTGGTGGTCAATGAAGCTGGGAATCATCTAAGCTGGTCCTAGGGGAACATTAATAAAGCATGTAAAGAACTCAGGGACTTATTAAGCGGGTCCTCAGATCTATTATAACAGTATTCTGGAGACGATATTGAATTATGGATTGATGAAACTGCACATAGGGCAGGGCATATCCATACTAAAACACCTTTAATCTTGCAAAAAAAGAGGGTGGGCACCTATAATCCAGAAATACAGGTGGATAAATGTGCACTACGACGAGAGATTCGGAGAATTAAGAAATATGGGATGTCTCAGACCATTGCTTTCACCGAGGTAAGGAAGGCAAGGAATAATTACTTAAATTGGCTAAAGAGATTTAAGATGAAGGGGCTTACTATGAAGTGGCAGGAATTGGTGCCTGCAGTGCAAAGCCGTCTTTCTAGCACAATGTGGAAGGTACTACCTTGGCATGAGAGTCTGGAGATACTAAAATGCTGAACCCTGTTACTGAGTCTGCGTGGAAAGGTTTTATTGAGCGGAACATGCTTAATAGTAATAGTACATCTGGGATTGAATTTAAGGCACAACCATCTTGGCCTATGAACTTTAGTGTGGATGGATTATGCTCAAGAATCAAGAACCTGAAGAATTCCAGAGCCCCAGGACCTAATGGTCTGTCCGCAGCAGTGCTGAAGGGTGATCTGGTGGTTTGGGCGTTGCTGCTGAAGGGGTTATTTAATGTTTGAAGCGCGTGTAATCCTGCGGTCCTGGACCTCAGCTAACTTGATTTCGGTTTATAAATCAGGGAATAGATTATCTCCAGAAAGTTGTAGGCTTCTATCACTACTGGATGTTACTGGGAAGGTGTTCGCGGCATGTGTGCTTGAGCAGCTTCAAGCTTGGGTTGATAGGAATGTATACTCCACTATTTACAGGCTGGCTTTCATGCAGGTTCAAGCACTTTACACAATATCATACTACTGTATTTGCAGATAACTCAAGCTAAAAGCACAGAAAATCCCTGGACTATACATCATTTATGTTGATTTCTGTGCTTCTTTTGATACAGTGAACCAGAATCTGTTATGGAAGAAGCTAAAGGGGCTGGAATGCCCCCATTGGCTTCTTGAAATAGTGGCATGCCTCCACACTCTTACACTGGATCGAATAAGAGTGGGTGCAAAGGGAATCTTGTCAGTCCAGATTGGTATAAATAGGGGTATTCGATTCAGGGACATATTGGCTCCCCTGCTTTTTAACTTGTATTTTGCAGACTTATTGGAGCAGTCAGTGGTTAAAACTATTTGTCCCCATAAAATAGGATCAGTGTCAGTAGCAGGAATGCTATATGCAGATGAATTTCTTATTTTTTACTTGAATTTCACTGGAATGAAGGAGCAATTCAATTAATTGTCTAGATATGTTGAGGCAAATGATCTTTCTGTCAATTTGGGAAAGACTAAGGTTATGCTGATTGCCTCAGAAAAGTGAACAAGCCTGTAATTAATACATTATTGGGAGTGATAGAATATACTGACTCCTAAAGGGTATCTGGGGCTGGAGATATCTAACAGCTCCAAATACAAGCTAATTGCCGCTAAGACCCGGAAGGCCAGACAGATAATGGTATTGGTGTGCAAATTCATGGGACAATATGTGGGTTACTCTCTGGGGGGGTTTCATTGTTTTATATAAACAATGGTTTTGTCCTGTGCTGCTGTGCGAGTTGGAGGCATTAGTATGTAGGGACTTAAATTGGCTAGAGTTGAGGGTGCTTTTTGGCGTGCTGTCTTAGGTTTGCCACAAGCACAGTGAGCAGGGAGTCCACGTCTGGTTGCCCCCAGGTAACTCAGGGTGACCAACCCCAAGTTCCTTGCAAATATTTCAAAAAAGGTAGCAGGCGCTCCTCTCTAGAAAGAACATGGCATGATAACCTGTTCTGAGATGAGAGTTTGCAGCACACGCTTTTTGCTCACTGTACCTTTCACAGATGGGAAATATCCATTTGCATATCAGTCTTTGTCCCGCCCACATGGGCAGTCCAGCACCGAAATGCTATGGCAATTCCTCTCTGAACAAGAGTACCAAAAGCAACCCCATACACGTGTTTCAGCCTTGTTGGGCCTCATCAGTGAGGTGAAGCTGTGCCTCTGTGAGCACAGTGAGCAGGGAGTCCATGTCTGGTTGCCCCCAGGTAACCCAGGTAAGGTCCAAGTGGTGCTTGCAATTCATTGTTGTCATGTGGGGTGATAATTGTTTCTGTTTTGCTCGGATTTATTTTTAAGTTGCTGTTGGTCATTCAGAGGTTTATCTCATTGAGTCAGTTACAAAGGGAATTGTTTGAGTCAGTTCACTGTCGTCTGCATATTCTGACATGCAGGTCTGTGTTTTGTAATTAGTTTCATGAGAGAGGCCATGTACATATTGAAAAGAAGTAGGGAGAGACTTGATCCTTTTGGGATTGCACAATTGTACGTTCTAGTTCCTGAGGTTAAAGGAGGTAGACCGGTTGTTTCGGTTCTGTCTGTGAGGAAGCATTTTAACAATTTCTGTGCACAGTTTTGAATGGTGGATTCTTATAGTCTCTTTATTAAGGTCATGTGGCTTATAGTGTCGAAAGTTGCTGACATGTTCAGTAAAAAAAGAGCTGATGGTATGTTGCTGTCAGCATTCCCTTTTGGGTCGACCCATACGTAAAGTACTGATTCTAGTTTTTTATTACTCGAAAACTACCTGGGATTGTTCCATTAAGATATTTGATTCCACATGATTGGGGATTTCTTTGCATACTTAACCCATCATGATTGTGGCAGTTTAGGGCAGGTTGGATATGGACCTGAAGTTTATTGGGTCTTCTGCCCGCCCCACCTGGTTCTTTAAAATTGGCTTAATGCAGGCAGCTGTATAAGCTTTTGGTAAGATTCTGGTTTCCAGCGATTGATTCATCACTGTTTGGAAGTAGAGGGCTATATTTTCATTTTTTTTTCCTGAGTTGGTGTTTGTACATGTCTGGTGGGCAATGGTTTTTTGGTGATCCATCCTTGTTCACTAGTTTATCGAAGCTTTCTTCTGAAATTGGTCTGGAGTGATTGAGTTCTGATGGTGTGATCGGGGTTTCCTATATCTGGTATTAATTGGTTGTATTTGAGGTAGTTGAGTTGATGGCTTGTTGAATTGTGTCTTGATTTTGCCTCCAAAGTGGTCCGCTATGTTGTTGCAGAGCTTTTGGGAAGGTATGGGCGTGTCGCTGCATGCGATAGGGTTTTTCATTTTTTTGATAATTTTGTACATTTCTTTCTGTGGGTTGGCCACTGTTGGAAATGTTTCTGTGTAGTGAACGTTCTTGGCTTTGAACGTTGGCTGCTATGTGTAGGTGAATCAGTTGTTGATATTTGATTTTCCCGCGTTGGTTGTAGTCTTTTCTCTGTTTTCTCAAACGTTCGGTTGCTTTTCTTAAGTGCTTGCAGTTCTGGCATAAACCATCTTGCTGTTACTTTTTTGTTATGTTTTAAGGGGCAAAATGTATTGAGGCTTTTTACCATCCAGGTATAAAGTTCATTTTCCTAAGTATCTGGTATCACACTTGGTTCAGCTGGCATATGTCGAATTTGGTGTATTCCATTAGTTGTTTTACATTTTCTAAATTAAGGTTTTTCCACTTCCTTTTGGTTATGGTTGCTAAGTGGTTGTGTGTGAATAGTGTACAAGTTGGGGGGTTGATAGTAAAAGGGGTCATTTGGTGGTCTCTCCAGATCACTGGCCTGGGGTAAGGCCATCCGTGCATGCAGAAGATTGCACCTAGTTCATGTCCTGCCACATGTGTGGCTCCGTTTACTGTTTGTTTGAGATGAACACTTGCCAGGAGAGCTGATATTTCGTTTTCTCTCTCTAAACAGGTGTTAACATATCCTAGTATGATGATGTTCTTGAGTTGCACTGCTGTGCTAGTTATTGCGTCTGCACATTTCTGTGTAGTTGGGATTGTATGTGGCTGAACTGTATATGAGAAGGAAAAGTAAGTGTACTTGGTTCATAAGTTTGAAATTGAGAAGTAATTTGCATTCTTCAATGTCAGTCGATGGTAGAGAAGAGTCGATGATGTGATTCTTGTTGATAATTCAAAGACTGGGCCCTCTTCTACCTTCCCTATTTGCTTATACATTTTTTATGTTGTGTGATGATTCACTACATGTTGCCCCTTCTCCCCGAGTAGGAGCCCTTTCCCATGATGCCAGGCAGGTGAGGCTGCAACCCGATTGTTCCCAGAGGGGTGGTATAATGCAGGAGGATCTCATGGGGAGGGACTGCCCCCTAGCCCCCAGGGAGAAGGACCACCATCTACGGCACAGCCCTTCTGAGAATATCACATACCCTATCCTCTCTGTGCTAACCTCTTTCTAGACAGCATACCTGTGTACTGTTATAAGGCAGATTATCTTAAGGTCCTGGAAAGTACTGAGATGAAGAAGAACATCAGGAACATGGGCAATCCAAGTACTGGGATGAGTTTGCCGTGTGGAGCAATGAAGATGAAACATGTGAAAGAGACAAAGGACGTATACAATGGGCCAATACACTGCTGGCCACATTGTATAAAAATCAACAATGGACTAAACACTGTGTCTCTGGCAGCCACAGAAGACGGAAGGTGTGCTGCGGACCGTACCTAGGAGATACAAACCTGTGTTGCTGATCCGGAGGAAGAGAACTCCAAGGACGACGGCAGTCTGCCACGTCTGATGATCAGGAGGTCTGCAGGAGCACACCAGTGCCCAGAAATGTTGAGAAGAGGAGGAAGGAAAGCAGAAGGCAGCCGGAAATGCCGTACCATAACCGAAGGAAAGGCAAGACGCCTGAGAAGCAGAACGGAATGCTCATCAGGAAGCCCCAGTGACGTGCCAAAGCGCTCAAAAAGGTTAAGGGCGGCACGGGAGACCCAGAGGGGATATGGGGTGGCTTTCCAGAAGGGCGCATGCAGTTGTCCCTTGGCCCTTTTGCAACTGTAATGCTTTGATGGCACGGCAGGGGCAAAAAGCCTACAATCCCTTTCCTCCACACTACAGTGATGAAACAAAGCCTGTGGATCACCGGGGAAGGGTTGAGGACCGCAAGTGCTATAAAGAGAACTTTAGAGGGAGAGTCCCTAACAACAGTGGCAGGGATAAACCCACGGAGAGCCAGAGAAGGGTCAGGGACCCTAAAAGAGAAACAAGTCATCTTCCTTATGTCAGTACTTGGCAGTGAAGTGAACCAAGTGGGCCAATTCAAAGAAGAAAAGAAAGCACAGCGTGGGACTCAAACCAAGAGAGTGATATGAGTCATCTTCCTTGTGGCAGTACTTGGCAGTGAAGTGAACCAAGTGGGCCAGTTCAAAGAAAAATAGAAGCCAAGGTCACAGACCCTCCTAACACTCAAGAGTTGGGTGTTGTAGGTGTGAAGCCTAATGAAGAGAAAACCAGGGGAAGGGAGTCATTCTCCCTGGTTGTAAGCGACTGTTCTAAAATTACCACGAGAAGGAAGTAATTCTCCTGGTAACTCAGACCGGGAGTAAGTTCCAACATGCCTGGGGAAGGGAGTCATTCCCCTGAGCTATCTCTGACTGAGCCTGAATGCGAGGAGAAGGGAGGCATTCTCACCCACTGAGAAAGTATTGTTTGGAACTTTGTGGCCTGGAGAAGGGAGTCTTGCCTCTGGGCTATTGGAGATTGGACACCACTCTCCTGACCCACCAAGGAAGCATTGTGTGGAACTTCAACCATAACCAAGGTTAAGGGAGTCATTCTCCTGGGACCAGAACAGTACTGCCTCTTCTTTAGTTTCTAGTGTAAGGGATAGGAGTAAGGTTTTCTTGACACAGGACCGTGGACATGTTATTGTTGGCAGATATCCTGACAGTCACCTTAGATCTTTAGTTGAGGCAGGAAAACCCTTCATAATAATAGGGAAAGATAAGTCTGCTCTTGCTTTATTGTTTAGTAAAGGCCTTAAGCCCCAAACATGCCACCTTTGTGTTAGCATTCTTCTGCGCCCTTACGGTTGTTTGGGGGGTTTACGGGCTATTATTTTGTAGCAATCTGATAGCCATGTTACTGTGAGGTATAAAACCTCTGTGCCTCCTTCGCAACTGTTTTGTGCTTTTCCATTGAGCATACATTGGTTAGAAAGCAGTGTATTGTGTTCGCTTTAGGTGGTGCACTGGTGTACAGTTCATGGTGTGTTATGTGTAGGGTGAGGGTGGAGTTTGGTCATTGCTGCTTGTCCCAGTATTTGTGTATGAGCAATGTTTTTTTCAATTTTTTTAATAGGAGTGGTGGGGGTGGCCCTCCTCTGAACCCCTACTTTTTCTTCTCCCTTACCACTTCTCCCTTATTACTTCCCCACCACCATTTTCTATGTTGATGTACCTAATTCATATCTATGTGATTTTACCAAATTAAATGACAGAGAATGAATACACAACTAAACTTTAACAATGAAAAAATATTGAATTATTTTATTTTTTTATTGGGGGTGACCCCCAAACTCCCTGTTTCCCTATGCTTTTAAACCCACCCTAAGCCAGTCTCCACCCATTTAACCCCTTAGCCCACCCCCCATATTTATATTGAATACAAAATGTGGTATTTCTTTCGTTATTCAAGATACGCTATTTAATACATTCTCTGTTTTCTATTCGTTAAAATCACTGGGTACTATTTCATTTTGTTATGTTTTGAACCATATTGAATGTGTACAATGAAATATCACCATGGAAATAAATCCACCTACCGAAATACATGTTATTGTTGTATAGCAACCTCTATTAGATTCGGATCTCTCCATTAACAGAGTTAAAACCACAAAAACAAGAACAATAAAACCTGATGTTATACTTCCTAAACTAAGAATTTAAAACTTCCATGCCCAGGTCAGAGTAACTTGTGCAAAATAGTAGGAAATGGCTGCTATTCTAGAGCGCTCCTCTTACAATAACATTTTTCTTACCTGGCACAGACTTCTCCCAATCTCTTCTATCCTTTAAAGGGAGGGAGTTCAGCCTGGTCATTAGTGCCAGTCTCCTACATTATGCAGATTTTATAGTACATTTTTCACCACCATATACCATATTTACACGTAGGTCAGGATACCTTTCAAGTGAGTAAACACAAAAAATTAGGTTAACCCACAATTTTAATTAATATATGGACTCAGTGGGAATCGAAATTAGAACACAAGCAAAACCTTAAGAACAAGAAAATAAAGAGACAAAGAGGAAAATACACAGACAATGGGGCAGGTTGAACAATATTATGTAGTTGAAACAAAAACACTCCAAAATATATTTGTTCTGTATAATACAGTGCATACAATTATTAAATGCAACACAACGCACATGAAGAAATTGATTACAATTGGACAGTGAGGTACGAGAAAACGAATACCTCCCGTCATTAACAGCACACCTAACCAAAGAAAGCAAATCAACAAGCATCCAGTCACAATCAAACGACTCTTTTAAATATGTCCCCATGCACAAGATGTATGATAGGATATTTTTCCTCTGGGGCACATTATATTGCAGACACTTTTTCTACTGTAGCAGAAATATATATTTTTAAATTGGTATATATTATAAAATAACCTTTAACAGCCTTCTTTAAAACAAATCATCTTAATTACATAGCATAATTCAATTTAAACAAATCATCTTGATTACATAACATACCAGTTCATTTTACCAATCAATATGAACAGGGACAGCAAAATTAATTTCATTTACCCAAAATCATAGAATATAAGAAAAACCAAAACAAAATGAAATAGAAATCACAGTCCATTTAAAAGCAAACCATTTACATTGGTGCCAAAATCTCTTTAATAATGTAACAGAAATATTTGTCTTGCTACCATGCACACAATTTAACGATGCGCACATTAATACATTTCAATGATGCTCCTGTGTATTGTAACATTAAAGTATTATATTATTTCATGAGCGTTCTTTCAAATATTCACTTATTACAATGGCTGTATAGCTTTATAGCCAATATATCTGAATATGTCTTGGGAAATGTACTGTCTGGCCCATTTATTTTCTTTTAAAAAGTTCTCTTGGTGGGCCGTACTCCCCTCGGTTCAGATTTGCTTTATATTCTGGCTTGAACTGTGCAATATGGGAGCGATGTTAAAAGACAACCAAGGCCACTTTTGTTCTGAAGATCCTGGGACCACCCACCCCCTCTCCCACCAAGTTCATGACAAGACGAAAGACCAGAAAACACTGCAACCACCCATTCTATTTCGGACGAACCCCAAATGCACAAATGATTTACAAATCACAGAGGAGTACCCTCTAAGTCAGCCATACAGACCATGTGCGGTACACATCTATCCATGCATGTGAGAAGAGCCTGAGACCATGGTCAGAGACACCTATATGGGCAGCCTGGACTAGACACCAAGAAGCCATGTAACTGAAGTCATTAGAGACACACAACTGCAAACACACAAACACACACTCTTATACATGAAGAACATGAGCGCACAGTTCTATAGTTACAGGACAGATACATATACATACTGTAATTGCTTTTATTATTTTCTCATTGGCCAAATGCCGAAACGCAAAACCACAAGGAACAAGAGATCCTGAACAAGCTTCGAGATGCTTAACGCGAATAACTCTATAGAACTGCAGGAGCATCTACAGCACCTGATAGAGCCAAGTGTGACTAACCTATGGAGAACATAGCAGAACGTGGACCAAGCAGAAAACGCATTGTAGTGTTTAGAAAAACTACAGTAGACCTCAACCCACTGAGCAAGAGATTGACAAAGCTGCTTCAGGTGGCACAGGGAGCAAAACGTGTGAGACAGGACCCACAGTCAAGGTCAAAAGATATGAAGACATTCCAATCCGCAGATGACAAAGGGACTAGCTTCAGAGAAATTGAATAAATCATCAGAGCTCGATTTAGTGGTCTCTAAACACCTGGTGCAGCCGAATGAAACAATGGACATTCTCCCGTGGTGGGAAAAGGGTGCCGGCCCCAGCAAAACCAGACGCAGGTGGTGACATTTGTTGCAACATTCGGAGCACATTCTCATAGGCAAACGTGGTGTGCACAAGTTACAATACAGACACATAGTCATTCTCATCACCTTGAAAAGGTGCACAGAGCACGGAAAACTTGTTAGAATCTCAGGCCTGGGTGCAACAGCACTGACCAATCACAGTTTAGTATCCAGGGGTGGATGGTGGAAGGGTGCAAACCAATGGTAAGCCTACAGCTCCTCAACAATGCAGCTAAACGTCACGGAGATGGGACAGGCCAGCCACATGAAATGCAAGGGGCAGTAGAATAACACCTATAGGGTCTCGTATAGGTTATTGAAAACTCAATGCCCAATCACCCGGTCGGATATGTTTCCTGGAGAAGTTATGACAGAGTGATGACACCACTTGCGGTTAAAACTGGCCTGTGAGCCAGGAGAAGCTGAGAGCGGTGCACACATAATTCTGTGTTCCTGTGCTGATCCCTGTTGGTTTTATTTGCAATAAACCGCAGTTTGAACTTGCCGTTGACTGGGTCCTCCATGTATACTGGGAAGGGAGTTGGGCTCTCCAAAGTCTGCGGACTTCCAGCATCGCTCTGGCATACCTGGGAGTCCAACCCAACAGTTCCCTAGTGCTTCACTTTAAATAATCAAAGAAAACAAATACAGCAGCAGCAGACACCATTTTGCAACCTCTGAGTGAACAGCCAGCCCACAAAAGGTTATTTTAAAATCATATTATGTTAACTTTTTAAACTTTTTAAACCTTTTACTACCCAGGAACAAACAAGACTGATTATTGAGGGTCTTTGTTCTCAAACTGCACAAAATCATACCGTTTGTTGGTCGGGAACTCAATCTCACAGCAGGAATTCCTAAAAACCTCATGATTTCAGTTATCAGATGTATTTTATACAGCTCTTCCCATCAGATTTCTGGCACTTCCCCTTACTGTAATTTGCTGATCTCAGAAGAATGAAGAGCTGAGTCATCCCGGCATGATTTCGAAATTGCTCAGTGCAAGCTTTCCCTGTGTTAGATGTAAGCACTTAGCCTGTCCATTTTCAATGCGCTGTAACCATTGATGAGTCCCCTTGTACAGGTCTTCCAAAGAGCACATGTGATATTCAGATTATTGTTGAACGATAACATTAAGCCCTTGGTGGCCATAAAGCAGAGGCTCAAAGTATTTTTACTACCAACGTCGACCGTTATTGATATGCTCAGTTTTTTAACCGCTCAGACGATGAAGTTAGAAATAACAATTTCCTCTGTTTCTCCACTTCCTGAGCAATGTGGTTAGAAGGGGCATCTGTACGAAACTGTGGGGAAACCTTATGCAATGTGTTTGCTCAAATAGCTTTCCGTTGTGTTGCGTAGTCCCAATGTATTTGTTAAAACGTTCTTGGGAGGGCGACATCCTCTCTGGCAGTTAGCAATGTGACTTCGGAGGCCGGGGGCGGGGGTCAGGGCAAGGTTCAACGCCTACCACGGAGATGGATGTGTAACATTGCAACCAGAAGCCACAGGTTTCAATCCAGGCTAAGTTGCCCAAGCCCTTACTTCATCCCATGTTGATACATTCAGAACGACCACATTGGCCAATTAAAGCACTTCTATTACAGCACTTTCAAGCCGAGTAAACCTGTTGCGCGGCACAGAATAGACATGTGATAGTAGCAGCAGTGGTATAATCACCCGTGGGTCTTTTCATGCCTACCCTTTCATTGTTGGAAATTCAATGATTTTCTTTGCTTGACTCTCACCGGGTACTAATGCTCAATACAAAGTGACCACTGGAGTTATTGGAAACTCTGTTTCAAATAGACAAATGATTTTTTTTTTTAAATCTGAGGTCATATCAGTCCCTCGATCAAATTACCAACAATCTTTTAATTTTAATCAATTGTTAAGACTTGTTTGGTTTTAGGGTAGTTAGGCTCTCGACCTACTACAAACTGACTTGTCCAGATGAGTCCCCATGGATGCCCAAATTACCTGATTGGCTGTCTGTGGTGCTTGCAAAGAGCTGCAGCCCACCTTCTGGACTGCTTCAGAAGGGAGTCTTCTGAAGAGGGAGCATTCCAATTTAGAAGTGGATTTCTTTGAAAGAAAAGCAAAAATAAAGTGTAAAAAAAAGAGGATTTCTTGGTTTTCCGAACAATGACACTATTGATATCCTTCTCCATGTTCACACCACTATGCAATGGAACAAATTATGCACCAGATTATTTTCATCTTCGTGGTTTTATTGTTTTGCTTTTTTATACTTAAATGTGGTGTCTTATTTTGTACATATATTTTTCTGTCTACCTACAGTCGTTTTCTGCTTAGGATCCAATTTGAAACCATAGCAATAATGTAATTATGCTGCCACTATATATACCCTATGCTGTGGGTTAGTTTGTGTGAAATAAATGCAGACACAAACACACACATAGAGATTTAAAACAAAAACAGAACATTTTGCAGCTTCTTGTGTGCCAAAGGCAATGTTCAATAACTTCCACTATGCTTTTTTGTGTTGGTATAGAGGCTGCTTGTTGTCTTGTGTTGTGTTTTGGTGGATAAGCCCACGCACAGCACCTATGCGTTCTCTCACTGGTACCCCCAGGTGACTCAGTACTCTTGGGGCATTGCTGCCAAATTCTAAAATGTTTTTAAAACTGATTTAAGAAGAGTAAACAAAAGATGCTGGAGATATGTTATTCCTTTCCCCCAAAATAGTCTCGGAGGGTAACCAGTACTTTTCCTCCTCCGGTCCTAGAAGATTTGGGGATAGTTTTTGATTTGGGAGCCCCAAAGATGGAGTGACATGAAAAATCCCTGGGGGGATCTTTGAGAGAACACTTAAGTATATGTGTGTGGTCCTGCACACATGCGATCATGCAGGCCTGCAGAGGTCAGTGGTCTGAGGGTGCAGTGTCAGGGGAGGTGCTCCAGCCAGCCTCACTGGGGTTGTAGGACACAGGGATGGGCAGTCTCTGCCTGGGTGGTGAAGGCTTGTTTGATGGGCCAGTCCCTTTGGGAGTTTCCTAAATCTCGGGTGATTTGGCATGCCCTGCAAGGAAGTGGGGAGCCAGGCTTATGCTCCCTGTCCTTTTCTTCCTGATTGATGTAGGCATGATTTTCATAGATGCTGTGAATCACAGGAGTCTGGGACGGCTGGAACAGTTCGTTTTTTTGGTGGCAGCATATTGTGTCTTTCTACACAAAAGCCGTGTGGATAAGACAAATGTTGTTTAATGCAATGCGTTTCTAAATGGGGAGCCAATGGAATGTTTCGAAGGGCAGCCATGATGTGCTCTCTGGGTTTAAGACCCAGGAACTACTCAGCAGCCCTCTTCTGTGCAAGTTGGGCAAGATGGGTCTGGGTTTTGGGGAGGCCCAAGTAGAGAGTGTTGCAGTCTCTACTGGGGTTACTCTGTCACCTGCTCTTAGGGCAGGCCTTTGTCGGACCGCGGTTTCAGACTCTGTTTTACCACTATAGTATAACCAATGGTCAAAGTGAGGGGGAACGGTCGGGAGCGGTGTTCAACTATTTCTATTTTTCACTGTTGACAGCTCCACTACTTTTTGCAACCATTTTCACCATTCCGGAACTGTTCTTTGTGAAGTTAAAGCACACTTCTCCACTTTACTACCCAATGGCAGTATAGCTGAAACCTGTTTCCACTCAATTGGCTATCAGTCAGCATGGCTGCCACCCTTGAAAAATATGTTGCACAGTGCCCCCTTCCTGCCTACTATGTCTCCTACGAGGGTCACAGTTCGACTATTTTTTTTGGTACACTTGTAACACTGAGTACAACCACTCTGTCAGGCCTGGGGGCCCACAGACAATGCCTCTATGCTGCTGACGTTTTCTTCTAGCGCCTGTAATTTGCAGAGTAGTTGCGCAAGTGTCGAGCCTTTCCAGTGATCTTCTTTTGTGAACAGAAGCGCAGAGTCTGTTCCTCTGGAGGGTCTGAATCCAGACTCATGCTCATTCAAGAGGCTACTTGATTGCATGGGGGCCCTTGCATTCAGACAACAGATTTTCCATGGCATTAGGATCCGAAGAAGGATTTTTGAAACACCTAGAAACCCTTGTGTACAGTCGCGTCATGAATGCCATATCATATCAAAAGGGGGTGGTGGTAGTTTTTCTTGAGGTAATCTGACACCAAAGCTACCTCATTTACTGAAAGATCTACTGTTGTTCTGTACTGTGTGTTGACCACTGCAATGAATGCCCCGTCAGGTACTAAAAATGCCATTACTCCCAAAGCAACTATCACCTTCTCGCAAAAGTGACAGCTTGTTAGAAATAACATCTGACACAGTCCCCAACTATTGCCCTGGCAAAAGAGCCCTCGAAAACCCCTATAACAAAATAAAAGAAGCCAAATGGGTATAGGCACAGAACAGTTATTGCACTGACAAAGCACATGTGAAGCTGTAGACCACAAAGGGTGAGCTGTTGGCAATGCCAATGCTTCTTTTGTATTGGGGTTTGCCTGCTTGTTCTCTCCATATGGTTGTTGATCTTTGTTTTCTTTTTCTTGTTTTCTCCGTTTTTTTCATTTCTTTCTGTTAGAAGTTTGTTGCTGAATAAAAGTGTCTCCCCTTTCTGTGTTTTATTCGTCCTTTGTTTGGATTTTGAAGTGAGTCTATTTCCATAGAAACAAGTCTTAAACTGTCTTCCATTGAAGGTTACATTTGGGAGTCATAAAGAATCTATGATCTGTGCAGCTGTGGTAACAGCAGCACCAATTTCAATATTGCCGAGTGTGAGGGACGTGGCCAGTTAGAGGAAGGTACCTCATAACGGCGGAGGTGAAACTGATAAGACATTGAGAGTTGCTGAAATAATTCGGCCTTGTTTCAGATAACGGGAATCTCACATGACGCTATCTAGTGGCATGGTCCATTTAAGGATGGCAGCATCTACACTTGGGAAGCAAACATTAGATAGGGAAATAAGGCTCTCCCTAACCCCAACACGCAGTGCTTGAGCTTCCTCTGAAGCTGAGGACTCTGTAGCTACTGCCCTTTAAGGGAATCAAGGCATGGCAGTTTCAGGTGCAGGAATGCCACCAAAGCTTGCAGAAGGGGAAAGGGTACCCTGAAAAAGAAAAGGAAACTAGAGAGTCATGCAGCCATCAATCCTACAAGATCCTTCACTCAAACATTTAAGAAGAGATATGCACAGTAAGTCCACGCCAAGAGCAGGGTTTGGGAGGACAGCCGAAGAGCAGGGATTATCCATCCCCAAGTACCACATCAGAACTGGAAGCCATCTGCTGAGGTGGGACCCACCAACCAATCCAAACACCATATGCAACCTGAGTTCCTTTTCCCCAGAGATAGCCTGGAAGGGAAGGCCGGGATTTGGCAGGTAGGGAGACGACCGCCCAAGGGCATTGACAAGCCAATTCCAAGCCAGACACCAGGGCTTTAAGCCTTCTCAGGGGGTGGAGCCAGGCAGACAATCCAGCTAGCACATCTGATTCCCCATTCATCAAAGAGAGGATAGCATGGACCAAAGAGCTATGAAACCCCCCAAAAGGCAGTCTGGCAGTGGGTGTATTTGGAGTAGAAGCTGGATACAGGCAAGTGGCATCATGAGGTGTTTTGGAGAAGGCTCGAGGAGAACTCAAAGGGACCTGGAGGGGGAGCAGATAACAGAAGAGTGGAAATGGGGTTCAAAAGCCTTGGCCACACTGGAGCCTGGGAGCTGGAGGATAGTTCCAGGAGACCAACCAGAGAAGCCAAGAGACCTGGAGCTGCTGGTAATGATCAATGGAGAGTCATGGCCAAAGATAGTAAAGGTGATCTGCGAGTGGGTGGTGCCCAGATGGGTGAAGAAGATGCAAAACATAATTGTGAGGTGGAGAAGATAACTGAGGAGAAGGGTGGACCCTGTGATGGGTGAAGAAAATACAAGACACAAATGTGAGGTGAAGATCATTGAGGAGAGGAGTGAAGACCAGAGAGCGGAAGAAGGTGCAATAGATAATTGGGAATTGGAGAAGCTCCTTTAGGAGATGAGTGTTGCCCACAAGGGTGATGAAGGTGCAATAACTTAAGAAGGCACAATTATGTTGAATTGGAGAAGATTATTAGGGTGAGAGTTGGTGCCCTTAGGGGTGAAGAGCTTGCAAGAGGTAATTGTGAATTGGAGAAGATCATTGAGGAGAGGAGTGAAGACCAGAGAGCGGAAGAAGGTGCAATAGATAATTGGGAATTGGAGAAGCTCCTTTAGGAGATGAGTGTTGCCCACAAGGGTGATGAAGGTGCAATAACTTAAGAAGGCACAATTATGTTGAATTGGAGAAGATTATTAGGGTGAGAGTTGGTGCCCTTAGGGGTGAAGAGCTTGCAAGAGGTAATTGTGAATTGGAGAAGATCATTGAGTAGGTGGTCGTGTCCAGCGGGTTGCAGAAGTTGTGAGGAAATGTAATGAGCTGGAGAAGACTGAGGAGAGGGTAATGTTCAAAGGAGTGAAGGAGATGCAAGATTCAGTTGTGAATTGGAAGGGGATATTAAGAAATCAGTGGTTCCTGAAGAAGAAGGAAGGGCTGGGAGACAAGTACACAAAAGAGTGAGGAAACCGAGAGGAATAGTGGCTATTGAGACCTTTGGGACTGGGAAAAGAATGGTACCCAAAATGATGAAGAAGGCAAGTAAGAGATTAAAGAGTGGAGACCTGGATACAATGATGAGAGGTGGTTATGGGATAAATAAATAGGGAAAAGTGATGAGGGGTTTATAAAGCAGTTGATAAAGGAAGTGGGGGAATGGCTAGCCGGACTTCGATCAGAAGAACAGGAGGAGTATTTGGTTCAGGATTTAAGACAAGAGCTGGAGGGATGGAGAAGTGGGGTACAATTAGGAGAAATAAACAAAAGGAGTGAACCAGGCATAGGAGATGGGACAAGTCGGAGTTAGGTCCCTGAAACTCAGAGCAAGAGCAGCTTGGGAGGCTTAGGAACAAGGACTACGAGAGTGGTGGGAGGGAGAGTCAGAGTAACTGGCCACCCACTCACCCTGTCCAGCTTCCTTGGTGGTCACCCAAGACTTTGGGCATTCTCACAAAACCTGTCCAGGACCCCTCATTACCTGGCAAGAGGAACACAAATCACTAGCTAAAATCAACTACCATGAGGAACAGACCATTATCGTCTATGAGAACAACAACAGGCCAATGACTAAAAAAAACAAGTCTCAGAGAAAGAGGAGGAAGAAAGGGAGACAACCCTTTGGCACCCAGAGACTTTTTTTCAAGACTTTACTACCCAACCTTTACAGAGAAGGAAACCCTGGAAGAAAGCTAATGCTAGTGAGAAGCCAGTTGAATGTTTAGCTGTCTGTGTTTTTTGTTTGTTATATCCACTGAGCCAACCCTGACACTTTAGCTACACTTTATGAATCCCTTAATAAATTACATTGAACTGTTATTTGCATGTTTGTGCAGTCTTGATACTGATCATTGGTGTGAGAGGCCCTTTTCTCAATCAAACCTATGCATGCTTAACTAGATAACATCTAAATGCTTGATCAGTTGCACTCGCCCCTGCCCAGACGCCAGCTTGATATGATGTACCAATGTTCTCTTATGTCTATGAATCTTTAGGGCCTAGCAACAGCTGTGTATATGTTAACTATGATTACTGTGCGAGATATGGGCTGGTAATTGGCCAAGTTCATCCAAATGCCTTTAAGGTCTTGCTAGAGAGAACTTTACATTCTTGCCAAAGCTCTTGGAGATACATATTAGAGAGGGGCCCTCATGTCCAGCTGCTCTCTGAAGCAGAATGAGTGCATCCTGATGAAAGTTCCTTTCTAGAGAAATATATTTTGTAGGAGTAGGTAGAGTTGTGTAAGTTGAGAAAGGTTGTGAATGTTGCTTTTAATTTCATGTTTTGTTTCCCTGCTATTTGGTACATTGGTATTGTTCACGTTTGTGCAGCATTACCTTTTTATTGTAATTTCTGTTCGTTTTCTAAAGCCTGGTAAACAGAAAGGCAGGATTGCCTATCTTCTAGATTATGGGGAATAAAAAAAGAGAAAGGCAAATTTAAAACAATATATCAGTATATTAGATGAAACAATTTCAAAACAATGCAACATTTAATTTGTTTCAATTCATTACCATCAGCATAACATCATCAATAAATCCAATAATGCTAAAACACTCATGCAAACACCTGAGAACCTGATCACATATCTAACTAAATAAAACAATCTACCTATTGCATCCACAACATACACATTAAAGGCTAAACCAGTTAGCCCAACACAACAATAACAAAATGAAGTACACATATACATAAGCACAGAAATCCCAAATTCAATTTTTTTAATCCAATTTGGACATGGGTGTACTCAATTGGAGACAAACTGAGTCAAGATGGTGTCGTCTTCTGGCTACTTCTATATGCACCGACCGGTTTCGACATTAGCACATAAATTAGAACATCTTCATCAGGGAAAGAAAGGTTTGAAAACACTTGAAGAACATATATAAAAATGTAAAAGTACATATGGAACTAATGCTGATGCTGACGTGTAACTGTTGTGGATGTAATAGGTAGATCGTTTCATTTAGCTAGGTGTGTGGTCAAGTTCTCAAGTGTTTGTATGTGTGTTTTGGCATTATTGGATTTATTGATGATGTTATGCTGATGGTTATGAATTGAAACAGATTGAATGTTTTCTAAAGCCTGCCTTGTACCTCACGACAAAGAAAATCTACATTTTTAAACCTCACTGTGAGGGAGTTTTCCACAAGTTGCTGTCTGTGACATAACCTGGAAAGGGCCACCTTAGGTTACAGAGTTTTAACCTTTAGGTTTTGGCCTGAGCTACCCAATGGTTTGGTAGCAATGGCTGGGCAGCCAAGCTTAGTCTAGGAGGGATACGGGCTGTACTGAGGCATTCAGTACTTGGAGCATGCAATTGGTGCAAGGAAACACTGGCACACTAGCAGTTATATATACAAAAAAGTCATTTATTTTATATGCACTAAGGCTTTAGCAATAAATAATTTTTTTTTTACTATTCACACCGTAATATCACATCAGAGTAATAGGTAGCACACTTTAAATCAAATGTAAAACAACACAAAAAAGCAAGAGAAAACTACTGAAACTAATAAGAAAACTTAGATCAACTCTTGCAACTTTAGTTAACCCCTGCCCAACTAATCTGCAAATGTCCAACCCTATACTAAATTAGCCTCACAGAGTCATGGGGGGCACTTGGGGTCCAGTGGTCAAGGGCTGAGGAAGAAAGAGGACGGTAAGCTGCAGACAGAGCAGAGTAACCTTAGGCTTCTCTCCCTTGCTGTTAGCTGTACATTGTGTTTTCTGACTCTTGCTGTGCACCTAGTCTGCTGTTACTAACTGTTGTGTTCTAGGTCTGCCCCCCATAGGTTCCTACTCCTCTGACAGTGTTGCTACTGTATTACTGTGTCCACTAGGCTCACTCCCACATCTAGGTTCCCACTCCACTGTTACCATTGTTACTCAGACTCTGCTGTCCCACTGGGCTCTTTCCCACTATCTAAGTCCCCATTCCACTGTGGTTACTGCTGTTACTGTGCCCCGCTCCCCCTTGTTGTGTACCCTTCTTTGCTTCTTGTTGTATTTCCCTAATATTGTGCTCCCTGTGTGACCCCTTCCCCACCCTCCTCCTGCGCATCCTGCAGTGCACAGCACTGGTCTGTGATTCTCTCCTTCTCACTCTCTCTCGCCTCCTCCAACATTCCTCCTTGCACCCCCTATGGTGCTCTCCATTTCTCCCATCGTCTCTAACTGCTACTCTATCGACTACCCTATACCTCTCACCAAGGCTGGAATGAAAAAGTTCAAGAGGGATATCCTGGTCTCCAACCCAGACCTCCTTATCGCTGATACCTACATCAGTGCTTCCTCCAGACAAACTCTCACCAACATCCTCTTTGTCGTTCCCTCTCCTGACCTATGGGCCCCTCATATGGTCTCTGTTCTCTCTCCTAGGTCCTACTCTCCCATTAATGGTGGCACCCTCATTGTCTCCTACCACTCCTCCAAAACCATCATTAATGTCTATCTGAATGGGACCGTCTTGGTCCAGGGCCCTGAGTCCAATCTTCTCCTTTTCGATAGGTGCTTCCCGCATCTTATCACCTTCCTCTCCTCTCCTACTACTCCTTCTAACACTTCTCTGGCTCCTTTGCCACCTCCTTCCTCCTTCACCTCTCTGGCATCTACCTCCTCCTCTTCTGTGAGCCCCATGCCACCTCATTCTTTTGCCTCTGCCCACTCTGCGGCCCCTCTACAATCTCCACTGGGTGTACCTCCCTCCTGTACCCCACCCCAGAAGTCTTTCCAATGTGGCAACCTGCTCCACGTTGCTACTCTCAACTCTCACTCTGCTGTCAAACACTCCTTTGATATCTGCCGCTTCTTTGAAGACCTTGACCTGGATATCCTTGCTCTCACCGAGACATGGTTCACAGCCAGCTCAGTCACGAGTTTTGATACTCTCCTCCCAGAGGGCTACAAGATCCTCTCCCAGCCCAGAACCCACCGGCCCGCAGGTGGAGGGCCCCTTATCTTTCCGGAGTGGCCCTGATCTTATGAGAGTGGGTCCCTGCTTCTGTCATTCCTATGCAGGCCTACTTCTGCTTTGAATGCCTGGTCTGCAGGCTCTCTATCTCTCCTGGCCTCGCTCTGACTCTGGCCACCATCTACAGGCCACCTGACCAGGCCACCCTCTTCCTCTCTGAATGGGCTGACTCTCTTTTTCTCTCCTAGCCTCTACCTCTCAGTTTGTCCTCCTCTGAGACCTCAACGTCCACCTGGATGCTTCTAATCCCTCCTCTGGGCTCTTCTGCAACCTTTGCGACACTCTCTCTCTCTATTTCCATTCTTCCCTCTAGTCCGACACACTCAGCCGGCCACACCTTGGAGGCTCTCATCTCCTCAGACATCCCCATCTCTCACCCTCTCAACACTCTTCTCTCATGGACTGACCACTTTCTGCTCTCCTCCCACCTGACACTGCATGTCCCACATGCAAAGCCTACCTCAGCACTGCCACCTTCCTTCTCTGTCATTTGGCCCATGAAGCGAGTGTCAGTGGATGCCTTTGCCTCTACTTTCTCTGTTCCTCCTACTCCTGCGGCTAACTCACACTCTGAAACAGTTCTCTCTAACCTGCATCTCTCTATCTCCAACAATCTGAACATCCTTGCCCATCATGGGAATCTGTATGAAGCCTACATCCAAGAGCAACTCTTGGTATGACTCCGTCCTTGCCATCCTGAAATGCAAGTGCAGGGTGGCTGAGAGGAAGTGGAGGGCCTCAGGTGCATCCTCCGACAAACTGGCCTGCCGTCTGCTCCAAAGGCAATACAGACTCTCGGTTTTCTCCAAGAAGAGAGTCCACATCCAAGCCCATGTCAATGCGGCCTCTAACATCACAGCTGATCTCTTTAAAATCTGCAAGGAGCTGGCCAATCCTAGTGCAGTCTCCACCTCTCCTGTCCCCTCCCAGGTCCTATACATGGCTCTGGCTTCTCATTTCACCACTAAAACTCAGGACATCTGTACTCACTTTCCTCTAGCTCTCTCAGGCCCCCTGTGGCTGCCTCTCCCTTTCCTCTTCCTTTTTCCGCCTTCTGTCTCTGAACACCTGACAATGTTTCGAGACATATCTGATCTATGAAAGTTTCATCTAAACAGAACTCTAAACAGTGCTCTTCCAGAACCATCAAGGACCACATTGACACCCTTGCTCCAGCCTTGGCTGATTTCTGCAATCACTCTTTCTCCATTGTATCTTTCTCCTCTCTCCTCAAGCACTCCCTTGCGTACCCCCTCCTAAAAAAGCCTTCTGCCGATCTTCCCTGTCCGGCAAACTATCGCCTGATTTCTATCACTTCTTTCCTTGGCAAACTCCTGGAAAAGTTGGCCATCTCCCAGCTTACTCTCCACGCTGAATCTGTTGGCTGGCTCCACAACCATCCGTCCGGCTTCAGAGCAGTCAGAGGAACGGAAATTGCTGCTCTCCTGAACACCTGTGAAGATCTGCTCTCTAATCTTGACTCTAGCTCTCCTTCTGTCCTCATCCTCCTTGGCTTTTCTTCAATGAACTTCATGAGAACCTGGGCATCACGGATCAAGCTCTGGCGTGGCTGACCTCCTTCCTCTTGGACTGACCCTCCCAGATCCAACTTGGGTCCTTCCTCCCCACCAACGCTATCTATACATGTGATGTCCTCGAGGGCTCTATCCTCTCACCCTTGCTCTTCAGTGTCTATCTGGCCCCTTTGGCCCACCTAATCTCCACCTTCTCCTCCAACTTTCAGAGTTATGCAGATGACACTCAGCTCTCCTTCAGACTTCCCTCAGCCACCTCTCCTTCCTCATTCATTCCTGACTGTCTATCCGTGACTCAGGATTGGTGCTCCTGCAGCGATCTCTGCTGTAATGCCAGTAGGTCAGAGATCCTTCTCATTGGGACCCCTGCTCCCGCTTTCCCACTCTCACTCTGGCTGCCCTCCTTGGTCCCTCTACTTTCACATTCCAGTGAAGCATAAAACCCTGGTGTCATCTTCGACTCCACTTTAACCTTCACTCCTCACATCACAGACCTTGCCAAGAACGCTCACTTCCATGTGCACCTCATCAGAGGTATTCTTCATTTTATCACTTTCCCCCAGAAGCTCACTGTCTCTAGAGCACTGGTTCTCTACAGGCTGAACTACTGCAACAGCCTCTTTCTCATTCTGCATGCCTCTACCCTACGCCCTCTGCAGCCAATCCTGAACAGGACTGCAAGACTTATTTTTGGCCTCAAGCCCAGGGACTGTATCTCTCCAGCCCTGAAATCTCTCAACTGGCTCCTGGTGGCTGCAAGGATCAAGTTCAAGACCCTCTGCATCGTCCACAAGGCCTTCTGGGGCTGGGGCCATACTTCATCTAACTCTCTCTGCCTAAGTACCTTCCTTCTTGAGCCTTTCACTTAGCTTCCTCCAACTCTTTAAGGGTCAGACCATTCTCCAGACAGGGTGTGGGGGGTAGATATCTCTCCTATACAGGTGTCTCCCTCCGGAACAGCCTTCATGCCCCTCTGAGACTTGAGCCGGACCACCTGAAGTTCTGGAAGAAGCTCAAGACCCTCTTTCTTTTTCTCCTCTGCCTCCTCTCTCTCGCTCCCCTGCTAACCTTGATGTCTTGTGCACCGACTGGTTGCTTGGTACCCTCAGAGTCTTACTGGGTACCAGGCTCCTCTGCAACCAATCCTCCTTGCACTGCCGCCTGGCCTTCTGCGCACTTAGGGGCTGTAATTTGTAACCTCTGCAGCCCCCCTGCTGACTTGCACTTACCCAGAGCTGCGGTACAGTGATTGCATCTACCCAGAGCCTTACTGGCCCTGACCGCACTTCCCCCTACCCTCTCCCTTGCACTTCCCCCACTCCCTTCCCCCTGCCCCTCTCGTTGTTGCACTTGCATGTTCTGAATTTCACAAGGCCTAGGAAGATTGTTTGTCTTGTCTTCCCTCTGTCTTCCCTCCCTTGTCTTGTGGCGCCTAGAAACAATTGTGTACAGGTACGTTACATATGCAATATCATATCATACAAAGAAGGTTTCTTCAGGTTTGCAGGTAAGTAATAGTTTGTTTGGCAATTTAGAACCCAATAGGTTGTTCACCCCAATAGGAATCAGGGTGCCCTAGAGGGGGGTGGAAGTAACAGCTTAAATGCAGCCCTACAAGAACACCTGAGCAATTCAGCAAGACCAAGGTAAGTAGGCTTGAGACAGTACCTTATCAATGAAGAACTTGATGCAGCAGGTTTGCCCCCTGGGTGATGCAACAGTTGTCTTCGGTTTGGGTTTCTTGGCCTGGATGGCTGGAGAAGGAACTTTGGAGGGAGCAGATGAATGCACTAGAGCAGTGGGACGCCATGAAGTGGATTTTTGTGGCATGTGTGCGTTGAAGCCCTTCACAGGCTTCGGGTCAGTGATGGTTGTCGTCCGGTAGACTTTTCTTTGCTTCTCAATCCACAACTCAGCTGAGGGGATGTCTAGGAGTGGAAACGTGACATTGCAGGCTCAGAAGGATGCCCAGAAGGTTTCAGCTGGATCTGCGCTTCACAAGATGTTGCACCGCAAAATGGCACAAGTCACTGGGTATTGGGAGTTTGCAGCCTAGGAAAATCACAGCTCTTCGTTAGATGGCACAAAATGCAGGTCGTTATACTGTTTAGGCCCATCAGTCCAGGGGAGGAAGTCAGCTTCAAGAGATCTTCCCTGTTGCCTGGAATTTGGGGTCAGGTCTTCAGGGTCACTCAGTGGTTCTGGCGGATGCATGGAAGTTGCTGGGACATCCTTCTATGAATTTGTCTTGAGATCTTCAGTACAGTGCTCGACTCTGAAGTTCAGGTCCAGGACCCTCACCTTTTATGCAAGAAAACTGACTAAGCAAAACCAATCACCATTCAAGCCTTTCATGCAAATCTGGGGAATGGCTGTCCCTGAGGGACAACCAGACTCCCAGTTCAAGCTGGTTTCAGGCAGGCACACTGCAGGACAAAGGCCTGAGGACTATTGGTTTCCTGTCCCACTTTCTGTCCTTTTAGGCCCGCTGAGAGCCTTGGCAGGCTTTCCAAAGGAAGCCCACCAAAGACAAAATAATCATCAAGACCTCCCCCACCCAGGAAGGTCGAAGAAGGGTCAAGTAGGGAGAAGCCATCATGAACATGGCTTCCAAAGTACAGCTACAACATTAGGCAAATGGTGACCCCTGTGTCCATACTGCAGCTGCAAAGACAGCCTGCAGTAGAAGTCCACAAAATGTCATGCAAAAAGGTCCAAAGCCACCGGCATGTCAGATGATCTTGTAACAATAATTAAAGTTACTGGAACAGTGAGAAAAGGGAGACAATGTTTGCACTCAACACTCCACATAATGTGGGAGTGTGCTGATCTCACCAAATAAAATACAGGAGGGACAAAAGGGTGTCCCCCTGTCCTTGTAACAGTAGTTAACCCAGATAAAAAATAAAATGGAAAGGTCAAGGAGCTTGGAACGACACTGCATGGGAAGTGATGTGTGCTGCAATAGTAAAAGGAAGATGCCAGAAAACATGAAGGAAAGCATAACTCCATTAAAAAGTATCAAAAATAATTTTAAAAGGGGTCCCAATTACAAGGTAAAAGAATGAGTGACTGTGGAAAAAGATTCCCACTCACTCAGGAGAAATAGTCCAAAAATCCAAAAGCCCTGAAAAAATGCTCGGGGACACACAAAGTGGGAAGAATTACACTCAAGAAGGAAATTCTTTCTAACACTCACCTATTTACTTTTCCATTGCTTGTTTAAACATGGGGATAATATCATCACTCTGCCAAGAAATAAAACTCTTCTCTTTAATATTAATGGAATTGTTACATGGGAAACAAATGTGTATTTCTGAGGCAAATAATTCAGTAGGACATCCTTCACTGTTTGGATCCTTCTCCACATTCTGATTGAGTGGATTCTGTGAGAAACCAAAGGGTGTCTCACTGACTAGTTTCTTGGGATATGTCATCCAGGTGGCTAGGGCACGGCCATCACTATTGGATCTATACCCCCGGGGTGGACCAGTGCGGGAGGATCACCTGGATGAAGGGTCCCTGTTGAGTGGGAGTGGGACACCCATAGGAGAGACGTGGTATCCCTGTACCCATTTCCCTGTAGAACACCCTCATCTCATGTACTATCTAGGAACTTTATCCCCCCCCTTTCCTACACACACTCTGCTGCACGGACAAAGCGCTTCAGAGAAAGACAGACTCCCACACAACCAGTCTGTTTGACATGTCCCAACATCAGGGTCAGGCAGATGCAGGCACTTGACCTTAATGACTTGCACCTGAATCCTGTTACCTTTCTCCACTGGGATAAAAGGTAGAGCATGAGAACACACAGAGAGCAAGGAGAGAAGGGCAACTGAAGCGAGCAAGACTAGCAGAACGGAAGGGCAGGACATCCCAGGAAGGCGACGTGAATGTGGAACCAGAGCAGACGGGACCAGGAGGCGAACGAAAGGCTGTGATCCTACCAGCTGCAAGGTGAAAGTCGCTACAGAATCCCAAAGGGGCAACTCCCTGCCACTGTAAAAGGCCACGGCGGTACTTCCTTCATGTGCGGTGTGAGGACTTGAAAGGAGGCTAGCCTCACTGGGCCAAAAGCCTTGACTGAATGGAAGGTATTGATAAACTGTATCAGCCGCTGCCGGTGAGTGAAAAGGAGGATCGGCTTGTGATAGTGAATGAAAAGGACAGTAACGTTTGAAGTGCTTGTTAGGTTGTTGAGAAACCGTGAGCGAAAGCACATTGTAGCAAGAATGAATAATGCTGAGATTGTGCATGTGAGAGAAGCCATGAGAGAAAATAACTAAGAAAGGAGGCGAATAGTCAAAGTGGTCATATCGAGAGAAATTCAAGGGTACAAACGCCCTTCCACAGTCGAAAGTCTTTGACAAGAAGTGAAAGGAACTGCTGATACCAGAAGGCCTCTGGAGAGGAGGCCGGTATAAACCTTTGAACTGTATCCAGTATTGTGGGTTGTGCGTAGGACGGCAGCCGTGAGAAAGAGAAGCTTGATTGTGAAAAGTAAACGCACTTGCTACAATATATCAGAGTGGCCCGGTGAGATGCGAATGCCTATTGGAAGTCTCTGAATCGAACTGGCAAGTAAATAAAAGTGAAAGCGTGAAAGATTGCAAAGAAACAAGTGTGATACTGGCGGTTTGAAGGCTCGCGCCGGATTGAGGCAAGCCAGAACTGCCTACAGAGGAAGGTCAGAGCCTGGACGAGGGGGACCTGAGTGAACTGGTGAAAGTGAACCAAACATTTGTTTAAAAAGACATTAAGTCCCTGAATGCACTAAGCTAGTAGAACTGGTAAAATTAACTGAACTATCACTTGAAGGCTACAGTGAACCCAATGGAGGGATGCCAACTGAAAGCAAGGGAAGGTGGATCCCGCATTTTGATAAAGTAACTGAACAGTGGGGTAAAGACAAAGGTGAACCTAACAAAGGGGTATCACGAGAAAGCTGCAGAAGAGGGGAATCCCGCATAGTGAGAGCTTGGGGAAAGTCCTGTGCTGCCAGGCAAAAGATACTGATTTGAGGGATCCCGCCTTTTTCGGAAGAAACGCCTTCCTGATGCCTACTGTCTCAATGGCTGCTCACAGTCATGCCAGCGTTCCGCCTTGTCCCGTGATGCAACATGGGGAAGGGCGTGTCTTAGTTCAGCCGTCCTGAACTACCGAAACCCTTTTGGACATTTTAGTATGCATTACACTCTTTTGTCATACATATCATTGTCCCATACCCTTTTGTTATGTAGAGTAAGGATTTGGCAATAGATTTTTTAGTATAGGCCATTTTGTTTTGACACAACACCACTAGGACAGCGTTTTCTTTACTTTGATGGTCATAGCTTGCTCCCATCTTAGATTTAGGTTTCGATTAGGTGTTTTTCTCACCCATATACTGTTCAATAAACACCTTTGGATTGTACTCCTTGTGTCTGGTGTGCTTCTGATAACCATGCCATCCTTACAATTCAATCCTCTCTGTGTTGGTAATAAACTGTGTCTGGCCTAGCCATGCCTGCTATCATTTCTGCATCTCACTTGCCTAGCAATGAGAAAATACTAAACCATTTCGCTTCTGTTACAGGCTCCTCTTGCCTTAGACATGTGTTGGCGACCCAATGGGAAGGATCAGCCACAATGCGCTTTGATCATCATGATTTTCAACAGCTATGCTAAGCACTTCCACTTCCCAACGTTGTCTGCTGTTTACCTGATTAAAAGCATTACTATATGCTCATGACACCGTTTCCAAATTGCCTGTTCACCATTCCTATGTTTTTATTGCCTTAAGTACTTCAAGCTTAGCATCACTGCAGTCCCTTACAACCAAGTCTTTTTTATACATACCAATTAGGCATTAGACCAAGAGGTGTGGTGACACATAAGTACATTGGAGCTGCATCGTAACTTGGCCCGAGGATATATTCCTATCTGTATACATCTTCTGAAGAAATGGAAGTTTTGTCTCTAGGTGCTGGGGGTATATACTGTATACTATCTAAGCCCATGGCTAGCCATTGAAATCATTGTGTATTCTTATGACCTGTGGTCTACTCACAGTCTGAGATCTAGTTCAATGTATGATGCTCATCAAATAAAGGGGATCATAACTGCTTCCCAAACATGGAAGCCATTTGATAGAAACAAATACATGACCAATAGGGCTACAAGAGCAATGTGCCAGAAATGTGGGGGCTTCTGGGAAGCCCCCTGGCGTTCTCCGATTCCATGCTCTTAACCGCTCCCCATCGTTGGCAGGATTTTAAGCCGTAATGGATGCTGCCTGCGCGGCATTGTATGTGCTACAAATTCATCAAGAGGATTGTTAATTTCCTTACAACACAAGGCGGGAACAGCGAAGGCATGATACAATGCTTATCTGACCCTGCGCAGAAAAACTAGACCTTCATATTTTCAATGTGCATAAAGTAAGACGCCAAACAGAAGTCAAGAAATCAAAATGATGAAACCATGGAGATGAATTGTGTATATTTTTACCCATTACGTGCTGGTGCAAAAAATGCAAAATGACACTGATCACAGAGGGGACTTATCACGATTTGGAAAGCCTTTGATGTTTGCTAAAGGTAACCCAGAAACCCTTGCTCTCTGACCCCATAGAGCCACTGCCCCTCGGCCAAACCTCACTAACGAAGCCAAATAAGGTAGAAACACAGGCCTCGCGCTGCTGTCAGTGATGCTTAGCATGTTTGTGCTGGACTGTGTGTGGGCGGGCCTACAGCAATATTCAAATGAGAATGTCTCTTCTGATATAGTTCGCGGAGCTAACAGATGTTTGTAGGTATCTGCGGAAATGATCAAATACAAAAATACCTCATGAGAAATGACCGATTTCTATTGGTCGAATTCGTTAGGGATTTTTATTAACATAGATGGGGGTTGGGTTAGGGAATGTGTTAATGCAGGTGGAAGCAGGGGAGCTGGAGGGAGTCTTCCCCCACATTATAAAACACATTGTTTACAAAAATCTGTCATTTGTCAGTAAGTCATTTTTTCGATCATTCCACGGTAATCCACGTTTGTAGACCATCACAGTGGGTGCCATTCATGGAGCAGGTTACCTGGCCTCGTAGAGGGTAGAGGGGTGCTCACATTTTTCCAAAGCCTTACACAGATTCCCATAGGCCATGAATGTAATGTCTTCTGGATGACTTACAAAGCATTTCACAAACAGGGCGAGGACTTATTTTTTTTTAAAAAAAACTTTTAACTAGTCTCATTTATTTTACTGAATTTTGTACCACAGAATGTGTTGGGTGAATGTTCCCACCCATATCTGCTCCAACCCCCCATCCCCTTTAACCCATCCCAATATTGCCTGACCCCAACCCACCATCTATATGTTGGTGATAAAAGAAAATTAGAGGAAAAACAAGTCAGCCACTTTAGGGTCGACCAGAATCCATAAACCGAACATTGGCTCTCAGATGGCCTGGGGCTTTGGGTCTCATAACTGGAAATCAGTGTTCGGGGCAAGCTGTCCTGGTGTGTGCATCACAATTATGGAAGATTCAGAATCACGTTCAGTTTGTGCAACACCTTTCCAATTCTTCTGTTTTCGAAAGAATCAGCCGCAATACTACATTTCTCATACGATGTGATGTGCTGGTTCCTTCATCCCAACCCAGGTGGAATGACCCATCCCCTTAATTTACAATAGTTGAGGTGAGGCTTTCCTGGGTGCTGCCACAAAGACTGCGGTGCTGATTCACAAAGAACTACTATGAGTAACTCTGGTGTACTCCTGACTTGCTGGGAGTGTGTCAGTGTCAGAAATGTACTCAGGCACCACTGACTCACCATGAGTGAGCTGACTCGCTCCTAACTCGCTGGTGCATCGTTGTCACAGAGAGCTGGTGCATTTGCAAAGAATCTACAGGACTGCATATTTCTTGGAAAGACTACCCACGTCCATACAACATGCACGTTACTGACCCCACCCTGATGCAGAAGCAAGAATGTGGAGTGACAAAGGAAGTCCAACTGTGCTGCGGGGCTCCGCTGATGGGGCAGGGCTAATTTTCCAGCCCTAACCTAAGGAGAGTCAAACAACCCTAGCTGAACATGTACTCGCTTACTCCAGGCATACCTGGGCACGTTGCTGGCGCACAGCGAGGAACATAACAGTCCTCTGTGGCACTGGTAAATTGACATACAGTGTATGTGAGTCGCAGAACTCGGGCACCTGCACGCTGGGCACTGTTTAGAGTCAATGGGATTGCGGCATGCTGCCATTCTGGGTAAATGTGGATGTATCATGGGGCAATTCTAGAGACCTATGAATGTATCATGGGACAAAGTGGCATGGGGCAAGGTTATGAGGACATCTTAACGGGACATGGGGCAATGTATAGGGTGGCATTAGAAAATTCGGTGTGCAAGGTAAAAGTGCCATAGAAAACCTTTAAAGTAAGGTGACTTAACATGGGGAAATGCTGGGGACTGTGAGAAGTTCTAAGTTGTGGTTCTTGGTTAGTGCCCTTGAATTTATTTTTGTAACTTTTATCCTGCTTGTTTATGTACTTCGCTCGTGTGAGTTTCTCGCTATTCTAATTTCCTTTCAAAAGAAATCTACAAAACAAGATGGCTGCCACATAAAATATGCTATTTTATTGGCGGTCATTTAAGCTGGATGTAGGGGATAGGTAAGGGACTGAAGCTGAAGGCCTGTAAGTAAGTGGGGTGAAGGAGCAAGAAGGGGCGGATGTGGGTGAAATGCAATTTTGGGTTTGGTGGGAGGTGGGGCCACAGTGAGGGGGGAGAGGATGTGAGGAAAGAATTTGTGGACTAGGGAGAGGCGCCAGCAGCCCACATTGAAACACAGGCACATGCCAGCTAATCCAGTCTGTGTTTCTGCCGATGGGATTGGACGGTGCCTTTCTCTAGAGCAGAGGTCCTCAAACTGTAGGGTGCGCCCAACCCTGTGGGGCGGGGGTGATTCACTGGGGGCGCAGGACCCAAGCATGAAATGACCAATAAATAAACAATGGGGGCATTACGAGTTTGGAGGCAGCCATGGCGCTATGAGCGCCAAGGCTGCCTCCAAACTCGTGTCCGGGTCCGGGTTCCTTGAATGGGGACTTACCGGGTCATTACAACCTTGGAGGACCCGGTAAGTCCCCAATTAGAAAACCAATCCCCATTCCCATTGGAGCCCCCACAGGGCTCAATGGGAATGGGGAGGGAGCTAATAACAGGCCTGTAAATTACGGGCCCGTTATTAGTTCCCTGGTCCCTTAGCGGCTCCCGCTAAGGACGGCTGGTTTTACCAGTCGGCCTTAGTGGGACCCGATAAGGGACCTTGGAATGCGGCGGTAAGGGGTTAACGGCACCGGCATCCTTACCGGTACCGTTACCCCCTTCCCGCCAGGGTCGTAATGACCCCCAATGTATTTTAAAAGGGAGGAAAGAAAATGACGGCTTGGGATGGGTAATGCACGTTTGTGCATATCCCATCCCACCATAGCCCCCGTCACACATGCTCAGTATGACGGGGGCAGGCATAAGGTCAGTGAGACTGGCTGACCTAGGAAATAGACACCCTGGAAGCGTGCTCTCTAGCCCTTTCCAGAGAGTGTGCTTCCATGGTGATTGAATCCAATCACAGGAACAAAACGGGACCGGAATTATACAAGGTAAGGAAGGGGTCCTGGAGTTGTTTTGGGAGCAGTGGGGGAGGCCTGGGGTTGTTTGTGGAAAGGGCGGGGAGTCTTTGGATTGTTTTTGGAGTAGGTGGGGGTGCCCTGGGGTTGTTTTGGAGCAGGTGGGGGGCCCTTAGGTTGTTTTTGGAGCAGGTGTTTTTGAAGCTGGTGGGAGAGCCCTGGGGTTGTTTTTGGAGTGGGTGGAGGTGACCTGGGGTTGTTTTTAGAGCTGGTGTTTTTGAAGTGGGTGGGAGCACCCTGGGGTTGTTTTGGAGCAGGTCAGGTGCCCCTTGGGTTGTTTTTGGAGCTGGCGTTTTTGAAGAGGGTGGGGGAGTCCTGGGGTTGTTTTTGGAGTGGCTGAGTGAGCCCTGGGGTTGTTTGTGGAAAGGGTGGGGAGTCTTTGGGTTGTTTTTGGAGTAGGTGGGGGAGCCCTGCGGTTGTTTTTGGAATGGTTGGGGGTGCTTTAAGGTTGTTTTGAAGCAGGTCGGGGGCCCCTTGGGTTGTTTTTGGAGCAGGTGTTTTTGAAGAGGGTTGGGGAGTCCTGGGGTTGTTTTTGGAGTGGCTGAGGGAGCCCTTGGGTTGTTTTTTGAGATGGGGGTGGGAGGGAGCCCTGGGGTTGTTTTTGGAGTAGGTGGGGGGACCTGGGATTTGATTCTGGAGCGGGTGGGGGAGCCCAGGGGTTGTTTTTGGAGAGGGAGGGGGCTCCCTGTGACTATGCAGGGTGTGGGCTAGGGGAGCCCAGGGACTATTCAGGGTGTGAGGTAGGAGGAGCGGGCAGGGAGGGAGCTCTGGGATTATGCTGGGAGCAGGGTGCGGGAGCCCAGGGACTCTGCTGGCAGCAAGGTTGGGAGAGCCATCGGATAGTGGTGGGAGCAGCTGGGGAAAGCCCAGGGACTGTAGTTTGGTGGCGAAAGCCCAAGGACTGGGCTATGAGTGGGATGAGGGAGCCCAGGGACCGTGATGGGAGCTGGTGGGGGAGCCCACGGACTATACTGCGAGCGGGGTGCAGCGACATCACACAATAGTTCATAGCCATTTACATTTACTGGCTATTTAGATTTTTTGGGGGTGCCCAGTCTGCCCACATTTTGCTCAGGGGGGCCCAGGCCAATAACGTTTGAAGACCACTGCCGCAGAGTGTTAATAAGTCCGCGAGATCTGGCACCTCGAGGCAGTTTGTTCGACAGAAGCATGCCTTAGAAATGTGTGTATTCATTATACTACATATTGGTGACCCGATGTTCCTATCCTAGCCTAGTTTCAGTTGCTAGACTCCAGTGGTGCCATAGATGGCATAGAATGGCATATACACACTCACCTAATCTATAAGAAATGATGTACTCTGCAACCCCTCCTAATAACCATTTGCAGCAAATACTTAATTTGACCTTGCCCCAGAAAGTTTCTGTTTCCTTCTCCCGCTTCCACCCAGCTGCGCTAAACCAACTTTAGGGGGAATTTGTGTCGAACAACAAAGTGTTTCATGCCAGATTCCTCCTGCTTCTCAGCGCTCTAAATACCTGATTTAATGGTGCTCACTTCGTCATCCTCGGAAGGACGAAGGGGTGTGTCGGCCCTGCTGGGATTGGAACATGTGCTTGTTCAAGGGTGTGGTCACACACCGGTAACCGAGGGGAGGGCTGAACCCGTTGAGCTAATTTACCCATAGGTCGTATACATTTGGTGTGCTAAACAATACAGAAGAAAATGGAAGCCGTCCTGGGTGGTGAGATGAGGATGTGGTGTGGGAACATCCTGCAAAGTATTTTAATATCCTTCTTCCCATCTGCTAACCGAGGCTCGTTTCCATGAGGAGGCCTGCCTGCTATTTTCACTTCGCAAGCTCCATTTGCCTAGCCATGAAATCAATACCGCCACAGGCCTGGGCGTGGGGTCTGGAGGGCCCAGTCACCGACCAAACATTAACACAAGCTTTCTCTTCATACAGGACATTCAGTGACCCGCCCTAAGAAACAATGTTTGCCTTTGCAAAACGCGCCTGTTGTCAATGCTGAAACCGAGCCAGCGTGCAAACATAGAGGTTACCACTGGGCATTAGCCTTGCAAATGTTATTCCATAACACGTCATCGAGGCGCAGCTGCCACTACCGAGAGGCACATGTTCCGCTTCCTGGCAGGCAGGAGCAGGCGCCTGGCCGCCTTCTCAATACCAGACGTCACTGAAAGGCGATCAGGCAGACCACGCGCCATCCTCAGCCCTCTTCCCCCTGCCAAGCAAACCTTGGTTCCCAGGCTTCTTGCAATGGTCAACCCAATTGGGGTTCTACCGGCTAAAATTAAGCAAACCGAAATGTGCCTGTCATGCCTCGCATGCCCCCTCCCCCAGAGTTCTTTTTGGGGGTCTGTAGAGAATGTGTGCCATTGCTGGGGAAGCAAATCGTGTTTGGGGGCGCATTGCTTGCCAGTGGATGGTGAATACAATAACATTGATTATGTGTGATGCATTGTACTGCTAGCATCCATGTACACACACACACATGCTACTGATGTAGTGCACGTGTGCAGGCCCCCATGCACACACAATGGAATGTACACACAGACACCCACGCGCTCCCAGGCATCATACATTAAGCTACCCTTGCGGAACCCCCATCCAGAAGTATAGGTTGGCACCGTGTAAAGAAGCAAGAGTAATACCGCCTCCCACCATCAAATGCAGGCATGGCCACGTCAGTCAGTTCGGGTGTTAGCCGTGATAATGCCTCCCATCAGGCAGCATACGCATGACCCATTCTGCAGTGCAGGTGATGGCGTATCCCTTTAGAGTCCCATGCAGAGATGTTCTCAGTAGGAGGATAGCTCAGCGGCAACGTGTTTGCCTTGGAAACAAGACAACAGGAAGCAACACAGGTTCGATCCCCCTGGTCCGGGCTTAGAAACCTATACGCAACTACGAGACATAGGGCCTCATTACGACCCAGGCGTTGGACCATGGTGCTAATAGCACCACTCTGCCATGGCGGAATGGGGAATTACCACCCCATTCCGAGGTTGGCGGGGCGGTAATTCCCCATGCCACCATGGCCCTTCCCCATTCACATTTTTGCCCCATAGGGCTCAATGGGAAAGGGGAAGGCGCTAAGTACGGTGCCGCAAATTGCGGCACCGTACTTAGCACCAAGGTCCCTTTGCGGGTCCCTACTTTAACGGCTGGTAAAACTAGCCATTAAGGTCGGGTCCCGCAAAGGGACCTCATAATTAGGCGCTAATAGGTTAACGGCGCCGCAGCCTGTTACGGTGCCGTTAACCCATTAGCGCCTGGGCCGTAATGAGGCCCATATTCCTGTAACAGTGCCTCAATGCCCCGGCTGTGTGAGCGCTTTAAAAATGCAAAAATAAAATAGAAGTAATACTACCCCTATCAGCCACAGGAGTTATTCTGCATGAAAGGTAACGAGGAATATGGACATGACCCTATCAGGCTGTACATGTAATAATGAGGTCCATTAAAGCAGCACTTGTAATACTGAATCCCAACAAACACCATCACATTGGGCCCATTCAGTGCTGTTGCTGGCACGATAGCATGCTTGATCACTCCTTCATCCTTTCAATTTTAGTAAATTGAGTACCATTCATTTGGGTAATCTTAACACCTCTTATTACAGCACTTTGATAATATGTGAAGCGCCGAGCATCAAGCCTGCAGTATGGCATAATCAAGCAGTGGCGTATGAGGTGGGAACGATGTGGGCCACCACCAGAACCACTCTCTGCATGCTCTGAGTCCATTGCAGGTTCCAGTCACCATTCTGCCTGACCCAAAGATGGCTCTGTACAGAAGGGGCCATGGCATGGAAGGGACAGGAAACAGCACCTATGCAAGGACCTGCAGGAAGTGACAAATAGGATTTTTAATATTAAATGAGTAGGTTCTGGGGAGGAGCAGGGGTGTTGGGAGTTTGACCCCAACAGCAGCTTCAGTCTTTGAGTCTGGAACTGCTTCCCCCTTTTCCTTCTTCTCTCCTGTCACCTGCAGAAGTTACCATAGTTGTCCGTGCCATGAAGGTCTCATCTAAACAGGTCTCCGCTTGCTCATCCAGTACCATAACATTGGCTGCCTTGCCTCTGCTCTCGCTGATTTCTGAAATCACTCCTTTATCATTGGATCTTTCCCCTCCTCCCATAAGCATTCCCAGTGAGCACCCACTTCTGAAAAAAACATCCTCTCACCCTAAATGCTCTGCCAGCTACCGCCCTATCTCCATCACCCCTTTCCTGTGGAAGCTACTTCAGAAGCTGGATTTTCCCCAACTTAACTCCCACACTGAGCTTGTCAGTTGCCTCCACAACCATCAATCTGGATTGTGAGCATCCAGAGGCACGGAAACTGCTCTACTGAACACCTGTGAAGAACTGCTTGCATGTCTGGACTCCAACACCCCAGCTGTCCTTTTTCTTCTCGATCTCTCCTTCATTTGACACAGTTAACCATTCGATCCTCATACAAAGGCTCCACGATACACTTGGTATCTCTGAACAGCACTGGATTGGCTGTCCTCTTTCCTCACTAACCGCTCTTGCCAAGTCATCCTGGGCCCCTTCTCTCCTTCTTCCTTCTCCACCTGTGTTGTCCCTCAGGGCTCTATACTCTCCCCCTGGCTCTTCAACATCTATCTTTCCCTCCTTGCATGCCTCATCTCCTTTTTCTCCACCAACTTCCAATGTTACGCAGATGACACAGCTCTTCTTCAGATTCCCTGCTGACTCTCTTGCACCCTCCATCATCCCTGACTGCCTATCTGCTATCTAGTCCTGGTGCGCCTCCAATGATCTCTGCCTCAACGCCTTTAAAACTGAGATCCTTCCCATCGGGACCCCTGCTCCCTCCTTCTTCCCTTCACTTTGACCTTCTTCCTTGGGCTCTCCCCCTGGGCCTTCAACTGAAGCTAGAAACCTTGGAGTCATCTTCGACTCCTCTCTTTCCTTCCTCCCTCACACTCAGGACATTGCCAAGAAGTCCAACCATCAGCTCTTCCTTCTCAAAGGAATTCTACCTTTTCTCACTTTCCCTCAGATGCTCAATGTGACCCAAGCCCTAGTTATCTTTAGTCTTGACTCCTGTAACAGCCTCCTCCTGAATCTTCCTTCTTCCACTGTGCGACCTCTTCAGCTTATCCAGAATAGGGCAGCAAGAGTTATCCTTGGCCTTAAGCCCAGGGACCGCATCTATCCTGCACTAAAAAGTTTTCACTGGCTCCTGCTACACAGATTAAATTTGAATCCCTCTGCATCATCCACAAGGCTGCCTTGCCCTGGGGACCACACTATCTTCAACTTTATCTCTTTAAATACTCTCCCCTGCCCACTTTGCTCCTCTGGCACCAACTCCTTATGTGCAAAGCATTTTGCTAAGCAGAGGTCAGGGAGTCGCTCACTTTCTTCTGCGGGCTCCCTCCCTTGGAATAGACTCCCCCTCCCCCTGCGCCTTGAGCAGGATCTTCTCAAATTCTGGAAGTTCTTTAAGACTTTCCTCTTTTCCTCCTCCTTCCCTCCTTCTCTCCTCTGATAATCCCACAGTTGCTGAATCGGTGGCCTTGGCCCTTATGCGTCTTCGGGGCCTTGCCTTCCCTCACCGATTACTCCCAGCTCCTGTCTTTCCACAGCACTTTGCATCTGCACACCCCCCCCCCCCCTGGAGACTCGCACTTACACCTCCCGCGGCCCAGGCTGTGTAGCACTCAACATTCCTAGCACTTCGTCCATGGCTCACCCACGAGCTCGATCTCCCCAGCACTTACCCCCTCTTTCCTCTTCCTTTCTGCACTTGCACGTTCCGAATTCTCAGAAGGGATAGTAGGTTTGTTTCCCCTGATTTCCCCCTCTGCTCTTAAATATTGTGTTGTAATTGTTCTTCACGCTCTCCCTCCCTCCCTGCCCTGTAGGCGCTTTGAAACAGTATATTCTTATTGTATCAGCGCCTAACAAGCAAACAATAAATAAATAAATGGCTCCTGCGGCATGAACAGCCTTCATATCACTCACCAGTAAAGTGAGTGATTGGTCGATTAAAGTGAGAACACGCCATTTGCTGTTGGTGCAACCGGTTTTCTCCACAAATCAGACAAGAGGCTTCCATTCTTCACCAAGCACTAGTCACAAAGCAGCGTTATGTCATCAATAGCTCTTTTCTGGAAGGAAGCCAAGTCTCTCCCTGGCCAGACAACACAAAGGGTTTAGCATGGCATCTGTCCTGAACTGTTGCCATGGGAGGTGTTCTGTCTGTAGATGACATCATCATACTCCTCGTGCCGTCCGATGTCATTAATACATGGGACGAGCTGCGTAATTAAAGGGGATAACGTGTTCGCGTGGCCGCACCTCCTTTGTTTTTCTATGAGTGCATTAAGCCCAGGTTTCTCTTGAGAAACAACACAACAGAACCACAAAGAGGTTTCATTGGTCGTATTAGGCAGGAGCGTGTTCATTTGCAACAGTGTAACATTGTAAGGCATTTACCCCCATGGAGTACTTTTGATATACTCCAGGGCATTAACAGGCCATGCCAGACCAGCCTGTAATTAGGTGGTGTTTTAAAAATAGGAGGTCATTAAAATACCACTTCGTTTTGCCATTCTCATCAGGCCTGTTAGGCGACCCTATGGGGCCGATTCATGGAACAAACGTGCGCCGAAAATCTACGCGCAAGTAGGCGCAAGCAGGCGCAAGCGGAAAAAAACAGGCGCACGCGCACGCGTGCGATTCATGGAAGTCCCTGCGCGTGTTCACCGCGCGATGTGCGCCAAACCCGTGCATGGCGCACAAGTCACTGCAACATCGCGAAAGGCGTGCGCGACGGTGCGCGACGCGCACAGTGAAAGCGCACAACCTCAGCGCACACAGCAGAAAGTGGGCGGGACATGGGGCGTAACGCGCGGAATGGGGAACAACACGCGAAAATAAGGGCGTAACTGGGGATGCACTGCACGGAAGCAGAGGTAACGCCCACACGCACACGAACCACACGTATCCATGGAATGGAATAGGGCAAACCCACGCACAGCCAAAGCCGCGCACAAGCTGAAACACGTCCGCCACACGAAGGCAGGCGGTAGAGTCCCAGCGCATCAAAAAAGTGGCGCCGCGGGAAGTAAAATACGCGATTGAGCGGGGTACTTGTATTCCGGGGGTGCGCGGGAAGTTACACACGCGAATGAGCGGGCTACGTGTATTCCGGGGGTGCGCGGGAAGTGACACACGCGATTGAGCGGGGTACGTGCATTCCGGGGGTGCGCGGGAAGTTACACACGCGAATGAGCGGGGTACGTGTATTCCGGGGGTGCGCGGGAAGTTCCACACGCGATTTGGCCGGGTACGTGGATATCAGGGGTGCGCGGGAAGTTCCACACGCGATTGAGCGGGGTACGTGTATTTCGGGGGTGCGCGGGAAGTGACACACGCGATTCGGCCTGGTACGTGGATATCAGGGGTGCGCGGGAAGTTCCACACGCGATTTGGCCGGATACGTGTATTCCGGGGGTGCGCGGGAAGTTCCACACGCGATTTGGCCGGGTACGTGGATATCAGGGGTGCGCGGGAAGTTCCACACGCGATTCGGCCTGGTACGTGGATATCAGGGGTGCGCGGGAAGTTCCACACGCGATTTGGCCGGGTACGTGTATTCCGGGGGTGCGCGGGAAGTTCCACACGCGATTTGGCCGGGTACGTGGATATCAGGGGTGCGCGGGAAGTTCCACACGCGATTCGGCCTGGTACGTGGATATCAGGGGTGCGCGGGAAGTTCCACACGCGATTTGGCCGGGTACGTGTATTCCGGGGGTGCGCGGGAAGTTCCACACGCGATTTGGCCGGGTACGTGGATATCAGGGGTGCGCGGGAAGTTCCACACGCGAATCGGCCTGGTACGTGGATATCAGGGGTGCGCGGGAAGTTCCACACGCGATTGAGCGGGGTACGTGTATTTCGGGGGTGCGCGGGAAGTGACACACGCGATTCGGCCTGGTACGTGGATATCAGGGGTGCGCGGGAAGTTCCACACGCGATTCGGCCTGTTACGTGGATATCAGGGGTGCGCGGGAAGTTCCACACGCGATTGAGCGGGGTACGTGTATTTCGGGGGTGCGCGGGAAGTTCCACACGCGAATCGGCCTGGTACGTGGATATCAGGGGTGCGCGGGAAGTTCCACACGCGATTTGGCCGGGTACGTGGATTTCAGGGGTGCGCGGGAAGTTCCACACGCGATTGAGCGGGGTACGTGTATTTCGGGGGTGCGCGGGAAGTTCCACACGCGATTTGGCCGGGTACGTGGATTTCAGGGGTGCGCGGGAAGTTCCACACGCGATTGAGCGGGGTACGTGTATTTCGGGGGTGCGCGGGGAGCAGCACACGTGAATTGCACGTGTGGGTCCTCCCAGGTGTACCCTCTACACCCTCCACGGCCCCTGCAGGTGGCTCACACCACAGGGGCCTACCCAGCACATGTCCTGCAGGCACCCCATCCACCATGGCCATGCCCACCAGCCAACCCACATATCAACTAGCACTACTGCCCACCAACGCATGTCCCCCTGCACCCCCACCCCCCAGCATCCAGGGGCACCCTCCACCAGGCCCCCACTCATGTCTCCCACCCCCCAGCACTGTGGGGCACCTGCCAGCAGGCCCCCACCCATGTCTCCCACCACCCCCACCCCCCCAGCATCCAGGGGCACCCTCCACCAGGCCCCCACACATGTCTCCCAGCACCCCCACCCCCTAGCATCCAGGGGCACCCTCCACCAGGCCCCCACTCATGTCTCCCACCACCCCCACCCCCCAGCCACCAGGGGCACCCTCCACCAGGCCCCCACTCATGTCTCCCACCACCCCCACCCCCCCAGCATCCAGGGGCACCCTCCACCAGGCCCCCACCCATGTCTCCCAGCACCCCCACTCCCCAGCAGTGCAGGGCACCCTCCACCAGGCCCCCACTCATGTCTCCCAGCACCCCCACCCCCCAGCATCCAGGGGCACCCTCCACCAGGCCCCCACACATGTCTCCCAGCACCCCCACCCCCAGCATCCAGGGGCACCCTCCACCAGGCCCCCACACATGTCTCCCAGCACCCCCACCCCCAGCATCCAGGGGCACCCTCCACCAGGCCCCCACACATGTCTCCCATCCCCCCCACTCCCCAGCAGTGCAGGGCACCCTCCACCAGGCCCCACTCATGTCTCCCAACACCCCCACCCCCCCAGCATCCAGGTGCACCCTCCACCAGGCCCCCACTCATGTCTCCCACCCCCCAGCACTGTGGGGCACCTGCCAGCAGGCCCCCACCCATGTCCAACTCATGTTCCCCACCCAACATGTCATCACAGTCCAGATCCCTGGTCTCTATGGTCAGCCCCCAAATGCAAAACACCCACCCGAGTATTGCATCCACCCACTCATATTCTGCAATTACATCACAGAACACCAATTGCAAGTTCCAAAACAAACACATGTCCCTCACATACACCCAATGGGTGTCAGTGAATCTCAAAACACATAACATGAAATGCATGAAAACAATGAGACACCACACATTGAAGTGCAACAAATAAATAATGTATTAAAGGAAAGATGAATAGAAACAAAAATGAAGAAACTGAAATGTGAATGGAAAAAATGAAAAGAAGCATGTCCGTCCAAAAAAAAGAAAAAATCAAAGAATATAGAAATCCAAAGTAATGTACTACAAAGTCAATGTCCACCAAACAAAATCCAATGTGAAAAAAAAACATAAGCCATTGATCCATGGATAATTTTAAAAAATAAAGTTTGTACAAGTCCACAACTATGTACAAAGCAAGAAGCCAGGGTCCATCATCCCAACAAAATAAAGGAAACCTAACTAACTACACTAACCAATAAAAAAAACTATATACAAAAATGTGGCCAATGTCCAAAAGGTCCAAATGAAATAAAAACAAAAATGAAACTTAACACTACCTACATAACTATGTACAAGGGAAGCGGGCTAGTTCCACGGCTCACTTCTGGATGTGCCGGGCCAGGGCATCATCGAACTCCTCCTCTATGTCCCGGAGGCGGTCCTCCTCCATGGCCCCGAGGGTCCGCAGGGCCGTCGACGTGTCCACCTCCAAAGCCCTGCGGATTGCCTCGAGGCACTCGACCCGCCTCAGGGCCCTCTGCATGGAGTTCTCCGCCCTGACCATTGAGAGCCGTGCCTCTTCCGCCCGCTGCCGCTCCGCATCTAGGGCGTGGCCCAAACGCTGCCACACGGAAGACACTTTTTGTCCTGGGTCCTCCTGCCCTCCGGCCGATGCCTGCCCCTCCGATGTCGAAGGCCCCGAGCCTTCATGGCTCCCACCATGGAGCTGCTGCTGCTGTGCCTCTGCCCCTGCACTGCCTCCTGCTGCCTGCACATCCTCCGCCGGCTGGGGTGCAGTCGTTGACGTGGCCACCCCTGCTGGACGTCCGACTCCCGACTGTGGCAGGGATGCCTCCTCCACCAGCCTGGCCGCACCGTCAGAGGCAGCTCCACAGGGCACCCAGGTGACTGATGGGTGGGAAGATGGCACAGAGGACGACTGGCGCGTAGGGGGTCCAGCTGAGGAGGGGGTCGTGGCAAGCCCCATCAGACGGAGGAATCCGGCCTGGGTGACCTGTCCCAGCAGGCTGACGTGGTCAACGAGCCATTCGAGATGACCTGCAGTCTCTTCATGAAAAGACTGCAGGTCGCCTCGCATGGCCCGTTGACGCAACGCCACTCCAGCCAGGACAGGCTCAACCCGGGCCTGGATAGCCACGTCCGCAGGCAGGGGAAGGCCAGTTGACGTCAGCTCATCCCCTGCCTGAAAACTGGTCTGGACATGGGCATCCCTGCTGGTGCAAGATGATGCAGGGACAGGATCAGGGACAGGATTGCACACAGGCACCTCCGCGGCGGCCTGTGCTGCCTCCTGTCCCTGGTCCTGCACTGCACCACTAGCACCAGTGGGATCCCCACCCCCAGACCCCGTCTCCGGTGCTTGCACGGCCTCCTCCTCCACCAAACCCCCCACCAACCTGGATGACTCTGTGCCATCTTCCCCCGTTGGGCCCTGTGGGGTCCCAGCTGCCCCTTCTGCTGCCGAGGAGTCCAACTGCAACCTCCGCCTCTTGGACCTCCCCCCGGCAGCTGCGGCCTGGGACGCGGCACCGGACTCCTCACTCCCCGACGAGATGACAACCTGGGAGGGGAGCCGGGCCTTGCGTCTCCGGCTGGCGGTGGGATCCCCGCCGCTGTGCTCCACAGCACCTTCTCCGCCCTCTTCATCAGTTGACGCTGCAGACAGGGAGAAACAAAACACAGGCATCAGGGCACTGTACAATGTACACATACACACATGACAGTTGTACATGAGTGGCATTGGCAAACCTCTGACATGTCATCACAATCCCCAACACACATGTCATTACAACTTGCACACACGAGCCATACCACAGCCATGTTGCAACTGCCAACACCATCCATACACATACAACAGCATCAGCAGGCAAAGGTGAGCCAGACATCACATGCAACACAGGAAGTGCACCACACATGTACACACACCACCACACTTGCATGCATGTGTACACCTCTGCTAAGTGTCGCAGTGTTCAGACGGGCATCCATGTCACATCTGCCAATCAGGCTTCCACATACCGCTGTCACATGCATCCATGTTGCATCACTGTTGCACCCTTGTCAAATACACACACATGCACATGTACACAGCGCTGATACAATCAGCTGAAAACAACATACATTCGTGACATCACGGACATGTCTACTCACATACACATTCATACAGACTTGTGTGCCCACACAACTGCATTTGGCATGCAAGCCCACACACACAGGCACCATCCATGTCTCACACATTACAGCCCTCGCATGTGTCAGCCCCACGGCCCTGTACACCCGCACCCATACTCGACCCCATACAAACAGATGTGCAACCTGCACACTACTGAACAATCACCACACGCACTGCTCACAATCAGGATGCATGTACACTCACCGCTCGACTCCAGACGGGTCTGCCTCTCAAGGACCTGGACGTGGAGCGCTGGGGATATGTGTTCCAGGACCCTCATCTGTTCTTCCGACAAGTGGCCCCGGCGCCCCTTGGCATCCGCTGCCTTCAAGAGGCGCCGGGCCTTGGTCAGGGTCCTGGACCTGAAGTCCTCCCAGCGCTTCTTGACATGTTGGAAGTCGCGGACTGCCACCCCCTCCGCGTTGATGGCAGTCACGATGTCAGTCCAGATCCGAGTCCGTCCTTCCTTGTCGGCGCGGCAACTTCCGAAGAGGGCATCATACTGGCCCAGGACTTGCTCCACCAGGACACCAACTTCGGTGGCACTGAAGCTGGTGCCCCTCTGCCTCTCTGGCCGGGGGTTGTCAGTGGTCACAGATGGAGTTGGCCCCGACATGACAACCCCAGAGGCAGGAGTGGGTGGGCAACTGGGCCCTGGGGCTGGGCTGTGGAGCGATGGAATCCCAGTCGGGAGTCTTTGGTTCCAGCAGGGGTGGTCACACCAACAGCACCCCTGGCTGATGTGCAGGCAGCAAATGGCAGGGCACGTGGGCAGCAGGCAGTCAGGCAGCAGCAGATGGCAGGTGGGAGCGTGCTCGGGGCTCTGGGGGGCAGTAGTTCGGCCTTCTGGGCAGGAGCGTGGTCTTCCGTGTGCTTACGCGTGGCCAGCTTGATACGGAGTGATTAGGCACGTGAAAATTCTGCACGTCAGCGTGTAATTCGAGGAAAGGCCCTTAGCGCGTAAGCGCGTCTGCACGCATACGCATTTTCATTGGACCAAAGGCCCTCAGCGCGTGAGCGCGTCTGTGACGTGACGTGCGAGGGAGTATCCCTCATTGCACGTGATGACAGTACACACGTGGATCCCAACCAATCGCGTGTGAAAGTTCACGGGACCCCGAAACACACGTACCCCGGCCAATCACGTGTGGAACTTCCCGCGCACCCCGAAACACACGTACCCAGGCCAATCGCGTGTGGAACTTCCCGCGCACCCCGAAACACACGTACCCAGGCCAATCGCATGTACGCTCGCTGCCCTCCGATCACACGCGATGACACCAGAATACGGGAAACCAACGAGTCCGCCCACACGGAGGCGGCCCGCGCCCGCGCCCAGCATAAAAGTGCGCGAAAACAACAAACGCGTATATACAGCAACGATGAATGCCCCATTTGTTGCTGCAGTGATTGTGGGACACCGCAGGAGGAGGAGAATAGCCAGGGCACGCATTTTTGCACCACGGACAGGCCTTTTTGGGATGCCTGACGACCAGGTCTACGGCAGGTATAGGTTTCCACCCCATATCATCCTAGACCTGGTCAGGGAGTGGGAAGATGACCTCACATCCCCCACCCTCTGCTCCCAAGCATTGAGCCCCTTGGAGAAGCTGCTCAATGTCTTGCATTTCTTGGCCACTGGGTCGTTTCAGCGGACCACTGCCATAGTGGGGGGGTCTCACAGGCCACGCAGTCACGCTGCCTACACCAGGTACTGGCAATCATGACAGCGCGCCCCTCAGTCCGCAGGCACATATACATGCCCAGAACACCCGCAGAAAGGCAGGCCGTTGTCCTGGATTTTTTCAGGGTGGCACACTTCCCCAAAGTGCTCGGTGCCATAGATTGCACCCATGTTGCCCTACGTCCACCTAGGGCCACTGAGCACATCTACCGAAACCGCAAGCACTGGCATTCCATCAATGTACAGGTGGTATGCGATGCAAAGGGAATCATCACCTCTGTCTATGCAAACTACCCTGGCTCCACCCATGACAGTTTCATATACAGAATGTCCGCCCTGAGCCGGGCCCTGGAAGCTGGGCAGCATGGCGACACATGGCTCCTAGGTGAGTACAAATGCCCTTGCACATGCATGCAAGTCACACACAGACAAATATACCAACCCCATTAATCTGAACAATTATCACCTCCCCAGGGGACAGTGCCTACCCTCTGAGCAACCACATGATGACGCCAATCCGGAACCCCACCACACCACCCCAGGTAAGATACAACGCTGCCCATATTGCAACCAGGGGCATAGTGGAGCGCACATTCGGAGTGCTCAAGTCACGTTTCCGCTCCCTTGACCGCTCTGGTGGGCAACTACTCTATGCACCAGCAGTTGTGTGCAGGATCATTGTGGCAGCATGTGTCCTGCACAATGTTGCAACACGGCAGGGCGTCCCGGTGGACATGGTGGTGCCCCCACATCCCCAACCACAGGCACAGGCGCTGCCCATGGGAGGGGACAGGGCACGTGGCGAGGTAGCCCGGACCCAGCTTGTGGCCACATTTTTCACCTAAACTCCCACCCCTGCGGAGTGCACACAGGCCTGGCACATACCAGGTGACAATCGATGATGACAAAGTGACAGTCAACTGTCACAACCCTACCACCCTGAGATAGTTGCCATGGAAGTGCCACATTGTCTGCATCCCTAGCTACTTAAACACAAGCTATCCTGTGCAACCAAATTGCACACATATGACATGTGACATGACATGAGCCATACACAAGTATTACAAGGCACAATGAGGCAGGGGGGGGGGAACAAGGGAACACAGAGAATGGTACTACTAGGCCAGGTGTCATTGTGATTGTGCAAGTGCAGGGGTAGGGGGAAGGGAAAAGTGCAAGGGGGGGGGGGAGTCCAGTACAGGGGAAGTAGGCCAAACAATTATACATAGGTCGCCTGGTGGCAACTGCTAAGGTAAGTGCAGACGAGTGCTGGGAAGGGAGGGCTGTAGGGATAGAGAGACAGTACTGCAGTGCAGGGGTTGCCAGGGTGGCAGTGCAAGTGGACAGTGGCTGGGCCAGGGACCGAGGTTGGTGAGAGTGGCCCAGTTGCAGCTCCTGTGCAGTTCCAGTGAACAATTCTGCAAGGGAGAGGCAGAGAGTAAGCAGAAGCAAAGAGGAAGGTCTTGAGGTGCTTCCTGAACTGGAGATGGTTCCCCTCAAGGTCAAGTCAGGAAGTCGGTTTGAGGGGGAGGGCCCTGCTGCGGAGAGAAACCTACCCCCAGCTAGTTGCTCTGAGAAGCGGATGACCTGGACATGCAAGGTGTGCATCACACACACCTGCAAAACAGGCCATGGCCATCACTGTCATGACAGTCAAACCCTCCCAAACATCAACATGACATGGCAAGCAATACCCATACACCGACCCAGTAACGATAAGGTACACATTTCCATGTCCTAAATGTACAGTGGCATCGGACAATGATGCCTGACCCGGAATCCGACGAAATGACAGACCAACAATATGTCCCACAAAAAATAAGTCGATTCCTAATGCATTACAACTGTCGTAGACGTAACATCACAATGAATGCCTGGCTATATGCACATGATGCATTGCAAAATGAACACTGCAGCTCATGTGTGCAATGTCCTACTCCTGCATCACACTGCTCAGCGCACAGCACAGTGAACAGCCATTGCGTGTGATGCACACCCTGAGCATCACATCTAAGTGACAGACTACATCAAACATCAAATTAGGCATGTACTCGAACCATAATCGGTCACAGAACATGTGCTGGCGGGACACAGTGGCCACCAGAAGGCAAACAGTGTACACGTGGATATGCAAGGGTGGGAGTACATGGAGTGCATCCGAGTGCAAGTGTGTGGTTCTGCAAGGACATGCACTCCACATATGCATGTGCACTCAAGTGACCATCAGTGTTCCCTACACATCACATGTGAACATCCACCATGTGTACACCCCAGCATGTCAAACCACTACTATCCCCTCGCACCTGAAAGGAAAACACAACACATGAACAGGCATTGATCAGCAGAACACAACATGTACATAGGACAACAACATTACAATGTCAGAGTTCCCATCACACTGCAGGGCAACGCAACTATCAACAACAACCCCCCCCCCCTCGCAAATGACCATGACCCACTGAACAACTGCACCTGGGTCATGGAGCCTCCAACCCTCATTCCCACCTGGCCACAGGATCACCTTTACCCTTCGTGTCCATCTCCCACCTTGTGTGTAAAGAGATGCCTGAACCCTCAGAATCCACACTCATTTCCAAAATCACATAATCCAAGGCATGAAAAGGAACCCAAACACCCTCCAGTAGATGACTTGACATAGCAGTACGTCTCAAAGGCCAAGTACTACCACAATGAAGCAACAACCAAGGTAGCACAGCAAAACAATGTCACGACTGGATGTGAGACATGTGTGGTACATGACATAGGATGATGCACCATGAATGGATGTGTACTGTCACAGATCCCCTGTACAGGCGCTGGAGTCTCATGAAACAACCACCCACACCATGTCCCGGGTGCCTGCAAGGTCAAACTCACACAGGCCCCTGAGATCCTGGTGGGGAAAGAGGTTCAGGGATATGCAGTCTGGACAGGTGTAGACACACTGGATGACTGGAATGCGTGGCAGGTGAGGGGAGCAGGAATGACACATGAAACCAGGGAATGCACGAAAATGTACAACCTGCATGAACACATGCACAATACAAACAAACTTGGACATCATTGTCATGGCCTTCTGTAGTCCAGGCTCAGGAGTGGTACGAACCAACCACCCCCTCTAGTGTTTTGGCGCCTGCAAGTTCGGGGCTTACACAGGCATCCGCAACCCCAGTGGGGAAAGAGGGTCAGGGAACATTGCTTGGATAGGCATGGGAAGCAGGAACACCGGGTAGAGGGTACAGGTTTCGAAATTGCATAGGATCAAGGGTGATTAGGGTAAAAAACATACCAAATAGGACCACACATACATCCATGCATCAGTACACTCCCCAGCAAGCCTATGCAGGGCAGTTTGTAAGAAAATACAACAAGACACTTAGCTCTGGTTTTGAGTGCTGGCCTCCTGCCTGCGCACTCTCAGGTCCGGTTACAGGAGCACTGCAATGCTGCAAAGAGAGACACAGTCAGCAACCAGTACATGCCAATTGCACAAAAACACAACACAAAACATGCCCCATAACAACATACACCTCTACAAACAGAAAATCTGTGCTCCATGCTTCGTACCCATATATAATATCAACCCTGTGACGGGTCATTCACAGTCAATGCAGTAAGTCAGCCGCTGGTGGGTGCGTGGCAAATGGAACACCAATGTGTCACAATTCACACAACATGCAATGTTCCCTGGGTAAGCAGACAGACCCATATGGCAAGCCATGACTACAGATCAAGTTGCGTACCACCATGACCAAAAGAAAGTTGCCAGTGCATTTATCATGAAGTACGTGGAATAGACATGCACTGCACCCGAGTATGTCCCTTGCTGTATGTCCCTGTGAGCTGCCCCTTTCCATGTCTTGGAAGGCTACATGGTTGATACAAGTGCCTCAATGAACCTTGGTGTACCGCAGGGTATGTGCCACTGCCCCCGCATGTGTCCCAGACAACCCTACTATCAACAGCCATCAGTCCACAAACACATCTGAGCTGCATTCTGTGCTTCAACACCAATATTTGTCTAAGCTCACCCTCAGTGCTGTGACTAAGCCTGCACGTGCAACTCGCCTGGTGCAAGCTTTGCTGTCTCGTGGCCCCCCTGTGATGCTCACCTTGCCTGGAGTTGCTTGGAACATGTCAGCAGTTCTAGGATGTGGGTCTGCAATCACTGTGGCTCTGCTTGTGCACACATGTGCATGTGGGCACCAACAAACGGGTCAGGAATTAGGTCGTCCAATGGGCCATGTCTGCTGGCAAAGGTGCTCTGATGCCTCATCCCCCTGCAGAAAGTGCATGAAACACATGATTAATGCATCAAAGTGATCTGTGTGTGTCTCATCAGGCATCTCATTACTTGACCATGTCAGAGAGTCACATCACAAATCACACCATCAGTCCGTCTTTCACCTCCAAAGTGTGGAACACTATCTACAGCATGATTTGCAACAAGCACGTGTACAGGAAAGATATGAAACATAATACACAATGCATAGCAATCAATGTCCACATTAATCATGACACGCCCCATCTAGCAAAAGCTGAACAGTGGACAATTACACCTAAATCATCCCCACTAGGGGTGTCAACACAAGTCAAAAAGCACCAGACATGCCACAGATATGACAGTCCAAAGCCCTTGTGTAAAATTCTGTTACACCGAACCATCCTTGCGAGCCCATGGATAAGGGAGGCAGGAGTGGCATATGTGAGTCAAGGAACCCAAGCAGCAAACACATACACAAGACAACCATGAAGGGCCCAGCTGGAACAGACAGTGGATGCCTTCAAAAACCACAAGGCACCGCACTGTCACATGTAAGCACAATAGACTACAAATTTTAAACTAACTCAACTATTAACTAATTACACTAACTAAGGAAAACCTACATTACCTATTTAAACTAACTATCAAACAGAAACTTAACTAACTAAACTAAAAGAAAAATCAAAAATGGCCACATACGACCCGGGGGGAGGGGAGGCACCCAGGAGGGGGGAGGTACAGGGTGCTGCTCAACATCCACATGCGATGATGCTGAGCCAAAAAAAAATACCTCCATGGGCTCAACGCCTTCACAGCACGACCTATGTGGGAGATAGATGGTTGTCCGAGTCTGGCTCATCCTGGAAAGGAGGACGTGGCACAGTAGCCTGGCCACGCCTAGCCGCAGCTTGCCCCTCGTCGGCAGCAAGTCTGCCGGACAGGTGAGCCTGGTTCTGTGTGGCGATGTTACATAGGTCTGCATGCAGGACCTCACGTGATACACGTGCTTCCTCTTGCAAGGTAGCACGTGTAACACGGAGTTCCTCCTGCAAGGCCTGGCTGGACAACCGCTGCACCTCCCGGCAAGCCTGTAGCTCAGCCGAGATGGTGCGCTCAAGCTGTGCAAACCTCTCCTCTGCCCGCTGCCTCTGGGACATCATAAGGACACCCAGAGTGGATCTGAGGGAGGCATACTCCTCCCTCAGGGCATCCATGTGCGCCTCTGCGTGAGCAGCAATTGCTTGACGCAGAGACGACATTTCAGCCTGGCGTGCCCTGTCTGAGGCCGCCATGCCCAGCCTGAGTGAGCGGGCCGTGGACCGTGCCGCCTGCTGCTGGAGTAGCACCTGCCGAGCAGGGGGGAGCACAGATCGGGCCACACGCTCCATGCTGTCAGCGATGTTCTCCATTGCTGCCCCCTGCCGTTCTGAATTGGCAGTCATGTCTTGCTCCCACTCAGTATACAGCGGTTGCGCGCGGCGACCGCGTTGCCGGGCTTGACCCCTGCGGGACCCAAGGACCGGGGGTCCTCGCTGTGTTGGCACCGCCTGCGGCTGCACGACTACATGCCCCCGTCGACGTGATGTCCCAGGCACATCAGTGACTGGTGTGGAGGGTGACCCTGCGTCCCGATCCACCACGGGCGGAGGAACCAAGACTGTCTGATCCCTCAGTGCAGGGGTCGCAGACAGAGGAGTGTCCACATCAGAATCACTCACCCCTGACACATGGACTTGATGGTCATCCAACTCAACATGGACGTCAGAGTCGTCATCAAGGCTGGACTCATAGACAGCCAGAGACAGGATGGACTGCAGCACTTGGGGGTTTTCGTGGCCTACCACCCCACGACCCCCACTAGTGCCGGGTTGATGTGGTCTTACCAACCCTGTGTCTGGCATGACAACACCATCCTCTGCATCCATTGCGTCATCACCTGAAAAATAGAGAGGAAAGGGTCAGTACACATGTCAGAAGCACACAACACACACACACACACCGACAGCAAAGGCATCTGGCAGACATGTGACACACAACATATGACCTTGCATGCATGCTGGGTCTACTTAGAATAGCTTCTGTGATCAGACCTGTTGAAAGGTGGCAGTTTGCATGGAAGTGGGTCTATGCAGTGCAGAAAATGTGTACGCCACTCACTACCTACATGTACAAGCACTCCATGGTGTGTGCCAGGAAATGTGAAGGCAGTGCAATGTCAAAATCAGACATCACGTGCATTGTGTATTCAATGTGTACCATGTCTAGAAGGCAAGCACCCCTCCACCCCAGTACCAAAGCAGGGATGCCTAGCATGGTATCAAAAGGCTGACCATACACCTGTGTATTGACAAGCAGTGTTGACTGGCATCAACAGCTTAATGTGATTTCAATTACAACACTGCAAATGATGCTGGGACAGTGGGCAGGACACATGATGGAAGATCCGGAGGCCGGCCACGTGTGTAGAAGACACGACAGGAGTTGGACAGAGTCATTGGCCATTGAACAGGCTGAGGCCTGTGAGCCACACAGATTGTCAGAGCCTAAACATGTGTGCAACGCAGGACTGAGCCACAGTTGACATGGGGAGGCCGAAAATATGGCAGGCAATGTATGTAACCAAGGACTCATATTACAGTGATCATCCAGTCAAGGACACATAGGGGCATGTGTGCAATGCACATGGAGCATGAATGGGCACTCATGTCCCTGCGGGACATCTGACCCATGCACAGTACAAGTGGGATGCCCTGCATCGAGTACTAAGGCTGTACCATACGGCATATGTCTGGCAGTTTCTAAGCTGGAAGTTAGCATCTACACAGGACACATGAACATGAAACTACACATTGGCAAGAATGTAGCAGACCAGTGCAAAGGTGGAACTGGGGTGCAGAGTGGCGGAGGAGGGGCAAGGGAGCATGGCCACATGGAGTCCCGCATGCAGGCAGAGGAGACATGCATGACGGTGGCATTGCATTACTTACACATCAGAACCATGTACAGGTCACATGTAGCAGCAATCATGCACAACACATCCCACATGTGAAACACACACGTCCTCAACAACTACGCATCAACACTCACTGGACTGGGCATCAAAGTCCAGCATCTCTCCCACACCTTCGACCAATTCTGGTGGTATGAACTCCGCAACGAGAGCCTCATGCGGAGTGAGTTCTTCCTCCTCTGGTGCAGGCCCACCGCCAGTCACCAGAGTCAAGTTGTAATTTGAGGCACGCTTGGCCTTAGTGCTGCGCTTGATGTCATTCCAGCGCTTTTTGCACTCCTGCGCCGTGCGCACCTCATGGCCGAATGAACTGACATGTTCCGCCACATGCTTCCAGTGGGTGTCACGTTGGGCAGCCGTAGTCTGACTATTGGCACCCACTAGCATGTCACGGCTGTGTCCCCGCACGTAGTCCACGAGGAAGTCCAGTTCCTGCTTACAGAAAGGCTTCTTCCTCGACGTGCAGGAGGTCGTGGCTGTGTGTGGGGTCCCAGCCTGTGCTGCAGATGCAACCTTCCTCCTCTTGGACTGTGGCGCAGACCCTGGCTGGCTAATGCCGCCCTGACCAGTATGGCCAGTGGGTTGGGTGGATTGAGCCGAGGGAGTGGCAGGTGGAGGGATGACCAAAGGCCTGACTTGTGTCAGTGGCAGCTGGGTGCCCACTAATGGACCCTGCGCAGCAACATCAGCTGTGGCAGGGTCATTGACCGCAACGGTCCTGGTTGGCAGACTCACAACCGGGGTGCTGTTGGGTGCATCTGCCCCTGCACTTGCCAACACCCGGCTGTTCGGGGCAGCAGATGACATGACTGCCCCAGGGACACGTGTCTTGGTCTGAGCAGCCCGGCCTGCCCCAATGGTTTCCCCCCTGGCCTGTTGGAGATCTACCAAGGGCTCTTCAAGTGCCAACGCAGCCTGCGCTGGCAGACCCTGAGCCTGGGTGGCGGTGTCCACAACTGCACCTGCAGCTACCGCTACCCTTGGGCCCGTGGCAGTCGATGGAACGGACTGCCGGGTCATACGGGTGCCAGTGCCAGATGCAGGAGCTGCATCCCCCTGAACCACAGGGGGTGGTGGCATGGCTGCACCGACACATGGCACAACATTGTGCTCAAGTGGCGCACCCCTGCCTCTTCCCCCTCTGTGGCTGCCCTGGACACCCTGGAGTCCCCCTACTCCCTGGTCACCACGGCCACGTCCCCGACCACGCCCGCCACGAGGAGGACGCCCAGCTGAGGCGCCCCTCACCTTTGGTAGCCTCCCTACCATGGCACAGATGTTATAGTGCTGGCACAGATGGAGTGGTGCCAATGGGAGGTGTACAGCACAATTGACCTGGGCAATTGGGGTGAAGGGGGTGGGAAGCAAGATGTTAACAGCCCCCCTGCACCTGCAAGGCTGTATGTGACCCCGGTGATGTGTTGACGGGTCACGCAACGCTCAGGCACCCCAAAACTGCAGTAAAACCGTGCACGCAACCCTGCAGCCTACGTGCGTGGATTAAACCTCCCGCAGTACGCGGTGGCACCCAGTAACACGTATAACGCGTACGCGTGGGACACGCAGGCTACGATGACATCGAAAATGGGTGCGATACACAGGGGCACCCGCAGTGGGAAAAGGAGCGTTTGCGACTCACCGTCTGACTAGCGCGATGCAGAAAAACACGCGTAGCCAATACCCCCGCCAAAAGAAGAGATACGTCCTTGAGAGCTGTGAAGTAGATGGCGCGCGAAACAACTGGAAGCAGCAACACACGTCGGTCTCCACGAAAGGCACGTACAGCGAACTGCTGGGCCCGCTCACCTTTAACCCGTGCTGAGGGAAAACGCACGCGCGCGTCAAGTCACATGCGGACGTGCACTTTTTCACGTTTGATTACGCGCATTACACGCGGACGTGCAGTTTTTCACGCGCGCACGCTTATGCATGGGCCCTTTCCTCCTATTACACGCGGACGTGCAGTTTTTCACGCGCGCTTACGCGCATTACACGCAGCGTGCAGATTTTTCACGTGCCTAATCACTCCGTATGAAGCTGGCCACGCGAAAACGCACGGAAGACCACGCTCCTGCCCAGAAGGACACTTCACTGGCCCCCAGTGCCCCAAGCAGCCTCCCACATGCCATCTGCTGCTGCCTGCCTGCCTGCTGCCACCGTGCCCTGCCATTTGGTGCCTGCACATCAGCCATCTGCAGGGGTCCAGTTGCTGTGTCCACCCCTGCTGGTACAGAAGAGTCCCGACTCAAATGACATCGCTCCACAGCCCAGCCCCAGGACCCAGTTGGTCACCCACTCCTGCTCCTGGGGTTGCCATGTGGAGCACATCCACATCTGACACCAGTTGCAACCCCCGGCCAGAGGGGCAGAGGGGCAGAGGGGCACCAGCTTCACTGCCACCGAAGTTGGTGTCCTGGTGGAGCAAGTCCTGGGGCAGTATGATGCCCTCTTCGGATCGTCCCGCGCCAAGAGGGAAGGACGGGAGAGGACGCAGAGGGGGTGGCAACCCGCACCATCCAGAAGGTCAAGAAGCGCTGGGAGGACTTGAGGTCAAGGACCCTCATGAAGGCCCGGCGCCTTGTGGAGGGGGGCCGGGGCCGCATGAGTTCCATCCAGTTGAGGGTCCTGGAACGCATACACCCAGCGCTCCACGGCCAGGTCCTTGAGAGGGAGACCCGTCTGGAGTTGAGCGGTAAGTGGCCAAGCATTGCTGTGTGAGACAGGGCATGTTGCAGTGTGCTGGTTGTCTGATACCTGCCTGTATGTGTGACATAGGCCATGTACGCATGTATGTGTGCAGGGACATCATGGTAATGCATGTGCGACCTGTAATGTGTGAACCGCATGGTTGTTGCATGTGTTTGAATGTGACATGGGGAGCCCTGTGCAGATTGCACACATGACAGCATGGAAGTCTCTGTTCCTGGACATGGGTGGGGGCCTGGTGGAGGCTGCCCCTGGTGGCTGGGGGGTGGGGGTGGTGGGAGACATGTGTGGGTGCCAGGTGGAGGGTGCCCCTGGATGCTAGGGGGTGGGGGTGCAGGGGGACATATGTGTGGGGGCCTGGTGGAGGCTGCCCCTGGTGGCTGGGGGGTGGGGGTGGTGGGAGACATGTGTGGGGGCCTGGTGGAGGCTGCCCCTGGTGGCTGGGGGGTGGTGGTGCTGGGAGACATGGGTGGGGGCCTGGTGGAGGATGCCCCTGGTGGCTGGGGGGTGGTGGTGCTGGGAGACATGGGTGGGGGCCTGGTGGAGGCTGCCCCTGGTGGCTGGGGGGTGGGGGTGCTGGGAGACATGGGTGGGGGCCTGGTGGAGGCTGCCCCTGGTGGCTGGGGGGGTGGGGGTGCTGGGAGACATGAGTCGGACATGGGTGGGGGCCTGGTGGAGGCTGCCCCTGGTGGCTGGGGGGTGGGTGTGCTGGAAGACATGGGTGGGGGCCTGGTGGAGGGTGCCCCTGGTGGCTGGGGGGGTGGGGGTGGTGGGAGACATGAGTCAGACATGGGTGGGGGCCTGGTGGAGGCTGCCCCTGGTGGCTGGGGGGTGGTGGTGCTGTGAGATGTGTGGGGGCCTGGTGGAGGCTGGCCCTGGTGGCTGGGGGGTGGGGGTGCTGGGAGACATGAGTCGGACATGGGTGGGGGCCTGGTGGAGGCTGCCCCTGGTGGCTGGTGACTGGGGGTGGTGGGAGACATGGGTGGGGGCCTGGTGGAGGCTGCCCCTGCACTGCTGGGGGGTGGGGGTGCAGGGGGACATGAGTGGGGGCCTGCTGGGGGGTGGGGGTGCAAGGGGACATGTGGCTTGGCTGGGGGGCATGCCCATGGTGGATGGGCTGCCTGCGGGACATGACCAGGGGTGCAGGGTAGTCCCCTGTGGTGTGGGCTGCCTGCAGAGGTCGTGGAGGGGGTAGAGGGGAGACCTGGGAGGACCCACACTGGCAATTCACCTCTTCAACTTCCCGCACACCTACGTAATACACTGCCCCACTCGCACAGGCCCAATCGCGTGTAGGATTTCTCGCGCACCCCTGAAATCCACGTACCCAGGCCAATCGCGTGTAGAATTTCTCGCACACCCCTGAAATCCACGTACCCAGGCCAATCGCGTGTAGAATTTCTCGCGCACCCCTGTAATACACGTACCCAGGCTAATCGCGTGTAGAATTTCTCGCGCACCCCTGAAATCCACGTACCCAGGCCAATCGCGTGTAGATTTTCTCGCGCACCCCTGTAATACACGTACCCAGGCTAATCGCGTGTAGAATTTCTCGCGCACCCCTGAAATCCACGTACCCAGGCCAATCGCGTGTAGGATTTCTCGCGCACCCCTGAAATCCACGTACCCAGGCCAATCGCGTGTAGAATTTCTCGCGCACCCCTGAAATCCACGTACCCAGGCCAATCGCGTGTAGAATTTCTCGCGCACCCCTGTAATACACGTACCCAGGCTAATCGCGTGTAGAATTTCTCGCGCACCCCTGAAATCCACGTACCCAGGCCAATCGCGTGTAGATTTTCTCGCGCACCCCTGTAATACACGTACCCAGGCTAATCGCGTGTAGAATTTCTCGCGCACCCCTGAAATCCACGTACCCAGGCCAATCGCGTGTAGGATTTCTCGCGCACCCCTGAAATCCACGTACCCAGGCCAATCGCGTGTAGAATTTCTCGCGCACCCCTGAAATCCACGTACCCAGGCCAATCGCGTGTAGAATTTCTCGCGCACCCCTGTAATACACGTACCCAGGCCAATCGCGTGTAGAATTTCTCGCGCACCCCTGAAATCCACGTACCCAGGCCAATCGCGTGTAGATTTTCTCGCGCACCCCTGTAATACACGTACCCAGGCTAATCGCGTGTAGAATTTCTCGCGCACCCCTGAAATCCACGTACCCAGGCCAATCGCGTGTAGATTTTCTCGCGCACCCCTGAAATCCACGTACCCAGGCCAATCGCGTGTAGATTTTCTCGCGCACCCCTGTAATACACGTACCCAGGCTAATCGCGTGTAGAATTTCTCGCGCACCCCTGAAATCCACGTACCCAGGCCAATCGCGTGTAGATTTTCTCGCGCACCCCTGTAATACACGTACCCAGGCCTATCGCGTGTGGGGACACCCGCACACCCCTGAAATACACGCTCCCCGCACTGCGTTTGCTGCTGCCCTTTGCGCTGGATTGGGGATTTTGATGGCTTTTTCCTGCGCAAGGGGCGTTCTTGGGGGCGTAACTGACGCTGCTACAGGGTCGCTGCGCCACTCTGCGCCACGGCTGGTTGTGGATGTTGGAATCCATGAATACGCTGTGCGCCTGAATGTGTTTCGGCGCACGCGGCTGGCGCAGCCTACCGCACGCGCACACTGTGCGCCAGCCGCGTGCGCCACTTGTGCGCCGAATTCTATGAATTGGCCCCTATGTGTTCAAACGTGGTGCATGTGTAGGTGAGTGAGTGATGCTGCAAAGTGTTGTGATCTGGCTGTGTTTGGCTCATCGGCCAACTCAAGGCTGGCACTGCTCATTGCATGCTGAGCAGGTTGCCTCAAAGCACCCGAAGCACAGTTCCAACATCAAAGTACTGAAGCACAGTTCCAACAGCATACGGCAGTAATCTCAATTACTTGCAATTTCCGAAATGCATCGAATCATCATGGCACCGAGGTGCCTGCAGTGTATGGTGCAACTTGGAGAGATTGGGGGCGCGCAAGGGCTACTATAGAGGTGGGTATGGAGATGGGTTGCAACTACTTTATATATTGCACTGTCACCAATTAGTGTTATCACCCAACTATAAAGCATGAAAGGGTTCAAATGCAACCCTCAGAAGAGTAGGTTTTTCCCAGGCAACAAGGTGTCAGGGGGAACTCCAATAGATGCTGAGGCACCCCATGTAGAGGCGCTGCCTAATGGGGAGGCCACGTCCTGACTCCTGTCCCGGGCAGTGAAAGGAAGATGCGCCGGGTCAGATGCGGAAGCCATCTTATTCTGCCCTTAGGAGCTGGACTGAGGCACCAAGAGAGGCGGTGGTTTGCCCAGGGTCACACACATTTGGGTAATGTGGGGAATCCATCTCACCTCTTCCCGAAATAACACAACTGCGCCCGCAACAGTCTGATACTAATTAGACTTGTCATATCTGGCAAACCTACCAAGCCTCTCACCCAACTCTGTTTTGTGCGTTGGATAGAAATTGTTGGTATGCATTTCATTGTTGACCTAGGGAGAGGAAGAAGCATATCTGGCAACCCCCGCACTTGGGGACTGTTTTCTGTATCCCTACAGTCCGACTACCAGCACTTGACACCTGACGTCTGCACTTACCCTTGCACTTGCCACCTGCTGGACGTACTTTTACTTATTGTTTATTTATTTTCTTATCCCATGTACTGCACTGCCCTCTCCACCTTCCCCCCGCACTTCTCCTTCCCCTTCCCATGCACTTGCGCGATCTGAATGACCCCTGGCCTAGTAGGATCGTTGTCTCTGTCTTCCCTCTGTTCCCCCCCCTTGCCTCATCACGCCTTGAAACACTTGAGTATAGGTGCGTTATAAATGCCATATCATATCAAATCATATATAAGGCCCATCCCCAGGGAGTCCACCCACCCGATTGAAATTGTAGTCCATAATTTGAATGGCTCTTCTGTTAACAACCAGGACTCATGAGTGAAACTAACAATATATGAGAGGTCATAGTAAGTTGCGAGGCAAGGCAAGCACGGTGCACTTTTAGAGGAGAACTAGCAAAACAGAGAACGCGAATCTTCGAACGGTAACGCAGTAAAAATAAGTGGGTTAATACATGAGAAATGCATCTATGTTGCTCTACAAAGTGGAATGCTAAATGCAGAAAAGTAAGCACAATGTGAATTAAGATTGGGGAAGGTGGCAGCCTTGATGAAACAAAACAGAATTCCATACAGCAACAGAGGTGACCTCCTGCTACATTTGAAATTAAAAGGAGATAGCCCCTGCAAAAGATTGGGTCACGTGTTATACGGTTAAAGACCGCTCTTGACGCGTGCAGCTTCCCACCATTGAGCGGAGCTCCCCGGTGTGATGTCAGGGGGGAAAATGGCCCTGCGGGAGGACCCATTCTAAGGGCTTTCAGGCACTGGCAGAAATCTACAAATAAATGGGAAGCAGGGGGGGAGAAAGTACGATCCGCACTTGGAACCCGGTCATATTTAGCGCACCGTGTGGACGCTACGGCTGGCCCCGTGGCCTGGCCCACCAAACAAAAAGAAAACAATAACCGCTGAAGGCCCAACAAGGACCGTCCCATGCCGTGAAGCCCGAAAGCAAATTGCCCCAACCCCCGTTCCTCTTCGTGACGCCCCGGATTTGGTTCTGTACCATTTTATCTCTTTTTTTAGTTGGAAAGAAATTCACAGAAAATGTTTTTACTGATTTTTTCCAGTTTTCATTGTGTTCCTCTTCACATACAATTGTATTGATTTTCTTTGTTCGACCGTCTATAAGGTACTGCCCTATGTTTAACTTTCAGAGATGACCATAGGCCCTTCTTTTTTAGGGGGGAAGCCCCCACTCTCCTCCCCCACTCATGCCTCGCATACTCTTTAGGCCGTCCGCTTCCACCGCTTGCCCGGTTCAGCAGATTTTGTACCGTAATTTACGCCACTGTGAGTATGGGATCACCTGCAGACACCTAGCAGCCCTACGCACCGGGATGTAGGCATAGATGCTGGTGCTGATGTCACTGTCTGCCCACTAATGCCCCTAATGCCAGGGGGGTCTCACAGCAGCCTGCACACGTCCCCTGTTGGTTCGTGCTTTCGCACGGCTGCAGGAGGCATTAATGACAATGAGTACGATCCCACCCGACTACATTGATCGCCTCATTATTCTACATGCGGATTCCCAGCCAGTGCCTGTTGGAGAGCGATGATACCCCTGAAACTGCAGACACTGCTGAAATCAGCATTGGGTGAGTCACAGTTGCACCCATGATGGACACCATGGGCAAGCGCCCCTCTACCACTGTACAAAGCAGCGGATCATAGAGCGGGGAGTCAACGGAGAGGAAGTCCTGCAAGGAGGACGTCTGGGGTAAAGTGACCATGCTGACACAGGGCAGAGCAACGGGGCCCAGACGCAACAAAAGTGGTCCTCAGCCTTGTATTAGCCCCCGTCCCCCCTGTCCACCTCTCCACACAGAGTCTCACAACCGACCGGGCCTGCAAAGTGGGACTTGCGGCCAACGGGCGCAGTTGTAGCTCTGTTTTGTCCGAGTTGGTGATACTAAAGATCGTACTCCTACAGCTCCTGGAAGCATATGGGTAGGGTGGGGCACTGGGGGATCGGATCTAATGGGGATGAAGGGGTTTCAAATCTCCCAGGGCCAGCACTACCCATTAATCCCGTTGTTGGCTCAGACATGACCAGCTGTAATTCGGCAAGGCTGGGGTTTACCAGTGGTACCAGAGAGCCCACTCATCCTGAAAGAGCGCTCCCTGACAACAGGTCCTTGGGCCCTAGCGACAAGGGCCCCCTTAGATATACCACGAATATATTCAGCATCCCACACCGCTGACGTCCCTGCCAAACCTAACTGGGTGGGCAGATGGGGCCTCAGTTACCACCGTCAAAACCAGGAAGATGTTCATCAGTGCTGAGAATGTGACTCCCAATCATGCCAACAAATCCACCAAAACCATCATGGCGGCCACGGCTCGCATGGAGGGGGTACTATACCTACATAGGGTCCCTAAACTGGCATCAACCCACCAACAACCCAGGCAAATGTACCCACTGGCTCCAAGCTGTTCAGGGGTTGTATTTGTAATCCCGGAGTATATCCTAAAATGCACCAGGGTGTGCCACCGGCAGGAAAGAGCCCTTGACTCCATACGAATAGAACTTAGGCGCTAACAGTGGCTAATGGAATATTGGGCATTGACAAGAGATGCCAATCCCCAGGAACTAGCGCCATAGAAATCAGTGTCCACAGCCCAAACATTATCAACACCTTCTTTGATTGCAAGCCATTTTGGCCTGTGCTCTCTGGCGCGGTTGTAATCCCTCTGGAGGAAAAGGTCACTGGGTAACCCCACTTGGCCAAAGCACTCACGTCACATGCACAACCGATGAATTAGCTGCCATTGAAAACGTATGTGAAGAAGTGCCTACTGGGAACTGTGTCTGTCGAAGCACAGTCGTCTTCCAGGGATATGGTTGTGGATTTAGTTTCAATGTGGATGGAATGTACTCTTTATTCATACCTTTTCTTAGTTTACTGACGTCTTATATTTGTTATGATGTTTTTATTTATATTTCTTTCCAGTTACTTGATCTTTACATGTGTCATGATGTACTTTTATGGCCCCAGGACGCAATAAAGTTATTGATAATGATGTTATTCCCCTACTCGTCTATACTTCAAATCTCTGCCACACGATGTAGCTTCGTGTGTTTGGTGAAGCTGCAAATGGCAGAGGTGTTTAAACTTTAAACTCTAGCTATTTACTTGTCTATCCTTGGAACGGCTTAATGTGTTTTGCTTGGAAGTATGGTGCTCTCACGCCACCCATTCACTGATTTCCTTTATTAAAGTTATTTGTGGTTTTTTTTATTAATTCATTTGTAAACAATACATTTCTGTATGATGAACATGGGGTTGCTGCCTGTCCACATTGCCAAATCCACCGAACTGGATTTTGAAAACCTGACCAGAATTGCCAGCTTCTCAATAGGTTTTAGTCAAAAAGGCTTTTTTGAGAGACTGAAGTTGCTCATGAACAGAAGAGGCTTACAGTCAATATAGAGGGCATTTGAGAAAAGTATAGCATATGAGTAGGCCCAAATGGATGAGAGAAGCATATTTATTTATTTATGTGCATTTATATAGCGCGCACACAGCCCAGGGGCATCGAGGAGCTATGTAACATAGACATATGTGGCTGTGTCACAACTCATCTTATTTGTCGACTTCTCCAGACTGACTCGGTACTTTGAGGTCTGCCTTATTTCCTGGTTGAACTATCATGATAAAATGTGTTGCCTCCTGTGTCCTAGTTTACATCATTGTCATCCGACTAGCAGTTGAAATGGCTGTGGAGTGTACACTGTACATTGACAGCAACTAGGTAAGACTACAGGCCTGGTTTTCATTGGGCAGAAGCACCTCGGGAATTGCTATTCTGGATTTTAATGAAATTCTTGCTGTTTTTGGTGACTCGGAAGCCATCCTTACCACCGCCTATCACCCCATGCAAGCTCGCCTCTATCTTTATCACTGAGACGTAGTTCTCTCCCACGTCTTTCCGCGTGCTAGACACCCTCATTCCGCCTAGGTATAGCATGCAACATGCCGACTACACTGGAAAGTTACAGGAGGCCTTGCAATCATCCAAAATATCACTGGGCGTGTACAGTACAGAACCTTGTTGCAATGGATGCTTGCATGAAGGCAGAACACCGCCTTCCACCTTTATCTATCGCCGACCTCCTATGTGAGGGATATCTCTAAGTGAGATGACCAACCACACCACATCAGTCTCACTCTCATTAAACATCTCACTTGGTGACATCAACTTACCAAGAGCCTGGGCCACTAGAGGTACTAGGGAACCTCTACTTAACCTAACAGAATCAATGGACATTAAACAGCTTGTATTGAACCCTTCTGGTGTTAGGAGCAACACACTGAACCTTGCCTTCACAACCTCCCCACTGGACAGACCATGCTACCATCCTCTTCCATATCACTCACATCTTCCATTCTGAAAAGGCTATAATTTTTCTGCAACTGATCAAGAACTTACCCATGATATGATATGATATGATATGATATGATATGATATGATAGGATATTTATAACGCGCTTAATACCCAGAGGTTTCTAAGTGTGGCAACTCTGGAACAAAGTCTCGAGCCACTGGACGTGCTTACCCCAAACTACTTTGACGTTGACACCCTACTATCAACCTTTAACCGCACCATAACAAAACTGGTAGACGTACATTCCCCAGTTAAGCAGCATTGTAACAGGACTAAACACTCCACCCCATGTTATAGTCAGGAACTAACAGACAACTAGAGTATCAACCCAACACAAGAAACATGCTGGAATTAAACTCAAAATCAAGTGGACCACCACTCCTCTTCAGCACACAACAGGCACTCCTCACTAAAGTCAAAGCTGCACATTACTCCACAACCATCACCGCCTTTGCGAACAGGAGCAAAGCCTTCTTTGTGGCAGTCAAGCAGTGCTCCAATCCACTACCGTAGAGAGCAATCCCAGGCTCCTTAGAAAAATGTAACACAAATGAAGAGGCTCTTAGAAGACTTAAGAAAGATTTGCAAGCAAAGGGAACAATACCGAGAGATAGATCATGCGTTCATGAAAGGGAACATGGGACAAATGAGCCCATTGACAACTATCTGATGGTATTGAGGAAGCTAGCCAAAAATGGGCAGTTAGGAGAAACTCTGGACCTCCTGCTGAGAGACTCACTAGTAGTAGGATTTAAGAGTGTGAACATGCCAGAGAAGATGCTGCTGTGCAAAAACCTCTATGCTAAAAAAAGTGCTAACAGTGGTGCACAGTATAGAAGAGTGCATGTAACATAGACAGGAAGAACAGAAACAAAACACTGAAAGAGAAACCCTCAGAGTAAATGAAATCAAGAGGAAAAGCAACAACAGATACAACCAGTAAAGGAACAGAAGCTCAAAAAAGGGAGGATTTTAGCTACAGGAAGGAGTCCTCCAAATGTGGAATGTGCAGACATGCAGCCAATGACGAGAGATGTCCAACGATAGGGAAGAGATGTGCCAAATGCCAAACGAGCAGACATGTGGCAAGAGTATGTAGAAGAACCACAGTGAAACAGGTAGAAGTACAAGACAGTGACAGTGAAGAGTCAGAAGAAGACCAACAGGAATCAATAAGGGCACTGAGTGTCCGGAGGCAGAGGAGAATGGAAATAAATAAATAATAATAGTAACGTGAAGTACTAGTACTAGATGAGAACCCGATACACATGATGGGTGATTGAAGGTCAGACCTCGCCCACGTATCAGAGGAACTGCCCGACCCATTATGGAAAGGTGAAAGGAACAAATGAAAAGAAACCAACCATGGTGAGTTTGAAAACTCATAGAATGCTCAGTTTTAACACAGAAGCGTAAAAGGCAAAGTTCACGTTACAGACCAAGGAGATGCTTGATTCGCATTCCCACAGCAAGCTGAACTGGAAGTCAAATTAGATCTCAATGCTGAGGTGCAAGTGATGGCTGTGACAAAGAACACAATGCAGCGCATACTAGCAAACCATGCAGAAGTATCCACTACCTTGGTAGGAACGCTCTAGGGGTGCCTGCATGAAATTAACTTTTAGATGGCACCATCCCTGTAAAACACTAGCCCCAGTGACTGCTCGACAAGAGTTGCACATCTTTAAAAAAAAAAGCCATTGAAGCAAAAGATAATAGAAGCAGTGTCAGAACTGGAATTGCAATGACCCATTGTGAGGACAAGAAGGAACAGAGTAAGCAAATGACAGCTGTGTATTTCCCTTGGCGCACTAAACAATGCAGTTTAAGTGGCAACTTTCCACTACCAAACATAAGAGATGGTACAATCAATAGAACATGCGAAAATGTTGTTGTAACTAGAGACTACTAGTGTGAATCACCAGGAAAAGCTACATTAGAGATGAAAACAGCTGACACCTTTTGTGACCACCTTTGGCAGGTGTCGGTACACAAGGATACAGTGCAGGCTTTGTTCGGCAGCCTCATTGCTTCAGAGGATCTTGACACGAGCACTGAGAGGAAAAAAAAGGTGAAGTGTTTCCCAGATGCTATTCTGATTCATGGGACCACAAAAGAAGAACACAACCACACTCTTGGTGAAGTGATGAAATTGCTGAATGAATATGGATTACATCTCAAAAAGCACTGCCGTGAGAACGTTTTGGCCTTAACTCATTGTTGCAGAACGGAGATTTCACACTGCAACACTCAGTCCTGTTTAAAAGCACTGGCAGGCCGCAGAGTGCTGTCAGCACTGCTGCCAGGCCTGCGGTCGGCATGCAGGGGCATTAGTGATCACTCCGGTAACAGAACGGTTTCCTCAAGTGAAGATTTGGCCAGAGTCTGTCATTTTTGGGTGACTCACTAAATTCTGCTGTGGTATTGACATTAATATTGTACTGAGAAGTCTCACATGTATGACCATAGAAGTATGTCTCCCCAAGTTAATCCACACGACAGTATGTCGTTTACCTCTAATCAACTAGAAATGGCAAGGGATCTCCTCATACCGGCATCCCTGATTGAGGAATCCTTCTCAACTACTAGTGTGCAAACATGTCGAGTTGCTCTTCCTCACAAAGGTATTTTTTTAAAGCAGCCAAAATAACCTCCTTCTTTGAGACAGTACCAAAGGACACAGTCAGGGGAAATTTAATTGCAATGCTCCAGGTGGTATGGCAGCGATGATATCCAAGTCTTGCTCCATCTGGGCCCGGGGTGAGCTGACAGGTGGTATGGGCAGGCCACCTTGTCCCAGGATGCCCCACTAACAAGGCTCGGGACTGGGCAACCCTGATCTTCTCCCGGGCCACACCACACAGACAGCCCCGCTTCCTTTCTACTTCTGGGTCTGCCCCGACTACCCTCGGGCAGGTCGACATAGTGGCAGGTCCGGAAGCTCATGGTTTATTTGGGCCACTTCTGCCATATGCGCCCTGACTTGTATAGTCATTTGAGCCCCGGGTCAGGGGATTCTCAAGACAACAGGGGGAATGACTCTTTCAAACGATTCCTTTTCTTTTAAGTTCAAAGTTCTCTTCCCCACCCAATCCATGCTTGCAACAGGGTAGACAGGCCCATTGTCCTTTCTTCCATCAACATTCCATCCATCCCAAGAGAGGGATTGGGTGGTTTAGTCCATTAAGACCAGGTAAGTCTAAACACATACACATCTCAATAAAATATAAGCACACCCTGATGTCTGTGTCTTTTATTTTATTCACTTTTCCTCAGGGGCAAGCAATGCAGCCCTCTTATCCTGGCCCTAGTTGGGCCAGGGGCTACATGAGGGAGTGACACGAGGGAGTGACACGAGGTAGGGAAAGGACAGACAGAGCCCGCCCAATCTACGAGGAGAGCGTGAAGAGACAAGCCGCAGCTAAAGTTAGCGCATGCCGGCACTTTGAGATGTATAACTTGATGAATAAATGCCAGACCGCTTTGTTTGGTACACCATACTAACTACTGGTACCACGCCATCACACAACAAGCAGGTGAATAAAGGCATCTGCTTATGGGAGAGGTGGGTTGTCTGCTATGAGGTGCATAGCGTGCAACGCCTCTTACAGGCCCTTTGCGAATCACTCCCATTCTCTCTGCACTCTCAATACCGGGCCATGTCATGGAAACGCTCTCCAGTGAACAAAGAGCTTCTTGCGTTACTTAAAAGCAATGTCACTGGAGCTCCTCTTAGGAATTCCAAAACAGCGGTGCGAAGACCAGGTGGGGGAGGCCCACACACCAGCTCGTACAGTCATTTCCATGCAACGTTACGTCAGTATGCAAACAATGGAGGAAGAAAAACTCATAAGCGACCGCAGATGCAGCGCCGACTCAGTCACTGAGTCCCAGCACGCCCTGTGGCTGTGTGTGCCGCCATGACAGAGTTCACGAGTTTATGCGAGGAGGAAGTGGAGCGCTGCCATGACTAGAGTCTAGAGAACATGGCAAAAAGCAAATAAACAAGCTTTTCCACCTCGACGCTTTCCAATGCTACTGTTCCTGTGCACCTTACACTAATTCCCTTTAATCTAGTGCATGTTTCACCCCTACAGGCCAGTCCCTCGTTCCACGTGTATTTGTGTCCCGCGCACCCCCCACCCTCCCAGCATACGCGAGGCTGAATCAGAAGCAGGGTTCACATCACCTGACCTGAACCTTTTCAATTGCTCTCAATTATTAGAATTATCCAAAGAACGGAGGTGGAGGGACATTTCAAACAGTTGGGCCATGACATTCCCCCTGGATATGAGTCAGGAAAATGAGTGCCCCTCCTCATTTCTCCCTCCAAAGTGAGTTTCTGTGGTTCGGATGTGCTCCCATGTTAAACACGTGTGGCTAAAATTGTGTGCCTGGCAGCTCTGTGGGAATGTGCTGTAAATAGACATATGACTTACAGAGAGTTCTGAAGTGGAACACATGTGAACGATTTCCTATTCCACGCTCAAAGAGTAACTTGGGAAATATTTCTGTGCCAAATCCCGTTTCCACCCGTCATCAAAATGATCAACAAATGCAGGCATCTGAAGTACTAGAGCTCTAGTTGTTATGATACACAGCTGACTGACCTTTCGTTCAGAAACGAATACAGAATCCGAATTCTTGATACAGGCAAGGATGCTGCCAGCATTTCCAGGTTACTTCCAAACGGTATTCCAGGGTTGCCTATATAATCCAGAGGTCCGCCAATAACATCAGTGTTGCTCAAATATTGTAGGTCTCAGCTAATAATCTGATGTGCATTGTGCCGTCTTGCTTGGGGTGCTACTAAATAAACCACGGACTTCTCAAATATGCCAGAATTCACTCAGATGGACCAGCCTGTCAATTCAAATGTTCCTAGGTCAGTGTTCACATTGGCACTCTAGGTTCACACTGGTCCTTTCAGTCACATATTGCCATGCCAGTTTCAATAGTGCTATCCCAGTTTGCTCCATTTAAGCCCGTTTGTCAAGATAGTTGTTACTTTGCCTCGGTAGAACTGTTATATCAACTTCAAAGGTAGCTTGCCAGTGTTTCCCATGTAAGCACATTTCCTGCCAGTCCCCGGAAAAGGACCATTGTAGTGTCAAATTGCCTCGAGAAAATTGTCATGCCAGTTTCAACAGTGAGACATCAGTGTTGCCCTAGTTAAGCATATTGTCATTTTAGACTCCACATTGGTCCCAGAATAAGTCTACGCCCCTGAATAGTGTCATGCCGGTTTCAACACTGCCACCCCAGTTTGCTCCACTTGTCATGATTGTTCTTAGATTTATTGCAGGGAATTGTCACGCCAGTTTGAACAGTAAGATGCCAGTGTTTCCCAGTTAAGCATGTTGCGCTGCCAGTTTCCACACTGCGCCCAGGGCCCTGTCAGTGTTGAACTAGGTCCACATGTGCAGTTACTACATTGCCTATTGGCCTCACAAAATGGCCACGCCACCCGAAAATGGTCATGCTGGTGTCACTTTCCTTGCCAGTGTTGCAGCACATTTTCATGCTAGTTTCACATTTCAGTTTCAGATTGCCTCCAAATAATTGTCATGCAAAAGTCACCTCTGCCCTGCTAGTCTTGCTCAGCCAAGCGCATCGCCACGCTTCTTTTCACACAGTTCCCCGGAAATAGCTATGCCCCATGAAATGGCCACGCCAGTTTTAATAGTACTAATACAATGTTTCCCCAATGAAGCACACAGTCATGCTAATATGTGTGTTGCCTTTAGAAATGTGCAAAGCCTCTATTACTCTGACCACTAACATGAGCATCCAAGTTTCACTTTGGCACCAAATTATTGCGTATATCAGTTTCCCATTGCTCTCAGAAAAGAACCAAATTCTGTATTAACATTCTTCACACAACTGCCAAATGGCGATTTAATGTTGTCCGAAAATTCTTCCTGTCCACTTTCATGTGGCCCCTAACATTGTCCCTAGATTTGCTGAATGCCACTTGTACGTTGCCTTAAAATAGTGCACCCGTTCCAAATTCTCATTGTTTCCACTTTGACATTACCTTAAAAAATATTTAGCGTCACTTTCACTTTCACACCGTCCCCAGATTTACCCCATGGGCACTTTCACACCGTCCCACGGCATGTTCATGTTGCTCCATGCCCCCATTCCACTTCAGTGTTATCTCCAAAAATGCTCCATGCCACTTTTAGGGCTGCCGCCAGAATGTCCCATGCAATGTTCACTTTGCCCATAAAAAGGCCAATCTCACATTTCCTCATGATTGCTCAATGCCACTTCCAGGCAACATTGTCCCCAGAATTATCTAATACCCCTCCCCACTCTGACAAACCACGCAGACACTGCACACAAAGATATCTGCACACATGTTTGTTACAGAGGCTGTCAGGCTTGCACCCAAACGTGATACAGAACTTCTTACCAGTGCTACAGGTGTAATTCCTTCTCTGCGTGTGTCGCATGGATCTATGTGATGACTGCGACCCCCAGAATTCCGACAGCAGAAAATGCAGACTTTTTTTTAAACCCCCATTATATCACATGCATATGCGGGGGAGAACCCCCACATCCCCATACTACTATTATATCCCACCCCCCGCCCCCACATACAGGGTCTGACTGGGACAAAAAATAGGCCAGGTCACCCAAAAAAAAGTGGCCCACCCCTCACTTCAAAAAAGTGGACCACCCCTCGTCTCACGACCCTTGACCTCTGATGACATCACCGCAAGTGATGTCATTTGATCCCTCCATAATGTCAATGCCTGTGCTAGAAACCTACACCCAGCATGTGACAAGAAGGGACAATGCAGATTTGAAGAAGTCCCTTGGCCAGCCCTGGGATAAATACCGGTTACCCGGGGTACATGGTAGAGCTGCTGACATGAGTTTCACAGCCCTGGGTTTCCTGACCATCTGCACATGTCAGAGGTGGTGGGGTGCACTGAATCCCTAGCCACTGATACATGTGTGGTCACGTGCATGCTGCCAGTATCATAGTTTTTGCATTTGCAAAGAATCTACCCTTCGATGAATTGCACATTCTAACACTAAAGAACTCATACTTCGGTTTCAGTAAGGAGTGGTTGCTAGGACAGACACTGCCTCTTTAATGTGTACAGGAATATTAAAGAAACATGCAGTACTATAATACAGAAAAGTCCGTGCTTCAAAGTAAGTCACCTTTTATTGCATTTCGGCTGGGAGGATTTGCTTAACCGTGTGGTTAACATAAACTACTCACGGTAGTCAAAGGCAGCAGTGCTTATATACAGAAAAAAGAGGGCTGCTTAGTAATTCATTAGATAGGCGTGCACATAGACGGAACCTACTTTACACTGGTTCATGATCAGTAAAGACTAACAGAACCATCGTAGGTACACTTTTCCGTTTACATACTAACTAAACCAAACACAGGTGAGCACACAAAACCTAGACCTTATGTCACCCTTCCCCAACTCACAAATATTACCTGATCCTCTACACAAAATGGATGTCAGCATTAGAACAGACACTAGACAAAAGTCAAAATGGCACCCATTTAACCAAGATGGCCGAAAGAGATAAGACGGCCGCTAAGAAAGACTGTTGCAAACAGAAACAGTCACCTTATTTCGGATTTCTCCCTTCATTTGCAACTTAAGTTTGCAGTCTGCACATATTTCAATGTGGGGGATGGAACTCTTCTGCCCCCTATTGATGGGTCACTCTTGCGTCCTTAAAAGAGGACATAAAAAAGAACGCCCAGATCCCTTGGTTTATAATGAGCATGCTCCATGGGATCAAACATTTCATCCCCCATCAACTGACCCTCTCAACTTAAACTTTCGTTCTCGCCCACATCCAAGGTGCACAACACCCGGCTCAATGGCCTTCCAGACTCTATGATATCACGCGTAAAGGCCGTCACTGGCTACCTCTCCTTGCCTGCACTACGCTCAAGCCATTCTGATCATTTGTAAGACCCTTCCAACCAAATGAGTGTACTGTCTGGCAGAGAGGGTCTCCCCCAGGATGTTCCTTCATCACCCAGAGCACCAAAACTAGGATAATGGAGGTGTGGAGCCTGCAAAGAGAAAACTAGGAAACACGTCGTCGTCTTCTTCTTCTCCTTCTACATCCTATGGACCGATTGCATCCTCACCCTCCATTTAAGCCTTGCGGATGGAACTCAAAACCCCTCTCCTCGACAATTAACTCCCTCCTCATTTTGAGACCGCCTCTCACACCTCACCTCATTCATTCGCAATGACGGCCTCTAACCTCTGCCACATGACGCCCAGACACCTTTACATAGAAGAGGACCCCTTGACCCCTTGGAAAGTTCTGGAAATCTAGCTCTTTTACAAATCATAACGGGAAATACAACATCATTGCTACCTTACCCGAAGCCAAGATTGGAGGAATAGACACACCCTACCCTTTCTAACACGCCCTGTGTCATCTAGTGAACACCATAGCACTGTGTATATTAAATACCACGTGAAAGCTCAGACGCCTCACCTATTCAATGTGAACATAAATATCCCTTTCACCTCTAATCGAGAAGGAACCAAATAAATAAGCGTGAATGCCTTGTTGTGTGGTCAGACCACAACACAGTAAGTGTAGTATCCTTCCCTTGGATGCAGACCCCTCCCATGCGACATGAACCAAATAGACCATCAGTTTCTTAGTCAAATCTGGGTCCTCACCTCCCAGTAACCAAGAACAAAGGAGCATAACATCTCTGATGATGCCTACTCAACAAGCGGGGCAGCTGCACACACTACTCTAACCCCCTCATTTAGACAACCCACTAACATGACAGGCAGATGCTCCAATCAGCCCCCATCTGAGCATATCGCTCTACATACCCAAAAAGGGTAGAAATAATCAATACCTGCTCCTGCCTATTCAATTGGGCCTGCAACAACACACACCTGCACCTATGGAAAGCGGAATTAACAATGGGTGGGAATCACAAGGATGCATGCCGGAGCCTAGGACTTTCTGACCTTTACACAGTCCCCGATAACCGGCAGCACCGCGTGCAATGCCCGTAGTGAATAGTGCACTATTCAAAGATCTGCAGCCAAACAAATGCTCTTCTCGGAAACGGGTTCCTGCTTCTCACCGGCAGATTCTTATTGTGAATGTGTCTTGGTTGATGCCTTAGCATAAGCCATATTGCTAAATTACCTCTTTCAGCAACCGTTCAGCAACTATGCCACACTCCAAAAGTCATAACCTACTGCTATGACATCACTGCAGTGAAATATGAAAGTCAAATTTCACTGCAGTGACATCAACACCAACCTGCAGCTGCTATCCCTGGAGTACGGTGCTCTTCTGACACATTAGAGCAACCCACCTCCTGTCTGCTTGCAGCAAGGCCACACTGAAACAGGACGTGACTGACTAGTTGGAGGAAAGGACCCTACTTTTCCTGTCTGACGCAGGAATGGGATAAAAAAAACACCCATATACGACATAAATGTGTACATGAGTATCAACCAAGGGAAAATATTCCACCTTGGGTGAAAAATCACATAATAGACAACTCGAGCTTCTCTCTCATTGTCAATCAGCTGTGACTGTGAACTCCTCTGTAGAATATGGATAGGCAAGCATTCACAACACCAGATCTCTGCACTAATTGATTTATATTACTAGCTGAGAGCCCACCCCAAGGACTTGGGCTACAGCACAGTGTCCATATAAGTAAAGCAACGAACTGATCATTCTACTCAATCCATGGAAAAAAAACACGTATGATGACAATACTAATGAAAAAAGATAGTGGGGAATTCTGGCGCACAATCAACAGCTTGGAAGCGCCACAATTCGTCTTGCAAGCTTGCCCAGTGCCAGAAAAAGAGTGGGTGAATCATTTCACAGCCTTGTACCACAAAGATCTCGAGCCAAATAAGTTACCCCCTGACTTAACACCATGGAATCTACAGTTCTTAAAAGAGGATATCTACGAGACAATCGTGAGAGCAAAAAACTCCCGGGCACCTGGCCCTGATGGGTTGTCGAACTGTATGATTAAACAATTTCCGGACTTGTGGGCAGACATTTGCTGCAAATTATTTGCGAGAATTAATTCCCAAAAGCAAGTACCGGCCTCGTGGAAGACTGGAATAATCGTACCAATATTTAAGAAAGGTAATAGATTATTACCAAAGAACTACAGACCAGTGGCCTTACTTGACGTTTTGGGTAAGATTTTCTCTTCATTATTGTACAGGAATCTGATTGCATGGGCAAAAACAACAAATAGAGTGGACTCACGACAGGCAGGTTTTGTAAAATCAGTTGGCTGCTCACTGAACCTGCTTGTACTAAACTTGTTGAAAATGGAAGCCCTTAGAACAAATACGAAAGTGTACTTAGCTTTTGTTGATTTCTCTATGGCCTTTGATATGGTCGATAGAGAAATCTTGTGGCAAAAGCTAGAAATGTGGGCCTGTCCTCCAGGATTACTTGCAGCCATAAAAGAACTTCACAAGGACACCTCAATCTTCATCAGACTCGACCGATTTGGGACCCTGTCAACCCAAATTATGACATACAAAGGGGTTAAGCAGGGATGTCCCCTAGCAGCAGCTATCTTCAACCTCTTTATCTCCGACATCGGAGCCACAATTCAATCTGTGAGATCATTTCCACCAAAACTAAATTCTTTGAAGATAGGTTGGTTATTATACGCCGACGATTTGGTAATATTAGATCTAACCCCAATAGGGCTCCAACGAAAATTGGAAGCAGTTCACAACTATGTATGTCAGAACAAGCTAAAGATCAATACCACAAAAACTGAAATATTGATCTTTGAGAATTTAAAAACAAGCTGGCAACAAAAGGGCTCAAGACAGACATGGCACCTAAATCACGAGACACTGCAACTGTCCAAAAGCGTGAAATATCTGGGCATGATTTTGAATTCCAGCATCTGCGATGAACCATGGGTAGCAGATTCTAAGCGAAAGTGTGGCCAGTTGGCCTGTCAAGGACTCGTGATACACAAAAAATATGGACGCTTCTCACTGCAACCACTTCGTAATTTCTACGTACAGAAAGTGTCTCCAATTTTGGCAAATGGAGCCGAAAACGCATTTGGCTGTCCGTCAACTCACTGGGCCGTGTTAGAACACATGTTCTGGACCAAAGTACTAAGCCTTCCGCCTGGAATTGCTACAGTCTGCTTACGTTATGAACTAGCCTTAACATCATTACATGCCAAGATATGTTGGAATCAACTCTCATTGTTTCGGAAAACGAGAGTAGAGGAAGGAATCCTCCAATTTCAAATTTTCCATCATGCCTCGCTTAAAGGGCCAGACATTTTATCGCAATGGGCAAGACGTTGCGAAGAGTTGTTAACAATGTATAGTATCACCTTGGAAACTTTACTTACAAACCCCACAGCGGCCAAAAAGAAAGTAGGGCATGTGGATTGGATAAACACATGCAGTGAACGTAACAACGTCAAAGCGATGAAAGATTGCCCCGCTGAAGCAAGAGGATATGGCATCCTCCAAAAATATCTAACTCGTTTTCCTAACCCAAAAGCAAGAAGATCTTTTATGCTCTTTAGGTTAAATGCAATGAAAACTAAAGACAGAATCGGTCATTGGGCGTGTAATGCACATACGATTCCAACCTGTCGGTTGTGTAAAAACGAGCTGGAATCTCTCAAACATTTAGTCTTGTTCTGCGCTGCTTTGAAAGACGTAAGATCAATTCACCTGGGACGATGGAATGACAATAACTTACTAGCATGCGCGGACGAGTGGTGGCAGACCATGTGGAATGGGCTAGACATGAAATTAATTATACCCTTGACCTCCTTCTTGGCAGTGATAGAAGAGAGATTAAAAGACAATAATGAGTGATTAAAGGGCGGCACCATTCCCACTGTATACCAGGCATTAAGGAAAAAGCGGTGTAACGCTTGAATATGAGACTACAAAGAGGGGGCCATTTGGGGGGGACTCGAAATACTTAATGTAACTTTTAAATTTTCATATGTGTTGTAAAACATTTTAAAGGTTTGAATTTAAACCAATAAAATAAAAAAAATTTAAAAAAAAATTAAAAAAACACGTATTTAATACTTTTCAAGGAACTAACTGCACACTGATATTTCCACTTCGATGTATTTTTCAATTGCTTCCAATGAAAAAAAATATTACTATACAATGCCATGGCTCATTTTCTAAAACTAGCATTCAACTATCCGTTGCACACCACCAACACATGTTCGAATGGACGCATTACAAAAGAACAGAAGAAAAAAGAGAGCAAAGCAAATCATATTAGTCATATTAGCCATCTATCAAATTAAATCCAAAACAAAATTGGATTATATACCATCTCAAAAAAATATCTGGATTGGTCAATCATTTAACAAACACATTCTTTTAATGTCTAACATATCTTATCAAAAACATTTTACAATAGTACTTTTAATGAGCTTGATGCAGAACACAGTGCTATTGGATTGGCCTATTCATTAAGGGGAATGGCTCACTATGCTTCATATTATCAGCATGATGTTTGCCTTGTCTGTTCTTTTTCCGTGCTGCAGTCGATTGTTTGATATATGTATGTTCCAAAGAGTAGTGATATGTAAACCATACATGTTGTAAAGGTTTGAGGTGCCCCTAGATTGCTTTCCTGTAAAGACAGATCTACTTTAATAGTCTTGACACGAATGCTCTCGGACTATACTTTTTAGGTCTGGCTAGAAAGAGGTTTAGATCCCTGCCAGAGCTCTTGCTGATACTTTTTAGAAAACACCTTGGTACCAATTAGCTGCTCCTTGATGCATAAAGATCCCAGAAACTTACAGTTCTTCCATTTCGAGTTTGCCCACACCATGAATGTCATGTGTGCCAGTATCGTCCACCCACGACCAAACCCTTATCACCACTTAACAGCCTTGCAGCCTAGCTGCTGCTTCTCCCAACAATGTTTGATTATATGCAGTGCATTAAATCCAGAAAATACCAGCAGAGAGTAGATGATCCACTCTGCAAAAGGCGGGGAAAGGACAAGAGCGAAAGTACTCATGAAAGCAAGACTATCCAGTTAATGGGCTGCCTGCGGCTGTTGTTTTGTTTTCAGCATTTGTCACCAGGTAATGAATGAGCCCCATCTCTGCCAGTTTCTATTGTAATATGTTTTCGTTTACATTTCTGCGACCCCTTTCACTCAGTACTTGCTGTAAAGGAAATTGGAACCAGTTTGTGGGAGAGGGCAACGCCATTGAAAAGCCGTGCTCTTTCTAACTAGAGATGCACTTTGGGCTCTGTTCTGATTTGTCAATCTGTAGGCCACTGCGCTACTTCTTTCGGGAGCAGGTAACCTGACGGTGGACTGGAAGCACTTCAGCTAGGTGAGCAGGCGCAGTAACGCTTATGGAGCTACTTAGGACTGCTGCAGCCAATCCAATTTGCTTGAGGCGGCTCTGGAACATCTCCAATGAGTGACATAATGCAGAGGTGCATCCTTTAATTAGTTTAAAAAACAACTTAAAACATACCTATTTTGTCCAATTTTGTCTACACCTTGGATTGTAATTTGGAAATCAACTTGGGACAATTTTGTGTCTCTCTGAAGCCCTGTCATATTCTTCACAGAACTTCACTGGCTCTGGGAACAAAGTGCTAAATAAACATGTATAAACATAAACATAACATATACACACAGATCCAGAAGATAAGGCATGAGAAGCTGAGCCCTGGGAACTCAGTGCTGGCTGCTTAGTGAAGCGGTTATTGTATTGCCGTGTCTGGGGTAAGGAAGGACGCAGAGCCTGATCGTGCTGTTGCCCTGAGGGTTTCCTCATCAGGTGACTACACAAAAGGAGCCTGTGAGCCAGTGCCCATGACTTGCAGGCTAGCAGCAAGTGGAGGGACAGTGTGAATTTGTTACTAGGGACAGCGAGTGTTGGTATCTACCTGTTCAGTATTGACATGCAAAGGTTAATCCTTATTGATGCAAGAGGCACCAGAATGTCTGGGACATAGCAGACATAAGGCTCGCAGATTGATTTTTGGACAATATGGTGTACGACTGGTATTAGATACTTAAGGATATCCAGTCCTGTTGGAAAGTCTTGCTCGTGGATATTCTGAAAAGTTGCACATACGGTATGGTTCAATTTCATCATCTCTGAGAGTTCCTCGCAAGCAATCATGTTACTGTATTCTTTTCAAAATCCTTTTATTGAGAGAAACAAAATATATAAATAAAATACATTAAAAACAGCAGTTAAAATGTACCCTAATATTCATTTTCATGACCACAAGTTTCCATCACGCTCTCTTTTCAACAAATCAGCGTGGGTAAAGGAGGCGGGGGGTAAAGGGTGGAGTCCAGGTAGAGTCCTTCCCACCATGGGGGAAAGGAAACTGCCAAAAATGGAGGTGCTAAACCCAGTGTGCGCCAAATCTGTAAAACTGTGCATGGTTCACAAATCATAAAAGGCTGCACACCCTGCCACACAAAGTCAAAGTTGGTGTAAAAACAGGACTCATTGGATGTCAGTGGGTGCTGTCACCTGTCACATGAAGCAAGGCCACAGAAGGGCTAAAATCCGAAAATGACCTTAAAATCCAGATTTCCCAATCCATTGCAACGTTCAAAGTGCTGTTTTGGCACTAAATTCAGTCATTTTCCCAGTGAACTATTGAAAGGAAAAGTGTGCTGAAATCACAGATTCTCCAGGTGGCTCAGAGAAAGCCGGGCCTCACTGACTGGCAGCTGCATAAGAAAATTAGATGTCAAACCCAGTTTAAAAGCGTTTCTTTTTCCTGAAGAAATTGCAAAATTCGCCCATTTAAATCATGTTTGTGAAGGGCTTAATTCTTTTAAGTGGTCAAATCCCTTGTAAGCTGTGCTTATTTTTATATGTGTGAAATGAAAAGACTGTAAAGTGAATTTAAAGCAACCCAGTATTGGAGTTAAGTAAATATTTAATTCTGACCTGACAGTGCTAGCCTGGGAAAGATTGACACTTTAAAATTGACACTCCCTTGCTACAGGAAGCCTTAATGGTTCCCGCATATTGACAACAAGGTGCACAATGGACTCATCAGACTTTCGTCTGTGGCTGAGCCAAGAACAATGGCAAGCTGCCTACTGATCTCTACAGGCAGCTTCCTTCTCCAAGAAGAGGACACTCTTCCCTGATCAAAGGACTGTGACAGTTGTTGCCTGTGAGGTGGAGTTACAAAGGAAAAAAAATGCTGGAACCTTTTGATGTTTAAATCTGTATTTGTGATTAAATTTGAAACTCTTTAACTGTGCAACCTGAAGGAGGATAAATCTAAAAATTGGTAGATGTTAACCTAATTTTAGGCTTCTGCTTTGAAGACATTAATGAGCCCTGTACCATCTAAGGATCCAAAGTTACAGAAAAAACCCTAATTGGAGCAAAACTATGAATGTTGCCAGTCTAAGATTGTATATACATGATCCAGTGATAATTGCCCAGCTATGTACTGAATTAGAAATTATTAGTCCGGACTGTTATGGTTAAAATTGATAAAATTCTATAGAATGACAAAGACAGCTCTCACAGAGATAGGGATTGAACATAACCCATCAAATATACAATGTATGTGTCCGATGTTATTAGGGGACATAATTTTAGAAATGTACATTTGTGCAAAAGTTAAGTTTTGGTCAAAATCAATGTGGGAGTTTCTAAATCCCATCATAAGGATGACAGCTCTGTTCTGACTGCCAACCAGAACAAGCCACGTGCCTGTGGCCACTCACAGCTGTGGGGGTGTGTTTTGAAATTCTGCCCACACCATAAACTTTGTGATGTCACTTGGTAAGATAAATATAGGAACTTCACCAAACATAAGGACGGCTTCCTGAACACAGTGCTTCCTGAACACATCCAGATTCCCGCGCAGAGCTTTGTTCCTGACTTCTTCATCCTATCCAGAACTCTTCGCCTTGCAGCTGACTCCAGACTTCTTTGCAGAATCCAGACCTTAGCATTGCTGAACTCTTTCTAGCTAGATCCAAATTCAACCATACCAAACTTGAAGGGATTTAATACTGATCCAGTCTGGTTTGCCACCATTAAGGCTTGCCTGCTGAAACTTGCATCCTATCCTGCTATGTACCGTGTCTAGTGACCAGAAGGGCCTATCTAAATCCAGTCTGAAGTGCAGTCCAAAATTGACCAGAACCGCACTGCTGATCCAATCCCGCCAGAGGTGTCCTGCTGCCGGTAGACCTGACCCAATCCAAAGACCAGAACCTGACGGTCCAATTTTAATCACAAGGGACTGTAAGTATGTATGTGTCAATAGGAAAAACAGTGACCCATAGTATATTTGCATTGTCTTATCCCAATTGCAACCCATCCCATCTTTAACTTCAGAACCTTAGTATTGTCAGAACCATTCTTGCGCTGATTTTCTCTCATCTGTTTTACAAAACCATTAGTCATTAGTGATTTTGAGTAACTAAAGTAAATCGCAGAAAGAAATAGAGTATCCACCACATGAAGGGTTACGGTGGCCACATAACTGTGGAGATTCCTTCGTGGCATTCTCTTTTTCATAGTCATTAATATAGTGTGATAAAACCCATCTGTCATTTTTAAAACCGAATTTCTGTTTTCATTTTCGCGCCTATTTTGCAAAAACGCCCCTCTCACTAAAACCTCCATAACGTCTTCAATTGTATAGATAGAAACTAAATTTCAACTCTCACTAATACCCAACACCCTTAGCTACACCCACAACCAATCACTGAACAGTGTATTTGAGCCATTTTTATCAAAAATCGCACAGTGACATTTTTCCGCGAATTTGCTGTTTTCAAAAGTTTACATGTGTCTTTTTCGCATTCAAAGTGTTTCTTAAATCTCATCCTGATCTAAAGTGTGTACTGTTGTTTATATTGTAGCTCATGTTTGTTAGGACCTGTTTAGTGTTGCTTTCCTAAGAATTTTTATCCATTTAAGCATTTTTGACCACTTTGCATTATTTCACAAAGCCATTTTCACCTGTCATTTTAAAAGTGTCAATTTCCAAAAATGGTTTCCTCTCTTGTTTGGGGAGGGAAGATTTCATTCAGACTCTAGAAATTATCTTTCATTCTTGAATACCTGCTGATTACTGACATTTGTGTAGGATTGCTCATTTGTACCTTAAGTACTTTGCAGGGGGAAATAACCTAAACGCTATCTGTTCACAAACCAAAACTGTTCTTTTTCTTGTGTTTTACATTCTGCATTATTATAAGTGAATTCAATTGCTTTACTTATTTTTTTATTGTATTGTCATCGCTTGGTGATTGCTGCCCCATACATATATATATATATATATATATATTAAAATGTACGCGTGATTTGAATTTTAAATAAATAAATATTTACCTCTACAAACTAGCCTGATTCATTCCTGGTCCACTGTGACCTGGGGGGTATTTTGAGACGGGTGTGATATGAATGTTATATCATTCAGAATATTGAACTTATAGACACAAATAAATAAGTATGTCATTGTGCACTACATGCTAGGCGAGACCTGGGTGTGTGCCTGATTGAAATCCTTAAGACACAACAGCTGCAAAAACCAAATGCTGCCTGGTCCTAGGATCTGAGAGCTCAAACATAAGTATCCCCCCCCCCCCCCAGGGAACTATTCCCTTTTCTTCTGCACAGCCTGTATGCACACCTTAGTTTGGGGGCAAAGGAACTCAGGGTAGTAGGTTCCCTTGGAAAAGCCCTCAATAAAAGACACAAAGTCAATGTTACCATGCACGGCAGGGAAACCCTGCATAGTTCCTTCCCTCAACTTGTCCTCCAGTTGCTCCAGCCTGAGGTCAGCCTCTGTAATGTTGTATGCTGCACCCCACTGAATCTTTTTTATGGAGCGCTGGCCCTCCACTGCCTTCAGACTCCCATAGACACATTTTAAGGAGAAAGCCAGCCTTTGCTACCTGCACGGTATGCTCACTCACTTTAGCCTCCGCTGTGGATACTTTTGTCTCCAATCCATCAACATTTTGGCAATAGGCACTCTTTGGATTGCAACAGCAGTCTCTCTCTAATCAAATACTGCCCACCAGTCTCTCTGTGCCTTAGGCAACACTCAAACCCTTACTCAGCCTTGTTTCAAAAAGGTCCTGGTTTGGACTGACCCCCCCTGCCCCCTGCTCCTACTTTTATTGCATGTTGTGCCAAAGACTCTGGGGGGACTACTTAGTCCTCAATCTACTGCTCTCAGACCACTGTTAACATGTTTGCCATCTCATCCTGTCCCACTCCATGCCGTCCACCAAGTGGTGGGCTACACATCTCCAGAACTGCAGGGGGGAAGGGGCAGTCCAATGTTGGTTTATGAGTTTGCCACTTTGTTTCAGCAACATGCTGTATGTGCACCAGACAGTTCTCAAGAGCTTCCAGTGTCTTCTTTTGCCATTGCTGACCCCAACACCAAGGTAGATCAGCAACAGTGACCCCAGCAGTGAAGCGCACCTCAGCCCCACAGACAGGCATCTGCACATGTGGTTTGCTTGCCTATGTCTACGCAGTCATGTGCACCTTCTCCTTCCTCCCCATGCAACAAACTTCACCCACCCCTTCATCCATTCACAAACACAACCATATTCACCCACTCATCCATGCACCAATACCAATATATACTCATCCATGCCCCAATACCAATATATACAGTGACTCATTCATATACCCACACAACAATAATCACCACGTCATCTGCCTACCTATACAACCATATTTACCTTCTTACTCATCCACTCATACAACCATATTCACCCACTGATGTATGCATCCATACTTACAATCTTATTCGCCCACTCACTCACACAAAAAACAGACTTATTGACGTTGCCAATTGCTGTTTTTTGTTTTGTTATGAAAGATGTGTATAGCATTCAGCAACACACTTCATAGAGTTTCATAATATTGGTGCAATAATAAAGGTTAGGTAATCCAATAATTTCTAGACAATGGGCCTCATCACGAGTTGGGCCGTAGCTCTTAAATGCTATTACTGCAGCATTTAGAGGTTGGCCCAATCCCAAGTATGGCCACATTCACCTCCAGCTCGCTGGCGGTATGGGTTATTTTGGTGCTATTACCATCAGTGGTAATTGCACCAGCAATAATAGCGCCATCCATTGGATCCAATGGACCCATTGGGGAATGTGAATTTACTGCTTTACCACTACTTGTGATCCGGTGCAAATTGCGCCGGACCGCGTAGCGGTAACACTATTTGCGTTGGCAGTATCCCAGCACAATTACCACCAGGATACCGCCACCCATGTCATGAGGTCCAATGTGTTGATTAGGGTGAATTCAGAGCAAAGTGATTAGGAAGGCAACCCGCGTGTACCTTTCGACTTGAGCCCTGCATTCAAGGAAAGCGTAAAAGTAAACAATTTAAATACGTGGGCTCAGCAAATTTTGACATAGAAAACAAATCCTACTATTTGCTTCCCAATTGCGAAGGTTGCAATTTATATTTTGCTGTTTTTCATGTTTACCTCTGATTAAATTCTACAAAGGCAAAATTGTTCGTAGCATTATGTTTGGGTTAGCATTATGGCATTTGGCCGATGGGCCGTACTTATCAATACTGGAGGGCATCCTCTGCTTTGGAGGAAATAATTTTTATTGCCTAATTTAGTGCCAATTTCAATGATCAGGTAAGAATTCGGTATAGATCCCCTTAAGGTCTGTGTACAATGTAACACATTAGGTTTATATCAAAAAGTATTCTTCCTTCAAAGGATTCAATGTTTGAGCTACTACTTGCAACACTGCATGCAAGAGGCTCCAAAATGTTAACTATACTCTCTAAAAAATGTGAAACAATATTCAAACTATAAACACTGATTCAGATGTATAAATCTACAACCCGGTCATGATGAAGAAAGAATTTTGGGAGTCTGACTGGATTATCAATTACCAGAGAATTCCCAAATACAAATGATATTAGGACTGTGGTAGAGAACACAAACAATTGGGAATACTACCATAGTATCTGTTGAGATTTCCTTCTGTTCTTTTTCAAAATATATTTTTACGATTCAGATGTACTACACTATTAATTGATGAAATCCTGACAAGTCGTTTCGCACTTGTAGATTTTGTGAAAGCGACGATAAGTCAAATCTTGGAAACATTTATTAATAACTTGCACAGGCACTTTAACCATTCGATGTTTGCACTTTAGTTCTTTTGTAGGATCAAACAACATGTAATCATACTAATTCTGGAATCGTCTATCTGCAGGCTATAACACTGCTCTGAAGATTGCTGTTGTCAGAGTAATCAACTTTATCCTAGAAGCATCTTAGAACATGCATGGCACTGTAGAGGAGCAGGTGACTGCCTCTTCTCTAGTCCCCACCCCCTACCACTGTTCTATTGGGGTAGCAAAAGAAAAGCTACAATCAGGAACCCATGCAACAGTGATTGTATGTAAGACGATATGCACTCAGACAGCCATTCAGAAGACACCCTCACTTTGCGGCAATGGAGGGGAGTTACCCAGAAGGATGTCCATTGCTGAAGTGCCAGGATGCAACTATGGGAATCATGGATGAACTCTGAACAAAAGTCTGACGACAGCAATATGATGCAATAAAGAAATTATATAAGCCTAAGCCGAAAAGATATGAAAATACTTAAGATGGACAATGTAACAGAAGCAGTAAGAGAAACAGGTACCAAAAGATGAAGTTATTGTGAGAATAAGAAGTTGAAGTAATTTGCTGAGCAACAACTGTAAATACGCTGTAATGCAAGGTAGAAAAAGCATACATAAGCTTGCTAAAAAGAGGTATATGTATAACGTTTAGGACCACCATTGCAAGAAAATGGACGACAGCCGTGTTAAAGAATCAAATGAGCTGCTTCAAAATACGAACCTAGGATTGAAAATTGAACAAATAATGAAGAAGCTGTTTTCGTGGGTAGACAAAGGGAGTACGTTGGCCTGAAGACAAAGAAGCTATTTCGAGAGATGGGTGCAAGGCACAAAGGGAGGCAAATAAACAGACCATGTGCATAAGACATATTTCTGTTAAGATTAGGAGGGCAAAGACATTTGTTGATGCCAAGTATTGGACAACCACGAAGGCAAAAGCCTATGTGAGGTGAAGTGAGCAAGTCTCTAAAAGCCAGAGAGGGTAAAGGCACCCTGTTTCATTAAATCAAATAGCAGTAATTGAGCGTCTGAAATGGACAATTAGAGCTTTGAGTTAAGATAATAGAGTGCTCACACTCCCTTGAATGTCCCAGAACAGTGAGCAGACTACAAGGTCAACTACAAACAGAAGACCTTGGCTAATTCATATTATTTATTTATTTGTTTATTTGTAACGCGCCATAGCCTGCAGGCATCAGGGCGCACAGATAGACAACAAAAGGTAAAACAAGACACATAGGGTCAACAACTGTTTAATCGACAAGAACAGTTTTGAAGTTTTGTCGAAAGATGGTGCATTTTTCTTCAAATCACATGGATATAGGAAGATTGTTCCATGCACTAGCAGCTGTGAGAGGAAAGGATCTGCCTTTACCTCTGATTTGTTTGGCATGGGGTACAGTAAGGAGGTGGTACTGGGCCTGATCGCAATATACAGGTATTGTATACCTGTATACAATACAGGTATGTATTGTGTCAGGGTATGTTTCAAGTAATCCGACGCCTACCCATGTACACACTTGTGGGTTAAGGTTAGTGTTTTGAATTGGATTCTCTTTTCCACAGGCAGCTAGTGAAGCTCCTTTCCGGTAGTTAGAGACGTGTTCTTTCTTGGAGACATTATATATTATCCTGACAGCATCATTCTGGATGATCTGTAACTTCTGGATGTTTGCTAGCTCCACTGAGTAGGGCATTAAAATAATCCAGCCGAGGCATTATTATGGCTCTAACTAGAGTTTCACTGTTTTTTCGCGATACCAGTGGATTTGTCTCAGGATTCTAAGGTGGTATTGGGCATTTTTAGCAATGTCGTTAACATGGGCATCCGAGTTTAGGGATGCCTCAAGTACTGTGCCAAGCGTTTTTACTTTATCAACCACCTTGATGGGGCAGTTGTCTAGTATGAAGGTAGCATAGGTTTGATTGAGCTTACTGCTGGCTTGGTTTGTCCCAAAGATCATAAGCTCAGTTTTTAAGCAGTTTAGGCACATCCAGTTCCTAATCATCCATTCCTGGTTGAATGAGTAGATATCATTCAGATTAGCAGTGTCAGTGAAATAGTCACCACTGAGGTCCATGATAAGCTGAAAGTAATCGGCTTACTTGGTAAAGTGGAGACCCTTGGCTCCTAATTTTTCACATAAGGGCTTTATTTATATATTGAAGAGGGCCGGGGAAATTCAAGCCCCCTGGGGCACTCCCTAGCTGATGGGGACTGAGTCTGAACAAGCTGTGCCCCAACATATTCTGGAGGTTCTTTCACTTAGGAAGGAGCTTATGCATTCAATGGCATGGTTAGAGCAATTTCCTGTATCAGCTAATGTTTCCAGCAGTCGTGGGTGATACAACAAATCAAATGCCGCGGAGAGATCTAGTAAGATAAGCAACCCGGTTTTTCCTTTGTCTAGACTCTCCAGCCTTTGTGTCTGCAAGTCAAGCAAGGGGCTTTCTGTCCCATGATTGCTACGGAAACCAGATTGTGTATGGTGGAAAGCTGATGATGTTTTGAAATGTGTCTGTAGTTGGAGTATTGCTGCTTTATCCAAGATTTTTAATAGGAAGGGGGTGTTGGTTATCGGTCTTAGGTTTGCAGGGTCCTTTGCATTAAGTCCAGGTTTCTTGGTAATAGGGGTGACTACTACTTTCTTGATGGTAGTAGGAACATTCCTGTGTAGAAAGGAGGCATTAATAAACCTGGTAAGGAAAGGGGCAAAGGTGTCAGTGTTCTTAAGAATGAATTTAGCATGGAGAAGATCTAAGGATCTAAGAAGGGCTAAGGATCAGGTTGGTGACATATGATGGACTAATTGGAAAAACAGAGAGCAAGTTGGCGCAGCTTGAAAACCTAGGTTTCATTCTGTTCACGTGCTGCTAAAACGAGCCGCAAGTCCAAGGTTGGGTGGGGTTGCCAACCAATCAAAAGGCCTTCCATGCACTTTCATATACAATTTTGCAGTTAGTAGCCTGTTGCCATATTCTCTGCTATAATCAGTATGGATCGTGCGTGGAAGTAGCTCAGGGCGTGTCCAACAGACAAGGGGCAGCCAGTGAGATATTAACACTTATATATAATTCTATAAATCAACATGTTCCCCTAATCCAGTCCTTCCCGACGATACGTTTTTATGAAATGCCACGTAGGATGATGTCATAAATGACGTATGTGAAAGTATATAAACTCTGTGCAAGTAAACTTAGGTGTGAACATTGAGCATCTACTTTGATAGCTGTCATATCACCCTGCTTTCTTCCATTGAGACAAAAGCAGTATTTTACTATCTTACTTTTGTCTATCCGATTATTTGGTCTGTGATCATTGCTGGTAATTCCATCTAGCACAAAGAAGACGCTTCAAGGTGCTAGAGCACAGCACTTTGATGATGGAAACACAGTTTATTTTATTGTGTTTGTTTATTCATCAACATTTCTTAATGATAATTTTTAATATTAAGGTTTGTTTTTTATTTCGTAATGAAAATAAATTAATGCATTTTATATACAATGATTTATTGTGAACGGTTTACAATAAACCAAAACACAATTAATGAAAAAAATTAAAATAATAATAACATGTGTATCCTCTCCCCGGATGGCAAATATATTTGGTCTCTCCCCTACAATTTCCACTCTGCCTGTTCAGCTCTCTCTTGTGCACTTCCTGATCCTGGATTAGAGCTGAGCGAGCCTGGCGGTCTTTGGGCCAGTCCGAGCCCCACTTAGGGCTCTGGCCTGACCCCCCTCTTGTGTCAGGCCCTGCCCAGAGCAGGGGCCGGCCACAAGCCCCACCGGGTGCCCACCCAGTCCTTTGCTTTTTTAGAAAAAAGTCATGCTATTGGTGTGCCGACACCACATACAGGAGAGTGTCTGCCTGTCTTCCGGTCCCAGCCGCCTAACTACAGGTCCCTCCCCAGCCACTCATTGATTGGCTTGGGCAGGACTAACACTTCCCGGTGGTGCTGTGAGGCAGCGGCAGTTGCAAATTCAGACAGGTAAGTGGATCCCTTTGTTTCCCACTAGCTCTGTTTCTTGCCCCTCAAAGTACTCTTTATCCCCCATTGTTGCTCCAACCCTTTTAGCTGCACTAGACCTCCTTTCCCCTTTTCTTGACCCCAGTCCCATTTAGCCACTTGTGTTGCCCCTTAACCCCTTTGGCTGCCCCTACACCCATTTTCTCCCTTTCCTTGACCCTGCCAGTCCCATTTAGCCTCTTTACTTGCCCCAGACTCATGTTGCCACTTCTCTTGACTGCCCCAGTCCCATTTAGCCTCCCCTGTTTCCTGTTAAGCCCTTAGCTGCCTCAGATCCATTTTCCCCCTCTTAACCCAGAACCATTTAGCCCCTTGTGTTGCCCCTTAACCCGTTTAGCTGCCTCAGACCCATGTTGCCCCTTTCCTTGGCCCCAGTCCCATTTAGCCCCTTTTGTTGTCCCTTAACCCATCAAGCTGCCTCAGACTTGTGTTGTCCCTTGTCTTGACCCCAGTCCCATTTAGCCCCTTTTGTTGCCCCTTAACCTTTTTAGCTGCCCCAGACCCGGTTTGCACCTTTCCTTGACCCCCAGCCCCATTGAGTTCCTTTTGTTGCCCCTTAGCCCCTTAAACTGCCCCCAGACCCATTGAGCCCCTTCTCTTGACCCCAGTCCGATTTAGCCCCTTTTCTTGCCCCAGTCCCTTGTAGCTCCTATTCTTTCCACAGCCCCTGGAATTGTCCTCTTTCCCCCTTTTCTTGCCCCCGTCCATTTTATCCCTTTTTGTTGCCTCCCCAACCCCCTTAGCTCATTTTCTTGCCCACCCCCTTTTCTTGCCCCCGATACAGGCCCCTGCCCTTTTTCGCGTGGCCATTTCCCAGGTACAGCTCGTGCTTGGCCCTAAGTGCCAGGCCAGACCCCAGGTTCTGCCCTACGCATAAAATCTCTGGCTCTCCAAGGTGTATCCTGGATAGAGATGCTCCTGATCATTTATTTCTGTTTGGGTGTTTTACAAGGGTTGCCTCTCCCAGTACACAGAGCGATCAGGCTCGGACTGGCCTATAGGGAAATAGGCCCATGGCAGAACCAAAAACACAAAATGCTGGTCTGTGCCAGTTTTTTGGGTCAAAGTGGGCCACTTTTTTGGCTAATTTGGCCCCTTTGATGAGTTAATTCACTGTACGCTTAATAGTTTTGACCGGTGTTGCTGAATAAATATTCTTTCAAATGCAAAATTTGCACCAGACTTTCTCAAAAAACTCCCCCTTGGGTACTATTCTAACAGTGTCACAAAAGGGATGAATAGCCATTTACAACTGTGGGCGACTTTTTCATTGGTGCCCGAGACAATTTGATGGCCCAGTCCGACCTTGAGAGCCATCACATCTTTTCTAGAGCCTGTTTTGAGTTCCTGGGCGGGTCTGCTTGCCCTATGCGTGCTTTGTGTGGGGAAAGGCGAATCTATCAGCCTGTCTTGAACGCACCTTCTCTTTTTAACAACAGGTATTTTCCCTACCCATGGAATAAAGGGACTTTTACAGCGGCTTTCCTTCCCTTTCTGTCCACTGGTTATTTTAAAGGGCTAACGAAGTAAGGAACGTAACGAGGAAGCCGTCAAAATAATAGCACAGAAAGGCACGCTGTACCGAGCCATTCAGTGACTTTTAAACTGTGCAAAGGATATTCTAGTGTGAAAAGGGAAGGGCAGCCAGGGCAAAGAATAAACAACTGATTACGACAGCGCCCTTCGACCTCCTGACGACTGAACTTGGAATCTTTCATGGCTCCGCGCGCATGCACGCGTCACGTCTCCGTAGCGATTTCACAAACCTAACCTCCCCCATCCTTTGGTTTATTATTTCCTCACGAAAACGCCCTATAAGATGGTGTCACCGAAATCCAAACGTGTTCGTCAGGTGAGGCGACGGGAAAGAAATTCTGAAATCCATCTTCCACAAAGGGTGTCAATAATTTATGCGTGCGGGTCTGACAGACTGTGTTTTTTAGTGCACAACAACAGCTGCGCTTTTCAGAAGCGGCTCCCATTTGCTGTGTGACATGCGGGCAGGTGCTTCTCAATTCTAAGACTCAGAACAAACATTGGCAATGCCAACAGTTTGGGCTTTTGTGTAGCCATCTGAAAGGCACTTGCCCGGCACAACCGTACTAGTGTTAACTGCCCATGGATGCTAGCAGGTGCAAAATGATGAGAGCACCTGGGAATCCAATTGCAGTGCCTGGCAAATGTTAAAAATGTTGGCTTTGCCCATGCTTGTTTTGTACAGGACTTCAGCGAGTAGCTGAAGGCAACCTGTATAAGACATTTTTATTGTACCAGAAGCAGAATTATAACTCCAAATATGTGATTAACTCTCAGAACACTGCTTTGAAAAAACATGGGCAGGCACTTCAAGCACACAGCCTGATGGTAAGGCTTGATTAAAGCGAGTTGAAAGAGTTCCCTTGAGGAGGTGTTTGGGCAGAGAGAGGCAGGAACTGGGTGGAAGGGCCATAGTGATTAGCATGGCCAAGGGCAGTTAATGGGTAGGCAAATAGCCAAACAACACCTGCAAGCTGTGTTTCCCTCCTCATATGCCAATTCTACCTATCTGTACTCTAATGCAATAGTTTGGTCGTATAGGTGTCGCAAGTGACGCCTAGTAGCCTAAACTAAAAAACAGCAAAATGCTTTTATGGCATGTACACCTCGAGTTGACAGCTGTCCAAACCTTGGTCCTCCTCCACCTGGATGGTGGCAATGTCCTTTTGGAAGGCCATCCGGTGACTACCCTGGCACCCCTGAAATGTGTCCTGCCTGCTGCAGCAAGACTCATTAAAGGATTCCGCAAGTTCGAACACATCGCCCCAACCCTCATCGAACTGCAATGGTTCCCACTGCAAGCCCATAGCATCTTCAAATCATGCTGCATCATCTACAAGGCTGTAATCCTGAAGTCCCCAAGCTACCTCCATGAGAAAGTCAGCATCTCCGGAGGCATGCGAGCCAGCAGAAGTAGGGAAATGTGCAGTCTTGAATTGCAACAGTGCAGGAAGGAAAGAACCAGAAGACAGGCCTTCTCTGTATATGCTTCAAGACTGTAGAACCTCCTCCCCATAAACATCAGACTTGCCCATCACTTCTACAGTTCTGGAAAGAGCTCAAGACCTTCCTATTCAAGGAATGGCTCCTCCTTAACACCTTGGCCCACACACCCTGCACGCTCCTCACCCTACCTGAGACTTGGTGATCTGTGCCCCACTGTCTTCCCCCATGCTGCCAATTTCCCACTCTCCCCTGTTAGGCTCCCTGCTCCTTTGTTCTCTGCTTTCCTCACTGTGTTCTTCCTCCTACGATTGTAAAGCGCTCCGTTGCTTCCGGAAACTAGGTCCGCGCTCAATAAATAGCCTAATAATAATAATAATGACAACAAATGCCATCAAACTGGAGTTGCCATCGACTTCGGCATTGTATTTTAAAAGCATGCATAATGACAAAAACAGTCCTTCGTTGCAATAAATGGCTGTAAAGCAGGTCCGGGGCATGGCCCCCAGACAGAATCCTTTGAGCCTCATTATGAATCCAATGAATTGCCGCTAAAATCAATCACCTTTACTGCCACTTGCTCCTGTGAATTTACCATAGGATTATAAGTGGTGACAAGATGGAGTAAATCCCAAATTTTAGAGACCATAGGACTCCATGGGAATTTTTCCGGAATTACCAAGAGTAGTAATTCTGTCACAGTAATTCCACCAATTTATTTAGCCTTGAAGTGGAAGATTTACATACCTCCAGCATGGTAATGGAAGTAAATCCTCCCCTTTCAAGGTCAAACATGGAATTCGGTGGTGCAGTAATTCCGATACTGCCAAAAAAAATCTCTAAAACGGAATTACCACCACTTTTTTACTGCATAGCCGAACTTGTAATGAAGCCCGTTCTCTGACTTTATGTTAGTTGTCATTATGGTCTGTACACTTTTTTTTGTCATACACCATCTCAAACGGGCTTCCGATGCCTTTGCAAATTGCTGATAGCTGTTCTATCTGCTGAGTCCCAGCATCTGAAACCTAACAAGCAGAGTAACAGATCTGCCTGGACAAAGCCAATAGTTTTGGTTTTTGCATTATGTAAATCTTCCCTGTGTTTTGGGTGCAGAGGTAGGGGGTGCAGAGTGAAGGAATATATAGGAGAACTATTAAGGTTGAAGGAATGCAGACCGGGTGCATGGGGGAGATGGAAGAGGGAGGATATAAAATGTTATTAGGAAGAAAGACACAGGGTAGTGCAACGGGAAGTGAGGAGGTAATAGTTCCACAAGCTGTCTTATTACTCTATCAACTCATGATATGGTTAGGGGACACCTCCTGCCAAACTAGAGACATCATAGGTTTGGGGTTTTCACATAAGGACATATATTGCCATCATGGACCCAAGTACTGCTATTGCATGCTCAGCCACTGCCATAAGTGCCCACAATTAAACATGTACTGCCATCATATGTCCCATTACTCCCACAGTGTAGCAGGTACAGGTAATGTTATAATGTGCCCAGCGGATGGGGTAGCACAGGTGGTGCGTGCTTTGAAGAAGAACAGAGATGAATACTGATTAAAACTCCTACTCGGCTCCACACTACTACTAAACCAGCAGCGACCTCAGTCATAAAGATGAGACATTCCCAACATGAATGGTATACCTCCTTTGACTCGTAAAACAAGATGCAGAATATTCAGTGTTTGTAAATAAAGGGGGCAATCTGTGTCCGAAGACAGGGGGAGAGAGGCAATATTTTCAGCAGCAAAGTCAAGTTCAAATGAAGAAGAACATTAAAAAGGTGATGGGTGGGATCTTAAATGTCACTAGGGCCCTTGAAGGCAGGCCAGGAGGACAGTACCACTTAAAATACCTTTTTGGCGTGTTCTTGTTGCTAGTGAGTATAGGCACTGGTTTCTAGGTGCTTTACAATTGTACGAGTCAGCATTGAGATGTTCAAGTCGCTTGAGCTGTTGGAAACAGTGGATTCAGCTCGAGACAGTCCATCAATGCGGTCCTAAAACAGTGATCATCTTGCATCGGATGAAGAACAGGCAGGCAATTGTCTAGTCAGCTCCACAAAGCAGCCGAGTTTGTTTGACGAGGTCCAGCAATGCAATGTAGTTCTTCATTGACGATCAGCTAGAAAACAGCTGGCCCACATAAAAATAAAGATAGCTCGAATTGGATCCAAAAGCAGTGAATGTCAAAAGGAGTTCCGGGTGCTTGCAGCAGGTCTAAAAATGTCTTGAAAGCAGTCGACTTGGCCTGAAAGCAGATTGAAGCTGGAAAACAGTGCACAGAGCTGTTGCTTGACTTCTGATTGCTGGGGGAACCCCGACCAGGGCCTGCAAGGTAAGGTGAGTCTTTCTGCACTTCGTAGCTACAAATCTTGCCGGAGAGCACTTGCAGAGCTGGAACTTCCAGTATACAAGATCATGGATAGCAGTGCCTCAGCTGCAGACAGGCCTTGTCCAGTTAGCTGGCCAACCCAAATGTTCATTCAAACAATATAAGGAGATAAAGGGATATATAGCACTAGCATACCCTCAAGTTCAAGGGGTTAACCCTTCATTATTGTAAAACAACACAGCTAGTACTACTCGTAGCTGCTCACTCTGGGTGGTCCCTATTTTATACTGTTTCCTACTTTGCTCTATATTAACAAAGAATTAATTTAGTACGAATTTACTTATAAATGTAAACAAATTTTATTATTCCAATGTACAAAAAGATACATACATTATTAATAACACCGCAAATGTGCAATAGCTGCCTAATTCATAAACAGTATCAGTTAATCTCTAAAAAGTCGATCACTATGTCGTAGGTAACACCTTCAATCCTTATTTCTAAAACACTTCGTGGTTTTAATTAGGAGAGGCTTGTGAAAGCATATTGTGTTGTATAGTGTTTCACACACGGTCGTACATATTTTCACACAACTCACTTGTTCTCATGCTCACTCACTCACAAAAATCTTATAAAAATTACATTCAAAACATACACATCTATTGCCCAACATGTTTCTTTCCATATAATGTGCAACTATCAATGATTGTTAAGGAAATTCATCAGGTGCTTGCTAAAAGGATAGGTGTACCCTACGCAATTATCTCTAATTTGGTAGTGATTATTTCTCATAAAATCAATCTCTAAAAAAACAGTTTTATATTATCGACTTTCAAGTTACAATTTAATTTTTCTTGGTCGAATTTTTAAGGGCCTTCGTCGTTAGTTTCAGAAGGGAAGGTCACGATCCACCACCTATTGAGGAGCAGCAAGACACAAAAAACAAGAGTAGGCGTATTAGTGACCCCCTCTTTTACTGCATACTGCACTTAACCATTGTTAAATCATGGCAATTGATCCACATAGAGCAAAGGCTCTGTCATCGGGAGTTTACTCTACGGTACATCTGGTTATTAACTACAAACTGGATATAAAGCCGTGGTCAGGGGCAACGGAAGCGGATAGACATGTTTTTTACTTAAGACCTGTCTGATGTTTTAAGCATTCTTAACATGAGCGACAACCCAAATGTTCACCAGGGATGGGAGAGGGAAGGGTCTTTCTCCCTTCTTACAGCATTTATCTTCTCTTCACCTCAATGGAAGAGGATTTCGGGGAAGATTAGGCCCCCAATAAAGTTAGAGTTGAAATCCCTTTTCTTCTGTTGTCCAACAATAATTCAGGATGATTCACCAGAGGGGGTGCTCTCACCCCTTTAAATAGTCAGATCTGCCCGAGTGGAATGCTCCCCAGCTAACCTTCTGAAAGGGTCCAATCCTGGCTGCTGTGTGCAGAGTAAATTGTCTGGCAATGTCAGTTTCAGAGTGCTTTGTCTGCAAGAAGTGGGGTATTCGAAACCCCTGCCCAGCCCACATCCCACTTCCCCACAGACAAACCTTGATGCATAGCCATCCAGTCAGCATTTGCTGATAAAACAAACTTAGACTCTATCACCAAAAAAACACACTCACCGATGAAAAACCTCCTCTAGTGAACTGATACTTCCAACACCAACCACCCACTTCAGATTCTCATTAGTCACCACTGATGATGCCCACACCATAATTAAAACCCTCAAGCCCTCATGCTACAAAGGCAATGTCTGCCCAGTACCCATTATCAAATTGTGTGGCGAAACACTTGCTCCAACCATTGCCATCTTTATCAATTCCTCCTTCTACGCCTGCACAGTTCAATCCAATATCAAGGAAGCCTGGGTCACACCTCTACTAAAAAATACTCGTTGGAGCCCACCATCCCCACCAACTAGTCCCCTAGCACCACAGTCCCATTCTTGCTCAAAGTGCTGGACCACACCGTTTACCTACAAATTAAATTGCACCTTGAACAGAATAGCCTTCTTGGCTCTCAACAATCACGATTTAGACCCCACCACAGCACAGCATCAGCTGTACTAGACTTAAAAATCCAACTTGACCAGATACGGGACACAGGTAACACCGCCCCGCTTCTCCTCTTAGATCTATCAGCCACATTTGATCTGGTGGACAACGTTATCCTCTGTGAACACCTAATAACTACTTTTCACTTCTCACCAGCAGACAAACTGGGTCAAAGCCTTCATATATGCGGACGATACCCAGCTCATTTTCAGGCTACCCTCAGCCTCCCCCTCTCCTTCCCTCATCTCTGACTGTCTGTCTGCTATCCAGGAATGGTGTGCCGCCAATGACCTCTGCCTTAATGCCAGTAAGACTGAGATTCTACTCATCGGTACACCCACTCCCTCCTTCCCTGCAGCTCTCTGGCCTGCCTCCCTTGGCCCCCTCCCTGCTCCTACCTGCAATGCAAAAAACCTTGGGGTCATCTTCGACTCCACACTCTCCTTCTCTCCTCATATTTCTGACGTCGCTAAGAAGTCACACTACCAGCTGCACCTCCTCAGAGGTATTCTTCCCTTCCTCTCCTTCCCCCAGAAGCTCACTGTCTCCCGAGCCCTGGTTCTCTCGAAGCTGGATTACTGTAACAGCCTCTACCTTAATCTGCCTGCCTCCACTCTCCGCCCTCTGCAACTCATACAGAACAGAACTGCGAGACTTGTCCTTGGCCTCAAGCCCAGGGACCGTATCTCTCCAGGACTGAAATCTCTACACTGGCTCCCAGTGGCTGCGAGGATAAAGTTCAAAACCCTCTGCATTGTCCACAAGGCCTTCTGGGGCCTTGGTCCTAAATACCTTCAACTCTCTCTTCCCAAATATCTTCCTTCCCGAGCCCTTCGCTCATCCGCCTCCAACTCCCTCAGGGTCAGCCGCTTCTCGAAGCAACGAGCTGGGGGTAGATCTCTCTCCGCGGCAGGGGCCTCCCTCTGGAACAGCCTTCCTGCCTCCCTGAAACTTGAGGAGAACCATCTCCGGTTCCGGAAACACCTCAAAACCTTCCTCTTTGCCTCTGCTTTCTCTCTCCCTCTCCCCTGCTGAACAGCTAATATTCTTCACTGAAACTGCACTGATTCTGCAACTGGACCACTCTTAACGGCCTCGGTCCTGGGCCCAGCCACTCTCCACTTGCACTGATGCCCTGGAACCCCTCTGCACTGCGGGACTGTCTCTGTATCCCTACAGCCCCCCCCTTTTCCAGCACTTGTTCTGCACTTACCTTGCACTTGCCACCAGCTGGCCCTATTTATTTATTACTTTACGCCACTTACCTTGTACTGCACTTCCCCCGTCCCCTTCCCCTTGCACTTTTCCCCCTCCCCCACCCCTGCACTTGCGCGATCTGAATGACACCTGGCCTAGTAGGATCGTTGTCTGTCTCCCCTTGTTTCCTCCCCTCCCTGCCTCGTCGCGCCTTGAAACACCTGTGTATAGGCGCGTTACAAATGCCATATCATATCATAAATGACCGCCAATATAGAGTTGCCATTGGCAACAAATCTACCGAGCCCATTCATGTTCCATTCAGTTTTCCCCAAGGCTCCTGCATCTCCTCCACCCTCTATAAACTCTACAAACCCCTATTTGACCTCTTAGACATCATTGACATCCCTTATACAAACTTTGCTGATGACACACAAATCTTACTAAAACTCATGGGTAACTATGCCCAAGACACCACCACCATCAACCAAGGCTACAGTATCATACAGAACTGGATGGCTAACCATCACCTCTGCCTAAACGATGGAAAGACTGAGCTACTCATTGTTGGCTTTCCACAGATTCTCAAAAACCTCGACCCAGATTACGTCACCATCACTATCGATGGCACGTATCACAGTAGCAACACAAGTAAAAACCCTCTGGGTGTACTTTGATGCGTAGCTGAACATGCATAAACACACCAAGGCTCTTGCCTCCTCTACTGCCTATATACTACCAAACTGATTAACCTCAGCAGAAAATTCCTTTCGCCAAGCAACTGCCTTACACACGCTAGAGCCCCAATAGGTAGCAAACTAGACTACTGCTACGCCCTTCTTTCTGGTACCTGAGGAAAAAATCTCACAAAACTACAATTGCTCCAAAATAACGCCCTCAGAGCTTTGGGTCTTAAACGTACCGACCATATTACTAAAGCCAGAAAGGACGTGCACTCGCTCCCCATTAGGGCATGCATAGACTTCAAGGTACTCAACATTGTCCACTGCTGCAATCACAAAATGGGTCCAGCATACCTCAACCCCCGCCTACACATAAAAACTACTACCCACCAACTGCGATCCTCATCCGCCCTGACTCTACAAACTCCCAGATTCAACAAAAAAAGGCTGGCGGCACCCTTTTTATGGTCAATGCCCCCACCTTGAGGAACTCGCTCCCCGCAACTATCAGAAACAAGCCCTCCCTTCCAACATGCAAAAAGCTGCTAAAAATCTAGCTCTTTAACAAATATGACTACGTTGTTACCGACTCCTCACCGCCTGCCAAAGCACGTACCATTTCACACTTTGACTTTCTCGTATGCTGCATTTTCTACTGTAACTGTACTAGCACTGTGATACCTCTGGGACCTTGGTGATGCAAACAAATATATAGGGGACACAGGGAGTGTGGGAGCACTGGAAGATTCCAAGATGTTGGGCGCTTCTCTGAACTGGTACTCTTCTCATGGCTTCTCTATCTTTGCACTCTCTCCGGTCTGCTCCCCATTAAATATTCACTAGTAATTACCACCCTAACGTGATTTCCCTTTGGCTGGCACAGTGTGTTCTTTGAAGCCCTGGGCCTCTCCCTGTCCCATGGAGCAGATGCTGTCCTCCTGGATGGTGACAAGTCTTTTCCAGAGAGGATGTAGATTTTTACTGAGACAGAGGCCACGTTTTGGGTGAAACTGTAAAGCATATAATATCTGCTAGATTTTGTGCTGATGATGATTCTTGTCTGTGGGTTTTGCATGAAGATTTGCTGAGAGGATCCAGGGTGTATCGGTTTCTTCCCAATGTAGACTTAATGCTGAGACCACGCCCAGTACAGCCCTAGAGCGGTAAATGCAGAGAGTCTGACTGGGGGTGGCCCACATCACAGGGTAATCTTCCTGGCTTTATGTGATGCAGGGACAGTGCCAGGATTTATGGAAGTTGTGTTTCACAGAAGGAAAACAGATGACAAACATTAGGAGAAATGGAGATGCCAGAGGCCCTGCAGCAAGGACCAGCGATGCAGGATTGAAAGAAATGGAAGTGATCAGGATGGGAGCCACTTAGCAGGAGACTGGAAGCAGACAAGTGACAATAGGGAAAATATGGGAAACAGGTGTTAGGGAGGAACCATGGAGTTGGAGAGGGCAAAGCAGAGTGAGCAGGAAGGGAAATTATAGAGTAGAGGGCGGACAAACCAATAGGCAGCTAGGAGCATTGAGTAGCCCCAAATGCCAGCTCAGATGCTACTTGCAAGTTTTAATGGCACAATGTACAGCTACCTCCTTGCTTCTTGGTTGCTCTGGTAATTTAGGACGCATGCCAGATGGCGTAGGTGTGTAACCGCAACACTGATTCTCTGTAACGCTCACCCGATTCCCACGGAGGCGCTGATCTTGGCAGGAAGGTGTCTGTGACTCGAAAGGTGATGTGCAGAACCCGATGGGCTTCTGGGGTCGAACCTTTTCGCACTGTGTGTCGAACTCGTAGGGTGAGGTTTCTGCAGGTGAAAGAATATGGGGGTTAATGGTCTGGGTTGTTCAATGTCCCTCTTCCTCTCTCTCCCTCTCCGTGGAGCCCCCAGGTCAACGTGCTCACCTTAGATAGGTGAATGCTGGGCTCTCCATCTGCGTCTGGTGCAGGGCGCTGTTGCCAGTTCCTTCACTGGTGAAACATAGGCCTCTTGGACTCAGAAGACCGTTACCGTCGTTAACTGCACGAGCGGTGAGTTTCCAGACACCTTTTTAGTCTTTATAGTCTTTAGGTGCAAGGCACGTTAACATTGAATAGGACTTCGTATAGTGCTTTTCTCCCTTTTGTCTTGCAGGACTCTTGAGGAAGATGGAGTGAAGCGCCTGGAAATGCGTGAGTAAATGCAAGCGCTCTAACTGTCTTTTCCTTGCAGCGTAGTTCGTGCTGAAGAGCAGTCTATTGCGAAGAGCGCGATGGGCGTAAGTAAATACCTGTCTAATGTCTCTTCTTTTGTCTTTCAGAAGTTGGTTTGCAGCGCCGGAGTCCGCGGAATGTCCGTAAGTAGATGCAATGCTTTTATCTCCGCAGGCGGCGATGCAGTGTGAAGAAATCCAGAATTCACGGAGTGCCGGTAAGTAGTGACAATGCTTTTGTCTTCGCAGGCGGAGGTGCAGAGTGCCGAAAATGACCGCAGCCGATGGATCAGGTGAGTAGCACTGCGAGATAAGGCTGCCTTGCTAACCTGCTGTTTCTTGTCTCTGCAGGTGCTGCTGTCGACTGGATGCAGGAATGGTGAGTATGCTTCTTGCAGATTCAGGATGCAGGAATGGTGAGTATGACTCTTGCAGATTCGGGATCGTAAGAAGAAAGGCTGGAACAGACTCGGTGAGCGTTCTGCTGCAGATGCAGAATAACGCGAAGCACGTTTCGTCTATCGGGTGTGGTTTCAATAGCCTTGGAGTGATGAGGCGTCTTCCTCCATGGCCCCGCCTAGGTAAGAAAAGAGTTCCAGTTCCAGAAGCTTTCCAGTGCTGAATCCAGGGAGTGGAGCTTGCCCCACCCAGGTAAGAAAGTAGTTCCTGTTCACAGAGGACTTCTAAGAGGCTGGTAAGTAAGCAGCATGGTCTGCTGCAGGTAAGTCCACCCAAGCATCTGCACACATATTATGAGCCCGGCGCTTCCAGTGCCAGGACCAATGATTCTGATGAGCCTGGTGCCACCGGCACCAGGACATGGTCCAAAAGGTCCCCGTGGGGACCGGCTGGTGCCTAGGATTAGGGTTAGGGGCCTGCTTCCAAGGACGTTGGGCTGGTCCTGGCTCCTTGGAAGCAGTGATCATGACAGTACCCCCCCTTAAGGCCCCTCCTAAGCGTGTCTTCTCCGGGGGTTTTGGCTTGTCAGGGTGATTCAGATGGAATCTCTTGACCAGACGAGGTGCGTGGACATATTCAGAGGGTTCCCAAGACCTTTCCTGGGGGCCATATCCTCTCCAATCAACCAGATAATATAACTTAGATTTGCAGATCTTGGAGTCTAGAATGTTCTTTACTTCGAATTCGAGTTCTCCGTCTACCAAAACAGGTTCTGGGAGTTCAGCCAATCGGGTTTCTGGTTGTACTGGTTTTAATAAGGAGACATGGAATACTGGATGTATTTTCATATGCGCAGGTAATTCGAATTTGACCGCCACTGGATTAACTATGGTAGAGATGGGGTAAGGTCCAAGGTATCTCGGGTTGAAGGTGCGGGGTCCTTTTAGAGGTAGGTGCTTAGTGGATAACCAGACCTGATCTCCTACTGCGTAGTGAGGGGCCTCTTTACGGTGTCGATCTGCTCCCTTTTTGACTTGAGCTTTAGCTCTTTGCAGATGGGCAGTGGCTTCTTTAAAAGCACGGGTAATCTCAGAGTGCAAATGATCCACAGCAGGTGTTTCGAATTCTTGGGGAGGATCCAGATTAGAGGTTCTAGGATGATGTCCGTATAATAGGAAGAAGGGAGTCTTCCCGGTTCCAGAATGAGTCGAATTGTTGTAAGCGTATTCAGCGATCCAAAGAATATCCTTCCAAGGGTTTTCAGTTTGTTGGAGCATGCAACGCAGATATTGCTCTAGAGTCTGATTTGTCCTCTCTGTTTGTCCGTCAGTTTGGGGATGGTGACTGGTTGAAAGTCTTACATCAATTTGGGCTAGACGACAGCAACTTCGCCAAAAGTGGGAGATGAATTGACTTCCCCTATCGGAGATTAAAACCGAGGGAAAACCGTGTAACCGAACGATGTGTTCTAAGAATTCTCGAGCCAATACCGAAGCCGAAGGTAGGCCCTTCAGGGGAATGAAGTGAGCCATCTTGGAGAATAGATCCACGATTACTAAAATGGTATTATACCCTGAGCATGGAGGTAAGTCTGTGATGAAATCCATGGACAGGGAGGAATATCCAGAGGGTGTAACAGGCTGGTTTCTCCTTCTGACTTTTATTCTGGGCACACACACCGCAGGAGATTACAAAGTCTCTTATATCCTTCTTCCATGATGGCCACCAGAAATGTCTTTTGATCTTTTCCATGGTTTTGGTAATGCCGGGATGACCCTCCATTAGAGAGTCGTGATAACAGGAAATTACTTGTTTTTGTATTTTCTCACAGGGCAAGTACAATCGCCCTTGGAAATATGGTAGGTCTTGATCCACTGAGAATTCTTTTCCCTTTAATTGCCAGTCCTGCAAATCGGCCGGAGTTAGGAGTGACTTGACTGTAGTCTTGATGTCTTCAAAGGATTGAGCGTTGACCAACCCCAAAAGCCTTTGTTCTGGGATTATGGGTATTGGTTCTGGATTGGTCAAATGTTCATCAACTCCCATCCGAGAGAGGGCATCTGCTTTTCTGTTTTTACTGCCGGGTCGATAAGTAATTATAAAGCCAAACTCAGCCAGAAACAGAGCCCAACGAAGCTATCTGGAAGACTGAGCTTTGGCCGTCTTCAGATATTGTAGATTGCGGTGATCAGTCATTACGGTGACTGTGTGTCTGGCTCCCAAAAGATAATGCCGCCAGGCTTTAAAGGCCGATCTGATAGCTAAAAGTTCCTTGTCTGTAATTGAATAGTTGATCTCGGAAGCCGAGAATTTGCGGGACCAAAAGGCTACTGGATGTAATTGGTGTGTGACCGGATCTCTTTGTGATAACACTGCCCCCATAGCAAGACTAGAAACATCCGTTTCCATGATGTAGGGGAGTTCTGGGCGAGGATGTTTTAGAACAGGAGCAGAAATGAATTTAGCTTTTAAGTCCTGAAAAGCTTGTTCTGCTTCTGTAGACCATTCAAAACGTTTGTTCTTCTTTAACAGAGCGGTGATGGGCTGGACTATCCGAGAGAATTCAGGAATGAGTCTGCGGTAAAAGTTAGCAAAGCCTAACATGCTTTGAACTCCTTTTACCGAGGTTGGTGATGGCCACTTGATGATTGCATCGACCTTCTTTGAATCCATATGAACCCCATTAGGTGACAATATGAATCCCAACAACTCAACTTCAGTTACGTTGAAAACGCATTTTTCAAGCTTGGCAAAAAGGTTATGTTGACGCAGTCTCTCGAGAACCTTTTTAACGTGTTTCTGATGTTCCTCTTCAGATGATGAATAGACAAAGATGTCATCAATGTAGACAACAACACACACATCTATGAGTTCTCTAAGGACATCGTTCATAAAATACTGGAAAGCGGCAGGAGCGTTACAAAGTCCAAAGGGCATCACTTGATATTCGAATAGCCCATACTTGGTGCGAAAGGCCGTCTTCCACTCATCGCCTTCTTTTATTCGTACCAAGTGGTAGGCTCCTCTGAGATCCAACTTTGTATATATGCATGCTTCTTTGACTTGGTCCAGGAGTTCAGGGATCAAAGGTAACGGGTATCTGTTTTTAACGGTGATTTGATTCAGGGCGCGGTAATCTATACAAGTTCTAAGGTCTCCTTCCTTTTTCGGAACGAAGAACAAAGCCGAGGAAGCTGGAGATTTAGAAGGACGGATAAACCCGTTAGCTAGGTATTGGTCCAGATATTGCCTGAGGTGAAGATTCTCTGGCTCGGTGAGGGCATAAATCCTACTGCAAGGAGAAGTTGTTCCGGGTATCAGGTCTATTTGACAGTCGTAAGACCTATGAGGAGGCAGGGTGTTAGCTTGATCCTTCCGAAAGACATCTTGGAATTCTTGGTAGTCGGGAGGCAGTGTGGGAACCTCTGAAGAGATCGCCGCCACTGAAACCTCAGTCCGAGGATAACAAGTGGTAAAACATTCTGGAAACTGAACCGTCTTTGCTCGCCAGTTGATCAGAGGATTGTGTTTCTCTAACCAAGGGATTCCCAGAATGATCTGGAACTGAGGGGCCTTGATCACATCGAACACGATTTTCTCCCGGTGTCCATCTTGGCTCACTAGCGTCACTTCTTGGGTGGCGTGCGTTACTGGTCCGGAGGCTATCTCCGTGCCATCCACTGTAGTAATGACGTCTTTTACTGCCTTAGGGACAAGGGGTAGATTCATCCTTGATGCCATTTCACGGTCCACATAATTGCCGATTGCTCCGCTGTCGATGTAAGCTTCAATTGCATGCAAACGATCCGGACGTGCAGGATTAATGAGGACCATGGGCACCACGAAATGCGAGGTCACGGGACAGATCTTAACGCTCGGCAAGAGGACCTCTACACTTGCCGGGCTAGGTCGTTTCCCTGCTCGGAACTTGAGGTACTGGAATCTGCGGCTCCTACAGCCTTCTTAGCTGGTTTCACTGGACAGTCTCGAAGAAAGTGCCCCGAGTTCCCGCAATAGAGGCATAATTGCAGCTGTCTTCTTCTTTTCCGCTCCTTTTGGGTTAACAGACCTTTCATACCCCCTATTTGCATGGGTTCCACAGTGTCAGCTCCCTTAGTAGAAGTCTGTGGTTTAGAAAACACTCAGGTATCAAATTTAGAACGATCAGCCTTCCTGTTCTGTAATCTGTGGTCCAATTGGACGACTAAGTCAATATAGTCCGAACATTCTTGTGGAGGGTTCACAACTTGAGCTAACACATCCTTGAGCTCTCCACGCAGGCCTCTGTAGAAAAGCGTTATTCTCTTATCCTCGGGCCATTGAGTTTCCACTATGAGTCTGTTGAATGAGGCTATATAGTTCAAGAGGTCTTGATTACCCTGTCGTAATGAAAGAAGTTCATTGTCCAAGGCCTGCCCTTGTGCATGTCTTGCAAACAGTTTCTCCATGCTGGACTGGAAGGCCTGGAAATCATGTAAAACCGGATCATCCTGTGTGACTAAAGGGATCGACCAATCTGCGGCGCTGCCACTGAGATAAGAAAGCACGAAAGCCACTTTGGTCTGGTCTGTTGGGAATGCAGCTGGTCGACATAAGAAATGTAAGCGGCACTGGTTGAGGAACACTGCAAATTTCTTTGGGTCACCAGAAAAACATTCGGGCGGAGCCAAGGGCACATTACCAGGTAGCTTGATTTGCACTGGATTTACAGATGATGCAGAAGGATAGCTTCTTCCTGGAGCGGGCAGGGGTGTCTGTCCTGCCTGCGTTTGTAGCAATTGCCTAGCGAGGTCCTCTGTTCGCTCCTTGGAAATTATCAGTTCTCTTCTTAGAGAGCTTGTTTCCTGACGAGCTGCATGTACTTCTGCTCTTAATTCCCCGAGCAACTGGGCTAAGTGATCAGTGTCTGAGGTTTCCATTGCGCCTGGGTAGGAGTTTTGCGGTGGGCTTCGCGTTCTGTAACGCTCACCTGATTCCCACGGAGGCGCTGATCTTGGCAGGAAGGTGTCTGTGACTCGAAAGGTGATGTGCAGAACCCGATGGGCTTCTGGGGTCGAACCTCTTTGCACTGTGTGTCGAACTCGTAGGGTGAGGTTTCTGCAGGTGAAAGAATATGGGGGTTAATGGTCTGGGTTGTTCAATGTCCCTCTTCCTCTCTCTCCCTCTCCGTAGAGCCCCCAGGTCAACATGCTCACCTTAGATAGGTGAATGCTGGGCTCTCCATCTGCGTCTGGTGCAGGGCGCTGTTGCCAGTTCCTTCACTGGTGAAACATAGGCCTCTTGGACTCAGAAGACCGTTACCGTCGTTAACTGCACGAGCGGTGAGTTTCCAGACACCTTTTTAGTCTTTATAGTCTTTAGGTGCAAGGCACGTTAACATTGAACAGGACTTCGTATAATGCTTTTCTCCCTTTTGTCTTGCAGGACTCTTGAGGAAGATGGAGTGAAGCGCCTGGAAATGCGTGAGTAAATGCAAGCGCTCTAACTGTCTTTTCCTTGCAGCGTAGTTCGTGCTGAAGAGCAGTCTATTGCGAAGAGCGCGATGGGCGTAAGTAAATACCTCTCTAATGTCTCTTCTTTAGTCTTTCAGAAGTTGGTTTGCAGCGCCGGAGTCCGCGGAATGTCCGTAAGTAGATACAATGCTTTTATCTCCGCAGGCGGCGATGCAGTGTGAAGAAATCCAGAATTCACGGAGTGCCGGTAAGTAGTGACAATGCTTTTGTCTTCGCAGGCGGAGGTGCAGCGTGCCGAAAATGACCGCAGCCGATGGATCAGGTGAGTAGCACTGCGAGATAAGGCTGCCTTGCTAACCTGCTGTTTCTTGTCTCTGCAGGTGCTGCTGTCGACTGGATGCAGGAATGGTGAGTATGCTTCTTGCAGATTCAGGATGCAGGAATGGTGAGTATGACTCTTGCAGATTCGGGATCGTAAGAAGAAAGGCTGGAACAGACTCGGTGAGCGTTCTGCTGCAGATGCAGAATAACGCGAAGCACGTTTCGTCTATCGGGTGTGGTTTAAATAGCCTTGGAGTGATGAGGCGTCTTCCTCCACAGCCCCGCCTAGGTAAGAAAAGAGTTCCAGTTCCAGAAGCTTTCCAGTGCTGAATCCAGGGAGTGGAGCTTGCCCCACCCAGGTAAGAAAGTAGTTCCTGTTCACAGAGGACTTCTAAGAGGCTGGTAAGTAAGCAGCATGGTCTGCTGCAGGTAAGTCCACCCAAGCATCTGCACACATATTATGAGCCCGGCGCTTCCAGTGCCGGGACCGATGATTCTGATGAGCCTGGTGCCACCGGCGCCAGGACATGGTCCAAAAGGTCCCCGTGGGGACCGGCTGGTACCTAGGATTAGGGTTAGGGGCCTGCTTCCAAGGACGTTGGGCTGGTCCTGGCTCCTTGGAAGCAGTGATCATGACATTCTCTGTGTCTGGGGGCTGAGGCAACAATGGCGGTGTACATGTGACCCGCCTGTACCCTTCTTAGTTGGTTCAGGCTCCCTCGCTACTCTCGGCCGCTCCCGCATATTTGTGGGAAACGTTTATGCTCCTCCAATTAAACAAATCACCATCTGCCACTGGAAGTTGAACACTTTTAGCCGCTCTGCCATGTGTAAGGGATCAAGAGTAATGTTCAGTGTTGATTATAAACTTATATTTGTCACAACATAATAAGGGGGTTGGGAGAAATCCTATCTATCCCTTATCCTAAGAGGGGTTGCCCTCCCTCAACAAAACGAAGGAGTTTCTGTGTTAGGATGTTAAAAAAAAAAGAGTCCTCTGGACTGTGTCCAAAACCCTAAACTGAACCTTACACACTGAAGTCAATAAAAGGTGTAAAAAAGGGGATTTCTGTAAACTAGGTACTTGTAGCTTTCTTTCAGAGTTCAAAACATAAAGTTCTAAGGTGTCGAAAACAAAGGAATAAAGTTCCACCAGGAAAGGGGTCTTCCCTTCCCCTAGATCTTTTCTGGTAGTTTGAATGTCAATTTATCACAGTTCAAGGAGGAAGACTATTCCCTTGAGTCTCCTTTAAATAAACAGTTCTTTTAAATATTCAGCTTATCCCAAACTGTATCTCAATTAACCTTGAAAGGGCATGGTTCTTCCCTTTTCCTTTGAATGTTCCTCTTTTTACCCCTTGTGTACTCTCCTGCCAGGGTATTGTGACTTTATCACTAATACTTAAAAGAGGTATGGCTCTTCCCCTTTTGTATTCGTTCTCACTGTTCCACGACTTCAGGTCAACTTCTCTTCTCACTCCTGGTTTACTCTTCTTCCAGGATATCACAATTATGTTTCTTGGGTGTGGGTTCCACACTTGGAGAGTGCCTGGTTTACTCTGCTTCCAGGGCTTCATATCCTTTCATGGGTGTTAGACCCACACTCACCGTTTGCCTGGTTCACTATCCTGCCAGAGCTTTTCCGCTCGCCACTCACTCTTTTGTTCTTCCAAGAAATAATGCTTTTCCATTATTGGGTCACTGACCCTTTCACAGCAAAGTTCTTATTGGTATCAACTCTTCTTTTCAAATATTGGGTCACCAACCATTACTTAACACTGTTTATATTCGTGTAAATGTCCTTTTCCAAGCATTGAAAATGTCATGTGGCTTCACCACAACACAAGGCGAAGCCACCACTATCTCAAGATGTGCACTGCATGCACATTCCATGGTGACCAATAACACCCACACAACATGTGAGACATAGCACATGTTTACCTGCTGACTGAGTTGGCATGATGTGATTCCCTCATCACCTCCACCAGGAACTGTGTCTCCAAATGCGTGAGAGGAGGGCCAGTGCCTGGCAGAGGGCATGGGGACTACGGATGCAAAAGTGTGCATGGTGGACCACCCATGGAGTGCAGTCACTGCATGATTCTGTAGCACTGCAAGAAAATGGGACAATGCATTACAAGAGCCATATTTCACAATCATGCATCAAGCACACATGCATTAAGAATCACGTAATGCAATGTTGCCTGCACTCCTGTTTTCCACGATGCAACCATGGCAGTTGACGTCACTGTGCATGGCTGCTTGTCCCCAACTGCATCCATTATGCCCCTGAGAGTGCAACTGCACATGTCAAGGGACCCAAATAGTTGAGAAAATAATAAATTCACCTTGAAAAATGAAACAAAATAGATAAGCCCACATCCTGGCCAGGGGAATATAACAAACCAATAAAAAGTGTCCACGCAAAATCAAGGGAAACCAAAATAAATATATAACACTGTCCATTGACCAAAAAAAAAGGTCCATCATGCACGGGGGCGGGGGCGAGGTCCACCCAGGAGAGGGGAAGGGTAGGGTGCATGTTAATGTCCACTTGAGTGGACCAGAAATTACACCAAAAATACCTCCATGGGCTCATGGACCTCACGACAATGGTGTACAAGGAGGCTGTCTGTGCTGGGACCCCCATCCTGCGGTTAATCTGCAGGAGGGCATGGTGTTGGATCCACACCACGCAGTGCCTTGGCCTAGTCTTCATTGGACGTGGCCAGCATGACACAGATGAATGCACCAGCACAGTGAGCTTGGTGAGGTCTCCATACATTTCCTCACGGATGGCTGCAGAGTCCGTATGTGTGCTCACCCATGATGCACCGAGTTGCTCGGAGAGTGTGACTGCCTGAAGACATCCATCCCCTCATGGATCAGTGTCTTAGTGTCTGAGAGCTCGTCATGGATGGCAGTCCTCATGGCAAACATTTCACACCTCAGGCCTTCACTGTGGGCCTGAAGATCAGCCAGTCGGCCCTTAATGTTCGCCTCCATGTGCAGTTTGTGGGAGCGGCATGAGGACCGCATGACCTGCAGCTGTTGCTCTACCTAGGCCGCTGGCGGCGTCATGGACTTGGCCATTTTATCCATCCCCTCAGATATCTTGTCCAACACATTCGCATGTCGGAGGGTGGCACGCAACATCTGCTGCTCCCATTCTGTCTCCCCAGCCTGCACACGTCCCCCAAGTCTCATACATGTTGCGCTCTGAAACACTTGTGTATGAGTGTTGCGCTCTAAAACACTTGTGTATGAGCGCAATACAAATAAAATATCATATCATATCAAGTGTGCAGGGCCCACGGCAGCCAGAAGAAAGGGTGCATGCCCATTGCTATGGTGCCCTTGTCGTTGGCTTCAGGTCTGTAACCCTTCCTTGGACATCAGCCCCAGGACCTAAAGCCAAACCATGGGAGGGTGACCTTGCAGCCGTAGCCACCGCAGATGGGGAGAAAACCACTGACTGGCCTTGAGAAGCCAGCTGACCCACCATAGACTCACAGGCCCCACCTGATCCACCCATTGGGCCACTCACTTTTGCCCTCTTTGAGGTATGCACATCAGGTTCAGCATCAAAGCTAGCGCAGTCAGAAGAGTCTGAAGAGTCTGCAACATGACTCAGGATGGTGTGGAGCACCAGTGGGTTCGCACGGCCTACCACAACACCCCCCAACTGGTGGTCTGATGCACAATCAGCTCTTCCTCCTCCTCCTCCTCCTCCTCTTAATTTGGTGCATCCTCACCTGCACATGGACAGAAAAAGACATATTGATAAATGTTAAAAGAGACAACAATGCACAAATGCTTCAAGGAGTACTCTAACAAGAAATGGCAGGACACGCATCCAACAGACATCGTCCATTCACGCATTTGGTCCAGTAAGCAACAGATGCTTAGCATTTGCTGACAAGTGACCCCCCCGGCCCCTCACACCCACCCATCATGTCCATGCCAGCACTGGGCACATTGAAATTCAACAGTGTTGTAAATGCACAATGAGGGTACATTCAACTGTAATGTTGCCACACATACCAGGGGAAAAGTAATCCACATGTGACATTTGAATGTTCAATGACATCGCATGGGAACAGTCAGACATACATATCCACAGACATCACCACGGTCAACACATGACACACTAATCAAGTCTGGGACATGGAGCCGGAGACAATGAGGACCTGCAGGAAGGCATGGAAAGGGAAGGCGTGGAAAGCCCATGAGTAGGTACACCTGAATGTGTGACTTCTAGTCAAGGTCCGTGAAGTGCAGAGAGATGGCGAGTGGATTGGGCGATGTAAACAAGGTCCACCGATCCCCAAGAGGGTGAGGTGAGTGGCCACATGGAGTGGGCTCATAGTGTGGGAAGGTTAAGAGTGAGCATGCGTCACAATGAGTAGGCTCTGTCTGTCACTAGAATTGAGCCAATGTGTATGTGGTCTGTGGACACTCATGCAACTACACTCTGGGAACATAACAATGTGTGCTGACAGACAGCTGATATATGCATTGTGACAAGGAAACCCATAGGAGCAGGTGACAAATGAAACATGCAACTCTGCATGACATGGCATGTAAGTTAAACTTTGTCTACATGCACCAGTCTAGCAGTGCAGAGTGAATCACAACAAGGATGTAGCAATTAACAGTACTTGTAGGTGTCACATGGTCCACATGTGCCGGGGATGTGTCCTGTCACACAGACATGTGTCACAAATGGCTGCCACATGGGCAACGCCTAGTATGATGGCCAACAGGGTCAGACTGGTGCATAAAATTGTCTCGGGCAGCACCAAAAACTGGCCCAGAGTTGCATATGGGAATTAATTCCTTTTGTGACGCTGTTTGAATAGTACCCAAGGGAGAGGATTTTGATAAAATGTTAGGCAAATTGTACATTTTAAAGAATATTAATTCAACAACACTGGTCAAAACTATTAGCCACATAGTGAAGTAACTCCTCAAACTGGCCCACATTGGCCAAAAAAAGTGCCCCACGTTGACCCAAAAAACTGGCCCACACAAGCACTTTGCGTTTTTGGTTCGGCCATGGGCATATTGCCCTATAAGCCAGTCAGAGCCTGATGGCCAACTGACATGTGTCTGTACGTCACAGTACATGCTTTACCCAGGGCTGTCTGATTAATGCAGCCAGATGTGCTAATACACAATTGATGTGGGTGATGCATGACTGGCAAAACACAGGAGGTGCAATGACAGACACTCACCTGATGTGTCCTTATACATTTCCAGGCCTCCCATGCCTTGCACCTGCTCAATGAGGATTAATTGGCATGTGGTGTCAGCTGCTCCTCCTCTGCTTGACCCCCTCCAGTTGCAATTGCACAGGCCAGGTTGACACAAAGCTTGTGCTTGGTGCGACGGGTGAGCTCATTCCAGCGCTTCATAACCTATTCTGCTGTGCGCATCTCCACCCCTAAGGCATTTATCTGGTCTGTGACATGCTGCCAATGCACCATACATTATGCGGCTGCTTGTATGCTCCCCACATACAGGCACATGTCACAATGGTGATCGTTCACATAGTCATTGAGGATCTGGAGCTACCCATCAGTGAAGTTCTTCTTCCTCTGTGGGCCAGTGTCCTTTGTCTTGGGGTTGAGCCTCTTCCTGCTGTGCAGGGTATCCTTTACTGCCATGAGTTGCATGGGGGTGGTTGGAGCTGCCCATGTTTGGCTGGAACCACGTTGGCATCCAGTTGCTGGACCACCTTTGGACTGGGGCCTTCCATGTCCTCCTGCGGCTGGAGCATATGTATCCACACCACGTCCCCGACCCCCTGAAGCTGGGGCAGGCTTTTCACCACCACATCCCGACCCCCTTGGGCTGGGCCAGGTGTTTCACCACCACATCCCGACCCCATTGCAGCCACCCTGACCCCTCTGCCCATTTTCCCTCTTGGGGCGTTTCCACTAATTTCACTGGTGTAAGCAATGAATGGGAGGCACAAGCGCACCAAGTTATGGTCCTGGGCAATGGGAGTAAGGGATCAGTCTATGTGATGTACGATGTAGATGTGTGGTCCAGCAAGGCTCAAATGTACCTCAAAATGGAAAAAAAGGTATGCGATATGCAGCGGCACCCTAAACCACAAAAAGTGTGTACGCGTTACCCAGAAAGCTTCCGCTAAGTGATAAAGTGGTACGCAATACGCAGTGGTACCCAGAGATAAAAAAATGTATACGCGACACACCGTATGCTTCAGAAAGTACACAAAAATATGCACGTATGCGCAGAGGCAAACATCCCCCCTCAAAGAAAATTGAGTATGCGATAGCTGAAGTTGAGTTTTCCATAAGAAAATACACATGCAACTCTGGATCGTAACCTTTGCGCACAACCAGTGATGCGCATTGCTTGACTTGTATAACAATGTCATTGCCGTGAGCTGGGTAGGAATGTTGTGTAGGTGTGCAGCGGCACTGATCGCAGGACGTAACTTATGCTTTTTGGACCATTACTCTGCTATCTGCTGTTGTGGATGCAAGACGCACAACACTGTTCCTCCTGCCTAAACCGCTGCTGATTTTGCCTCCTCTGGCCCTGCTTGTCCTCATTCAGTGGTATAGTGCTGCTGCCTGCTTGAGAGTGAGTGAGTGCCTGCCTGCAACCTGCACTGTCTTGGTGTGCCAGCTGCCCCACCTTTGCCTGGACTCCTGCGTTGGCCCTGCGACCACCTCCTCTGTACTTTCCAGGGCCTCCACCTCTACCAACACCACTGTTGCTCTGCTACACCTACCCAGGACCCAGGAAGCCCATACTTGCCTCAGGTGTACCATGTCTGCCCCATCCACATCATCTGGGGAGGGCAGCACCCTCACGTTGAGGTAGAGGGCGGCCAACTTCAGCAACACCGAGCTTGGCATCCTGGCGGATAGGGTCCTGGGCGCCAATGATGCCCTCTACAACCCAGCTACACAGCTGGGCACCAACGAGAGACAAAGGATCTGGGATGACATCACGGCTGCCATCAACGCGGAGGGGGTGGTAATCCAGCCCAGGGAGACAGTCCAAAAATGCTGGAGCAACCTCAAGACCCGCAGCCATACCAAGGCGCTGGTAGCCCTCCCCATGGAACCCACCATGGAGGTGTACCATGCTGCCTGCCAATGGTTCTACAAGATACAGCTGCAGGTACTTGAGAGGTTCTATCCGGACCTCCACTCCTGTCTCTTTGCCTGGAAATGTCATCTGGATGCTGCTGGTCAGTACCTATGTGGAACAATGCTCTAGGGTGTATGTGTCGCATGCATGTTTATAGATGCCACATCCTGTTTGTGGGTTGTGTGTGTTGTGAGATGCAGCTGATTGGTGATTTATGCCAATGCAGGCCATTTGTGACATCAGACATTGCATGCAGCCAATTGCATGAGGATTGCCAAATTGTGCATTCATGGATTGTTGTTGCTGTGAGCATGGAGCAAGTGCTTGGACATGACCAATGTGGACAAGGTATGTTGTGAGCATGGGAGTGATGTGCATGATGTCCGAGTCGATGTGTGGCACAACTGACAGTGCATCCATGCAGGCACATCTACCCACACCGACTGGTGGAGGTCGGAAAAAGTACAACGCAGGTGGTTGCTGTGCCTGCCCAGGCACATGCACTGGAACAGGCATCAGTGGGGCAGCTAGCACATCAGGAAAGTTCTGGTACTATACCCCCCATCGTGCAAAACATCCAGATGGCAGGGGTGCATGCGCGGGGTATGCTTGGCCAGGCAGCAGCACTATAGGACTGTCCAGGGGCAAGCAACAGAGGGCCCAACAACATTGGGGAGGGAAGCCAATCGGCAACATTTGGACAACCGGCAGGAGGAACGCAGCCGGTTCAGGCATATGGTGTGCATCCATATGGATTTGCATATGCAGTTGATGGCGGAGAGGCAGCAGGCTAGAGTGGCACGGATTACCAGGGCAGAGGTGGTGGAAAGAAGGACACAGAGGCAAGTTAAGATTCTGGAGGAGGCTTGCAGGGATGTGGGGGAGGAGGAGGATGAGTGACTGCCTGCAAGCCATTCAGGACCGGACAGTGGCCCGCCTCCAAGTGGAGGACGATGAATGTGACTCTGCCATGGAGGACATAATGGCAGAGTATTGAGCCCGCTGGCCATGTAAATAGTTGATTTTGTGAATTGTTTTGTTTTGGTTAGTTTTTCCCTTGGACATTTCCCACTTTCCACATAGATATTTTCTCTAGTGTATATATTGTTAATACAGTTTCCCACTGTTCATCACACAGTTGTTGTCTCTTTGTTCATGTGTTGTAGTCTTATTTTGCTATGCATGTCTTGTGTGACTCTCACGTGGGTTGGGGAACAAACTCTGGAGGGGTGGCATATGCTGTACAATTGTGTATGGTGGTGGTGTGGGGGAGCCACACAGGGCATGGCCACCCACCAACACACATCAATTTACAAACAGTGTGGGTCTCATGTCATGCAGTACCGCTGCCACTGTATTGCTTCCTCATCACATGTGAGTTTGGTTATTTGTGGCTGTACACATCATGTGTCTGCTTGGCGCACACACTCTCAAAATTCCTTCGCACCACCCCAAAACATGCCTGTTCAAATTATGTTGGTTGCAGGGGCTTAGAATTCTGTGCTTTCCGGCCTAGGTCGATTGATTAATTGCATGTTGTTTGCTACTATGCACTGACATCACATGTGCCACTGTCCTGCCAGTCATGTCTTGGACTAGTGTCCTCCTAGGTCATTCACCTACAGCAGTTTGAGGCAATTGCAATCAATGATACATGTGCACAATGATACGTCACATTTCAGCACATTGCTTTACTGTGTGACATGTACATGGTGGTTTTACTGAGTAGCTGCTGCAAAATTCAGCTGTCCTCTTGCTGTACCACTGATTGTGATGTACTATGGAGTCCTGTGATGATGTAAAACCTGCATTCTGCATCAGAGCACCCAGTTGTTGTGTATATGGTTGGGCATGTGGCCCGTGTGCTTCATGTTGGTGGTAGGCCAGTGGAATTGAGGTAAGTTATGCAATATTGCTCTGTTTGGGGGGTGAGGTGGCAGGGTAAGACTGGGTTTGTGTCGCGGGTGACAGGGGATGGTGGGTGGTGTCTGGACTTGAGAGGGCTGCCTGGGGCAGTGTCGGAGGTAAGGGCAGTGTGGGGAGGATGGAGTACTGTGAGGGTGCTGCCTTGGGTAGTGTCGGTGCTAAGGGCAGTGTGAGGAGGGGAGTGTACTGTCAGGGTACTGCCTGGGGTAGTGTCAGAGATGAGGGTGGTGTGTTGAAGGTGGAGTACTGTGAGGGTACTGCCTGGGATAGTATTGGTGCTGAGGGCAGTGTGGGTAGGGGGGTTTACTGTCAGGGGGATGTATGAGGGTAGTGTCTGAGGGGAGGGCCGGTGGGGAGGCCTCGAATACTGTGAGGTTGCTGCCTGTAGTAGTGTCGGAGATGAGGGCAGTGTGGGGAGGGGAGTTTACTATCAGGGGGCTGCCTGGATAGTGTGGAAGGTTAGGGCGGTGTGGCGTGGGTGGAGTACTGTGAGGGTGCTGCCTGGGTAGTGTCAGAGGCGAGGGGGGCTGGTGGATGGTGTGAGTGCTGCCTGGGGTAGTGGCGGAGGTGAGGCGGGCTGGTGGGTGGTGTCTGCACCTGAGGGGGTTGCCTGTGGTAGTGCTGGGGTGAGGAGGTCTGGTGGGTGGTGTGGGGGCTCCCTGGAGTAGTGGCTGAGATGAGGAGGGCTGATGGGTGGTGTCTGCAACTGAGGGGGCTGATGTGCAGCCGGGTTATGTGCCAGCACTTTGTGTGTGGTGGGAGTCGGGGGGACGGTTCACAGGGTTGCAGACATTAGTTACGTGGGACCTCAGGCACGGTAGCTGTGGAGCATAAATTCCTTGAGTGGGACCTCACGTAGAGTAACTGGGGTGCAGGTGTTTCTTACTTGGGGGCTCGCACAGCGTAGCTGGGGTGCAGCCATTACTTACGTGGAACCTCGCACAGAGTACCTGTGGTGCAGCGGTTACTTACATGTAACCTTGCACAGAGTAGCTGGGGTGCAGCCATTACTTATGTGGGACCTTGTGCAGAGTATCTGGGGTGCAGTCGTTACTTACATGGGACTTCGTGCAGAGTATCTGCGGTGCGTGGGACCTCGCGCAGCATAGCTGCAGTGCAGCCTTTACTTATGTGGGGCTTCGCTCACTGTAGCTGAGGTGCAGCCGTTACTTACTTGGAACCTTGCGCAGAGTAGCTGGGGTGCTTGGTGTTGTGTCAGAGGTGGACACAGAGCTTTGCAGAAAGGTTGGTCTTAGGCTATGTTTTTGGGTTTGCGTGGAGGCGTGTTGTGGGCGTTCCTCGCACAGCTCAATTCCCTTTGCGTGTCTGCTCGAAATGAACATTTGGATCCATGAATACACGGAGCGTGCATTTTTTTATTCTGCGCGCAGGCTCACGCACTGTCCTTCTCGGCGCACAGCCCCTGCAGAATTTCTGCGCACATTTTCATGAATCACGCCCCTTGTAGTTACTTTTTAGCAGAGATCAAAGGGAACCTTACTTTGGTTTGATAGCTAGCCCATGTTGAGTTTAAAGGATCTTCAAGTCTTAAAATGGTTACAGTGCCCATTTTATCGATGCAGAATTAATCAAAAGAATAGATGAATTTAATGGCTTGTTGTTGTCTCAGACCTAGAATGTGTTTCCACCCTAGACGGGTACTGCCAGAAGGCTATCAAGTAGCCTTCCTGGGATGAGAAGCAGCGAGTGAGAAGAGTAGCAGAGAAGTTCAAGCGTTGTGTCTTAAATGTGGCTAAATAGAGGCTTTCCAGTTCTAGCCTTTTGATGCAGGCATTTTAAAAATAACAAAGAATTATGTTTGTGGCCACTGATAATAATGATAATGGATCCTTCAACTGTAAAATGCTTCCTGTGAGACATCCATGTGTTGCACATCTTACGACCTCATTACGAGTTAAGAGGATTTTGTAGATCGAAAATCGCAGAAGTTAACAGCCACTACCACGGTGGTATTCTGGAAATCCATCAACAAAGGCAACAGTGGCAATGGGGTGGTATTGCTGGAATACCACAAATGCAATACCAGTAATGCCACTTAGTATTTTATTTTTAAAAAATCCATCCATTTCCACCCCACCTGAATGGTGGAAATGCATAATGTACAGTAGTGATTCATACTAATAGAGTATATTATTTGAAATACACAAAAGGTTCATTTCTGTCCCTTCTCTCATGGCATAGGTGGTGGGAGGGTGGATATCAGAGTTGTCAATTTTCCCGCCCTGCCCTATGTTCCCTACAAAACATTATTTTCTGTATTGAATGGGAAGTTCTGGCGCCTCCCCTTTGTAATGAAACAGAAATTTAAAAAAACTTCTGGGACAAGCTTCAACTTATACCTGAAGCCTTTGTATGAAGATAAACATTGGTGGATTTTCAAATGAAATGTCCTTCCAAACTGCAATATTTGGCAACTACCTATGGCTTTATCATTACCCCCTACTGCTAATAAGGTCCCTAGTAACCAATCTGTCTTAGGCCTGGAAGTGGTGCTTCTGGGTGGCCAACATGCCCGGGAGGTTACCTTAGATAGTACCATGGTTTACTAGTGATGGAGTATCAGTAAGCCTGCTATAGCTTGCCTTCCAAAGTATTCTGTGTTTCAGTCTCTGCGATTTAACACATCTGTCTTTCAAAAGTGATTCCTGAGGTCTTTTAGCTTTTTCTAGTTTCTGTGGCTGAGCTGCTGCGGCTTTAAGCTTCAGAGTGGTTTAAATAAACAAGCCCGTCGCTGGATTCAGTGATCATGTGATGTGACTTACTGTAATCATTGATGGGTCTTGTGGTGTCCCTTCTTACTCAACTGAATGATAAGCACAATGAGCATTTTTGGAAAAAGAACATTAAAAATAAAACTTGTATTGTGCATATTCAGATGACCCTTTTTTTTTATAACAAAGGAAGCCACATGAATGAAATTAATAAGTAAATACCTAGAAAAGGAATGAATTAACTGCATCACACAGCACAAAAAAAGAGATCAGCCATTTCATAGTTCTGTAGATGGTAATTTCGTAGTTACCAATTCACCAGCCAGATTCTGCTTCAGAGCCCATATTTGGTCAAATCTACATTCTGTATTTTGCAGATAATAATTTTCTCGCATCTCAACATTCCATCGATTGCTATTTGAAGCCAGTGACTCAATCCATCCCCGTCCTCAAACAAATTCAAGAAAGATAAATTATTCAGAATTATTGTACTCCCGACCCACAAGTCCCAGAAGAATCATTCTGTTAAATTGACATATCACCGCACCTACATGGATGGGGAGTGATTAAACAGTATATCCACAAAAAGAAGCCGTGACAAGACATTTTGCTTGAATTTCAACCAAATATTCATGGTAATCCTGGCGGAATTATGCCAAAGTTATTTAATATTACTATTACTTGGTCCTGTGGATTTAGCCTAGGTTTATGAGTAGTTGTAATGACGTGTTAGTCCCCATTCTTCAAATCCACAGGACATCAGGGAGATTTTGGTTGGATTTACGTTCTGCTGTAATTCTGATGTGGTAAATCCATTGGTTTTCATCTTTGAAGTGGAGGATTTACCTCCAGCAACGTAACCAAAACTTACATTCAACAATGTGGTAAAAGCAGGGGCCGTTTTTAATTTCTTTTTTTACTGCACCATTGGACTAGTAACGAGGTGCAAAGATTGCCACAATTTAAGCAGGAATGGGGATATTGCCATGTTCGTTAACCGTGGAGAGGACCACCAGGAGAAACTTGGTTTGTCAGACATCAGCTGGAGAAATCTTTTATGAGAGGATGTCCGCCAGGTACTGTAGTCCAACAACAGTCTCTTAGGAAAAGGGTGCCCAGTCATGTAGACCAAAATCGCTGTTATGAAATCATGCAAAGTTATATAGCCCAAATGTAAGCAGAAATTGTTTATATTTTAGGGCTGCTCTAGATTTTTATTTGGGCGAATTCAATCATCTAAAAAGTGAAGCTAGCATAGGTTGGTAATTCCCAGGAGAAATACAAGGATCTAGGCAGTTTCTCAATGTTTCTATATTGCATCAGCCAACATCAGATGATGGGAGGTTACTCCATTTAGTAAATGAATGTAATGTTTTTAATACAATCTTTTGTGGTTAAGTCTTAATTTTGTATGAATACTTTAATACCTAAATATTCAGTTTGTTCTCGCCACTGCAGCACTCAGGTTCTGAAGGGCCACTTTCTATGATAATACTTCTCTTGTGAGATTTGATGTGTGCCCAGAGTTTGAGCCACATTTTTCTATGTTCTTTGTGATATTGGCTATTGCTTTCTCGGTCATTGTGTGGTTTTTGCTGCATCATCGTCATACAGCCATACTTTAACTCGGGCCCTTTTGCTTTAATAGATATTATTGTTAAGGAGATTGGAATTCTTTTAAGAAAAGGTTTCAAATATTGCCAATATGGATAATGAGAGTGTGCAGCCCTGTCTACTGCTTAGCTCAACGGTTCATGGTTCTGAAGTCTCCCTAATAACGCTTACTGCCACCCGTAGGTCAGTACTGAGGCAAAGTTAAATTAAATGTTTTTGCCACTAGATCTATATCAGTTAACCTTACTGTACAACCACAAAAACCATGTAGTATGAAGCAATCTAATCATAGGACAAATGAGACTACACCTGATGCTATCGCTTTATTAAAAGGAAATTCTCAACATGAGTTATATATTTGGTGGAGTAATTATTTTGAAGAATACAACTTTCTTTTACAATTTGCAAACGTCATATTAACATTTTTCTCACGTTTGCAATCAACACATATTAGAACACATCTTAATTAAGTAAGGAAATAAAAGAGTCAACTGCCATTCTGATGACCACTGCCACATTCCTCTCCTGTCTAGGCGGTGGCCATGTTAAAATCAGGCACTCCATTCAGTGCACCTCGAGTAATAAAAAGGAAGTGTCTTGCCCTAAAATATGTTTTCGTAAAAACCTTTTTTAAACATGCTACTGTTTATAAGGTGAGTGGACCAGGTTCCATAGTGTGACTCCAGCATGACACTCACACTCCTAAGCAAATATGATTCACAGCCCAAGTCACTGGGCCTCATTACGAGGTTGGAGGTAGCCTTGTCGGTTTTACCATTTGTGGGAAAAGAGATGTAGTGCTCAAAGGTAGTCAATATCGTCGGAGGTAAAAAATGACTCCGGTAAAAGGACACACTGCTTAATTTAAGGTGTCCAACGGGGTTAAACGAACAGAAATCTGTTAGTTTTTTAAGTACTACAACATTCTGATGTATGTAGGCAAGGTGTCAGAACTGCAGTGCTGCAATACTCATCTAGGTCTGGATATAAATTCGGAGTCGCAGACATCCTTTGGGATTTCCCCTGAACGACAGGAGAAGATAGATTTGTAGGCGCCATGCACGGTCAGAGAGATCTGTGCCTCATTTAAAATATTTGTTATTGGTTGTGGCAACGAGGTACTTTGCAAAGAATGACAAAGTTCCAGCAATGAGTTATTATCAATATTGTCAATGTCAGAGCAGGAACGGCTAATATTTTCCAGAGGGACTACCCCCTCTAATTGGTGAAAGTTCAAGATTCATCAATACAATAGAACAAGAACTGGACTGGGTGCAAGTTACACATAAGCCTGACCACGTAATTTTATGTGGTGACCTCAACATAAACAGTCAACCCTCGGTAAACACAAAGGGATATAGATCAAAAAAATCAGCAGCAGACCAGAGGCCGACAAAATGGCAAAACTTAATGAAGTCTAGATCTTTTGACAACTTAGATCTAACATTTCCCGACTCTAATAGACTTCCAACTTGGGAAAGAGCAAACTCAACCTCCACAATTGACTATATCTTTGTATCTCGTTCTCTATTACCTCACATCATCTCCTTTAAAGTGATTAAAACAAAGGAAAGTGACCATAACCTACTAGAAACAATCTGGTCTACCTCCTCTCCGATTAACCACACCATGACTTCAGATATTGAACTCTCCACGCAAGGAACAAGACTCAGATTAACGGAAAAAGCAATAACTACTATTACAGCACAATATAAAGACCACAGTAATCAACTCCCTAGGACAGACGTGGACTACCTACCCCTACTGACCATCTTCGAAGCTCCTCAAAAAAAAAAGAAGACTCCACCACCAGACCGAAAACATACCTATGACACATTAGTCACGGAAAAAAAAGAGAACTGAGGAGAATAAAAAGACAAGCAAAAGGGTTGGAGCCCTCATCTGCACTTGAGACCATTAAAGTGGCCGTTAAAGACTACAAATCATGGTTAAAATGCTACCGTCATAAGTTGTACCAACAAGACGCGGAAAATATTCTCACGGCCATCACCAGAAACAACGCCAGAGACTTTTGGACCTTACTTCATTCAACTGCACCAGGAGATCGACCATGTCAAATAAATGGAATTGGTCAACTGACCTGGGAACACCACTTCCAAACCCTTTTTAAGAGTCCAACTATCAAAACCCCTTTGATGGAACCAAACGAAACCCCCTGGATCAGTGTGGACAACATTGAGGACATTATCGCCTTAATTAAAAAGTTAAAACCATCACGTGCGCCTGGACCGGATGGCATCACGAACCTCGATTTGAAATCTCATCCAGAGACTTGGGCTCCTCTTTTGAGCCAAATATTTAAACGCTGCACAGCCACAAAATCAATTCCATCTTCATGGACTTGTGCAAACGTTGTCCCTATCTACAAAAAAGGGGATAGATTAGATCCAGCGAATTATCGCCCTATCGCCCTCCTTGATCCAATAGGCAAAATGTTTGGGTCCTTGCTGCTAAAACATTTCATTACTTGGGCCAAAGATTCCCCGTGCCACGACAAGCTTCAAACTGGCTTTAAAAAGAATTTGGGGACAAATGCCAACATTTTGATATTGAGTGCCCTCAAAAGCAAAATCTTGGAGGGTCGCCCACGCCTATATATCATCTTTGTCGATCTCACACAAGCTTTTGACAAAGTCGATCGAGAAAGACTGTGGAGAAAGCTTACCCTATGGAGATGTCCATTAGACGTACTCAACCCAATTAAAGCCCTCTACTCAAATACTACCATGAGGGTCCGTCTGAATAAGCAAGGCACTCTAACACAAGCAATAACAACTAACAGAGGCGTCAAACAGGGATGTCCACTGGCACCGGCTTTGTTTTTGTCCTATTTAGGCGACTTCCAGGAAACGGAAACAAAGATTAGAGTTTTCCCCCCTAAACTCGGAGGAGAACAAATTAGTCGCCTACTCTACGCCGACGACCTGATTTTGCTGGATAATACCCCTATTGGTCTTCAACGCCAATTAACAAATCTTCAACTCTACATGACGTCAAACAATTTGGAAATAAATGAATCCAAAACAAAAATGATGATAATAGAGAAATTCCCTAAAAAGAAATCAGCACCGAATTTGAAACTTGGCACTACTACCATTGAAAAAGTCACAAATTTTAAATATTTGGGAGTCACCCTAGATAGCTCATACAAAGAAAAAGCAATGCAAGAGTCCCTACGCGCCAAAACTACCAAGCTAGCCACACAAGGAAAGGCGATTGACATCAAATATGGTAGATTCTCAATTAGACCTGTAAGAGATTTCTACAAAAGGAAAGTTATCCCATCCTTGACATATGGCGCCGAAGCAATGCCGAATCTTCCTCACGACTTATGGCCAAAACTAGAAGCAAACTTCTGGCGCCCAATCTTGGGCCTGCCGAAAACAACTCCGATACCAGTAATTAGACAAGAACTAACTCTCTCCTCGCTAAAATCAATTGTGGATTGCAATAGCGTCATGCTTTATCGGAAATGTAGACAGAAAGAAACGCCCTACGCATACCAACTGATAAGTGAAGAAATCCGACTGGGTACTTGCCATATGCTCACTCGATGGGAAACTAAAGTCTTGAACATCTTAGACTCAGTTGCCTGCAACACAGAAGATCTCATCGCCAATCCCGTTCGAGTTGTCAAGAAAATCAAAGAACTCGACTGGATCAACACCAACGACTCTGCCTCAAAGTACAAACTTGCCAGTCACCTTCCTCCCTTCTCTAAGAAACTCGACTCTATCCAACCTTTTCTGAAATTATTTCCAAATAGAGCGGCCCGAAATTATTTTTTAAAAATAAGATTGAACCTTCTAGAAACTAACGAAATACTGGCGATTAGACAACAATCCTTATCCAGCTTCTGCCGTCTCTGCAAGTCCACTACGGACAAGGAAACCATACGCCACCTTCTCCTGAACTGTCCGGCGACGATAGAAATTCGTGACAGATACCTGACAGACATTTTTACAAACTTTACTCTTCAAAAGGAAGAAACGTGTTGGAACAAACTGTTGGACGGAGACAAACAGGCATGGCAGTTGGCAACTATAAACATCATGAAATACATCCTTAACGTGCTTCTTCCAATACAGACTGAATGAAAAGTTCCACCGTTTCTTCCGTTTCTTTCGAACAAATCCTTTCTTCTCAACTGTTTTTTTTTTTTTTTGGAAACTTTGTTAAAAAATCTAGAAAGAATATATACAAAAAGAAAAAAAAAAAAATGGGTTTTTTTCATAACACCCCCCTTTTTGCTGGCTCCTCTTTTGCTGTCCACGCCTAAGTGGAAAAAAGCTGTTGTTTTGCCTCTAGGATAGGCGTCTAGACAGACAGAGCGTCCTGCTTCTCCCCTCATCACCTCCACAACCGGGGCCTCATGAACCTTCATGTTGCTCACATCAGGCTCTGGTTGTGCCATGTTTCTGCAAGGTTTAGCCTTCCTTAAATTGTACATTTAGGTCTCATTGACCACTTTCCCGGACATAACTTTAGCTTGGGAAAGATCACAAGTCTGTCTTTCGGTAGTAGACACAGAGGAAAGTCGATTCTACTAAACAGTAGACAGGCTGTAGATTTCTTTGTGAGCTTCCCGTTTCAATTTCGTTGGCAAGCTGGCGGTGACTTCCAGGGAAGAAGGAGGGTCAGTGCTGGATCTGCTGGTGCCCTGCCGGTCCACCACAGACCACTTAGCCCCCACTTGTCCTCTGCACTGAACATCTACTTGAAATTTGCAGGCTGGGAAAACCGGTGACAGCGAAATAACTTTCAAACCTGTTGAGCGTACACATGTTCCCGAAATGACCCCCTTCAGAGAACATGTTTTTACAAAATATTGATATGGGGTGGGCGAAATTGCCTAGATTTGCTCCACAGAAAAATAAGCGAATTCCTGGCAAACTTCTCCAAATTTACCCACAGAGGGAAATTGGCCAGTTTGGCCATTTTGCTGCTTAAAATGTTGGTTTTCTCTCGAAATTTCATTTTTTAGGGGCAGTGAAATGTTTTGGGCTAAATAAATGAAGTTTCAAGAAAAACATTAAATTAGCATAAACATGGGGAATCCTGCCCAAATCGGCCCTACCGGCGAAACAGAATTTGATATGTTTGTGGTAATTTCTCCCACGCCTGATAATAATGGTTAATTTTACAACACAATTTTTCAAAGACCTTGCATAAGAAGCCACAGGATTTACCAACTATTCCCAATGGGGAAAACGAGATATTCCAATGCTTACCATGGTGTTCTGAAATAACCTAGAGTTGAGCTCAATGTCCCAGGCTTATTACTATGAGTTTCCATATTGGCATGCTAGCTCTGCCTTGGCACATCGACTACAGTACACACGAATGTTTGCCTGCAGCGGCAAATCATGTATTTGTTTGCAGCTTTGTCACTTTGTGGTAACTTCTCTCCATCAGAAAATTGGGGGCCATTTAAAAGCACTTGATGCACAGTAGATACATATTTGTGCTGGGTCACTGATGATGTGGTCAGTACTCATTTCTTGCCTAAGGGGGATTGGTGCAATCCTAAATTGTATGGCAGTAGATACTGCAACAGTTTTGTTTATCATGCCAGGATATATAATTACACCAGTTTTAAATGCTGTACCGGGAGATATAATGCATATTAATGGTCCTATATCAGTTAACAAATTGCTTTCAGGATTGCCAGAAAATAAGACAATCGAAATTGCTGTTTTGTGCCATGTTGCTGCCCATACTTAGTAAGTGACGTCCAAAGAACAGTTGATGGTTGGTCAAATATAGAGATACTGTCAATAATATTAGGGTGAAGCACAAATATTCCTATTATATTTACCATGGTGTTCTGAAATAACCTAGACTTGAGCTCAATGTCCCAGCCTTATTACCATGACTTTCCATATTGGCATACTAGTTCTGCCATGGCAACGTCTTTGGTGCCCCAAAAAAAAGCCATGAAAATCGGAAAATGGAACGCGATCTTTAACAATGCCGTGACAGTTTGGCTCTAGTTAAGCACATGTTCATACCAGTTTCAAATTCCCTTTACAAACTTGTCATGACAATTTCAGTCCTACATCAGAAATTGCTCATGCCAGTATTGCATTGCCACCAAAAAATAAAATTATCAGGCCAGGTTCACAGGGCATTGGATGTTTCATATTGCCTAGTTAAGCAAATAGTCATGACATAGATTGTCCCCAAGAAAAGATGACTATGTCAGTTTCACATTACCCCCAGAAAAAGACCATGCCAGTTTCATATTGTCTGTAGAAATGTGTCCCATGCAAGATTTTACATTTCCTCCAGTTATTTTCCATGTCAGTTTCAAAGTTACTTGCGAAATTTCAAATGTCCATGAAAAGTACTGTAGCAAATTATCAGTTTCTACTATCTACAACTTACTGAGTTTGTACTGTAGTAGGCTTGCCTCACAACTGCAGATAATGCCCATATTATTGAATAGTTTAGTTCCTTACTCAGCCCGAGGCTAGTCCCTTCTTCTCTTAGACAGGCTATAATAACTCCTCTGTTAAAGAAACCTTTCCTTGATCGCATATATATTGAGAATTCCCACCCCATTTTAAATCCTTCTTTCTTGGAGCAAGTTGTAGTAATTTAGTTCCAAGCTTGTGTTGAGGAAAATAACTATCCAGGCTCCTTGCATGCTGGCATCTGGCCATTCAGAGGCATGGCATCAGTCCTGATAACAAAACCCGATAAAGGACCGTCATAGAAAGAGGTGGCAATGGGATTCTAGTGTGTTGGATCACTCAGTGGCCTTTAACACTGTTAACTCAATACTCGCCTCAAGACTCAGAGACATCAGTATCAGAGGCTCCAATCTTGTGCCTGGATCCAATCTTTCTGTCTTATAAATGACAAAGGGTGTCAATGCCCCCTTTCTTTTTTAATCCTTTAGATGTCAAGTGTGGAGTCCTACAGAGCACTGCTGTATCACTGCTTCTTTTCAATATCTAACTTCACCCACTTGCTGAACGTAACTGATGTTTTGGCCTTAACTTTTTCTGGTAGAAAGGTGCCACTAGTTCTGATAGAAAGGCCACTTCTTTTGAACCCTAATACTGACACTGTCTTCAAAAACTTAATTTCTTTGGTGAACGACTGAAGGGGAAGAAATATTGTCAAATATAATTCGAATTTGACAGAGATACTGGTGACAGGGACTTCAACCCAAGTTAGAAATGCCTTGAGTTGATTCTAATTTAGGCCTGTATTCCACTCCCTCCATAACAGTTGAAAATGCAGGGGTTGTCATTGATAGCAAAACCTACCTGGGTCTGGAGATTGAGCAAGTAGTTTGCAACTTCAAATGTTGGGAAAACATTTTCTTTTTCTAGTACAGCTCTCCCGTTTCCAAGCAATCTCAGCCTTTGTTCAATCCTGTTTTGACGACACCAAGAGAATCTACTTGGTTCACACCAAAATATCTTATTATGTTATGTTAATTTATACTCTGCACCACTGCCATTTGCATGGTCCCCAAGTGTTCACGTGGATCTGTAAGAAAAGTGGCAAGGGTTGGTTAGTGAGGGAGAGAGAGGGATAGGATAGAGGGTGTGTTCATCTGTTGATGCATGCAGAACCATGAGAAATTGGCATCCATGTGTGAGCTTTCTAGGTGTGCTTTGTTATGTGCGCTGGGCTTGTTGTGTCGGAAGGGTGGCATCCAGTGCCTGAGTTTGCTGTCTACAGGTATTGGGTTTGCAGCAGGATTGGAGAGGGGTGTGTGGGTGTGTGGTTGTGTGTTTTTGGGGGGTTGTTTCACTAGCCCTATGGGCATGTGTAGCGTATGAGAGGTGTGAGGTTGTGGAAAGGAGAAGGGGATGGTTAGTTGGTTTCTGGTGATCTCTGGGTGTTAAGTAGTTTTATAGTTCATTCTTCATTCTGTATTATCCTGTGCTTGCTTTGGTTCTGGTATATGGTTTGTAGATGCACACACCTATGTTTATCTTGGTGAGTTGAATAGCCAGGGTTTTAGTTGTTTCCTGAATGTTAGGTGGTCTTCCGTGATTCTCATTTCCTTCTGTATTGAGCTCCGTATTTTGGCTATCAGATAGTAGGAGGCAGTTTCTCTGAATTTCCTTTGCTCAGAGTGTCTTGTTTCTATTTGGAGTTCGTTTTTTGCTCATAAGTCTCTTCTTGGTTGGTAATAGGTGATTTTAGTTTGGGAGAATTCAGCTCCTTGTCTGTGTAGTGGGTTATGGGCAATGCATAGGGCTTTGAAGTTAATGCGTTTCTTTACTGGTAGCCAGTGTAGACATCTCGGGGCCGGTGTGATGTGGTCTCTTCTATTTAGACCCAGGAGTAGACTTGATACAATATTTTGGATGCGTTGTAATTTTTTGTGAAGTGGTCTGGCATTTCAAGGTAGAGACTATTTGCATAGTCTATTTTTGATAATACCAAGGAGATGATTGCAAGGGTTCTGTGCGGGAAATTAAGGTAAGGGATGATTTCTCTGATAAATCACAGGATAGACTTTTTTTTGCTATTGCGTTGAATTATGGTTCCAAAAAGAGGCCGTTGCCCATGAGGATTCCCTGATTTTTTATCACTGTTGGTCTCCCCAGTTGTGTTGCCATGCTCGGTGGCCAGGTTAGGTATGCCTGTGTTACTTTGTCTTCCAGTGGCAAGATCATTATTTCTGTTTTGGTTGGATTTAGCTTGAGATTGTTGTTTGTCACCCAGCTGTTTTTGTTAGTGAGGCATTTGTTGCAGGTGTTGCCAGGTTTTCTGTCGAAAATTATCTTGAAGATGAGTTGGGTGTTGTCTGCGTAGTTGCAGGCTGTAGGCCATGGGTTTGAATGAGTTTCATTATGGAGGTCATATAGATAGATGTTGAAGAAAAAGCAGGAAGAGGCTAGATCCTTCTGGTACACCGCAGGTGATATTTTTAGTGTTTGATGTAAATGGTGGGATTTGTGTTCTTTCGGTTGAGTTGGCGAGGAAAGATTTCAGCCATTGTCGTGTGGAGCTTTTAATGCTGCATTCCTCCAGTCTCTTTGCTGGCGTTGTGTGTCTGATTGTGTCAAAGGCAACTGATATGTCCAGTAGTATGAGGGCCAATTGGGCGCTGTTGTCCGTGTTTATTTATGGGTTGTCCCATATGGAGAGGAGTGCTGATTCAGTTCCTCTGTTGGGTCTGGACCCAACTTGGGATTAGTCAAGTATTCCGTTGCAGTCTAAATGATTGAGTAATTCTTTATAGATGTGGTTCTCTAGGATTCTTGCTGGGTATGGTAGATTTGAGATAGGGCTGTTGTTAGTAGGGTCTTCTGTATTTTCTGTCTCATCTTTTAGGAAGGTTTTGATGTATGCTGATTTGAATGATATGGGTACTATTACTGTGTTTAGGCATAGATGCATTATTAGTCGGAAGTATAAGGCTGGCGTTTTGTGGTTGAGACATTATTGGTAGATATCTGGTGGCCATGGGTCACTGGGAGATCTGGCACAGTTGGTGTCTTTTATTAGTTTGGCAAAACGTTCCTGGCTTATAGGTTAGAATCGAGTGTGTGTTGCGGTGGTTGATGGAGTGCTGGTTTCTGGGAGGGTGTTTGTGGTACTGTGTGCAGTGATGGCCAATTGTATTGCTTCTATTTTTGCTTTTATATGGGTCTTGATATTGTCACATAGGGTTTGCGATGGTATGATGCTGTTGTTGCAAGTAGTTGGGTTTTTTATTTCCTTGATGATTTTGAACATTTCTTTTTGTGGGTTTGTTGCCAGTTCGATTCTTGCTGTGTAGTATGTTTTTTGGGCGTTCAGGACTGCTGATTTGTATATTCAAATGTGTCATTGCTAGTTGGTTTTGTCCAATTGGTTGTAGTGTTTTCTCCATTGTTTTTCCAGTTTACTATTTGTTTTTTTGAGTTCCCCTTAGTTCTTCTTTGAACCATCTCGCTGTGATTTTCCTTGGAGTGGGTTTGAAGAGTTTTAGAGTTGCTAATTGATCTAACGTGTCTTTGATCCAGGTGTGAAGCTTCTCTTCCATGAGTCCGGTGTCCTTCCATTTAGCTGTGAGGTTTCGGGTTTAGTAGATTCCAATATATCTGTTAGAGTTTCTAAGTCCAGTCTTTTCCAGTTTCTTTTCTTTGTCGCTGCGAGTTTTATGTTTGTGGGCATCATGCGGCATGGGATTTTGGCGGTGAATGGGAGCATATGATGGTCTCTCCATATGATTGGTACTGGTGGGGCGGCAGTCGAGAGTCTATCTCTACAGAAGACTGAGTCTAAAGTGTGTCCAGCTCTATGTGTGAGACCGTTTACTATTTGTTGGAAGTAAAGGGTTTCCAGTAGGGTGTTGAGGGAGTTTGTTCTGGTTTCATGTTCTCTTTCAAACCAAATGTTGAAGTCCAGAGGAACAATTATGTTGTCGTGGTTTGTAGAGAGGTTGGCTATGGAGTATGTGAGATATGTGGCGAAGTTGGGTTGTAGGTGGGTGGTCTGTAGATCAGAAGGAACAGTAAGGTGGATTTGTGGTTGAGCTTGAGATTGACTAGGAGTGATTCACAGTCTTCTATGTAGGTTGAGGGGCGAGGTGTTGAGCAGAGTGATATTTGTGCGCTAGGGCAATTCCTTCTCCTCTTCCGTTTTCTCTGTCAGAGTGTATTTGTTTTTAGTTGTCTGTTGTGGCTTTGTGGTTGATTACTTTGTAGCTGTCAGATAGCCTTGTTTCTGTGAGGAAGAGTGAGTCTGTGCCGCCTTTGCTTAAGAGGTTGTACATTTCTGTGTTGTGCTTTACCCTAGATCGTACATTAAGTAGGCTGCAGTGTAGTGTGTGCAAGTTGGCCTGTTCTTTATGAAGTGTCATCTCCCGTGTTTCGGTTGGTGGCTTTTGATTCTTTGTCTTTCTGTTGGGTGAGCCTGTTTTATTTTTGCTGGATGCGCAGTTGAATCATCTGTCCCTTTGGTGAGGAGTCCCATTAAGTTGTGTGATGGGTTTCTCTGTTCTGATTTGTTGTAGTGGGGAGTTTGGTTGTCCATGTGGTCCTTTTTCCGATCTCTGGTTATTTAAGGGGTGTGTATGGTTAGGGATTCTAGCTTAGCTCAGGTTCTTATAGATGTCTTTCACAAGCTGTCTTCAACATTGCCGGTTCTATGTGTTGTGGTGGGTGGTTTGATAATCTGGTGGGGTCCACACTATTATTCTTTGGTTACTTTGTTTTGGGTTGTTTGTTTTCAGGTGTAGTAGGATTGCAGGTGGAGAGGTAGCAGGAGATATATGAAGTCTATGTTTTTGTCTTTGTCTGTATGTTTAGAGGTGGTTGATGGTGATGATTTTGAGGTGTTGCGAATTCTGATAGGTAATTGCTACTGTCCGAGGGGGGGTGTCATTTCATTCATCTTTCTTGCTCTGTTTTCCATTCTTGTTTCCTTGCCCTTCTAGTATGTTTGTGGTTGCGGTGTTTCGTCACGTTGTGTTTCTGTGTTCTACTAGGCTCCCTGATTGGGAGGCTCTCTTTTATTGATTGTTCCTGTTGGCTTCGATTCTCCAGCTTGGTGTTTTACATGGATTCACATGCTCATGAATATTCCCCGTCATCAGTCTGGGAATCCTTCGTAAAAATTAAAGCAGTTTAGCTGTAAGCTAAAACTGCTCGTCGTTTCTATAGCCTATCAGTTCACTTTGGGTCATGGAGGCCATTTTCAGATTTTCAGATTTTTACTGCATGTTTCTCATTTTGGGAGTCCTCGTGTTTCACTCCTTGAAATCTGACAACATTTTGTTGTTTTTTGCTTATTTTTGTGAGAATTCATCTCGATTCTTCATCTTCTTCAGTCACGTTGTGACTGCCGGCGGTGGGGACCTTTTGCTGGAAAAAATCTCCAACTCGTGGTCGCCACAGGCCCAGACTTGAGTCTTTGCTTCAACACCATGGCAGATGCCACAAAGAAAAGTCTCTTCAGGGCCCGTGAGAACTGTGGCCTGAAGAACATCTTCATCGACGATCGGCACCTGAACAGGGATAGACATGTTTTTTCTTGTGTCTGCATTTTACAATGACTGATAAACAATATAGGGGGGTTCCCCTAAACCCCCCCCCCCCACCTATTTTTTGATGTTCCCGATTCCCCCAACCTTTTATATCCTCCCCACCCCAAAAAAAATGGGATGTGTTTTTTTGGCAACAGTTTTTTGGCAAAACAGGAGTCGAAAAAACGACTGTCGATGATACAATGTCGTACCCACCATTTGCACATGCGGAATGCAGTTCATCCCATCCATCCCGATTGAAAGCTACCTTTTTCTTCGGGGTCAGGGATTTATATGCAGGTTGCGCAGCATTTCTTTGTCAACCACTGCGCCCTCCTTAAGGCGACGCATTAAATCATGCTTCGCTACTCTGCATTCCTTGTCGAACCACCCATTCTTCATTAGCTACTTATGCTTGAGCTGCCTGGATACTGCCTGAAGATTTTTTATCATGGCTTCATAATTGTCCAGAATGGATTTGCCGGCAGATAAGGGAGTAAAAAATGCTTCAATATCACACAATATAGTGTGATAAACTTTGGGTTTAGAGTTGTTTCTCAGCACATCTCCCCATTTTACCCTTTGTGTTGCAAGACCTGTGACCTCTGTAGTCTACAGATCTAGATGGGTTAGATGGGTATGCTGCCCCCCAAGTGGCTAGACAAATGGAGCTCGTAAGCAGCTTGTGGTCGCTCTCCTAACAGTCTAGTACAGAAAAATCAACCACCAGGTGCCAGGCTTCAGCATTTACACAGATAAAATAGATTCTCAAAAAGCCTTTTGGCCTTGAAAAATGGACTCTGCAGGATGAGCTGCCATTACAAGCTCTAAAACCCACACTGTTCAAAATGCGAGCGGCGTTGATAGCCTGAGGGTGTGTTTTTAATGGGTAGTCAGTTATCAACATAAGAATTTCCCCATACATAGTCCTGATCAACCCACATAATATCAAGCTCTCGCAAAGGCTCATTGTATGTTCAAGTCTCCCATAGTCAGAACAAGTGAGCTTTTAGGGAGTCTAGTATCTCCTTCATCAGAACAATAGATTTATTAGGTGTATCCTCAATCGTTCTGTTATAAATATTGAACAGATGTGCTATCTTGTTTTTCCCTATTGTTATTATAAGATGTTGCAGGTCCGGGCAGCCTGTGAGGTTTTTCACAATCAACCAGTCAAGCCCAGAGGCCACCATGTTAACAGGCCACCCCATGGCCTTCCTCTAGGGTCTTTGGCAGCAGGGATGGAATGAGCACTCTGTCCTTGAAAAGGCACTGGTTTCCTGGCCCATGTCTCCTAGAAACAAACCATGTCAAAGCCACGAATGAACTCAGACCAACTTGGGATATATAGGTGCTTATTTTGCCCATTATATTCCATGACAAAATCCTACCAATGGGGCATACATTGGCAGCAGGAAGAGCCTCATGGGACCCAGGCTCTGGCATTTAAGGTGTTCTAGGTAGTCAATCCACTCCTTCTAAACCGCTTTCCAACCCAGGGCCCTCTCTGTTGCCTTTCCAGTGCCTTGGTACCTTTTGGTCTGTAGATTCTCAGGATGTAGGGCTCTCATGGTGATTCTAGAGCTAGCCAGGGGATAGGAGTGCAATTTGATGGATAACAGACCATCCACCAGGAAGTCACTGGCCAAAATTACCCAGATGCAATCATCAACACCCTGTGGCATTGGCCTGCGAGAGCACCAAGTGATGTCCTCACGGATGATTGATTTGCACCCTCTAACAGAGCACAGCCTGTGTATACCCCTATTCACTAGGGACTCTTGGCTCTCAAAACTTCCACTCTGCAACCGCGGGGCATTGTAAATATAAACGCAACTTGCCCCTGTGTGTGGCAGCCTCAGAACATTATGCATGTCTACCGAATGGCCGTTTAGCCCCCTTTTCCTGGTGCTCTAAGAAGCGTGAATCTGTCCATCCCCATACCGCAGATAATAGTGGTAGGCTCATTATGAGGAGGACTCCCATATTTGGCATAGGGGTGGGTAACAGTATGGTCAGCCTGCCATGCCAGTGGTATGAATTCCACATGTCTTTTGATGGCATCACTAATTGGTTTTGACCAATCCCTACCCCCTGATGGTTGGATGTTCTTTGGTGGACCACTTTGGAGTGGGATACCATTTTTCACCCTAGAGCCAGCCAAATCCTTCCCGACTTTGGGAGGGGGACCATCAAATGCACCGACCATTGGCTTCGGGACACTCATCCCACTTGCAAGGTTCCCACTCAGGCTATCAAATTTAGCCTCTAGCTGTTTAACAAGGGCCATCAGTTATTGTACACTCACTTTCAAGTGTGTTATCTCCAGAGCCAGTTACACTTGAGGGGACCCTGCTGTAAGGATGTCTGGGCTCTTGTCCAGGGGCCTATTTCCCACCTTTGGATTTATCTTGGGGTCCCTAAGTTTATTTGGAACTATATTTGTATCCTTCCTTGCTAACGTTTTACGTTTCCTCAATCTGACTTTATCCCAAGTTGTTTTAGTCCCCCTTCCATTCACCACCCTTCAGCCCCCGTCACCAAATCCATCACCCACTTCACTCATCAGATTCGGTGTTTCAATTCCCATATCTAATAAAGTAAATGGCTGCAAACTGTTGTATGTGGGGATAGAAGGAGAGATAACCACTTTTTCAATGTCGACCAAAGCCTGGTCCAGTGGGGAGGAAAGATGGGCCAACACATGGGCATTCCCTTTGCTACTTGACTCCACGCACCAAATAACACATGGCAGAGCTGAACTATTTGAGTTTGGTTCGCCGGCACGGAACAAGAGAGGTTCTGGCCTCCCGCCAGCTCAGGTCTTTTTACGACCAAAAACTTGTCCAAGGATTCTTTGATAAAGGAGACATGCTTGGTTTTTCCCCTTGCTTGAGAAAGACATTTAGCAATAGGGGCAGAATCTATCTCTGCCGTTTCAATCAAGTTAACAATTTCCCAGTAGGGCACAATTCGATATAGCGTGCCCTTGGACCTTATCACAAGTTGGACGGTGGCCCTTAAATGCGGCGGTAACAGTATTACTGCTGCATATAAGGGTTGGCCCTAATACAAGTCTGGCAGTAGTACCCCCAGCTCTTAGCTGGGAATAAATATACAGAAAAAAATCAAATTTTTGGTGCAATTACCGCTGGCGGTATTAGCGTGCAGCAATTGCGCTGAAAATGCTCCATTGGACCCAATGGGAAATGGGTAGTTACTGCTACAGCTGTACCCGTAGCGGTAGCTCTATTGGCCCAGGCAGGATACCACCCAACTCGTGATGAGGCCCATTGACTTCCTTGATAGGGTGAAGCATGCTGAAGACTTTTTTCTTTGAATGCTCCTTAGGGGACACTTCAGCTCTTGCCTTCCTTTTCGACATTGTCCTTGAGACCCAAGAACCAGAAGTTCTTAGTTCCAAAATAAGCAACCATAAAGATGTTTCGCTGTTGATCCCCACTTGGAGCCTAGGAGGCGGAGAAGATACTGCACCTTCCTTCGGCCGATTAGATGCATCTTTCACTCTCATTTCACCAGAGGCGTATCAAGGATTGTGTAACAAGCGGGCCTTGAACTGACATAGTAGGGCTCACCCTATGGAAAGCCCTAAGAGGGAACAGGGCTTGTTCTGCCCCTGACCAAATCTGTAGGAGCTACCAAGCGTGACGAGGGAGAGCAAACCAACCCAGGTGGGTTCAGAGGGGTTCTCTCCCAGCTAAATCGTTTAAATTAAGGGGGTAAAATGGTGAGTTTTACAGTACACTTTCTGTGATATATTAGGTAAAAAGACACAGAGTTTACAATCGGTTTTGTAGGGTAAGACATGAAAAAGTCCATTAGGTGCCAAGTCATCAACAATGCACGGGAGCATTTTCAAACACATTCTCATAATGCCTTTGTCCACTGTATGCCAGTACCCTGCAAGTGTAAAAGCCGAAACATGTCCATTCTAGTGCACCAATATATGCCAGTATTTCCCCACATCAGAAAATTCTCATGATGCTTTGCCCATGATGCCAGTAATGATACTATAACAAAACATGTTCACGCTGGCTCTGCCAATATATGCCACTTCCCCACAATAGAACATACTCCTGTTAGCTTTGTCTTAATGCCAGTTTAAATAAAAGCCATGTCACAGTAAGAAAACATGCCTTTGCTGGTTAGCTGGTAAAATACCTCAGCGGGTTGAGCCATTGCTGCTGCAATCTGAGTGTGATCTGCAGGTCAAAGGTTCAAATCCCAGAAAGGCCCACTCAGCCTTTCATCCTTCTGAGGTAAATAAATGAGTACCAACTTCGGTTGGGTGAACATTTTATATGAATATGTTGCTCTGTACAGTGCTCTGTCGAAAGTGCTATTAAAATAACAAATCATTATCATCACACAAATCCCCCATATAAGAACACTCATGTTGTATTTGCTCCCTAATGCCAGTAGAAAATGTCATGCAACAGTAAGAAAACATTGTTTTACGGGCTGAAAAAAAGGTTTCCCACCCCACAGCCGATATAAGAACACTTATCATGTTGACTTTGACCTTAACACCAGTAAAACAATGCCATGCCAGAGTAAGGAAACATGCCCTCCCCCATGTAAGAACACTCACAAAGCTGGCTTTATCCTTAATGCGAGAACAGAATTCAGTGTCACAGTAGGACCCAGCCACCCCCATTGCAGTACCCTTCCCCTTCTGCATCCCTTCCTTCACATAATAACACTCAAGTTGGCTTTGCTTTGCCCAAAAATGGCAGTAAAACATGCCATGCTCCTGGAAAAAAAATGTTCATGCTCCAATGCGTGCACCAAGCTTGGACGGGCCTATAGGGCAATGCCCGAACCAAAAACACAAAATGCTAGTGTGGGTCATTTTTTTGGGTGAAAGTGGCCCACTTTTTTTTGCCAATGTGGGCCCATTTGATGAGTTACTTAACTATGCAGCTAGTAGTTTGGACCAGTGTTGCTGGATAAATAATCTTTAAAATGCACAATTTGCATCACATTTTATCAAAAAACTTCCCCTTGGGTGCTATTCAAATTGTCACAAAAGGAATTAATTGCCATTTGCAACTGTGGGCCACTTTTCCATTGGTGCCCAATACAATTTTATACTCCAGTCTGAGCCTGACACATGCACACACACACCCATACAGCTTCTGTCATTCACACGAGCACCCAGAACATTCACACTGCATTTTCATTTGCATGCACAATCGCACCCATGTTCACCATTCACACTGCATTTATTCATATGCGCGCACTTAGACACCCCCTCATACAAACATACATACACGCACTTACACACACCTTCACATGCATGCATGCATACATACATACATACATACATGAATACAATCCACACATACACACAAACACTTTTTTTCCCTTACAGAGTAAAATGAAGCTACAGCTCCTAATAGCAGGAAGGGCTTTGCTTCCCGGACTTCACCAAGTCTGCTCATTTGGTTTTATACCCCTCATCTTACTGTTTGGCTCGAGGGCGGGACTACCACACACAGTACAACACGGTAAATCGAAGCTCCAGCTCCTAACAGCAGGGAGTGCTTTGCTTCCAGGGCTTTCTATTATTATGGTATTTATTGAGCACGGATCTACCTTCGAGAATCAATGGAGCACTTTACAGAGGTATACAACAGTACGGATGCATAACAGAGTGCTTTTCAGAGGTAACAACAGAACAGAAATACTGGGGGGTAGGATAGATGGGGCACAGAAGAGGGGTACTGCTCTACAGGGTAGTGGGGAGGAGAGGGGTGGATGGCGTCTAGCGAGTCAAGTGGCGTGGGGACGATGTGATGGCCTAGGTGTTGAGGAGGAGAGACTCCTTGAAGAGGTGGGTCTTGAGTTCTTTTCTGAATTGTTGGAGCATGGGGGCAAGTCTGATGCTGACGGAGAGGAGGTTCCATAGTCTTGGGGCGTAGGCAGAGAAGACTTGGTTCTGGTCCTTTCCTTTTTGCAGCAGCAGATTTCAAGTTTGCACGTGTCCTAGCTTGTGGTGGTGCGCTGCCTTCCAGAGATGCTGAGTGACTTGAGGGCGACTGCCTTATAGGTGATGCAGAAAGACTTGAAGATGATTTGTGCGTGCAGTTGGAGCCAGTGAAGGTCGATGAGAGCCGGGGTGATGTGGTAGTATCTGGGTAGACCTTAGATGAGGCATGCAGCCACGTGTAGGTCGTTAAGTCGGATTTCTGAACTCTGTCCTGGAGGGGCAGAGGTTCAGAAGGCCAGCCTAGTTTCTTGGAACAGGGTAACCTCTGGACAAGCCAGACCAATCAGGGTAGCGATCGCGGCGGTCAAGACTAGGTCTCAAGAGGGGTGAGGGTGACTGAAAGCCCGCAATGAGCACACAAAGCAAGGACACTTACAAATTACTCCAAGCAGGTGTTATATTAAAAATATATACACATTTATTACAAGGCCTTTGTAACATTGACCGTAGCGAGAAATCACAATAAAACTCAAGTAAACCAACACATACCAAACCAATACAATATATATACAAATACAAATGAGTCTAACGAGTTAGACACACGAAATGTGTAGACCACCTAGATGGGGAGGAAAACAGACAGTGCGAATAATAATTAGACCCAGTCCGCCTTCAGAGGCACCTAACTAAAAGGAAGTCCAAGCCCTATGAAGAGTGGAGCCTTGTGCTCAAAAGTACCTGCACACGCCGGTGCCAACGGGCAAAAAGGGGAGTCTCTTCGAGGGAATCAGGCAGTTTAGTTTGGTGAACAAATGAAGATGAACAGAGCTCCGCGACTCAAGCGCAGCCTCCACTGTGGGCAGAAGCAGAGTGCGAGTACGGAAAGGCGTGCTGCTAGACACAGCGGGGAAAAGCTATGGGCTCCTGCAGGAGGGCGACCAGTTCCTAGCGATGCTACTCATCGGTCCCCGATGCAAGCAGACCCAGGCTTCTCCGCATCAGTTTCAGTGCTGGCAGGTTCAGATACAAGCAGGGGACATCTCGGCATCATGTAGATTCCGCAGCAGCAGAAGTTGAGTTGAGGATGTCCCAAACGCAGAGAACCTGCACAGTTTGTTACCACAGCAGGGCAACGGAGCGGCCGGGTGTATTTCAGCCAAATGTACACTACTCACTTCAGACCTGGGAATGTCAAGTGTACGAATCATGTGAGAGTGACAAAGACTCGTAATACAACACAACCTGACGGCGGTTACAGAGCAAGACTCTTGGGTAGGCTGGTCAGTCTGCTGGATGGCCCAGAGACACTTCCGAAGGCTTACGTGCAGGAGATGGTGAAGATGCCTAGAATAGTTGTTGCCACTATTCCATGGGTCGAAGTACCAGTACAGGCCTTCTCGTTCGATCCGAGGTAGAAAGGGTTTCACAAAGCGACAGCAGTGCAGAGGAGCAGTCCTTCAGCGGGTCACCAGCGATTCCTCGGTTCAGCCTTGTGGTTGCAGGATACTTGGCTCCTGTATTCCTTTGTTCGTGAGAACTCAGGAGATCGACCTCGTAGTGGCGTTTTCAGCCCCCTCTTATCCACGGTTCCCTTCGCGTCAAAACAGAGGAGACCCAATGGGAGATCCGCTCATAAAACACTCACACCATATGTGGACCTATCACGGACCACGGGGGTCCCAGGCATTCACACCACCCTAGACTCTCTGGCGCCCAGGATGTGTATTGGGACCAGACATCCCAGCCCCCATCCTGGAGGCACACACAAGGCCTGTAGAAGCCCGCGAAAGCATCTGTGTTTCGCGGGAAAGTACATGCCCAAATAAGGAAGGCCCCGGGTCGGCTCGACCTGGGGGAGGTGAAGGGGGCAAGACGGTCAGCAGACAAAGAGCCTCGTGGTCTGGCCATTTTGGAAGCCAGGCCGCCATTTTGGGCTAAGCGCGAGAAACGTGCTTAAACGCCAAAAGGAGCTCAAAAACACAAGAAACGATCGCTGCCACCAATCCTGTCCGTGACTCACTTGCACCGTTCATTTACAACCCAAAGAGAGTATCTAGGGCCTGTAGAATACTAGAGACCCAAGAGAGCAGTAACTTAGCTTACAGTGCCCTCTTGTGCCATGTTGCACGAAAGCTGCAACATGATAAAGAAACTACGGAAAACAAATGTTTCCCGGTACTGACTGTCTTAAGGGCATGTCAGTTTCCCCGTAAGAATGGAGCGAAAGCCCAGAGGAGTGCGGCAGAAGGCTGCACTTCTCTGGCAAAGTCTAGATCAGGGTGAAAACAACAGCAAAATGTTTAGGGGTTGCCACATGGAAGGAAAATTACCCACAATTAAGAAATCTTTCCTAACAGTAGGACACTTCTCAGGGGCACTAGGGGGACGACAGGAAGCCTTTGAGGAAAGCATTGCCCCATCCATGTAGGATAGCTCCAGTACTTGAATGGTGGATCTGAAGCTGTCTGCAGGGAGAAGGGGCCTGACCTTCTGCAGCAGGGAGAGCTAATACCAAGCTGTCTGAGGTTTCTTAGGTATGTGTGTCTTGAAGGAGAGGTATTTGCCAATCTGGAACCAGAGAGACCTTGCACAGGAGGAGAGCTTGTGTGTGAAGCCATCAAGGTTCATGGTTGATAGCGAGGTCTGTATGCCTCAGTGTTCAGTGTTGTTGGTGAGGAGTTAGGAATTAGGTCTTGAAGGTGTTGATCTTCAAGTATGCACTGGACATCAAAGACTGGGTAAGCAAGCGGCAGGTTTTGAGCCTGTGGATGTCCTTGATGGAGTCGATCTCGGGATATTGCTGTGCATCATTGGCATCTTGGTGGATGTGGATGTTGTGTGTGACTAGGAGGGCTCCGAGTGACTCTATGTATAGATTGAAGATCAATGGGGAGAGGATAGAACCCTGCGGGACTCCACAGGTGACAGGTAGCTTTGGCAATCTAGAGAGGTCCATCTGAACAAACTGCTGGCGGTTGGCGAGGTAGAGCTTGAACCAGCATAGGACAAGGTTGCTGAGCCCCAGGCACCGATGTAGGGTTCTGTGAGCACCTGGTGGTCTACTGTGTTGAAAGTGGCCCGATAGGTTGAGTAGAACTAAGAAGCACGGGTGGGCATCGCCAAGGATCATGCGGTGTTAATTTTGATTGAGAGGTTTGAAAGGCCATTTAGATAATGTAGATGTGGCAACATTCAAAGGCGCATTCCAGGGGAGGAAGAAAGTTCTCTGGGTGCTTCTCCACACAGCACAAGAGAAACCTAAGGCACAGAAAATGTAGTGATCTCAGAAGTAGCTAGACACAAGGCTCTCTCTTTGATGAGGAGCAAGAAGGAGGCCATTGTGTAAACCAGAGGTCTGGCACTATTGACTCTCTAGATATTTTTAACTACAACTTCCATCCACTCAAGCCAGCATAGTCAATGTGTGGGAACGTGGGAGTCATGGTCCAAAATATTTGATGAGCCACAGTTTGCAGATCCCTGGGGTAAACATTTGAAAGCTCTGAGTGTTTAATCAGTAATTTGATCTATGCTCAGGGAAAGCTGCGAGGCAGTCATAACAAGTTAAAATGCAGGCTTGATCCACGTGTTAGATGCCATTCAAAAGCTTTAAGGAAGTCATACAAAGGCACAGAGCATGTTTGATTCTTATAGTGCAGAAATAATGGAATACAGGAATGCAGAAAACCTCTGGGTACTCAGGGTCTCACAGGTCAACAGCAGACATGTGATTAGGAGAGAGTTGCCCTTGCTTGCTATCTAAGAGCAGATAACACTAATGCCTTCGCATACAAAGGTGAGCAGACACCACCAAACAGTAGGTCTCCTCCACAAGGCTGCCAAGAAAAAGGACAAGGTCTACTTCAAACAGGAGTAGGGACACAGTTGGAATCCCCTGCATTGACTATGGAAGCCACGGAGGAAAAGGTAAAAGCTAAGACAATGGTCCAGTAGGCAACTGGAAATCTACCACCTGTAACCATTTGGGAAATTAAGTATTCTGTATTTATTTATTGAAAATGAAACCTGCTTTGCCAAGAAGAATTGTAGACAGGACACGTTGTTGGTTGGAGCAGTCTCACAGCCGAGTAGTTTACAGAGCAATGATGTTGTAGTGAATACATTCAATTAGACAGGGGTGTGGAAGGAGCAGGACCCACTAATTGGGACAGCACAAGACGTACAATAATTACATCTTCACTAGTTTACAGTATTTACTGCTGGATGGATCCATGTGTATAGGGCAGAAGCATTGGGTGCCATGAATGCAGGAAACCAGGATGTACTCAGAGTCTCTGGGCACAACAGTTTTGGATCTTGAAGCACAGAAGTGAGAGAGAATTACCTGATGGTTCACAGCAGGGAAAGGTATGTGCAAAGCTATATGCCTCGGAGCACCGTCCTGTAACTTCCACTGGTAGAGGTGGCACTGGAATGTGTATAAAAAACCTGGTCGTGAGCTTGCCAATGGTCTGCTTCACACCAGAATCCTCACACATACACCTTGCCTCCTCTCGCCTCTATGTAGGCTCTCAAATGGTCACTGCTCACACCGGAAACGCTTTTGTGTGCCCTGCATGACACAAATGCACACTTGACCACATGGTCGACAGCCGTGTTCACTGTGGTGGCCCAAGTCTTAACAAAATCCCCCTCGGGAACAGAAGCACACATTCCATCTAGACCTAGAAGAGGACGCGGCTGGGGGATATAACTCGCAAATCAAACCAGGCCAAGGGGCAAACCAGGCCAAGGGAGAAGCCACCAAACGGGGGAAACAAAAGCATTCATTTCTCTTGGCCTTCTGTGTATATTTAATGTGCATGAGCCTATTTATTGTACATGAATATTGGGATCCTAAGCACCATCTAACGAGCAGGGTGGGGGGCTTTGAGAATTAAGTATGTAACTATTTGTGTTTCATTTTGTAGTCTCTCAAACACACTGCTTTACATTAGTTCAGGAACGTTAATGGTGCAGGCAGCTGTCAGATTAGATTACAAGATTACACCTTGCTGATTGCCAAAGCATGATGATTTGAGTGAAGGCCAGAGTGAGAACTTGACATTCTAGGAAGAGAAAGGTAAGGTAGCTCTGCAGGTTCAACCTGCGGGACACAGGTCACAATCCAGGCATGGGCCAACTCAGCTCATTATCCTTCCAAACCTGATCAATTAAATCCCAGGAAAAATTGGGAAATAAAAACACATTATCACTGTGCTTAAAAGCCGAAGGAATTGAACATAAAAATGCCAAGACGCAACTTAATGGTGTGGGTGGGCAGAGGGGGGCGCTAGAAAGCCCAGTGAAAATGGCAGCGGGCCTGTGTGCTCCCGTCCAACCCTACACTATCCAGTCTTTATCCTGTGGCAGCTGAGCTGCATGGAGCTTCGGAGCGCTGCGTATCTGTGTGAATATTGAAGCACACTCAGTGGAAATCTGGACGCCTGCGGTGCTCGGAGAATGGAGACCGGAGGCGCAGGAGGAGCCCGAGGTGAGGGTTGGCAGCCCTGAGCAGTGGGAACGAACATGACTGTAGGAGCCAGAGGCCTAGCGGGAGCAGGGCGCTTACATCCCCACAGCGATGCCGGGACGAGTCCTGTGCATGAGGTGCCCATACCCGTAGGACTCTTAGCCGCGTAGTGCTGGTTACACTTACCACGCCTGCTTACAACAACTAAGGAACCTGTAGGAGCTCCCAGAAGGTAGCCAGACAGGAGCAGTCGATGCCACTGCCTGGAGAAGCACAGAGACAAGGCCTGCCATTGGGGAAAAAGGACGCCTGCTCTGCAAACAGAAATCAATGAACCAGCTGCAACGACTAGAACCACAGGAGGCCCACAGGCGAGGTACACCCATGCTGTCCCCGGTGCACAACCCACTCAACTACATCACTGTTGATTTCCTGCAAGCAGGGGAGACTCAGCGCTGGCACCCTATGGGGTGGAAGATTGGAGGGCATGTGTGACTAACCCCTGCAGCCCCATGGATCCAGGGCGTGCCTGGGAGTGAAGGAGTGCAGAGCTGCGGCTCCACATGCTGGGGGAATGACCCTCTCTGAACAAACTTAAGCGACGTGGGACCCAGCCCGAACCATTAACTGAGGAAGCACAGGGTGACCAGTGCCCACACCTAGGAATCAATCAGGACACACATCTAACCCAGTGAGACCCTGTGGGGTACTGATGAACCTGTGGCCCACAACTACACAGCTTGTGTGAGGTACTGGTGGCACTTACTGACAAGCTTGGAACTGGGAAGACAGTGCCAAATTCTGAACACGCTGGTCCGCCCGGGGCCACAAACCGCACCATGTCAAAAGCACAGAAGTCAAATAAGCAGCAATCCAAGCTGCATTTTGAGGCCACGACACCATCCAGATCTTCCTGAATTGAAGAGGGACTCCGGGGGGGATCATCACAAGACTCTCTATGGGGCCTTGGTGAAGTGCTCTGTGAAATCAAAGTGATGCTTGGCCAGGTACAAGCAAGTATACGATCGCTAGATGGCAAAATGGACACCTTGACATGTAAGGTGGATCACATGGAAGTCCGCCTGGACAGACATGGGGAAAGGCTGAATGAGGCTGAAGGCAGAATATCCACTGTTGAAGATGGGACTAACACTGCAGTAAGAGTCTTAGCAGAGCTCAGGTGGGTGGTGAAAGCACTGACGGATAAACAGGATAATCTTGAATCCCGTTCCCGGCGAAACAATCCGAGGATAATAGAAGGCAGCAAACCAGTGTAACATGGACTCAATGGTGGAGAACTTGCTGGAGAAGGCCGTTGGCGACAAAGGTTTCTCAGCTGTATTCATCATGGAAAGAGCCCACCGTATATCTAGCAGTGGGAAACCTGTACCCAGGGCACCTGCTTGCCCGCTGATAGCTCGACTATTGAACTACCTTCACAGGGATGTGGCACTCCGGAAGGCTAGAGAAAAGTGCTCCCTAAGTAACCAGGAAGCACAGATCTGCATCTTTGGAGACTTTTCGGATAAAGTACAATCATCCAGGAATACTTTAATTGATGTGAAAAGAAGATTCGGGGAAAAAGGCATGAAATATGCAATGTTGTTGCCATCTAAACTTAGAATTGAATACAACAGAAGGGCGCAGTTCTTCCAACCTCTGGAGTAGGTGAGCTACTGCCATGAGTCCCTACCAAGAGCTCCACACGACAGAGGCAACAACGACTGAGCGGAAATCTCTCTGAGGGGGCCATTTGGTGCACCGTCAGAGCAAGAAACGGAGTGACCTGTGATATCTTATTACACCTCAGACATTATCCATGTACTGGGTTGCCGGGTTGACTGGGTCCTGGTGAGCCCCCAAGTGTGAGCAAATGCGAGTTTTCACAGTGCTGGGGTAGAGAGAGGGAACTGACAGGTTGGGGTTGCTGGTGGGGGGGGGTGGTTACAGTTGGAGTTTTTCTGTGGTTCTTGCAATAGGCCTTGAACCCAGGTCACCTCTTCGGATATCAGATGATTGAACTGTTACTGCCCAGCTGGTTGATCCCCAATCTGGGAGGAGAGGGGAATAGGTGGGCCAGGGAGATTGGAGTTATTGGTGAGGGGTTTGTTGTAGTGGTTACGGGTTCAGTGGTACAAGAGAATGGGAGACTATTGTGTTTCATTGGACCACGAAGTATCACGTTAAGGTATACACTGAAAAATGAACGACACATGGTGGAAATATTGATTATGCACATGCAATGACTGGGTCACTTAGAAATATCACATGGAATGTGAGGGGCCTGAACGGTCCATGTAAGGGTCGCAGGATGCTAAAATATACGCAAAGACACCAAGTGGGAATAGCGTTTCTACAGGAGACATATTTCACACTGTACACAGAAGCGAAATTTGTGAAGTGCTGGGGATGCCACTGTTATTTCTCTTCATACTCATCATACTCTAGAGGGGTGTGTATTCTCATCCATAACTCTGTTGGGTTCTGTCCAACTACAATGGTCAAGGATCAAGAGGGAAGGGGTTTGGTGGTGCAGGGAACCATACAGGGCCAATTATACACTCTGGGTAACTACTATGGTCCTAACCAAGACACAGTGGAAACATTAGAATGGATCAACCACCAACTGTGGAAGCTGTTACCAGGGGAGATAAACTGGGCTGGAGATTTTTATGCGGTCATGGAGCAGGGCCAGAGTCGCATGGAGGGAACTCATCGTCCAACATCCAGGATGACTAATACACTTCATGACATGTGTCAATATGCAAGATCGCCGATGTCTGGAGAACTAGGAACCAGGGCACACTAAAGTACACATATCACTCCTCCGTGCAAAACTCAGCATATTCTGGCATGCACACTGTCGGATGTATAAGGTAAGGCAAGGTACCCTCTTTTTTATGTAAGGGGGGCTTGACTCCAGAGGGTAAAGCGTAAATTGTGAGAAGGGAGGGGTGGAGCCAACAGCTACCCTAGTCATTGACGCTTATGGTAGGAACCTATTTGCTGGGGAGCAGTGGAGCTAATTTAGCACATATTAATTAGCTCTTAACATGAACAACAAGGGATAAGATTCTTTTTTAAACGTAAAAGGTTAGGTTTTTATTATATTTGCAAAGAATTTTGTTAAAAACAGGAAAAATGCCATCCTTGGCACAAAAGAACATTTTATACACAAAATGCAATGATTGTGCATATAAGTGGGTTAGTACAAACAATAGTGACTGTAATTACTTGTACTGCTGGAGTTGCGGCAGTACGTATAAAATTGTCGACACACATAAAGTTCAGGTGTTTCTGGTACGGTGAGTGGATGAAGCAGCCAGCGGTGTGATGTGTGAAACCTGCTGGTGGATGCACCGCACTGTCTTCAGGACTGGAGGAACTTTAGAGCACCAAAATGCTTGTTGAGTGTCATGCACCTGGATTTGGTGAGACAAGGGATGGGGTGTCATGAGGTTGTTTTAAAAAAGGGGCGTGTTCAAAAGGAAACACTGCGAAAGAAGAGGGGACCTACCTAGGGTTGTTGGAGCGTCATGGCTTGCGTGGTTTAGTAAGGGTCAGGTGCTGAATGGCTGGGGGCTGGTTAAGTCCTTGGAATGGACTGGCGGTCTCTGAAACAAGTGGAAAACCGCGTTTGATTCCGATGTACTTAAATTAATTACAGTGAGCAATAATGCTGTGTAATAAGGTCTTTTTCCTTTTTACCTGGTCTGGTCAGAAAATCTGGTCCCAGGTGGATCTAGGTGAGAAGGTGTCTCGATCTAGGGTACGGGATGAGCCACGGTCTGTTGTAGACAAAAAGGGGAGGGGGAAAGGACATTTGGCCTTTAGGCTACTAGTTATGCAAAAAACAAATGATTTTGGGGCATACTGGTGCAGATGTCGATTGTAGATAGTGCACATTATTATAACCAATATCAAGTATCTGTGATCGAAAAAGATGCCCAGATGATGGTAAGGCAGACTACGTTGCAAAAATAAAGAAACTTAGTGCTGGTGCCCTTTTGGTCTAGTTAAAAGTCAAGTGTCTCCGTTCGACGTGTTTTGAGTGGTTAAAGTCGATGTCTACAATGGTTGGCCAATGCCCGTGAAGTGATATTTTACGATTTTTACGGCCGAGGTTCGCCGTAATACTTCCGTGATTGGCATGCACTAATAGCAAAATAATTGTAGGATGGCTAAGGGTAGGCGATCCCGTGCGTGCATAGAGGAAAAGGAGGGGGAACTCAGGAGCAAGGCTTACCGCTGTTAACGAGTTGTATCCGTAGCTGGTGGTAGTGTTTGCAGAGCGCGCGTGCGTGTAAGCATCGGGAAGCTCAAGGCGTGGTCACGGTGTGCCTGTTTGAAGCGTGAATGCGTGGTAGTATTTAAAAAGGCGCGCATGCGTACAGGGATTGGGATGCTTGAGGCGTGGTAACATTGCGCATGCATGAAGGGGGTAGTGTTACTCGGTTGTCGCATGCTCATTTTGTGGGAAAAGAGATGTAGTGCTCAAAGGTAGTCAATATCGTCGGAGGTAAAAAATGACTCCGGTAAAAGGACACACTGCTTAATTTAAGGTGTCCAACGGGGTTAAACGAACAGAAATCTGTTCGTTTTTTAAGTACTACAACATTCTGATGTATGTAGGCAAGGTGTCAGAACTGCAGTGCTGCAATACTCATCTAGGTCTGGATATAAATTCGGAGTCGCAGACATCCTTTGGGATTTCCCCTGAACGACAGGAGAAGATAGATTTGTAGGCGCCATGCACGGTCAGAGAGATCTGTGCCTCATTTAAAATATTTGTTATTGGTTGTGGCAACGAGGTACTTTGCAAAGAATGACAAAGTTCCAGCAATGAGTTATTATCAATATTGTCAATGTCAGAGCAGGAACGGCTAATATTTTCCAGAGGGACTACCCCCTCTAATTGGTGAAAGTTCAAGATTCATCAATACAATAGAACAAGAACTGGACTGGGTGCAAGTTACACATAAGCCTGACCACGTAATTTTATGTGGTGACCTCAACATAAACAGTCAACCCTCGGTAAACACAAAGGGATATAGATCAAAAAAATCAGCAGCAGACCAGAGGCCGACAAAATGGCAAAACTTAATGAAGTCTAGATCTTTTGACAACTTAGATCTAACATTTCCCGACTCTAATAGACTTCCAACTTGGGAAAGAGCAAACTCAACCTCCACAATTGACTATATCTTTGTATCTCGTTCTCTATTACCTCACATCATCTCCTTTAAAGTGATTAAAACAAAGGAAAGTGACCATAACCTACTAGAAACAATCTGGTCTACCTCCTCTCCGATTAACCACACCATGACTTCAGATATTGAACTCTCCACGCAAGGAACAAGACTCAGATTAACGGAAAAAGCAATAACTACTATTACAGCACAATATAAAGACCACAGTAATCAACTCCCTAGGACAGACGTGGACTACCTACCCCTACTGACCATCTTCGAAGCTCCTCAAAAAAAAAAGAAGACTCCACCACCAGACCGAAAACATACCTATGACACATTAGTCACGGAAAAAAAAAGAGAACTGAGGAGAATAAAAAGACAAGCAAAAGGGTTGGAGCCCTCATCTGCACTTGAGACCATTAAAGTGGCCATTAAAGACTACAAATCATGGTTAAAATGCTACCGTCATAAGTTGTACCAACAAGACGCGGAAAATATTCTCACGGCCATCACCAGAAACAACGCCAGAGACTTTTGGACCTTACTTCATTCAACTGCACCAGGAGATCGACCATGTCAAATAAATGGAATTGGTCAACTGACCTGGGAACACCACTTCCAAACCCTTTTTAAGAGTCCAACTATCAAAACCCCTTTGATGGAACCAAACGAAACCCCCTGGATCAGTGTGGACAACATTGAGGACATTATCGCCTTAATTAAAAAGTTAAAACCATCACGTGCGCCTGGACCGGATGGCATCACGAACCTCGATTTGAAATCTCATCCAGAGACTTGGGCTCCTCTTTTGAGCCAAATATTTAAACGCTGCACAGCCACAAAATCAATTCCATCTTCATGGACTTGTGCAAACGTTGTCCCTATCTACAAAAAAGGGGATAGATTAGATCCAGCGAATTATCGCCCTATCGCCCTCCTTGATCCAATAGGCAAAATGTTTGGGTCCTTGCTGCTAAAACATTTCATTACTTGGGCCAAAGATTCCCCGTGCCACGACAAGCTTCAAACTGGCTTTAAAAAGAATTTGGGGACAAATGCCAACATTTTGATATTGAGTGCCCTCAAAAGCAAAATCTTGGAGGGTCGCCCACGCCTATATATCATCTTTGTCGATCTCACACCAGCTTTTGACAAAGTCGATCGAGAAAGACTGTGGAGAAAGCTTACCCTATGGAGATGTCCATTAGACGTACTCAACCCAATTAAAGCCCTCTACTCAAATACTACCATGAGGGTCCGTCTGAATAAGCAAGGCACTCTAACACAAGCAATAACAACTAACAGAGGCGTCAAACAGGGATGTCCACTGGCACCGGCTTTGTTTTTGTCCTATTTAGGCGACTTCCAGGAAACGGAAACAAAGATTAGAGTTTTCCCCCCTAAACTCGGAGGAGAACAAATTAGTCGCCTACTCTACGCCGACGACCTGATTTTGCTGGATAATACCCCTATTGGTCTTCAACGCCAATTAACAAATCTTCAACTCTACATGACGTCAAACAATTTGGAAATAAATGAATCCAAAACAAAAATGATGATAATAGAGAAATTCCCTAAAAAGAAATCAGCACCGAATTTGAAACTTGGCACTACTACCATTGAAAAAGTCACAAATTTTAAATATTTGGGAGTCACCCTAGATAGCTCATACAAAGAAAAAGCAATGCAAGAGTCCCTACGCGCCAAAACTACCAAGCTAGCCACACAAGGAAAGGCGATTGACATCAAATATGGTAGATTCTCAATTAGACCTGTAAGAGATTTCTACAAAAGGAAAGTTATCCCATCCTTGACATATGGCGCCGAAGCAATGCCGAATCTTCCTCACGACTTATGGCCAAAACTAGAAGCAAACTTCTGGCGCCCAATCTTGGGCCTGCCGAAAACAACTCCGATACCAGTAATTAGACGAGAACTAACTCTCTCCTCGCTAAAATCAATTGTGGATTGCAATAGCGTCATGCTTTATCGGAAATGTAGACAGAAAGAAACGCCCTACGCATACCAACTGATAAGTGAAGAAATCCGACTGGGTACTTGCCATATGCTCACTCGATGGGAAACTAAAGTCTTGAACATCTTAGGCTCAGTTGCCTGCAACACAGAAGATCTCATCGCCAATCCCGTTCGAGTTGTCAAGAAAATCAAAGAACTCGACTGGATCAACACCAACGACTCTGCCTCAAAGTACAAACTTGCCAGTCACCTTCCTCCCTTCTCTAAGAAACTCGACTCTATCCAACCTTTTCTGAAATTATTTCCAAATAGAGCGGCCCGAAATTATTTTTTAAAAATAAGATTGAACCTTCTAGAAACTAACGAAATACTGGCGATTAGACAACAATCCTTATCCAGCTTCTGCCGTCTCTGCAAGTCCACTACGGACAAGGAAACCATACGCCACCTTCTCCTGAACTGTCCGGCGACGATAGAAATTCATGACAGATACCTGACAGACATTTTTACAAACTTTACTCTTCAAAAGGAAGAAACGTGTTGGAACAAACTGTTGGACGGAGACAAACAGGCATGGCAGTTGGCAACTATAAACATCATGAAATACATCCTTAACGTGCTTCTTCCAATACAGACTGAATGAAAAGTTCCACCGTTTCTTCCGTTTCTTTCGAACAAATCCTTTCTTCTCAACTGTTTTTTTTTTTTTTGGAAACTTTGTTAAAAAATCTAGAAAGATTATATACAAATAAAAAAAAAAAAAAAAATTGGTTTTTTTCATGACACCCCCCTTTTTGCTGGCTCCTCTTTTGCTGTCCATGCCTAAGTGGAAAAAAGCTGTTGTTTTGCCTCTAGGATAGGCGTCTAGACAGACAGAGCGTCCTGCTTCTCCCCTCATCACCTCCACAACCGGGGCCTCATGAACCTTCATGTTGCTCACATCAGGCTCTGGTTGTGCCATGTTTCTGCAAGGTTTAGCCTTCCTTAAATTGTACATTTAGGTCTCATTGACCACTTTCCCGGACATCACTTTAGCTTGGGAAAGATCACAAGTCTGTCTTTCGGTAGTAGACACAGAGGAAAGTCGATTCTACTAAACAGTAGACAGGCTGTAGATTTCTTTGTGAGCTTCCCGTTTCAATTTCGTTGGCAAGCTGGCGGTGACTTCCAGGGAAGAAGGAGGGTCAGTGCTGGATCTGCTGGTGCCCTGCCGGTCCACCACAGACCACTTAGCCCCCACTTGTCCTCTGCACTGAACATCTACTTGAAATTTGCAGGCTGGGAAAACCGGTGACAGCGAAATAACTTTCAAACCTGTTGAGCGTACACATGTTCCCGAAATGACCCCCTTCAGAGAACATGTTTTTACAAAATATTGATATGGGGTGGGCGAAATTGCCTAGATTTGCTCCACAGAAAAATAAGCGAATTCCTGGCAAACTTCTCCAAATTTACCCACAGAGGGAAATTGGCCAGTTTGGCCATTTTGCTGCTTAAAATGTTGGTTTTCTCTCGAAATTTCATTTTTTAGGGGCAGTGAAATGTTTTGGGCTAAATAAATGAAGTTTCAAGAAAAACATTAAATTAGCATAAACATGGGGAATCCTGCCCAAATCGGCCCTACCGGCGAAACAGAATTTGATATGTTTGTGGTAATTTCTCCCACGCCTGATAATAATGGTTAATTTTACAACACAATTTTTCAAAGACCTTGCATAAGAAGCCACAGGATTTACCAACTATTCCCAATGGGGAAAACGAGATATTCCAATGCTTACCATGGTGTTCTGAAATAACCTAGAGTTGAGCTCAATGTCCCAGGCTTATTACTATGAGTTTCCATATTGGCATGCTAGCTCTGCCTTGGCACATCGACTACAGTACACACGAATGTTTGCCTGCAGCGGCAAATCATGTATTTGTTTGCAGCTTTGTCACTTTGTGGTAACTTCTCTCCATCAGAAAATTGGGGGCCATTTAAAAGCACTTGATGCACAGTAGATACATATTTGTGCTGGGTCACTGATGATGTGGTCAGTACTCATTTCTTGCCTAAGGGGGATTGGTGCAATCCTAAATTGTATGGCAGTAGATACTGCAACAGTTTTGTTTATCATGCCAGGATATATAATTACACCAGTTTTAAATGCTGTACCGGAAGATATAATGCATATTAATGGTCCTATATCAGTTAACAAATTGCTTTCAGGATTGCCAGAAAATAAGACAATCGAAATTGCTGTTTTGTGCCATGTTGCTGCCCATACTTAGTAAGTGACGTCCAAAGAACAGTTGATGGTTGGTCAAATATGCAGATACTGTCAATAATATTAGGGTGAAGCACAAATATTCCTATTATATTTACCATGGTGTTCTGAAATAACCTAGACTTGAGCTCAATGTCCCAGCCTTATTACCATGACTTTCCATATTGGCATACTAGTTCTGCCATGGCAACGTCTTTGGTGCCCCAAAAAAAAGCCATGAAAATCGGAAAATGGAACGCGATCTTTAACAATGCCGTGACAGTTTGGCTCTAGTTAAGCACATGTTCATACCAGTTTCAAATTCCCTTTACAAACTTGTCATGACAATTTCAGTCCTACATCAGAAATTGCTCATGCCAGTATTGCATTGCCACCAAAAAATAAAATTATCAGGCCAGGTTCACAGGGCATTGGATGTTTCATATTGCCTAGTTAAGCAAATAGTCATGACATAGATTGTCCCCAAGAAAAGATGACTATGTCAGTTTCACATTACCCCCAGAAAAAGACCATGCCAGTTTCATATTGTCTGTAGAAATGTGTCCCATGCAAGATTTTACATTTCCTCCAGTTATTTTCCATGTCAGTTTCAAAGTTACTTGCGAAATTTCAAATGTCCATGAAAAGTACTGTAGCAAATTATCAGTTTCTACTATCTACAACTTACTGAGTTTGTACTGTAGTAGGCTTGCCTCACAACTGCAGATAATGCCCATATTATTGAATAGTTTAGTTCCTTACTCAGCCCGAGGCTAGTCCCTTCTTCTCTTAGACAGGCTATAATAACTCCTCTGTTAAAGAAACCTTTCCTTGATCGCATATATATTGAGAATTCCCACCCCATTTTAAATCCTTCTTTCTTGGAGCAAGTTGTAGTAATTTAGTTCCAAGCTTGTGTTGAGGAAAATAACTATCCAGGCTCCTTGCATGCTGGCATCTGGCCATTCAGAGGCATGGCATCAGTCCTGATAACAAAACCCGATAAAGGACCGTCATAGAAAGAGGTGGCAATGGGATTCTAGTGTGTTGGATCACTCAGTGGCCTTTAACACTGTTAACTCAATACTCGCCTCAAGACTCAGAGACATCAGTATCAGAGGCTCCAATCTTGTGCCTGGATCCAATCTTTCTGTCTTATAAATGACAAAGGGTGTCAATGCCCCCTTTCTTTTTTAATCCTTTAGATGTCAAGTGTGGAGTCCTACAGAGCACTGCTGTATCACTGCTTCTTTTCAATATCTAACTTCACCCACTTGCTGAACGTAACTGATGTTTTGGCCTTAACTTTTTCTGGTAGAAAGGTGCCACTAGTTCTGATAGAAAGGCCACTTCTTTTGAACCCTAATACTGACACTGTCTTCAAAAACTTAATTTCTTTGGTGAACGACTGAAGGGGAAGAAATATCGTCAAATATAATTCGAATTTGACAGAGATACTGGTGACAGGGACTTCAACCCAAGTTAGAAATGCCTTGAGTTGATTCTAATTTAGGCCTGTATTCCACTCCCTCCATAACAGTTGAAAATGCAGGGGTTGTCATTGATAGCAAAACCTACCTGGGTCTGGAGATTGAGCAAGTAGTTTGCAACTTCAAATGTTGGGAAAACATTTTCTTTTTCTAGTACAGCTCTCCCGTTTCCAAGCAATCTCAGCCTTTGTTCAATCCTGTTTTGACGACACCAAGAGAATCTACTTGGTTCACACCAAAATATCTTATTATGTTATGTTAATTTATACTGTGCACCACTGCCATTTGCATGGTCCCCAAGTGTTCACGTGGATCTGTAAGAAAAGTGGCAAGGGTTGGTTAGTGAGGGAGAGAGAGGGATAGGATAGAGGGTGTGTTCATCTGTTGATGCATGCAGAACCATGAGAAATTGGCATCCATGTGTGAGCTTTCTAGGTGTGCTTTGTTATGTGCGCTGGGCTTGTTGTGTCGGAAGGGTGGCATCCAGTGCCTGAGTTTGCTGTCTACAGGTATTGGGTTTGCAGCATGATTGGAGAGGGGTGTGTGGGTGTGTGGTTGTGTGTTTTTGGGGGGTTGTTTCACTAGCCCTATGGGCATGTGTAGCGTATGAGAGGTGTGAGGTTGTGGAAAGGAGAAGGGGATGGTTAGTTGGTTTCTGGTGATCTCTGGGTGTTAAGTAGTTTTATAGTTCATTCTTCATTCTGTATTATCCTGTGCTTGCTTTGGTTCTGGTATATGGTTTGTAGATGCACACACCTATGTTTATCTTGGTGAGTTGAATAGCCAGGGTTTTAGTTGTTTCCTGAATGTTAGGTGGTCTTCCGTGATTCTCATTTCCTTCTGTATTGAGCTCCGTATTTTGGCTATCAGATAGTAGGAGGCAGTTTCTCTGAATTTCCTTTGCTCAGAGTGTCTTGTTTCTATTTGGAGTTCGTTTTTTGCTCATAAGTCTCTTCTTGGTTGGTAATAGGTGATTTTAGTTTGGGAGAATTCAGCTCCTTGTCTGTGTAGTGGGTTATGGGCAATGCATAGGGCTTTGAAGTTAATGCGTTTCTTTACTGGTAGCCAGTTTAGACATCTCGGGGCCGGTGTGATGTGGTCTCTTCTATTTAGACCCAGGAGTAGACCTGATACAATATTTTGGATGCGTTGTAATTTTTTGTGAAGTGGTCTGGCATTTCAAGGTAGAGACTATTTGCATAGTCTATTTTTGATAATACCAAGGAGATGATTGCAAGGGTTCTGTGCGGGAAATTAAGGTAAGGGATGATTTCTCTGATAAATCACAGGATAGACTTTTTTTTGCTATTGCGTTGAATTATGGTTCCAAAAAGAGGCCGTTGCCCATGAGGATTCCCTGATTTTTTATCACTGTTGGTCCCCCCAGTTGTGTTGCCATGCTCGGTGGCCAGGTTAGGTATGCCTGTGTTACTTTGTCTTCCAGTGGCAAGATCATTATTTCTGTTTTGGTTGGATTTAGCTTGAGATTGTTGTTTGTCACCCAGCTGTTTTTGTTGGTGAGGCATTTGTTGCAGGTGTTGCCAGGTTTTCTGTCGAAAATTATCTTGAAGATGAGTTGGGTGTTGTCTGCGTAGTTGCAGGCTGTAGGCCATGGGTTTGAATGAGTTTCATTATGGAGGTCATATAGATAGATGTTGAAGAAAAAGCAGGAAGAGGCTTGATCCTTGTGGTACACCGCAGGTGATATTTTTAGTGTTTGATGTAAATGGTGGGATTTGTGTTCTTTCGGTTGAGTTGGCGAGGAAAGATTTCAGCCATTGTCGTGTGGAGCTTTTAATGCTGCATTCCTCCAGTCTCTTTGCTGGCGTTGTGTGTCTGATTGTGTCAAAGGCAACTGATATGTCCAGTAGTATGAGGGCCAATTGGGCGCTGTTGTCCGTGTTTATTTATGGGTTGTCCCATATGGAGAGGAGTGCTGATTCAGTTCCTCTGTTGGGTCTGGACCCAACTTGGGATTAGTCAAGTATTCCGTTGCAGTCTAAATGATTGAGTAATTCTTTATAGATGTGGTTCTCTAGGATTTTTGCTGGGTATGGTAGATTTGAGATAGGGCTGTTGTTAGTAGGGTCTTCTGTATTTTCTGTCTCATCTTTTAGGAAGGTTTTGATGTATGCTGATTTGAATGATATGGGTACTATTACTGTGTTTAGGCATAGATGCATTATTAGTCGGAAGTATAAGGCTGGCGTTTTGTGGTTGAGACATTATTGGTAGATATCTGTTGGCCATGGGTCACTGGGAGATCTGGCACAGTTGGTGTCTTTTATTAGTTTGGCAAAACGTTCCTGGCTTATAGGTTAGAATCGAGTGTGTGTTGCGGTGGTTGATGGAGTGCTGGTTTCTGGGAGGGTGTTTGTGGTACTGTGTGCAGTGATGGCCAATTGTATTGCTTCTATTTTTGCTTTTATATGGGTCTTGATATTGTCACATAGGGTTTGCGATGGTATGATGCTGTTGTTGCAAGTAGTTGGGTTTTTTATTTCCTTGATGATTTTGAACATTTCTTTTTGTGGGTTTGTTGCCAGTTCGATTCTTGCTGTGTAGTATGTTTTTTGGGCGTTCAGGACTGCTGATTTGTATATTCAAATGTGTCATTGCTAGTTGGTTTTGTCCAATTGGTTGTAGTGTTTTCTCCATTGTTTTTCCAGTTTACTATTTGTTTTTTTGAGTTCCCCTTAGTTCTTCTTTGAACCATCTCGCTGTGATTTTCCTTGGAGTGGGTTTGAAGAGTTTTAGAGTTGCTAATTGATCTAACGTGTCTTTGATCCAGGTGTGAAGCTTCTCTTCCATGAGTCCGGTGTCCTTCCATTTAGCTGTGAGGTTTCGGGTTTAGTAGATTCCAATATATCTGTTAGAGTTTCTAAGTCCAGTCTTTTCCAGTTTCTTTTCTTTGTCGCTGCGAGTTTTATGTTTGTGGGCATCATGCGGCATGGGATTTTGGCGGTGAATGGGAGCATATGATGGTCTCTCCATATGATTGGTACTGGTGGGGCGGCAGTCGAGAGTCTATCTCTACAGAAGACTGAGTCTAAAGTGTGTCCAGCTCTATGTGTGAGACCGTTTACTATTTGTTGGAAGTAAAGGGTTTCCAGTAGGGTGTTGAGGGAGTTTGTTCTGGTTTCATGTTCTCTTTCAAACCAAATGTTGAAGTCCAGAGGAACAATTATGTTGTCGTGGTTTGTAGAGAGGTTGGCTATGGAGTATGTGAGATATGTGGCGAAGTTGGGTTGTAGGTGGGTGGTCTGTAGATCAGAAGGAACAGTAAGGTGGATTTGTGGTTGAGCTTGAGATTGACTAGGAGTGATTCACAGTCTTCTATGTAGGTTGAGGGGCGAGGTGTTGAGCAGAGTGATATTTGTGCGCTAGGGCAATTCCTTCTCCTCTTCCGTTTTCTCTGTCAGAGTGTATTCGTTTTTAGTTGTCTGTTGTGGCTTTGTGGTTGATTACTTTGTAGCTGTCAGATAGCCTTGTTTCTGTGAGGAAGAGTGAGTCTGTGCCGCCTTTGCTTAAGAGGTTGTACATTTCTGTGTTGTGCTTTACCCTAGATCGTACATTAAGTAGGCTGCAGTGTAGTGTGTGCAAGTTGGCCTGTTCTTTATGAAGTGTCATCTCTCGTGTTTCGGTTGGTGGCTTTTGATTCTTTGTCTTTCTGTTGGGTGAGCCTGTTTTATTTTTGCTGGATGCGCAGTTGAATCATCTGTCCCTTTGGTGAGGAGTCCCATTAAGTTGTGTGATGGGTTTCTCTGTTCTGATTTGTTGTAGTGGGGAGTTTGGTTGTCCATGTGGTCCTTTTTCCGATCTCTGGTTATTTAAGGGGTGTGTATGGTTAGGGATTCTAGCTTAGCTCAGGTTCTTATAGATGTCTTTCACAAGCTGTCTTCAACATTGCCGGTTCTATGTGTTGTGGTGGGTGGTTTGATAATCTGGTGGGGTCCACACTATTATTCTTTGGTTACTTTGTTTTGGGTTGTTTGTTTTCAGGTGTAGTAGGATTGCAGGTGGAGAGGTAGCAGGAGATATATGAAGTCTATGTTTTTGTCTTTGTCTGTATGTTTAGAGGTGGTTGATGGTGATGATTTTGAGGTGTTGCGAATTCTGATAGGTAATTGCTACTGTCCGAGGGGGGGTGTCATTTCATTCATCTTTCTTGCTCTGTTTTCCATTCTTGTTTCCTTGCCCTTCTAGTATGTTTGTGGTTGCGGTGTTTCGTCACGTTGTGTTTCTGTGTTCTACTAGGCTCCCTGATTGGGAGGCTCTCTTTTATTGATTGTTCCTGTTGGCTTTGATTCTCCAGCTTGGTGTTTTACATGGATTCACATGCTCATGAATATTCCCCGTCATCAGTCTGGGAATCCTTCGTAAAAATTAAAGCAGTTTAGCTGTAAGCTAAAACTGCTCGTCGTTTCTATAGCCTATCAGTTCACTTTGGGTCATGGAGGCCATTTTCAGATTTTCAGATTTTTACTGCATGTTTCTCATTTTGGGAGTCCTCGTGTTTCACTCCTTGAAATCTGACAACATTTTGTTGTTTTTTGCTTATTTTTGTGAGAATTCATCTCGATTCTTCATCTTCTTCAGTCACGTTGTGACTGCCGGCGGTGGGGACCTTTTGCTGGAAAAAATCTCCAACTCGTGGTCGCCACAGGCCCAGACTTGAGTCTTTGCTTCAACACCATGGCAGATGCCACAAAGAAAAGTCTCTTCAGGGCCCTTGAGAACTGTGGCCTGAAGAACATCTTCATCGACGATCGGCACCTGAACAGGGATAGACATGTTTTTTCTTGTGTCTGCATTTTACAATGACTGATAAAAAATGTGCTTCCAGCACACATCTGTGCTGGGAGTGCATCATACATTGGTGACGAGTGCTAGCTCTGACAAATGGGACAGCAGCATCGCACACCGCTTTGTCATTTCCATTAAGGACTTTCATTTAATCCTGCCATACATGGACATGAAACAGCTTTGTGTTCCTATGTAGCACATATGCCAGGAGCAACTTTGGATTCCCTGGTTCAGTCTCACATGCCCAGGTCATGCTTTGCAATCCAATCTTTAGACACATTTTTCCAGGTACAGCCTTTTATGCCCATGTTTCACCATCAAGTGCGAGCAGCAGGTTATTATGTGCAACCTCTTATGTACCATTCCTTTAAGGGCCAATTTGCCGGTTCCATGTGTTAAAATCGCAGCACAAATGGCCATTTACACAAAAAATCACTGCAAAAAGGCAGTGGTTTTGCCGCCACAATCCATGTAAAGGATGCAGGGGACACCTCCGCAACCCCCAGACCCATCCGCTCCCCTTAAATGGTATAATGGGGGTACACCTTTACTGAGTCAAACCACAGCATTTTTGCCGTGATTTTTTGTAAAGGCAACATTTTGCCGTGATTTTATTACTGCATACCAATTTTCCCCATTATATCACACATTGTGCATGCCAGTTTATACATTGTGCTAGCTATGCATACATTGCCATGACCATTTATACATTGCTCCCATCAAAGTGCCATTTCATTTTCCACATTGCCAAATTATTTTAACAATGCTACAGAAAAACACACATTGCCGAACCAACTTTGCCGCCCAAAAAAGGCCCAGTCTACCCCGTACCTCAATTACACACCAGGTATTGCCAAGATAGACATGAAGACTGACTGATGTACATGCTAACTATCTCCAAACACGACGTCACTTGCATTCTTGTAGACAGTGTTTGACATCCACCTAGGTGGCAGCAACTTTCTCCTTGCTGAGCTCCAGAAAGACAGTACCTGGCACATAAAGGGATTCAAATGATCTGACGACATCACCCTGGGCCTGTGGGACCTTTGCTGACTGCCCCTCCAAACCTGCATCATCTTCGAAGCCTGCTGCATCACATACAAGGCTTTAACCCTCAACACACATCCTTAGCTAGCTAAAAACCTAACCATCTTCGGTAGCCAGTGCATCATAAGAAGCCACAACTTCGCCAGACTCAAAATCAAGACCCGGAAGTGCTTGATCTCAGACACGGCGCCCAAACCCTCATAGCTCTCAACTCACACGCTTTTGGCGGGTGTCACCCGCCTTGTAAAGAGCTGACTCACCCGCCAAGCCTCCTGCATGCCCATTCATTCCAATGGGTATCTCACCCGCCAAAAACAAAATCGGGTGATTTCACCCGCCTTTGCAACACAAATGGTTGAGAGCTATGAACCCTGGAATAATATCCATCATCAAAACGGACAAGTCCTATCTCTGCTGCACTTCATAAAGGAAATTAAAATACATCTCTTCATGGTTCCTCTGATCAGGAATCCTGCAGCTCCCAAGATCCCTGAAACTGCAATGTACTCTTTCCTCCATAATGTACACAGTCTCAAACTGCTAAGAGTGTGTGATCCCCTAGGGGAATTAGGTTGTTCCGAAAAAATTGAGGAGGTGGAGGAAAGTAGGGTGGCAAGGAGCAGAGACAGGCCCACTAAAGATAAGAAAGAACTACGATCTGGTAAACAGCCTTCTGCCCCGATTAGGTGTCCTTGAGCAGGGTGGCATCTTTGGGGCCTGGCCTGGGGGGCCTCAGGCATCCCCCTTGATGCTGCTTAGGGCTATCTCCCAGACACCACAAAGCCTTGAGACTCCCCTGCAAGATCACGCAAGAACCAGACAGCCGGGATGAGAACAAACTGACCGCTACCAAGGAAACCAGGAGACAAGAAAGAAGTGCATGGCCACATCCGCTAGAGGGTGAGTGGCTGAAATATCTCTGGGACAGGACCCCCGTGAGAGGCTTTGTTTCAGCAAGAGAACTTTCAAATGCACCTACAGATTTTGTAGTAAACCACTGCAAAGTAATCCACTATTTATGTTGCCTTATCTTTCTTCTAACGAGAACACCAGGACAACCTTACCTTTTTCATCCAGAGACCTTTTTTTAGTTATTAGAAATCTCGCAAAAGTCAAGCTGCGTTTGTGTTACTGAAACAGGGAGAAGCTACAAACTGGCTGAAATCCAGAAGCCACGTCCCCTGAGAATGTCCCATAGTGTTTGGTGGAAGGCCATAGGGCTAAAAGAGAGGGTTGTAGGCAATATCCAAGCAGTGTTGGAACATGGCTGATGATCATCCAAAAAAACCTATATACAATTCCAATAACTGGCGTATGCATGATGATGATACCCCCTCTGCTTTGTGACAATGTTATTAAAAAAAAGATAATTCCCAAATGATTCTCCACTATACTTTCGACATAACACTACTGCATGAAAACTCCAAACTCCTAGATTAAATATGAAGTCTAACTTCCGTCATATTTTCTATCTCCAAGCATCAGAAATATGGAACAAGCACCCCATTATTTATGGTTGGTTCGATCACCATTTTGTATTAAGAAAATTCTTGCCAAACTAGACTCTAGTTTTCTTGATCAGTGCTGTTTTTTGGTACAGTGTTAAGCCATCAGGCGGTGGAGTGCCATATAAGCCAACGATAAAACAAAATGGTGCTGGTCACTGGTAGGAAAAACAAAAGAGGTTATGGCTGGAAGGTTTAGAATGAATCTTAACCTCTGGCATTGCTCTGGGCTGATCACTACTAGGACATACAGGAAAGAAAGTATGTAAACAACACCTTTCTCAATCGTTTGCAAGGTGACAAGGTATTACACCCGTTTTTTTAAATGTCGTTCATTAATTGTGAAGCGGTGCAGCTTTCACAAATCTATACCACAGAAAAGAGGCCTGTAATAAGCCGGGCTGCTGCAGAGGTCGGCTGGGTTTTGGCTTTTTGAGATCTTGCAATGAGAGAAGACTGAAACCGTACCAGCAAGTTGCTTTTTTAGGATGTATTTCACAGTAGTTGTGCCAGATTTCCCCACCTGACCCGAATGGTAGAGAATGCAATGACCAAGAGGGCCGGGTGATGGCACCTGCTAAGTGATGCAAGGCACGGGGGGGGATTGTGAGAAGGATCTCCTGATTCAACTCACCCTTCCTCAGGAGTACTGCAGTGACTTGTCACAGTGCCCAACAACTGAATGGCCCCTTTAAGAGAGTTGCATGTGCTAAAATCGCAGCAAAACTGCCCGTGAACAAAAAGGCTGTGGTTTTGCCGCCACAATCCATGTAAAGGATGAGGGGACACCCCCGCAACCCTGACCCATTTTACCATTTAAGGGGAGCGGGGTATACCCCCAACCCCCGCTCCCTTTAAATGGTGTAATAGGGTACACCTTTAACGGGTAAAACCACAGCATTTTTGCCACGATTTTTTGTTCAGGCGACATTTTTGCCGCAATTTTATCACTGCATAACTTTAAGAGATGGCAGGAAATGTACCTAAAGCCTTAGGGAGTGTGGATATCTCACCAACGCTACCACAAAAACAATATACACCAAGGTGTAGCGTGACAATATGAGACTAGAGACTCACATGCATAAAGTTTGCAAGCCTCACTCATGGAAAATCCTATTCACAGCAGTGGGGCCTGCAAGCTCCAAAAGCCCGTAATGCACTTCACTGTACTCTTCGGAACCAACAGTGCACATGTGCAAGACTCAGTACGAAGATGACATCAGACCCAGATATCCCGTCAGGCTGCGGAGCAGCAGAAGGATGGAGAGGACCCCACAAAAGAGTGGAACGCCACCCGCAATTTCAAACAGGCTAATCCCATCCCTTAACCAATTATCCACCGCACCCTAAGAACCTTGAAGAGAGGGGGGCTCAGGAGGATGGGCCAAGACCCTATAAATGGGAAGAGAGTTGGCAGACATGGGTCTAAGTTTAGAAAGAGATACGTGGCTGGAAAGAGATATGGAGATGCAAAAGAAAATAACAACCACTACCTTTTCCGGAGCCCTCTTATTATATGCAGCTCCTACATTTCTTCTTGTAATTCTCTCAGTGCAAAGTGGCGCCACCATCTCCTCTCACTCGAGGAGGCTCCCGTATTCCTTTTTCCTTATCCTTAATATATCTTAAAAAATAAAAATGGCCATAAAACTTCCACAATCACAAAATCAAACTATGCTTTCACTTTCATTCACTGCATGTTCACCCATTTCACACTGCTCTACATTCCCATCCGAACATTGTTATTCCTTGCAGGCTATACTCACGTGTGGACGTTTTTCTGAAAGCCTCCATTCACGGGGCAACCACAACAGGCCTGGGCCTCTTCCTGGAGCTGTACCGCGCTTCAACGAACAGGTGGGAATTTTGCAAAGACGGCACCCTCAAGGGCCACTCAGTGTACGTGTTTTGGGACTGGTCACCGTAGGTGGGCATGGCCCTTCCGGAGAGAGGCCACCTGGATACCTCTGCAAGGGTCACCAAGTGAAGGCAAGTCCCTTTTTACACACACTCCAGAATAAAGACAACCCGCTAGAGAAATAGGCCAGGACATAACGTTGCAAGGGATAACAAAGTTTAATTGTACAGAATACAAATATCGGCAAAGGACTCTGTTGCTCGAGAGCGCTCTAATCTTTTCAGTTACAAACGGGGGCTTATAACCCCAAATGCGTCACAATATACAGTACAAATGGGTGCCACTGATTAAAGACACCCTAAACATGAGCCTGCTCCATAGGAGATGCCAGGCAGTAATTGGTTAGTTTGTTCCCGTCGATCTGGATGCATGTGGGTCAGCTGGGCTCATCCTCGCGGTGAAGGTCAGGCCACACATAATACATTGTTCCTATCCAAATTAAACATGCTAAGGCTGAATATTAACTCATTGTGGCAAGCACCGGCACAGGAAATGGTGTCAGGGGGAAGGAAGGATCAAATACAGTTAAGCTGACCCACACATTCAGGGCTTCATTGATGCCGCAGTTCCCGCACTCAAGTACTCCACCCTGGGTTTTGATCTTTAATGTATCCCTCCCTGTACATTGTATTACAAGAGATATGTTTTCATGCTGGAAAGAAATACAGCCGTGCATGCTTTGATCCTCGGTGGACACTTGATTTGTGTTGGGACGTGGGGGTCACTTGCTTAACAGGGAATGTAAAGGTGTGGGGGTCTCCACTGACTCCAGTGGTCGGGGGCTGGCTCCGGCCTGGCTGGGTGAGGGTTAGAAGCCTGATAGAAGTTTGGTGGAGATGAATAGACACAGTGCAGAGCCTAGTGTTGTCTCACGCTTTTGCAGGGCGCATTACTTTAGAAGATACTAAATATCCGCAACACTGGAGGAACGAGGGGGAAGTGGACTTCCGTGGGAACAGGGCACTGCAGAGTAGGCTGTCTTGCAAGAATTGGCCCAGTGAGCAGAGAACGTGAACCATCTTATCCCTTTTGTGCCTAATACAAAATGGAGTCATGGGCTATGGATTTCTAGTGCCGCGTATTTACCTCTAAGGGCTACAGTGCCTCTACACATTGGGCCTCATTACAAGTCAGCCGGTCCGGAAAGAACGGTGTGGTAAATCCGCCAACATGGTTCTTTCCAGACCGGCTGATTAAGAGTCCTGCAGGCGGGAGGTGTCACTCCCGCCACGTCTGACCTGGCGGGTTTAAAACCACCCGCCTGCAGGCGGACATGGAAACACTGGCACCATTACAACATGGTGCCGGTGTTTCCACTTCCCCACTCCCATGGAGTCCTATTGGACTCCATGGGAATGGGGACTTACAGAATTCCGCCTCCGGAATTCCCGGGTCACCGGGGTCATAATGCCCCGGTAATTCCGGGAATCACAGAGGCAAAATGGTAATAATAGTCCGGCGGTAACCTGCTGTTTTTTCCGGCTCGGTTACCGCCAGACTCGTAATTAGGCCCATTGTCTAATAGTGCGGATTACTCCCGCCTTGTTTTTATTTTATTTATTTTACATTTATAAAGCGCTCACACAGCCCGCAGGCATCGAGGCGCTGTTACAGGAATTGTTAGTTTTTCTTAGTTGTGTAATTGTGTTTTTCTTTGTCTTAGTTACGTATTTATAACGCGCTTAAACACTCAGAGGTTTCTAAGCGCGGACCCGGGGATCGAACCTGTTGTTGCTTTGTGTCGTCTTGCTTCCAAGACGCGCACGCTGCCGCTGTGCTATCCTCCCGGGACTTGTACGTCATATCACCTCATATGGCGTTTGCCTTACCTGGAATCGAGGTGATGCTCAGGATTAACCTCTGTGTGCACTATTGTATGCTGGGCCTGGAGGCAGGGGGAGGTGTATGCTGTTGGTGGATACACCTTGCTTGCTGGATTTGAAAAGTAAAAATGAGGCGTGTGTAATGCCCAAGGGAGGGGTGAGTGTTGCATATGCACTGTTGGATGCCTTTACATGCACTTTCTACTATTACTGCAACTAAGAAGAAGAATGTGATCTCCTCTTCTCAGTGACTAGGTACAGCATGTTTATTTGAAAACACAATCTTCAGTTATTACAATGTCGAATTGTTTCGTTTGCGGAAGCTGGAGAAAGACACTCCCAAAGGTTTTCTACTGGTAAACCCACTTTCAGTCCTTTTACTTGAACAGTGTCAAGAAAGAAAGATGTTCCTGTGTTGTGCTGGTGCCACTGTAAACCTGGCAGGAACCTGTTTATGTCCTGTGATATGCTGCCAGGAAAGGTGCAAAAAAAGAAAGTGTTGTACGGTGTTCAGGCAACTCCTGTGAATCGAGGTGAATGGTGCTGCCGCAGGAGGACCTATATCTCCATCACACATTGTGAACTAGCCAGTCAAATGTTGCTGGGTGCCCTGAGAGGGTTGCTACTGATCAAACCGTATTCAAGGGCACTCATTGGCTGCGTAGGGTTACGTTGGAAGTGGACACAGCAAGAAAAATAGAAGTAGGACTTTCATAATCTCAGGTCGAAGGCAGTGGAGTGGAAACCACGGCGCACTGAAAATTGAAGAGGAAGATTGTTATCAAGAGTTAATACGCACGCATTACGTTTGCATATAATGTCTAAAAATACCTCAGCACAGCATGGAAATGACGGATGTGTCACAGGGAGGAGGTTTCCCAGGAAAACATGCCATTGCAGGGTTGAAAGAAAAGATGTCCTGGGGAAATTCAGGTTAATCTTTTCCTACGTGATTGTAAATAGGAAACAAGGTGTAGCAGCCTGACATGGAGCAAAGCAGTGGCGTAGACCAACATTTTGGGGGCCGAGGGGGAGCCCGCAAGCCAGGCTGAGGGGGCCCTCCACCCATCCCCCCTCCACGCTCAGCAACAAATCACAGGTCTCGCCACACACTGGGCTGGCCTAGGCTACCACGCTTGCCCAATACACACAATGATCATGCTGCTGCATACTTGCCAACCCTACAGATTTAGGCAGCAGGCTACTGCTTTTTAAGCAGTCCTACCGCCTACAGATTTCAGTGACAGATCCTACTGCTTTTTACAGTGGCACGTAATTTATGTGATTCTAAGGCAGGCTCCAGGACAGAGCATGAAACACATTCGTTAGTCTGTCCATACAGTGGACTGACTGGTAGGTGAATACTTTGACTGCACTCAGACCAATCCACTGACCTGACAGCTACTTGACTGAGTCCTGCACTTTTGCCGGTACAACCCTTAGGTGATCCACCAGTGAAGGCAACTGGCAGAGTGTAACACCATCACACAGCATCTGCCTATCAGACTGAGGCAGACATGCCAACATTCTGAAGCCCCTTAGAGGGAGATTTCAGCACCGAAATCGGGAGAACGCATTTTCCCCGTAGGAATGCATTGGGGATATTGTTATTTTAGGCAGGAGACAGCAAAAAATAGCACCGTTTTTAATTAAAAAAATCGGGAGTCTCCTGCTTAAATCGGGAGAGTTGGCATGTATGCTGAGGGGGGTATCAGTCGCCATGTCATTCAGTGTTCAACTTGTCATAACTATGTACTGCTTCACTTTCTAGGCTGAAGATCCGTACATCGCACCTCCTCCCCCCGAGCCTTCCCCTTTCCCATTCCATAACTCTCCCCTTAAGTTCGCCTGTTATATACAGGGCAAAAATCGAGGGTACACGCGGGTGGACACAGTCCACCCACTTTTTTCAGAGGGTGGACGCTGTCCCCCCAGCTAAAATGAGAAACATTGAAAGTCTTCCTTGAATTTATGAATTAAAGCCGAGCTTGAATTGCTGTTGTCAGGTTTGCAGGCCGGACACTTCAACACTGCACTATAAAACCTGATGAAAGATAACAAACCACTAAAGATGAAATGTCTCATTTCGGTACTGCATGTTCCAGGGAAAACATTTGTATTGGTTCTTGGAGTTTAAAACATGCACACTGTTTAACGTTTTCAAAAACACTACTAGAAGAAAATATCCTCTCTTGGTTTTGTGTATGTGTTGATTTTATGAAAGGCAAATGCCATTCGTCCTGTGCAATTTGGGTGTTTATGAAAACCCAATTTAATGAAATGTGCATATTTCACCTTGATATGCTAATTTCTGCTGATGTCACATCCCATTGCGTTTGTTGATGAGTCCCCCCACTTTTATTTTTAGGACTTGACCCCTGTAAACTGACTTCATTTTGTACCCCTAGTGTGTGCCTGTGAAATGCGTGCTGTAAATTAAAACCCCCTCCAAATGAATTATATTGAGCGTTTAAAACATCAGTTTTATGGCTGAAGACAGAGGAATATTGTTTCTATTTCACCCAGTGATCTATTCCAATTAGTGCATGATGATGTCTCATGTTGTTTACTCTTAATATAGGAAGAAAGAAAAGCGAGCGTCGGCGGAATTGTCTCTTTCATGAGCGCTTCATCACTTTGCCAAATTGGCCAATTATACATTTTTAACATTTGAACATCTTTCCATGTTGTGGTGCTGTTTGATGGGTTGTGTATTTTAGAATGCTTCAATGGTGCCAACAATGTATGTTTTGTATTTTCCTGTGATGTCATGATTGTTATGTGAATTATTTTTCAAACGTGAAAAATCCTACATCTTTTTGGTCACAGAATGTTGGCAAGTATGCTGCTGCAGGGGTACGCCACACGGTGCACTAGGAGAAAGATATAAATATGTGTCTTCATGCATTATACAGCACACTTTCTGAGAAAAATTGGCTAAAAAGCCACAGCATTTGCAATTGTTTTGTACGGTAAACCAATCAAAAAATGAAATACATGCAAGTCCACAACAGTGCACAGGAACATTAGTGCTTTAATTAATGTAATGCTTTGCTATTAAATATGCAATGCCATAATGAAAACATGTCCAATTGGCTGCACAATGTAGACCAGTCTAGGCACAGTCAGTGAAATATGCCATGCCACATTAAGACATACCTAGACTGATTGCACCAAAATGCCAGTCAAAGCAGTAACACTTATGGTTATTTTATCACAGATGTCCAGAAAAATATACAATGCCACTCAAATGCCAGTCTAGCCAGGTAGTTACACTTAGCAGGACTGCTTTATCAGAGATGCCCGATAACAAATGTCAAGCCACAGTAAGAAATGACTAGACTGGCTGCACCAAAATGCCAGTCTGGCCACTAATCACACGTATCATGCCTGATAAACCTGGACATGGATTACCATTACCATTTAGCGCACAACTCATGCCCCACCCCAACCCCACACGCCCCCTCTCCCTGCCATCCCACACCCCAAAATCACCTGCTCTGCAGTCTAGGCACAGTCAGTGAAATATGCCATGCCACATTAAGACATACCTAGACTGATTGCACCAAAATGCCAGTCAAAGCAGTAACTCTTATGGTTATTTTATCACAGATGTCCAGAAAAATATACAATGCCACTCAAATGCCAGTCTAGCCAGGTAGTTACACTTAGCAGGACTGCTTTATCAGCGATGCCCAATAACAAATGTCAAGCCACAATAAGAAATGACTAGACTGGCTGCACCAAAATGCCAGTCTGGCTACTAATCACACGTATCATGCCTGATAAACCTGGACATGGATGACCATTACCATTTAGCGCACAACTCCTGCCCCACCCCAACCCCACACGCCCCCTCTCCCTGCCATTCCCACCCCAAAATCACCTGCTCTACTCAATTACCTACACGTCCCTCTTCCTCGTCCTAGTACTTATGTATGAGGCACCTTGACTCATGGGTAAGTACAGGGACGAGGAAGGGTGATACTATTAGTAATGAAGATTAGAGGTAACTAAGCCAGGCATTACCTCCACGTCCCTCTACCTCATTCGAGTACTTGTCTATGAGGCAACGTGCCTCATACACAAGTACTGGGACGAGGAAGAGTAGGGCTAGGAGTAGTGAAGATTACCAATAAGTAATCCCGGCATTAAACACAAGCACATACACATTCACACACACACAGAGCCACCTATACATTTACATGTGCTTCTTCAGCATGGTGTCTGGCATGGATTAACATGCTCATGAATATTCCCCGTCGTCAGGCTGGGAATCCTCGATAAAGAAAAAATCCGTATCAGTTTCGTTTCTGATCTGTCTTTCTTAGTAGTAACCAATCACTGGTCTCTGGGTCAGACTGCCCCCAGCCAATGACTGCCCTCTCCCTAAGCCCCGCCCCTGGCAGCCATTGTCAGATTTTTACCACACGTTCAAGTGTTGGGAGTCCTCGTACTATAGCTCTCGAGCTTTTACTACGTTTTGCATTTTTTCAGAGAGATTTATCTCTTTTTTTTGGTCAATCGAGCCTGAAGGTCCACCGTTTCTACTTCCGATCAACGGGGACCCGTTTCGGAATTTTCTACGCCCCTCAAGGGCAAAGTTTTCGTTGAGTTTCGCTTCTTGGAGGATTCCAGAAGTTTTCTGAGGCCTACCTAGTGGACATGGCCCAGGAAAAGGGAAGCTCGACGCACGGATCCAAGCTGTTTAGGAGATGTGCTGGGTGTGGATTACAGAATGTGTTCAAGGAGGACGAGCATTCGAGATGTCTCTACTGCCTTCACGAAGACAAAACGCACGTGGAGAAGGACTGTGCGTTTTGCATGAACATGACGGATCGGACTATGAGGGATCGTCAGACCCGTCTCGCCAACTGGCTGGAAGGAAAGAGCCCAGCAGGTGAGAAGTAGAAGAAGTCCGAGCGGTCTGCTAAGTCCTGTGAGGGCGCCCCGCTACAGGGGCCCAACAGAAGGCTAACCACCGCGAGTCCGTGGGCACCGGGAGCGCCGAACGGTCGGGCTCCTCGGCTGCCAGGCAGGGCGCACCTTCACTGGCGCCATCAACCACGAGCCAACGCTCTGCCTCGGGGAAGAAGAAATCCGAGAACCCGGGTAAGCTTCTGGAGAGGCCCTGGTCGATCTCGAAGGAACCGGCCGAGGGGGAGCGAGGCGGTGACCCTCTAACCAAGGTGAAGGCCTCAAGCGCGCCCAAGGTGGTGAAGGCCTTGATTCACCTGGCTAAGACCTCTATCGAGGGGGTCGCTGCAGCCCTGGCGAAGCCTGTGGAGGCTACCCCAGTGGAGGCAACCTCGGGGCCCAGAGTTTCCCTGCCACCGCAGAGGGAATTCTCTTTTCAGCCCATCGAGAAGACCCCCGTGAAGACCCCGGTGGAAAAAGAGGGTGTGGGGCGGTGGCCATTACAGACACGGACTCAGCCTCTGAGGAGGAACTGGTTGAGGTCGTAGAAGGCCTCAACAAGAGGGTTGAGGAGGTCCGGTCCCACGGGAGGAATCCCGGCAAAGAGGACGAAGAGAGCGACTGTGGCGCCGACGAGGTTCCCGTGGAGGAGCAACCATCGTGCCCGTCGCAACCCGAGCCACAGGCCATTTTGATGGCAATCCAATCCTTATGCACGGAGATAAGGACGAGATTGCCCCTACCCCCAATGGACAACCCAGCAGAACTGGGCACGTCAGGAAGCCCTCCAAACAAGAGGAGGAGAGTTCATCCACCGCCGCCTTTCCAGCCCCCAAGGCCCTCTCAGCCATTGTCACCTTCCCCTGTCCCTAGGGATGACACAGGAACAGATACAGCCACAACGGGGACGGATGACGACGGTGGCGACGACGGGACGGACCTCCCATCATCACCACCCCCTCGGGCCTCCCTGCCCGACGAGATTGGCTCCTTCCACGCCATGATTGCCAGGGCATCTGAGCTTTTCCAGCTTTGCCCCGAGGAACAGAAGAAGGAAGGCTTCCTCTACCAATGGCGCGAGGCCAAGAGGAAGACTGTCCTCGCGGTGCCGTTACTGGATGACATCTGGGATGAGGGACTTGCTCTTCTGAAGAGCCCATCCACGGCACCTGCCAAGAGGATCCGGTACGAGAAGAAGTACCGGGTCCCCGACGCCGCCCCTTTGTGCCTTAGGACACAGCTAACCCCAGATTTGGTCGTCTCGGCAGCGGCCAAGAAGAAAGCGGGGAGGGCATCGGCTTCAACTTCAACTTCCCCACCGGATGGCGAGGGAAAGAAACTAGATGCCATGGGACAACGAGTCATCTCATCTGCGGCGACGACGATTAAGGCGGCCAACGCCCTAGCGATTGTGGCCCGCTACGACAGGGAGTTGTGGTACAAGATCGCCCCCCTGTTGGACTTCCTCCCGCACGACAAGAGGGCAGAGGCCCTGGCGATCCTACAGGAGATGGGAGGAAGCGTTGGACTATGCCATAACGGTAGCCACGGACATTGCCGACACCGGTTTCCGGCAGTTGGGCAACAGTGTTTGCCTTCGACGGCTGGGGTGGCTCAAGGCGATGGAAAGTTTTGGACATGCCCTTCGACAGGAACAATCTGTTTGGGAAGACAGTGGATGAGTCACTTCAGGCCTTCAAGACCGACACTGAGACGGCTCGGGCCTTGGGAGTTCTGCAGCAACGACGGCCGCCCTTTCGGAACTCCGGAGGCAAGCAAGGTGCCTCCAAAGGATTTAGCGGCGGCCCCACGATATACCATCAGGCGGCCCGCTCCTCGTCGCAAGAAGCCTACAGGGGACGAGGCAAGTCAGGTGGATCTCGCCGTCGTCGCCAGGGAGGCCAAGGCGGCAAGGCCTCCGACAAGCAAGATTGAACCGGCCGTTGCGTCTGGCGTCCACCGGAGCACCCCGGTGGGAAGTCGGCTGACGAAGCTCGTCAGCGTGTGGGAGTCCATCTCCACCGACCGTTGGGTGCTGGATGCCCTGGCCCACAGGCACACTCTCGAATTTCTAGAAAAGTGCCCCCGCATTCCTCCCGTGGCAAGGAAGGAAAACCACGTCCCTCAACTGCTGTTAGAGGTAAGGGCGATGCTCAAGAAAGGAGCCATCAAGCTCGTCCCAAAGAGGTTCCGGGGCTCTGGAGTATACTCAAGATACTTCCTTGTCAAAAAGAAGACAGGAGGATGGCTTCCCATCCTGGACCTGCGTCGACTAAACAAATACATCAAGGCACAGAAGTTCCGGATGGTCAACCTCCAGCATGTGCTGGGCCAGCTGGAGGAAGGCGACTTCCTATCGTTGTTGGATTTGGAGGATGCATACTTTCACATCCCCATTCTAAAAGGACACTGAAGGTTTCTCAGGTTTATCAGGTTCGTAGTCCAAGGACGGCACTACCAGTTCAAGGCCCTCCGATTCGGATTGAAGTCGGCACCCAGGGTATTCACCAAGTGCCTAGCACCAGGGGATCCACGTCTACCCCTACCTGGACGTGGATCCACAGAAACTCGCCGTCGAACACACAGCGAAGACCGTCCGGCTGCTCACAGACCTGGGATTCTCCATCAACTTCCCCAAATCCCACCTGGTTCCGTCGCAGGTCACACTGTTTCTGGGAGCCAAGCTTGATACAGTAGCGCGATTGGCCTTGCCGTCAGAAGAAAGGACAAAGGCCATCCTGGGCAAGGTGCAGCGTCTGCTGGCCACGGACGTGGCCAGGGTGAGGTCCATCAAGTCCCTTCTCGGGATGATGTCCTCATGCATCTATCTGGTGCGCCTGTGCAGGCTTCGGATGCATCCTCTACAGGAGTTCCTCGACGCCCGTTGGATGCAAGCGGCGGGCAGTTTCGAGGACAAGATCTCACTCAACAAGGTCTTCCGCCAAGCAATTCGGTGGTGGGGCACCCGTGCGCATCTCGCGGCGGGCACGGCCTTTCAGACCCCAGCATACCAGGTGACGACGACGACGGATGCCTCCTTGGAGGGGTGGGGAGCGCACACCGGATATCTTCACGCAAGAGGCCTTTGGCTCCCGGAGGAGAGGCCGCCCCACATCAACATACTGGAGCTCTGAGCAGTGTTCTGGGCCCTCAGATCATTCCTCCCATCCATCAAGGGCAAGGTGGTGAGAATTTTCACCGACAACACCACCACGATGTTCTACATCAGGAAGCTGTGAGAAACCAGATCTGTCCAAGGAAGCCCAGGATCTGTGGCATTGGGCCATTGCCCAGGGGATGTTTCTGGTACCCTTTCATCTGGCAGGGATAAAAAACACCATCGCCAACTCACTCAGCAGGGAGCTGCGCTCGTGCCACGAGTGGGAACTGCTCCAGGATCAAGTGGATCGACTCTTCCAGCGATGGGACAAACCCCAGATCGACCTGTTCGCGACGGCGGTGAACTCCAAGTGCCAGAGGTTCGCCAGCAGGTTTCCCCAGCCGAGGAGCATGGGCGATGCTTTCTCGTTCCCCTAGGACGGCCTGTTCCTGTATGCGTTCCCTCCGTTGCCGTTGATGCTTTGACTCATCAACCAACTCAAGAGGTCCCGGTGCAGGATGATCCTCGTCGCACCGGCATGGCCGAGGCAGATCTGGTTCCCGGACCTTCTGGACTTGTCAGAGTCCCCACCAGTTAAGCTGTCGAGGGACGCAGATCTTCTCTCCAGAGAAGGAGGCGCCATCCTTCATCACGACCCGGAGTCGCTGAACTTGCAGGCCTGGCTCCTGCAGCACTAGAGTTTGGAGGGTCCGATATTCCGGCGGACTGCAAGGAGGTCCTTGCAAAGGCCAGGGTGTCCTCAACTCTCAAGTGCTACGGACACAAGTGGAAGAGGTTCTCTGTCTGGTGCCGTGCACAGAAGATTAACCCTCTACGGATTACGGCCCCTCAGGTGCTACCATACCTACTGTCGCTGGCCAGGGCGGGACTAGCGCATGCTTCCATCAAGATACACCTGGCAGCTATTTCCCGATACACCAGGACTACAGGACGGACATCCCTGTGGTCTCATCGCCTGGTGAAGGAATTTATGAAAGGACTGTTCCGTTCGTTCCCACCGGTGAAGGCTCCGGCCCCAGTGTGAGAGCTCCATGTGGTGCTGACCAGGCTCATGGGGGTGCCTTTCGAGCCTCTGCATTCGGCACCGTTGAAGTTCCTGTCATGGAAGACAGCATTTCTTGTGGCCATCACCTCCGCACGACGAGTGGGAGAGATCCAGGCCCTATCTTGCAAGCCTCCATGCTTGACTTTTCACGATACGAGGGTGGTGCTGAGGACGGACCCCTCCTTTATGCCCAAGGTGCCGTCGGACTTCCATCTCAACAAGCCCTTGGTGTTACTAGTTTTCTTCCCGTCGCCTTCGTCGCCGGCCGAGAGGACTTTGCACTCACTGGATGTAGCTAGAGCACTGAAGTTCTACATGGACCGCACAAAGAGTTTTCGGAGGACATCACAGCTGTTTTTGAACTTTGGACGTGTGAACCAAGGGAAGGCCCTCTCGAAGGCTTCCATTTCCAGATGGCTCTCCGGCTGCATCATGCACTGTCACCGGTTGGCAAACCGACCGTTGCCCGGCCGCCCGAGAGCCCATTCGACCAGAGCGATCGCTGCTACTATGGCGTTCCTGTCTAGTGTGCCCCTGCTGGACATCTGCAGGGCTGCTATGTGGAGGTCGACGCACACCTTCATGAGATTCTACTGTGTCGACCAGGATTCCAGGGAGGAGTCCAGAGTTGGCCAAGCAGTGCTGCGCAACCTGTTCGCCAATGGGTGGGCCTGGTGAGGAGGTAAGAGTTGCTTAATGTTGAGTTTATGTAATGCTTAATGTTGAGCCTTTGCCACCTCCCGTGGTTGTGCATGTGTGTACTGCTATGTATTCTTATATTCATAAGCATGTGAATCCATGCCAGACCCCATGCTGGAGAAGGAACAAGTTACTTACCTGTAACTGTTGTTCTCCAGCATGGGTCTGGCATGGATTCACATGCAAACCCTCCCTCCTACCCTTCTGCAGATCTTCACTTGGTCATACTGCCACTTTACGTGCTACCAAATCTGAGGATGGCTGCCAGGGGCGGGGCTTAGGGAGAGGGCAGTCATTGGCTGGGGGCAGTATGACCCAGAGACCAGTGATTGGTTACTACTAAGAAAGACAAATCAGAAACGAAACTGATACTGATTTTTTCTTTACCAATGATTCCCAGCCTAACGACGGGGAATATTCATGAGCATGTGAATCCATGCCAGACCCATGCTGGAGAACAGTTACAGGTAAGAAACTTGTTCCATCCTTTCACAATACACTGACACATCCAGGCATCCACTCATAAATCATGCACTCACTTATTGACACACATTACATTATATACATATACACACTTACATTCACGCACAGACACTTACACAAAATACATTTTCTTACCTTTTGAATCCATTGGTCCAGGTCAGGGAAGGAAGCCCCCAGATCCCGGCAGCAGGTCCCTGTCACGCAGAGGAGCTGGAGATGGGGTGGGAGAGCCCTATGACTTCAAAGAGGAAAAGTTTCTTTTTGAAGCCATTCTGCCTTCATAAAGAAATGATTTCCATTACTGTTTGGAAATAATTACTTCCTGAAGGCAGAATGACTTTAAAAACCCGATTTATCTTTGAAGTAATAGGGCTCCCCGTACCCTCACCCCATGACATGGAGGCCTCCATTGTCATGGGGTCAGTGGGGCCCCCTTGGCCTTAACAAAATAAATCGCTTCTTTTTTAAGTCATTCTGCCTTCATAAAGAACGTGTTTCCGTTATGGGGTCGTAATGGAAATATTTGTTTTTACAAAGACAGAGTGACTTCAAAAAGAAAAATGTATTTTTGAAGTCTGAGTGCTCCCCCCGCCCCCAGGGCATATGGTGGCAGGGGCCCCTGCTACGCCATTTGAGCGAAGAGGGCTAGTTGTATTCCCTACTGCGTAAACAGCCTGAATGTGTGGAAATAAGCAACCCTGATAGTGCATCCACCTGTGCAAAACCCAGTTTCTGGAGAAATATGTATTGCATTTATTTATTTATATACAGGGAGGAACAATGCACTTTTGATCTCAAAAGAACATACAGTAGATAAGAAATCAGATTTGACGAGAAGCAGTGAGCTTCTTACAATGGGGTGAGTTTGAGTGACATTCTGCCCAAGTTATAGAGGGGAGTAAATGGAACAATCACTAGGGACAATACATTGGTGGACATACATAAAGGGCAACCAACATTAGACATTTTTAAGTGCAGGTAGGCGGTACGGCCAGCTGTGTGGGGGATGTGACCATGATGAATGAAGTGCTAAAATGGAGGCAGAGAAGGTGAGGGACAGAGACAGGTTAAGGGCAAGGGAAACATGTTAGCTAAAAGGCAGATTAGAGGCAGGTTAAGAGGGTGACTTGGAGGCAAGGTGGTGGGCTTTTAGTTTTGTTTTGAACAAAACCGTGTGGACTGTTTCTCGGGTGTCCTGGGGAACAGAATTGCATGCAAGTGAAGCAAGAAGAGCAGAAGCGAGAGGAAGCACGCGGGCAGTGCGGCCGAGGTGCCACAAGGGTAGTCGAGGAGGCAGAGTAGCGATTACGTGAAGGCTTGTAGAGTCGGATAGGGGAGGATCGATACAGTGGTGCCTTGCTGTGGATAGAGTTGTGAACCAGGAGAAGACATTTAAACCTGGCCCTGTTTTGCATTTTAGTCCATCCAGCCTCATGACATTACAAGGAAATAGGTATGCAACAAGGTAATGACAATGATAAATGCAAAGAAACAATGAAACATTAAAAGTGTATACTTGGCTTAGTAACCAGTATATCTTCATGAGGAAATTACATGTATCTCTCTCTCTCATATGTTCATGCATGTGTATACGCTCATACATACATATTCAGACACTCACCTCTTCACAGAGAGCCAGGAAGGTGGAAAATTTAAATGTGCAATGGTGCAGGGAAGAAAGGGCCATTTGATGGGAAAAGATCTGAAAATGCATCTTTTCCAAAGATCTAAGTCCACACATATATATATAATCTATGGCCAGCCAACAGATTTTAAGTATGACCCCACTAGCAAGGTAGAGTGGCCTTCTGCTGGTGAGGTCAACTGTTTGAACATTTCTAACAACTTTGCAACTTTGAAATAATGAAATTGCCTTCGGCACCAATTAGTTTTCTCATGTGCAGATGTGGTAATTGTAAATTCTATTGGACTACTTACATAACTCGTTGTTCTCTAGTCCGAATCTAAGTTTTTTGGTTATATGTGATTTTACAGGCGGACATTACACAGTCTTACATTTAATTGCAGACAAAAAACCGAAAAACACCAATATTTCTTTGCTTTTGGTGGGGTCCTCCACCAAAGCCCCATGATTTTCCACCCTTATAACGCCACCCCAACCCGACCCATTTTAACCCCTTACCCCACTACCCTTTATATATGTATTTAATGTTTTCGATTTTGTTTCAGTGTTATCGACCGCAGTGAAATGTACCACTCTGTAATATTTTCCATAAATTGACTGGGTACCAGTTGTTTGTGTTGTTTCTTTGGCAGACATTACTGTGTACATATAACTATTCCCTAATTTGTCATGCCCTGAAGAAGGCCGGGCCACCAAAAGTAATTGGCTAGTTCAGTTGGCATTTTTCTGTATCAAGAGCGGTTATCTTCACAAACATGTTTGGGATAGATGCTTCAGGAACGCATTATCTACCTATCCTTGAATAAACTCTACACATGTGCTACTAAAATTGTTTTAGGCTTACATTAAGTTGTAGCCCTGTTTTGTAATTCAAATAGACATGCGTCTAAGATGTGTGTGTGTCAGCACTATGTGTTTCACACTGTTGGTGTCTGAATATTTGGTAGCACTTCAGTTTGGTCCCTGTCGTGTGTTTGTTTTGGAGGTTGGCACAATGGTGGTTTAGTGATTTCATTAAAATTCCGTCTATGTTGGTTTATAACGATGAGTTTCAATTTTAATTTTGTATTTGCTTTGTGACAAATAATAAATCCAACATCATGGCCCTCATTACAAAACCGGCGCTAAACCAATGCGCTATTAGCACCATGGTTGGTGCCGGTGTTGTAACGAGTCCGCCATGGTGAAATGGGGAAATACCGCCCCATTCCAAGGTTGGCAGTGCGGTATTTCCCCATTTCCCCATGGCCCTTCCCCATTCCCATTTTTGCCCCATAGGGCTCAATGGGAATGGGGAAGGCGGCAATCGCGGTACAGCAAATTGCGGTACCGTAATTGCCTGCGAGGTCCCTTTGCGGGTCCCTACTTTAACGGCTGGTCCAGACCAGCCGTTAAGGTCGGGTCCCGCAAAGGGACCTCGTAGTAAGGCGCTAAGTGGTTAACGGCGCCGCAGCCTTTTACGGCGCCGTTAACCACTTAGCGCCAGGGTCGTAATGAGGACTCATGTGTCATAGGTGATATGTAGAAGAATTGATGCAATGCAACAAAATCTCCAAATGCAGTGATACAGACATACCAAATTTAGTTTGGTGCCTCCAACATTTTATACAGAGACATTTTCATCTGGCCACTAAAGACCTTGCACGTCATCATGCTCTTTCTGTAACCCCAGTCCCAGATTAATAGTAGTCTTAACCAGTATGTTCATTGGGAGCACAACACAACTCTTCATGGTGGTTTCACATTGGGACAAGTAGTTAGAGCATTCAATATCTGTCCCCAATCAATCGTAAGGCCTTCCTCTGATTCCATGGGGGTCATTACGAGTGCGGCGGTAAGGAGTTTACGGCGCCGGTAAGGATGCCGGTGCCGTTAACCCCTTACCGCCGCATTACGAGGTCCCTTAGCGGGTCCCGCTAAGGACGGCGAGTTTTACCAGCTGCCCTTAGCGGGAGCCGGTAAGAGACCAGGGAGCTAATAACGGGTCCGTTTTAACGGGCCCGTTATTAGCTCCCTGCCTATTCCCATTGAGCCCTAGGGGGGCTCGAATGGGAATGGGGATGGGTATTTTGAATGGGGACTTACCGGGTCCTCCAAGGTTGGAATGACCCGGTAAGTCCCCATTCAAGGAACCCAGACCCACACACGAGTTTGGAGGAAGCCATTTGCATGATATTGCGATTCTCTTCTTAGCCAACGATAGTAAAAATAGAGCTACTTTCTGTCTGTGTTTATTCCTCTTGTTCCCTAGTAATCATCCCAGCAGGCAAGAGGATGGGTTCCAATCAGAGAAGCCATAGAGTAATGTATTAATCCTGCCTACCACCTCCCTCCAATAACTTTCAGTCTCTGGACCTTCCCGCACCATGTGCCAAAGCCCAGCCAAATTGTAACTGCATTGAGAACATATGTCAGCCAGCACGGGATTGAGCGCATGCATTTTCACTGGGGTCATATACACCCTGCAGAGGACATTAAAGTGGATCAATTTAAATCTGGCATTTCTGGAGACCTTCTTCGTGTGCTCCCACATATTTAACCATTCCGTGTCTGATAATAAGGAACCCAAATCACTCGCCCACTTTCTCTTAAATGTTAGGGCTAGACTAGTTTTCCCACTTAGTAAAAGTGTACTAGCTCTTATCTTTATCGCATGGACAGAGGAGAGTGGATCCTTCGAACTATGGAGTGTATGGTCAAGTCACATTCGTCAGGTTTGACTTGAAGTCCTCCTCCTAACCAAAACCATTCCCGTTTGCTGTCATCGGGTGCCCATGTTCTGCATTCTTTTCAGCCTAGACATCTGTTGGTTAGGTTTTCCCTAAATCCACACGTCCTTTTTTCCATTTCACACGACGCAGCCTTGTCATTAAGCCAGTTGTCCCGCACCCTGACCTTGACACATAATGAGGCCCATGTGGGACCTGCAGATTCCATTCTTTTCAATCCCAAATTGCACATTTCCTCTGTTGCCAGCTTGGGGTGAAGACATTTGCCCTGTTTCCCCACAATTTCAGTTCAGAACAGTGTTGACATGGAGACAGAGCAGAGGGGCTGGTGTTTTACTTCTGCTTGACCTCAAATGGTGGAGGGGCCATTTAATCAAGCATTACTAGTGGCAATTTCCAACAGGGGAAGAATGGACTGATACACCTGAGAACATTTAGTAGAAGAAAAACACCCGACAAGGGACAAGTCGTAAAGTGGAAACTCCAATCACGCTCAGGAAACTAGATCAGTCTATGCAATAACCTATCAGAATCATTATTAAATAATCAAGATGATCAGAAGCATTATAAAGCAGCCCAGAGCTCTGCAGTAAAGGTCGTCACAGACTGGGCCCGAGACTGGGAGGAGAATGAACATGAACTGGACAGCAGAAGTCAGAAAATTGAGTTGCTGGGTATGAGAGCTATCCAGACCAGATCTTTTCTTCAATAATTAGGTTCGGTCTGAAGCTAGGCTACTCCCAAGAATGGAAGCATGTTGCGAGGAAACTTCACAAATGACCCAGGGGTGCGATCTTCGGAGGTTAAGAATATCTGGTGCAGAGACAAATAATTGGCACAGGAGGACAAGCCATACCTAGAGGATGAGACTACCTAGGCCTAACAAAAACCCTAAGAAAGGAGAAGGAAATACCTCCTGGTGTGAGTGTGTTATAAGATGTTCATGATTGCCAGGAGGCTGACCCGTTAACATAGGGGGAGAATATCTCGGGCTGACCGAGGAAAGTAGACTGGGGGTGGGGGGGATGCATGTTGGTATGAGAGTGTCAAGAAGCAAGGCGGGCACTATATCCCTAGGAGTGAGATTGCCAAGAAGCGAGCATGCTGCTCATCCCTAGGACTGAGATTGGCAGGAAGCAAACAAAGCCTAGATCCCTGGAACTAAGCACTTTAGTGAGACCCTTGTGACACTTGGAGTTTACCCATCATGACCCACTTGTAATAATAATCTGAATTAATGGTAGTTTGATTCCTGTGAAACATGTATGGGTTGTTCACACCCACCATGACAAAGTAAATAATGTTTTTCAACTTTTATATTTGGCTCCCTTGGAAAGTGGAGTAGAAGTCAGCAGTTGGGGCAGGTGCTTACCCTGTAGAGTCCCCCTTAATTAAATGCCCCACTTCACAATGGTTGATTCCATAGATTTTATTTAATCTGGAGTAATGGCTGGAGGAAATTTGATTTAGGGTGTTATCAAACTATTTTTTGGGGCAGGGAGACCTCCAAAGTGCATAAATTCTTGTAGGAATCAGAGTCTATCTTGGCAATCAAATCAGTCTCTGTTAGGGATGCCCCATAATCATCCAGCATTATAGAAATCTTGAATCTGTCCTGCCAATATTGTAGATACCCTGCTAGGAGTTTCCCTATTGCGATATACCCGTTGTGGAACCTGGCCTTTCCATTCATGTAAGCATGCTGGCATGATTGTTTAGTGTGAAATTAAAGCTGAATTGGGCCCTTCTAAGGTTAGATAGATTCCAACTATTCATGTGCCGTCAAATTCCTTCTGAAGCTGCTTGAGAGAATCCTCTAGCTTGTCTAAATGTTCTTGCTCCCGCCTGGTGATCTGGGGGATATACCGTCGGTCTCATTGAGAGCGAAAAACTCTGTAAAATGATAAATTGTCTTCATATGTACAGCTTCCTGCACCAAGTAAGATGAGTTTAGGTGCCAGCAGAATTTACCATTTTGCAAATATCCATGTTTAGTCCAACATATATGTGGGTAGGGTTGGCCATAGAGATGAGACTCATATCACACTGTACAACCTGAGGAAGAAGGGCTTTGTTGACCATTTTTAGACTATCTAAAGATGTAAAGGATATGCATTCAAGAAAAAGGGGTATTCCAACTCCCTAGGGTGCATATCCCACTGGGCACCTGCAAGATTTACCAAGGTGAAGGATGAGGCGAAAGGTATGTGATTGCATGGTTTTGCAAACTACTGTCTAATTGAAGGTCAGAAGGAAAATCAAAAAATAAAATCCCCCTGCAACTACTAGCAAACCTTTCAGATCTCCAAAGCACAGTCAGCCCGTTGCGGTCGAGAATTCTAGTTCATCAGCATCAGGGACATATATATGTTCACTGTGAATACTGTTTAAGAACCGCTCTGGATAGTGGGGTCTACGGATCATGAGAATAGGCACACTGTGTATCCTTTCTATTACAGGGGAGAAACTCTGCCAGCATTATCCATTCTCTTCTGGAGTTGTAGCACTCAGTGTGAGTAAGATGCATCTCCTAAATTAAGGCTAAATCACATTTGTCTTTCCACTGGTGGGAGAGGACTTTGGTACACTTAGTGGGGCTGGCTAAACCTTGCACATTCCAGGATATAACATTCACGAAACCCACAAGTACGTATTAAAGATCAGGGGAACAAGACCAAGTCACAAGTACCAACAATTGAGTTGAGGAAGCTTAGCTGCACTTAGGGCAGACAGTGTTACTCCAAATGGTGGTTTCGGTGTTTGCTGTTTGTGTACTGACAAAATGAAACCATAAGAAGGGTTGAAGTGTGAAGGAATAATAATAATAGGGAGAGCCTATGGTATCTATTATAAAGCTGTGGAATGTGTAGCCTGGGGAATAGACCAAAGCCAACCTCACTCAGCCTGCATCCCACCCTAAAGCTAACCACATCAAACATATTCATCGAAGCTGAAGAATCATGCACGTTACAACACCCAGCCAATCACATCATATAAATACACCCCAGGTAGGCCATTTAAAGAGTATGTGTACTCTTTAAATGTGTACTACAAAGGATCTTATGCCGACCTGCATATCTTGATTCATGCAGGACTCATCTTTGGTGGCGGCGGCGGGAGCCCTTCCTTAGTATGGGATGTAGGGCTGTGGTGTGTGCCCATGCAGTATATGGGCAAGGAATTGTACAAAGGTCTGAAGGGCTTCGGGATCATTGCAATAGGAGTTCTTCTCTCCCTCCCATGGTTAACCTTATTTTAACTGGACTCCTCAGGCCATACTGGATATCCTGGGATCTTAAGATGTGTCATTGGAGAAATCTTGATCGATAAAGATACTAAAGCAATTGTACTTCAGCGAACTCAGGTTCTTTGTGGCCTGTTGTATTCCCATACCCTGTGTGGTGGAAGCAGATAAAACATAATGCTGTGGGGCATGGAGGCTTCATATGGATGTTTCCTCTTTCTGAGATGGTGCACAAGCTGGATGTCAAGGGCACAAAGGAGGACACAAGGGTGAGTAGCCGATGGAGAGGCCCATGGAGGAATGTGATCACCTCTTCTCCTCCTCCTCTCCCATGGAATGCTATAGATGGGGGCTGTTGGTGTGACGTCCGTTTTCAAGATTCTACACCAGTTTCCTGACACCTCAGACTTCTCCTTCCAGTTTCTTAATCTTTCTTTAGATATCCTAACATACTTGGACATGGTTTTCTGCAGCAATCACCCAGACTCCAAACCTCTTCAGGCCTGTTTTGATTTTATTGATGTCAAACAAGATTTAGGCCCCATCGTAATTTGTCTGGCCATAAGTGGTTTCAGGGATCTCTCTGCTGTTGTTGAAGTCGGCCCTATCCTGTGTGCCTCAGTGACGTAAAACTGTCCAACAGCACCCAGAGGGATCAGCTCACTCCCCAAACACAGAAGTGTAAGACAGGCCAGGAGTCACATCTTAAAGCTACCAAAAACCTTCGAGATTTACTCATGCACTGTAAACTGATGCACAACCCCAAATGTATCTGATGCTACCTTGCCATTTATTATCTGTTGAAGGTTCCTCCCCATCAGGCAGTTGTATAGCATTCTCCGGGAACTCAAACTACACAGTTAATGGCACCCACTTCCAGAGCTACTGGTAGGGTGGGCCATGAAGAACCAAAGAGCACTCTTATGGCCAAGGGTGAGCATAACAAATTGTCTGTGCACCAAACTAGCTGCCCCATCAACATTTCACACTTCCACGCCTGCCCACTGCATTCAAACTAATTTCCAGTACTACAACTCACCTCGCTATAGCTAGTGCCATTTTCTGTTTATTCCCTGTCCTGGAGCTTCAAGTCTGCAGAGGTCAGTGACGAGTTTCCACATCAGCCAATCGACCTGTGGGATCAGGAGATGATCCATGCAATTGGTTGAAGGTTGAATCTTGTAGGTTGGCCCTGACAGGAACAACAGGGCATAATGATCTGTGGGGATTTGGAGTGCAAGCAAAGGAAGCCATCTTGACCATCGTTCTCTGGTGGTGCCGAATGTGAATCCTTTTCTGCAGTCTTAGAAGAAATGGTAGTCTGTAAGGTGATCAATCCACTTCACCAGATATGGGAATCCTGCTTAATTTTTGAACTACTAAGTAGACCTTTTGCCAGACCAAGGGTGGCGCAGTTTGCACTCAGCTCTTCAAATGCATCTTCCGATTAGCCCCCAGTGATCCAGTGCCATTTCATAACTTTATTATCGAATTAGTGAGGCACATTGCTACTGTCCTACCTCTACCTGGCTGGAGAATCGGCAACCTTGGTCACTCCCTTGGCGAATAAGGACATTGCACTGCTATAAATTTCAGTACTGTTCACAAGGGTCGGCCATTTATTTACAAGAAGATGCCATATTTGTGCAGTGGAAGCAGAATCGGTTGAGGTTATCTAGTGAAGTGATGTTCTGGCACCCACTTTAACTCCTTAGAGATTGAAGCAGACTCTGCCAAAGAATTCAGATCAGTCCCCTTCTGTCGAGGCCCCAGAAATCATCATAGACACATCTCTTCTCATGTATTTCCTATTGATACCTTCTGTTCCCGGTAAGAAGAACCCGATGGCCCAGTGACACAGCATAGATATAAGTCGACACATTCTGAACCAGATTCCCCTTTCAGAGTTCAAAGATGAGACTGTGTGTAAATGTCTCCACGTGTCCTGGGCAGAATGATACATCTTCTTCCAGAGCAAGGAGGCAAGAAAGTGTGAAAGATGAGAAGATTCATGCCTGCACCCAATCTGTGGGAATGGCTACCACTGTTGGAAAACTCTCAAACTCAAAATTGATGCACACTCCACGATGAGGACTTTGAAAACCAGCTTCTGCTATGTAGCCAATGGGTATCAATCTTATTTCCTTTTGATAAGATATATTTTATTCATTTCCATACAATGGTACATTCAAAGAATAACATTCAGTAGCATGCTGCAACTTGAGTAGTACAGTTCATACTGCCAAATTAAAGGCGGAAGAGCTCAGTATGCCCAAAGCTACAGAAGAGCCAGAGATAGAAGGATCATAGCGCGATTCAGGCTTCTATCACCCACTTTGTATGGATTGAAGTTTGCATATCATCTGATGTGCACTTAGTCTCATATAGGCAATTCTCCCATACTGTTTAATGCGAGACTTGTTTTTCCTTTCTATAAATCCTTCTCAAATGTATTTCTGCTGTAGACCATTTAAACATATCTTGAAGTCAAACTGATTAATTCAGTCATGTTTCATTGTCCAGTTTCTGGCAATCGGTATCTTTGCCAGTAACAGACCAAATGCTAGGAACAGTTCAGTGAGCTTACCCTTCTTTCTCGTATGAATAAGCCTAAAAAGCCTACATTGGGCGCTCTAGTGGTACCATTCTCCCAGTGCCCCCTTAATAAAAAGGCAAAGGCACACGCCCCAAATGTATCTATTTGAGGGCACGCCCACATTTTATGGAATAATGAAGCAGCTCTTTTCTCAGGCTTGGGATTTCACACTTGCACATTAACATTAATATTATGCCTTCAAGCAGGGTCATATACCTTTGGTGCAAGAGGTTCACATATATTAGCATCAGGACTCAACATGAGAATTTTAGGTAAGGGTATTTGGAGAGACGCGGAGTAAAAAGGTGTTTTAGTGAGTACGCAGAAAAAAGAGGGAGGGTGAGGCGCGAACTCTAGTTCCCAGCTTTGAATACCTGCTGCATTTCAGATGCGTTCTCCTCCAAGCGATTTCATGTCTCTAACAATCTTCAGGGAGGCAGTCTTTTCATGTGTTACAGATTAGACTCAATTGGTCTCAAGGAATTCTGGTAGTGAGTACACATGTAGTTCTCATTCCCGAATGATGAACCTTTAGACAAGTAAATATACATTTTTTTTAACATCTTTAATTTAAAAAACCTGAATTATTCTTGTGATCCGAACATTCTTTGTAGCTAGCAAGTGCACGCTTGGTATAATGCTGTTATTTTCCTTCCCTATTTCATAAGGTCTCGGGTTATCTTTAAAACAATATGTCTTTGTGGCTGTTCTGAAAATGCAGCGTATGCCTCTCTCAAAACTGCGCCAACACAGTATATACGTTCTCTGTAAAGCTTAACGTCTTCCAATTTCTGTAAACATTTCCTAGTTCCTGTCATCCTTCCCCGGCTCACTTGCTTAGGCCATGCACCGGTATTGTGTCTTTAAATAATGGATAATTGCCACCACTCCCATTCTCACATAAACTGGGTGGTTGCTTCCATGTGAGGTCCTGATTGACAAAAAAATTGAACATGGAAAAGTCCCATTGACTTTTTGGGGAAAATCGGGCCCTGAGTCTCTATCTGATATACATTCTGTTCTTGGCACAGGATGTAAGACGGGTAACACCAAGCTACCGCTGCCATAAGGAAATAGTGTGCACAATAGCAGTTGATCCTGTGAGGAGCAGTGCTACCACAAAGCCCCTTTTAAGCACTCTCTAGATTTTCTATTATTAATTTGAAAAATAGATGGTACAACACACTCCGGCGCAACAAGAGATGCTGGGGACTACAATATTTCACGAAACATGACATTTCCACACTACATGAAGACATTACAAGGTTGTCGGTGCAGAAACAACGGTGCCGGTAAGCTTACCGGCACCGTTGTTACCGGTTAGGCAATCTACAAGTCTGCAGGTGGGCGCTGTACCGCCGACCTGGCGGGCGGAACAGCACCCGCACGCAGACTTTCACAGAAGCACTGGCACCGGTGCTTCCGTGATCCCCATTTCTATTGTGTCCTATGGGAATGGGGATTAACATTTACAGTCGCCTGACTTAACGGACCGGCAGGGCTGTAATGCCCCGGTGATTCCGGCAAGTCAGGTGGCGGTAAATCATTACGGTCCAGAGGCTACCTGCCAGTTTCACCGGCACAGTTTCCACCGGACTCGTAATGAGGGCCAATATCTCAAGGCGGTCGAAGCTTGAGGATAGTACAGGTTTATTCCAGCCAGATTCAATAACAATCTAGGCATTAAACAGAACATGTTTAGTCTTTAATAAGATGTAAACATTGCATCTCACCACAGGCCAGCCCTGGGAGTCTCAACCTTCCCCAATGCAACAGCCCAGCAGACCTGCTTAGACCTGAAAGTCCTACTCTCTGGTTCTTAGCCTACACCAGCAGTCCTTTCTGAGACCCATTCCAAAACCCTTGCCATACCCAAAACTTCACACAGGAAGTAGCGACAGAACATAAGAAGACAGCCAATTCTTTGACTGGTTTGTATGAGTTTCTTTGGATCTGCACTATTACAAGCATTACGGTGAGTTTGGTGCTTACGTTTTCCAACCTTGTGGGATGAAAAGCTTAAATGCACTTGATACCTGATGCATCCTCCGGGAACTTGCGCGGGACCACCTCTGCATCTGCTGTGCTGTCCTAACCTTTTAACCATCACAAAAAGGATGGACAGTCAATTTTACTAAGACACGTACATTTAATAGGGAGAGAAGCACTGCTGTCTATTCTTGTTACTGAATAAGTAACCCAATGTTCTACATTATGGTTTTAGCAACAACACATGTACGAAATGATTGGCTGTGACACAAAACTAATTTGCGGTTTCTCAACTTAGCAACTACAACATAAATGAACCTTAAAATGTATCTGTGCCTGTAGATCTTATTCTATAGCAAGGTCTGGGGCTCCTTTAACACTCCTCTGTGTGCCTAAGCACATTTATGTGAATCTAGGGTTTCTAGAGGATTTCTGCTTAAAATAATCCACAAAAACAATGATCTCAATCTTACTGGCTACTGCCCACCATAAAATAGCTCAACCAATTTCCCCTTTTTTCGCTGGGCAACTAAACCGGAGCTACAGGCACATGGTATCTCTCCTGCCCTTCACATGTTCACATGTTGTAAAGGCCACCCAGCCAGTGAAGATCCAGCTTGGCAGCCGGCCTGTGCTTTGTTCCCTTGGTGACTTTGCAATCACGGTGATTGCTTGTGATATTGCCTAAACAGAGTCTACAGGTGTTGTGCCCACAGCTCATTTTATGCGCGCTGAAACCTTGTAGGTTTCGGAGTTTGTGTGCTAATTGTCTCTTTTGCTTAGAGACTTGAAACAAGCATTTGTACAATGGAGGCAGTGCGATCAACACAAAATGTATCAAAACTCTACTAAAAAAAAGCACCGAAACATGCCTGCCTTCTTTCTTATAAATTCTAATAAAGGGTTACCGGGGGGAGGGGGGGGTGGGGGGGGGAAGAGGGGTGAATGTGTTTTCAATTTTTATGTCAAATTGTCTTTATCATTAAGTTCACTTAGATGCGACAAATGCCAAATTCTGTGGGAAATGCTATAGCAATCTATAATTTTATGGAAAATTAACTGTTGTTGACACATTTCTCCAGAAAACGTTTTGATGTGTTCTCCTGTGGGATGAAACCTCTAGGCTCTGCATTTCCCAGCAGAGACTGCACATTTTGCACAAAAGGGAACTGCAAATTCAAATTTCATCAAGACTAAGGACCTCTTTATGAGCTTGTTGGTTATGGTAGAGCATGTGTTTTCTTTCCTCCAAAAATCACCAGTTTTTTTACGGCTCGCCAGATTAGGAGGTGTGCAGTATTTGCCACCAACATAAATCCGAGGAATCCCACATGCAGTAAATATAGTCTTTTTATGTGTGGAAGTACCACAAAGGGGCCTGATTTACAGATGTCTTTTTTTAGCAAAACCCCATTGGGAAACGTTCTGTGTTATTAGGCACAAGACCTCCAATGTTTAAGAGGTGATGGTAAACATTGTAAAAACTCTCCAGACGTGTTTAATTTGTTTTGTTACCAGCATAGTAGGGAATCACGCATGCTTCCCTTGTGTGGCATTTTTATCTTGAAAAGTTTAGCATTGTCTACTTCCTCCTTCTTCAGAGCTTTCGCCATTAATGTGCTGCCCTGTCAGTGCTATAGGACTCCAGGAGTCAGCGATTCCTCCACAGGTACACTCAGTGCTTTAGGATTTGAGCAGTTCTTTGGGTATTTTTCTGGGAGGTTCTTCATGCTAACGGAGCCCTATGTGACTAACAGCCCATTGATGGAGGAAGGAGGAATCGGGAGAGAAAAGGTGGCAACGTAGTCTTACAATCAGAATAGTCTAAAATTCAACATAGTCTTAAATTGAGTGAGAGAAGAGACCATTGGCAAGCTCTTTTGTGACTAAAATGATGCCAAGGGCTCCATAGAAATGTCAATTGAAAGCAATGAGGGCCCCCACTGTCTAATGCAACAATGGAAGAGATGGGGTTATGACCTAGCCTTAGGGTGCAGCATGAGAAAGAGGGGAGTGATGATGAATAGGCCAGTGAGAGGGGAGAAATACACATACAGTGGCTTTGAAATCCCCCTGGCCGTGGGTTTCGCCCATTATTCCCCCAATAGTGCTAAAAAATCTATGACTCTTCCCTGTCCTCACAGGCACTCACCAAGTGCCCCCTCCTCTTTCCATGGTCCCCCCACTCCCCTCAATTGCTTTTTTCTTCCCTGGCCATCTCCTGACCATTACCTCCTACCACTGTTGGTTTGTGTTACGCATTTTCTTCTTACGAGGTGAACTTGATTGAAACGCAAGTGCTGAATTTCAGAGGTTTTGTTGCATTAAATCTGATCACCTTAACTCTCTCTTAACTAATGTTTTTTCATTGAATTTTAAGGGTATTGCTATACCTCAGTTTCCTCAGGGCCCACTGGCCGTGTTGCACCAATAGTTTTCTTTTGGGCCCATCAGCCATGGCCTTCAGCCAAGCGAGAAAAACAAAATAGTGGATTTTAATTCCTGAAAAGTCTCTCAGCCTCTCTGCTGCAAAGCACCAAGGTCGATGAATATATATATATATATATATATATATATATATATATATATATATATATATATTTGATTGATCTGTACTTACTGGGTTAATCTCTGTCATTATGGTTACAGTTTATCTTGCAAATTTAACTAGCATATCACCCCTTATAAATAGGACAACTGAAGGCCAGTGGCACTATGCACTTTACGAAAGTGCTGTCCTAATGAATACTTGAAGTTTAAATATAAAGTATCTCATTATGAACTTTATGAACCTCCGCATAGTCCCAGCCAAACTTTTAACACATGCTTAACATTATGGTTCCACAATCCAATAGCTGTATTTAGTCTCTATAGTTGTAATTAACATCCCAAATGAGCCAAAACCCCTAAGATCTTAACACCAGATCGTTGATTATTATGATGAGACATTACCCCCACCGTGCAGTGTGACGCAGCCCTAGGGTTATACCTAATAACTCAAAGCAGCCTCAACCAAGGTCGAGCATTGAGCTCCGAGTAAATACAACTTTACAATACTACAGCAATGGAAGGTCTTAAGTAACTGTGGATACTTCCATAACTATTTTAAACAATAGGTTTGAGGAGCTGAGTCTCCACTCTGTATATTAGGCATTAAGCACTTTACTTTGGGATACTCCGGAATTGCTGCTAGGTGCTAATTTGCGATATAAGTCCCCATGGCCAATATATTTTGCACTAAGCACTAGTCACTTTATTATGGAGATCCCCTAATTGCTACTAAGCACTAGAAACTTTACATATTCATATCCAGCCTCATAACCTACCTAGCTATTGCAATCAAGTCACATAGCGAGCTCCCGTGCACATGGCACTAAGCACTTTATTATGGGGATTCTGAAATTGTTGTCATGTATTAAACATTTTACATATATGCCTATACCTGTTTTAATATTTTAAATGATATTTCTTATCAAGCACTTTACATAAAAGACGATCAATATAGAACTACCAAGCAAAGCAAGTGGACGTGTTACATCTAGACATAATTGCATGCATATTATGTACAAAAATATAAAGGTTTTTCACCTTAACTGAGAGACACTCTATTCCCGATATTATCTTTACCATGTTCCAAAATGATGAATTGCTTTGACCAGGATCACACATGGGGGATGAATCATGCCATGAACAACAAAAAGGGACCTTGTTGCATTTAAAAATTGGTTTTTGCAAAACTTTAGTGCATAATCTGATAAGGCCTGCAAGGGTGAAGCACGTTGTTGTTTGCTGACCTGGATGTCCACATTTAATCCATTAAAGGATTAAAATGAAGCCTGCGGGAGTTAGTGTACTTAATTTGACTTAATTGGAGCAAGTGCCGCTGCCTCTTGCAGGCAGAGAAAACGTTCTTCTGCTAGCTCTCTTGTTTTCATATATATAGTTTTTAAGGAACAGGGAACACCCCCATGTCTCTGTCAGATACTTTATTTTAAAAACTACTGCATGGATTTATCCCAAACCAGTCAAGGAAATTAAGTCAATGCTTTGTGCCCAAATTGTTTCTTATTTGGTCCAAATCTGTCCAGCGGTTTTTGTGCTACCGCTGTTAAAAAACTGCACTTTTGGGAAAATGAATAGGAGTGGGCTAAAAACTGTATTTTTCTTTTTTTTATAACCTTTTAATTTTTCAATGAATTGTTCCCAAAGCTTTTAAGTTGGGGGGAAACGACTTGACAAACGATTTGTTTAAAAAATGTCATCCAAATCCATTCAGCACGTCAAAAGTTATTAGCCTCTCCAGCCTCTCTGCTGGATAGATTTACCCCCAAACTAGTCAAGAAAATTACGTCAACGCTTTGTGCACAAGTTTTTTCTTATTTGTTCCAAATCTACCAAGTGGGTTTCACACTACAGCTGTTCCAACACAGCACCTTTTCTCTATGGGAAATGAGTGGGCTGAAAACTGTGGTGTTTTGTTTTGTTTATAACTTTTTCCTTTTATAACATATTGTTTGCAGTTTGGAGGAGGGGGGAGCTTATACAAACGTTTTGTTTTGAAAATTACATCCAAATCCATCCAGCAAGTCAAAGGTTATTAGCCTCGCTCAGACTCTCTGCTGCAAAGCACTATATAAAGGTTTTAAGGAGCATGGGGTACCCCCTTCTCTGTCAAATATTTTAAAGACAACTGGTTGGATTTACTGCAAGCCAATGAAGGAAATGATGTCAAAACTTTGTGCCCAAGTTGTTTTTTATTTGGTCCAAATCTGCCCAGCGATAGTCGCGCTACAGTTGTTCAAAAACTGCACCTTTTCTCTATGGGAAAATGACAAACGTTTTGTTTAGAAAATATCAGCCAAATCTATCCTGTAAGTCAAAAGTTATTAGCAATAGAATTTTCACATGTCCGATGGATCAAGTCACTCACCTTAATTATAGGGTGGCAATAAGATGTTCAGTGCTACTATATTTTGTCTTAAAAATGATATAGCATTCTGTTTTATGTTAAATGTGATTACCTGAAAACAGTCTATGTATTTCGTTCATTAACATAAAAAATAAGGTGACAAAAAGCCTGACTGTCCTGGTGCAAACATAGGCGAAATGATATTCGGTGTGGCTTGCACTCAAGGACTCATGGGGTCGATTCACAAAGAAGTTACTTTGTATAATCCTAATTTACCATAACTTAAACCTGCAGAGGGCAATCCGATTCACAAACAAGTTAGCATGAGTAACTGACTTAGTCCTGGCCTACTCCTGATAAGAGATACATAAATCAGAGTTATTTCTGGTAACATCCTTGCAAATCGAATACCATAGCCCTCTCCAGGTTTAAGTCAAGGGTATGCCAGAGGTGGTACTTTGTGAATCCGCCCTAGTGTGAAAACACAGTGGTCTGACGTTAGAGTCAGTGATCCTAATGGCCGTTTGTCTTTGTTCCCCAGCTGCTAACCGAAGACCATCTGACGTCCCTTGCACACCACCAAAGTCTGTGAGTGAAGCAGAGCTATCCAAGAGAAAGAATGTCAAGAAGACCAAGGGCGGGATCAAGGTAGGACTGTGCGTCACTTTCAAAGCTTGTGTTGGAAATTGTTAGTTGAAATCCAGTGACCTACTGCCTAGGGTTTAATCCCTGTCTATGGATTGCACAGGGTTTGAAATTGAGGAGTGCGGGGAGCTATTTAGTTGCTGCTTTTAGACTAGAACAGCCTGGTTAGCCTGACACCAACAGCGATCAGGAGCTACCTTTGGCCCCCCAACTGATTGAGAACAAACACACTTATACAAATTTAAACTCTATGCATTGGGGACAATCTATAAATAAACATTAGGATGCATGTATAGAACATTTAAAGAAAAAGAGGTCATAAATAATGCACACAATTGTATGTTTCCATCTCATGTAGAAGTTACATTTGCGGAAAGCTATGTACTAGCTCCTTGTTCCTCAGTGATAGCCCCTGGTCACTGGCTAATGCTGGATACAGAGGAGCTGCTTTTAGCTCCTGCTTATTCAATCTCAATTTAGAGCCCTGGGTTGCATACATATCCCTGTGCCAAGGCTTTCAGTAGAAGCACCATTAGAATCTAGAGAATTCATGACACATTATCAAATCATTAGAGCCGAGTAGGTACATATAGCCGTATTAAAGCCTGGAAGCCCAGGTTACTTACCATAGCTAAACAAGGGCAGTTAACACGGGTCCAGTGCAGTCCACCAGGCATGCTTTTTCTGAGGGAGAAATGTTCATGCTCAGAACTCAAAGCTCTCAGCGAGCAAACATGTTTCCAACAATGGGAAAACAAAGCAAACATGGACACCATGAGAATATAAAAGAGCTCCTTCATGAACAAAAGAGTTCCTTTTCTATTTTCATGGTGGGTAAAAGACCAGCTGAGGATGCATGCAGTGATACCTCTGTGTCTGGGCACTACCAACAAATAAATAAATAAATAAATAAAGCAGGGTCAGAGACTACAGTAGCGTAAGCCACTGCCAGTTTAGGAATTGGTTAGTTAAAAAAACAGAGCCCCTATCGTTAGCTTGTACGCCAGCGAAATACCAGAGGTTATTGCCCACATTTCAAGCAACCTGATTGGTCCACACTCAGGAGGTTAATGGGAAGGTAGCAAAGAGAGCCAAGTATCGAGCCCAAAGAGCAGTATGCACGAAAGTAAAACTCATTTTGTGGAGAACAAGTGTTTTTTAGGGAACATGAGGACAATTTTTATATTTCCCCCCATTGCGCAGCTAAAGCAGTACTTGTATTCACCTAGTATCCAATAATCGCACATTATTTCCCAATATCCTGTTTTTACCTTTAGTCCTGCCCCTGTAGGTTTTAAACCAAAGTTGATTTGAGGGCACTATGCAAGCTCCAGGGGAACTTCACTGAAAACGATGAGGCATGACCCATTACATTAACCCAAGCTTTCTTAACTTTTAGCAACAGTCCAAGTGACGTGTTGGCACCCCACCCCTTTCCGGGCCGCCTCTTGTGTTTGCCAGATAAATATCTCACTGTTATGTTTTGTTATTTTGCACTTATATAGCGCCTTATGTACCATCGGTATGGTCTGAAGGCGCTGGTAGGTTGAACGCCCTTGGGAACCGAAGTTTAGGTCAGTAGAGAGAGTAGGGAGAGTCAACGGCGCATGTGCGCACCGGGTATGTGTGCAGCTGGTGCGGTATTCGTTAAATAGCTGCTTCTTAGCGGTAGATGTGGTGGTTGAGGTCAGGGGTATGTGTTCGTTCTGGCAGGATTTATCCAGACCGACTGTGGCTGTGTTAGGCCTGAGGAGAACGCCTGGCTGGGGGGGGTGTAACCAGCAGTGTTTACTTAGAGTGATGGGGAGTGAGCGGGAGGTGTTGGTATGAAAACAGTTATACCGAATGGTGTCATAGTATCTCTGTGTTCTAGTTGAGTGGTGGTGTAAAGAAGAGAGTACCATACTATGTACGTCGCGCAGTTCTATGCGCTTCTGTCCGTTCTATGGACTTTTATTCATTCCATGCGTCCCCGTCAGTGCAACACACTCCGATCTGCTCGATGCATTCATGCATTCCAGTTTGCTCTGCGCGCTCCTGACTGCCCCACGTATGCACTCCTGTCTGCCCCTCGCATGCACCCTGTCTGCGCCTGTACTTCGCGTTCACCCACCGTGCGCAGTCACCCGCTCCCCGCATTCTCCCACTCCCGGCACTCACCAGCTCCCTGCACTCACAAGCTCTGCACACTCATCCGCTCTATGCACTCATGCTTTCTCCGCATTCAACATTAGTATGCACTCATCAGCCCCTCAGAGTCATTCGTTAGTACGCAGTAGTCCAGTTCTATAAATTCATTTGCTCTCTAACCTCATCCGCTCTCTAGCCTCATCCGCTCTATAACCTCATCCACTCTACACGCTCCCCCACTCTACACGCTCCCCCACTCTACAGGCCCCCCCACTCTACACACTCCCCCACTCTACACGCCCCCCATTCTACACGCTCCCCCACTCTACACGCTCCTCCACTCTGCACGCTCATACGTTCTGTGCAATCATCAGTTCAACATTAGCTTCTCTGTATTTATGCCCTTGTCCGCCATACGCGCTCGTCTGATATACATACCCAACCATTCTACATGCTCATCCGCTTATCATGTTCATCCATTCTATACCTTCTTCCGATCCGCATACTCATTCGATTTACACACTGGTTCGATCTATGTGGTCAGCTGTTCCTCCACTTATGCATTCTTCCACTTAGTGCATTCAACTGTTTACACTCATCCACTCTACACACTCGGGCGTTTAACATGCTCATCCATTCTATACACTTATCCGATGTACTTACTTATTCAATTTACACATTTATCCAATCTATATAGTCATCTGTTCTTCCACTCATACATTCTTTCATTCAGTGCATTCATCTGTTCACACGCTTCATCCATTATAACTATTTCATTGATGTTATTCACTTCGTTCCCTCCACGTGCATTATGTGCATTTCAGCAGTTTACATCTCCTTACTGTTTCCATATGATTTATTCTTATTATCCACTGCCGGAGTAGCACTGCTGAGCAATTAGAACATTGATAGAGAAGAGCAATAGAGACATGCACACGTTGCCTTTGGTTGCAATACAATCTGCAAGGCAGCTTCCTACACCTACAGTTACGCTGCCCAGTGTATACCAAAAAATGGGGGTCGGGGGGGGAGCATTATTGTAAATATTCACTGCCGGGGCACAGTACTCTGGCTGACATCAAGGGATGCCAAACGTGCGGTCTGTCTTCGTGCTGCAGATATCTTGCCTGTATGTTAAGGACATGTTGATTTTGTTTGACTCATTGAGCCCATAAATGGGTGTCTTGGGCATGTGGTGTTCCGGATATGCAATGACGTCCTTAGATATCCTGCAGACAGTTCTGTGCTGTTGACATAGCAGGGAGGGGCCGATAGCAAGAGGTGAATGTCTACCATGTACTTATTCTTGAAGGAATCACAGTCCATTGAGGTCGGCATGAACAAAATGCAATGGAGGGAGCATATAGGCTTTGAACTGTCAGACAGTCAATAAATGACAACAGGCTGATTGACCAATCTACCATCAATGAATGCTAAACTTAAGTGGATACTGTTTCAATACTTGCAGAGGGTATTTGCCATCCTTCTGGAGCTGGCTAAGCTGAACAGTATCAAATGTGACACACGCATACCATGTACAGGGGATGGGACAGCTGTAGTTTTTAAGAGAAAGTGTGCGTATGCTTGTGTTCACTAAGAGAAATTCGGAATGAAACATTGGATAATTGGTACTGGAGGGATTGTCTCTAAGTTAAGGCATCATGGATTGCTTTGCAGGTTGGCCCTGGTGTGGATGAGAGGTGACAAGAGATATGAAAGGTTGCAAAAACTAGATGTATTGGAATATGCCGGATGATATCTAGAAAATGCACATTCAATATATTATCTCAACGACTGATTGACTTGGCGTGCCGAACTGACTCTTATCACATACATGTTCCATAGTGATGTACTGCATGCTAGGTGGTATGTGTCATGTAGGATGTGCTACTAGACATTTTTCATTACTGAGAACAAAACTGTGCGGCTGAGTAGACCTTACATAGTTGAATTTTATGAACTATGCGTTCATTTAAAGGAAATCTGCCATCCCCTGTTGCCTCTCTCCTGGTGATCCCAGAAGCGGTGGCCTAGAACTGCAATAATGTAGAACTGCCGTGCTTAGCAAATATACATTTTATCATCATACCTTATTAAAGTGCAAGAAAATGTATTTTAACATTTTCTCTGTGCTTTGGTGCTTCAGACTGCAATAGATTTACAGAACATATTGGCCTTCATTACAAGATGGGTGGTAAGGTCGGCAGTAAGATCGGCAGTAATTCGAGTGGACGGAATTACTGTTACTGATGTGCAGTGTAATTACTGGCAAATCAGGTAATTACATCACGCAGAATTACTGTCACAAAAATGAAGGTCAGTGGTAATTCTGCCAACTTTCAGCAGAATGACTGTTACCTCTGTAAATTGGCAAAATTAGCGAATGGTAATTCCGTCGGTGCAATTAACGCCGAATGGAAAACCGTCATGATGTGAATCGGAAGTCCAGCTGCAGCCATCTTTAAAAACTCAAAAAACACCATTTTGAAAGTGCCATCCGACCCTGGAAGTCAGTGCAAGAATGTCAAGAGGCAAAGAAAAAGACAACGTGCCCGAAATGCAGCTTTGCAAGTCTAAATTCACAGAGCAAGAGCTCACTGTACTTGCTGACCAGGTGGTGGCCTATTCGGAGCAGCTCTGTGCATCACAAATGCGGAAGACATCCAACCAGCGCAAAAACGCCATCCGGATTGAGACCCCGAACAAGGTGATGGCTGTTGGAAATGTTCCATGGGACTGTGAGGACAGCAGGAATAGGTGAAAAGACCTCAAACCAGGATCCGCACCTTCATATTCAACTCACACTGTGGGAGGAGGCAGTGACAGTTTGAATCATACTCCACAAGGCAGGCCTGGAGGGTGTAGAATCAGCAGAGGACGAATCCGGCAGCCAGGAAGACCCTGGTGAGTACATGAGTGAACCCTGGGCGCATTTCACACCAACCCCAATAGAATGTCAACCTACACAACTTGCACTTAGCTTGCAGAGCATTGGGCAGCCAATGCACAAAAAGCACATCAAACTCTTTAGGACTGTACATCAGGAGGCATGGGAGGTGTGAATCCCCAAAAAGACCCACAATATAGAAGGAGGAGACCCTTCATGTAGGACATACATCACAAACAGAAATAATCACGGAGCGACAATGAATCGCATAGTATATCACCATCCTCTGTTGGCAGTATGCACCACACCCATGTATTCACAACACATTTAAGCCAAAGAGCCGCCACCCAGTAAACGCATTGGCACAAATCCAACATCTGCTCTTGTCCTGTCCCCACAGACAAGTGCATCAGATCAGTAGCATAAAGGCCTCTATGAACAGCTTATTCCAACAAATGTCACACTCACACTATTTAGCAGGACACAGCTCAGGATAGGATTCCACATTTCAAATACAAAATGTTCCCAGCTCTGCATGGGCACCCATGACCTTACACAACCGTGAATCCCATGAGACCACAGGCCAGCTAAGGGAAACATTCCCAAAAGGAATTACAACCAATCATCAAGCCAGTTACCTGTGATACTGGCTGCCACGTGAATAAGCCCCTCATTTGTTTGTAACATCCTGCCCACCAAGTGTTCACAGTACCTCAGTGCTATACTGCATGAAATCACACCCAACAACATTTCAACAAGGGTAATCATGCCATCTTTCATGTCTCCCAACAGGCATACAAGACAGCCAAGGGGCTATGGAAGGGCTGAGCGCATCTGGCACTCCTGTTGCTAGAATTGGCAAAAGGCATCGGCACATGCTGCACAGTCCAGTGTACCAGCCCCCAGGTAGGCAATTGGGCCCAGGGACAACTCTCAGTCCAAGGCACCTCTGGGGGCACAAGCAAACCTGCTACAGTTGTGGCACCAACATCGGCCAATGGAGAGCCTGCACAAGCACCTGTCACCCAGCCACCTCTCACTAGTGTTTGCAGAGAGTCTGGGGTGCAAATCATCTACCCAACCACAAATACCAGTGAGGCTGTTGGGCAGGCCACTGTGCAGGACACACATAGCCTACCTGCCACCACTGCCACTACAACTGCAGCTGGCCCAATGATGCCAATGATACACATGTCCATGGACTCCTCTCCCTTGCCCATCATCTCACCTCTGCACACCAGTCCACCCCACATTATCAACTCGCAGGGCACCATCCAGAGGACACTTAAACCCTTTCAGAAGATGAAGACGCAAATGGAGCAGACGATTCTGGCTATGAGGGGAGGAACCAGTATGTCACACAGAGCCCAGTTCCCCAACTCATGCTCAATGCCATCTGGGAGAGGGTCTCACAGTTTGGGCCCTGGCAGGATAGAATGGAAAGGATTGCCCAGGAACAACTGGGACACTCACAGGTAATGCAAGATACGGTGCAGGGAGCCTGACCCAGGGAATGGGCCCTCGTCTTGCATGGCGTCTCCTGCGCCTCTCTGCACCATGTGACCTATGGTGCTGTTCATGCATCTACATCTCAATGTACCACATGAGGTGCTAGATTTCAAGGCAACTGCAAGTGCTTGCATGGTGTTACAAAGTGGGTTTGGAGAAGGTGTGGTCTTATGCACCCTTTCTGAGTCCATTGGGGGCACCTGTGGATTTTAGATGGAAGTAATTGCACTGTATTTTAGTGGAATTACTGCACATTTATGATGGGATTTCCACTTGTAATGTTGCAGAATTACTATTTTGGTTCATGGCGCTAATTCCACAGGTGGAATTACCACCAAAACGGGTGGAATTAGCCCTAGCTATATTTCCACCAGTGGGAATTCTGCCGGCAGAATTAGCGCCCATTTTCTGGAAAATATACTTCGGCAAAATGGTAAATGTGGCAGTAATTTCATTACTGCCACATTTACCACTTACCACCGACCTCGTAATGAGGGTAGATTGGATTACAAAGTAAAATAATGAAATTACAATGTTGACACATGCTTCAATTGGGTTAAGTTACATGTGGAGGGAGAAGTAGAGACTTACAGATGACAACACTGACTGTGTGAACAGAATGTCATGTACATGGTAATCGTGGTTCCACAAGTTTGCAGAGTGAGATTATTTAAGACAGAGAGAGAGAGAGCTATGTAGACCTTAACTGGGTGTTCAAACAAGGGGAATGCAGGATGAAGAAGATTAGAGGACAATTTTTATATTTGATGCATGGCTGGCACTTCTCTGCTGTTCTTTAATTTCTTGGGCAAATTGCCTCTCTGCAGTTTAAAATGAGGCTGCAATTCTGTGGCTCGTATTCTATCCTGCAAGCCCATAGTCACATCGCCTGACCACTTCTAGGCCAATTATTCCTCTCAGCCTGGTTAGATTTGTGTTAAAGAGGGCCCCCCAAGGTCCTCCAATTACTCCACTTTAGACACAGTGGTAATCACAAAGGTCTTTCTATCATTAACATCCTCCATGCATGTTGTATCGTCTGTTATTGGCATGGAATTATTTTGTATTTCTTGAATGGTCCTTGGGTGGAAAATGGAAGCCACTGCGCATCGCCTCATTCCAAGAGTGTTGGTGTGGTATAAAAATGGTGGTAACTGAATAACCCCCGCTTTTGCCGCGCCACCATATTCCAGGTTTGGATGGAAAGTGAAGGAAAAACTTCAAGCACATGGGTGGGGTTTTCTTCCACTTTGCCTTAAAAAAAGAGGAGCAATTATCCTGTCCGATTTGCAACCAGTGATAATCTCTCCAAAACCCTGATGGGGTACTACCGGAGTCTATGAATGAGGGCTAAGAACACCTTGCCATAACTCATAATTTTATTTATTTACTACCAATACAAGTAGTGGTAACAGTAACCAATATGGTGGAATTGTCCAAGAGTAATGTGTCTCCATTCTGGACACATTGGTACTCATGATGGCCTATAGTATATACATTTCTTCTTTAAGAGTGCAGAAGGAGTTGACTGACAAACAGATGGCATGGTTGTTAGCATACACTTTTGCTATACCAGAAATGAAAAATAAACCTACTTCTCCCTACTTTAAGATAGGTTTCCCTGCCTCAACTAAAATACTAAGGATTTGGTCAGGATATCCATGTAAATGAAGAGTCCACCGTCCGGTGTCAAAAACCTACTTCTGTCCCTTGCACCTATAACTAAACTAAAGAGGTAGTGGATATTCTTGGTCTAGGAGAATGGCTCCAATTGTTAGGTGGGATCTTTCCCTGTGGGAATGACTCCCTTCCCCAGATCTCAATCCCTTTCCAAGACACTAAACAAGGTACCAGGTTGTAATGCTTAAAAGCAGTAAAGTTCTCTGTTCAAACTCAAAAGGTTAAGTTCCATTTCAAGCATCAACATTCCTTATCACCCATAGTTGTTTCTTCACTATTGGGTTCCTCGTGAATGCCTCCCTTCTGCAGATATCTTGCTCTCAGTTTTTACACAAAGCCTGGGGAACTACACCCTTCCCTTGCCCTTCTTTGGCTTTTTTTCTCAAACTCTCTTTGCTTTTACTTTCATAGTTCACAACACCTGGGGGAATGTCTCCCTTCCCCAGGCCTTTTATCAGACTGTCTAACAAATCGCAATACCAGGGGGAATGTCTCCCTTCCCCTGCCCTTTTCTCAGGCTTACAACACCTGGGGGAATGACTCCCTTCTGCTGGCCTCTTTACAGTCTTGGCACAGTTCACAATACTAGGGGGAATGCGTCCCTTCCCCTGGCCTATTTCAATGAAATGTACACTTCTCACCAATGTAGACTTGGCTTTCAGTGTAATGGGTGGATCCCAAACCCATAGTATTCTCTGCTCGTAGTGTGGCAGATCTGGTTTACTAACTTGCCAGGTACTGCGACTATGGAGATGACTGATGAACTTTCCTTCTGGTGGGTGCGGGTCCCAGGACCCATATTGCTTCACATATTCCTTTCCCACAGCTATTTTCTCAGCCCTTCTTACCAGGGTATATCCACCCTTCTTATCTGGACCACTAGGCCTCTCTTCTGTCCCCAATAGCCAGCCCGTGTTGGCCCCTACCTCCAGGGAGCATTTCCATGGGCTACAGTCAGTCCTGAGACTCTCCTTTGGTCCTGGGGTGCCTTCTGCTGACTTTCTTCCAGCTACGTAGGCTCTGCAGCTGCAGTTTCCCTCTGGGCTGCTCTACCGACACGAACCGTGCGGTCCCTCTTCATCCGTCAGGTAAGTCAGCTGCTTTCCAGTAGGGAGAATGGTCTTTCTACTTCCGACACTCGAGAGAAGCTTTGCTTTCTTGCCTTGTCTCGCAGTCCGCCTTGCTTCTCTCTGCCGCACTGCCAACTTGCTTGCGGCTCCTCCTAGGAGGGATAATCCTCCTCTTTTATTTTAAATGCGACTTTACCAATAGGAATTCGGGAAGTTCTAGAATGTTCACAAGTGGTTCCAGGAGTGCTCGTCATGCTTTTGCATTGCCTCCTTGTCTCAGTACCTGCCCTATAGACCTTTTTTGGGTAGACTCTTCCTCGTCCCAGTATTTATACTTTACTTCATCCTTGGGTTGACTAGATTCTTCCTCGTCCCAGTACTTATGATTTTGTCTACATGACACATGTACATGGGGTTAAAGGCAAGGGTGGGGGTTAGGTGAGGGGGTTTGGAGTGGAGCATACCACGTTCTCCTTGGATAATCCCTGCTACCACGGGGGAATCCCTCCCCATGAGATCCTTCCACTGAGTACCACCCCCAGGGGCACTATCGAGTAGCAGCCTCACCTCCCTGGCCTCATGGGAAGGGGTTCCTCCTTGGGGAGAAGTGGCAACATCTAAGGATTTGTCACACTTCCCTTAAATGTGCATCCTTTATCACTGGCATGGATTCTTTTAGTTTCTGGCTTATTTATTGGGTGCTGGTCTCTTTCTGAATATGGTGCTGTGGTTAAAAAAGGGGATGGAACTGAATTGCTGCCGCATTTACCATTCTACCATATTCTGAGTTTGGTGGGGAAGTGGAGGAGAAAAGACACTTTTCTACATCCTATCACTTTCCTGCTCATATGCAAGAGACATTGTATCCACTGCTGACACTTCTTTCAAAGAGAGAGGGAACATTATCTGGGATAGCTGCTTAATTCCTACTCTTTTTTTGTCCTGTGGCCCATATGTCTATTCTTTCCACTCCATCCCTTTTTTCTCGATCATATGTTGTTTCGGGGATCCATTAGTGGTGGGGCTAAATAACTGGATATCGAACAACCTTGTGGTTGGTGAGAGAGAGAGATAGAGAGAGGGAGAGAGAGAGGGAGAGAGAGAGAGAGATAGAGAGTATGTGTGTGTGTGTCCTGCTATCAGTCTCTAGTGTTTCTATTTTATTCAGCACCGATTTTGCACCTCCCTATTCCAGCATCTGTGGGATTTTACCTGGACTGTGTGGTATGGGATCAGTTTTCAGTGAGCTTATGTATTGTGCTCATCCTGGGTATTCAGGTAACATTGAAAGGATGGACCTGTTGATCTCCTTAACCTATTTGTTGCTGGCACCTTCAAATTTGAACCTGGTGCTAAAGGGAGATGAGGCTGTGAGCAGCCCATGCGCTATTGAAAGTGACAGTATGAAACTGGATCTCCTGACCCTCCTGGCCGCATCCTTGGGCTCGGCTTTCCTGTGATGGATTTAGCTTCAGTTTTGGAATTTTACTTACTGTGCTTGCTTTGCAGAGGGTCTAATGGGTTCAGATATGAGTAAGTATTGTGACAAAGTCCACTACTGACGTCTGGGGATCGACAGGTAGATAACTTAGGGGGTCGGTTACCCCTCAAGCTAGTGGATGTTGGGCCTGAGAAAGAATGGGGAGGATTACTTGATCGCTTTGTTTTCGACCCAAACAATTGGCAGGGGATAGTCATATTGCCACATCAGGACAGACCCACCCTAAGTGCTTTGACCTGAACCCACTTCCTTACAAGAACCTGCTAAATAAAGGAGATGAGCCCAGGTGAGAGGGCAAGAAGGTTTTTGTTACTTACCTGTAACTCCTGTTATCCAGTATGGGTCTGGCATGGATTCACATGCTCATGAATATTCCCCGTCGTCAAGCTGGGAATCCTCTGTAAAAATAAAATAGTTTTGCTTTAGCATGAAAACTGAATTTCTCCTCTAAACCAATCACTGTACTCTGGGTCATATTGCCCCCATCCAGTGACAGTCCTTCCCCTAAGCTCCACCCCTGGTGGCCATCTTCAGATTTGGTAGAGCACACAAAGCGGCAGTATGAACCAAGAAGAGCCACAGAGGGGAAGGAAGGAGGGTTTGCATGTAATTCCATGCCAGGCCCATGCTGGAGAACAGGAGTTGCAGGTAAGTAACTTAAACCTTCACCAGCATGGGGTCTGACATGGATTCACATGCTTATGAATAAAGATTACACAGCAGTACATATACACTACCACGGGAGGTGGCAAGGCTCAACAGAAGTAAAAACAATCACCCCTGGCTGGAACAGACTCCCCTCAAGTGAACAGGTTTCGTAGCACCGCTTGGCCGACCCGGGACACCTCCCTGGAATCCCTGTTGATGCAGTAGAACCTCATGAAGGTGTGCGTGGACCTCCACATAGCAACCCTGCAGATGTTGAGCAGGGGCACACCAGAGACAAACGCTGTTGTTGCAGCGATGGCTCTGGTGGAATGGGATAACGGCCTACATGGAAGAGGTCTGTTAGTCAGCCGATGACAGAGCATTATGCAGCCGGAGAGCGACCTGGGGATGGAAGCCTTCAGCAAGGCCTTCCTGTGATTAACAGGTCAAAAATTGACAAACAATTGAGAAGTCTTCCGAAATCCCTTTGTGCGTGCAATGTAAAACTGCAAGGCATGAGCAAAGTCCAGTGAATGCAAAGCCCTCTCCACTGGCGACAACGGATTCAAGTAGAAGACATGCAGCACCAAAAGCTTGTTTAGGTGGAACTCAGATGGCACTTATCGCATAAAGATGGGGTGTGTACGCAGCATCACCCTTGTTGCGTGAAAGGACAAGTACGACTGTTTGCAAGACAGGGTCTGGATCTTGCTGACCCGCCTGGCCGAGGAGATCACCACAAGAAAAGCCGTCTTCCATGAGAGAATGTTTAGCGGGGCCTCATGCATCGGTTCAAAGGGGCCGCCCATGAGCTTAGTCAAGACCACATTAAGTTCCCAAGCTGGGGCCGGAGACTTCACTGGCGGAAAAGTCCTGAAGAGGCTTCTGAGGAACTCCTTCATGAGTCTGTGTGACCACAGGGAAGGCCTACCCGGCTGTCAGATAGTGCTTTAACTCCCCCCAACCTCCTCCTCACCTGGGCCTTCTGATGAACTGTCCTTGGGGTCTATTGTGGCCTTCTTCCGAGACTTACGGTTGTCTTGTGTCGGTCTTTCCTTGGCTGGTTTCTTCTTTTTATCGTGCAAATAGGGTCTAGCTTCCTCAGAGGCCACCTTGGCAGGGAGTGGTACCTGCCCTAGGGGAACCCTGAGGAGCTAAGCCCCAAAGACCAGGGAAAAAGCCTATTGGCAGCAAAAAACTCTGGTAGTCTTCAAGATGAACAGTTGGGAATAGTCCAGAAATGGATGTATGATAGTAGATATTGTTCAGGATCCAAATCCTCAATAAGTCTCGTCTCAATCCAGGAAGGGCGGTAGAAGATGCGGTAGCAGTTGTAAGGTGGAGATAGTCCTCAAATATATATAAGAAGTAATAATGCAGATGGGAACTCCTAGTCAGAAAGGAACAGTATACAGATGTGTTTTGTGGGGTAGACTGCACAGAGAGAAAGAGAAATGTCCCACTAGAAGACACGTAAGGTATGGATCACAAGGAATAGTCAGAGCAGATATGCAGGAAACTCACAAGAAGTATCAGAAATGCCGTGCAGCTAGAGCAAGGTCAGTCAAGTAGTAAACAGAAGGCTTGCGGTGGTGTCGCAAAAGAAAGACCTGCACCGAAGTAGCATCCAGAAAAAAAACAAGGGTGGACAAAGTAAGTGCAAAAGAGGAGGAGTCGCTGGGAGCCACGAGGCGAAGCTCCGTACCAAAGGATACTACGGGAAAGAATAGAAACGTCACTACGGAGAGGAGAAAGATATTCAGAATGCCGCATAGTGGAAAAAAGTACCACAGAGAGAAAAGTAAATGCAGAATGCAGCTAGAGGTGCAGACAGGACAGGAAGCGAGCAAGGTAAACAAACAACCGGCAAGGCACCGGAAAGGAAAGTAGAAAGCTACGAAAGCAGTCTAGACAACAAAATCTGAAAGGAAGAAAATGGTTACAGGGACAAAGGTGGAGGGTTCGCACAGAAGGGAAGGGAACAAGGGAGGCAAAAAATGCTACAGTTGAAATACTAAGCGGAGTACACTCAGCGGAGTATTACCAAGCTCTGTAGCGAAAGAGAACAGATACAATGGGCCGAGCCGTGGGCATGGTTAGTCTTTATATCTTTGGCCGCCATATTGGATGAGGACTAGACAGTGACTTCAAGTTCCCTGAAATAAGCTAGAGTCTCCAGGCATTCCATACCTTCCACGGGCGAATCATGACATTATACCCCTTCCCCCTTGGGGGGCCTCCCGGTTTACCCGGATACAGGAGATGAAATCACCTCAACAGCCGGGGTGCATGTATGTGACATTTTGGCTCCCATGTCCTTTTTTTCAATCGAATAGCCCGTCCAATGAACCAAGTATTGTACTCTTCCTCTTCTATAACGGGAATCCACCAGATAAGCGACTTCATATTCTTCCGGAACCTGGGGTTTGAGAGGCATAGTACTTTGTCTCCTCTGTTGATATAGATCTTCCTTGTGTTCCTTCAGTAAAGATGAATGGAATACAGGGTGTACCCATTGAAGACTCTTAGGCAAATAGAGTTTATATGCAACTGGGTTAATTTGGGACACAATCGGGAAAGGTCCCATATAACGAGGGGCAAACTTGCCTGCATGGACCCATTTAGGTAGGAACTTGGTTGATAGCCAAACTAGTTGACCTGGCTTCCAGTCTGGGTTTGCTCTTTTACTGTGGTCGGCCCATCTATTGTGTGTCTGTCTACTGGCTACCAGTGCCTTCTTAGCAGTGGTATGGATGTCTAAGAGCTCAGTCAAAAGAGTGTCTATAGCAGGTGTGCTTGTGGATGGTAATCCTGTCCATGGCAGTGGTTGAGGATGGTAACCGTACGTGCAATAAAACAGACTCATCTGTATAGAAGTGTGAATGGAATTATTGTAGGGAAATTCAGCCTGAGGGAGAAAGGTGGCCCAGTGATCTTGTTTAGTACTGCAAAATCATCTGAGGTATTGTTTGAGACTGGCATTAAGTCTCTCCGTCAGGCCATTACTTTGAGGATGGTAACCCGAGGAAAGTGCTCTGTGTATTCCCAACTGTTGGCACAGGGTTGACCAGAATTTCGAGGTAAATTGCGAACCTCTGTCTGATATAATCGTCCTCAGCAAGCCATGCCGACGAACAATATCTCGTAAAAAGACAGCCGCTGCCTCAGGAGCCAATGGAAGATGAGACATCGCCGAGAAGTGAGCCAACTTGCTATATGAGTCTACTGTTACCATTACTTTAGCCATACCATTGGAAATGTGTAGGTCTACGATGAAATCCGTAGAGATGTGTTGCAAAGGGCGACCAGGTAACATGGTTTGTTGTAGCAGCTCAATGGGCTTGCCCGTAGTAGTCTTATTGCATGCACAAAACTGGACAGGATAATCCATAACTGTTCACATCCTTGATTAAAGTGGGCCACCAGAATCTGCGACTAATCAACTCCTGAGTCTTCCTTATACCTGGGTGTCCAGATAATTGCGAACCGTGGCACCACAAGAGGATCTGTCTTTCGAGTTTCTTGGAGGAACATATAAGGCTTTGCCATGATAGTAGAGACCTTCCATACTTTGGATGACCGCGTTAGGGGTGTCTGTCTCTTGCCGATATTGTAACAACAGTTCTTGTAAAAATGGAGCAATAACAGCGACTGTTCCTATCCCTGGTAGGACAAGGTCATGGCCCTGGTACGTACCAGCCTCTTCCCCTTGACAGCATGATAAGGCATCTGCGACTTGATTTTCGGTTCCAGGAATGTAGGTAATCTGGAAATCAAACTGCAAGAAGAAATATGCCCATCGGGCATGACGAGCGTTGGTGCACTCCATCTGCCGAAAGACCCGATTCACTTTCACTGCACGTTCACTGCTCGTTAGGGTCTTAGAATAATAGGCCACAAGATGTTCCAAACCATCCTCTGTCCTTTGCAGAAGAACCGTGCCGACTGCAGAGGCATCAGTCTCCAGAATGAATGGTTTATTTTGGTTAGGCTGTACCAGAATTGGTGCTTAGGTGAATCGTTCCATAAGTTGTATAAAAGCCTCCTTCTGTTCTTGATCAAACTTAAACTTAACTCCTTTCTTGAGTAAAGTTGTTATGGGTTGTACCAGTTTAAAGAAATTGGGTATGAATTGTCTGTAGAAGTTCACCAGCCCAAGGAATCTTTGTATCTCTTTGACGTTTTGTGGTTCCTTCCAGTTCAAGATTGCTTGAATCTTCCTGGGGTCCATCTGCATACCCTCTCTCGAGTGGATAAACCCCAAATTTGATACTGACTTTGCTTCAAACGTGCATTTTTCGGGTTTGACCAATAGTTGGTGAGTGTGAAGACGGTGTAGAACTTTCTTGACTTGACGCCTGTGGTCCTGTAGGGTTTGAGGGAAGACCAAAATATCGTCTAGATAGACCACCACGGATAAAAACAGTAAGTCTGAGAAGATCTTATCTATAAATCTTTGAAATATGGCCGGGGCGTTTACTCGACAGAGTATTACCAAGCACTGTAGCGAAAGAGAACAGATACAACGCGCCGAACCGTGGGCGTGGATAGTCTTTATATCTTTGGCCGCCATATTGGATGAGGACTAGACAGTGACTCCAAGTTCCCTGAAATAAGCTAGAGTCTCCAGGCATTCCATATCTTCCACGGGCGAATCCTGACACCGGCATCCTGGTGTAACAGGATATGGCGGCCAGGTGCACCTTCATAGAGGCGTGAGCCAGTCCAGCCTTGGCCAAAGAAAGCAGGTACGGCAGGAGGAAGGTGTGTAAAGGAAGAGTCGCTCCCACAGGAACAAGAAAGCATCCGCCATGCTCCCCGGTTGCCGGAACCTGCTGGCGAACCTCTGACACTTGGAGTTCACCACAGTTACAAAGAGGTCGATCTGGGGTTGACCCCATTCACGGAACAGAAGAGCCACTTGATCCTGGAGAAGCTCCCATTCGTGACCAGAATGCGGCTCCTTGTTGAGAGAGTGTGCAATGGTGTTCTTGGGGCCCACCATGTGGAAAGTGATGAGGAACATGTCCTGAAGAATGGTCCAGTGCAACAGGGCCAGAACCTCCCGGGAGAGAGCTGGAGAGCGCGTTTCGCCCTGCTTCCGGATGTAGAACATGGTGGTGGTGTTGTCCGTGAAGATTTTCACAACCTGAGGGCCCAGAAGACTGCACGAAGTTCCAGGAAATTGATGTGAAGGATCTTTTCTTCTGGTAGCCAGAGGCCTCTGGAATGCAGCTGACCGCTGTCGGACCCCCAACCTTCCTGGGAGGCTTCCGTGGTGACCGTCTCCTGGTACAGAGGTACCTGAAATGGAACCCCTTGCGTGAGGTGAGGGTGCACGCCCCACGACTGGAACGCCAGCCAGATCTCTTCCTTGAGGGCAATCTTGTCCATCCAAGAGCCTGAGGCCTCCAGCCACCTTGCGTCCAGAAACTCCTGGAAAGGCCTCATCTGTAGTCTGCAGGGACGAGGTTGATGCCAGAGGAAGTCGTGCCCAACAGCGACTTGAAGCCTCACACTGTAGCTGACCACACTGACGACAGGTGCTGCACCTTCCCCAGGATGGCCATTACCCTCTCTTCCGAGGGGGATGCCAGTCAAGTGACCATGTGAGTCGGGCACCCAAAAACAGAGCATTCTGCAACGGCTCCAAGCAGGACTTTGGATAATTTATGGAAAACCCCAGCTCTATTAGTAGAAGCATGGTCCTAGCCATGTGTAGGCTTGCAAGCGCATGGGAGCAGGATTGAATGAGCCATTCGTCCAGGTAAGGGTAGACATGTATGCCCTCAAGATGAAGATGCGCCACCACCGGAGCCAAGCACTTCGTAAACACCCTTGGGGCCAATTTCAGGCTGAAGGGGAGCACCATGAACCGATAATCTCGTCCCTGGACCACGAACCTTAGAAACTTCCGGTGCTTCTGGTGGATGGGACGTAAAAGTAGGCGTCTTCCAGATCCAGCGATGCCAGGAAGTGGCCTTCCTCCAGTTGGCCGAGCACATGCTGAAACGTGACCATCCTGAACTTCTGGGACTTCAAGTACTTGTTGAGGAACCTTAACTCCAGGATCGGCCTCCACCCTTGACTTCTTTTGGACCAGAAAGTATCTGGAGTACACTCTGGAGCACCTGAGGTGCTGGGGTATGGGCTCTATCGCCCTCTTCTTTAACATGGCCTAGATCTCCTGTTGCAGCTGTGCCACATGCTGTTCTTTCTGAGCCACAGGAGGAATATGAGGACACTTGTGGTGGGACTCCAAGGAGTGCCCTTGCTTGAGCACGTCCAGCACCCATCTGTCAGTGGTGATGGTCTTCCACGCACTGGCAAACCTCGCCAGCCGGCCTCCCGCTGGGGTGCACAAGTGGGGTCCCGAGTCCAAGGCTGGTTCAGGCCTGTTTCGGGGGCCTGCGCCCTGTACTGCAGGCGGCGATGATGCTGTCCTCCGCTGCCATATGCCTGTCAGTGCCCTCTGTACACCTCTTGAGTCGTGGAGCGGGAAGGTTGTTGGTAAGTAGTATATCCCTAGGAGGACCTAGCAGACTTCCCTCTTGAGGAACGAAAGGACAACGACCGACACTGCTGTAGGGTCCCCAGAGAACGTGCCATCTCTGTGTCTGTCTTGATTGTTTGCAGAGACTCGTTGACGGTCTTGCCAAAAAGGTTTTCTCCATCAAACGGCATGTCTACCTACCACTTTGGAATGGACATCTGATCGGAAGACAGTGGCCCTTAGCTCGCTTTGCAATCTGGCAGAACCCTGTGTCTGCGATGTCCAACGCCACTTTGATGGCGTAGTTCGAAGCCACCTCCCCCTCCTGGAACAGGGCCAAGGCCTCATCGTTCTTGTCCTCAGGCAGAAAGTCCAGAACAGGGCGCATTTTATACCACAGTTCCCATTCATAGTGGGAGAGAATGGCCAGGGCATTAGTGGCCTTAATGATGGAGGCTGCGGTATAAATGATCCTCTTAACCATCACATCCAGCTTCGTCCCCTCCTGGTCAGGAGGCAACATGGACGAAGAGGGTGGGTTTGCTGAGCGCATCCTGGCGGGGGCAGAGACCATGGAATTGGGAGAAGGCTGGGACCTTAAGCACTTGGGGGCTGACTCCGGGTCCCTGTACTTCTTCTGTAGCCTATCCCGCTTCGGAGGAGTGCTGCTCAGTCTTCATCAGGGCCAAGCCCTCCTCCCACACATCAGCCAGCAAGGGAACGGACATGATGGTCTTCCGTTTGTACTTGTGACACTGGAAGAGGAATCCCTCCTTAGTCTCCCCAGGCACCAGATTAAAGAGGCCTGGGGCCCTGGACATCATGGCATGAAAGGAACCAACCTCATCAGGTATATTTATTTTAAACTGTTTTTATTAGCATTTGTATTAATAACAACTAGAAATTAGTACAACAACAGAAACAATAGATGGTCTTCATAGCATTAACATCAGGGGTCAGGCATCTAGGTGGTGTGGGGAACCCAGTGGGCCGGGTGTGGGAGAAGTCGGGGCGGGGGAGACCAGGCAGTCCAATAGCTACGCATTTAAGTGTGGCAGTTCAGTACTCAGTCATTGTAGCACCTAAGAGACAGATGTTTGGTGCTCACTGGGTTTATCATCGGATGGGTGGAACATGTCCCATATCAGCGCCTTCCAGGCCTCGTATGCAGGGCTTTGTTCTCCCCCCGCTTTTGCCACACCATCACCACATACACTAGTCTCATGGCCCGACCAATGCTCAAGTTTGGCATGCCATTTGGCATATTGTGCCCCCCCAGGTTTCTTCCACGCCATGCCAATGGTTCTCTTGGCCAGCACATATGCCATGTCCATTAATTTGACCAAGTGCCTAAATTTGCTTACCCTTGGGTGGGAGCCTAAGAGGCATGTCTTCGGTGTCCACTCATACCGTGTCAGCCCTGCCCCCTGCATGCCTGCTCAATTCTATGCCAGAAACAACGCACCTTCAGACACTCCCAGAACATGTATATTATGTCAGTGTTTCCAGATTTACACCAAGGACACAGTGGGTTTGCAGTAGTACTGAACCTAGCAATTCTATCTGGTGCCATATATGTTCTATATAGGACATTCAATTGGATCAGTTGGAACCTGGCATTTCTAGACACTTCCCGGGGGTATGCCAGGATTCTCTCCCACTCATTCTCCGTGATAGTGCTGCCTACGTCCGCCTCCCACCTCTGCTTCAACAGCTCACTCCTAGGGTTCGGCCTGTCCGCAAGTTGACCGTAAAGCCTATACGTCGGCCTCCACCCGTCCCCTAGGTTATGAAGTAGTGTTAGCAGCGGTGCTGTCTCTGGTTCCTCCAGCCAGGTTACCCATGTGTTGCTCGCCACCTTTCTGACTTTCTGATACCAAAGAAATTGACCCGTCGGTAGGCCTTCTTTCTCCCTGATGGTGTCGAAATCTTTAAAAGAGCCCTCCTCATACATATCTCCCCAAGTGTAAATGTTGTGTCTTTCCCATAATCTGATCGTGGGTAGATCTGCCCTAGTGACCTTGAGGTCTGCAGCTATCGGGGTATCAGGTGAGTAAGGGTGGTTTTGTCCCATTAGTTTCAATGCTCTGCCCAGACCTTCTTTCCCAGCAGCACAATCATCGGTTGCACCGTAAGGAAGTTCAACGGTGCCCATAGTACCTCCTTCAGATGCACCAGTGCCACTAATGCTTTAAGTAGACTCGTTTCCGAGGTGACCTCGACCTCATCAGGTGTAGAGGTCCTGGCAGGCTCGTCCACGCCCAAGGGTTCCCTGTCCGCCGGTATAAAGTCATCAGCCTCATCAGTGTCCATTGCCGTAGCAGCCATATCTGTGCCCGTGTCAGTGTGCGGTCCAATCTCCTGAGCTGGAGTCAAACCGCAATGCGCAGGTGGTGGTGTCGGTTGGCACCTGAGGCCAGCTGGGTCCTTGGACTTAACTTTGGGCCTGGGTGAGCCCAACGATAGGGCCTGGTCTCTGCATCTGGCAGGAAGGACACATATCCAGAGAAGACCATCCTAACTGTTTTGTTGGTCTTGTTACTTTTTTTTTATAGGTGAAGATCCCTGTTAACTTTTTGTTCATCCACAGTGTACATAACCATAAACTGAGTTAAATAAAGCATGTGGTCCTGGCATCCTTCTTGATCACTGCCATCCCCATGTGACAGTACCAAAATAAATCTAGATATCATGAGGGGTTAATGACTAGAATATATTTGTGCTGTGTGGGCTTCTCTAATTCTGATGTTCTTTATGTTTTTATCATTGACCACCACTGTTCACTTTTTATAACCCAGTTCGCTGTCCTCATCCCTTGTGTTTTTTCAAATGGCCCTCTCTTGCCACTGAAAAAAATCCATTTTATAAAAAGGTTTTTTGAGGGGTGCCCCACCCCAAAGCCCCAGATTTCCCTTTGTTGTTAACCCCACCCGAACCCCTCCTCATCCCTTTTAACCCCTTATATATTTCGGTGAGTTTTTTCAATGGAATTTATTCGGTAAACATTCAATCGAAAAAAAGACTGTCGCCAAACGTTGTACCACGGATTGTATTCCTCTGAAACAATGTTGGATGTTTTCAAGTAAGAAATGTAAAAAGATACATTATTTAGTAGACTAGTGGGGTGGTGTTCATCTTGGTTGTTCTGTGACTCATGGGATGGAATGGGTGTCAGAAAATCCTCTAAAGTCTCTTCTGTATCTCAGCAGAGGTGTAGCATACAGTACGTATGTGCAGGTTTTCAAGCTTAACCTCCAAAGTGCTGTCGTAGGCAGACCTGGCTGAAGGGGCTAAGCTACAAAGGCTTCCTATGCATCCTAAATGGCAGCAAGTGGCCGCCAAGTGGTTGAATGCCTGAATATAGCTGCGAGAAAGAGCAGCACAATGGACCAGTGTTGATGGGCGACCGGGGAGCGAGTGTGCAGCAGGGTCCTCAGCCAGCTCGCAGTGGCCTGCTCACCTTGCCAGCTATTGGTATTAGTTTTGTCTTTCCACTCTATCCCTTTTTCCTTGATCATATGTTGTTTCAGGGAGCCATTAGTGGTGGGGCTGAATAACTGGATATCGAACAACTTTGTGGTTGGTGAGAGAGAGAGAGATAGAGAGAGGGAGAGAGAGAGGGAGAGAGAGAGAGAGAGAGAGATAGAGTATGTGTGTGTGTGTCCTGCTATCAGTCTCTATTGTTTCTATTTTATTCAGCACCGATTTTGCACCTCCCTATTCCAGCATCTGTAGGATTTTACCTGGACTGTGTGGTATGGGATCAGTTTTCAGTGAGCTTATGTATTGTGCTCATCCTGGGTATTCAGGTAACATTGAAAGGATGGACCTTTTGATCTCCTTAACCTATTTGTTGCTGGCACCTTCAAATTTGAACCTGGTGCTAAAGGGAGATGAGGCTGTGAGCAGCCCATCCACTATTGAAAGTGACACTATGAAACTGGATCTCCTGACCCTCCTGGCCGCATCCTTGGGCTCGGCTTTCCTGTGATGGATTTAGCTTCAGTTTTGGAATTTTACTTACTGTGCTTGCTTTGCAGAGGGTCTAATGGGTTCAGATATGAGTAAGTATTGTGACAAAGTACACTACTGACGTCTGGGGATCGACAGGTAGATAACTTAGGGGGTCGGTTACCCCTCAAGCTAGTGGATGTTGGGCCTGAGAAAGAATGGGGAGGATTACTTGATCGCTTTGTTTTCGACCCAAACAATTGACAGGGGATAGTCATATTGCCACATCAGGACAGACCCACCCTAAGTGCTTTGACCTGAACCCACTTCCTTACAAGAACCTGCTAAATAAAGGAGATGAGCCCAGGTGAGAGGGCAAGAAGGTTTGTGTTACTTACTTGTAACTCCTGTTATCCAGTATGGGTCTGGCATGGATTCACATGCTCATGACTATTCCCCGTCGTCAAGCTGGGAATCCTCTGTAAAAATAAAATAGTTTTGCTTTAGCATGAAAACTGAATTTCTCCTCTAAACCAATCACTGTACTCTGGGTCATATTGCCCCCATCCAGTGACAGTCCTTCCCCTAAGCTCCACCCCTGGTGGCCATCTTCAGATTTGGTAGAGCACACAAAGCGGCAGTATGAACCAAGAAGAGCCACAGAGGGGAAGGAAGGAGGGTTTGCATGGAAATCCATGCCAGGCCCATGCTGGAGAACAGGAGTTACAGGTAAGTAACTTAAACCTTCACCAGCATGGGGTCTGACATGGATTCACATGCGTATGAATAAAGATTACACAGCAGTACATATACACTACCACGGGAGGTGGCAAGGCTCAACAGAAGTAAAAACAATCACCCCTGGAACAGACTCCCCTCAAGTGAACAGGTTTCGTAGCACCGCTTGGTCGAGCCGGGACACCTCCCTGGAATCCCTGTTGATGCAGTAGAACCTCATGAAGGTGTGCGTGGACCTCCACATAGCAACCCTGCAGATGTCGAGCAGGGGCACACCAGAGACAAACGCTGTTGTTGCAGCGATGACTCTGGTGGAATGGGATAACGGCCAACATGGAAGAGGTCTGTTAGTCAGCCGATGACAGAGCATTATGCAGCCGGAGAGCCATCTGGAGATGGAAGCCTTCAGCAAGGCCTTCCCGTGATTAACAGGTCAAAAATTGACAAACAATTGAGAAGTCTTCCGAAATCCCTATGTGCGTGCCATATAAAACTGCAAGGCATGAGCAACGTCCAGTGAATGCAAAGCCCTCTCCACTGGCGACAACGGATTCAAGTAGAAGACATGCAGCACCAAAAGCTTGTTTAGGTGGAACTCAGATGGCACTTATCGCATAAAGATGGGGTGTGTACGCAGCATCACCCTTGTTGCGTGAAAGGACAAGTACGACTGTTTGCAAGACAGGGCCTGGATCTCGCTGACCCGCCTGGCCGAGGAGATCACCACAAGGAAAGCCGTCTTCCATGAGAGAATGTTTAGCGGGGCCTCATGCATCGGTTCAAAGGGGCCCCCCATGAGCTTAGTCAAGACCACATTAAGTTCCCAAGCTGGGGCCGGAGACTTCACTGGCGGAAAAGTCCTGAAGAGGCTTCTGAGGAACTCCTTCATGAGTCTGTGTGACCACAGGGAAGGCCTACCCGGCTGTCAGATAGTGCTTTAACTCCCCCCAACCTCCTCCTCACCTGGGCCTTCTGATGAACTGTCCTTGGGGTCTATTGTGGCCTTCTTCCGAGACTTACGGTTGTCTTGTGTCAGTCTTTCCTTGGCTAGTTTCTTCTTTTTATCGTGCAAATAGGGTCTAGCTTCCTCAGAGGCCACCTTGGCAGGAAGTGGTACCTGCCCTAGGGGAACCCCGAGGAGCTAAGCCCCAAAGACCAGGGAAAAAGCCTATTGGCAGCAAAAAACTCTGGTAGTCTTCAAGATGAACATAAGTCTCGTCTCAATCCAGGAAGGGCGGTAGAAGATGCGGTAGCAGTTGTAAGGTGGAGATAGTCCTCAAATATATATAAGAAGTAATAATGCAGATGGGAACTCCTAGTCAGAAAGGAACAGTATACAGATGTGCTTTGTGGGGTAGACTGCACAGAGAGAAAGAGAAATGTCCCACTAGAAGACACGTATGGTATGGATCACAAGGCATAGTCAGAGCAGATATACAGGAAACTCACAAGAAGTATCAGAAATGCCGTGCAGCTAGAGCAAGGTCAGTCAAGTAGTAAACAGAAGGCTTGCGGTGGTGTTGCAAAAGAAAGACCTGCACCGAAGTAGCATCCAGAAAAAAAACAAGGGTGGACAAAGTAAGTGCAAAAGAGGAGTCGTCGCTGGGAGCCACGAGGCGAAGCTCCGTACCAAAGGATACTACGGGAAAGAATAGAAACGTCACTACGGAGAGGAGAAAGATATTCAGAATGCCGCATAGTGGAAAAAAGTACCACAGAGAGAAAAGTAAATGCAGAACGCAGCTAGAGGTGCAGACAGGACAGGAAGCGAGCAAGGTAAACAAACAACCGGCAAGGCACCGGAAAGGAAAGTAGAAAGCTACGAAAGCAGTCTAGACAACAAAATCTGAAAGGAAGAAAATGGTTACAGGGACAAAGGTGGAGGGTTCCCACAGAAGGGAAGGGAACAAGGGAGGCAAAAAATGCTACAGTTGAAATACTAAGCGGAGTACACTCAGCGGAGTATTACCAAGCGCTGTTGCGAAAGAGAACAGATACAACGGGCCGAGCCGTGGGCGTGGTTAGTCTTTAAATCTTTGGCCGCCATATTGGATGAGGACTAGACAGACTTCAAGTTCCCTGAAATAAGCTAGAGTCTCCAGGCATTCCATACCTTCCACGGGCGAATCTTGACATTATACCCCTTCCCCCTTGGGGGGCCTCCCGGTTTACCCGGATACAGGAGATGAAATCGCCTCAACAGCCGGGGTGCATGTATGTGACATTTGGGCTCCCATGTCCTTTTTTTCAATCGAATAGCCCGTCCAATGAACCAAGTATTGTACTCTTCCTCTTCTATAACGGGAATCCACCAGATAAGCGACTTCATATTCTTCTGGAACCTGGGGTTTGAGAGGCATAGTACTTTGTCTCCTCCGTTGATACGGATCTTCCTTGTGTTCCTTCAGTAAAGATGAACGGAATACAGGGTGTACCCATTGAAGACTCTTAGGCAAATAGAGTTTATATGCAACTGGGTTAATTTGGGACACAATCGGGAAAGGTCCCATATAACGAGGGGCAAACTTGCCTGCATGGACCCATTTAGGTAGGAACTTGGTTGATAGCCAAACTAGTTGACCTGGCTTCCAGTCTGGGTTTGCTCTTCTACTGTGGTCGGCCCATCTCTTGTGTGTCTGTCTACTGGCTACCAGTGCCTTCTTAGCAGTGGTATGGATGTCTAAGAGCTCAGTCAAAAGAGTGTCTATAGCAGGTGTGCTTGTGGATGGTAATCCTGTCCATGGCAGTGGTTGAGGATGGTAACCGTACGTGCAATGAAACAGACTCATCTGTATAGAAGTGTGAATGGAATTATTGTAGGCAAATTCAGCCTGAGGGAGAAAGGTGGCCCAGTGATCTTGTTTAGTACTGCAAAATCATCTGAGGTATTGTTTGAGACTGGCATTAAGTCTCTCCGTCAGGCCATTACTTTGAGGATGGTAACCCGAGGAAAGTGCTCTGTGTATTCCCAACTGTTGGCACAGGGTTGACTAGAATTTCGAGGTAAATTGCGAACCTCTGTCTGATATAATCGTCCTCAGCAAGCCATGCCGACGAACAATATCTCGTAAAAAGACAGCCGCTGCCTCAGGAGCCAATGGAAGATGAGACATCACCGAGAAGTGAGCCAACTTGCTATATGAGTCTACTGTTACCATTACTTTAGCCATACCATTGGAAATGTGTAGGTCTACGATGAAATCCGTAGAGATGTGTTGCCAAGGGCGACCAGGTAACATGGGTTGTTGTAGCAGCCCAATGGGCTTGCCCGTAGCAGTCTTATTACATGCACAAAACTGGACAGGATAATCCATAACTGTTCACAACCTTGATTAAAGTGGGCCACCAGAATCTGCGACTAATCAACTCCTGAGTCTTCCTTATACCTGGGTGTCCAGATAATTGCGAATCGTGGCATCACGAGAGGATCTGTCTTTCGAGTTTCTTGGAGGAACATATAAGGCTTTGCCATGATAGTAGAGACCTTCCATACTTTTGATGACCGCGTTAGGGGTGTCCGTCTCTTGCTGATATTGTAACAACAGTTCTTGTAAAAATGGAGCAATAACAGCGACTGTTCTTATCCCTGGTAGGACAATCATGACCCTGGTACGTACCAGCCTCTTCCCCTTGACAGCATGATAAGGCATCTGCGACTTGATTTTCGGTTCCAGGAGGTAATCTGGAAATCAAACTGCAAGAAGAAATATGCCCATCGGGCGTGACGAGCGTTGGTGCTCTCCATCTGCCGAAAGACCCAAAGATTTCTATGGTCTGTGCGAATTAAGAAACTATGTGTAGTTCCTTGCTAGAGATGACCTCATTCCTGACAAGCTAGTTTATTGGCCAACAGTTCCGTCTCTAGCACTGAGTAATTACGTTCACTGCTCGTTAGGGTCTTAGAATAATAGGCCACAAGAAACCATCCTCTGTCCTTTGCAGAAGAACCGTGCCGACAGCACCTGCAGAGGCATCAGTCTCCAGAATGAATGGTTTATTTTGGTTAGGCTGTACCAGAATTGGTGCTTAGGTGAATCGTTCCTTAAGTTGTATAAAAGCCACCTTCTGTTCTTGATCAAAGTTAAACTTAACTCCTTTCTTGAGTAAAGTTGTTATGGGTTGTACCAGTTTAAAGAAATTGGGTATGAATTGTCTGTAGAAGTTCACCAGCCCAAGGAATCTTTGTATCTCTTTGACGTTTTGTGGTTGCTTCCAGTTCAAGATTGCTTGAATCTTACTGGGGTCCATCTGCATACCCTCTCTCGAGTGGATAAACCCCAAATATGATACTGACGTTGCTTCAAACTTGCATTTTTCGGGTTTGACCAATAGTTGGTGAGTGTGAAGACGGTGTAGAACTTTCTTGACTTGACGCCTGTGGTCCTGTAGGGTTTGAGGGAAGACCAAAATATCGTCTAGATAGACCACCACGGATAAAAACAGTAAGTCTGAGAAGATCTTATCTATAAATCTTTGAAATATGGCCGGGGCGTTTACTCGACAGAGTATTACCAAGCACTGTAGCGAAAGAGAACAGATACAACGCGCCGAACCGTGGGCGTGGATAGTCTTTATATCTTTGGCCGCCATATTGGATGAGGACTAGACAGTGACTCCAAGTTCCCTGAAATAAGCTAGAGTCTCCAGGCATTCCATACCTTCCACGGGCGAATCCTGACACCGGCATCCTGGTGTAACAGGATATGGCGGCCAGGTGCACCTTGACAGAGGCATGAGCCAGTCCAGCCTTGGCCAAGGAAAGCAGGTACGGCAGGAGGAAGGTGTGTAAAGGAAGAGTCCCTCCCACAGGAACGAGAAAGCATCCGCCATGCTCCCCGGCTGCCGGAACCTGCTGGCGAACCTCTGACACTTGGAGATCACCACAGTCACAAATAGGTCGATCTGGGGTTGACTCCATTCACGGAACAGAAGAGCCACTTGATCCTGGAGAAGCTCCCATTCGTGGCAAGAATGCGGCTCCTTGTTGTGAGAGTGTGCAATGGTGTTCTTGGGGCCCACCATGTGGAAAGAGATGAGGAACATGTCCTGAAGAATGGCCCAGTGCAACAGGGCCAGAACCTCCCAGGAGAGAGCTGGAGAGCGCGTTTCGCCCTGCTTCCGGATGTAGAACATGGTGGTGGTGTTGTCCGTGAAGATCTTCACAACCTGAGGGCCCAGAAGACTGCCCGAAGTTCCAGGAAATTGATGTGAAGGATCTTTTCTTCTGGTAGCCAGAGGCCTCTGGAATGCAGCTGACCGCTGTCGGACCTCCAACCTTCCTGGGAGGCTTCCGTGGTGACCGTCTCCTGGTACAGAGGTACCTGAAATGGAACCCCTTGCGTGAGGTGAGGGTGCACGCCCCACGACTGGAACGCCAGCCAGATCTCTTCCTTAAGGGCAATCTTGTCCGTCCAAGAGCCTGAGGCCTCCAGCCACCTTGCGTCCAGAAACCCCTGGAAAGGCCTCATCTGTAGTCTGCAGGGACGAGGTTGATGCCAGAGGAAGTCGTGCCCAACAGCGACTTGAAGCCTCACACTGTAGCTGACCACACTGTCGACAGGTGTTGTACCTTCCCCAGGATGGCCATTACCCTCTCTTCCGAGGGGGATGCCAGTCAAGTGACCATGTTGAGTCAGGCACCCAAAAACAGAGCATTCTGCAACGGCTCCAAGCAGGACTTTGGATAATTTATGGAAAACCCCAGCTCTATTAGCAGAAGCATGGTCCTAGCCATGTGTAGGCTTGCAAGCGCATGGGAGCAGGATTGAATGAGCCATTCGTCCAGGTAAGGGTAGACGTGTATGCCCTCAAGATGAAGATGCGCCACCACCGGAGCCAAGCACTTCGTAAACACCCTTGGGGCCAATTTCAGGCTGAAGGGGAGCACCATGAACCGATAATCTCGTCCCTGGACCACGAACCTTAGTAACTTCCGGTGCTTCTGGTGGATGGGTCGTGAAAGTAGGCGTCTTCCAGATCCAGCGATGCCAGGAAGTGGACTTCCTCCAGTTGGCCGAGCACGTGCTGAAACGTGACCATCCTGAACTTCTGGGACTTCAAGTACTTGTTGAGGAACCTTAACTCCAGGATCGGCCTCCACCCTTGACTTCTTTTGGACCAGAAAGTATCTGGAGTACACTCTGGAGCACCTGAGGTGCTGGGGTATGGGCTCTATCGCCCCCTTCTTTAACATGGCCTAGATCTCCTGTTGCAGCTGTGCCACATGCTGTTCTTTCTGAGCCACAGGAGGAATATGAGGACACTTGTGGTGGGACTCCAAGGAGTGCCCTTGCTTGAGCACGTCCAGCACCCATCTGTCTGTGGTGATGGTCTTCCACGCACTGGCAAACCTCGCCAGCCGGCCTCCCACTGGGGTGCACAAGTGGGGTCCCGAGTCCAAGGCTGGTTCAGCCTGTTTCGGGGCCTGCGCCCTGTACTGCAGGCGGTGATGATGCTGTTCTCCGCTGCCATATGCCTGTCAGTGCCCTCTGTACGCCTCTTGAGTCGTGGAGCAGGAAGGTTGTTGGTAAGTAGTATATCCCTAGGAGGACCTAGCAGACTTCCCTCTTGAGGAACGAAAGGACAACGACCGACACTGCTGTAGGGTCCCCAGAGAGCGTGCCATCTCTGTGTCTGTCTTGATTGTTTGCAGAGACTCGTTGACGGTCTTGCCAAAAAGGTTTTCTCCATCAAACGGCATGTCTACCTACCACTTTGGAATGGACATCTGATCGGAAGACAGTGGCCCTTAGCTCGCTTTCCAATCTGGCAGAACCCTGTGTCTGCGATGTCAATGCCACTTTGATGGCGTAGTTCGAAGCCACCTCCCCCTCCTGGAACAGGGCCAAGGCCTCAACGTTCTTGTCCTCAGGCAGAAAATCCAGACCAGGGCGCATTTTATACCACAGTTCCCATTCATAGTGGGAGAGAATGGCCAGGGCATTAGTGGCCTTAATGATGGAGGCTGCGGTATAAATGATCCTCTTAACCATCACATCCAGCTTCGTCCCCTCCTGGTCAGGAGGCAACATGGACGAAGACGATGGGGATGCTGAGCGCATCCTGGCGGGGGCAGAGACCATGGAATTGGGAGAAGGCTGGGACCTTAAGCACTTGGGGGCTGACTCCGGGTCCCTGTACTTCTTCTGTAGCCTATCCCGCTTCGGAGGAGTGCTGCTCAGTCTTCATCAGGGCCAAGCCCTCCTCCCACACATCAGCCAGCAAGGGAACGGACATGATGGTCTTCCGTTTGTACTTGTGACACTGGAAGAGGAATCCCTCCTTAGTCTCCCCAGGCACCAGATTAAAGAGGTCTGGGGCCCTGGACATCATGGCATAAAAGGAACCAACCTCATCAGGTATATTTATTTTAAACTGTTTTATTAGCATTTGTATTAATAACAACTAGAAATTAGTACAACAACAGAAACAATAGATGTCTTCATAGCATTAACATCAGGGGTCAGGCATCTAGGTGGTGTAGGGAACCCAGTGGGCCGGGTGTGGGAGAAGTCGGGGGCGGGGGAGACCAGGCAGTCCAATAGCTACGCATTTAAGTGTGGCAGTTCAGTGCTTAGTCATTGTAGAACCTAAGAGACAGATGTTTGGTGCTCACTGGGTTTATCATCGGATGAATGGAACATGTCCCATATCAGCGCCTTCCAGGTCTCGTATGTAGGGCTTTGTTCTCCCCCTGCTTTTGCCACACCATCACCACATACACTAGTCTCATGGCCCGACCAATGCTCAAGATTGGCATGCCATTTGGCATATTGTGCCCCCCCAGGTTTCTTCCACGCCATGCCAATGGTTCTCTTGGCCAGCACATATGCCATGTCCATTAATTTGACCAAGTGCCTAAATTTGCTTACCCTTGGGTGGGAGCCTAAGAGGCATGTCTTCGGTGTCCACTCATACCGTGTCAGCCCTGCCCCCTGCATGCCTGCTCAATTCTATGCCAGAAACAACGCACCTTCAGACACTCCCAGAAAATGTATATTATGTCAGCGTTTCCAGATTTACACCAAGGACACAGTGGGTTTGCAGTAGTACTGAACCTAGCAATTCTATCCGGTGCCATATATGTTCTATAGAGGACATTCAATTGGATCAGTCAGAACCTGGCATTTCTAGAGACTTCCCGGGGGTATGCCAGGATTCTCTCCCACTCATTCTCCGTGATAGTGCTGCCTACGTCCGCCTCCCACCTCTGCTTCAACAGCTCACTCCTAGTGTTCGGCCTGTCCGCAAGTTGACCGTAAGGCCTATACGTCGGCCTCCACCCATCCCCTAGGTTATGAAGTAGTGTTAGCAGCGGTGCTGTCTCTGGTTCCTCCAGCCAGGTTACCCATGTGTTGCTCGCCACCTTTCTGACTTTCTGATACCAAAGAAATTGACCCGTCGGTAGGCCTTCTTTCTCCCTGATGGTGTCGAAATCTTTAAAAGAGCCCTCCTCATACAGATCTCCCCAAGTGTAAATGTTGTGTCTTTCCCATAATCTGATCGTGGGTAGATCTGCCCTAGTGACCTTGAGGTCTGCAGCTATCGGGGTATCAGGTGAGTAAGGGTGGTTTTGTCCCATTAGTTTCAATGCTCTGCCCCAGACCTTCTTTCCCAGCAGCACAATCATCGGTTGCACCGTAAGGCAGTTCAACGGTGCCCATAGTACCTCCTTCAGATGCACCAGTGCCACTAATGCTTTAAGTAGACTCGTTTCCGAGGTGACCTCGACCTCATCAGGTGTAGAGGTCCTGGCAGGCTCGTCCACGCCCAAGGGTTCCCTGTCCGCCGGTATCAAGTCATCAGCCTCATCAGTGTCCATTGTCGTAGCAGCCGTATCTGTGCCCGTGTCAGTGTGCGGTGCAATCTCCTGAGCTGGAGTCAAACCGCAATGCGCAGGTGATGGTGTCGGTTGGCACCTCAGGCCAGCTGGGTCCTTGGACTTACCTTTGGGCCTGGGGGAGCCCAACGATAGGGCCTGGTCTCTGCATCTGGCAGGAAGGACATATATCCAGAGAAGACCATCCTAACTGTTTTGTTGGTCTTGTTACTTTTTTTTTTATAGGTGAAGATCCCTGTTAACTTTTTGTTCATCCACAGTGTACATAACCATAAACTGAGTTAAATAAAGCATGTGGTCCTGGCATCCTTCTTGGTCACTGCCATCCCCATGTGACAGTACCAAAATAAATCTAGATATCATGAAGGGTTAATGACTAGAATATATTTGTGCTGTGTGGGCTTCTCTAATTCTGATGTTCTTTATGTTTTTATCCTTGACCACCACTGTTCACTTTTTATATCCCAGTTCGCTGTCCTCATCCCTTGTGTTTTTTCAAATGGCCCTCTCTTGCCACTGAAAAAAAATCCATTTTATAAAAAAGGTTTTTTGAGGGGTGCCCCACCCCAAAGCCCCAGATTTCCCTTTGTTGTTAACCCCACCCGAACCCCTCCTCATCCCTTTTAACCCCTTATATATTTCGGTGAGTTTTTTCAATGGAATTTATTCGGTAAACATTCAATCGAAAAAAAGACTGTCGCCAAACGTTGTATCACGGATTGTATTGCTCTGAAACAATGTTGGATGTTTTCAAGTAAGAAATGTAAAAAGATACATTATTTAGTAGACTAGTGGGGTGGTGGTCATCTTGGTTGTTCTGTGACTCATGGGATGGAATGGGTGTCAGAAAATCCTCTAAAGTCTCTTCTGTATCTCAGCAGAGGTGTAGCATACAGTACGTATGTGCAGGTTTTCAAGCTTAACCTCCAAAGTGCTGTCGTAGGCAGAGCTGGCTGAAGGGGCTAAGCTACAAAGGCTTCCTATGCATCCTAAATGGCAGCAAGTGGCCGCCAAGTGGTTGAATGCCTGGATAAAGCTGCGAGAAAGAGCAGCACAATGGACCAGTGTTGATGGGCGACCGGGGAGCGAGTGTGCAGCAGGGTCCTCAGCCAGCTCGCAGTGGCCTGCTCACCTTGCCAGCTATTGGTATTAGTTTTGTTAAAATATTACCAGTAGCTTCCTACTTGCAACATCTAGATAAAATACTCTGTTGGTTAGCTTCATTCCCTTAGTATTTTCACGCAGTTAACATATGTGCATACTAGCCAGGTATATCTGCAAGCCCTGTGCCCTTCTTTTTGTTTTCATGCTGGGACTCAGGAGATTAGCTTCAGATCTGGTCTCCCACACTGCTGAGCAGGAGGAGTAGAAAGCTGAAGTTGTTTCCTCAGTCATCTCCTGTGTTTACTAATAATTCTGCTCACATTCATTTGACATGGTTGGGGTTCATGATGCTTACATTTTGGCATCTTCTGAGCCACATAAACCCGCTTCCTGCTATCCAGCTCTAGAATGTAGAGCTGCAACATTGCTGGCAATGCTTTATTAATTACAGTGTACGGACAAAAATACTGCATGTGCACAAAAAGGTTGAATGTATCATTCATCTGTCCATGCATTCATCCTGACCTCCATTTCCTGTTAGTCACATTTGTTGTTTGCCCGCTCTGCCTTTTCTCTACTTATCCTTATGCAATGCCACAATTGGTGCATGTCCATTAATTATGGCTTTCACAGTTTCTGCCTCATTATCATTTGACAATGGCTCCTATTCATTTGGTGACCCTACGTGAAGCAGGATTTGCCAATGTGCCCATTCAGGAATCTCCCATCCAAATAGGGCCAGGTAAACAAACACTCACACCTGTAGCAGAATCATTCTGGCCACTCCCCTGCCAAGCGATAATGGGAACATTGGTGTCCCATTGGCCACTCTGTGCATCAGCTGCATTTTCAGGGCTGTTAATGATCTTGAAATTAAGCCATTCCACTCTGTTAGTTGGGGTCTGAATGGAATGTAAAACTGCTTGCCAACTATTAGGATGCACGTGATTATTTGGTTGACGAAAATTTCGAATCATAAAATCACAAATTCTAAAGGCCCGTCATGAAATAGTTACATAGATCACCCCTGCCCGCTATCCCCCACCCTCCACCCTCCTACCCTTGAAACGTACCTCCTGCTGCACACTTAGCTGCTGTTCCTGTCCACAGCTCTTTCCCCGCATCGCAAGCTCTGCCTCCCCATTGAGGCGCGGCAATTCTGCCACATGGTCTGTTTCTTTTTTTAAACTTTCTTTGTCCCCCGCTTTCCATTTATGGAAGTCGGGACACCCCTGCCACCCCCTGAATTCCCTTCATTTAATATCAGGAATATTTTCAATAGTGCCCAATTCCATTATATCTTATAGTACATGGCTTGTGGTTTGCCCATGTTCTAATCAACACTCAGATAATCATCCTCATCAAAAATCTCCACCAAGCCATGGGGGCGTATCTCACCAAATGATACCTCAATTTGCTTGCAGTCTCCCACTGCTTTTGTACAATAGGTACTGCCGCCAGTTTGTTCTTCACCCATTACCAGACACCTCCATTGCTTCACTATACATGAACCTTTCTGTCTTGGAGTGCCAAAATTGACCTATCAGTCCATCATCTGACTTCTTCTTCAGCACTTGCCCTCATCCAATGCCCACTGAGTTCTCCTAACTGTTTGCTTCAACTCGCTTATCGAGATTATATCACCCTCTCTTCTCCGATATTCATCTGCTCTGTGTAAGAACCTGAGCCACCCATCCTGATTTCCCATTCCGCCATGTCTGGATCCTTGATCAGGGGAGATCTCATGAAGTAGCAGAAGAAAGGGTCACGAGAATGAATTCGACTTTCCAAGCCGTAAAAACAGAAGATGTGGGTGTGATTTCTAAATCACGCTCAAGACCACAACCCAGCGCGTAAAACCAGAAAATCCTGGGCGCTGGACAGAAGAGGAGGAGGCAGCCTAGATGTGCAGTGAAAATACTTGATACAAGCACTCCCATACCCCGCACCTAGACACCGGCTCCTGCATGAATGTTATAGCGTTAACTAATTTCAAACAGCTAAACCAACCGAGCATCCTGCCACCAACAAGTGTCAAAATATACACATTCAGAGATGCAACGCTGATTCCACTATTAGGGACGTTCATAGCCAAAGTATTAATAGAATCCCAAACCAAAATTCTATGTTACAGAAATTAGCAAAGAAACTTTATTAAGGCGTGAAGCTGCAGTGTACACATAGAAGACATTGCTAGTATAGTACATAAACCTTAAAAGTTATTCGCAGGCCTGGGTTGCCTGTAAAGGGAGGCCCAATAAGGCTCAATATTGGCAAGACAACACAACCCTGTGCACTTAAACACAGGAACATATAATTTCACCTAAGAAGTCAAATGGAGCAAGAACTGGACACAGTAGTGACTGAAGGCCTCATAGAGAGGTTTAAAGGTCCAACTGCATGGGTATCTCCCATTGTCATTGCAGCCAAATTGAAATAGCCCAGGACAGTGAGAATCTGTGTACATATACGCCTACCCAACAAGGCCATAAGACGCAAGCGCCATCACACCCTCACGAATTGACGATGTAGTAGCAGATCTAGAGGGTGCGTCCTTCTTCTCCAAGTTAGACCTGAAAGCTGGATACCACCAAGCAAAGCTACATCCCAAATCCCAATACATTAAAGGCATTCACCACCCATAAAACTTGTAACGAATGGCTACATTTCGGACTATCATCAGCTGCCGTAGTTTTTCCGCATGTGATAAGTTGTGTACATGAGCACCACCTCCCAGGTGTTCTGAACATGAATGATGATATATTAGTATGCCCTGCATCAGAAGCAGAACGCTTGGAAAGACTGGATTCAGTACGTAACTGCTTCAAATGCCAAAGTCGCAGACTGAACAAGCCGAAATGTGAATTTCTGAAACCCAAACATTCTTAGGCTACGTGTTGCAGGCCAAAGGAATATCGGCGGATCCACAGAAAATATAAGACATTCATGACGTGCTAGCACCCAAGAATCTCTCGGAGGTAAGGAGCTTCCTAGGGATGGAGAGTTATTGTGGAGCATTTATTTAAAAATCTGGCTGCCTTGTTAGAACCACTCGGCCCTCTCACTAAAAACACTCTCCCTGGAAATGGGCCATTCCCGAAGAGACAGCATTTCAAAACATCAAAGACATGCTCGCATCTGAAACAGGAATGGCTTTTTTTGACCCTGTGAAATCTACTGAAATAATAGTTGGCTTCAAGCCTTGTTGGCCCATGAACTCAAGGGGTGAAACTATGCGGCTCGCATACGCTAGCAATGCCCTGCCGCCGAATGAGCTGAGGCATTCCCAAATAGAGGGAGAAGCTTTTGCAGTTTTATGGGATGTGAATGCTGACACATTTAAGTTTATGGGAAGCCAATTTCTATGAACCTGTCCCAAATCTCTGATCCCCATTGTTTCTACGCTACGCGCCCAGAGTGTATCGAAAAATGGATGCTCAAACTTCTAGAATACAATGGGGGTTATTACAAGTTTGCCAGTCCAGAAACAACGATACCGGTAAGCTTGCCGGTACTGTTGTTTCCAGGCCGGCAAACTACGAGTTCTGTGAGTGGGTGCCTTTCAGCCTGACCTGGGTCTGAACTGGCGGGTGGAACGGCATCCGCTCGCAGACCTCGACGGATGCACCGACACCATTCATGAATGGTCCCGGTGCATCCGTCCTCCCCATTCCAATGGGACTCAAATGGGAATGGGGAGTAATATTTTCCGGCACCCGGCAATGGGGAATTACCAGGACCGCTAGGGGGTTTTAATGCCCCGGTAAGTCCCCATTGCCGGGTGCTGGAAAAAAATGACTCTAGCGGCAGCAGTGCCGGTATTTAGGCCCAATGTTCCTCTGTCATACGTGTCCGGGAGTGGCAATCCCGTGGATTTCCTTTCAAGACACCCAGCCAATCGCAATGAGCACATGGGAGAAAAGGACGTTCAATCTCGTATCAACATAACAGAAGCTGCAATCCCAAAATATATGAAAAAACCCTAAGAGAAATAGCAGGGGAATCCGAAAAATACTAATGCATTGAATTGTCCATGACAGCAGTTAGGTCAAGAGGATGGAAGGCCCTACTTCGAATCCCTCTGGACCAGAATCGAATTGCACTGCAGGAAATGTGGAGGGTGAGGCATGAACTGTCCACATCCCTGGATGGCCTTCTCCTAAGAGACCAGGCTCTAAGTGCAAGACCGGCTATCAAACCCTTACTGCTCAGCGTAGTCTTGTTTTCAAGAAGAGTGCTTGGCCCCTGAGATATCCTCCCTGCCCATATAGTCATCCCCAAAAACCATATAAGAAAATGCTTGCGCTGGCAGATCAATGTCACAAAGGAATTGTGGCAGGTGTAGCAGCCCCATCTAGGAGCACGGATGTGTAGCTTTAGATACACCCGTTTCGGAGTAACGTGATTACTTGCTGCACCTGCTGTATTGATAAACCGGTTCCTTTATGAGCCAAGAAACACTATGGGCCTGATTCACAGAACGTTTTCCTATGGCATTGCGCCATTATGCGTCACAACGCCTGGGTAATAGAAAGGGGAACAGGGCGGAGAAGTCAATCCATGCGGAGGTCTCCGTGAAGTCCAGCCACAGTGTCTGCCTCATTAATTCAAGCTGCACTCTGAGCCAGAGGCGCATAATAGCACCCACCACAGGTGCTAATTAAATCAAACTTGCTTCTCTCTGACTTTTAATATTTTCACCAGGTAGGTTGTGCCAATGAAAACAAGAGAAATAAAAGAAACATTTGTGTTGATTACGTTTGAAAGTTTAATAAAGAGATGAAACTTGGCCCAGGTTGAATACTTATTTTACAGAAGCACATTTTGACATACAATACGGGTGAATAAAATGTAACAATATAAATGATCATACACCATCAGGTCCGTCCTCTTCGATCCATAGTGTAAGATTTGTATAGATGTGGCCAATTTAACTCCACATGCACAGAACGTTTTAACTACGGTCTAACACCTGGATTTAGAATCAATACAAAATAATGATTGCCAGAGACTATAATATAGATCTGTTCCTCCACTCCCCTTTTACCCTCCACGTCGCCCTGCTCCAGGGACACGTAATAACCCTTCTTTATTACCCAGGCTGGACTTAAAAGTAGATATAGTCATGTAAATTCATATAAACGAAAATGTGCTGATTCAGGTCTCCCAGCACCCTGTGCGAGATTTTTGGGTGGTCCATACGCACGTAGTTGGTCCAGAATAAAATGCCATTCCACAATTAAAAATAAAAGCGGCATTCGGTACATAAAAAGTCATGCCACAGTAAACCACACCATACACAAAATTCACTCCCTCATTTACTCAAACCATTCAATTGTGCATGAATACACCAGACAACACTCGCTCATTCAGTCACACATTACAAAACACACATCCTTGCATACACGCATACGTACATCATAAGCATGCAACCCAAATTCACATGCGTGTGTGCGCACACACATAAAACACATTTTGTTTTCTTACCTGCTCCTGTGTACCCACCAAATCCATCTCCATTTGGTAGGCCTCCCTTGATCCAACCTCCACTATGCAGACTGGAAACCAGAAAGCTGGCTTCCTGTCATGCGTAGTGTGGCCGGACGGAATGAACGTTCTAGTTGTAGCGCGGCTCTGGAGCCCCATGCTGCATCTAGAACATTACCTTAAAGTTGGGCTTTTTGAATTTGGGGGTGCACCCCGACTTCAAAAAGCCTGACATGTTTCGTTACCAGTGGTTGAAGTGAGTGGGAGCGGTTGGGAGCAGTGCTCCTCTATTTTTTTAAAATAAGTTTTACCATTGTTATACTTTTATTTGAGAAATAAACCATTCTGGAATGGTTTTGTTTTAAAATAAAAGTGTCACAAGAAGTTGAAACTTGCACTTTCAGTGTGTTGCACTGAACGTTCCCTTAAACAGCAGACGCATGTGTTTTGGGTTTTGTATTTTGTGTGGGAGGCAGCATGGCGATGGGGTTTCCGGGGGGCGGGGGCAGGCCAGTAAGAACATACTTCCACTACTTCTTTTCATGCACTCAACTACTGCTCGTTACCCAGTGGTAGCTCTTGGTTACTGCATAATACTGGATACTGTAAGGGTGCAGAAGGAGGAGGCTGACACCAAGGTGACATGTTTGGGGCTAAAGACTTTTAAAGAAGAAAGCAAGCGAAAACTTATCTGACCCTAGTTCTATGAGGGGTTTCCCTGCCCCAACTAAACAACTAAGGTGATTGTCAGGGTGTCTGTTAACAAAAAAAGTGACTGCCATCCTGTGTCAAGAAAACCTTATTTCTGTCCCTTACACTACATACTAAAAAATACAATGATATTGTTCCGGTCCCAGGAGAATGGGCCTCATTACACGGTAGGCGGTGGACCAAGGTGCTATTAGCACCTTGGTCCATGCCGGTAAAATACTGGCACCGCCTTGGAGGAAAGGGGAATTACCGCCCTATTCCAAGGTTGGCGGGGCGGTAAGTCCCCCTTCCCCCATTGCCCTTCCCCATTCCCATTTTTGCCCCATGGGGCATAATGGGAATGGGGAAGGTGCTAATTACGGTACCGCAAATTGTGGTACCGTAATTAGCACCCTGATCCCTTTGCGGGTTGGTTTTTAACGCCTGCTAAAAAGCAGGCGTTAAAGTACCAACCCGCAAAGGGTCCTCGTAATCAGGTGGTAAGGGTTAACGGTCACCAGTACCATTACCGGTGACCGTTAACCCTTACCGCCTTCCGTGTAATGGGGCCCAATGACTCCCTTCTCCTCGGTTCTGGTTTCTGGTCGGTTGAAAAAGTGCGAAGTCTTAGAATAGGCTTGTATCTCCCAGATTATCAGGGGGAATGGTTCCCTTCCCCTGACAGCAAAGATCACACAATTCTCTCTTGGTGGGCCAGGAGAATGCCTCTCTTCTCCTGGTGTCCAGTCTCGAATCGTCCAGGGGAATGACTCCCTTCCCCAGGCCTGTTGGACCTCACTGTCGGTCTGGGTTACCAGGACAATGGCTGCCTTCTCCTGATCTTATTAACAGTTCCTTCAACCAGGGGGAATGACTCTCTTCCCCTGGTCTTATTTTAATTAAACTTCACAACACCCAACTCTGAGTGTTAAGATGGTCCACAACCCTAACTTATCTTCTTCTTTGACTTGGCCCACTTGGTTCACTCTCCTGCCAAGTACTGCCACAAGTAAAATTACTTGTATCTCTATTGCTTTGGGTCCATGACCGTGCTTTGGTTGTTAGTGGGTTTATCCCTGACACTGTCATGAGAGACATTCCCTCTCAAGTTCTCTTTATTATAGTTGGGGTCCTCAATCCTTCCCTAGTGATCAACAGGCTTTGTTTCACCACTGCAATGAGGAGAGGGTTTGTAGGCTTTCTGCCCCTCCTGTGCCACCCAAGCGTTATGGTTGCAAAGGGGCATACGGACAACTGCATGTGCCCTCTGAATAAGGCGGCCACATCTCCCATGCCACCCTTTACCTTGTTTGATGTTTCAGCGCGTCTCTGGGGCTTCCTGGGATGGAGAGCTTTCCGCTCGGCTTCTCTGGCATTTTGTTTACCCTCAAGCTGTGCAATGGCGTACCCGGCTGCCTTATTCGTTCCTTCCTGCTCTCGATGCTGCTGGGCACAGGTGTGCTCCTACAGACCACCCAATCATCAGACACGGTGGACTGTGGGTGTCCTTGTAGTTATCTCCCTCCGTATCAGCGACGCAGGTTTGTATCTACCGTGTTCGGTGCGCAGCACACCTGCCGGCTTTCGCGGCTGCCCGAGACACAATGTTTAGTCCATTGTTGATTTTTATACAATGTTGCCAGCAGGGTCTGGGGCCATTGTATACGTCTTTCGTCTCTTCCACAGGTTTCATCTTCATTGTTCTGTGGGGCCAACTCGTTCCAGTATTTAGATTACCTATGTTCCTGTCTATCTTGTTTGTCCAAGTACTTTGAAGAATCCTGAGGCACTCTACCTTAGAGCAGAACATAGGTCTACTGTCTGCAAAGAGGTTAGCAGAGGAAGGAGAGGCTAGAGTATGTGGGGGCTATTCTCATAAGGGCTGTTCCCTAGATGGTCATCCCTATCTGTAGAGGGGGAGTCCCTCCCCATGAGATCCTGTGGCATTATACCACCCTCAGGGGGACTATAGGGTAGCAGCTTCACCTCCCTGACCTCATGGGTAAGGGCTCTCCCTTGGGGAGAAGGGACGACTTCCAGCGAATCGTCACAATACCCATGAGCTGCACTGACATGGGAAGGTGCAGAGCTCTAATGCAGGATCATATCTAAAGAAGAGCTAGTCTGAACCTGTCCAGGATCGAGAGAGGCCCACTGAAAAGACAGCAGGTCTATGATTTGCACTGTGAAGATTATTAAGATGAATAAGGCACCAATTAAAGTCCAGGGTAAGATTTTAAGAATACACAATACTTACTGATCATTATGACTTGCTTTCAGTGAGTAGGGAATGCAGGGTCTCAAGGAACTGCCTCAGCTGGCAAATCTTGTGACACGGGTCAAGAAATAGATGTGAAAATTGGATAAAACAGCATGATAGTATCCAGGTGTATTACATCACATTTAATTTTTGTCTTGGGAGGATAGCTCAGGGGCAACGTGCTTGCCTTGAAAGCAAGACCACACAGAGCACCCCATGTTAGTATCCCCGGGTCCGCGCTTAGAAACCTCTGGGTATTAAGCGCGTTATAAATAACCTAACATATCATATCATGTGTGTTGTGAGAGTAAAACTACTGCCATTCAAATCCACCTTTGTAGTATGCTTAGGTGCTGAACGGGCATCCTTGTTTGGACGCAGCAGCCAGCACTGCAGCCTTCATCCTTTTACTGCTGGCCTCAGTGTCAGTTTAGGGCATCAGAGCTGATGGGTGCTAGTGAGAGGTTACTGATGTTTCCAAAAAAGGTCCCATCATAGGATTCCCATGTACTGCCAACTACGCTGTTTAAAACACCAAATGCTAGTTGTAATGTTGAAATAAACAAGCTTTAATTAAGAATTACTTATTTAATAATATTCCCATTGAGAATAATGTGGATTTACCCCTGATCCAGAAAAAGTGCCCCTTCAATGGAAAAAGTAATTCTGAATAAAAGCTGGTTTCAATATTATCATTAAACTTGGGTGTAAGCAGCGTGCAGTTGGCATCACATCAAAGTCCCTGATTTTCTTTTTGTTGGTGCGATACGACAGCAACTGCAGGCCCAAGTATTTTTCTAATTGATACATGGAACATGAATTGTACGTTTAATTAATATATTTGACTGTAACCATACTCCACACTAAAGGTTGCATCTTTGTTTGCACACGTAATTGCGAGATCACGCATGTTGCTGTGGAATGTTGTGTCAATGGTGCAGGCAGGATTGTTGGCGGAGAGCTGGAGGGAGGACAGTTCATGAGTGCTGGCAGAGGATGCACGAACTGCCTAACACTTACCTGCGACAGAGAAGATGCTGACAAACGACTGATTCTGTTGTGATTATTATTCAAGTCGATCTTTTTGTTTAAAAAACAATACCCTTCCTTAACAGTTATAATTCCATCCATCAAGTGTTGTTCTAATGTTCCTTCTTTAGGATGTGTTGCCAAGATTGTTGCGATAAACATGGAAGAGAAGGACAGGTATAGGGTTTGCATGCACTGTTTTTTAGCATTCATCTCCGATCAGGGTCGGACTGGGACAAGAAATAGGCCGTTCACCCAAAAAAAAGTGGCCCACCCCTCGCCTCATGACCCTTGATCTCTGATGACATCACCAGAAGTGATGTCATTTGACCCCACCCCAAAGTAACATCCCAGGAAGCAATGAAACACGACCTTTCACCCCTTGACAAAACAGGAAGTGGCATCAAATAGCATTGTACCTAAGTATACTAAATTACTGTGAATCCAAGCAGACGTCCAAGGCCAAATGATAATATGTTATTGTATAGCACTTATGCTTAAGCTCTTTTTTATAGAACAAATATGCATACAATATCACCCAACCTGTATTGGTACTCATTTATCGACCTAAGAAGGATGAAAGGCTTTTTGGAAGAAAAATAAAATGTGAAAAAATATATATTTTTATTTTCAATTTTATTTTCTTCCAAACCGGTCCAGTCATGGCCAGGAACCAGCCCCCACTCTCCAGGGACGGTTTCGGCCCGCCGAGGGGCCAATCCGACCTTGTCTCTGGTGTTGTATCAGACGTTAGCCGGAAACAGCAGGAATTAGAAGTGTAAGTTCCATCCTCCACAGCAGTTCTCACACTCTGCGCCTTCTGCTAACTCCTTTTAGGCCTCACAGCCTTGTACAGGCCCCAATCCACCTCTCAGGTGGGGCAAAGGCAAAGCATAGGCATCAGCAGACTATGTCAGCCCTCCAGCAACCAAGGACGGCACGGCCGGCATCCATGCCATGCAAGCATCTGCAGGGCGCTCACCACTACTGGGGGCCTCTCTACCTGACCGAGGGCTGAAGGCGGGACAGTTTCACACTGGTTGCCGTGGAGGAGCCCCTTGGCGTAGGGCCTAGTCTCGGGTTGAGAATGCCATTGCTTCCCAGGGGGCCCTCCTTTCAGCCCTGTCCCCTGGAGTTCTGGGCGTAGGGCCTAGTCTCCGGTTGAGAATGACATTGCTTCCCAGGGGGCCCTCCTTTCAGCCCTGTCCCCTGGAGTTCGGGGCGCAGGCGTTATCCTCGGGCTGAAGGCAGTTGCCTCCCCACAAGTGTGTGGGACCTGCCACTGTGGGAAACTGTTGCTTCTGTGAAGGGCTAGTTACCTCAGCCCCTGAAAGATTGCAGGCCCAGCCCTCAAAATCTCAAAGAAGCACGAAATCTCAAAGAAGCACAATTTTGGACCCCGCGCCCCCGCCTTAGGCCTGACTCCGAGGACCGGGTCTCACCTCGGGCACTGATCACCAGGCCAGAAATCAGCCCTGATCTAGTTCCCCATCCTACTGATCTGCCAAAAGACTACGGCTTAAGGGACGATGCGGTGCGCGATGCACCCTTTATTTTGTGCGCGACTGTGCAGGCGCAGCCCTGGATCATGCCTTAAGCTGGTCCTGTGCTGATTGCCCGATTACAAATGTTTCTGATCGTGTGGGCGTGGTTCCCAACAGAGCTGTCTGTTCAGAGGCTTTTTCTGTTTCAGTAACTGCCTAAAACTAAAAGTGATCTTCCTATATATACTCTTTGAACATGTTATATAACGTGATGTCCTTACAAGTGGCATAAATAAGATCATTACCCTTTTTGCAATGCATTAATTTTTTATTTGGCATCCCTAATAATTGTGGCCATTAGGTTAGGTCCTTCTAAGGAGATGCTGAGGTCTATATGTATTCATTAGCAATGGCTACTTTTCTATTCCCTAGCACATACTTTGCTGTGATTGTTCTCAAAATAAATCTGCTTAAACTGCGCTGAAACTGATAGGGGGATGCCCCCTACTGTGATCGAGGGCCTGACCTAGCAATGGCCATAGAATTACAAGGGACCCCGGGGTGAGCTAGTCTCTCCCCATCACTCAAGATGGAAGCAAGCCACATTAACCTATGCTGGTGGGTGACCGCACAGAGAAACACTGCCTCAAATAATAGTATGCAGCCAGGTGACCACAATGTATTTGTATTATGTCACAGTGCAAAATCTTTATGGGGTACATCGTCTGTGCATATTCGTAATGGTATATGACCCTTGGAAGACTGGGAGAATTTCTAGTCTTTGAAGACATTGGGTAATACGGCAGCCTTTTGAATTCCTCATATACAGTGAATCCACAGTTTTTTAAAGAAAATCAGAGGTTTCATTTCCTGGTTGATTCCTATTGGTGATGAATGACTATCCCACATAAAAAGGTGCATCCATTCAACATTCTGTACCATCCATTCCACATATTTAGGAAGCCTTTGTAGGCGGACATGTCAAATTGAGGGCACTGGTTTAGGCAACAACGTAACCTTGACCAGAGAATTTAGAGTCATTTTCCTGTTTAGGTCAATTCACAAACAATCAGTTTTTGCTATACTTTACTACTGTTGTAGGTTACTCCTACGTGTGGTCGTAATATACTCCTCAAAATGGTATCATCATTGAAATTATGGAGTAACTTACTACTGTTGGAAAACCTGTTTAGGATACACCTGGTTCACAAAATAGGTCACCCTATACCCAAAATGGGTAGTTGGACATGGAATAACTTTTCTGAATCATGTGTAAGGTCTTTTGTGAATGCGGAGTAACTTGCTCATCAGTAAGTAGCTACTTGCCCCAAAAGCTTACTCCTTGAAAAAGCTGTGCGAATTGTCCCCAGCACGTTTTTAGTCTGTGGCCCTTGTGCAGCCACAACTAATGCTAGGAGCGCAAAGGTAGAGCATGGCTTTCCTAAATGGATGCGTTGGCCATGTCCCCACTCTCTTCACAGTCACACGCTGCATGCATTTGCCCCCCATGGCCCAAAAGAGAATTGCCAGCATCTGCCATTGTCCCTTTCACAGTGTTATTCAGATGTTGCAAACGCAACCTACTGAAGGAAACCCTGTGGCTGAGGTTTACAGTTCAGATTACATGTATTTGTACCAAGCTCATTTCTCCATACCTGCCTCTTTCTGTATCTAGCTGTCTAAGGAAAAGCCATGGGGAGTTTGTAAATGTCACTCTCTGCACCTGCCTGTCTCCATTTGTACCTTTACTTGTCTGTCCCTGTCTGTTCCTCTCATTGCCTGTCTGTATCTATACAGTTTTTAACCTCTCTGTCCTTGTACTTGTCTCTCTCAGTACCTGTAGCTAACAGTTCCTTTAGCTGTCTATCTCTGTACGCTTGCCTGCCTCTCTCTTTTCTGTCTAAGGTACCTATGGTTGTACCTGTTCCTTTCTGCACGTGCCTGTAAATATACGGGGTTGTCTCTCTATATGTTCCTGTCTCTCTCTGGGCCTGCACGTCTCTGTACTTGCACCTGTCTGTTGCTATGTCTCTGTAACTGTCTCCCGCTGTACTTGTACCACGCTGTAGCTGCATGTCTCTGAACATGGACCTATCGGTCTCTGTACCTATAGCTGCGTATATCTGTCTGTACCTTCACATCTCTGTAACAGTCCGTCTCGGACACTGACTGTCCCAGCAGCAGTCTGTCACTGTACATATAGCTATCTACCGCTGTACCCGTCTGTCTCTTTGCCTCATTATTGCTACCTATATTCTATTTGTCGGATTTATAAAGTGTGAACCAAGCTTACTAGGGAGCACCAAAGAGCATACAACAGGATCTCACAAAATGCACAACATATCTAATCTAAAAAACATGACATGTTCAATAGAAATGTTAAAATACAAGAACATGCAAAACGAATAATCCAATATACAGTATCCATACAGAATGCATTTGATCAAGTATTGCATAACGCAATAATCAGAGGACCATTTACATTACTAAATGTTTTCGAAACAATTGAGTGTAAAGCACTGTTGGGAAACTGATTAATGCTGTGCTTATGTATAGGTAAGGGTATTGGTAAGGTGCAAAGGGGGTCCATAATGCACCTTTTTGGCTGTCTGCACCTATCTGTTTGTATCTGTCTGCACCTGGTTGCACCCATCTACCTAATCTATCTAATCCGCATATGTCCTCTCGCTGATGTGCTAGCAGTGAAGGAGACCGGTGAGGATTGGTCATTCTGCATGCAGTGCTATGCCTCTCCTCTTTGATGTGTGAGTAGTGGATAGAGCTTCTAGTGAATGGCTGTTTCAGAGGCAAAGCTAAATGTGGGTGTTCTCTCTTATCTGTTGTATTAGCAGTGGATGAGGCAGGTTATCTCTGGTCATTCTGATATGTACTCTGTCCTCTCGGATGGGCTAGCAGGGAGGTAAGGGGATGTTTAAAGGGTGCCAGCTGCAAACATAGTCTTTCTGTAGTGCCCCAAGTGGAAGGAGTGAAAAAGAGTAGGGGGCGGCTCCCTGTTTCACCCCTATGGCAATTATTGCCGGAACTTGTCACGTGTTTTTGAAAAAGCATGTACAAAAACAACCTTTGACTGAGGTGTCTACATCCTCTACTCACTCACGTTTAACTGGTACTAAGACAAACCGCATAGAAAGTGGACAACCACGAACTGCCAGCGCCAACTAGCAACAAGGCTTGTCACCTCATCCAGTACATAAACTCCTGAGAACCCTAGAGTTTGGTTCTCTGTCAAACCATGTGCCAGGCTGCAGGTAACAATTTAATTCAAAACTAAAACGATGCGCAGGGGACCGGTTTTCCCAACCAAAACTCCAACCCTCCTGAAAACCAAAAATACATGCTTTCAACACGCAGGGGCTCCGAGGAGAAAATAAATCCGCACATCTGCAGATTACACACGTGCATTCACAGACATAGGACCACTACAAACAACAGGCCCTGAATGTATGTATGCACATAGAAGATTCTCAGAATACATGTATGTATGTGTGGGATATGTGAGGCACGCACCTAGCTGGGAGGCAGAGGCAGCAAAACACTGCCCAGAGGGAATTTACCCAGTGAGTAATACATAAAGGTGCAGCAGTGCCACGGGAGCTGGTATGGATAGGGTGAGTAGGGGAGGTAGGCTCCAAAGTGGAAAAATGAGGGTTGAGAGGAGCAATCAGATGTTTGTGAGATGTTCTTTGAAGGGAAGGGTCTTCAGTTCCTTCCTGTAGTGCTGATGGAGGTGGGCAGTCTCATCTGTGTTAGTGGCTTGTTTCACAGAACGAGTGCATAGCAGGACAATGCCTGTCTACCAGTGTTGCCTCTCTTCTAGTGGTTTGCTTCAAGCCTGGTAAAGTTGTGGCCTCTGGGGGTGTGCTGCCTTCCTACGTGGCGAGTTTCTCAGCCCAGAAGGATGGTGTTTTGGTTGTGAATGCTTTGTAGATGATGCAGTCTGTCCTAACGGGATGTGTACTGGAACGGGTGCCAGTGCCGCTCCTTGAGTACGGGGTTGATGAGGTGGAAATTCTATAGGCCTTTAATAAGGTGTGCTGCAGCATGACTAGTGGCTTTCAGAGTTTCCGAGGTGGTATCTGGAACTCCTTGCAGTACAATGCAAGTAAGCACAAAATGCACAGACAATCCACTCAAAATCGAAGTAAGCATTGACAATACACCCACAATGACTGTACACACTCCCACACTAATACACGCCACATGAACACACAAGCACACCCAGACACCACCACCAGCGCACTCGCTCTCTCTCTCTCTCTCTCTCTCTCTTTCTCTCTCTTTCTCTCTCTCATACTACAAATTAAACGTTAATTTACACTGGATCACACAACAGTTGCTTTAAACATTTGGGATGGGTTCTAGAATGCTATTCCAAAGTAGTTTTTTCGTTGTCTCTTTCTCTGCGTCTCTGCTTTTTTCCGTAGATTGTGAGTTGTTCCTCCACCTATTTACTTAGTGCCCCCACACTGGTTTTATTTCCTCAGTGGAAAGCTGCTTGGGAACTATCGAACAAATAACGTTCCTCTGATTACGTTATTCTGGTAACATTCTTTCTGGTGGGTGTTCCTCCCATGGATCTCCTCATCTTAGACATAACGGCCCGCAACAAAAGATTTCGGAAAATTTTGACAGCAGGCGGTGCTTTGCAGCATTGGCATTGCCTCAGCGCTCATCGTCTTTTGAGGGCGCAGTTGACATTTTTTTCCCCATGCATTGAGGAATGTATGTTCTAGAGGTTACACTTGAAAACATTGAGAGGAATAGGGAGAGAGCCCTTTATTGCAGGGTTGGATTGAAAGGTGATGATGGAGCATTTGGAGGAAGATATATACACCCTTGGGTTATGGGAATTCAGTATGTGCAGAGCAGGAACAGAAACCTAGATGGCAAAACCTGGACTCAATATCTTATAGAACTTGAGGTCATCTAGTGTATGGTCAGCATAACTTATTAATCTAGACAAGTTCCTTAAATAGGCTGTCGTAAGAATTAAACATACCCGACGAAGTGTGCACCTATACTTAAATATATCAACATGAAACAAACATGAAGTGATCACAATAGTTTATATTGTAGTCTACTGACAATATGTGTCTAATTATTCGTAACATTTGCGGCATTATTCCACAATTTCTTCACAGCTCAGTAAGAGTAGTAGTCTATAAATATAGACAGCGTTCTACTTCTATTGACCACTTCTCTGTCAATTGTCAACAAGATGGCATGTTTCATTACTTGTAAGCAGTTTAGGAAATTCCTCAAAGGGCTAGTGTTTAGGGATGAGAGCTGTCGTGATTCACTTGTGTATGTGTCTATCTTGGTCCTGTGTTATTCAGGAAGGTTAGGAGTAACTCATAGAGGGCCTTGTTCATTTGATGCAAGGACCCCATTTCTAGTGGGCGTAGTTAGAAGATCACAAATTGAGCTTAGCATGAATAGAATTCTGATTCCGTACGATTAAATAACAAACATCTGTAAGTTAAAAGAGGAGCGCTCCTGTCGCATTAGGATCCAATAGCTTTGACGAACATCCATCAGACAGAACATTACCAGATGTAAGAAATGTGTTCTTCTGATGGATTGTGTCCTCCCACTGGATCCTCATCTTAGACTCCCTTAGTTGTGCCAAAATGCTGGAGGAGGGAAGAGTGAACTCCCATTGATATTATATTACAACCTGTTGCAGTACTGACTGAGTGTCCAGGCAAAAATATTTTGCAAAAGTATGGATAGAAGCCCAAGTTGCTGCTTGGCAGTTGTCTTGAGCCGGGACCCCTCTTTGCAGTGCCGATTTGGTGGTTACCCCTCTATTTGAGTGTGCTCTTAAACCATCAGGGATGTCCTTTCCTGACACAGAATAGCATTCAGATATGCATAGCATAATCCATCTAGATATGCTTTGCTTCGTCACACCTGTGCCTATCCTAGGGCCGGTGTACCCCATAAAGAGTTGGTCATGTATTCTAAAATGATTGGTTCCTGTGATGCAAATGCTCAACGCCCTTTTTAGAATTGAACCTATGTAGCCTTTCCTCCTCCTTGGAGGGTCAGGTGGAGGATGGAATACCCATAGGCAGATATTTTGAGTAAGGTGACACTCAGGCATTACCTTAGGTAAAACACAGGTGCATTCTTTGAGTGTGATCTTGTCCTTGAGAAGGCCGTGAATGGTGGTTTACATGATAGCACATGGATCTCTCTCACCCTAGATGCAGGTGTGATGGCAGTAAGGAAAGCTTTTTTCCATGTGAGGAGTCTGAGAGGGCAAGAATGGGGTGGCTCAAAAGGTGCACCCATTAGAAAGATCAACACTAAATTAAAGTCCCAAATCGGCACCAAGAAAAGAGTTGGAGGAATACTATTTGTAAGACCTTTTAATAACTGCATTCTAATCGGAATTGTGAAAAATGATCCATGTTTTGGTATGTGCTTGAAGGTGGCGAGTGCCACCAAATATCCTTTGACCATCGTGACCGGCAAACCTTACCTGGAATGTACAACCTTTGGACCTTTTGCACAGGAAAGGGTCAACACATTCAGCTCTGCTCAGTTACACAATTGTTTCCAGTGCCAATTACCAAAAGGTAAAGATCTGCAAAAGAACTTCTTGGCACAGCTCTGGCTCATGAGAGACTGAACCTTGCCTGCTCAGGGTGTCCGCTGTCGTGTCCTCCCTCTCAGCTTAGCAAACGGCCCAAAGGGAGAACCTGTTCTGCAATGCCCAGGACCACAGCTGCATTGTATCCCTGCACAGAGGGAGTGACCCTACACCACATCTCTTGGTGACATAGTGCATGCCGCTGTTTTGTCTATCATGGTCTTGATAGTCTTCCCCGTATGGAAGCAAAAGGGACCTCAGCACCAGTCTGATCACCCTCAGCTAGAACATGTTTCTGTGGGGACTTGTCCTGCCAGGGACCACATCCCACTCAGTGTTTGGTGGTTCAAATGAGTGCCCCAGCCCTTCAGGGAGGTGTCATAACAACAGTTGCCAAAAAGTTTCTTCCGCTATCAAGTTCTCTTTGTGGGTCCACCACAGGAGGTCCTGTATGAAATTGTTTGGGCCTTGAAGCAGGTCCCTCATGCTGTCTGACCATTGACACCTGATGACTCACTGAAGGCACCTCATTCTCAAGCAGGTCTCTGGCACCAGGAAAATGCAGGATGCCATGAGACCGAGCAATCGTAAGAAGTCCAGGGCTGACAGAAACAAGGCGTTTTGAAATTGTGTGACATCTGTTGGATGTGTAAAGCCATGTCCTCAGGAGAAAAAGCCTTCCTTGAGGAAGAATCCAGGTCCCCTCTGATTAATTGGAGCATTTGAGAGGGTGTCACGTGGGACTTCTTGAAGTTGAGTGAGAAGCCAAGTCTGGGCAAGAGGTGGCAGGTGCGGATGATATGGCCCAGAGCTTGATTCAGGGAGTGGGCTCTGATCATCCAATCGTCCAAGTAGGGAAAAATGTGAATTCTTCCCCTCCACCGGCTCAATGCCATTACTGCCAACAGTTTGGTGAAAAGCAGAACTCATAATTGGTAGCAAGAACTGCCACAGGCGAACCTGAGGCTCATTACAAGATCATTAGCCAATCAAAATTACCACATTTTACGATGCAGGGATTCAGAAATATCCATGAATATTAGCAGGGGCCACCACCACCAACACCACCACCATCATGTCAAGGGCCTGGGCAAGGGAAAAGGCGCAATAATGCAGAGGAGGATCAAGAGGACTAGGAAGATGAGATTGAGGAAATGCCTACCTCCAGCACCCATAGAGAATCATGGGTGTGACAGTTCTTTAAGACCGTACAAGGAGTACCAAAGGCTCGAGCCACACAGGTTCAATTCATTGAGTGTGGAATCATACTCAGTCGCAGACAACATGAGCAATACTCTTTTGGTACCACCTCCATGCGTCACCACAACCGCTCACACCACCCAGGTACTTTGAGAAAGGCTGTTCTTTTCTCAGGTAGTAGTAGGCTGTCTTCCTTGATCTCATCTTCCTCAACCACTACTGCCACCACACAGGTTACTCCTGTGGGGAATTAGATCCCATTGGCTACCTTGCAAGCTATAAAAGAGGCTGCTGAACCATATCTTTCCAAGACAATGGTACTCTGTATATACTGCAACACAGCACTCTGTAGGGGGGAGCAGTTTCAAAGTGCTTTCAAGGCTGTAATTAAGGAGCATGAGAAACACTGCCCCCTACCTTAGATTTAAGGCACGGCCAACATCTTTCCCTGTCTACCTGCCCCTCTGTATCTGTGGTTGGTGCCCCTTCCCTCCCGACCTTACCTCCTTGCCCAAAAATATAAAAGCCAGAAATACCGCCAAAAAAGGTTCCCTTTGAGCCACCTTTCACAGTAAAATAAAATATTAAAAAACCACAGGACCTTTTGCAGCCAGCATAGTCTGCAGACTGTACAGTAGTCCACGGACACCTGGAAAATTCCAGGCATGGGGTGGGGGAATTAAAATCATTTCACTTGTTTTTCTTTGAAAAATGCTCGATCTTGAAAGAACCTTTTTGAGGGGCATGGGGCATTTATATACTGATCTGACAAATGTTGTAATTAACTTAATTATTTTTTCTAACTTTCACTGCTTTTAATTTTGTTTCTGTTTTTTCTTTTTATTTACTACAACTACGAAAAAATACTTCACAACACAGCTCAAGTGTTCACAACAACTGTTTCAATGCATTTTGGACATTCAAAAGAAAAATCTGATATCCAGCATCAGTCAAATGCACTCCATCTCCTCCAAAAATATTCACAATATCAAACTTGATATTTTGATTGTGGAAAGATGTCATTCCAATATCCTGCATAAAAGCACATAGAGCTCTGCTTATATTGTGCCTTGGTTTGTCGATTTGTGGACAAAATAAATTAGAGCGTTTCCACATTTGCTTATGAGCTATCCGAGAAAAAACAATCTTCGAATGTGGAAACAGTTCCATTAACTGTGCAAATGTATCCTTCATTGCAAACTGTAAGGACATGCTGGTAACATAGCCCAAGCTGTTGCCTCCACAGTGAACTACAAAAGATGTCCGGATGCTTCCAAGCAACGATGCTCTCGCAAAACAGGAGCAAGTCCGCCCACTTCATTCCTCGAACTCCATACTAGGAAACTTTAAATTCTTCAAATCCAAGATTCACACGTAATCCACACTGCTCACAGTACACCTTCAACCAAAGGATCCAATTATCGCCCACCATCCAGACACTGTGCTTCCTCAAAGCCATAGCCATCTTCACTGCACACAACAAAGATAATTATTGCACCCGTTCTTCCTGTACACCACAACCTCGAAACCTGATGGGCTAATCCCCCAATGTCTGCAGACGTCCGCGTCGGTCCAAAGTCACTGCAGTTCCCTTTCCATGCCTGGCATCCTTAAAGGACCAGGATGGCATGTGCGTTGTCTGTGGACTTCCTCCTTATCCGTGGATAGCATAGCCAATAAACAGGGGTGGGCAGGTTTAAACTCAATGTAAATCATTTATTGTGCAATGGAGGCTCTTCAAAGAGCCTTTTTTGGGGTTTGTTTAAAAACACCCTTTTTTGCTTTTACGTACTATAGTAACACATGCTAAACTATGTCTGTCTGCGGTCTCCGCAGTCCCTTTTCCATGCCAGGCATCCCTAAAAGACTCTGATGGCACGTCCGATGTCCGTGGACTACCACAGTGTCCGTGGATACCATAGCACAGGGCAGCCCTTCTACCCTTTTTACTTTTATGTTTGTAACACACCCTTATTGGCGGCTTTCAAACAGTGTCACATCCATCCACCAATCACATCCAAAAACTCAACATATAACCCTGCTATCTCAGTTCAACACTTCAGATGTACTCTTGAACTCTCAGAGAACATGACCCCTGTAACTCACAGCCACCTGCATCAAAAACAACTATACGCTCTCTAAGATTTCAATTTGCAGATTCAAAAACATCTGCATCTAACAAGACATAGTACAGGTTTGCTTATATTTTTTGAAGTATTTTTTCAACACATATATATATTATATATATATATATATATATATAATATATATATGCATATATATATATTTATTTCTGAGGCTTGTGGAATCTGCTTAGATCACATGCTGTGCATAGGCCGACATCTAGTGGAAGCTGTGGTGTATTACAGTTTGTTTTCCGAAACTCGAAAATGGGCGTCGACACAAGGCGTGCCAGTAATACTATCCCTAGTGTGACATCCACTGTACCCATGATCCCTCACGCGTGTAGGACCCTCTTGTCAGAAGCATTGTTGCCGAGTTCCCTGGCTTTTGGCCATTTTGCTAAAGATCATTTAAATTTCCCCGTTCTTTCACCCCCACGTCGAGATCCCGAAGATCGACGCCGGTCCGAAGAACAAACAACCGTCGAGACTGCACGACGGACTTTGGGCCTCGGAAGGCCTCTGGCCTCACACTCGTTATTATTTCCTACATACACTAGCCCGCTGCCTTAAGGTGACATATGGAGAGCACTCCATTTAAATTTTGCCCCAAGTGCAACCGCAAGTAGCCTTGGGTCGACAAACACGCCACCTGTAATCTCTGTTTGCCTAGGGACCACCCAGAGGCTAACTGCAGAGCGTGTAGCCTTTTTAAGGCAAAGACACTAAAGGACCGCTCCACTAAACGTTGGGCACATCAAGCCAGGCAGCTCGAGGCCATGGAAGCGGTGGGATCCTTCAGTGATAGCAGCAACGCCGCCCTTTCGGACGGCGAGGGCACACGGGTGTCGAAAGGCACCCAAGCGCTAGTCCCCAACCTCGGAGGATTGTCCGGCGGGGCAGTTATAAGGAACATACCCGGCGACACGAGCGCTACCCAGACTACTACACCTAAGCACACTAAACCCAGCCGGGACTGGACACGCGTGTCGACTTCTCGGAATAAGGAGGTACGTAGAAAGTGGTCCACAGAATCGGTGTCCTCTGGGCGTTCCAGGTCGAGATCACCTCACGACACATGGCAACCGTCCACAGTTGCCAAGAGTGCCTCACTCCCCAAAGTCACAGAGGTATGGTCGTCAGATGACGAATCCGACCTCCACTCCCAAGCTGCACGCCTAGAGTCGGCTCCGGCAGCATGATTGGCGTCTGCCTCTGAAAGTCGACGTGCACACTCGAAAGATTCAGAGAGTACCATACACACCCCCGAATCTCGACGCCAGGCGTCGAAAGATTTAGAGAAGGTTAAAACATCAGGGAAACACTCTTCTACTCATGGGGAAGGGGACAAACAGCAGAAAAAGTCATCACACTCAACTTCTGCACCCCAGGTACACAAGGACAAACACAGGTCTTCAGATATGGATAGATCCAAGACCCCTGTCCCTGTCACTACACCCAAACCTATCCCTCACACTCCTCAGGATATGGGAATAGAAGAGGAACCTCAACAGGAGGTTGTCATCCCCAGTTCCAGAGAATGGAGCACTTTGGACATAGACAGGGTGATGAGGAGAATGTCTTCCTTGGCAAATTTCTACAAAAAAAACCCAGAGCATTTTCTCAGCTATCAGAGTACCCCTGACAACGCTACTCCTTCAGGATTCAAGGACCCTCAGCCTCCTAGTAAGAGTCCTTGGTTTGAGAATCCAGCTCAGGGCCTGATTTCAGACCCTTACTACATTCAACCTTACCTTCACTATGGTGAAGATCCAGACATACAGATGCTGGACGCCCAAACAGGGGTCGATTATTATGGAGATGACGAGGGCCAGGATGGGGAGGATGAGGACGAGGCAGAAGTCTACAATATAGACTCTCCCATTTGCAAGGAACCACAAGTTACTGACTCACCAGTAGATAACCAGCCCCTTCTAAATGAGGTCTTAGCTAGAGCTGCAGAGCACTTCCACATAGACACTCAGGGGGCGCAAGAAGAGAGGGACTTTGCAGAGGAGATCATGGGGGACAAAAAACCCATTCTTCAAGCCATTCCAATTCTTAAGTCCATCCAACGCAGAATTGACCCTTCCCTCCTCACCCCTAATCTCACCAGGGCTGTAAACCCCAGAATTGAAAAGATGTTCAGGGGCGCCCAGTCCGACCCACATTACATAAGGGGTCAACTTAAGCCCGACTCGTTGGTAGTCACTAACACCAGAAAAAGAGCGGGGACACCTCTATCATCATCTGAAGCTCCCCCAGACAAGGAGAGCAAGAGGATTTATGGGTTTGGAAGGAAAGTGGCCTCCACTCCCGCTTACCAGGCAAGAATCGCCAATACCACCACTCTGCTGACCAGCTATAATTGCCACCAGTGGGAGCAGGTAGCTGCTCTTATTGACTCTGCACCGGAACCACTAAAGGGCCAGTTAGCCCAGATCACGTCGGAGGGTAGAGCCCTGTCCGGATGCATTCTAAAGACGACCTTTGACGCCGCAGATAATGCAGGCCCGCTCATCGCAGAGAGCACCCTCATTAAGAGGCACACTTGGCTTAGACAGTCAGGGTTTAAACCCGAGACCCAGGCCACCCTTATCGACATGCCGGTAGAACCGAATGTCTTGTTTGGCAAAGCAGTAGAGGAGGCACTCAAAACTGCCAAAGACGAGTATAATACACTAAAGTCCCTGGGACAATTGACTAATAAACCCACACACCAAAGAGGGAATAGTAATTTTCGTCGCTCACGCGGCCAAAATTCCCAGAGGGGCTCCAATTACACTCAGGGGCAGGGTACATCATGGGGCGGCAACCAACAGACTACCCAAAGTTACGGCATAGGTAATAAGAGGAGCCGTGGTAGAGGAAGAGGCAGCCCAGGCATAGGCGGTACGCCTCCCAGCAAACAGTGACGTTCCGCTCAGGGTTCCCTCCCACGCATCCCCAGTAGGGGGGGGCGCTTTTCCAACTTCACCTAGGCATGGGAAGGGATCACATCGTACAGATGGGTGCTGTCCACAGTGTCCGCAGGATACTGCATCAAACTGCTGGAGCACCCCCGCAACCACCCTCCAAGACAAAAGATACATTCCCTGGACCACCAAAAGATCCTCCTCGAGGAAATCGTCAATCTTCTCGCAAAGGACGAGATAGAACTCGTCCCGGGCAACCAGGTAAACAAGGGTATTTGTCAAATCTTTTTTTGGCACAAGGAAGTAAGTTGAATAATGCGCCTAGTATTAGACTTACGCCCTGCAAACAAGTTTGTCAAGCCCCAAAAATTTTGCATGACTACTCTCCAAGTGGTAATCCCCCTCCTAAAAAGAGGGGATTACATGGCAACATTGCACATGAAAGATGCTTATTTTCATATTTCCATGTTCCCAGCGCACAGAAGATTCTTGCGCTTCAAGGTGGACAGTCAGCACTACCAGTTCAAGGTTCAGTATAGCCTCTGCTCCAAGGGTATTCACCAAGGTACTGGCGGTGGCGGCAGCACACCTACGCGGACGACTGGCTCATCACGGGGGAAACCCCAGTAATTTACAGATCCAACATCCAAAGAACTATCGACCTCCTCTTCGAATTGGGTTTCTCTATCAACGAGAAAAATCAAGCCTGGTGCCAAGCACCTCCAAACAGTTCCTAGGAGCTGTGCGAAACACTCAAGAGGGGTTGGCCTTTCCATCAGAGGAAAGAATTCAGAATATACTACTGCAAATTCCTCAATATCAGTCTGGTCGTCAGCGTTTGCTAGGCATGATGGCGTCATGTATTTACCTGGTGCCCCACGCGTGCCTGCGCATGCGACCCATGCAGGAATGGTTGGCGAAACAATGGTCTCAGGCAAGTGGTCAGTAGGACGATCTAGTGGTCGTTTCGCCAACACTTGTACAAAGTCTTCACTGGTGGACGAGAGAGAACCTGTCAAAGGGGAAACCCTTTTTTGATCCGGAGATACAGGCTGTAGTCACTACAGACGCGTCCCTATCACCACACAGCTCAGGGTCTCTGGTCTCACACAATGGCCAAGAATCACATCAATCTGCTAGAGCTTCTGGCAGTCTTCAGAGCGCTTCGAGCATTCAAACTCCACCTGATGAACCTGTCAGTGCAGATCTTAACAGACAGCATGACAGCTATGTTTTACATAAACAAGCAGGGAGTGACTCGATCGCCAAATCTATCCAAGCCTGCCCAGGAAATCTGGACATGGGCACTCAAACGGAACATTTACCTGTCATCACAACATGTTCCAGGGGATCTCAATTCACTAGCAAACACTTTAAGCAGAGATCCCCTCCCAGAGGAACACGAATGGTGTCTGCACAGAGAAGTCGTAGAAGACTTCTTCTCACAGTGGGGTTTCCCCACTATAGACCTATTCGCCACAAGCGAAAACAAACAATGCCTAGGATTCGCATCCAGGTTCCCCAGCCAGACTCCAGGGGGAACGCCCTGTGGATGAACTGGTCAGGGATGTTTGCCTACGCTTTTCCACCAACGCCTCTCATGAGGAAGGTGGTCAACAAGATGCACAGAGAATCGATGACGCTCATCCCATGTGGGCGAGACAACCCTGGTTCCCACACCTGCGCAGACTAGCAGTGTGCGAACCCATCAGACTCCCGTGCAGGCACAACCTACAATGCCAGCACCAAGTCAGACAGTGCATCCTCAACCCAGCTCAATGAACTTGGCAGCATGGTTCCTGAAGTCATAGAGTTTGGCCATCTCAATCTACCACAGAGATGTATGGATATCCTATAAGAATCAAGGATACCAAACACAAGACACTGTTACTTTGATAAATGGAAGAGATTTGTTATCTGGTGCCAGAATAAACATATCAACCAGGTTATTGCACTCCTTCCAGTATTGTCACTTACATGCTCCACCTGCTCGACGCAGGATTGGTATTTAATTCACTCAAGGTACACCTGGCGGCGCCGTCACCCTACACCACCTCCCATAACAAGGTGCTGTGGTGGAAAGTACCAGTGGTTAAAGCATTTATGGAAGGGGTAAAGAGACTTCACCCTCCAATTTCTAACCCACCACCAGGATGGGACCTTAATGTGGTGCTTGCTAAACTCATGGCCCCCTCTTTGAACCCATGCATAAAGCCAGTCTTAAACACCTGACCTATAAAACTGCCTTCTTCGTAGCCATTACATCCGTAAGAAGGGACAGTGAAATTCAGGCTCTGTCAGTGCAGGATCCTTTCTTTACTGTTCATAAGGATAAACTGGTTCTACAAACTCATCCTAGGTTCTCACCTAAGTTCATTTCTAAATTTCACATTAACCAGTCCATTGAGCTACCGGCCTTCTTCCAAGAACCCAAAAGCTCTGCTGAGGTGAAACTACACACTCTAGATGTGCAAAGAGCGGTCCTCTACTATGTAGACAAGTCTAGACCGCTAAGAAAGACAGACCAACTGTTTGTCTCGGTAGCTACAGGCAGAGAGGGAGATCGCATCTCTAAAGGTGCCATCTCAAAATGGATAGCCAAATGTACCCAACTGTGTTACTCCCTTTCTGAAAAAACTCTGCCTTTTACGCCAAGAGCCCACTCTACAAGAGGCACTGGGGCCACTCTGGCTTTCATTGCAAATGTACCCCTTGACACCATTTGCAAAGCAGCTACATGGAGCTCTATTCACACTTTTACTCAGCACTACTGCATTGACACTCATTCCAAGACAGATACTCAAGTGGGACAAGCGGTTCTAAAACACCTTTTCGCTCATGACCCTTCTCACATCCCACCTCCTTCTTCTAACACTGCTCGCTAATCTATGCACAGCATGTGATCTAAGCAGATTCCACAAGCCTCAGAAGGGATACATTACTCACCGTAATCGTATTTTTGATGCTTGTATCTGCTAAGATTCACATGCGCTCGCCCTTCCTCCCCTCTGAGAGAAGGCGCATGGATGCTTGTAGTCTTATCTATCTATCTATCTGCTTGGATAATCTGTACTCACGCTACTCTTCATGCTACCTCATGTCAGAGAAAACACAATCTGAGGGTCCTACACGCGTGAGGGATCATGGGTAAAGTGGACGTCACACTAGGGATAGTATTACTGGCACGCCCTGTGTCGACACCCATTTTCGAGTTTTTGAAAAACAAACTGTAATACTCTGCAGCTTCCACTAGATGTCGGCCTATGCACAGCATGTGAATCTAAGCATCAGAAATACGATTACGGTGAATAATGTATCCCATATACCGGGTTGCTGCCACTTACCCTGTAATAAGCTTCTCAATAAGCATATTCTCTTTTGTAACCACTCTATCAAATACAATTCATTACAGCTTTCTGCAGCTGCTCAGATCAAGTGGCAGTTACTTACATGCACTGCCAACATATTGAATTTCCACACACCAAGTGCTACTTACAAATGTTCTACACATCTTTTACATCTGCTTTTCCTTTCTTTTAGAAAAAAGCTAGACGCAGTGCTGCTGTAAATGCATATATGCATTTTTTTACTTTCAACAAAATGCTCCTAAAAGAAACTTTTTTACACACACCTTTCTCATTACATCCCTTTAAGTGCCACCATTCTCCACCTGCTCACACAGCGCTATATAAATAACACATCATTATCATTATATGTATATACTGCCAAAGTATCTATATACAACACTTAACCTTATATATAAAGTACTGTTCTTTTCCAATCACTACTGTAAAACACCAAACACTGCTCCAACCACAATATACCATTGGATTACAACTAGGCCACAGGTTCCCTATTCTTTAAAGACACTGTAACACATTACAAATACATTGCACCACAAACACAGCACGCCCCTAATTAAAATCGCAAGCAAAAAACAAACTTAGAACTGCATCTTTTTTACACACCCACTTTTGCCCTGTTCCTCATAATTTGCCAAACAGCACTAGTCACACTCCAATTCTTTTAACAACATAGCTAACATACTTTACTACACCAACCATGGCACAACGTTATTATTGAGTATTCGTTTCTATTCAACAACATTATATTTCACTCTTACTCATTATATTGCAACATTCACACTCGTTCTATTCCCATATAAACATTGCTCTTTATTCAATACACCACACATTCCTTACTCCCCAACAACAAATCCATCTCTCATCAACTTCTATACCATAATTTCACTTCCTTACTATTCCATACCCTTATCCACATGAGCTTCTAATTCCAACCCAACTTTAAAAATCATTGCATCCCAAATCACTAACACACATTAGCACACATACACACAATTCTTCAACCCTTTTCCATTACACCTATACAACCCTCATACCTATGCACTAAATCAACCATTATAACAACCAGTGTTTTCCTCAAAACATCATAATGTCCCTAATTATTCAATCACACCACCACTCCCTTACCGACTAACCCAAACCCATCACACCTACACAGCCTCTTACTCATACAACCTTCCCAACCACACCTATCATCACACTGCACAATCACACAACACTCTTTTCATCTGTACAATCACACCCACACACATGCATAGTACATGCATACACATTCCACAACTTTCAAACACAAACATTGTTTTTTTCGCAAAAGACAAAACAGAATGCCTACAAAAACCAACTCAGTAGAAAACAAAGAAAAAATAGAGCAGATAAAAATACAAGACATATAGCCATCCACTTCTGAAACAATTTATAGAAAACATAAAAACAAAACAGCTAGTAACTTCACTCAACTAAACCAGCCACCACTAAAAAAGGAAGGCCCCTCTTGCAAAAACTAAAATTAAAAAAATATGTTCAAACAAAAGCAGACCTGCTAATGAACCTAAGACTATATCTACCAATGTTAACGTAGCTACAGTAAAGCTATCCAAAATATTTATTTTACAAAAAATGCTCCCCTGAAGAGTTCTTAATCATATAAAGACAGCTAAAAAGTCACGATCTACCCTTAAAAACTACAGCAGAAAACAAATCCTCAACGCTCCAATTTACAGCGCATATCTACTAAAGTTGTGTACATTAATTTTAAACAGAATGAAACCACTAACTAAATTAATCAATACATTACAAAACGTACTTCTAAACATGTGCAATGTCAATATAGTTACCTTTTCAAACGTCTGTTAAGGTGAATGATTTTACACAAGCAGCACAGAACAATATTCAAAGATAGCTAGTTGGTGCGTTGCTCGAGCACATTTAAGAAAATCCTTTTTAAATTGTTCTAAATTGTTTTAACTATTATCATTGTATAGAATCTACTGTTTAGTTGATAGCCCTCTTGTTGCCTCGCTGCGCGTTGTTTTTGAGTTCCTCGGCATTCACGAGGAAAAGCGGGTGAAAACTACATTACCCAGCAGCACTGTAGTCCCACGCACATTTTACTCGTCCCCAGGCGCGAACGAGACAAGCAGGTCTGTGCGGGTCCGTGCGCATACGGGCGGTACGGCGGACCACTCTAACGCTCTAAGGCGATCTTCCACAGCATTTAGGTAGGTGGTTGAGCGGTCATACACCACTTATGGAGGAACATATTGTTTTATCCGATGGGGTTCTTTCCAATGTGGGGAGTAATAACACAGACAACATTACGACGATCGTTGCACCTCATGACCATAAACAAGATAACAATGTTGATTCTAGGAGATGTGCTCAGACTCTTACCAAATTAAACATTGGCCTTTTAAACACCCGTTCACTGGTAAAACACGGTATCGAGATACATGACTATATACAGGAACATAAACCAGATGTTATGTGTCTCACAGAGACATGGCTCACGGAAGCACATGGGCCCACCATAGAGCAGGTGACCCCAACGGGGTACATGTTTTTGGGGAAGCACATAGAGAATAATATTGGGGGTGGAGTAGCCCTAATCTGTAAAAAAGATCTAGGGTTCTATGAGGTCAAAATACAGTGCATGGGTTGTGATATTATCCATGTAAAGTTAACCTCAAATCCTAACTTTAGCCTGAACATTGTTTTACTCTGCCGCCCACCAGGAGATGGAGGTAATTTTAATGATGACCTAGTCAACCTAGTTACGCCTGTGTTGACTACAAATTCCGGCCTAGTTATTTTGGGTGATTTTAACCTTTGGAAAAATGACATAACAGATAAAAGAGCATTACAATTAGAGAAGGTGATGAAAACTCATCGAATCATTTACCACAATACCGAACCCACACATATCAGGGGACATATTTTGGACTGGATTGGTGGAGGAAATGTCCAATTCGGACCTATTTCTACTACCCCCTGTATCTGGTCTGACCATTACCTCTTGACATGTTGCTTGGAGCTCCCTGCTAAACCAGCAAGAGTGCATGTCATGGCGCACACAGTCAAATCACGTAATTTTAGGGACATCACTTCAGATGTCCTAAAGATTTATGTGGATTCTCTTATGGATAAAACAGTGGTTCACTCCAGCACTAGCCGAACTTAAAGCTAGTAAGAGACAGGCGGAGCAAGCCTGGTACAAAGATAAATCCAATGAGAATCTATCGGCATGGAAACTCATTGGAAAGCAGTACAAGGCCATGATCATAGAGACTAAGAAATCACACTATGACGATCAAATAAACCAGGCTGGAGACAAGACACAGGAACTTTTCCGTCTCTTCAGAACTCCGATGGCCTGTAATCCTGATATCAAACCTTCTACTGCAGATTGTAACCAAGTTCAGAAGGCCTTCACAGATAAACTGCTGAAGGCCCAGAAGAAAATTGAACAGGAAGCACTGATCGCGCCTATATCAAAACCCCCTAAAAAAGACAAATCAACTAACTCTCCAGGTTCTTTCAACTTCACCGAACCAAATTCAGTCGAAGTCCTGGAGATATTAAAAACTATGCACCCCACTAATTGCCCAGGGGAAATTTTTCCTTCCAAATATATATTGGATCATCGAGAATTGTTTGCTCCGTTCCTTAGCCGGTTCGTCAGTTCATCCTTTCGCACCGGCCACATCCCTCAATCCATAAAAATTGTGGCAGTTACCCCTCTGCTAAAAAAAACAGGCTTGGACCCACTGGATGCAGCCAATCTGAGACCAATCACAAATACCCTGTTCTTTGTAAAATTAATTGACAAGGTAGCTACCACACAGCTCCAATCCTATGTACTTAACACCGGTAAGCTACATGTGAAGCAATCAGGATTCAGGAGCTTTCATGGAACTGAGTCCACGCTCTTGGACCTACAAACACACATGCTTGGTAAATTAGAGCACAGCGGGTCGGGGTTGCTGATGTTATTAGACCTCTCAGCAGCCTTCGATCTGCTGGATCATAAAATCTTGCTCGAAAGGATGGCGACTGTCGGAGGTCTATCCAGCAACGCCATCTTTTGGCTTAAATCCTTTCTGGAGGGCCGCCAGTCGTGTGTTTACTGGGGTGATCAGGTTTCTGAGCCACAGACTATAACCTGTGGTGTTCCTCAAGGAGCTTGTCTTTCACCTTTATTGTTCAACATCTATATTTTACCACTATGTGTTGAGCTGGAAGCCCTGGGGATCTTTTTCTGCAATTATGCAGATGACTTCCAGTTGGTACTAGATATAACAGGGGACTATGAAGTAGATCAAGAAACATTGACTGCAGCATACCTCATTATTAAACAATGGATGTCAACGAATTGGCTTTGTTTAAATGCCGCTAAAACGGAGTTGATGCTCTTTGGTTCTAAATATGCACAATCAAAATTGAACCAAAAATATAACAGCTTTTCCATCAAAGGCAATCAAATTAAGATTGTACAGAAAGTCAAGACCTTGGGCACCTATATGGAGGAAAGTCTTGATAGTGAGGCACATGTCACTGCCGTCTCCACTAATACTAACTACCATCTTAAAGTATTGAGACAAGTAGCCCTGCTTATATCGGTGGAAAACTGTATAAAACTAGTAAGAGCCGTGATTCTGCCACGTGTTGACTACTGTAACACCCTACTAGGAGGAGCCAGTAAGGCAAACGTTCAGCAGTTGCAGAAAATACAAAATGCAGCGGTACGAATCATCTTTCAGATGAAAAACTCTGAACCTACCAGCACTGCCAGAAGGAGACTCCATTGGCTCCCGGTGGCTGCCCGTATTCAATTTAAACTGCTCACCACGTGTCACAAATGTATCTTTGGCAATGCCCTGCATACTTGAAGGAGAGGATTAAAATCCACCAACCAAATAGATGCTTAAGATCTAAGGAGGGCTCCCAGTTGGTAATACCACATACTCACAAGGCCCGTGGACTAGGGCGGGCGTTTCATGTGCAGGGCGCCCAAGCCTGGAATATCCTGCCAATCAGGTTACATAAAACAGAGGATCATCATCTTTTTCGCAAACAGCTAAAAACCATCCTGTTTAGCTAGACTGTCTTAGCATCTGCATCTTCCTCTGTCTTTCGGCGCATGGATGCCCACGGGCTTTGGCACCTTACAAATTCAAATAACATAACATAACATAACATATTTCAATGAAGATGCTTATAAACAAGAACAAAAAACCCCAATTGACATAGACAATAACGGCCAAGGATATGAAATGGCAGGAGACACGATTATGGCAAAAGAAACCCTTATAGAAAAAATGTCCACAACAAACTTTCATCCAAATGGACGCGCAGCTCAATATGTAACATATGCCAACAATCCTTCAAATCTTTATGACAATTCCTCAATCACAATTACTCAACAAAGCCACAAGACACTAAAGCACGGAATCACCACCTGCGAGCACGCACAGATCCAGACATAGCCAAGAGGACATATGAGCCCTGCAGCAGACACGGACTCACGGACTTGTCCCAGGGTCTACAACCACCTACAGCCACTGGTACATTTAAGGCAAGTGTATCGAAGTTGGCCTATTCTAGCATGCTCCCTGCAAATAACTCTATTCTTGCACCCCCACTCAATTTTGCTAATTCCAATGTTGGTGATAACATTACCTCCAACAAATGCTCTGATTGTAGCCCTACACCCTCCCTCATTGCTGCCTCCAACATTAACGTACCACCTCACCCCCTTAGTGGCAAACCAATGATGAGCCCTGAGGCCACATATGCAATGCCCTCTGCTCTACTCACAATATGCACCGCCACCCACTATCCGGCGACTACCAGATACTTCCCAGTCACCTCTGACTGTACTTCTGTTGCTAAAATGCCTGTATCTAATCTGCCTACAATTACCAAATGTTTTAACAATTGTATACCAATTAGTTCTTCTTCTATTGCTGGTCCTTATGTAGACCATGTCTGCAAAGACACCAAACTTCCTCATGCAACCATCTCCTCACAGGGTTGTAGACTCTCTAAATCTCCAGTACAGAAGAACGCCTGTGTCGACCCATACTAAATCAAGCACAACCTCTCCTCACCAATGCACCAGCAGCCGACCCATAGAACCTTGCCACCCCCACCCAAAAAGATCACACTCACAGACCCCCACACCACAGTCACAACCACTCAACCCCTCATGACCTGCACCCTCATCAATGCATGCCCCTTGCCTGCCCATACATTGGAGATTAACAATCTCATCATCAACCAAGACCTTGATGCCCTAGCCATATCAGAAACATGGCTCCACAAGATATCAGGACCTGCCCTATCCTTAGCCATCCCTTCGGGTTACACCATCTACCGGACTGACAGGTTCACATCTAGAGAAGGCAGCATCACCCTGGTGGCCAGAGGCTCCCTCCCTATTATACAGTTCAATACATCCATTAATGAGAATGTAGACCTTCTATCCCTTAAGCTCTCTCCTTCACCCACATGCACTAACACCGTCCATCTCATTTACCACCCTCCCGGCCACACTCTAAATTTTGAAGAGAGCATCCTTCACATCCTCGCGGATAATATCAATGCCTCCTCTAAAATTATTCTCTTGGAAGACCTTATCTTGGGCCTTCATGACCCCAACGATTCTCAGGCCACATCACTGGCCAACGCCCTTGAAACCTTAGGCTTCAGACACTGCATCACCAACCCCATTCATGCAAAGGGCCGCACATTAGACTCGATTTCTGACCCCACTGCCATGTCTCAAATAGCGCTAACATCCGTGCCCATGGTCTGACCACCATGTCAACTTCTCCATTCGACAGCCTACGAGATCGAAACCTACTTCCACTCCACTACCTCCAGCAGTCACGCCCAGCTCTCGGAAACTCAGTAAAAACAATATCATGCCTTACTTGGACATTCCCTGCCTGAAACCCCCTTTCACTTCCGACCCCAAGTCACTAATGGACATATACACCTCAATCCTTACGCAAGCAGTGAACACCATTGCCCTCCTAGTTCCTAGCAAAGCCAAATCCTTTGTGACACATTCAAAATTTTACTTCACCCCCAACCTCCTAGACCTGCGTAATCAGAAACAATAAGCAGAACTAATTTGGCTAAAAAATCCCACCGACACCCTGAAAGATGACTTCACCAAAATCGCAACACTTTATAAATCAGCCATAATTACTGCTAAATCCAACTCCTTCAATTCAAGAATCTGCAATGCCAAATCAGACACCAGAGATATCTTTACTACCTTTAGGGAACTGGAAACCCCAGCCGCATCTCCTCCCACCCTCAACAAGGATGAAACCTGGTGCTCTGACATCCAAATGGCAATGTTAAATAAAATTGACACCCTCAACAGGAAAATTCTAAATCACCCAGCTAAATACCTTAAGGACCCCCATGCCTTAGCCACAGGTATCCCACCCACCCCCCTGTCCTTTCCTTCACAAAGTTCCACTTCAAAGACTTATCAGAAACTGAAGTCCTAAAAATCATTAAAGGTCTTAAACACTCAAAATGTAAAGGAGACATTTGCCCACACCTCTCATCAAGGAAGGACTGTGCTGAAATACTTACCCCAATCATCACCGCCTTCATAAATGCCTCCTTCTCCTCAAGCAGCGGCCCAGCCAGCCTCAAGGAATCCTGGGACCTCCCCCTCCTAAAAAAAACATCACTGGACCCTGCAATTCCCGCTAACTAAAGGCCGACCAAAACCGTCCCCTTCTTACTGAAAATCCTTGATCACGCAGCCTACTTGCAAGTTCAGAATTTCCTTGAAATCAACCATATCCTAGGAATGCGCCAATCAGGCTTCTGCCCCGGCCATGGCACTGAGTCAGCCCTGCTTGATCTGAAAAATCAGCTGGACGAGATCAGGGATGAGGGAAAGTCAGCACTTCTCCTAACCTGCCTGCTGCATTTGACATGGACGAATTCTGATCCCACTCACAGAGAATTACGCAGATGATTAAAATACTCTCAACACGTATTCCTTGATACAAGTCATGGATGGCAGCAAACCACTTATGTCTAAACTGCGACAAAATTGAAATCTTACTCGTCGAGCAACCCAAAACCCTAAAAAATCTCAATGAACAATATTCTGCCTTCCTGATTGACAACATCCCAATTCCCGTCTCAGCCTCTGTTAAAACCCTAGCGGTATACCACAACGCCTCCCTGACCATGTCCCACCAAGTTAACACCATTGACTCATCAGCAGCATATATCAGCTATGTATTAAAGACTGCTAGAGCCTAGCTCCCCAAAAACAGTTGCCTAACTGTTGCCCGAGCAGTTATCGGCTCAAAATTGGGCTATTGCAATTTCCTCTCTTTTGCAAGAACCTCCTCCAAAAGCATCCATAAACTCCAAGTATTTCAAAATAAAGCCCTCCGAGGAGCCCTTAATATCCTGAAAAGAGAACATATCTTAAAAGCTAGAAGAGAGGCCCACTGGCTGCCCATCCAAGCTCGTATTACCATCAAAACCCTGTCCATCATGCACAAGTGCGTATCCAATACTGCCCCACCGTGGCTCTCTCAGAAACTAGCCAAAGCTGATTCAACAAGATCCACACACTGCACGCCTACTCCTGCCCAAAGTAAAACTTACCAAAGCTGGTGGCTCCAGCTTCCCTACTTAGCAGCCACACAGTGGAACTCCCCCGCACCCTGTCTATCACAGCAGAAAAATCTTACTGGTATTCCGAAAAACGCATCTGTTCTCATAACCTTAATACCTCATGTGCACTGCTCGTTTTACCCAAAAATTCGATATGTCAAACCTAATGCAATTAACATGTATTGATGTACTGCAAATAACTTGTACCTGTAACACGCCTCGATGCCTCCTGCCTATTTGCACACTATATAAATGAAATAAATAAACTATGTGAAAATAAAAGACAAAAGTAGAATAAAAACTTTACAAACCGTGGACTCCTGCCCAGTGCGCCGCAAGCTGTATTGCGAGGACATTCATTATCCTGCATTTAAGGTACTGCTTGCAAAAGCACCTTCCACCACATAAAAATATTAGCAACACACCATTACGCTATACGAAAGCTTGTACATAAACTGTACTATGCAAAAAACTCCTGCTTTAGAACTGCAAAATGTAAATAATATTCTCCTACATGGAACAGCCAAAGAACTTCTTCGAGAAATAGAACACATCCAAAGTAAAAAAAATTGGAACTGAAGTTGACTTAGAAAATTAAGTAACTTTAGAAAACATTCACGAAAACCTCACAAACACCAACCTCCTTACAAACCCATAAAAAAAAGAAATAGCTAAGTTTCAAAATACATCTGCTGAAATACCAGACCAGTGTCTGTTGTTGGAGAACTTTTTTATAAAAAGAGCACACAGTATTAATCGGTTAGGTAGGAGCAGTCAGTGCAGTCGCTACCTTCTTGAGCTCCTGTTTTACAGTTATCTGCCTGGAACTCTGTCTACCAGATCTACTTTTTCTGCTGTGGGAGGATCCTTCAAAAACCCACCCCAGGCCGACGAGCGGCCACGGAGCTAGTCGCTGAGGTAGGAGCAGTCAGTGCAGTCCGTGCCAGGACTTGTCAGACATGCCTCCCCCCTCGGCACCTCCCGGACTCAAAATACCGACACCGACTGAGCTGCAAATTGAAGAAGCAGAAGGTGAAAGAGCCAAACGAATTCTCCGTAGCTCTAAACCGAATCAAAACAGAACTGACCTACACCCAATCTGTTCCCCCCAGCGAAGCCGCCTGCAGTCGGCACCATCGAAACTTTGCAAGCAGCCTAAATCACAGTACGAAAATGTGAGGACTTCTCTGGCCACTTCCACGTGTTCGGAGGCCGCGGTAGCACCAGAAACACTAGAGAAACAAACCCACCTCTCGACGCAGAGCCTAGAAGATCACATGGACCCCACTGACGAGCAAGGCGCAAACGAGTCACCACAACATGCGGAAACCCGATTAAAACTTAACAGTGCTGCGGGTTCCCCTCGCCCTAAGCCAGACGTTCAGCCGGCTCAGACATCTTCGGCCCCGAGGACCGGAGGGTCTTCGGTGCCGGAGCTTTTGTCAGCAGCTGTGCAATACCCAGAAACCACAGAAACTTCAGAGCCGCACATCAGCCCGGTCTCCGGCTTGGAAAACAATGACGACGCTCGAGCAGCACTGCGGGAGTCACCCAGTGGAAATCCAACACAATTACCGGCGAGCACTTCTATCCTGGTGACCCCGCAGTTATCCGCGATCAACCCGGAATCATCAACGGATCTACTGGCCTTAAGGGAATCCCCCTGGGTCTTCCTACCTTGTGGCCCTCGGATCGGTGAGGATGGTCCCCAATCCAGTGATTTCCCGGCCGCAGGATCTGTAGATCGCAGCGCGCTCCCCGTGGGAGGCACGGTGCCTGCAGGAAGGCCGTTCCATGGAAACGGATGCGTGAGCAAGGCGGTCTCATTGATTGTAGAGATGCTTCCACAGCTTGGCGATGGCTCAACGAGCAAAACAGTTCCTTTGGTTTCCCATCTCAATCTTTCTCCGCATGAATGCCAGAGCAGACGGAACGACCAGCGGATTCAAGGAAATGGAAAAAGAGTCCTTTCGGTGAAGACCAAAACTCAGCCAACTACAATCCAAAAAAGACACAAGAAAAAAGGGTGCCGAGCCCCGAAGCGGGCCAGCCAAAGCCACTATGTCAACGGAAAATCATTGCACTTCAAAAGAGAGGAATGAGCAGGAAAAAGGCCCTAATTAACAAACAGAAGAAAACCTTTGCGAAAATGGTCCAATTGAACTCACTGAAAGACTTTTTCATAAATCAAGGCAAAAGAAACCACGATCAAATGGACAAGCTCTCCGATGCCGAGATTTTAAAGGCCACAAAGGAGCCTCCTCCGGCCATAAAAATAAGGAAAACTAACAACAGCACAGCCTCTCTAACACCAATGGGCCTGACAGAGCCTGCTGGGAAGTACCTGGAAACAAAGGACCTAAACAACAAACCTCCTGCAGCAGCAGCAACCCAGACCAGTGATATCGAAATGCACACTGCCCAGCCTCAGATCCACTCTTCTAAAAACTCTAAAGAAACTCACGAACCTGCAAAATTGGCTGAAATTCGGGGTTCGACTGCCCCGGCGGAACCTTGGGGGAACTGGATCTGTCAGCCGGGAAAGCCCATGATCAGCCGTTACCGATTGACAGGCCCTCCAGCCCTGCTCCAGTTGGTACCCCTAATCACCATCCTGCTTCGAATTCTCGGCTAACGAAGCCTCAAAAGTCTCTCAGTCAGCAGGACGTGGGCTCGGGAAAAGACTGTGAATGACCATCTTTGGGAAGACCTGAAAGACATTCAACACCTCAATTGTTTCCAGCCCATGTTTTCAATCTTTCTTCCCCGCCGAGTACACCCCAGAGACGTCAGAGCCTGGGAAATCAACTGCCGCCTGCCCTCAAAGAAACCCCATCGAAGTCAAAAGATTTGTCAACTATCATGTCAGCCCTTACTATCACGTTGAGCCAATTCTGCAAGCTTTACGAAGCTCTATGTGATAATCAAAGAGACCAAACAACTTTAATAGCGATAATGCACATGAAACTCATCTATTTAGAAGGTTTCATCCAAGCGACGGAAAAAAGGAAAGCCAGTTCTACTACTCCAACTACCAATTCTCAGTCCATGCACAATGAATCAGAAAATTCACGAATTAATACAGACCAAGCCATATCGAGAAAAAAGAGCTTCACAATGAAATCTCAAAGCACTCAAACAGATCCGAAAAATCCACACCCAATGACTAAAAAGAATCTACACTGGGACAACTTTAGCATTTTCAATTCCTCAAGTGGCCCAAAGTCCCCCAAGAGTGCAAACCTGCCAGAGGTCTTCTTTTTCAAGGAAAGCTCACCAAGAAAAGTCCAAACTGTCATCAACACCTCGGCAGGAGCCTCCAACAAGAAACAACTAGTGAGGGTTTCGCAGGAGACCAAGAGCTCGCTGGAACATACTCCTAATGCTCAGAGATCGCAAAAAAAAAAACAAGTCCTTCTGAAATCAAACGATCCTTTGACCAGCCAAAGCAGTCGGCCAATCAGACTGGCCAAAACCAGGCGCCAGACTATCCCACAAAATCAAAGCCCTTGTCGGGAAAAAAAATACCAGAAATCGTTCCGGCGACGCCAAAAAGGGGCGCAATTCTGCGTGAGTCCAAAATGCAATCCCCTAAGACAACTGAAGACTTTCTCGCAGACTCATTTCTAATGAATCTCTCACAGCACTTGAACGACACTGTGCTAGGTGAGGATGGAAGAACTCAAAGGACTCCGCCGAACACCAGATCCACCCAAAGACACCAGACAGCAATGGAGCAAACGCCTAAACTGCATACTGGAGAGCGACGAAGATACCCGCAGGGAGAAGTGCAGCGTAGCACTAAGAGGTTGGAAGAGTTAGAATACAGCAGAGCCAAAAGAGCATCATTGAAAACTCCTCCTAAACTCCATCGCCGAGAGAATAAAGCCTCACCCTCAAAGCATAAAAATGCAATAAATCCATCAAATGCAGAATCGGCACTCAGAAACAAGCCTTGCAAACTTTTGCGAAGAGGAAGGTCTGAGGAAAAGAGAAAGACAGCACTTTCAGACACTCGGGAAAGGAGAGGCTGCTCACCATCGATCTTAATCCTGAAGTTAGAACAATCAACTAGGAACAAAGACAACATGGTGCTAAACCGTAGAATGGTGAGATATATCTTCAGCAAAATCTCGGCACTTAAACACCTGGAAACGGAAGACTACCTGAGGATTGAACCTTACCATAGGGGTAAAACAGCGAAAGCCTACATCCATATAAGAACAACTGCACTCCCAACCTCAATGAATAAAGCCCTGGATGAGCTAACTTCACAGGGTTTTCACCTATCAATACTAACTACATCTCTAACAACTTCTGCAGCCCCTAACCACAAGCTAAAACAATAGCCAAGCAGAACTTACCACAAGTCCACAATAAGAGACTCCACCAAAGCGGGAAGAACATCGAGTGGCAAGGCCAATCCAATGGTGCAGCGGCAACCTAGTCATAGCAGAACCATCAATGCGACAGAGTTTGGTCCAAAGATGGACCAACTGCCCAGATACGAGCCTGGGGATGACAACAGCAAGCAAAAAGTCAACCAAACTAAGCTAATTAGAACTCAAAGCAAATCTAGTACCTCGTCGTTCACAGCACCCAGCGAGAAGCTGGACAGGTCCGCAATCAAATCCAACAACGTGAAGGGAAGCAAATCGCTAACTGCACCCCTAGAACAACTGTGGGCGTGGCTCCCTAAACAGCTGTCAATCAGAAGCCACAAATAGCAATTTGCTACCGACGGATTCGCGACACAACTGTCGGGTAAGCTAGGAAAGCCAGCCCTATCGTCAACAGTCTTAACAATGGGATCTTGGAACACACGTGGGTTCCGGCATCTGATGCAAAGAGGGGATGTCAATCTAAATGATTACGATATCTTGGCTTTGCAAGAGACCTGGTTATCAGAAACTCCATACCTCGACGGATTCACCATAGTGGACTCGCCAGCTAAAAAAAACGTCCTATGCCGTCCGTCAGCAGGAATTCTCCTTGCAGTTCAATCAGGCAGAGGAATCACACTTGAGCAGACCGTATCCAGAACTCATCTTGCAGTTCTTACCAGCTGGATACTGCCGGATCCTACAAAAAAAGGAACTACGATGAAACTCCAGATTGCAATTATTGCAGTCTATTGGAATCCTCAAATTATAGAGGATGAGGCCTTTCTCAACTCCATCGAAGCGACTATCGACCAGCTGTATACAGAAAAAGAAGTGTCCGCCTTGATAATCTGCGGAGATTTAAATGCAAGATGCCCCTCAACCCCGAGGGACATCAATCATGGCACTACCTCAGCGGAAAACCGCGGTAAACAATGGTTGGAGTTGATGAAGTCGAGAGGATGTGCAAATCTCGCCCTAGCATGATGTCCAACATGGGAAAACCACATTTCAAACGCTACCATAGATTATATCTTCACATGTAACCATATGCTCAATCTGGCAACCCCGTTTGAAGTCGTAAAAACGATCGCAAGTGATCACAACCTGCTTAAAGCTACCTGGACTGTGTCCCCCCCGGAAGCTATGTGGTCTGAATTCCAAACTGAGTGCAACCAACAGAGGTCCCGATTGAAACTAACGGAGCACAGAATAAAAGAACTAACAGTTAGATACAACAACAGTTTGGACAACAAAGTCACTCCAGGGCTTTCTGAACTGGACTATCAGCCCTTGTTGAGCCCTTACAAATCAAGGACAACTAAAAAACTTCCTACAAGCAACCAGTTTGCGCATCAATATGATAAACAACTAGTGGCAAAAAGAGCTGCAATAAGACGCCTAAAGAGAAAGGCTAGAATTGCAAACACAGAAGCCGCCCTTCTGGAATGGCAAAAAGAGACAACACTATATAAAGCCTGATTAAGAAATCAACGGCTGTCCCTCTACCAAAAAGACTCAGAAGCAATGCTTGCAAAAATGGGGGGAAAGAACGCAAGAGCCTTTTGGTCACTGATCAAATCCTCGGGGGCTCACGCTGAGCCATCTCTGACCAACAGAGTGAGTGAAACCTGCTGGACGGCCCACTTTAACAAAGTTTTTGGAGGCCCCATTGTAATCTCTGATTGCGGGATTTCCGATACAAGCGAGGAATGGGTAGATGTGGCAGACAGAGAGTCCATCTTAACTGCCATAAGCAAACTAAAAAACTCAAGGGCACCAGGCCCCGACGGGGTGACAAACGTAGACCTGAAAAACTTTCCAGAAGAATGGTCCATCTTTCTCTCCAAAGTCTTCGAAACCTGCGCAAAGAGCTGCCTGCTCCCGAGATCATGGACAACAGCTGTGGTAGCCCCGATTTTTAAAAAAGGCGACAGGACAAACCCTCAAAACTACCGACCAATTGCACTTCTTGATGCAATAGGAAAGTGTTCGCCTCTCTCCTGCTATGCGAATTTCAACTTTGGTTCAAGAAAACGAGCCTTAACGATCCGTTTCAGGCAGGTTTCCGGAAAAACTCAGGAACCATCGTTAACATCATGCTACTCAGTACTCTCAAAAGCAAATCACAAGATGGAGCCATACAGCTGTTCCTCGCATTCGTAGACCTCTCACAGGCCTTCGACATGGTGGAACGACCACTATTGTGGAACAAACTGGCAGCCGCAAATTGTCCTAAGGCGATACTCAAGCCAATAAAGGCCCTTCATACGAATACATCAATGCAAGTAAAGTTGAACACTAAAGGCCTATTGTCAGAAGAAATTCCAATGTCCAGGGCTGCCCCTTGCCCGGCCTTATTTACTGACTTCTTAGGAGACTTCAATTTCACTGCAGAAACGGCGAAAAGTTTTCCTCCGAAAATAGGAGAAGTGGCAATCGGAAGACTACTTTATGCGGATGATATCACCATGGCCGACCAAATCCCCATCGGCCTGCAAAGACAGCTAACCAATCTAGCAAGCTACATCAAATCGAACAAATTGCAAATCAATGTCAAGAAAACAAAGATAATGATTTTGGGAAATAATCCAAGAAACAAAACCAGCTCTAATTCTAAGTGTCCGTCATGGTAATTAGAAAGCAACCCTATTGAAGTTGTGAAGGAATTCAAATACCTGGGCGTCATGCTGGACAACTCACGTTCAGAAACCTGCATGCAGCGCTTCATATGGTCGAAAGCAAGATCTTCAGCAACCCAAGCACGAATGCTAGACAACAAATTAGGCAGGTTCTCCCTGATTCCGCTGCTAACCTACTACAAGTCAAAAGTGGTTCCCAGTTTATTGTACGGAGTAGAAGCCATGCCAGCTCTCCCTGAGGAGATTTGGATAAAGATCGAAGGGTTCTACTGGAGATCAGTTCTGTCTCTACCGAACTCCACATCCATGTTGGTCATCAGGAGAGAGCTAGGCCTAATTTCCTTGGATGCCCGGGCTGAAAACAACAGCATGTCTCTCTACAGAAACATCTTGCTCCCGGAATCTTTGCCTTTGTATATCCTGCTCCAAAAAGAACTCAAGTCAGGCAGATCAAAAATGCTTACTGCCTGGGCCGAAAAGAGAAAATCCAAGCTGGAATCCGTTGCATGTTCAGAGACTGAACTGTTGCAGAACCCACTGAGAATCAAAAAAAAACTAAAAGAACTTGTTAGGCAGAGAAACCTGTGCAGTTCCCTACAGGTGTTTGGCAGTTAACCCACTTGGTAGCAGTCTGTACCACACAGATTCACTTGGTAGCTGTGGCTGAGCAGTCAGACTTCCCTCAAGAAGAGTTAGGCAGTATACAGAGTATTCACAATAGGTCAAAAGAACACAGTAGAACAAGTAAACACTGACCAGGGCTTGGTGCAAAAGAGATATAATTATTTATTTAAAACCACATCTAGAAAAACACACAGGCACTAATAGTAAGCAATTCAAAAACGCGCTCACTAAAAGATATACACTCCCTTAGAAGAATATTAGACGAGTCTTAAGTAAAGCCCCACTTATTTTCAGACACCGATGAGCGTTTAACGTAGATGGCACTCTAATAATTAGTTTTACAGGGGAGAGAAAAGCAGAGAATAAATTGAAACAGGTCCCAACACTTTTTCACGAACACAACAAGAGAGGAAGGCAAAGTAACACAGTGAGTTTAGAGTCAGTAGGCCGGATCCCCTTTAAGGGGATCAAAACGAAATGTGTCCAAGGTCACACGGTTGCAGTGCACAAGAGTCTTGCAAAGGTTCAAAAAGAGTTGGACCAAAAGAAAGGGGCCAGTTAGAGGGTCAAGGCGGCCAGCCCAGTCCAGAAGGTTAAGGGGTTATTATTACCTTGTAGCAATCTTTAGAAAGGGAGGCCTGGCAGACACGGTACCTTAAAGTGGTGGGAATACTCCAGCGGGGGCAGTTGTTCCTGGCAGCGGATGCAAGTCGGTGCTTCGTCCGGGGGAAGAGAGGATCTCGTCGGGGAGGAAGACAGGAGTCCGTTGCACTGCCAGGGAAGAAACCAGCCGCAGAGTTCTCAGGTAAAAGGAGCGGCCCTTTTATTCTCGGTCCAGTGGTAAGTGGCTATCCGGTTGCCATATTGCCTGGACTTGGCACGGGCAATTTGACCACAAGACGGTCTGGGGTGCGAAGAGAAGAAGGTAAACTGGTTGTGCCCACCAGTCAGGGGAAGAAGCCTCTCCAGCCGGGAGATCTTCTCTGTCGTCGGGAAGTGGTGAGTCGGTTCCGCAGGGCTCCACCGGTGGTGTCGTCGTGGTAGGTCGGCTCAGCTTTTCCCTCGTTGGATTCTCAGGTCCTGTGGCGACTTCTGAAGTTCCAGTCCCCAAAGCCCTGCTTTTATGCAGCACACCCCCATTCACTCAGCCTAGCTGTCAATCAAACATGCTAAGTGGTGGCTCACCACTTGGGCCAATCACACAAGAGTGCAACTTGAGTTATCAAGGTAACTCAGTCCAGGGTGCCTAAACCCCCTCCCACATCCCCTGTGGTACCCAGACAGAGTGGCACCACTTTTGGAGGCTTCTGTGGAGAAGCCTGCCAAAAAGTGTAACAAAGGGCTCGACTTGGGTTGGAGTCACAGAAGAGAACACAAACACCATTTTAGAATCAAGTCCTGGCAAAAAATACCAACCGGCGAATTAATATTAAATAAATAAACCGGCGGTATGTTCGAGGCTATGAGAATTAAATAATTAAAGTTGGTAGCCTCGAACAATGGGAAAATCCCATAGAGATATATTTGCGGTCGAATATAAAAAGTTGTATCCACTGCCACCAGCCAAAACTCGATCAGGGGAGACGGAGACGTGCCCCCTCGACTAAGAGGCCCCGGGGCAATCGGATTGCCCTGACCAGTACGTCCACAATATGATGGTTTGTACTGGTTTCTGTTAATAATTTGGGACTAGCAAAGCCAATGGTGACTTTACATGCCCTGGGAGACAGTAGTCAGTCCCAGGGTATGGAGTCTATGGTGGGGTGTCACTATGACACCCCTGTGTTACTGCACGGAGGGTGCTGTGTAACACACATAGTAAAAACACATGAGACCCTATGGAGTAAAGGACCCCATAGCCCATAAAACACATTAACAGTCAAAGGAACACCATAAATCATGTCCAAGAGTGGGAGAAAAAGAGTCTCACTCTTGGCAGGAGAAAAAAAACAAACTCCAGAAATCCAGCAAAGCTGCTGGGGGACTCACTAGGTTAGGAAATTCAGCCTAAAGAGAGAATTCTCCTTAACAGAACTAGACTGGATCAAGACTCAAGAAAATGCGGCAAAGAATAAGCTACTAAGGCATCCGCCACCCTTTGCAAGGAAAATCAATGATCCAGCGGAAATCTACAAAAAATTCCCAAGCAAAAAACTTTGAAATCTTTTTATCAGAGCAAGATTGAACCTATTGCCAACGAACGAAATCCGCTTCATCAGAGGATTGGCAATCACGAATACTTGCAGGCTATGCAAGGAGGAGGCCGAATCAGAATCAATCCGCCATTTAGTAACTTCATGCACGGCACTTCAATCAATACAAGAAAGCTATCTAAAACCGGTTTTAGAGCCTTACGGGGTCCCTGAAGAATCGAGCTGGTGGCCGTGTATAATCAGTGGCCAAAGAACTGCTTGGACCATTGCCACTACTAAAATCCTACAGTCAGCGCTGGAAAAAATTGACTCAGAGACCAAGAGTGGGAATGATAGATAAATAAGTAACCAAGAATAGCAGGAGAACTGTAACAGTACAAATTTGCGAACCAGGAAAGGAAAAGAAACGAAAAGAAGGATCGAAAGGAGCTGCATCAGTTTTTGTAAAAACAATTAATTTTGTTAACGCAAATAAAAAAAATAAAAAATAAAAATAAAAAATTAATCGGTTAGCGGGCATCACTACAAGAGATCTTCAGGGGGTTGATTTCCTTGACACCCCTCAAACGGATTGGGCCATGTTTACTTTAGCTCTAAATTTGTGTTTGAGTCGGTGCTGAATGAACGAGATACATTGCATGCTCAGGGCTTTGACGTGAACTCGTTTTCCCCTGAAACACGTGTGGGTAGTGGTGTTGATAATTTGGGTGTTAGTTAGCTTGCTCTGTCTGATGAAATGTCTGCCCTTCGCAGTAGAATGCGGACCTCAGAGGCGACGAGCGACTGGTCATGGCTACTGGGCTCGACTCGCCGAGATTAGCGGCTCTGCATCATTTGGCACCCTGTCTATTCTGTGCTGGAACACCAAGAGGCATTTTCATCTGTTGAGTAACCCGGAGGTTGGGGTTATGTTTAGGTCTTTCTCGATTATATGCCTGCAGGAAACCTGGCTTTTGACCTCCCCTTCATTTGTTGGCTATGGGGTCTTTAGCCAGGTGGCAAGCAGGGCCCTCTGGATCGTCAGTCTGGAGGTCTCTGCACTCTGATTCGCTCAAGTCCTGAGATTATGGTGGTTAGACACTGCAGTTTTCTCTCTGGTGTCTTGATAACCCCTGTCTGCTTGAACAGTTCTTCACCTCTACATCTTCTTATTTTTAACATATATTGGCATGAGGGGTTGAATGATTTGGATGACCTCCTAGAGAAAGTTGCAACTTGCATTGATGATTGGCGTGGAAAGTTCCAAAATGGTAAAGTCTTGGTCATGGGGGATTTGAATTCGGAGTGTGCCACTCTCTCTGCAAAGTATGAATGTAATTTCTTGGACCCACAATGCACCCTTAAACAACGGAATGGAGGAATGTGGGTGAGTCATTTGGGGGGCTTAGGTTTGCTCCCTGTAAATGGTAGCGTGCCTGGGGATACTCCCATCTCCTCTACATGGTCCAATGGTAAAGTTCAATCAATAATTGATTACATTTTTGTAGATGCTTTGATGCATGAAAACTGCATCATGATGAATGTGGTGCTCTCCTCGTTTAGCAACCATCGTATCCTCCAAGCGCACTTCAATGTGGATGGTGGATTATCCACCATACCTGAATACGGGTGCAGGGATCTGCAGGTGAACTCTGGGGGTAAGAGGGTAGTGTGGAGTGCTGTCTTGGCTATTAAGGTTAACAAATCCCTTGAGGCTCACCTAACTTCAACTTCTTTGGATTGGAAGTATAACACCTTTTCTGTGGGACATTTTGAAAATGTTGTAGAAAATGTGGTTTCTTATTGTTCTTCTGGTAGGGGCAGCGTACCTAGAAATCATTCGCATGATCACGTTTTTAGCTTGAAGGTGTTTACCCGGACACGGAAAAAAAGAAAACTTGTGTGAACTAAGGAATCACACCGATCCCTCATAGGAGAGGAAGACCTGATTGATTAAAAATAATGTGCCAGGCATACAGGAACTGGTGTCTCATCAAAATAGGGCCAAAAGGAGACAGGCTGATGCAGTAAACATGCTGGAGTCACTCTGCAACAAAAACGTTCAGGGGTTTTGGAGGGCGGTTAAGTGCCTGAACTCACCTCAATTCTCCGGGCAGTTGAATGCTGTTGTTGAATCTGATTGGGTTTCCCATTTCACTACCCTGTTCTCACAGTCTACGGGAGGTTCTAATAACGTGTGTTTGTTGTTTGATTTGGATCACATGATGAACCAATCCTGTTTTGATTCTAAAATAGTCCTGCAGGTTCTTTTGAGCATAAGCATGTCTCAGGCTCCGGGACCAAACAACCTGTTGAATTTCTTGAATAAACAAGACCTCATGTGTGGGCTCTCACTCTATCTATTCTTTTTAAATCAATTGTGGGTACTGGTATCTTTCCTACATCTTGGTCTAAATCGGCAATTGTTCCTACATATAAAAGAGGACTGAGATCTAGCCCATTGAATTATAGGCCCTTTGTCTTGTTAGATGTGGATAGTAAGGTCTTCTCACGCATCTCACTGTCGCATTTGGAATCCTGGGCCATTGAGGTCTTGGTACCTCTCTTAATGATCCATTACAAAGAGTATTCAACATCTTGCATGGGACTGCAAGTATAAGTTGGTGTACATATCATCCATAGACTTAACTACCGCATTTGACATGGTTGATCAAACTTGCTCTGGACTAAACTGAATGGCTGGGGGATTCCATTTGGTCTACTGCGCTTGTTGATAGGTCTGTACTCAAACTCTGAAGTCCGGGTTTGATTGAACAACTCAGGACTGATAAGACCTTTCATGGTGTTAGGCAGGGGTGTGTGGTTGCTCCTTTCCTATTCGCTCTACATATATCGGACATAGGAGACTATTTAAAATCCGTCTGGCTTATTACCCCTAAACTTTTCCATATTCGCCCTAAGTGATTGCTGTATGCAGATGACATACTGTTATTTGACTGTACTGCGGTGGGATTACATTGACTGCTGGATGCTTTTCTGAAGTATGTGGACAATCATTTTCTTTCTATTAATCCAACTAAAACTAAGATATTGCAATGCACTAAGCACAGGGTAAAATGCTCAAATAAATGGCACATTGGTACATCTTTAGTGGAACTAGTGTCCTGACTTATTTATCTGGGCTTTCTTCTATTGTCCCAACCTCATATAAATAGGCTACAGGAGTAGTTAGATTCGTGTGAACACACTTTTGTGTCAGCTTGGGAGAGTTGACTCTCGTTTTGGTAAGTTCTCACTCCAGACTGCTATTAAATTCTATGAGGGCAAGATCGTACCAAAGATACTTTATGAGATTGATGTGTATTCTTTGGCAACTGTGTGCTATCTAGAAACACTGGGTGTGTAATTTGGAGAAGGGTCTTACAGCTCCTGAACTCTGTGCCTATACAAGCTCTGAGATATGAGCTTGGGATTGTCTCTCTAATGGCACAAGGACAATGGAAGATTTTATCTATGTTAGGTAAGATCTTGTGCCCCTGTTAAGGCCCTTTGTATGTTGATTTGGGGCTAATTTCAAACTCTTAAACCTGTGTGTGGATGAATGAGAGCTACCTGTATTGCCAAACTCTCTTGGAGGAGTTGGCTCTCTCCTTTTGTGATCTTGTGAATAATCCTGAGAGGGTTAACAAAGTACTGTATGAATTTGATTGGATTAAAGCCATGGAATTGATGCATGCCTATCCATCTTTGGCACATCTCCAGTATGACCAAAAGAGGTTGGGCACCTTCTTCCCTTACTTAGCAATTTATCCGGCATGGCATGTTAGGTCAACTTTTCACAGCTTTCGACTGAATTTGTTGGGAACTAAATCGCTATGGATGAGATATGGTTTGCTGGACTCCTCTCCAGAAAGGTGCAGATTTTGTAATGATGAGCTCAGTATCGAAAGCCTGAAACATATCTTGTTGGATTGCCTGGCTCCACAAATTCAGGGATTAAGATGTACATATCTGATGAAATGTTCCCAATTATTTGATCTGGGGACAAAGTATGAAAGTACATATCTGATGAAATGTTCCCAATTATTTAATCTGGGGACAAAGTATGAAATTTGGTCACTTTGCTAAGGCGGTAATATGACATCTACTGTTGTTGCTGTTGCAAACTTTTTTAAATCTCTGAAATTGGATGCCATTTATTGAAATTCTGCACGGAATATTGCATGTTATCCAATGAAATGTTTTATGTAATCTTGGATGAAACTATGTATTTGATAAGATGTTCAATTCAGTTGTTCTTTCTCCTTAATTGATTTCTTTGTATACTAATTAGTTGTTTTCTTTGCTTTTTTTTGTTCTTTCTTTTTGTTCTTTTTTTATGCTAAATATTTGTATGTCATTATACCATTTGTTAAAGGTTAAGGTTATTTGCCGTATAAAAATAAGAAAGAGCTCAAGAATAGTAGATATGGCCAACAAAATAGAGGACAATGAGGAAAACAAATGTGTACAATCAGCTTTATATCTAACAGAAAAATAAATACAAAACAACAGACCCCTCAATAGTTTACACATACTGCAATACAAAACTTGATAATAACCAAATGCCATCATGTGCTATCACTAATAACTAATAATATTCCCGCTTCCAAAATCTCTCCAACAACTTAACTTGTATGAGAGTGTTATAATCCAAACAGTACACCCATTTCAAGCTATAATGCGCCTTCAACCAAAAACAGTCAAATTGCCCCCATCTGAGTTACTAAAAGGCATTTGTGGCAAAGTAATATATTTGCCATTAGATCTTAAAGAAAATGTAGAAACCCTATGAGTACAACAGCCATTAGATCAATCTTTAATTGTACTATTTAATGGTGTACCAACAAAAGACAAAATCATTTGGCAACACCTATTCGACTGAAACAAAGTTAGACAAGCCCTACAATATCTCAAAGAAAACAATGAATACTACAAAGATATAAACAGAGGAAACAAATAAGAGAAACCACCCAACTAATTCAAGATTCACCACAAACTGGTCAATTTGAATGTGTAGATCCTGTTACTGCAGCCAACATGTTAGACCAGTATACAATTCACCCACTACACTCCAAAGACACCATAGAAGATGCATTACAAACATATTCAATGCGTCAAGCCAAAAAATTGCAAATGAGTATATGGGAGAAATGTGTAGGAGCACGTTCTTTTGCTCTACTCCTTCCTACAGGAAAAGGAGGAAGATATGATGAAAGAGCCACGCAAATTACTTCATCAGAATATCGCTCTTTACAAATGTATTTGGAAGACCCCAGATTCCGACAAAATGTAGAATACATTTTCCACCCCCTGTTTGAAAGTGAACTAGCAACTCTATGTTATGGAGTTGGCTCTCATTTTTTAAACATGTCCTCTACCCAAATGCTTCAAAAGATAAAGGACAAAGATGAAGTTTTGCATTAAAGTATCACAAATCTCTTGACATACATGCGTGGTGCAAAAGAATACTGGTTCCGAAGTCACGCTGACATACGTTGTATGCTATGGAATCTTGGCCCACCCACATGGTTTGTTACTTTAAGTTGTGCAGCATATGCATGGGATGACTTGCATGAATTCTTACGCACTGCAAACCAAAATAAGGAGGGACTGGATATAAAAACACCAGAAGAACTCTGTTCTCTTGACCCTGTCAGTTTATCAAGGTACTTTCACCATTGCTTCATTGCCATGCTGTGCTTCATCTGCAATAGAACTACCCTTCCACTCAGAGAAGTGGAAAACCTCTTTTGGAGAAATGAATATCAATCCAGAGGAGCACCACACATCCACATGCTTTTGTGAATAGCTTTTGTGGATAAAACATGCTCCCAAATTTGTCCATGACAGTGATGCCACTGTTTAACAATTTATTTTAAAAAGGCTTTACTTCTGACATCCCTTCAGAAACCACACAGTGACCTAAGTACACAAATGATACGCTTCCAAAAACACAAGTCTGGCAAGTATTGCTGAGGTCGATATAAAAACAAAGGTAAATACTGTGCCAAATGTCGCTTTGGCTTCCCTAGACTAGTTTGCAAAAAAGGACATGTAAATAGCTTGATGTTTTCTGTTAGACACAGTGTGAAAGGCAAATCCCCTAAAAACACATACACCATTAAAAAGGACGAAGCATCCTAGTACATCAATGATTACAATGCAAGCATTGCCTTCTTGTGGAATGGAAATATAGACATACAATACATTGCAGACAATGCCACCAAAGTTGTAAGATACGTCACAGCATATCACACCAAAGCTGAGAAAACAGAGCTAAAAGACCTTTGGGATGACATAACATCTGACAAAACACTGTCACAAAAATTGTACAGTTTCAGTATAAAAATGCTCTCCTATAGAAAATGCAGGTACTACGGAGCTGCAGACCATTGAACAGGTATACCCTTATATGGGAAATCTGAAAACATCGTCTGGCTAAACCCTGGTCCAGTTTCATCACGAAAAAGAGTACTAAAATCCTACCAAGAGATGGAAACAATAGCCAAAAATGATGCCAACAGCTAGCACATTAAAAAAAATAATGTAATTGCCACATACTACCCAAACAGAAATACTGCTTTGGAAAACATGTGCCTCTACGACATAGCCCAGAGCTACTCCTACAAAACATCGTCACACCAGATGAGACAACTGGCAAATATTCTGTCTCAACTTGTGAAGGAAGCCTAGTAAAACTTACCAAACCCAGCCTAATTCATCATATAAAGTTAGCATTTAAATCTCTGCAGCATAGAGAACTTTATTACATGGCCCTACTACAACTTTTTAAACCTTGGAGAAAAGAAGAAGAATTATTAGGTGACGTGACTCCTTTGAAGCTGCACAATGCAAATGAAAGCAGAATAACAAATGTCAATTTTAAACGATACAAACGTTGGACAATGAACACCAACAAGAGGAAGAAATTGAAGCTCTACTAGATGAAGACATTTCTGAAGTCAGTCAACCTTCTCTTACAGGAAGCCAAGAACCACTTAGAGAACTACTCATTCTAAATGAAGCAGAAAAATCCATGACTGAGGTAAAACATACCATATATCAATCTAAACAATCTAAAGAAGACTTGTCAGTGCTCAAATCACAGCTAAATGATCAACAGCTCACAGTTTATCTAGGAGTCACTGAAGAAATTGAACATGGTTTTAAACATGAAACTAAAACGTGTAGTTGTAAAAAATTCCAAACCTCTGCTCTTATATGTAAGTGGGGAAGCAGGTTCTCGCAAAACGTTCTCAATTAAAATAATCAGCACATTTCTGCAAGACTTAACAAACAACAACCTTTCAGCTGTTGTAACAGCCCCCACAGGTTTAGATGCTTACAACATAGGAGGTGCAACTTTACACTGACTACTGCTCCTCCCAGTAGAACACCAAAACACATTAGAATGCTACGAATTACCAGCAGAAGCTGCTACAGAAGTCTGCAGAATTCTGAAACAAATGAAAGTGCTCCTGATAAATGAAGTAAGTATGGTTTTCAACCTCATGTTGGCTTTAATTCATCTCAGAATGCAAGAAGTCCTAAAAACCGACTACTAAGAACTGTTTGGAGGAAAACACGTTATTGTTTTCAGAGAGCTCCTAGAGTTAACACAAGTAAAAGGTCAACCTATATTCAAAACATTAGGACACAGACAATGCCGTTTCACACTTTCGGCAACATTGGAAATGTAAGTCTCAGAAACATTTTTGCTACAGAGAACTAACTCAAAACATGCATCAGTCTGCAGATCTCACCTATGTTAACATTTTAAAAAGCATCAGAACTGTTCTGCTTACTAAAGATGCAAAATCCACCTTAAAAACTAGACAAATCCATGAACTATATTGGAAAAATACATCTGCCCCTGATGTCATGGAACAATTAACTCAACAAAATATAAAATGCATGTCCTTAATGCCAACACTTCAAGGTGTAGTCAGTTCAACAATACAATGTTGAAAAACAAAATGCAACCCATACTGCATATCACCTCCATAGACAAACTAGAAGTGCACCGCATGGCACTCCTGATGTGTCAACAAGCAACAGCATGACTAAATAGCTTAGAAAAATGTATCTCCAACACAGTTGGATTAGAAAAAGTATCAACTGTGTGTCTGAACTGCAGAGTAATTCTAAGAGGTATTAGCATACTTGATCGAAAAAACATTTGACCACTTTTCTATCATTTTTTCAGTCAAACTAAAGAAAATAAATATATGGGGAAGAGTAAGAGAATAGGTTATGGTGGGGAAGTGGGCGGAGGGCTACGGGTCTCCCCCCACATTTTCGACCATAAAAGCGGGCTAAAAGAAAAGGTCAAATATTTTTGACCAAATAGACCCAAACCATTCTAAAACATAACTTTGACGTAGAAGAAGGTCAATGGAGCAATTGGTATAGTTGTTGGCTTCCAAACATATCACATGGCCACATTCAGTTTGTCAACATCCGCATACGCAGAGAACAATTCTCTCTATCTCTTGCATATGCTGTCACTATTCACAAATCGCAAGGTCTAACCCTAGACCACGTATTGTTTGACATTGGCAGCACAGTCTTTAAAGAAGGTATGAGTTACATAGCACATTCACATCTCTGTACACTCACTGGTCTATTCCTAGTTAACTTTGATGCAAACAAAGTCAATACAGACATTGCTTGCAAAATAGAGTGCAACAGGCTACGTGCACTGGACACCCCCATCTAGATATGTACCCTGTACCCCAAAAAAGAAAACCCTTAAAAAGAAAACGAATACAAACAGAAGCTATAGCAAATATCTCAGCAATACCTGTGATGGTTTCTAATGTGCATTTCGCCTTCCGACCTATTTCCAACATGGCCGCCACTTCTGCACTAGGAAATCGTCTACTCCACAGTCTAGTTGAGACTGATTCCAAGATGGCCGCCACAGCGATTACCATCGCTAGCGTACAATGCAGGCTAGTTGTTAATTCCCAGGAAGCCTTGCAACCTTCCACCATCACTTCCTGTTCACTCCCTTATAATCCAGCAACAACAGAAGGAAGATGCGTTGCTACTCTCTCAGGAGCCAGCACACGCTTTGTAGGTTCCCCTCACTAGGATTACGAAGACATTTCCTCTCAACCATTTTTTGTCTACTTTACTCACCTTCTTGTTCTCCATTCCTCCCTTTTATTTCAGAAGGCTTTACGGAACCTTTCATTTTCATTTCCGGCATTTCCGGGATCGATTCTACTTCTAAGCACGCTTAGACCCGGAATCTCCTCCATACCTCCCTCCAGAGAGTCTCTAGGTACTAATCTACTTTTCATCTTACTTCTTCAATCACTCCCGGCTATCAGACTTCTGTTTCTAACTCCTCACCCTTCCTTTATAGCAATACCTTGTTGGGAACCTTCAGATTTTCCTCATCCACTCAGGCTGGCTTAAAAGGACTTGGAAGTAAAAGGGTAGTCTTTCTCCTAGTTCATCCTACTCTTATAGAACTAGATACATCCACCCTAAATCTTACGGGTCTTTTCTTTCCCTCATCATAGTGCCCTTTTACTTTTGCAACACGACGGAGATTCCTTACCTCTCCGCTCTCTTCATGTTTAGCACATGGTAAGCTCTCAGAACCCTCTATAGGAACTTCTCCTTTCCTTATTTTCAGGAATAACTGTGTTCATTTTTACCCACTATATTTAGCTCAGTTTCAAAGGCCTCTCGTCTAAAACAGCCAGAAAGAATACCCAGACCACCTCTCACCGGGTCTCCACAGGAAGACAACGCCCACCAGCAGCTCTTCCAGGGTTTTATCCCCCACGAGGGTTTCCCTCAGAGTTTCACGAAGGACAAGCTTTTGCAGGTCCTTTGAGGAGTTCTCAGGGGGATTTCTCCTATTCTTTGAAGATCCACCAGGGTTTCTTCAGACATCTGTTCACCATATAAATCCCCAGGTAGGTGGTTTTTTGTTTCTTCCCAGTGTATTTCGGAACAATTTTGTTGTCTTTACAAAACAGTTAACAGTTAGCAATGCCCGTGTTATCTTTTGTTCCTAGTACTCTGGGTAGAAACATAGGAATCACAAGTCATGGATCAGCAACAGCAGCAACAAATTCAACAGCTGATTGCTGCTGTTCAATCCCTAAGTACTGAAGTACAGCAGTTAAAGCATGAGAATGCCTCCTTAAGACAGCTCCAACAGCAAACGGCCCAACAGGCTGCAGCCCCTCGTATCCCACACTGCTCAGACGTTCCTCCAGGACCCTTACCAGGAGGACAGTTTGATGGTAACCCGCATAAGGTTAAGGAGTTCTTGGACTCCTGCTCTGTGCAATTTGCCTTTAAAGCAGCTTATTTTCATACTGATAGAGATCGTGTGGGATATATGGTCTCACAAATGACTGGACCAGCATTGGCGTGGGCAACACCTTTAGTCACTAACAATAACCCTATTTTAGACTCTCATACAGCATTTTGCAATAGCATCCGTACCATGTTTGGCCGCCAAGAGATTCGTGTAGCGTCACAAGAACACCTCCTTGACCTAAAACAAGGAAGTTTAGATATTTTGGCTTACATAACCAAATTCAAACAGATGGCAAGCGAAACCAATTGGTCAGATGACGCTCAGGTCACACTCTTCAGAAGAGGTTTATCTGAAGACCTCAAAGACGAGGTGTCTCGGGTCCCTCGCCCCTCTACACTAACTGAATTCATCGCATTGGTAATGCAAATAGATTACCGTATGAAGGAAAGAGTAATGGAGAGAAAAAAGGGAAGGAATACACGAACTACGTTCTCTCCTTCTTCTTCTCGTCCTCAGTCCAATGATGAACCGATGCAATTGGGTTCAATAGCTCGAGGCCCCTTGACTCCCGAAGAGAGAAACCGGAGGAGGACCTTGGATCTTTGTATCTACTGTGGTTCAAATAACCACACGGTACAAGATTGCCCAATTACACCACCTTGGCTTTCTTGAAACGCCAGCTCCCGGTCGTAAGGGGAACTACGGTACGGGAACCAACACCTAAACAGGGTTCCTCACAAACCTCTTACTCCTCCTTCTGTACTAGTGAGACCGATTCTCATATGGTGGTACTCTTGGTCTCTTTCTCCTTCGGTGATCGTCTGCTACAGAACATACCGGCACTAGTGGACAGTGGAGCGGCCGGAAATTTCATTGATGATCAATGGGCCAACTCACACAGAATTCCCAGGTCCACTAAGGTAGAACCTATTCCAGTGGAAAGTGTGGATGGTAGCCCTTTGGTTTCCGGACCCATCAAGGATCAAACTAATCCAATCTTGATGAACATCTCTGGTCATCAAGAGATTCTCACGTTGGATATCATTCGGGCAGCCCATCATCCAGTATTTCTAGGATTACCGTGGTTAAGGAAACACAACCCGTTCATTAACTGGACAGCTGGATCTTTCTTTCTGGGGTCTGAATACTGCATAACCCATTGTGTCAAAAATCAGCAAAAGGTGATGGTTGACTCTGCTCCAGTTCCCTTGAATCACCAGTGGGTAACCTCCCTTAACCATGTATCTGGGCTTCCAGAACGCTATCATAAATTCCAGGAAGTTTTTTCTGTCTCAGAATACACTCAACTTCCCCCTCACCGTAGGGATGACTGCTCTATAGAGCTGGTTCCTGACCAGCCATTACCATTTGGGCGAATGTATATCTTATCTGAAAACGAAATGGAGGTCCTACGTGAGGATCTTCGAACCCATCTTAAGAATGGACTGATCACAGAATCCACTTCACCTGCGGCTGCCTCTTTGTTTTTTGTTTCCAAAAGAAACTCTACGGAACTCCGTCCGTGCATAGATTTCCGTGGGCTGAATAAAATCACCGTTCCTGACAAATACCCTATGCCATTAATACCCGACATTCTTGAAGCAGTCAAAGGGGCCAACATTTACACCAAATTGGATCTCAAGGGAGCGTATCATCTTATTCGAATAAAACCGGGTGACGAATGGAAGACAGCATTTAGAACTCCGTTTGGACATTTTCAATACAGAGTTATGCCTTTTGGATTGTCCAACGCCCCGGCTATTTTCCAAAGGTTTATAGATCACATCTTTGCAGATCTGCTACTTCATAATATGGTCGTCTATTTAGATGATATTTTGATATTCTCTTTCAATATCCAACAACATCAGAAACATGTTGAAGAGGTTTTACGGCGGCTCCAACAAAACCATTTGTATTGTAAGATAGAGAAATGCTCCTTCCATCAAACTCAAGTTACCTACCTAGGATATGTTCTTTCGGCCGAAGGAATAGCAATGGACCCTGAAAAGGTGTCTGCTGTCCAGAACTGGCCCACTCCCTCTTCCGGCAAGGACATTCAACGCTTTGTTGGATTCGCTAATTTCTATCGAAGGTTTATTCCCGAATTCTCAAGACTTACTCAACCTTTGACGAATCTACTAAAAAAGGGAAAAAAGGTTTTATGGTCTCCGATCACAGACCAAGCATTCAATAAACTTAAGGAATTGTTTACCTCAGCTCCTATCCTGTTAACACCTGATCAATCCCGCAGGTTTATTGTTGAAACCGATGCCTCACAGTACGCTCTAGGAGCAGTTCTACTTCAACTAGACGATTCTAATCAAGAACGCCCTGTAGCATATCTATCCAAGACACTTGCTCCTGCCGAACTAAACTATACTGTTCTAGAAAAAGAACTCTTAGCCATCAAGCGAGCCTTTGAGGAGTGGCGTCATTTACTCTTAGGAGCCAGACATCCTGTTGAAGTCAGGTCAGATCATCACAACCTCCGGATTCTGCAGTACGCACAAACCTGTAATAGCCGCCAGGCTCACTTGTCTCATTTCTTCTCTCCATAGAGGATCACTTTCTCATTTATTCCCGGAAGGGATAATTCAAAGGCGGATGCTCTTTCACGGAAGGAACACCTTCCCAACAAACTTTTCAAGACAGAACCCATCTTTCCCCTGATGGCTTCAGGTTTACAAACCACATCAGATTTTTTGTCACGACTTAAGGTCCAATCTAGGCACATTACCAAGGACCAACTGTCACTTACCGATAAAACGGCTTTGATCAAGGAAGACAATTGTTATTTTCATGGAAATAAGGCATTCATTCCCACTCGACCACTCCAGAAAGAAGTCTTGGACATGTGTCACTCTTCACAGATAGCTGGACACCGTGGAGTCCTGTCAACTCTAGAATTGATCTCACGTTTTTTCTGGTGGCCTATGTTCCGGAAGGATATCAAGGAATACGTTAGGTCCTGCCCCGTCTGCCTACAAGCCAAGGTTCCTCGAAAAGCACCTCTTGGGGAATTGGTAAAGATGCCATTACCCTCTCGCCCTTGGCAGATAATATCAACGGATTTTATTGTTGATCTTCCACCTTCAGGGGGTTGTTCCACTATAATGGTAACCATCGATACCCTTACCAAAATGGCTCACTTCACTCCTCTGATAGGAGTATCATCGGCAGCATGAATGGCCCACATCTTTATCAGTAACATCTTCACTTTACATGTTTACCCGAGACTATCATCTATGACAGGGGTTCACAGTATACCTCACGATATTGGAAGCTTGTCTGTTCACACCTCGGTATTTCTCGGGCTCTCAGTTCAGGCTATCACCCTCAATCGAATGGCCAGACTGAGAGACTCAATCAAACATTGGAAGGATATCTCCGGAGCTATGTTTCTGCAGCCCAAGATAACTGGAAGGAACTCCTGCCCATGGCCGAATTCACATACAATAACTCATACCATTCTGCCATTAACACAACTCCTTTTCATTGTACATATGGATTCAATCCCACTTCTTTCCCGATAATGAAAAGATCCGAAACCAGATTTCCAGATGTGGACTCTCTAATGCTCCAGATACGTCACGGACATAGCTCCGCCTTGACCGCATTACAAAATTCACAAGTCAAAAGGAAACATTTTGCAGATCGCCACAGAACCCCAGCACCAGTGATCAAGAAAGGGGACTGGGTTTGGCTATCCTCTAGATTTCTCCCTCGCCATTTAGTACCATCTAAGCTTTCTCCTCGATTTTTTGGACCTTTTCAGGTTATTTCAACGATTGGTACCGCAGCTTTTAAACTCCGACTCCCGGCTTCCTGGTCCCGGATTCATCCTGTTTTTCACATATCACAATTGAAACCAGACAATCGAAGTATTTTTCACCCTGTGGTCTCGGTTCGTCCTCCCCCAGAGATGTGTGAAACCGGACCAGAATACAAAGTCAAAGAAATTTGTGACTCTCGGTACCATCGGGGTCAGTTACAGTATCTTGTGGACTGGAAGGGGTATTCTCCTGCCGACCGCACATGGGAACCTGAGACTGAGATTCATGCTCCCCGCCTTATTAAGAAATTTCACCTCAAACACCCGTCTAAACCGGGAGGAAGCAGGTCTAAAAAGGGGCATACTGTGATGGTTTCTAATGTGCATTTCGCCTTCCGACCTATTTCCAACACGGCCGCCACTTCTGCACTAGGAAATTGTCTACTCCACAGTCTAGTTGAGACTGATTCCAAGATGGCCGCCACAGCGATTACCATTGCTAGCGTACAATGCAGGCTAGTTGTTAATTCCCAGGAAGCCTTGCAACCTTCCACCATCACTTCCTGTTCACTCCCTTATAATCCAGCAACAACAGAAGGAAGATGCGTTGCTACTCTCTCAGGAGCCGGCACACGCTTCGTAAGTTCGCCTCACTAGGATTACGAAGACATTTCCTCTCAACCATTTTTTGTCTACTTTACTCACCTTCTTGTTCTCCATTCCTCCCTTTTATTTCAGAAGGCTTTACGGAACCTTTCATTTTCATTTCCGGCATTTCCGGGATCGATTCTACTTCTAAGCACGCTTAGACCCGGAATCTCCTCCATACCTCCCTCCAGGGAGTCTCTAGGTACTAATCTACTTTTCATCTTACTTCTTCAATCACTCCCGGCTATCGGACTTCTGTTTCTAACTCCTCACCCTTCCTTTATAGCAATACCTTGTTGGGAACCTCCAGATTTTCCTCATCCACTCAGGCTGGCTCAAAAGGACTTGGAAGTAAAAAGGTAGGCTTTCTCCTAGTTCATCCTACTCTTATAGAACTAGATACATCCACCCTAAATCTTACGGGTCTTTTCTTTCCCTCATCATAGTGCCCTTTTACTTTTGCAACACGACGGAGATTCCTTACCTCTCTGCTCTCTTCATGTTTAGCACATGGTAAGCTCTCAGAACCCTCTATAGGAACTTCTCCTTTCCTTACTTTCAGGAATAACTGTGTTCATTTTTACCCACTATATTTAGCTCAGTTTCAAAGGCCTCTCGTCTAAAACAGCCAGAAAGAATACCCAGACCAGCTCTCACCGGGTCTCCACAGGAAGACAATGCCCACCAGCAGCTCTTCCAGGGTTTTATCCCCCACGAGGGTTTCCCTCAGAGTTTCACGAAGGACAAGCTTTTGCAGGTCCTTTGAGGAGTTCTCAGGGGGATTTCTCCTATTCTTCGAAGATCCACCAGGGTTCCTTCAGACATCTGTTCACCATATAAATCCCCAGGTAGGTGGTTTTTTGTTTCTTCCCAGTGTATTTTGGAACAATTTTGTTGTCTTTACAAAACAGTTAACAATACCGCTGAAAAAACAAAGAACTGCAACTCCATCAAATAGTACAACCACAAAACTCCCTAGTCCAAAAACAACTGCAGGTCCATCAGAAGACAAAGAGACACATGTGTCTTCTCAAAAAACAACTGCAGGCCCATCAAAGGATACAGAGGCCCAACTTTCTGGTCCATTGGAATCCAGCAACACAACTGGAGTAAATTGCTATGCAAATGTAGCAATCAATCTTCTCTTCCAATTGCCACCAATTGGTCACAGCATTTAAATGGCTTGGATCAGTTGTGTTTGCAAATGCTCATGCTTCATAGAAATGCCACAAATAATCCTGACAGCACTTACAGTGACTCAAGGCACGAATTAGACTACCATACAGGAATGAAAAAAATCACCACAAACCCACAGGAAGATCTACAGGAATTCTTAACGTACTTACTACAAGTACTAGAAACCAAAAACATCCCTATAATTGAAATCTTCTAGATTTCATACGTGTGAAAACATACATGCACTCTCTGCAACCATGTTTCACAAGAGCACATCCCTAATGAACGATTTGTGTATGTATCCACACCAAATTTGTGAATCCATTCTATTTCACTAAGTTCTGCAAAATGCAAATGATGGCAAATGATGCCCTTTTTGCAATTCAGACAATCGTTGCAGCATACGAATAAACTCGCATGGCCAATATGTGATACTAATGCTTCTAAGGTGCAATGCAGATGGTACCAAAAATAACTGTAAGCTTACTAGCTTCACACAATGCCAAGTTATCTCTTGGAAAGAAAACCTTCACAACAGTTGGCATAATCTACCACACCGGTGCCACAACCACTTCAGGACTACTATAATGCATATGTCAAAAAAAGAAGTGGTTGGTTTGAATGTAACAACACTTCTGTTATTCCAAAACATAACTACCAGCAAATCAACAAATGTCTACTTAATATTCAGTCAAGCCAAATGTGCTTGCTAAAGTATAGTACAATACACAGTTAGAATTCACCAACAGGTATCCAACTACATCCATAATACTATAATAGTAATTTTTAAATCCAAAACAGTTTGAATACACCAACAGGTATCAAACTAGATCTATAACACTACAAAAGTAATTTTAAAATCCAATATGGTTAGAATACGCAAACAGGTAGCTAACTACTTTAAAAATACTTTTCATTGTAATACACTTCAAATATGCCATCAGTTATTGTTACTGCAAACCTTCTTGTAAACTCCAATATAGTTAAAAATACCCTTAATTACAACACACTTCAATAAAAATCCTATCACACTTACACTCACATAATAAATCCATGCTACCACACACAAGTATTCTGTAACATGTATATTCTTCAGAACTAAGCAAATGCCAAAACCTGTATGTAATTACAGTAGTTTTGTTTTCATCCACTATGGATTTTTGCCCCAATGACCCAATGATTATTTCATGTCAATACAACAGCAGTGTACCACACACTAAGGTTTTACCCAACATAGTACATAGAATGTACTATTTATGAGGGTCAAAAAAGTCAATCTATATGTACAATTGTATGCAATTAAAGGTTTTAAACTATCTTGTTTAACAAATTATAGTTTTTTCACAGAAAAAGAACAATATTCCAGCTTAATTACCATATGCAACTAAGTAACCATACCCAGAAAGAAATACAGATTTCATAAGCACTAGCCTCAATTCTACTACGATCATAAATACCATGTACACTTCAATTATATAATTCCATCATATTACAAATACTGTATACTCCCCATACAGTACCTATAATTACTATACACATTACACTGGCCACAACCACCACAATAGAATTAAACCATATAACAAGTACATACAATAGACCTTCAAATAACAAGACTCCCCCTGAACCTCCACACTCCCAAGGACGTCTGCGGACAGTAAAATTGACCACAGACTCGGCAGCACCTGCACCGCTTTTTTCACCTATATAAACAGCTCCCTATCAACTTTTTCCCATTCCCGCACCCTTTCCAGGCACTCTTGCGGGCACAAAATAACCCCAAAAGTTATTTCCAAATGTTTCGAAGTTGTATTTGTTAATGGCTGAAGGGGAGTTTTTCCACGAGGATTCTGCATTTCTCTTGTTCTTGCATAGGGTTTTTAATTCAGGGGTAAACCATGAGTTTAGATGCGCATGGGATTTGGCATTGCACATTTTGAGTGGTGCCATGGTGTTGATGGCTTTGAGTACGGTACAGGGGCCTACTGGGGCTGTAGGGTCAGTATTGGTAGCCGTGAAGTCAGTGATCGGCTGTCATTTCTCCACTGTAAGATTGTTCTTGGGCATAGTGGTGGGCCATAGGCGTTTGCTGGTCATGCAGAACGTCTTTTTTGATAGAAAATGTGATACGGTGGTGGTCTGTCCACGAGCAAGGTATGTTGGAGAGTATATTGGTGTCACAGTTTAGGTCAGCCAGCCAGTCTCAAGTTCTTCCCTTATTATGTGTGGGATGGTTGATGCGATGTGTAAAGCCTAATTCAGAGATAGAGTTAGCAAGGGTATGTGCTTTATCATCTTTAGTATCCGGAAAGCCTAGATTAAAGTCACCTAATAATAGGAGCTGGGAGCTAGGTTTGGTGTTATTGGAGAGAAGACTGACGTCTTCTTCGAAGGCAGAAGTAGCCCCGAGGGGTCTGTATATGAGGTGAATGGTGAGCGTGCAAGATGCTGAGATAGGCAACTTGATCGAAAGTATTTCCCCTGAGGGGACTGTTAGGTTATGTATAGGCCTTATGTTAAGTGAGGTTTTGGCAATAAATGCCACACCGCCACTTTTAGCTGCTTCTCTGTCAAGTCGATTTATGGAGTAACCATCTGGAATGGAAAGATAAGGGCTGGACCTGAGGCGGTATGGAGCCAGGTCGCTGTGATAGCCAGAAAGTCTAGGTCATTGGAAGTTATGATGTCCGCTATATCTAAAGCGTGGGCTGGTCTGGATCCAGCGTTTATGAGAGCACCCTTAATATTGGTGTTCAGGTTCTGTGCTTTGGTTTTCATGTGAGGTGTGGGGGTCATTTGGTGTGGGTCCATAGTTGTTCGGAATGATGGAGGCATTAAGTATTTTAGTTCTAATAGAAGAGCATATATCACTATTAGTGGTGTTGTGGTTGGATGCTAGTTGTCTTGACTGTAGCCTTGAGCCAAGTTGTAGGTTTCTAGTCTTGGTTGGACAAGGTTGATTGGGTGTGGGTTTAGCAGCAAAGATATTAATCCATTTTGCAGGTGTGAGGGGATGAGAGTTACATGTTAGTGGGATAGACCAGCCGGTCTATTGCCAGGTATTGCTGGGAGACAGGCCGGTAGGAATAGTGATGGTGGAATGATTTTAGATGAAGGGAATGTGGGGGACATAGATAAGGAGATACTGGGCCTCATTACAACCCTGGCGGTAGCCGTGTCTATTAAACAGGCACGGCTACCACCTGAGTTGTATTTTTTCCAGTGCCCAGAAATGGGCAATTAACAGGTCATTACGGCCATAGGGCTCAATGGGAATGGGGGAACCGGATGCACAGGCACGTTATCAACGGTGCCTGTGCATCCAAAATGCTGTGCTCGCGGGTGCCTTTCATTCCGCCAGGTCAGACCTGGCGGAATGAAAGGCACCCACACGCACAACTCAGAGTTTGTCGGTCCGGATACAACGGTACCAGTAAGCTTAGCGGTACCGTTGTATCCGGAACGGCAAGCTCGTAATGAGGCCCACTGTGTATGCAAGGTGAGGCAGAGTCAGCGTGGGAGGTCATAGCATGAACCTTTATAGACCATCATGGGTAAGGACAGTAAGCTAAGTAGAATTGTAAGGCACGAAAGGATTGCGAGGGGCATACGCATGGCTCAGACTGCGCTCAGATGCTTTGTATGGTTATAATGAAGCCGGCAGGTTAACAGTCGCTATGGATCATGTTGGCACAAAGTGGGCAAGGTGCAGCAATAAATGGTAATACAAAGTAGGCAAGATGCAGCTATCAATGGTAACACAGTGTAGGCAAGATACCGTAGTCAATGGTAGCACAATGTGGGCATGATGCAGCTATCTATGGTAACACAGCCACAGTATAGGCAAGATGCAGCTATCAATGGTAGCACAGTGTAGGCAAGATACAGTAATCAATGGTAGCATAGTGCAGGCAAGATACAGTAATCAAGGGTAACACAGTGTGGGCAAGATACAGTAATCAATGGTAGCACAGTGTAGGCAAGATGGGGCAATCACTAGGAGTACAGTGTGGACAATGCTTTGCAATATGCAAGGGGCAGCAAATAGAAAGTGCACCAAATTCTAAGCGGGATACCATAGGCTAGATGCAGCATGAATAGGTGTGCAGTGAAATACTAGGTGCGCAACACTTGTCGATGACTTAGGATTCTATGTGCTGCCTCATTAATTGAGTGTTATCAAAAGGCATGCAGCACGGTGCAAGGAACATCACCACTATGTAGGTGTTGATTAGCAGCAATAAGAAGCTGTAGTTTGGTTAAGTATATTAGACGGTAACTATTATGGTAGTCCGTGGGCGAGGCAAAAAGGGCGAATGAGCAATATATAGCAGACAAGTACTTAGTGATACATCAGATGAAAGGTCAGCATAGCAGATGTGAGCACAGTATGAGTGTTCAAAGGATATAGACGTAAGACAGTAATTTAGAGGTCTAGTCCTGGTGCTACAAGGCTGGCCTACGACATGTACTAGATACGTATGACGTTAGGCAGATGCTCGCAGATGGACGCAGGTCGGTCACACATTTGTACAATGTAACAATCTCAGGTAAAATAGTGATACCTGTGTCCTGGGCTCAGATGAATAGTACAAGGAGGTGGTTGGGGGCCGTAGCAGCACGTGAGAATGCTTGAGACCACGGTTCAGTGGGTTTGAATTCAGGTGCTTATCTTTGAAGGAGGTAGCATAGCTAGGCACGGGCAGAGGCCGCCGAGCAAAGGGTGGCGGGCGTAAAATGGTGTGGCCTCACGGCCATTGCGCGGACAGAGCGCAGACAGGCCTTTTTCTTTGGTCTTCTACTGCGGGCCGGCTTGCTTCCGCTTGCCAGCGGTATTGATTGGGTAGAAGCAGGCCCCAGTTGCTAGGCAACCGAATAAACAGCCTCAATATGGGGCTTACACTGCGACGGTCATTTTGAGATCAGGTGGCTGCTAATAGTGAATGGGAAATGTGCAGTTTACACTAAAATTTAAGGTTGCAGCAACAAAGGAATTTGGGGGTGCCTTCATTAACAGTGTGGGCTCACCGTATCTTCAAGGTGGAAGGCCTTATTTGCATCAAACCGCTAGTACACAGCAATCATCGCGATCATCACGGTAGTACTGCTGGTTAGATCAGCAGCCGCACGATGGTCATCAGGCAGACTCCTGCAACGGCGGGAATGAGAGAGGATGGCTTTTCATATAATGATATGAAGGACGATAGGACATAGATGAATGCAAAGAGAGCCTTTTCAGCAGTAGCGGACTGGTCCTCTGTTATAATCGTCTGGTTAGCCGTTGTAACATCATGCATTTCCCTTCTAGGGGTAGAAGCATAAGAAGTAACAGAGGTACCGAATACTAGTTCACTTCCCTCTAAGTCAGGTCAATTAAGTGACGTCTGATTTAAGTCACTCCCGCTCCATTTGGTAAAACATCCTCTTTGTCTTTGGACATTTTATCCAACAGATTGGTCAGTTCTTCTGTTTCACATTGGGTGTTCATAAATTCCTGGTTATGGCTCAGAATGTTACAAGCTATCCCGTATTGTTCAGATTGAACCTCATTCTCTCCCATATTGCCATGGGGCAAAGATTCTTGAACATCCGCTTTTCTAAAATGAGTTTGGCAGGGGTAGATTTCTGGCCATCTCAAACATTTGATCTGCTATTGTGGTGTCAAGTGTGCTTGACTAACCTGCGCAGAGAATACATAATAGTCAATGAGGAACATCAATGCTTCACTCACCTGTGTCAAGGGCTAGATTTTGAGGCTCCGTGTATATCACAAACAGCTGATACAAAACCCCGAACACAGCCAACACACAGCGTCGCACACCGCCGGTGTCGAGGTTTTGTTGTAAAGCACTCTTCCTCGATGCAAAGGGAATAGAAAACAGACTTCCCAATAGCTTTCCTCTCAAAGTCTGTGCAGGTACTGCTTCACCTAACGCACAGTGTCGCACACCGCGTGTGCTCCATGGTGGTGCCAAGGTTTTTTAGTAAAGCACTCATCCTCGATGCAAAGGGAAGAGAAAACAGACTTCCCAATAGCTTTCCTCTCAAAGTCTGTGCAGGTACTGCTTCACCTAACACACAGCGTCGCACACCAGCAGTAAGACATTATAGCTATACTGGTGGACCAAAATGCCAGTCTAGCCACATTATAAAAAATCATGCTTCTTTTATTATAAATTGATAACGATTTCTTAATTTAAAAGGCATCTATTGAAGCAATGGAACCTGAGGAGGGGGTGGGGGCATTAACGGTCTGATAATGCTCCTGCTGTGACAGTTACAAGCTTGAGCGAAGCAAGGGTTTTAATTATCCATGCAGGCATTACCAGACCGGTAATGCTCCCCTCTCAAGGTTCTATTGCTATTAGTGCCCTGGCACGACATACCGGGGTACTAATAGCATTTTTTCTCAAGCTGAGAAACGGCATTGAAACCGTTTCTCAACTAGAGAAAAAAAAAGCAAAAGAAAATGCCCACCAGGGTTCAGGGACTACATGTAGTCCCTTATCCCTTTTCATGGAAGCCTTACAAAAAATAGAAACAAATGTGAACAAACAAAATGGCTGCCATTGCACAGGAGAAGGGACTGGCCGTACTCCCTTCTCCCTTTCCATGGCAGCCAGGGGAGGAAGGAAAACAACTCTGCGGGCCTGAGGTAACGACCTTGCGTGGGCAATCAGATTGTTTGTAATAATCGGATTGTCCTTCGCTGGGTACTAATTTACATTGTTTTTATTGACTTTTCAAAGGAAAGTTTACGAAAGCGAAACAAATATAAAACAAACAATTTGTGGGAGGGAGTCAACATTGGGAATCAGCAAATCAGATATAATTCTGCCATCATAGGATAGTAGGACTGTATGGTGTATGCTGTAAAGCATGAATAGGTTAACATATCTACACTGGCATATACGTTGGGTCAGTGAAAATGCCTTCCATTGACAATGTATTAAAGAACAATGCTCCTCTGAATTAATATAACAGATCCCAAACAGATTTATATTTAGCAAATGTTTTGGTGAGCATGGCTGTGATCTTCTCCATGGTGCATACATGTTAGATTTTAGCCAACCATATATATAATAACGGACCTTCATTGGATTTCCAGCTTTGACCAAGCATGGTGCGATTAGCCTTTGGGAACGAGGCATGCAAAGCTAGCTATTCAAAGTAAATATTTCCTAATTATCGGTATCACCCCAAAAAGACTACGAAGGGTTTCAAGGGCAGGCAAATGGCCACTATTTTATAAATCAAATTAATGATATCGGCCCATAATGGCTTAATTTTCGGGCATTGCTATCATCTCACCAAGTAGGATGTAGTATTCACATAATGGCATTTCTTCTTTCACTACATACATGTCATGTAAAACATGTTATGAAAAGCAATGTTGAAATGACGCTGATAAAAATATGCATATTGAAAACTGAACACATACACATAACCTCGCTGGTGCTGTGATGTCATATAAATTAAGGGGCTGATTCATGGAATTTGTGCGCCGAAAAACAGAGATTTGTGCGCCATTATGCCTGCAAATCCCTGTTTAACAAATGGGGATTTGCTGGTTTAATGGCGCACAAATCCCGGTTTTTCAGCGCACAAATTCCATGAATCAGCCAGTAAGAGTGTTGCTGAAAGTTCATCCTTGGACCTCTTCTTTGTTTTCTGGACACAAACGAACAATGCAGTATTCAGAGAATAGTAAACATACTGTGTGCACACACCTGCTGCATTCAAATACAATGCCACACAACAGATGTCATACCAATTGAATATCTTTTCATAGTTGACAAAGGAAGCCTTGCTTATTTAAGGCAAGGTTGGAACTATGAACATATACATTTATTTTCAGAAGACTAACCACTCAGTGCTGTTCTTTGTATTTCACTTAAGAGCAGGCAGTGTTCACTTTCCTAATTTTCATGTAAGTATAATGTATGCGGATAGGGGTGAAGAGAAATCCTAGGTGTCTTGCACTGCACCAGTCTCAAGGCAGTCTTGTCATAGGAATGGCCACATCTTCAATGCTTTACTGCCTTAAGTGATAGAAGCTTTAGGTTTAGACCACCACTAATTAGGAGCCATGGCTCGTCCACAGCAAACACTAGGTGCTGCTGAACATTTTATGGGGGCCGTGACCAATACAACTATTTACCTGATCGAAGACTCCTTGAGGACATATACATTTACTGGTAGGTGCCAATACTCTATAGAGACTTCAGAGATTTTTTTCCCATAAAAACTTTATATATCCAATGAAGAGAGAGTTAAGGTGATCTAATTTATCGAAACAACACCCTTAAAATTCAGCGGGATCCATCAGAAATCAGCATCCTCCTGTTGACACCCGCAGTGTCATTGTAAATTCCTTCTGTGGTATCACGTATGCGCTTTTTGACGGGACGCATTGTTAAGATGTTAATCACTTCCCACACCCGCTGAATTTCAGAGTTTTTTTTGCAATAAATCAGATCACATTAACTAGTTTTTTTCACTGAATTTCAAGGGTTTTGTCACATATTTTCTTCAGGACCATGGCCAGTGTACATGTTGCATCAATGATTTAAAAAGAGGGAAGGCCAATGGTCGTGGCCCACAGTTATTTAAAAAGAAAAACAGAGGGCCTTAAGCTAGCTGCCTCAGGGTCCACTTGCCATGTCCTTCAACTTCAACTGGAGGAAACGCATACAGGAGTGTAAACTTCCAGTCCACTATGAACACGTCCCCTAGTGCTCCTCTTGGAGGAAGCTCCCCGGAGCAAAACAGTTTGCAGTTCAGGTTGACACTGGTCACGAACAGATCCACTCGAGGGCTTCCCCAAAGGGTGACAATATTTTTAAGGACTTCCTGAGCTAGTTCCCACTCATGGGAGACTGTGCTCTGCCTGCTCAGAGCGTCTGCCGCCGTGTTCTCCTCTCTGGCTAGGTGAACTGCCAATACAGATTCCTTCTTGAATTGCCCAGAACCAGAGCTGCATTGCCTCTGCACAGTTGTAGTGACCCTACACCTCCTCTCTTGTTGAGGTAGTACATGGCCACTGTGTTATGCGTCATTATCAGGACATTCTTTCCCCATACAGAGGGCAGCAAAGCCTTCAGCGCTACTCTGACTGCCCTCAGCTCCAAAAGGTTGATGTGTAGTTTGGACTCCAATGGAGACCAACGACCGCTGATTGTCAGATCGTTGGAGTGGGCTCCCCACCCCGTGAGTGAGGCTTCCGTCACTACTGTTATGTCCGTCCATGGTAGCAAAAAAGGTTTCAAAATGTTATACTCGCACGCCCACCACAGAGGTCCTGTGTTACTCTGCTTGGAACCTGAAGAAGGTCTGACATCCTGCCTGCGAATTGGGGCCATTGAGTCCCGAGAGCCCATTGGAGAGATCTCATTCTCAGGCGAGCCTCTGGCAACAGGAAAATACAGGATGTCATGAGGCAGACCGACCTAAAAAAAATTTAAAATAAATAAATCGAAGGCCGGAAGACGCTGGGCACTCTTGAATTTGGTGACCATCTGCAGAATGTCTTGAGCCCTCACTTCAGGTGGCAAGGAGTTTCCCAAGGATGCATCTAGGACTGCCCCAATGAATTGGAGCCTTTGAGATGGTATTATATGGGACTTCTAGAAGTTGCGGGAGAAGCCCAGTTTGTGTATGGGGTGACAGGTGGAGCTGAGATGTTGCAGGACCTGTTCGGGAGAACGTGCCCTGATCAGCCAATCGTTCAGGTAGGGGTAGATGTAAATCCACCCCCTCCCCTGAGACTCGCTACGCCATCAACTTGGTGAAAACCCATGGGGCGGAGGTCAGCCAAAATGGCAGAACTCGAAACTGATAATGGGAACCGCCAACGGCAAACCTCATGTACTTTCTGTGTATGTGAAGGATTGGCACATGAAATTAAGCATCCCAATACCATCCAGTCTTGAAGCTGGAGGGCCTGAAGGATCTGAGAAAGGGTAACCATCTTGAACATGTCCTTCCTGAGGAACTTGCTCAAGTTTCTTAAATCCAAGATGGGTCTCAATCCTCCGTCCTTCTTGGGGATTAGAACGTAAGGGGAGTACCAACCCTTGTTCCTCTCGGCTACAGGTACTGGTTCTATAGCACCTTTCTCTAGCAGGGTCAAGATTTCCTGCATAAGATCAGGATTTTTGAAAGAGATGTTCCCCGGTGGATGATCCCGAGGTCTTTTTTAGAAAGGGAAGGCAGTAACCCTGGGCTACTGTTAGCAATACCCATGCATCTGAAGTAATTCCTCCCACCAGTGTTTTATGGATTAAGCCATCAGAAGTTTTGAGGCGGCTGATGCAGTGTCTGATGGTAAAGTAGCTCCTGCTTGGGCGGTCTTAGCACCTCTTCCCCATCCACCACAGGGGAATCTTCTCTGACCTCTTTGATTCGACATTCCTCTCCCTCTTCCAACTAAGAAGTAATAGCGAAAGGACCTGCTGCTCCAAGATGTTTGTTTGTTTATTATTTGTAGTGCGCACCTAACCCAAGGATAGCAGGGCGCAGAGGCAACAAGAGGATTGTAAAGCTTAGGTTACAGGGAGCAAAATAGATGGACTCCAGCCCGGGTTACATTGATAGACACATCAAAAAACAATTCGGACCAATACAACAGATTATAATTACAAAAGATATACAATATTTACAGGATATATAATGTGTCTTGGCGTGGAGAATCAGTCGATATACACAATGTACACAATTTACAGTATTTATAGTATAGCGCAGTAGGAAGAACGTTAAGTGTCATGTTCCTTGAGCCAAGAGATGGTGTTAGATCTGAATTGTGAGTATGGAAGGTTTTCCCTGAGGGATGGTGGTAAGGAGTTCCAAAATTGTGCTGCTTTAAAAGGAAAGCTGTTCCCTCCAGACACGGCGCGTTTGAATCTTGGCACTAGAAGGAGGTTAGTATCAGTATCAGTGGGGCAAGCTTGTGGCTGTCTGATTGCTGCACCACGAGATTTGGCTGCTGCTTTGAAGGGCTGCATCATCTCCAAGCTCCCATCAGCCTTGCTGCCAAATAAATGTGTGCTGTCAAAGGGCATGTTAAGAAGAGTAGACTTCACATCTGGAGCGAAACCAGATTTTCTCAAACAGAAAAAAATCTGCACAGTACAGTGCTAGCCGCCATAGCTCTGCTGATACTGTCAGAGGTGAGACTAGTCTGGAGGAAATTGCACATTACATCTTTCCCATCCTTAACAAGGTTTAAGAAGCCATATCGTTCTTCCCCTTGGGGGGATATATTCAGCCACCATCGCTATGCAATCCCATAAGGTGAAAATGAACTTTGCCAGTGCACACGTGGCATTTGCTGATTTAAGGGCCATACTCCCAAAAGAGAAAACCTTTTTAGCCAAAGCGTCATAACGCTTGACATCTCTGTCCGGGGGGTGGGGAGATTTGTTGGGTATGCATTTTGTTTGGATGTACAAGTGGCAACCTGAACTACTAAACTTTCGGGAGTTGGACGCTTTGTCAGATAGTAGGAGTCCCTACTGGACGCTCTGTACTTGCTTGTCATTTTTCTTATTCACTGCTGGAATTAATTCCGGCTTCTCCCAATTGGCATCAACTCTCCTTTGTAAAGCTACATTGAAAGGAAGAATAGAGTCCTACTGGAGTCCCTTATCTAAAATATCTGTGAGGTCGTCCTGCTCAAAAAGTGGTACAGGCTTTTTCCATCCCAGATATTCTATGATCCTAGACATCAGCTGTCTGTAAGATCCATCGGCATGGTCTGAGGGATCTGGTCTGCAAAATTATTTCTGGGGAAGTGTCCAACCCACTTGCAGATTGCAGGGTTTCATGAAAGTCTTTTATTCTCGAGTCCTCTGAAATTAACGTCTCTGGAACATTCTGTGTCCCATACTGTAACCCAAAGGGACGTGATTCATCCGAAGATGGCTTAGCCTCATAAATTGAGGAAAGAGACTTAAAAAGACGTTGTTGTGAACGTTTCCGCGACATATCAGGTAGCAATACTTTTACTCCAACTCAATTCTGAAATTCCTCTGGTGTCCTGCACTAAATTGCCAATTGGTAGCTGGAGAATGTGTCTTTCATTCCGATAGCTCAGATAACCTGAGTTTTATTTATTTTAATTTATCAAGTGCTTATGCCCAAGTGCTGTACGCTGGTTGCAAAAACAGAACAAACGCTCAAGATCAGATAGAATGCAACCAACATGCAGTGTTCCTCTTACAAATTGGAGAGAGAAAGAAGATGAGCTTTCAGAGAAGACCGGAACATGGCAAGCGTAAAGGCAGATTAAATAGGGATGGTAAGAGCATTCCAAAGGGTTGAAGCAAAAATGGAAAAAGAATGGAAACAAGAATAGGTAACGTGAGGACAAGGGATTGCTAATAGAACAGAGACAAGCGTAGAGAACAAAAAGGAGAACTAGAAGTAAGGGAAGATAGGAAGCAGCAGACTATTAATACATTTAAAAACAATACAAAAGGAAGCAAAAGTGAAGACTGGTCGAATAGGAAATCAAGCCGGCAACAGTATCTGCACTGTACGTGTTTGTTAGAAAGTAAAACATGCCACTTGGTCCAAATCTAATTACCTTGTTCATCAATATTCTTTCCAACACAGATTGAAGTCATGCATGAAGCCAGTCAGGGAGGGTCAAGTCGAATTCTTGTAATGAGCGAAAGTGAAGAGAATCTATCTACCCGTCGAAGGTAAGATTAAAATTTCTTCTTGAAGTTTTAAATTTGTGATGTAAAGAAATTAGAATTTCAGTTCTGCTTACTGTGGAAGGTGACCATGAATCACACAACTTGAAGCAAATGTTTAAGCATAATTGAAACTAGTGAGGAAAGCCGACTTGAGCCTTGTCATTTTATTTTTACTTTTTAATGGGGTGGGGGACCATATCCTGACCCACCTCCTTGTTACTTCCTGTATCTCTTTTCCTAACATGTGTTTGTGTGTTCTGTGGTGACCCATGAAGAAAAAACACAGAAAGAAAAGTCAGTGATGAAGTGACACCAAAGTGAAGGCGTGTCACCATTAAAACTACATTTCATTGGATGAGACAGGACAGGTGTAGTGTGATGGCTGCTATCCCACCATACACTTACACTAGTAAACCATAACAACTGGATACACTGTTATTGTTACGAACGTTTTCTCTTTTTAGCAACTTTCTCTCCCTTTCCATAGGCCCTCAAACGTTTTGCTTTTGTACTGTCCTCACGGTTTCCAGTGAAGTGAAGCATTCAGCTTCACTCCACTGCACTTTTGTTCGTTGTTATGGCGAAACTGACTAGTCCTTAAGCCTATCAGTACGAGGAAAATATGTTTCCCATTTCTTTTTACATGTTCTATTTTTGGGGTCACTTTTTTATCACTGCACAATGGAGTGTAATGGGGTTTCTTTTATATGACCCGAGACTACACTGAAAGGGATTGTTCGGTTACTTCAGATGTGCCCAAGACCAAACTGGTGGCAGCAGTTACATTTTGAAAATCTCTACTGTACTTTTGGTTAGTCTTACCATGTTTATCGTGTTTGTCTTCTAACAGTAGTTAGTGTCCCAACATGACCGTGCCACAAGATTTTTTTGTTTGTTCCTTGGCCATCTTGTCCGGTTACCTTCTTTCTGCCCTGCCAGGTCAGGAAAATACTTTAATGGTCATACATTTCCTGGGAAAGCTTTGGGTTTCGCTTGCTAGTGCATTCCCAGGAAGTGGGCTGGGATGACTGGTGCCAATCCCCAAACTGGTTTCTGTATGTCTGGGGAGTATGCATGAATTTCACCATCAGTGGTCCATATTGGACCACTGTTGGGGTGTGTGTGAGGGGCAGATCTTCAATTGGGTGAGCAGAGTTTCTGTCTCACCTGAGTTTCTGGATAAGAAGAGGATTTCTCCATCAGCCATGTCTCATGGAGAAATCCTGCAAGGAGAAAAGTATTCATCCTGCCCAGCTGTGAAGATGTCGGAAGACCCGGGGACCCGTCCTAGGAAGGCCTGAGGACACAACTTTTGCTGTAGTCCCGGTGGAGCCCGGTTTGGCTGGTGATCTTTAGAAGTCCCCCGGTGGATCTTCGACCCTTGGATTGGTGGGACCAACCATTCCCGACTCCCGCTTGGTGCTCAGCCATCTGGAGTCTTCGGAAGCGTTCCTGGAACCACCGTGTGTACTGACCAACTCCAGCCGGTAGAGGAGTCGTGGTTCTGCATTTTTTCGCTCAGAACTTTGGGGACTCTCAGCTTGTTCTACAAGAGTCCCTCCTGTAAAATGTCATTATTCCAGCTTCAATGGGACCCAGTTAAGAGGCCGACTCTGACCGTGACAGCTGTGTCCCCTTCTATCGCTGTGCATCGCTGACATTCATTAAAACCGGCTTTCCCACGTCTGGTCTAGCTCCTACAGGAGTGTTGAATCAGTGAAAGTTGCATTCATCGACCGAAACAGGTTGCACCAGCTTCTGTATCCAACCGGGACGTCTCTTGCACTGGTGACTCACGGGCTCTGGTGACCAGAACCAACGACTGCTGAGTACAGGAGGTGAGTTACAGCAATACTTACCTACCCCCCCTTCTATCTCCACCTGTAAAAGTTTGGAAAACTTTTCAAATGTTTTATATTTGTTTGGCTTTGGCAAAACCTGTTGCCGAAAGCCCTCCCGAAGCTGGGCACAGTTTTATTTACTAGAATCGACCCATCACTAACTTTTGGAACCTTTCTCCCATCCACAAGACCCTCCTCAGCTCCCAAAACTTCTTGGAACTTTGTGAACCTTTTGGGCACAAGCCCCCAGTTAACTTTGGGTTGGACTTCTAAAGTTAGGGTTGTATTCCTGTGGACTGCCATTGCAAGTAATAACCATTACCTTTACATTCAGTATTGTGGGAAGGGGGTATTGTGATTTATTGCACTGGCTACAGGGGCTTTATATATGTATTTTATTATGAGTGTTGTTTAATAGTGTTACTTGCTTAGTCATTTGTAGTGTTAGCTTGACCATAAATATAGTATTTTATAACTACTTGTCCAAGTGTAATTCTTGACTACTTACCTTGTGGATCCTTCACCAGGCTCAACCTCCTGAGACTTAGCCTTGGCCATTCTCCATGCTACCTTGATTGGTTTGGCTATGGCTCCCAGAGTTGTTCCCTGTTCGCTAGCTAGGTTGGCCTCCTACACATCTGTCCACCAGGTCAGAGTGTAGAAATCCAGTCCTAACAGTTATGTTATGTTTCTTGTCGACTGCACCAATTACATTCCCAACTCTACATCAGTACATGGACCATGACCAGGGAGTATTTTAAGTTAGCTGATGGCACTTTCACTTGACTAATGATCACCAGCGGGTGTAGTTCAAGGCCCAATGATATAGTTTGTTTTTGCAGGAACGTAAGTTGATGTGTTCGGCTCCAATATTGATCTGGGGAATGTTCCCGATCGGCGCTCCTTTGTAGGCCATGATATCATACCTTCTTATTAGTTAATTGGCCCAAAGTGGATACATTAGTTTATCTGTCTAGTACTTAGGGCCACTGCCTTCAAATGCCTTGTGTCCCAGAAGAACATTTTTCATTTGACTTGTTCACTCCGTAAATGTCCATCATTAACCTTTTCTGGACTACTTGAAGTCTTCCAATTGCGTATGCTGATCGGCTTTTATAACAAAATAGAATTAGTATAGCCCAGTCTGGACAGAATAAATGCTCTAAGATTTGAGGTTATATGTTTCAAAGGAGGAACTGTTTTAGGGAATAGGTCATTGCATGAATGGACTGCCATGGAAACGTGCAGTTTAAAGGAAACATCAGAATTTGATCATCCTCCTACATGCTTAACTTATGGTAAAGATTGAGAAATCTGACCCAGTAATTTTAAAATGTACTGGATCACACATGTTACAGCTCAGTCCTTGCATCATTCAAGGTCAGCTCTGTTTCCATCATTCAACTATATAAAATTAAATCGATTGTAAATACTTCCATCAATCTCCAACGGCACCAGCGTTGTATCGTTGGCATACATGTATAATCCCAGTTGGTGTGCTCTCGTTTCCAGCCAGAGGCATCATATAGCATCACTGTGTTAAAGTTGAACTTAGAAAGTGTGCCCTAATAGCGTCACTGTGTTAAAAGTTGAATTTAGAAGGTATTCCCAACATCATTGAGTGTGCCTGGTCGCATACACTTTACTGATTACCACAATATCACACTACTACGCTTACTCTCTCCTATACGCCACCATTCAACTAGAACACAGCAGTACTAGGGCACATTCGGTAAATCTGCTCTCATACTAACATGACTCATCAAACTACCCATCATCCTAATAAAACACAGCTAGCTAGCACATACCGGCTAGCTTAGGCGTCTCCTCCGGCCTAACGCAGCCAGAGCTCAGTCTGGATGTCCACCCTCCAGACTAAACACATTCAACTGATCTCCTCAGCACCACACCTACCGCTAAGAAGCAGCTATCATGCAACAACCACACCATCTGCACACATACCTGGTGCGCCCACGCACTTTACGACTCAACTGACTTGAACTGCGGTTCCCGAGGGCGTTCAACCTACCAGTGCCTTGAGATCATACCAATGATACATAAGGTGCTATACAAATGCAAAATAACATTACATACAAGCATTGGAGAGGAGGTGGCAAGGAGGGTGATGATCTATGCGGTACTCTCCGAGTTCATGGATTCATTCAGTACTCTTCTGTAACACTCTAAACGACCAAGGGATCTTTAGGTGTTGAGGACCAACCACTGAAAAAGTATTAAGTAGGCCTTCACAATATTTCTGAAGCCCTCAAAGGGGAATGTCTGGTCTTGAAAGGAAAGGCATCCCAATAGCCGGAAAAGCAAAACATCTTTCCTTTTTTAGCTTAATTTGGTGGGGTTGGAGGCGTCAAACCTGGGGAGGACTATTGCAGAGATCAGGGGGAGAGAAGTATTTTTTTTAATTTTTTTTATTTTATTGGTTTAAATTCAAACCTTTAAAATGTTACACAAACAAAACAACAATTAACACATTAATATTATGCCCAAGCTATCCTCCTCCCTTCTCACATCCCATGTCATGTTATTCCAGCAGACCTCGCCTGATCGAGGTTTTCGCGTTACTGAATCGTCCTTAAATTTGACATCTTTAGCTAGAGGACATTCAATTGCATTTTTTAGTCTCTCTTCAATTACGGCCAAAAAAGAAATCAGGGGCATAATTAATTTCATGTCCAAACCATTCCACATTCTCTGCCACCATTCCTCCACGCACACCGACTGATGGTCATCATACTACTGGCCCAGATGAATAGATCTTTCAACCTTTAGTTCCGGACATAAAAGCACGAGGTGCTTGAAGGATTCCAGCTCATGGTTGCAAAAGCGACAAGTGAAATTTAGTCCTACATTACAAGCCCAATAGCTAGTCCGCTCCTTAGTTTTAATCGCATTTAGCCGGAATAACATGAGAAGTCTGCTGGCTTTCGAATTTGAGAAGCGATTCAGATATTTTTGTAGCACATTGCAGCCTCTTGCTTCGGCAGGAGCGTCTTTCATCGCGCTAGCAGATTGGCGCTCACTACATGTACTAATCCAATCGGCACGCCAAATCATCACTTTAGCTGCCGTAGGATTTGAGTGGAGAGTTTCTAAACTGATATTATTAATTCTTAAGAGGTCTTCACATCGTTTCACCCATTGAGATAGAATATCTGGGCCTCTAGCTGACGCATTGTGGAAGATCTTGAATTGGAAGATTCCCTCCTCGGCTCTGGATTTCCGAAACAAGGCTAGTTGGTTCCAGCAGATCCGGGCATGCAGCGAAACTAGGGCGAGTTCATACCTTATGCAGGCTGTAGAAATTCCGATTGGTAAGCTTAATGCCTTGGTCCAGAACGTGTGTTCCAGTAAAGCCCAATGGGTCGACGGGCATCCAAAGGCGTTTTCCGCACCGTAGGTCAGGATCGGGACCACTTTCTGTTCGTAAAAGTTTTGCAGCGGCCGCATTGAAAAACGCCCGAATTTTCTGTGTATCACAAGACCCTGACTTGAGGCAGTGCAAAATTATGTGAGCATGAACAATCTGAAGATAAACACAGCAAAGACTGAAATACTGGTGTTTGAGAACTTAAGAACAAGCCAAAAGTTAAGGGTCTCAAAATACGTGTGGTCATTAGATCAAGATCAACTACGTATTTCAAAAAGCGTAAAGTACCTGGCCGCATTTCCTCTTGGATTCAGCTACCCAAGGCTCATCACAGATACTAGAGTTCAGAATCATACCCAGGTACTTTACGCTTTTTGAAATACGTAGTTGATCTTGATCTAATGACCACACGTATTTTGAGACCCTTAACTTTTGGCTTGTTCTTAAGTTCTCAAACACCAGTATTTCAGTCTTTGCTGTGTTTATCTTCAGATTGTTCATGCTCACATAATTTTGCACTGCCTCAAGTTTGCGTTGAAGGCCAATCGGGGTTAGATCTAAGATTACCAAATTGTCGACGTACAACAACCAACTTAACTGCGATGAGTTGAGCTTGGGTGGAAAAGCCCTCACAGATTGAAACGCTTCACCGATGTCGGAAATGAAAAGACTAAAAATTGCAGCTGCCAACGGGCATCCCTGTTTCACCCCTTTGAGCGTCTTAATTTGAGCTGACAGGGAACCTGATTAATCTAGTCGATTAGCAATTGAAGTGTCTGTGTGAAGTTCTTTAATTGCCGCAAGTAAATCTGCCGGACAACCCCACACTTCCATTTTTTGCCACAATGCTTCCCGATCAATCATATCAAATGCCATAGAAAAGTCGACAAAGGCAAGATACACTTTCGTGTTAGCTCGCAGGGCTTCCATTTTCAGTAGGTTTAGGACAAGCAGGTTCAGGGAACACCCAACAAATTTCACGAAGCCTGCTTGTCTTTCGTCCACTCTTTTAGCTGTTCTGGCCCAGTTGATCAATTTTGTTTGCAGCAAAGATGTGTAAATCTTACCCAGTACATCGAGCAGAGCCACCGGACGATAGTATTTCGGTGAAGATCTTTTTCCTTTCTTGAAAATTGGCACCATTATCCCTGTCTTCCATGAGGTTGGCACTTGTTTTTGCAATTTGATTCTTGCAAAAAGATCAGAACACAGGTCAGCCCAAAGATCAGGAAACTGTTTGATCATGAAATTCGACAAACCGTCGGGACCCGGCGCCCTAGAATTTTTTGCTCTCATGATTACCTCTCGGATGTCATTTCTTGTAAAGTGTAAATTCCATGATGCTTGGTTAGATGTTGCCAAGTTCAGAGCAAGATTTTTGTGATATAGCGCAGTGAAATGATGCACCCACTCAGTTTCTGGAACCAGGCATACTTGCAGTGCATCTTGCGGTGTTTCCATGCAATTAACGGTTCGCCAGAACTCACCACTGTTCTTATTTGTTAGGGTCTTCAGCATAGCCTCCACATCGTTCTAGTGTAATACAAATTGATGGCTTTTAATCCAATTTTTATAGGACTGTTTGGTTACTTTGTTTCTTGCTGTTATTTCTTCCTTTGGTCCTTGGTTATTTTTCCAGATTTCAGCTCTCATAGTTCTTTTGCGCTGCATCACCATTAGATCGAAACAGTGTTTTTTCTGAAACAAGCAGTTTTTCATTCCATTGTTTTTGGCTTTAAATTGCGACAATATAGGCGCTTATTCAATCTCCTCCGGTGTCGACTTAAATTGGGAGCATATATTGGCCACCTCATGTTCCTCCAGTCTTACACGTAGGCGATTTGACTCCACCCGAACTTTTGTGCCCCATATTTTGCTTTTCACGCCCCTTATATCTTAAAATTTTAATACCAGCATTTCAAGGTCACTGTTGACCATTGCAAGAATATTCATGGTCTTTATCCTTGCATGCATCGGATCAGAGGCAAAGATATAGTCGATGATTGAGCTTTGGCTTTCACGCTGCCACATAGACTTCGCCGGAATGTCTCCTTGGGTACAGCCGTTTAACATTGATAGACCTCTTGCGTTCAGTTCTTTTGACCAAGTTTTAGCTAATTGACCTTTGGCGACACTCTGTGGTTTGAAAAAGTCAATATTTAGATCACCACAGACTATCAAGCCACTTCCACTGGTTGACTCTAGCAGGTTATCAATTATTGAGGCAACCTGATCAATGAATGAATATTTCCCGGTCCATCGATGGTTCCAATATAAGTTGATTATGTGGATCACATCGTACACTTTCGGTGTACCAATGATTTTTCTTATCTCACAAACTTGAATGTAGGGCGTATAGTTCTTAGAATTTAGCAACCGGTAGCCTGAGGACCGTTTGATCATCGTTAAGATCCCTGCTAACGGCCGCCCCTTTTCGGCTTTAATGGCTGGATTCAAAGCACATTCAAATTCAGAGATCACTGGCAAATCACACATCCAGGTTTCTTGAAGACAGATCAGTTGTAAGTCGTGTAGCCAGTCGTTATTTAGGAGATGTATGAAGCTGTGAGCGTTGCATGAAGCAAAGGAACATTCCTGAACCGCGCTGGGCTTCGAGCATGAGCTGTGAGAATTAGCGTTTAAGGCCAAGGCCAGCCAATTCCATTCTTGCGTAGGTTCGTGTTCCATTAGGCTACTTGTTTTCGTTGCAGCAGACTTGTCGGCTGGACCACCATTGTTTATGGTAATTTTAATTTTCGCCATTGGACTGGTTCTAGGTGACTCCACCTGCTCAACAGCGACTACACTTTGAGGTGTGAGTGCGGATTGTCGAACTTTAAGGGCTGGTCCAATCTGACCAAACTGTTCCTGCTGATTCTGTTCGATTACTTTAGTTTTTTGCGAGATCTCCAGAGACGATGACTTACCCTTTTGAGTAAGCCATGCTTCGCATACTCCATCTTTCCTCTCCACTTTTTTACAGCTTTCAGATTCCATTACTTTGTAAGTATCGAATCCTAACAATAGCAATTCTTCAACTGCATCTAGGATTACGTTCGCAATTATATTAGAGTTTACGTGCAGAATCACCTTATCGGTACACAAATTGTCCAGGAATTCAACAATTTTCAGGTCTTTCGAATCGAGAGATCGGAGCTGAGGTATATGATGGAGCAGTCTTAACACGTTTGTTCTATTCAAGATTAGTTTGTCACCGCCTGCCAGCCTCTCCAGCATTAGTTTAAACAAGGGTGTTTCCTGCCGGTTCCTTGTCTTCTGATTTTTTACTAACGTTTCCACTTGATGGTGGTCAAATTTCTGGGGCGTAGATAGAACGGCGGCCGAAGCTGCCGCCGCAGGCGCTTCATTTCATCTTGCAAAGTTCACCCCGTTCAAAAGACGTTGGCGTGGTCCACCAACATTCTGGTGCCTCGTCTGCACGCTTGGCCTTTGTCTTTCCCATTTTGCTTGTAACATAATGAACTCTTGTGTTGTGTTAGTTGGTGAAACCTGGATCTTTTGTGGCATACTCCGTTTGGGGTTTAAGGGATCTGTTGCCAAGTTCTTAGGCTCACTGAACGCTTTTGAGATCGTTGGCAGTAGAGCGTCTTTTTGAGTGCATGGAGCTGCGAGAGGGGCTTTCACAAGTTCAGCAGCCACTTGCGCAGGGTCTTCATACGTTGATAGTTCCATTAACTCTTCATGAATTGCCAATTCCTCCTCGTTTAGCGGAGTTTCCGCAAGTTTCATGTTAGTTCCCACTGTTACTGGTTGGGCCACTTTGTTCTCTTTGATTGTGTCTGCTAATTTCAGACTGGTAGTGATTGCTTTATCTACAAGCTGAAACATATTGATGTTGTGAAGGAATTTTCGAGCTCCTTTTTGTTGAGATTTTTTACGGGCTGGCAAGTTCTTTTGCTTTTTCATTTGGGGGGGGATTTTTTTTTTTTTTTGCATCCACATTTGATTTAGTTTGAGCTTCGGCATCTAGACTTACAAAGATAGAAAATAAGCCTGCAGACTTTGTGATAACAATGGGCACCTCCTTCATACCAGCTGCCTGATCCACCACTTTCACTGTAGGAGATGAGCCAGATGCCTTTTGAGAGTCCACAAAGGCTGGATTTGATGCATTTTTGGCTTGCAGAAATGCCGTATTAAACGACATTTCCAGTAAGTTGGGCTGCCCATTACTTTTACTCTGTATTTCACTGAGGTTGTTCAGATTTTCCACCTCGATTACGACCAGCGGAGAGGCAACCTTAGGCCCTAGATTGAGTGAGTCATTCCCTTCCGCTACAAGACTTTCCGATAGCATGATGGGCTGGGGAGTCTGTTTCAGGGGTTGCACTGGCTGCAATTGGCAGGCAGCCTTCTTGGCTAACTTGACTGTGTTGGATGGAACTTTTACAAAAGATGATTGTTCTTTCGTTACCATATCTTTCATGTTGCCAACATTACCCAGCTCCTCACCTCTTTGATCTGTATGTGATTTACAAAAAAAAGAGACAGGGCTTCTTTCGCAACCTCTGCGAACAGTTTTTTATCCATCGTGTCATTCCGTTTTGCATCGTTAGCTGATTCTATGCCCGCCAATATTTTATGATTCACTTCTTCTTGTTTGGTCTTTCGTGCGCCATGCATTACTTCCAGGTGCATCAATTTTGAGTTCATCATAGCCAGTAAAGTTGTAACATACTTCACATTTTCATTTAGGGTTTCGTACAGCTTGGTGAAAGGTGTAAGAGATTGCCATTGCAGATGTTAGGGCTATTAGAAGGTCATTTGAAGGCACGTGTACACATGGGGCAGGGCACCCCCCTCCAGCTTTCCCCTGTGGCTCACGTGCGGCTCGTACAAACCGTGCCCGTTCTCTCCGAATTTTTGGAAATGGACGCTCGACGAGCGAAGAGTCCCTTGTAGTGGGGTCATCTGACGAGTCCTCACAATTTGAGGATTGACTTAGTTGGTTTTGATTTCTCATCTTAGGATCGCGCGCTGCATTAATGTGGGAAGGCAATCTTTTCTGGGAGTCAGCCACCTTGCCCTCTTGTGACTGTACTGACCCGTCCAAAGATACAAGCTCTCGTGACTTAAGTCTTTTGTAGTTGCCAGATCCCCATAATTCTCGATTTACATCAGTAATATTAACGCAGTGCCTTTTCTAGGGGGCTTTATGCATCGAATCCTGCACCGGGGTAGACGCAGCTATCCGTTTACATGAGCCGGATTTGTTTAAAGGATAGTTCCGGGACTTTTTTTTTATTGTCCCTACGGTTCGGCCATGTGTTTTTAAGCATAAATCGGTAGATCGTAGAAAACTTTCCTATGGACCTTACCCGACTTTTCGTCCATTAACGCACTCGAAATCAGCCGCCATTTTCTGATAATCCTATCATTTCCCCCCATCGACCTGGCTCACCTGCTTTTGCGGCACTAAATCAAATCCCCCGCCCCTGAGCCTGACATCAGCAGACGCGTACCGCCCATTTCCCAACGCCAAAGCACGTTTCGTGTCAACAATCGCTGCGCCTCAGCTAATGAAGTGTCGCCATGGAAATGGCAGGACGCCTCTTTCCTCAATAAGTATAAACACACCGTTTCACAACACACAGCAGCAGATTTTCGATTCCATTACTCTCTCTGTGTTACTTTGAGTATTCTGTGACTCGTTTCTGTGCTCTGGTCAGCTACCTTCGCCGCTTCTAGGCCTTGTGAACACCTGTACCATCTCTGTAAATTATTTTACTTTCTTTACCACACAATGGTTACAATAATGCCGTATATGTACGAGCCCGAGTACACCGAGCAAGAACTACTGGAAAGGCAAGCACGCGAAAACGATGGGGATTCGGACGGCAGTTGGGAGAACCAGTCAACGGATGAAGATCCTGGACCATGTCACATGGACGGCGTCTCCACCTGGTGCACATGCAATCGGTGCGAGCTAATGCCAACTGAGGAGGAGAACTGCTGCTGCCGTGAAAATTCCGGGTGCTTGGCCTACATTTCGGAAGGCGAGCCAAGTCCGCAATGCATCACCGAGCTGCCAGAGTTCAGGGAAGCCTGCCTCTCACGGACCGTGTTGAGGATGATGATGGTGCTTATGCACGAACTTCGCTGCACTGTTCGTCCGCGTAATCCGAGTAACGAGTAAGTATACTCTGGTTGTGATGTCAGTGATGCCACTACTATGTCATGGTCGTCTCCCACATATAAAATTACATCTACATATCATTCGAATGCATGTAAATTGGTTCCATATTGTGCATTTTCTAGATAGAATTTTTTTCAAAGCAGAATGACATTTTTTACCTGAATCGACAGTGATAAGAAAGTTTTGTCATTTTAATACAGTTTGCATCTTTCATTTTCACAGGTGGTACAGGCTGGTGGCCTATCGTTGCTTCACTTGGTGGCTTCACGGGAGGCTCGGACACCGCGTTCGGAGTGTAATACCTGCCTGTGCGGTACTTGCCATTAGACAACATTTCCCCAGCGACAGTGGACAATACCGCGGATTTTCCCTGGATGTGCTGCACCGGAACTTTACAATGTGTAATGTTTATTATTTATGTTCAATTGAAATTAAGATCTAAAATAAAACCCAACATATATTTTAACAATGGTTGTTTTGATTTTTTAAATGAATCTAGTGTGTCTCCATTGAATAGTCTTCCTGTGCCTTGTCTTGTCACACCACATGTCTCCGGCCAGCATCCTCCCTCACGCTGGCCGCCCACCTTCAATCCACATAACCGTTGAAGCCATATGCAGCAGACATACATATGTTATTTTGCGGGTTGGCATCAAGCCTCCCGGCCTTGCCTCCTCCCCCAAAAATACTTACCACACCACTTTGTTCAAGCGTTGGCAATAAAAGGAAGGCCGTTGGATTTTATTGATACAAAACATGGTTATAGGTAAATAATCCATATGGTTGATCATAATAAATCATCCTTTTGGGCACCGGGTACAGAGATGACCCCCTCTGGCCCGTGCCGCCTTGCCACCACAGGCCAGCCTGCTGCTGACTAACTGCCTAGGCATCCAGGGTCTCCAGGGTGAACTGCACCCATATATTCTCCTGGGAGGGTGAGGTATTTATAAACTCACCCCCCTGCCTTCCATGTACTAGATCCTGCAGCCTGCCTCTTACATGCAGTTAGATGGCCTCTCCTTGGTGAGGCCCTGCGGCAAACGAGTCTTGTCTGCACGACCACCGCCCCAATCCACCCCCCCCCGCCCTATCTAAGGCAGTTCGCACCGGGGTACTTGTGCTGGCAAGTGGAGCTGTCAGGGAGCGATAAAGGCCAAGAGGTGCCAAAGACCATGTACACTTCAAAGTGGTCTATAGAGCATGGGTTGTTGTTCCCATGTCTACCTCCAGACCCCGTGTCTCCTGCCAAGCATCCCCCCTCACGCTGGACGGCCCCCTGCAATCCACATAAGTGTGTCTCCATTCACGAGTCTTCCTGTGTCTTGTCTGCACGACCACCCCCCCCCGCCCTATCAAAGGCAGTTCGCACCGGGGTACTTGTGCTGGCAAGTGGAGCTGTCAGGGAGCGATAAAGGCCAAGAGGTGGCAAAGACCATGTACACTTCAAAGTGGTCTATAGAGCATGGGTTGTTGTTCCCATGTCTACCTCCAGACCCCGTGTCTCCTGCCAAGCATCCCCCCTCACGCTGGACGGCCCCCTGCAATCCACATAAGTGTGTCTCCATTCACGAGTCTTCCTGTGTCTTGTCTGCACGACCACCGCCCCAATCCACCCCCCCCCCCCGCCCTATCAAAGGCAGTTCGCACCGGGGTACTTGTGCTGGCAAGTGGAGCTGTCAGGGAGCGATAAAGGCCAAGAGGTGCCAAAGACCATGTACACTTCAAAGTGGTCTATAGAGCATGGGTTGTTGTTCCCATGTCTACCTCCAGACCCCGTGTCTCCTGCCAAGCATCCCCCCTCACGCTGGACGGCCCCCTGCAATCCACATAAGTGTGTCTCCATTCACGAGTCTTCCTGTGTCTTGTCTGCACGACCACCGCCCCAATCCACCCCCCCCGCCCTATCAAAGGCAGTTCGCACCGGGGTACTTGTGCTGGCAAGTGGAGCTGTCAGGGAGCGATAAAGGCCAAGAGGTGCCAAAGACCACCAAAGACCATGTACACTTCAAAGTGGTCTATAGAGCATGGGTTGTTGTTCCCATGTCTACCTCCAGACCCCGTGTCTCCTGCCAAGCATCCCCCCTCACGCTGGACGGCCCCCTGCAAACCGCATAATGCCACGACATATACACGTCATTCATTCACAAACACACCCCTGTTTCAAATTCTTTATAACCCACTTCATATTTCTAATGAGAACTTCTTTGCGCTTTGCTAGTCAACCCGTGAAGGTGCTGGTTATCTGCTCTTCGTCTCTGTGAACTTCCGTGACCACTTCGAGGAAACTCGTCAGTTTGCAACCTGTGAACTGCTCCCTGTTCTACGACAAGAAACTACTCTGATCCCTGCATCTAACTGTTTGTTCGTCAAGGTAAGGCCATGTACCATAATCATTTTGCGTCCAATTTCTTTTCGTTCAAGACAGTACATGCAAGGAACTAGTCACATGGTCTGAGTTTAGTCAAATTATCTTTCTATTTTTTTAAAGTTATTCAAATACTTATCCGCATGTGAATAACGTGTATAGTTCCAAGAACCAAAACGAACCTTGCATTGAACCTTTTATGTGTCATTTAATTTTTTAACACATTGGTATTCATAGAGAATTGTTGATCTTTACTTTTCAGAACTTTCCACAATGCCTGCCTGTTCCATTGGCGGTTGCCCTTCGAAGACCCATAATAAATCTGAAGGTACTATAATGCATGTTTTCCCTAAGACAATAGATCAGATAAGAGAATGGGTCCGATATTGCGGATATCCACCGTCTGAGCTTGAAAGTAGAGTTCTAGAAGTCTTTGCGGACAAGAGGGGTGATCGATACCGCATCTGCAGCAGGCACCTTAGCTCAGACATGTACTCCACATCATTGCTAATAAAGAAGAACACACCGCGAGCGAGGCGAAAATTGCTCTCAACCGCTATTCCCACTCTATTCGTCCACATCCCTCCACTGGTGAGTCAAGTTTACGTATTTATCTCTCGGCCTTGCGGTAGTGTGTAGCATTAGCTAACAATAATTTCCCCATTTATGTATCCACTCAATATGAAGGCGGAAGATTCTCCATCCGTGTCGTTATTGCAGTCATCAGCCACTTCAAGCGCCTATCGGGTAATCTTACTTAGCTATTCTGCCACTGACTTGTTTTAGGCATGTAAATCAATAGTTTTAATTTATCGTGTGATTATTCTACCTAATGGTACACCCTTGTACTCGTCCTCTAGTCTTTGTTTTCAGTTATAATTATTGTTATCCAAAATAATGCAAGTACTGTCTTTCAGGGAGATGCTGAGGAGTCCAACGTATTGACGACAACCGTTGATGTCACTCAGATGCTCGAGGTACGTTTCCGGACAGTTCCATCGATGGAGATCATCAGATCTTGCATTCTTGTAGCGTGATTGTTACACACATCGTTTCTTTCGTTTTTAGCCATTGATATGTCCTTATGTCGTCGCCCTCCTATGTGTCTTCTTTTTTCAATATTGTGTTCATTACTAATGAAAGTCCTATGTTTCAGGGAGTCGATGGAGCATTAGTCCAAGAAGAAGGGGGAGCATGCAGTTACGGGTCGGCGCAACAGCTTGCAGAAGTGTGCACCGCAGTTACATCGTCCCTTGATGTTCTTATGCATTTCGAGGTATGGATACTGACAGTTCGATCAAGCGAAATCATATGACGTGATTACATCCGCTATACTTCCTTCTTTATTAACGCAAGTACTATGTTTCAGGGAGATGACGGAGCTTCTTCTACAAGAACATCACCCCTAGTAGTTGATGCAGATCTCTGGGTGGTGACACTTCCAACGATCGAGCAAATCGAATCATATTTACATATCCATTATTTATTTTAGACAACTCATCATTTGTGCAGGTCTATTTAGATGAGCCGTTGACGCCTGCACAAAGTTTATGTTCTTTTTAACAAAATAGAAAACCATACTAATGCAATTACTGTGTTTCAGGGAGTTACTGAAGCATCATCTTCAATAATATCATCAATGGAAGTCTATGAGGAGCCCGAGGTATGGATCTTGACAGTTCCATCTAACTAGATCAACAATGCGTGAATAATTGTCGTTTGAATGTTCTACACAAAGCGTTCATTCGTGTTTTGCTATTGAGATGTACGTGGGTATTGGTCCCCAAGTACATTTTGTGTTTTCAATATTATTATACATACTAATGAAAGTTCTATGTTTCAGGGAGTCGATGGAGCGTCAGTGCGTGATGGATGTGCTTATCATGAAAATATAGTCGTTGCAGCGCAAGAGGAAGTGGAGACATGCACACACGAGTCGGAGCAACAGCGTCCTGATGTTGAAGTTCGAGGAAAGAAAGTGTCAAAGAAAAGAAAGCAAAAGAAGGTTAGTGTCCTGGTCACTATATTATGTTGTTTTTCACTGTTAATAGTTCAATACTGTAAGTTGTGTTTAAACTGAACATCCCTTTTCCAATCTGTCCTCTAGTTGCGAGTGGGTGTACGAACTAGATCTACACAGACAGTGAAGCGAACGAGAGATGTTGCTTGTCAAACCTTTTGGCAGGGACTTGAGACTGGAGATGCATCGTGCCAATGGGAAGAATATGAAGTGATTGACAACGGAGCTATACCACCACCAGCCATTGATAGTGAATGTCCTCCTGGTAGTTCGGATGCAGTCGGAGATCAATTTACAGAATCCACACCCGCAAAAACTAAGACCGCGAGAAAGTTGAAGAAATTATTTTATTCACCCATCGCCGGAGAAGGAACAGATGTTGCAATGGAAGAGAATGAAGTGGACGACAATGAAACACCATCAATATCACTGAACATAGCGGAAGACGATATCAGAGATTCTACCTTTCATGTGAGTGACATGTCCTCAACGTTACAGGCCGAACCAGCTGGGATGCAGAGTGACGGTATAAGGAAAGAGGCCAAATTCATTGTATTCGATAGTTGTTTGATTGATATTATTATTCGGATGAAATGTGGGCATTCGGTTGGTGGGGAAGTATGTGGGGAGCCATTGATTAATGTGACTCGTGCAATTCGAGGCACTAACCTTAAAATACATGCCACCTGTACAAAATATCATCCTTTCTCATGGTCTGCACAACCCATGCTGGGGCAACTGCCAGCAGGCAATCTACTTTGTGCAGCGGCTGCACTTTTTAGTGGTTCAAGTTTTAAAAAGTTGGAGTCTTTCTTTCAGTTTGTGGGAATCCATTTCATTGCGAAAACTCAGTTCTACAAATACCAAACCGATTATCTATTTCCAGCCATTAGCGAAGCTTGGAGAATGGAAAAAATGTCTATTGATAGTACATTCGCGGGCAAACGGTTCAGGCTAGCCGGTGATGGACAGTGCGACAGCCCAGGATTTTCAGCCAAGTACTGCACCTACCACTTTCAGGACATGGAAAGTAAGAAAATTGTGAGTTCGGTGGTCGTGCAGGTGTCACAAAGTACATCCTCAGTGGCCATGGAGAAAGTTGGCTTTGTAGCATCATTGCAAGAACTACAATCGCGGGGAATGGTGATCGACCTGATAGCCACGGACAGACACGTTTCAATTGCCAAGACAATGAGAGAAGAGTACAAAAATATAAATCACCAATTTGACGTTTGGCATCTTGCAAAAACAATCAATAAAAAAATGTCGGCTGCAGGTAAAAAAAAAAGATATGCAAGGTATTTCACAGTGGTCCAAGTCAATCAGCAACCATCTTTGGTGGAGCTCAAAAACATGTGGAGGGTCGTTGGAAATTCTACTGGAAAAATGGCGGTCAGTAATGCTACACTGTAGCAACGTTCACCGCTGGACCACAAACCAACATTTCCACAATTGTGAACATGGCCATTTGTCCACAGAGGAGGCACGGAAGAAGAAGTGGTTGATTCCTTCATCACCCACTCACAAAGCCATTGAAAAGATTGTATTTGATAAAACTATAACAAGAGATTTGAGGGGACTCACAGAATTCTGCCACACAGGAGATTTGGAGGTGTTCCACAATATGTGCCTAAAGTACAGGCCAAAACGATTGCATTTTGGCATGGAGGGCATGATAAATCGGACTCTTCTAGCGGTCTTGGCACATAACCATAATGTTGGCCGTCAACAAAGTAGGACGACCGGAACTTTAGGGACGCTTCGCTACAATAAGGCCTTCACTAAAAGAAGTAAACAATGGGTTATCAAACCAGTGTTTGAGGATATGCAATATGACTTTATTGAGAGACTTATTGTTGATGTCCTAGATAGGCACATACATGGAGTTGTGAACGAACCTGTGCAGGGGACAACTGCATTGCCACCCAACATTGCCTCTGTTCCATGTCCACCTAAAGAAGAGCTCATTGAGAAATACACATCACGGTTTAAATGATTGTAATTTGATTGTCTGTTCTCTCGAGTCTCCTCATGTCGCAGGCCCATTGAATATGTGTAGCTATGTATTGTGTAAATAAAAGTGATTGCTCTGTGAGTCCTGTGAGATGGCCTTACACTGAATGTAGCTAACTAGGAATGTGTGCTCGTTCAAAGTGAAGGTCAGCTGCTTTGATTTTTTCTCGGGTGCCGGAATGGCCCACGACTCAGTATAAGGTTCTATTGTTATTTGACCTTGACAGGCCGGGACCATCCCGAAAGATTTCTTTTTGGGGGTGTGGGGCAATAACGTAAGAAACGATAATGAATATAATTTCAGAAACTAAAGCCATTTAATGTTCGTTCATTAGAAGAAATAACGTCGGCATAGAAGGAGTGGTATTTCGGGGCTGCCCTACGCACAGACACAATGGAAAATGCAAATTATTGTAAGTAACTCTTTAGATGAGTTTATACCGCAATTTAATTACTATACAGTAGCTTTAAAGACGGGTTAAGTTGTACTTGTTCGTTCTATGTGGCATATTGTTTTGTACCGCGCACTATCTTGAGGAGAACCATCTCCTTTTACGGAAGCACCTCAAAACCTTCCTCTTTGCTTCTGCTTTCTCTCTCCCTCTCCCCTGCTACAACTGGTCCACTGTCTGCGACCTCGGTCCTGGGCCCTTCCACTCTCCACCTGCACTGCCTCCCTGTCAACCCCTGCACTGGGGGACTGTCTCAGTATCCTACAGCCCCCCCCTTGACGTATAATACCCAGTTGCACTGTCCTAGCTATGAAATAATTTCCCGACCTAATATAGAAAATGAATAATTTTAATAAAGATCTGATGGTGAGACTAATTTCATTTTTTATGTTTTTAAAACAGGTACATCCTTCATTATTGTATGTGTCACGAGTACCAGACACCGGCGGATGGCTTTTTCAACCGCCAGTTGCTTCTCCGGGTGAACAACGTTACCACCCTGACCATTTTATGGGACGATCGCCAAGTACAAGTATCCCCTTACGCGGTACTAACGGCTAGATGCAACATACAGACCTTTGTGGTGGCCTAGTGCCTCGTTGTTGGAACAGCCATGCGATTATCAGTGTGACCGAAGAGCTTATTTTATCGTAAACCAACACCCTGTGTACTGCACACGAACATCGCTTGCCTCAAGACGAACTATTTTGGATCGAGAGCAAAGAAAAATGCAAATCGCTGAATATTCTCTAAACATTTGATGTCCAATAAATGTACTTTGCCAAATGTACAATCTTGACGTTTGCTTTTAAACCACAGTTTCATATTCCGAATTGTGGCGCTGTATTGTGAGATGATCTAAGACCCTGTGTACAGCAAAGGAACATCGCGTGCCTCAAAACAAACTTTTTGGAACGTAAGCAAATAAAAATGAAAATCGCTGAATATTCTCTAAACATTTGATGTCAAATAAATGTACTTTACCAAATTTACAATCTTGCGGTTTGATTTAAAAGTACAGTTTCATATTCCCAATTGTGGCGCGCTGTGTTGTGAGCTGATCTGTGTTGATTTCCGGGTTCTGTGTGGAGTCGCGTAGAAGACGCCTGGGCGCGTTTGCCTACGCAGCACAGTCACGTCACGGATAGAGGCGGGGAATATGAATGTTTTGATAAAGTCTGTTTCAGGGGCAGGGGATTTGATTTAGTGCCGCAAAAGCAGGTGAGCCAGGTCGATGGGGGGAAATGATAGGATTATCAGAAAATGGCGGCTGATTTCGAGTGCGTTAATGGACGAAAAGTCGGGTAAGGTCCATAGGAAAGTTTTCTACGATCTACCGATTTATGCTTAAAAACACATGGCCGAACCGTAGGGACAATAAAAAAAAAGTCCCGGAACTATCCTTTAAGTTGATCAGATTTTGTAATACAGAAGACACCACCTCTAAAGAGTTAAAGTCAATGTAGGGTGGACCTTCGCCGACAGCCCTCTGCTCACATTCGCTTTGTAATGCTGTGGTAAAGATGGGTGCTTTGAAGTGAGGATCCATTAAGTATGCCTCAGGGGTAGGGGTTTTCAGTATGGATGCAGGAGCTTCACATTGATCAACACTTAAAGTTCCGGTCGAGATCGCGTTTCCACCCCTGGGAGAAACAAGAATTACTTACTTCTAAATCATCTTCAGTTCCAACATTGTATCTTTCACCAGACACGGCTTTCGGCCACGCCGACCCAGAGAGGGCGAGCGAGCGGCTGACTAGACGCACCTCGGCCAAGTCCAACAGATGCTGCACGGCTTCCGAGGCAACGCCGTGCTTGCACACGGACGCCGCACTAACAACCCGGCCCCGCCCACCGGTGTCATCAGAAGCGGCCAGCATCCCCGTTTCCTGTGCCCGCTCCGTGGCGGCTTCCGTGCCACCTGGAGCCACGGCCACCACGATCGCCGCTCCACCCCCACACGACGACCACGGGACAGCGGCCGCCCCGACCTCGCCAGCCGGTAAGTCGGGATCAATGACATTGGCAGGCTTGTTGTTTGTATTCTTCGTGCATGTTATGCTTTGCGTCGGGGACTGAATCATATCCTCACCTTGCTGAATAATGATGAGTAGGAGCCAGGCACTCCTCAGTTCGCAAAAGTTCAAAAACATCATCTACCACCACTACAGTTGGTTCTTTGGATATTCCAGTGTTTTCAGACACTGATCCGCATGAAAAATATTGGCTCACCTGTGGTTGACGCAGTCGTTTTGCAGGGAGATCCTCTAAATTGGCCATACGTTTTACTTGGGCTCTGGTCCTTGAAATTAGATTGGATGGATCCATCATCTGCAGAGCGCGGCAGGGCAAGCGCCAAACAGTGAAGTCCTCAGCCCTTTCATCCTCAGGGCTTAGCGCCGCAAGGGTGGCAGAGGCGGCCTTTTGTACCTGGTGACCTAGGTCAGGTGACTTGGTCAGTTGTTAAAGGTACAGGCACACGCACCTCATTCTCTACTCCTCTCCTTCTCCTCGTGATAGAGACACTCGCCACAGCCAAACAGTGAAGTCCTCAGCCCTTTGATCCTCAGGACATGCGCCTCAAGGGCGGCAGAGGCGGCCTTTTGTACCTGGTGACCTAGGTCAGGTGACTTGGTCAGTTGTTAAAGGTACAGGCACACGCACCTCAGTCTCTACTCCTCTCCTTCTCCTTATGATAGGGAGGGAAGTATTTAATAATTTTCACCATAAAATAGACTGGTGCAAGTCCAATAAGACATTTAATTGCCGAGCACACATTGGTTGAAAAAGAAAATGCGTACAATTAATGATATGCACGTGTCAAATTATGCCCTCCATATAAATAACAAGCAGGTTATTAATATTCACTTCAGGCCATAACTTGGTGGCGGGTCACTATCCTCCGAAGTTTATAAAACCATTAGCTCATAGTGGTAGTAGCAATGCATGTTTTGGAGGTGAGGTAAAATATTTTACTTTAATAGTGAGTAAAGTAAATAATCAAACTGAGATAAGGAACAAGTTACTTACCGGTAACTATTGTTCTCCAGCATGGATCTGGTAGGGATTCACATGCTCATGAATATTCCCTGTTAGGCTGAGAATCCTTGTTAAAAGAAAAAACTGTTTCACTTTTACTCACAAACTGTATTTCTCCTTTAAAGCAATCACTGTCCTCTGGGTCATACTTCCCCCATCCAATGACAGCCCTCTCTCTTAAGCCCCTCCTATGGCAGCCTTCAGATTTGGCAATCACGTAAAGTGGCAGTATGACCAAGAAGAGCCGCACAGGGGTTGGAGGGAGGGTTTGCATATGAATCCATGCCAGAGAACAATAGTTACAGGTAAGTAACTTGTTCCTATTCCAGCAAGGGGTCTGGCATTCACATGCTCATGAGTAACAAATACATCGCAGTACAACATTACACAACCAACAGAAGCAATTACCTCTGGAACAGATTCACCTCAAGCTAACAGGTTGCTTAGCACTGCTTGGCCGACTCTGGACTCCTCCCTGGAATCCCTGTCGACATAGTAGAACTTCGTGGAGGTGTGCGTGGCCCTCCACGTAGCAGCCCTGCAGATGTCCAGCAGGGGCACACCAGACAGGAACGCCATTGTCACAGCGATTGCTCTGGTGGAGTGGGCTCTCGGACAGCCGGGTAGCGGTTTCTCACCAACCAATGACAGTGCGTTTTGCAGCCAGAGAGCCACCTTGAAATGGAAGCCTTGGACAAGGCCTCCCCATGAGTCACAGGACGAAAGTTCACAAACAGCTGTGACGTCTTCCAAATACTCTTTGTGCGTGTCACGTAGAACTTCAAGACACGAGCAACATCCAGCGAGTGCACAGCCCTTTCGGCCGGTGACAAAGGCTTCAGGGAAAAAAACGTAACACCAAAGGCTCGATGAGGTGGAAATCCCGACAGAACCTTTGGCATGAAAGAGGGGTGCCTCTGCAGCACCACCCTTGATTTGTGGAAAGTCAGGTATGGTTGTTTGCAGGATAAGGCCTGGATCTCACCCACCCTCCTGGCGGAGGTGATGGTCCCAAGGAAAGCCATTTTCCACGAGAGGAACTTGAGAGGGGCCTGATGCATAGGCTCGAAGGGGGCCCCCATGCCCCATGAGCCTCCTCAGAACCACGTTAAGTTCCCACACCGGGGCAGGAGCCTTCACCAGCGGGAAATATTGAAAAAGTCCTTTGAGGAACTCCTTGACGAGTCGATGAGACCAAAGTGAAGACCTTCCTGGAGACCTTGTGTAGTGGGAGATACCCGCCAGATGAACCTTGGTAGAAGGGTGTGCCAATCCGGCCTGGGCCAAGGATAGCAAGTATGGAAGAATTTGCAGGGCCGTGACCCTCAGAGGGATAATCATCTGAGACCGGCACCACATAGCGAAATGCTTCAACTTGTGACCGCAGCACTTCAAAGTGAACAACGCCCTGGCCTTGGTGAGGACCTCCCTGCAGTACGCAGGCAACTCATATCCTCCAAACTCTAGGGCTGCAGGACCCAAGCCCTCAGGTTCAGCAATACTGGATTGTGATGAGGGTTTGCGTCTTCTTCTCCGGTGAGAAGAACCGGAACCACTGGCAGCTTGACCGGAGGTGACGCTGACAGGCTGAGAAGGTCCGGATACCAAATCTGCCTGGGCCATGCAGGGGCAATGAGCGTCATCCTGCATTGGCTCAGTCTGAGTGTGTTGATGACTCAAAGCAGGAGCGTCAACAGAGGAAACGCGTACAGAAACATCCCTTCCCACAGGAAGGAGACCGTGTCGCCCAGGCTCCTTGGTTGGTGAAATCTGATGGCAAACTTCTGGCATTTGGAGTTTGCGGCCGGCACAAACAGATCAATCTGGGGCCTGCCCTACTTGGCGACGATGCGGTCCACCTGGTCCTACCGAAGTTCCCACTCACGGCAGGAGCGTAATTCCCTACTGAGGGAGTCTGTGATGGTGTTTTCGACTCCCACTAGGTGAAGAGGGACGAAGAACATCTCTTGTCCAACAGCCCAGCGCCACAACAGTCGCTGCACATTCCCTTGAATGGCAGCTACCCTCTCCTCCCAGTGGGACGCCAGAGAGGACACCATATTGAGTCTGGCTCCTAGGAGCAGAGCGTTCTGCAATGGTGTTAAACTGGACTTTGGATAGTCAATGGAGAATCCCAGATCCGTCAGTAGCTGAACGGTCGCCTTCATGTGTCCGACGGCCAACTGCCGCGAGCGGGCCCAGATGAGCCAGTCATCAACATATGGGTATACATGTATGCCCCATAGATGTAGATGGGCCGCCACCGGTGCCAGGCATTTTCTGAATACTCTGGTGGCCGAAGTCAATCCGAAAGGCATAGCCTTGAACTGGTAGTGCTGACCCTGCACTATGAAGTGCAGAAACCTCTGATGTTTCTTGTGAATGGGGACGTGGAAATGGGCGTCCTCCAGGTCCAGTAACGCCAAGAAGTCTCCTTCCTCCAGTTGGCTGAGCATGTGTTGCAAAGTGACCATCCTGAACCTTTGGGACTTTAAGTACTTGTCCAGGATGGGCCTCCAGTCCCCTGTCTTCTTTCTGACCAGAAAGTATCTTGAATAGACACTGAAGCCCCAGAGCTGTTGGGGGAACTAGCTCTATCGCACCTTTTCGCAGCATGGCCCGTACCTCTTCCAGGAGCTGAGGGATGTGCTGTTCCTGACGGGTGATCAGAGGGATCTGCGGACACCTGTGTTGAAAGTGCAGGGTGTGCCCTTGGCGAGAGTGCCCAGCACCCATCTGTCGGTGACCTTCTCCCACTCGCTGATGTACTTAGTCAGCCGGCCACCCACCAGGGTGCACGCATGGGGGCCCGATCAGGCCTGTTTTGGAGCCGGCGACCTGCCCTGCGGGCAACAGCAACGCTGTCCTCTGCTGCCGTAGGCCTGAGAACAGCCTCTGTAGGCTTCCTGAGTCGTGGATCTGGGAGGGCTGACAGTACGAATAGGAGAAACCTTTAGAAGACCGGCTCAACTTTTCCCTGCAGGAGCGAAAAGAGCCCTGCTGCTGGAGAGTGCCCAGGGAACAGGACGTCTCTGTATTCGCCTTGAGGGTCTGGAGGGACTCGTCAACGTCTTTCCCAAACAAGATCTCTCCGTCGAAGGGCATGTCTGGACCTCCTGCTGGAAATTCGTGGCCTTCATCCAGCCTTGTCGACGAAGGCAGACACTGTTCCCCATCTGCTGGATCCCTGTGTCGGCGACATCAAACACCACTGTAATGGTGTGATTAGCTGCTCCTTCCCCCTACTGGAAAAGAGTGATTGCCTCCATCCTCTTATCATCGGGGAGGAACTCCAGAATAGGCCCCAGATTGTACCACAGCTGCCTGTCGTACCTGGCTAGGATCACCAGTGCGTTGGCCGCCTTGATAGTGGACCTTGCGGTGTAAATCACCTTCTATCCCATGGCATATATCTTCTTCCCCTTGCTGTCTGGTGGGACCGAAGATGACAAGGACGGGTTAGCCAGCTGTTTCCTTGCGACAGCCAATACCACCGAATCCAGCGATGGTTGTGACCTGAGGCACTTGGGTGCGGAGTCCGGCACCCAATACTTCTTCTGCTGCCTATCCAGTTTGTGTAACACAATCTAGACAGAAGAATTTTTGTTAAAAAGCTATTCCTACATCTAAGACCCTATAGATAACTATTTTGCCCTGTGTTTTTTCTACCTTCTACATTGTCTAGCCAGCCCTGGTGTTCGTTGGTGTGACACCTACAAATGAGGTGTAGAGGTACTCGCCCTTTCCACACTCACTACTTTCCTATGTCTAAAAGATCAAGTGCGCACTTCTTGAGGGTCGGTTCTTATCTTTAGTATTACCACCTTCAATATGTGCGTCTTATCAATACTGGCCATTTGACCGGTTGGCCGGATAGTGGTTAAAATAAGTATCCACCTAACAGTAAATCTGTTTTTCTATTAGATTGGATCACAATGATGCTTTCTTCATCGAGCCCTTTCATGAAAGTATGGAGGGTATCAGAGTTTGGGTCATCAGCTCAAAACAACTTAACAGTCAACCGGTTTCAGCGGTTCTGCTCATTGGCCGCTTCATCTAGGTTCATCTATCATAGGTTTCTTATAGATGTTGGATCCTGAACTTATGTATCCTCTATGCTTTTTGCAGTTGACTCCTGCGATTTTGCGACCGAAATCACAGGAGTCAGCAAGAGGCACAGCGTCTATCTAAAAGTAGAATCAGGGATCCATGCACAGAAGACTGGAATTCTCCGACAAACAAGCACGGACCACAAATAAAGAACCCTTACAAATACCAGATCCCTTCCAAAAGAAAATGACGCAACTGCAAAAAGCATAGAGGATACATAAGATCAGGATCCAACATCTATAAGAAATCTATGACAGATGAACCTATAGGGAGTCCCATGTCAATACAGGGCACGGGAAGCAATCCAGCAGCCCGTTGGAAACCCGAAGATTATCCTCCAAGCACCCATGAAATGGAGACCTAAAGAAATCACATCTCACGCAGAATGCAGCATTAATTGTCCTGAAGAAAGCGACCAATGAGCAGAACCGCCGAAACCCAGTTGACTGTTATTAAGTAGTTTTGGGCTGATAACCCAAACTCTGATACCCTCCATACATTGTGATCCAATCTAATAGAAAAACAGATTGACTGTTAGATGGATACTTATTTTAACCACTATCCGACCAGCAGGGACTTAGATTCAGGAATAACCTTTTAACAAAAATTCTTCTGTCTAGATTGTGTTACTTATTGAGGGCCAGGCCCTCTTCCCACACGTCGTCTAGAAGGGGCATCGCCATGATTGTCTTCCTCTTGGCTTTGCGCCTCTAGAAACCCTCCTTCCTGGTTTCTTCGGGCACAAGCTGCAATAGCGCAGAGGCTCTGGTGATCATGGAGTGAACGACCCCACCTCATCCCGTGGGGATGCCCTAGGTGGCGCATCCAAAAGCGGAGACTCGCCGTCTGCTGCAACGATATCCTTGTCCGTAGCCGAGGCCATACCCGTCCCCGTGTCTGGGTATGCTGGGGCACGATGCAGATGTGGAGGCTGAAATAGGGGCGTTGTATGATGGATCCTCTTCTTAGTTGAAGGCTGAACGGGGTCCTGGGAGACCACTGGGACCGGTGGCATCCTCTTCTGGATCTCTAACACCAAGGTGTAAAGGGTCGACAGAATGTCCAGTGACCCATCTCTCAGAAGAGCTGGCAGGATTGGAAAACTAGACCCTGCGCCATCGTTCTCCTCTTCCACATCCTTTTGGACCATGTGTAAGGACTCCTGGTCCTCGTCCATGGATGAGACCTCCCTGGCTTGGGGCAAGGCCTGGGAGGGCGGTTTCGGGGACTGCTCGCCCCCTCCCTTTTCCCCCCATGCAGGGCTTGAACCATGACCTGTATACTTTGCCAAAGTCACTGCAGCAGTGTTGTGCCTTGGGGACAGGGATACCTGCTCTGCTGCAGGAGCTATCTTTACCGGGTCAGCGCCTTTAGCAGTCATGATAGCAGCTGCCACCAACTCGATAGTCGACGAAGTCTTATCCTGTGCCGATCGGGCCTGCTTGGGCTGTTCGGCCGCCTTGTCCTCAATCTGTGGATTCTTGGACTTTTCCCGCACAATTTCCTTTTCGAGGAGGAGCTCGATTGTCGGTTGGCAATGGAGGCAGAGGGTGATGTCGATCGCGCACTGTCCACCTTGGGACCCACTTTCGCAGTGAACCCGGTGGACTCAGACTTGCCGTTCTTGGCCGCGTTTTGGGCCCCCATGGATGAGGCACCCTCAAAGGACTTAGAAGACCGCTCCTCGGCTGGTCCTGGGTGAGGAATGACCCTTCTCAGAGCATGGGGCAGAGGTCTTAGTGTTAAGCCATGTTGCCAGTCTACTGTGTCTGTCCCTTGTCTTCTTGGGGAATCAGGCATATCTTGCACTCCACCTCCTTATGGTCCGAGTGCAGGCAGAGGCACTGCAGGTAGTGGTCTTCTACAAATACATTCTGTAGCCCGCACTTGGTGCAGAGCTTGAAGAGGGACCTTCCTTCTCTGTCATGGTCGGAGGGCAGGAAGTAGGCCCAATGGAATCTTCGCCGATCTTCGCCCTTGAGGGGCGCTGAAATTCACAGACAACGGGTCCCACTGTCGGCAGATGAAGAAAAGAGTGCACCGGCTCTTTTGAACAAAATTAGAACCTTTTTCTGGCAAAAAAAAACAATTGGTTTTGGTTTAAAGGAGAAGAACAAGTTACTTACCCCTGGTAACGTTCTTACGACTGGATGTTCCTCCCACATATTCCTAATCTTTGATATATGTATTTTGTCAGCTTTGCTGGTTCGGAAAATATTTTCCCGGCAGAGGACGCTGTGCACAATGTCGTGGCATCGATGTCCCTCGAGGGCCGCTGTGGAGCGTCAATGTCGTCAGCAGTATAAATAGCTTGTGCAGCACCCATTGGCTTCAGTTATGTTTTTTCTTTCCATCAATCAAGGAACTAACCAGGCGTACCCCAGACTGCAAGCTCTCAGGTAACACAGTGTGTAAATCACAAATTGTACGGTGGGGTCAGCTGGGAGGGGCAATGAGGAATATGTGGGAGGAACATCCAGTCGAAAGAACGTTACCAGGGGTAAATTACTTGTTCTTCAAATGGATTGTGTCCTCCCACGTATTCCTCATCTTTGATAGACTCCCAAAGCAGTGACAATTGGAGGAGGGAGTACTACTTAAATTAATCTTGAATGGAATGGACTGCCTTAGCAAAAAAAATACCTCCTTTATTGGAAGAGGAGTCCAAGCAATAATGCTTAACAAATGAATGAATGGACAACCAAGTCGCCGCAGAGCAAATGTCAATTTTAGAGACACCCCTTGTTAGAGCCACAGAAGTTGCCCTGCCCCTAGTGGAATGAGCTTGAAGCCCTTCTGGTGGGTCTTTGCCCACAAATCTGTAGCATTTGCCAATGTAATCCACCAGGATATGGTTTGTTTAGTTACTGCAAGTCCCAATTTAGGGCCAGTATATGCCACAAATAGTTGATCATAATGGTGGAATTCTGCCATTCTTGCAATATAAAAGCTTGGAGCCCTTTTTGGATCCAGCCTTTCCTACTCTTTGCCCAAATGAGGGGGAGAATAGAAAGATGAAAGTGTTATCTTCTGCGACAAATGGACTTCAGAGACTACTTTCAGCAGGAATGGTGGTTTTACTAGGACTACCTTATCCTTAAGAAATTAATATGAGAAGGCTTGCATGAAAGAGCCTGCAACTCACTTACCCTGCGGGCTGATGTTAATGCCCCAAAAAGTGCAGTTTTCAGAGTTAAGAGTCTTAACAGGCAGGAATAGAAAGGCTTGAAAGGGGTACAAGTTAACAAGGTTTAGATCCCAAGCAGGGACATCAAACAGGATTGGAGGGATACACATTAGTGAGTCTCTTCAGAAATTGAACAATTAAAAGGTATTTTGAAATAAGAAACCTCTTCACAGGAGCGCTTAAAATGGAAAGCGCCGCCAGGTATCCTTTTATGGTTCCAATCTGGAGCCCCAGATTAGCCAAAGCACCAAAGGAGTGGCACATTGAAAAGGGTCCACATTCTTGCCCTTGCACCAGTTACTGAATTTATTCAAACGACACTGGTACAAGGATTTGGTTGCTGGCCTTCTGGCCGAAAGCAAAATCTCCATTAAGTCATCCGGGAGTTCCCAATCCTTATATTTCAGCCTCTCAGAAACCATACACGACGGCTGAGTTACTTGACCTCTGGATGGAGAACCAGACCTTCCTCTTGCGAGAGAAGATCCTCCCTTTGTGGAAGACGTATTGGCGGGCAGATGGACATGTCCAGAAGATCCAGGTACCATCTCCCTTCCCCCTTTCATTCTCTTTCCCCCCCCTCCCAACTCTCCCCATGCCCATAACCTTGGTCTTCACATTGACCCCCACCTCTGCCTATCTCACCACATTTCTCTTACTGCCAGATCTTGCCACTTTCACCTTTACAACATTCGTAAAATTCAACACTTCCTAACCTTTCACGCAACTAAACTCTTAATCACCTCCCTCATCTTCTCCAGACTTTTCTACTGCTCCTCTCTTTTCTTTGGACTCCCCTCCTCTCACCTCTCCCCACTCAAATCTGTCTACCACTCTGCCATCCACCACCTCATGACTCCATCGCCTCTTCTCACCGCTCTAGGCTGGCACTCATTGTACTCCCAGCTCCAAGTTAAGTTCCTCTGTCTAGTCTTCAAATCCCTCTATGGTCTTGCCCCCCCCCCCACCTATCCTCCCTTCTCACTTTCTATACCCCTTCTCGTTCTCTCCGCTCTACCAATCTTTTCCTGCTCTCTCCTCCTCCTCCACCACCACCACCACCACCACCACCACCACCACCACCACCACCCTGCGCCCCTTCCTGCTTCCGCTCTTTCCAACTTCTCGCTCCCTTCCACTGGAACCGCCTCCCCATCCGCTCTACTCCCTCCTACCCTTCCCGCACTTCTCTAAAATCAGATCTCTTAAATTCACCTACCTAACACCTTTTGCTTCCCCTTATCTCTGCTACTACCTCTACCCACACCTCCTACTCCCTCTTACTTCTCTACCACCTCACCCTCTCCTTCCTCTCTACTCCCTCCTACCCTACTTCCTGCACTTCTCTAATCTGATCTCTTCCATTCTTCTCCCCTACACCTTCTCGTTTCCTCTCTTCTGCTTCTACCTCCTACTCCCTCTCACACCTTGTTCCCGCTCTACTCTCGCCTTACCTCATCAATAATGTAAATTGTTCCTTGTACTGTTTTCTGGTTGTGATTCAATTGTTAATTAATGCTTGTATTTTACTTGTTCCTCTTGTAAAGCACTTTGGATCAAAGCGCTATATAAATTTAATAAAATACAAATGTCCTCCTGGCCCAATCCGGGGCAATTAGGATCATGGATTTCCCGAACTTTCTCAACCTCCTGATCACATGAGGAATGCAGGGACTGGAGACTCCCAGTCCACTACGAACGCATCTCCTAGAGCTCCTCTTGGGAGAAATTCCCTGGAGCAGTACTGTTCGCACTTTAGATTGACACTGGCCATGAACAGATCCACTTGAGGGGGTTCCCCAAAGGGTGAAGATTTCTTGAAGGACTTCCTGAGCTAGTTCCCACTCATGGGAGACTGTGCTCTGCCTGCTCAGAGTGACCGCCGTCTTGTTCTCCTCTCCGGCTAGGTGAACTGCCCCCCCCCACCCCAAGGATGTGCCTAGCACAGCTCTGATGTACTGGAGCTGCTGGGAAGGTGTCATTGGTGACTTCTTGTAATTGAGGGAGACACCCAGTCTGAAGGGAGCGGCATCATCTAGGCAGGGGTAGATGTGAATGTTCCCCCCCCCTCCCCTCAACTGGGACGCGCTGCCGGCACCATCATCAGTTTGGTGAAGACCCTCAGGGGCAGAGGTCAACCCGAATGGCAGGACTCAAAATTGGTAGGGCGTGCCGTCAACAGTGAACCTCAGGTATTTTCTGTGCTTGATATGGATTGGCACATAAAAAAATATGCATCCTGAAGGTCCAGTGACACCAACCAATCCTGTAACTGGAGGGCCTGAAGGATCTGGCAAAGTGTGACCATCTTGAATTTGTCCTTCCAGAGTAACTTGTTCAAGAATCTCAAGGCCAAGATGGTCTCAGCCCCCCCCCCCCCCATCTTTCTTGGGGGAATCAAAAAATATGGGGAATACCAACCCTTGTTCCACTCGGCTGCAGTTAATGGTTCTATAGCAGCTTTCTTTAGCAGGGTTGACATTTCCTGCAGAAGGAGCGGGTCTGGAATCCTCAAAGAGTGTTTCCCCAGTGGATTGTTGGGAGGCTGCATTATGAATGGGAGGCAGTAACCCTGGGCTATTGTTTCCAGAGCCCAAGCATCTGAAGTAATGTCTCACCATTCTTGCAGATGCTAAGACAGTTGTTAGGAAAGATTTCGTAATTGTAGGGAATTTTCCTTCCATGTGGCAACCCCTAAACTTTTTGCTATTGTTTTTAACCTTGTTCTTGACTTTGCCAGAGAAGTACAGCCTTCTGCCGCACTTCTCTGGGCTTTCGCTCCTTTCTTACGGGGAAACTGACATGCCCTTAAGACAGTCAGTACCGGGGAACGTGGTTTCCCGTAGTTTCTTTTATCGTGTCGCAGCTTTAGTGCAACACGACACAAGAGGGCACTGTAAGCTAAGTTACAGCTCTCTTGGGTCTCTAGCCTTCTACAGGCCCTAGATACTCTTTTAGGATGGTATTTGATCGGTGCAAGTCATTCAGGGACTCGAATGGTGGCAGCGATCGTTTTGTTTATTTTGAGCTCCTTTTGGCGTTCTGAGCACGTTTTTGCACTGAACCCAAAATGGTGGCCTGGCTCCCAAAATGGCCAGGCCGCGAGGCTCCTTTGTCTTGTCCACTGACCGTCTTGCTCCCTTCACCTTCCCCAGGTCCGGCGACCCGGGGCCTTCCTTATTTGGGCATGTACTTTCCCGCGAAACGTGGTTGCTTTCGCGGGCTTCTACATGTCGTTTGTGTGCCTCCAGGGTGTGGGCTGGGATGTCTGGTCCCAATACACATCCTGGGTGCCAGAGAGTCTAGGGTGGTGTGACGGCCTGGGACCACCGTGGTCCATGATTGGTCCACGTATGGTATGTGTTTTGATGAGCGGATCTCCCATTGGCTCCCCTCCGTTTTGGCGCGAAGGGAACCGTGGATAAGAGGGGGCTGGAAACACCACTACCATGTCGATCTCCTGAGTTCTCACGAACGAAGGGATACAGGAGCCAAGTATCCTGCAACTACGAGGCTGGACCGAGGAATCGCTGGTGACCCGCTGAAGGAATCCTCCTTTGCACTGCTGTCGTCCGGAGAGCCCCTGTCCTCCTTTGATCGAACCAGAAGGCCTGTACTGGTGCTTCGACCTTTGGAATAGCAGGAACAGCTATTCCCGGCATCTTCAACCATCTCCCGCCAAGTAAGCCTTCGGAAGCGTCTCTGGGCCATCCAGTTGACTGACTAGCTTACAAAGGAGTTTGGCTCTGCAACCGCCGCCAGGTTGTGTTGTATTGCGAGTCCTTGTCCCTCTCCCACGCTTCGTACGCTTGGCGTTCCCAGGTCTGAAGGGAGGAGGGTTCATTTGGCTCGAATACACACGGCCGCTCCGTTGTCCTGTGCGGCAACAAAACTGTGCCGGTTTCGTCGATTGGGACGTCTTTTTGCTCTACACGACTACAAAGCGTTCCCTGCTCTTCTGAACCTGCCAGCTGCTGAAACTATCGTGGAGAAGCCTGGGTCTGCTTGCTTCGGGGACCGGTGAGTAGTATATCTAGGATCTGGTCGCCCTCCTGCAGTATCCCATTGCTTTTCCCTGCTGTGTAAAAACAGCACCCTTTTGCCGCGCTCGCGCTCTGCTTCTGCCCGCTGTGGAGGCTGCGCTTGAGTTGCGGAACCTGTTCTTCTTCTGCTGTGCACTAACGTGAACCGCCTGACTTCCTCCGAAGAGCTTCCCCTTGTGCCCGTCGGCACCGGCGTGGCAGGTACTTTGAGCACAAGGCTCCACTCTTCGCAGGGCTCGGACTTCCATCTAGTTAGGTGCCTATGAAGGCGAACTGAGTCGAAAGCATTATCGCACTGCCTGTTTTCCTTTCCTTTCAGGTGGACTACATATTTCGTGCTTTAAACGCTTGCGACTGTGTATTTGTATATATATTGTGTTGATATGGTATGTGTTGGTTTAATATTGTGATATTGTGATTTTCTCGCTACGGTCATTATTTTAAAGGCCTTAAAATAAATGTGTATCTATTTTTGATATAACAACTGTTTGGAGTAGTTTGTTAGCGCTCTTGCTTTGTGTGCTCATTGCGGGCTTTCAGTCACCCTCACCCCTCTTGAGACCTAGTCTTGACCGCCGCGATCGCTACCTTGATTGGTCTGGCTTGTCCAGAGGTTAGCCTGTTCCAAGTAATTAGGTTGGCCTTCTGAACTTCTGCGCCACCAGGACAGAGTTCAGAAATCCGTCTTAACAAATTGGTGTACAGCGGTGGGATACGACTGAAGGTATCCAGTGTTGCGCTCGAACTAAGGCATTTCAGGTTATTCCAAACAGTACACGTAGTGAATTGTTATAGTATAACTTTAAAAAGGCCATAGTCCTATCAAACAGTATGGAAACAAGTACGTTGTTAACTTTAAATGCTTCCAAATCAGAAACGCTGAAAAAGATGTGTGCAGAGAGAGGTGTTTCCTCTCAAGGCACGAAATTGGAAATGATCCAAAGAATCGTGGCGTGGCAAGAAGCGCAGCTTGACGCTATTACTTCTGAGGACAGTGCGGAAGGTGGTGGGGCTGCTCTCACTGGTAGAACCGACGGTTCTGCCGCCGCACTGTTCCACCGCGACCACGAGGACAGGGAGGACGAGCTGTCTAATGTTTCCTCTGCCAGTGCTGATTGGGAGGCTATGCTTGAATTCAAGAAGCAAGAGCTGCGGTTTAGGCAGCAGGAGCTTGAATTCAGCATAGCCAAACTAAAAATCGAATAGGCAGAAAAACAAAAAGACAGGGATCACCAAGTGGAACTGGCCAAGCTTCAGGTGGCAAATGGATCCAAGGGTCCTGGACATGGGTCTGGGGCCTCCTCTCATCCACGGTTTCCAAAAGATCTGCTCAGTGTGTATGAAGAGAGGAATGACATTATGGACTGGCTGAATGCGTTTGAGTATGCATGCGAGGTCCAGGAAGTTGACAATGCTGATAAGATTGCGTGGTTGCTCAGTAGACTGCCCCATTCTGGCGGTAGTGCCATTATGGAAATGTCGAAGGCTGAGCGTGCTGATTTCGCAATGTTAAAGCAGACTCTCATTTTAAAGTTTGGGAAGACTCCGGCCCAATATTTAAAGCGTTTTCGAGAGTATAAGAAAAAGGAAGGTGGTACTTGGGTATCTTATGTCGCTGAATCTTTGAAAAACTTAACTGGCTGGGTCGAAGGCTATAAGGTTTCTACCTTCGACGGCATGATAAATCTTGTCATGCTGGAACACATTTTTGCTTCTTCTTCCCCGGAGCTTAAGCAGCATTTGGCCGATTCGAAGGAGATAGATCCTAAGAAGCTGGCCATTGCAGCAGACTTATGGGTGTCACATCGAGTGTCCCATAAGGACAAAACTCATCCTGGTAAGCAGGAGGAGGGGAAAAAGTCCAAAGATATGGAGGGTGGGGAATCTGCTAAATCTTCTTCCCAAAAGGGCCACAAAAAGAAAAACAAGGGTAAGACACAAGAGAACTCACAGGGTAGTGGAGGTGCGCCTCCGAAACAGAACTCTGGTTACAATAAGCCTCCCTACGTAAACAGACCCACTGGGGCTTGTTTTTCTTGTGGAGCAACTGACCATGTGAAGGGGGATCCCCGTTGTAAGGTTAGACCTTTGGGGGTCCACTCCGCTAATCTGGCCTTCTCCTCCTACGAGGAAGAAGAGATTACAGGAGCATCCTTCTCCTCGGACTCATTTCCCAGCGGAATAGAGGCCGAGGTAGTTTTAGTGTCCCTGGGTTCCTGGGAGCCTAAAGTCGCAGAGGCGTATGCTAGGATTCCGGATAATACCAAGCACTACTTTAAAGACAGTGTGCTGATCAATGGAGTGGATACTCCAGCTCTTAGGGATAGTGGGTGCAGTCGAACTGTAGTGGATTCTACCTTGGTAGACTCAGAGGAAGTTGCCAGAGCTACTCTGATGCCCACTAAGTTGGCTGACAGCCCCCTCCGTATGTTTCCCGTGATCCCTGTTAATCTAACTTTAACAGGGTACAGCAGTCAGGATTCCAGTGAGCATTCAGAGAAACGTCCCGGGAAAGGTCTTATTAGGTAATGATCTCAGAGCTTTAGGGCTCGTAGGAGACACTGCCGAACGACCCTACACACGGTCTCAAGCACGGGCAGCATTGGCCAAGTCCAATACGCCGCCCCAGCCGAAGGGGAAACCCAAGGCGAAAGGAGTCTACAAGTCAAAACGAGGGAAAGAGAATATTCCCCCGAGCTCGCCTACCACTGCGGTGGAGGAAGTTGGTCAATCGCCCGAGCCTGACGAGGAGGTGGCGATGCCTGAAGTATTCGACCCCAACGATCATCCTGAACTAAAAGACTTGTTAGTTGAAGGAGGTCCTGATAGGGACGAATTCAGTAAAGGCCAACGTGAGTGCCCATCTCTGGAAGGCCTAAGGAGACAGGCCTGCTCCCAGCTTGAGGGTGAGCCTCCTGGGAAGCATAGGATTTATTGGGAAGGTGGACTCCTGTATAGTGAGCCCACAGAGTCTACAGAAGGAGACCATAGGAGGTTGGTGGTTCCCCTTGCTGTTAGACCCTTCCTCCTGCAGTTGGCGCATGAAGTTCCCCTTGCTGGTCACCTTGGTATGAAGAGGACCAAGCAAAGGTTATCCATGCACTTCTACTGGCCCAAGATGGGGGTGCAAGTAGAAAGTCACTGCAGGAGTTGTGCCTCCTGCCAGCTGTCTGGTAAGGTTGGCGCGACAATCCAAGCTCCGTTGGTACCGCTCCCAGTTGTGGGGGTACCATTTGAAAGGGTAGGGATCGACATCGTTGGTCCCCTTGACCCGCAAACATCCTCGGGCAATAGGTTTATCCTGGTGCTGGTCGACCATGCAACCAGGTATCCTGAGGCCATCCCATTGAAAACTGTAACTGCCAAGTCAGTTGCAAAAGCTTTACTCGGCATATTTACTAGGGTTGGCTTCCCTAAAGAAGTTGTGTCAGATCGTGGCAGCAACTTTATGTCGAAGTATATGCAGGCTATGTGGAAAGAATGTGGGGTCACCTACAAGTTCTCTTCTGCATACCACCCCCAGACCAATAGTGTGGTGGAACGTTTCAACAGAACGTTAAAGAGCATGATTGGGGCTCTGGAGGAGCCCCAGAGAAGAAAATGGGATCTTCTTTTACCATGCTTGCTGTTTGCCTACCGAGAGGTACCACAGGAGGGTGTTGGCTTCAGCCCCTTCGAACTTCTGTTCGGTCATCCCGTACGGGGACCCTTAGCCATTGTCAAGGAGGGATGGGAGATGCCCACTCCCCCTGTTACTACCCATGTAGTTGACTATGTGCTAGGGCTCAGAAAACGGATGGTACTTCTGATGGGCTTGGCTAGTGATAAATTGAAGGCAGGGCAAGCGCTGGTGAAACATTGGTACGACCAGAAAGCTTCCCTCATCAACTTTACACCTGGTCAGCAAGTCCTGATCATGAATCCAATAAGGCCTCGCGCTTTACAGGACAAATGGTCAGGCCCTTACACAGTGGTGGAGCCCCTGGGTGAGGTGAACTATTTAGTGGACCTTGGAAGGCCTGGACAGGCTCCAAAAGTGTTCCACGTGAATAGGCTGAAGGCTTTCGTCCCAAGAGTCGAAATCGCAGCACTGCTACTGGCGTCAGACGTTGAGGAAGAGGAGTCTGAACCTCTCCCCGACCTGTTCCAGAGCGGTCCTTCAGATAGCTCCGTTGAGGGTGTCCGAGTGGCCCCTCACCTGACTTCTGATCAGCAGGCTGAGGTGAAAAGTTTGCTTAGGCAGTTTTTCCCCCTGTTTTCACAGTCCCCTGGTTTGACACCTTGGTGCAAACATAACATTGACACAGGAGACAGTGTACCTACCAAAAGTAGGGGATACAGGATGTCGGATAAAGTACGGTCTTATATTAAGACCGAGGTCAACAAAATGTTAGACCTTGGGGTGATTGAACCCTCTAGTAGTCCTTGGTCCAGTCCTGTGGTTCTGGTTCCAAAGGCAGGCACTTCTGAATTGAGGTTCTGCGTGGATTACAGGGCTCTGAATGCTGTCACCAAGACAGATGCCCACCCCTTGCCTCGAACAGATGAGCTGGTGGATACTTTGGGTGCCTCCAAGTACCTCAGCACGTTTGACCTCACTGCTGGCTATTGGCAAATAGCGTTAGCAGAGCATGCCAAGGAGAAGACGGCATTTTCTACTCCAGACGGCCTTTAAAAATTCCGGGTAATGCCGTTCGGGTTGAAGAATGCACCTGCCACTTTCCAGAGGCTTGTGAATCATGTGTTGAATGGGTTGGACGAATTCTGCCTTGCATATCTGGACGATCTAGCAGTTTTCAGTGCCACCTGGGAAGACCATGTGAAACACCTCGGGATTGTGCTCCAGGCTCTTCAGAAAGCCCACTTGACCATAAAGGCTAGTAAGTGCCAGATTGGACAAGGCTCTTTGGTTTACCTTGGACATGAAGTAGGTGGAGGGAGGATACAGCCTCTACCCAGTAAAGTACAAGCAGTACAAGACTGGCCTACCCCCACTACGCAAACCCAAGTGAGAGACTTCTTAGGACTCACGGGGTATTATCGCAATTTTGTGGCAGACTATGGCACCATAGCTGCTCCTCTGACTGCCCTCACAACTCCGAAGAAACCCAAGAAGGTAACTTGGACCGACGAGTGTGAGAAGGCCTTCAATGGCTTAAAAGACTCCTTGTGCCAGGCCCCTGTCCTTAGGGCCCCTGATTATCAAAGACCTTTTATCGTGCAGACGGATGCCTCTGACACTGGGATAGGAGCTGTACTATCACAAGTAGATGAGAAGGGTAAGGAACACCCTATCGGTTTTATTAGTCGCCAGCTTAAGGACAGAGAGCTCAGGTGGTCCACGGTAGAGAAAGAATGTTTCTCTGTTGTGTGGGCCCTAAGGAAGCTGAGGCCCTACCTCTATGGGACCCACTTCACTGTGCAGACTGACCATAAGCCGTTAAAGTGGCTAATGAACATGAAGGGGGAGAATCCAAAGTTGCTTAGGTGGTCCATAAGTCTTCAAGGCTTCGACTTCACTATTGAGCATAGACCAGGTGTCCAACATAGCAATGCTGATGGGTTGTCCAGAATGTTTAACCGACCTGAACAAGAAACTCATCCAGGGGTGGATTAGTTCCCCCTGTCCATAGTCTGGGAGGGGCGAGTGTTAGGAAAGATTTCGTAACTGTAGGGAATTTTCCTTCCATGTGGCAACCCCTAAACTTTTTGCTATTGTTTTTAACCTTGTTCTTGACTTTGCCAGAGAAGTACAGCCTTCTGCCGCACTTCTCTGGGCTTTCGCTCCTTTCTTACGGGGAAACTGACATGCCCTTAAGACAGTCAGTACCGGGGAACGTGGTTTCCCGTAGTTTCTTTTATCGTGTCGCAGCTTTAGTGCAACACGACACAAGAGGGCACTGTAAGCTAAGTTACAGCTCTCTTGGGTCTCTAGCCTTCTACAGGCCCTAGATACTCTTTTAGGATGGTATTTGATCGGTGCAAGTCATTCAGGGACTCGAATGGTGGCAGCGATCGTTTTGTTTATTTTGAGCTCCTTTTGGCGTTCTGAGCACGTTTTTGCACTGAACCCAAAATGGTGGCCTGGCTCCCAAAATGGCCAGGCCGCGAGGCTCCTTTGTCTTGTCCACTGACCGTCTTGCTCCCTTCACCTTCCCCAGGTCCGGCGACCCGGGGCCTTCCTTATTTGGGCATGTACTTTCCCGCGAAACGTGGTTGCTTTCGCGGGCTTCTACATGTCGTTTGTGTGCCTCCAGGGTGTGGGCTGGGATGTCTGGTCCCAATACACATCCTGGGTGCCAGAGAGTCTAGGGTGGTGTGAATGCCTGGGACCACCGTGGTCCGTGATTGGTCCACGTATGGTATGTGTTTTGATGAGCGGATCTCCCATTGGCTCCCCTCCGTTTTGGCGCGAAGGGAACCGTGGATAAGAGGGGGCTGGAAACACCACTACCATGTCGATCTCCTGAGTTCTCACGAACGAAGGGATACAGGAGCCAAGTATCCTGCAACTACGAGGCTGGACCGAGGAATCGCTGGTGACCCGCTGAAGGAATCCTCCTTTGCACTGCTGTCGTCCGGAGAGCCCCTGTCCTCCTTTGATCGAACCAGAAGGCCTGTACTGGTGCTTCGACCTTTGGAATAGCAGGAACAGCTATTCCCGGCATCTTCAACCATCTCCCGCCAAGTAAGCCTTCGGAAGCGTCTCTGGGCCATCCAGTTGACTGACCAGCTTACAAAGGAGTTTGGCTCTGCAACCGCCGCCAGGTTGTGTTGTATTGCGAGTCCTTGTCCCTCTCCCACGCTTCGTACGCTTGGCGTTCCCAGGTCTGAAGGGAGGAGGGTTCATTTGGCTCGAATACACACGGCCGCTCCGTTGTCCTGTGCGGCAACAAAACTGTGCCGGTTTCGTCGATTGGGACGTCTTTTTGCTCTACACGACTACAAAGCGTTCCCTGCTCTTCTGAACCTGCCAGCTGCTGAAACTATCGTGGCGAAGCCTGGGTCTGCTTGCTTCGGGGACCGGTGAGTAGTATATCTAGGATCTGGTCGCCCTCCTGCAGTATCCCATTGCTTTTCCCTGCTGTGTAAAAACAGCACCCTTTTGCCGCGCTCGCGCTCTGCTTCTGCCCGCTGTGGAGGCTGCGCTTGAGTTGCGGAACCTGTTCTTCTTCTGCTGTGCACTAACGTGAACCGCCTGACTTCCTCCGAAGAGCTTCCCCTTGTGCCCGTCGGCACCGGCGTGGCAGGTACTTTGAGCACAAGGCTCCACTCTTCGCAGGGCTCGGACTTCCATCTAGTTAGGTGCCTATGAAGGCGAACTGAGTCGAAAGCATTATCGCACTGCCTGTTTTCCTTTCCTTTCAGGTGGACTACATATTTTGTGCTTTAAACGCTTGCGACTGTGTATTTGTATATATATTGTGTTGATATGGTATGTGTTGGTTTAATATTGTGATATTGTGATTTTCTCGCTACGGTCATTATTTTAAAGGCCTTAAAATAAATGTGTATCTATTTTTGATATAACAACTGTTTGGAGTAGTTTGTTAGCGCTCTTGCTTTGTGTGCTCATTGCGGGCTTTCAGGCACCCTCACCCCTCTTGAGACCTAGTCTTGACCGCCGCGATCGCTACCTTGATTGGTCTGGCTTGTCCAGAGGTTACCCTGTTCCAAGTAATTAGGTTGGCCTTCTGAACTTCTGCGCCACCAGGACAGAGTTCAGAAATCCGTCTTAACAACAGTCTACCCCCGCCTGGTGTTTCGTGACGCAAGCTCTCAAAGTGGTTTTGGGGCAGTTGCTGCAGCTGCTGATGGCAAGGAAGCTGGAGCTGGCTTTGCACTCTTACCCCGTCCACCACGAGGGATTTTCCTTTGGCCTCTTTGACTGGCCATTCCAAATGAGGAGTAGTAACAAGCGTCCCCCTCCAAGACTGTCCCTACGAACAAAAAGGCTGAGGTTGCCCAACAGCGGCCCTTAAACATTTGGCAGCCACCTTTGAGGTCTGCAACCTCTCAAGGCTCTCGTCAGCCTTGTTGCCAAAAAGGTGAGACCCATCAAATGGCATGTTTAGAAGACATGCCTGCACATCTGGTGCGAAACCTGACTTCCACAACCACACAAACCTGCACATAACTGGGCCTGTAGCCATGGACATGCTGACACTGTCTGCAGAGTCCAATCCAGATAGCAGGGATTCATGCATGGCCTCCTTGCCACAATTGCTAGGAAACACTCCCTTTCCTCTCCTTCGGGAATGTGCTCCACCGCCATGGATATGCACTCCCACAGAGTGTACAAAAATGTGGCTAAGGCACATGTGGAGTTGGCTGGATTTGGGGCCATACTCCCCACTGAAAATGGTTTGCGTGCCTATCCATCCACAAGCTAGTCATCCCTATCCAGAGGGATGGTAGGGTACGCCACCTTATTAGATGTAGCTGAGGCTGCTTGGGCCAGCAAACGCTCGGGAGTAGGGTGCTTAGACAGATAGCCGGGGTCACTACTAGAAGGGCAGTATTTGCTCCACTGCAGGGACAGAGGTGTGTGCCTGTGTCTCGGAGTCAAGGAACTCGAGCACTCTTCTCAACCCAAATGACTTTTCTTCATCAGAGACCTCAAAAGCGCTCAATGGGTTTTTCTTCAACCACCCGCGGTTTGCCCTTCTCGAAAATTTCAAGCATTTTTAACAAAATGCCTCCCACTTAGCAGCTGAATGTATGTTTGGTGGGGCATTTTGTGGGGGAAGAGGCAGGCAACCAGTGGTGCCATCTCTTCAATAGTTTCCTTGGGGACGACAAGTGGCAGGAGCCACTACAGTATCTCGATTTCTTTTCTGACCGTTGCATCAAGGAGAGCGATCTCCTGACTCGACAGTCAATCAGTTTTAGTTATTACGGCCTACCTGCAACTTCCCCTTCCTCTCTTGCAGGGCTTTGCCAGTCATTGCCTGACACTTCGAGCAGGATACCGTGTCATGGCCTTCCCCCAGACACCACAGGCAAGAGCAATGCAGATCGGTGAGGGACATCTTCGAATCCCATTCCTTGCACTTTTTAAAGCCTGAATGAGGTGTAGGCAGGGTCGATGCCATGTCGTCAATGATTTGATTATTTGACAGAAACTACGTAGGAATACGTAGTAATACTATCAAGGAACGCAGAGTCTCAGAAGCAACACATTCTGCAGAAAAACAGAACTGAGGCCAACAGGCACCGCGCGTGCTACTTGGATACCCGATGATGTCACCCTCAACGAAGGTCAGCTCGACGCCAGGTGCCCTCTACCAAGAATTATTTTCCAAATCAGCCGAGGCTGGACACGATATCAAAGATGAGGAATACGTTTGAGGACACAATCCATTCGAAAGACCAAATCTCACATAATACTCCATCACAATGAGCACTGTACAACAACTTAGTACCTACAAAACACTGCATTAACAAATTAACCATCCACATCAAATATCTGCTAGAAACAAAGCAGATTAATCCCTCCTCGCTGTATAAGCAACTCCACACATTATGCCAACAGCCACAGCAGTAGTGTTAAACAAGACTAATGTCAGTCTTGTTCACAGTCCTTAAACACTGCCTCAGAATGCCATCAACATCAACAATGGCTCACTCCAATAAATGCAATCCCATCAGTAAGCTCATTGACAATAACAGAAAACATCACCCCCAACATCCTTCTCATCACTTATGTGGCAAGCTAAGCATTTCACATTCAATGAACGAAGACTGAAATACTGCATTAACATCCTCACAGTTCTCACAGCCAACTTCCTCTTAGGAAGGTGTCCTGTTTGAGCAGTGTTGAGCTGGCTTTCTCACAGATGGGTGTGGTGATGAAGGCAAAGAGGTACCTTGCTAAAGGGATGCATTGATAAATAAACCCTAAATAATGACCAAATGCTTGAAAGACACAAACTGAGGCACTCCCACCTTTGGATTTTTCTATGAACCCAGTCATAAACCCCTCTCTCCCATCTTAGACTGCATTCTTCAACTTTCTTTGAAGGCAAGATGTTCATGTTCTGTACATTTTACAAAATGAATGCAAGATGGGTGCAGGGTACGAGTGGACTGTGAAGGTGCCAGCATATAGGTTGTTCCGTGGTACTGCAGAGTATGCCCTTCACTTATATCCTGCTCCCATCTCATTCATTTTGTGAAATTCACACAAATAAATAAGTAACTGCTAGATCATTGAACACAAACACATTCAGGATTAACAGTTTGGCTTTCAAACATCCTGCAGCAAAGACATGGCCACCAATAAAGTCATTAACAATGCCTTTGTCACCAACCCTGAAATGCATTATTTTGCCCTCTTCTCATCCCCTGCTCTGTCCTCATTCTCCCCCTCAGACTTCGCTAACTTTCAGTCCACTCATATCATCACTCCCAACTTTGATACAGCTTTGCTTTTCTTAGTCATGCTCACCCAGCCCCCACTTGAACTGTATCCCTCTCCTCTTTGCTCAAACATCTTTCCTCACCTTCTCCCCCATTTCACCACTTCTCAATCTTTCTACAGCCATTTATCCTTCAAACACTAATTTGCCACATTCAGGGGGGGGGGGATAATTCCCTCGACCCCTCCCTTCATACCAATGTCCAGCCCATTTCTTTCCAAAAGGAGTGCGAGTGGTCCACTCTCAGATTGCTTCCTAGCTTGATCATCACTCTACTTCCTGAACACCAATCTTGCTTTCTCACCCTTCTCTCCACCAAGACTGCCCTTAGCTCCATCTTTAACTAACTTAGATCTGCTTGTCACTCACAATTATCTACAAGATCACTGCTTTGGAAACCGTGGACCACCTTACACTAATCAACACCCCTTCTTCCCTTGGTAAATCCAGACTATTCTACATTGGTTTGACTGCTAATTAACCAACCCTTACCTTCTCCATGTCCTGGACCCACTTTTTTTATGGTGGTGCTAGTTCTTGGCCCTTTTTTCTTTTCACTCTACACAACCCATTCTATCTTCTACTGTCTCGTCCTTCGGCCTTTCTTAGCACCTTCTATGCCAATGATTCACAAATCTTATTTCCTTCTCTTTATCCCAACACCTCTACCATTTCCTCCTGTCAATTCAATCATGGAGGCATGCCAACTGCCACCACAACTTCTCCAAAACAGTTATTTTCTTCTCATCTACATTTATTCCCCTACATCCATCTTCTCCTCCTCACATCTACCCCTTGCCACATCCACTCGTAATCTTGTAGTTCATTTAACTCCTCCCACTTCTTTAAAACCACACTTCTCCAAGACTGCCCACTCATGAAGATTTAATTGCTTCAGTATCGGCAAAGCTTGCCCTTTCCTATCTTTCCATGCCAGCAAACTAAGCTTGCCCTTCCCCCACTCACCTACTGTTCAATTTTGCCAATTGGTCTTTCCACCTATCAACTTGTTCCCCTCTGTTCCATCTTCAATTTTACTATCTGTACTCTCTGCAGTCTGTCACCACATACCTCTTTCTCACCTGTCTTCTGATCATTAGCCTGGCTTGCCTTCAAATCCCACATGCTCTTTCGCTTCCTCTGCATCACATGGCCTTGCACACTCTACCTTTCCTCACTTATGTACCAACCCACCACCTCCACACTCAAAATCAATACTTGTGTTTCCCCAAGCCCCATATGCTTCATCCCACCTTCGTTCCTGTGCACTCCTGACCCCAAAATATTTAAATTGCATCCCTCTGCAAATTCACCATTATGTCAATTTTCCATTTGAACCTGAAAAATACATTGGCGTCTGACCGTCACTGATTGAATTATCTTATTACTGTTCAATTTACCTGTGCAGGTCTTTTTTAAATATAAATCAGACAAAGGGGACGCCAGCCTATTGTCAAAGACTGCAGTGCAGTCAGGTGAACCACAAGCCCCTAATCGCCATGCTCTACTCGTGCCTGGGGTTTAAGGACGGTCCTGCAGTGGCTCCCTGTATTTCATAGTAACAATGTTCCATTCTCGCCCCAGTCAGTCAACAACTACATGGATGCAGTAAGGGACAGCATGACCTTGTAAATAATCTAGACCATCAATACGCACATAATCTAGAAGACCATCAATACACAAATGACATTCAAATGCATCAGGAAGATCCACAGCTTTGGCATACGCCCATGCACAAAGAGCCTCCTCACCCACATTCAGCCATGGATGGCAAGCAGATTTCTGCAATGAATCCCTCACCCTCATTCAGACATGGATGTCAAGCAGATGTCTGCAATAGAATCCCACAAACAAAATACTTCCTACTGTGGATCCTTCAAAGAAAGCCCAAGACAAGATCTGCAAAGCCTAAATTAATCTAACGATTCCATACACCTTTACTCCAGGCTTGGAAACATCCCACCAGATAACCATCAACAAAAACTTCTAATTTCCCATTGTGAAGAATATGCATAGGTGCCAACTATCCCTATGCCACAATGTCAACCCCTTCATATGCATTTTTACTTCAGAACCCTCGCCCCAAGCCTTAGTTCTCTAGCTCATGGATAGCAAAATACCTTGTTGCTGGATCCCTTGCCTTGGCTCTGCCAGAAAGCAGCTCACCATGCCACATCACACTGATCCTCAAGCTCTACTTGCTTCCCTTTCAATTCCAAATATTTTTCTTCAGGTAAAAGAACAAAAAAAGAATTGTATTCCCCAGGTGGTCAATGGGGGAGGAGGAGAGGGGGGAGGTTGAGCGATTACAAGGGTGGAGGATTTGGTATACCTGGGTATAAAATCTATGCCATGCCAGCAATCTGTAAGGCAGTGTCGGATCTTGATGTAAAAATAAAACCGTTAGCAGCCCAGATGAAAAGAATCCTTTGAAAATGATACATTTTCGATCATACCAGTTCTTAAATTTTACCAGGATAAAGTTATCCCTGTTCTGCTATATGGTCTTGAAGCTAAACCACAGCTATGGAACACGTCCTGCCAAAAATGGGAAGGTCTTTTGCGGAAGTATATCTTGGGTCTTCCTATGAGCGTATCCATGGACAACCTTAGATTTGAACTGGGCCTCAGATCATTAAAATGTCAAGCAGGGTGGAAATTAATGGTATTGCAACATCGCATCACTACAACTCAAGATCACTCATACACAGACATGAGAAAACATCTGGAGGCGGGCAGCTGTCAATATTTGTGTAAGCTAGACTTGCTGGTGAAGGAGCAGCTTTGGAGTGCGGACATAGATACAAAAGCTGATGGAGGAAAATCCAACAAAGGCACCCAAAAAAAAAAAAAAAAAAAAAAAAAAAAAATTGGGAGGAAATGGACTGGGTCCAGACGCTTGAAAAAAAAATAAGACCAGGGACGAATCCTATACAAATGTCAGAAAGAAAGCTGGGTTTCCTCAGTAAATACTTAAGTTCCCAGATTGGAGAGTAAGGAACACATTCCTGAGACCAATACCAAATATTTTACATACTGGGGAAATTCTTGCGAGAAGAGGGTTGGGGGGGTGGGGGGCCCGAGCATTGAATTTGTGTCAGACCTGTGCTAATCCAGAAAACCAATCCATCAAACATCTGATGGAGTGCGATGGCACGAGAAGTTCCAGACAACAGTTCTTCAGAAGGTTTGTCTCTGAGTCAACGTTTTGGGTACACGATCACTTTTGGGAAAGTTTGATTGATGGCCAATACCAACAAAAGACGTTGGCGGTAGTTAAGATGCTGGAGGACTGCAAGTTAGATCTGTGAAATCTTGGCAAGTGCATTTTTGGGGGCCTGGCGCTCAATATGTTTCCCCTTCAGGATGGCAAAGCTGTGGATAACTTTTTTGTGGAAGATCTCGTTTCCTTTTCCTCTTCCTTTTTTTCTCGGTCTTGTTTTTTTAAGAGTTGTAGGTTGAAAAATTGGTTTTTATCTGTAATGGATTTTTTTTAAGCTTTTGGCTTCCATTTATAGTTTTTAAAAAAATATGTTGCTTGTTTGTGAAAAGGTTAATTTTGTAACCATATACAACAAAAAAAAACAAGTCCGAATATCACTGAACAGTCTGTATTGCATAAGAGGCCATGGTGAAACTGTAGCCTATGCAGCACAAGAAGCCAAGCTATTGCCAGGTTGAAACAAAATCACTGCAATAAAAAACCCCACAAACCTCTTATGCCATGCCCCAGACAACAGCATTCCTACCCGTAAGATCCTTCATTTAGCACCAGAAATTTCAGGAGGCAAAGACCATGCTCATCATAAAATACATGACTGATCGCCAAGATGGGATGAAAGCCATTAAACACCTGATAAGCCACCACATGAATGACTGATTTGGTATTGTACGACCCATACTGTACAGCACTTGATGCGTCCAAGTTAGGTTTAGGCTTTATATAAATATTTACTGTATACAAGCCCTTCCTACAGCAAGGTCACCATTAACCATTTTGAAAGGTCTGCTTTGAATGCATCTACCATTCAAGGTTCCTCAACAATAAAAAGATTTTAAATGTGGGGTTCACATGTATCATGAAAACAATTGGAATGAACACGTGGTTTAATTCCATTTAGATATTTTGATGGGGAAATATGGTTCTTTGAGACAAGGCCCTGGTCTCCTTGCTGACGTCATGACTACAAGAAAGACAAATTGTCCTTTTCATTGGTCTCACTTTACACCAATCCTTGCTTTTAATGAAAAGCCAGCTTGGATTCTCATTTAAAAAGCAGAAAATGGGTAGTTGAAAAATCCTTTGCAAATGCCAACACTTCAGAGACATTGCGTGTCATTTAAAAACAAAATCTGCTAGACTCAGATGACTTCTCTTTCTCTTAACAGTGCTCTTTTCCCTGGTCACAAGGCAGTGAAGGTTGCAATTTCCTTGTGTGCCATCCATCTCATGCATTTTGAATTCATCCGACATTTGAATAAGGCCATGCCAGTAACATATCGAGAAGAAGGTTGGCCTCAAGTCTGGTTCCAGAAGTTTTGGGGGCGGGGGAAGGAAGCACAGGACGATGGAAATGCAAGCTATCCTACATGTCAGGCAGGTACTTGCTCAACACCCGACCTTCCACCCTCGGTATGCATATACTGTGCTCCAATAGTTTCAGGCACACAAACGACTGGGTTTTGCAATTGCTGACAGGGCAGTGTATGCAGATTCACATTTTGAAATGTTACCAGGCAGCTTTTTCCAACCCGATGCAATGAAGATTGCCCAGGTGTGTAAGTGCAGGGAGTCTTAAGACACAAAGGTAAGCAATTTCCTATTTGTAGCCTCTCAA